>NC_140589.1:805577625-806822118 GCF_964204655.1 Triturus cristatus | reverse complement strand
GGGGTGGCGTAGTGGGCAAAAGAACGATGGATTTAACCCAGATCTCTTGACTGGGGGAGAATGTCTGCATTGTCAGCATTCCGTCCATCATTTGTTTGTTGTAACGCTTTTCGCCCTAAGTGGGATGGGTATGCCCAGACGTGGGTCCCGTGCTCACTACGCCCCTGGAGTCAAGCTATCCTGGCTGATGACGGCTGATAGCCAGAAACCGGTCCTAGGATGCTTGATTCCGGTCCAGGGAAGACATGGCTTGGCAGTTCGGGCTGGACTGTTCCCATGAGGCACAGGGTCAAGACTGATTTGCATATGGCCATGTCTGAACTGGGGTGGCGTAGTGGGCAAAAGAACGATGGATTTAACCCAGATCTCTTGACTGGGGGAGAATGTCTGCATTGTCAGCATTCCGTCCATCATTTGTTTGTTGTAACGCTTTTTGCCCTAAGTGGGATGGGTATGCCCAGACGTGGGTCCCGTGCTCACTACGCCCCTGGAGTCAAGCTATCCTGGCTGATGACGGCTGATAGCCAGAAACCGGTCCTAGGATGCTTGATTCCGGTCCAGGGAAGACATGGCTTGGCAGTTCGGGCTGGACTGTTCCCATGAGGCACAGGGTCAAGACTGATTTGCATATGGCCATGTCTGAACTGGGGTGGCGTAGTGGGCAAAAGAACGATGGATTTAACCCAGATCTCTTGACTGGTGGAGAATGTCTGCATTGTCAGCATTCCGTCCATCATTTGTTTGTTGTAACGCTTTTCGCCCTAAGTGGGATGGGTATGCCCAGACGTGGGTCCCGTGCTCACTACGCCCCTGGAGTCAAGCTATCCTGGCTGATGACGGCTGATAGCCAGAAACCGGTCCTAGGATGCTTGATTCCGGTCCAGGGAAGACATGGCTTGGCAGTTCGGGCTGGACTGTTCCCATGAGGCACAGGGTCAAGACTGATTTGCATATGGCCATGTCTGAACTGGGGTGGCGTAGTGGGCAAAAGAACGATGGATTTAACCCAGATCTCTTGACTGGGGGAGAATGTCTGCATTGTCAGCATTCCGTCCATCATTTGTTTGTTGTAACGCTTTTCGCCCTAAGTGGGATGGGTATGCCCAGACGTGGGTCCCGTGCTCACTACGCCCCTGGAGTCAAGCTATCCTGGCTGATGACGGCTGATAGCCAGAAACCGGTCCTAGGATGCTTGATTCCGGTCCAGGGAAGGCATGGCTTGGCAGTTCGGGCTGGACTGTTCCCATGAGGCACAGGGTCAAGACTGATTTGCATATGGCCATGTCTGAACTGGGGTGGCGTAGTGGGCAAAAGAACGATGGATTTAACCCAGATCTCTTGACTGGGGGAGAATGTCTGCATTGTCAGCATTCCGTCCATCATTTGTTTGTTGTAACGCTTTTCGCCCTAAGTGGGATGGGTATGCCCAGACGTGGGTCCCGTGCTCACTACGCCCCTGGAGTCAAGCTATCCTGGCTGATGACGGCTGATAGCCAGAAACCGGTCCTAGGATGCTTGATTCCGGTCCAGGGAAGACATGGCTTGGCAGTTCGGGCTGGACTGTTCCCATGAGGCACAGGGTCAAGACTGATTTGCATATGGCCATGTCTGAACTGGGGTGGCGTAGTGGGCAAAAGAACGATGGATTTAACCCAGATCTCTTGACTGGGGAGAATGTCTGCATTGTCAGCATTCCGTCCATCATTTGTTTGTTGTAACGCTTTTCGCCCTAAGTGGGATGGGTATGCCCAGACGTGGGTCCCGTGCTCACTACGCCCCTGGAGTCAAGCTATCCTGGCTGATGACGGCTGATAGCCAGAAACCGGTCCTAGGATGCTTGATTCCGGTCCAGGGAAGGCATGACTTGGCAGTTCGGGCTGGACTGTTCCCATGAGGCACAGGGTCAAGACTGATTTGCATATGGCCATGTCTGAACTGGGGTGGCGTAGTGGGCAAAAGAACGATGGATTTAACCCAGATCTCTTGACTGGGGGAGAATGTCTGCATTGTCAGCATTCCGTCCATCATTTGTTTGTTGTAACGCTTTTCGCCCTAAGTGGGATGGGTATGCCCAGACGTGGGTCCCGTGCTCACTACGCCCCTGGAGTCAAGCTATCCTGGCTGATGACGGCTGATAGCCAGAAACCGGACCTAGGATGCTTGATTCCGGTCCAGGGAAGACATGGCTTGGCAGTTCGGGCTGGACTGTTCCTATGAGGCACAGGGTCAAGACTGATTTGCATATGGCCATGTCTGAACTGGGGTGGCGTAGTGGGCAAAAGAACGATGGATTTAACCCAGATCTCTTGACTGGGGGAGAATGTCTGCATTGTCAGCATTCCGTCCATCATTTGTTTGTTGTAACGCTTTTCGCCCTAAGTGGGATGGGTATGCCCAGACGTGGGTCCCGTGCTCACTACGCCCCTGGAGTCAAGCTATCCTGGCTGATGACGGCTGATAGCCAGAAACCGGTCCTAGGATGCTTGATTCCGGTCCAGGGAAGACATGGCTTGGCAGTTCGGGCTGGACTGTTCCCATGAGGCACAGGGTCAAGACTGATTTGCATATGGCCATGTCTGAACTGGGGTGGCGTAGTGGGCAAAAGAACGATGGATTTAACCCAGATCTCTTGACTGGGGGAGAATGTCTGCATTGTCAGCATTCCGTCCATCATTTGTTTGTTGTAACGCTTTTCGCCCTAAGTGGGATGGGTATGCCCAGACGTGGGTCCCGTGCTCACTACGCCCCTGGAGTCAAGCTATCCTGGCTGATGACGGCTGATAACCAGAAACCGGTCCTAGGATGCTTGATTCCGGTCCAGGGAAGACATGGCTTGGCAGTTCGGGCTGGACTGTTCCCATGAGGCACAGGGTCAAGACTGATTTGCATATGGCCATGTCTGAACTGGGGTGGCGTAGTGGGCAAAAGAACGATGGATTTAACCCAGATCTCTTGACTGGGGGAGAATGTCTGCATTGTCAGCATTCCGTCCATCATTTGTTTGTTGTAACGCTTTTCGCCCTAAGTGGGATGGGTATGCCCAGACGTGGGTCCCGTGCTCACTACGCCCCTGGAGTCAAGCTATCCTGGCTGATGACGGCTGATAGCCAGAAACCGGTCCTAGGATGCTTGATTCCGGTCCAGGAAAGACATGGCTTGGCAGTTCGGGCTGGACTGTTCCCATGAGGCACAGGGTCAAGACTGATTTGCATATGGCCATGTCTGAACTGGGGTGGCGTAGTGGGCAAAAGAACGATGGATTTAACCCAGATCTCTTGACTGGGGGAGAATGTCTGCATTGTCAGCATTCCGTCCATCATTTGTTTGTTGTAACGCTTTTCGCCCTAAGTGGGATGGGTATGCCCAGACGTGGGTCCCGTGCTCACTACGCCCCTGGAGTCAAGCTATCCTGGCTGATGACGGCTGATAGCCAGAAACCGGTCCTAGGATGCTTGATTCCGGTCCAGGGAAGACATGGCTTGGCAGTTCGGGCTGGACTGTTCCCATGAGGCACAGGGTCAAGACTGATTTGCATATGGCCATGTCTGAACTGGGGTGGCGTAGTGGGCAAAAGAACGATGGATTTAACCCAGATCTCTTGACTGGGGGAGAATGTCTGCATTGTCAGCATTCCGTCCATCATTTGTTTGTTGTAACGCTTTTCGCCCTAAGTGGGATGGGTATGCCCAGACGTGGGTCCCGTGCTCACTACGCCCCTGGAGTCAAGCTATCCTGGCTGATGACGGCTGATAGCCAGAAACCGGTCCTAGGATGCTTGATTCCGGTCCAGGGAAGACATGGCTTGGCAGTTCGGGCTGGACTGTTCCCATGAGGCACAGGGTCAAGACTGATTTGCATATGGCCATGTCTGAACTGGGGTGGCGTAGTGGGCAAAAGAACGATGGATTTAACCCAGATCTCTTGACTGGGGGAGAATGTCTGCATTGTCAGCATTCCGTCCATCATTTGTTTGTTGTAACGCTTTTCGCCCTAAGTGGGATGGGTATGCCCAGACGTGGGTCCCGTGCTCACTACGCCCCTGGAGTCAAGCTATCCTGGCTGATGACGGCTGATAGCCAGAAACCGGTCCTAGGATGCTTGATTCCGGTCCAGGGAAGACATGGCTTGGCAGTTCGGGCTGGACTGTTGCCATGAGGCACAGGGTCAAGACTGATTTGCATATGGCCATGTCTGAACTGGGGTGGCGTAGTGGGCAAAAGAACGATGGATTTAACCCAGATCTCTTGACTGGGGGAGAATGTCTGCATTGTCAGCATTCCGTCCATCATTTGTTTGTTGTAACGCTTTTCGCCCTAAGTGGGATGGGTATGCCCAGACGTGGGTCCCGTGCTCACTACGCCCCTGGAGTCAAGCTATCCTGGCTGATGACGGCTGATAGCCAGAAACCGGTCCTAGGATGCTTGATTCCGGTCCAGGGAAGACATGGCTTGGCAGTTCGGGCTGGACTGTTCCCATGAGGCACAGGGTCAAGACTGATTTGCATATGGCCATGTCTGAACTGGGGTGGCGTAGTGGGCAAAAGAACGATGGATTTAACCCAGATCTCTTGACTGGGGGAGAATGTCTGCATTGTCAGCATTCCGTCCATCATTTGTTTGTTGTAACGCTTTTCGCCCTAAGTGGGATGGGTATGCCCAGACGTGGGTCCCGTGCTCACTACGCCCCTGGAGTCAAGCTATCCTGGCTGATGACGGCTGATAGCCAGAAACCGGTCCTAGGATGCTTGATTCCGGTCCAGGGAAGGCATGGCTTGGCAGTTCGGGCTGGACTGTTCCCATGAGGCACAGGGTCAAGACTGATTTGCATATGGCCATGTCTGAACTGGGGTGGCGTAGTGGGCAAAAGAACGATGGATTTAACCCAGATCTCTTGACTGGGGGAGAATGTCTGCATTGTCAGCATTCCGTCCATCATTTGTTTGTTGTAACGCTTTTCGCCCTAAGTGGGATGGGTATGCCCAGACGTGGGTCCCGTGCTCACTACGCCCCTGGAGTCAAGCTATCCTGGCTGATGACGGCTGATAGCCAGAAACCGGTCCTAGGATGCTTGATTCCGGTCCAGGGAAGACATGGCTTGGCAGTTCGGGCTGGACTGTTCCCATGAGGCACAGGGTCAAGACTGATTTGCATATGGCCATGTCTGAACTGGGGTGGCGTAGTGGGCAAAAGAACGATGGATTTAACCCAGATCTCTTGACTGGGGGAGAATGTCTGCATTGTCAGCATTCCGTCCATCATTTGTTTGTTGTAACGCTTTTCGCCCTAAGTGGGATGGGTATGCCCAGACGTGGGTCCCGTGCTCACTACGCCCCTGGAGTCAAGCTATCCTGGCTGATGACGGCTGATAGCCAGAAACCGGTCCTAGGATGCTTGATTCCGGTCCAGGGAAGGCATGGCTTGGCAGTTCGGGCTGGACTGTTCCCATGAGGCACAGGGTCAAGACTGATTTGCATATGGCCATGTCTGAACTGGGGTGGCGTAGTGGGCAAAAGAACGATGGATTTAACCCAGATCTCTTGACTGGGGGAGAATGTCTGCATTGTCAGCATTCCGTCCATCATTTGTTTGTTGTAACGCTTTTCGCCCTAAGTGGGATGGGTATGCCCAGACGTGGGTCCCGTGCTCACTACGCCCCTGGAGTCAAGCTATCCTGGCTGATGACGGCTGATAGCCAGAAACCGGTCCTAGGATGCTTGATTCCGGTCCAGGGAAGACATGGCTTGGCAGTTCGGGCTGGACTGTTCCCATGAGGCACGGGGTCAAGACTGATTTGCATATGGCCATGTCTGAACTGGGGTGGCGTAGTGGGCAAAAGAACGATGGATTTAACCCAGATCTCTTGACTGGGGGAGAATGTCTGCATTGTCAGCATTCCGTCCATCATTTGTTTGTTGTAACGCTTTTCGCCCTAAGTGGGATGGGTATGCCCAGACGTGGGTCCCGTGCTCACTACGCCCCTGGAGTCAAGCTATCCTGGCTGATGACGGCTGATAGCCAGAAACCGGTCCTAGGATGCTTGATTCCGGTCCAGGGAAGACATGGCTTGGCAGTTCGGGCTGGACTGTTCCCATGAGGCACAGGGTCAAGACTGATTTGCATATGGCCATGTCTGAACTGGGGTGGCGTAGTGGGCAAAAGAACGATGGATTTAACCCAGATCTCTTGACTGGGGGAGAATGTCTGCATTGTCAGCATTCCGTCCATCATTTGTTTGTTGTAACGCTTTTCGCCCTAAGTGGGATGGGTATGCCCAGACGTGGGTCCCGTGCTCACTACGCCCCTGGAGTCAAGCTATCCTGGCTGATGACGGCTGATAGCCAGAAACCGGTCCTAGGATGCTTGATTCCGGTCCAGGGAAGACATGGCTTGGCAGTTCGGGCTGGACTGTTGCCATGAGGCACAGGGTCAAGACTGATTTGCATATGGCCATGTCTGAACTGGGGTGGCGTAGTGGGCAAAAGAACGATGGATTTAACCCAGATCTCTTGACTGGGGGAGAATGTCTGCATTGTCAGCATTCCGTCCATCATTTGTTTGTTGTAACGCTTTTCGCCCTAAGTGGGATGGGTATGCCCAGACGTGGGTCCCGTGCTCACTACGCCCCTGGAGTCAAGCTATCCTGGCTGATGACGGCTGATAGCCAGAAACCGGTCCTAGGATGCTTGATTCCGGTCCAGGGAAGACATGGCTTGGCAGTTCGGGCTGGACTGTTCCCATGAGGCACAGGGTCAAGACTGATTTGCATATGGCCATGTCTGAACTGGGGTGGCGTAGTGGGCAAAAGAACGATGGATTTAACCCAGATCTCTTGACTGGGGGAGAATGTCTGCATTGTCAGCATTCCGTCCATCATTTGTTTGTTGTAACGCTTTTCGCCCTAAGTGGGATGGGTATGCCCAGACGTGGGTCCCGTGCTCACTACGCCCCTGGAGTCAAGCTATCCTGGCTGATGACGGCTGATAGCCAGAAACCGGTCCTAGGATGCTTGATTCCGGTCCAGGGAAGGCATGGCTTGGCAGTTCGGGCTGGACTGTTCCCATGAGGCACAGGGTCAAGACTGATTTGCATATGGCCATGTCTGAACTGGGGTGGCGTAGTGGGCAAAAGAACGATGGATTTAACCCAGATCTCTTGACTGGGGGAGAATGTCTGCATTGTCAGCATTCCGTCCATCATTTGTTTGTTGTAACGCTTTTCGCCCTAAGTGGGATGGGTATGCCCAGACGTGGGTCCCGTGCTCACTACGCCCCTGGAGTCAAGCTATCCTGGCTGATGACGGCTGATAGCCAGAAACCGGTCCTAGGATGCTTGATTCCGGTCCAGGGAAGACATGGCTTGGCAGTTCGGGCTGGACTGTTCCCATGAGGCACAGGGTCAAGACTGATTTGCATATGGCCATGTCTGAACTGGGGTGGCGTAGTGGGCAAAAGAACGATGGATTTAACCCAGATCTCTTGACTGGGGGAGAATGTCTGCATTGTCAGCATTCCGTCCATCATTTGTTTGTTGTAACGCTTTTCGCCCTAAGTGGGATGGGTATGCCCAGACGTGGGTCCCGTGCTCACTACGCCCCTGGAGTCAAGCTATCCTGGCTGATGACGGCTGATAGCCAGAAACCGGTCCTAGGATGCTTGATTCCGGTCCAGGGAAGGCATGGCTTGGCAGTTCGGGCTGGACTGTTCCCATGAGGCACAGGGTCAAGACTGATTTGCATATGGCCATGTCTGAACTGGGGTGGCGTAGTGGGCAAAAGAACGATGGATTTAACCCAGATCTCTTGACTGGGGGAGAATGTCTGCATTGTCAGCATTCCGTCCATCATTTGTTTGTTGTAACGCTTTTCGCCCTAAGTGGGATGGGTATGCCCAGACGTGGGTCCCGTGCTCACTACGCCCCTGGAGTCAAGCTATCCTGGCTGATGACGGCTGATAGCCAGAAACCGGTCCTAGGATGCTTGATTCCGGTCCAGGGAAGACATGGCTTGGCAGTTCGGGCTGGACTGTTCCCATGAGGCACAGGGTCAAGACTGATTTGCATATGGCCATGTCTGAACTGGGGTGGCGTAGTGGGCAAAAGAACGATGGATTTAACCCAGATCTCTTGACTGGGGGAGAATGTCTGCATTGTCAGCATTCCGTCCATCATTTGTTTGTTGTAACGCTTTTCGCCCTAAGTGGGATGGGTATGCCCAGACGTGGGTCCCGTGCTCACTACGCCCCTGGAGTCAAGCTATCCTGGCTGATGACGGCTGATAGCCAGAAACCGGTCCTAGGATGCTTGATTCCGGTCCAGGGAAGACATGGCTTGGCAGTTCGGGCTGGACTGTTCCCATGAGGCACAGGGTCAAGACTGATTTGCATATGGCCATGTCTGAACTGGGGTGGCGTAGTGGGCAAAAGAACGATGGATTTAACCCAGATCTCTTGACTGGGGGAGAATGTCTGCATTGTCAGCATTCCGTCCATCATTTGTTTGTTGTAACGCTTTTTGCCCTAAGTGGGATGGGTATGCCCAGACGTGGGTCCCGTGCTCACTACGCCCCTGGAGTCAAGCTATCCTGGCTGATGACGGCTGATAGCCAGAAACCGGTCCTAGGATGCTTGATTCCGGTCCAGGGAAGACATGGCTTGGCAGTTCGGGCTGGACTGTTCCCATGAGGCACAGGGTCAAGACTGATTTGCATATGGCCATGTCTGAACTGGGGTGGCGTAGTGGGCAAAAGAACGATGGATTTAACCCAGATCTCTTGACTGGTGGAGAATGTCTGCATTGTCAGCATTCCGTCCATCATTTGTTTGTTGTAACGCTTTTCGCCCTAAGTGGGATGGGTATGCCCAGACGTGGGTCCCGTGCTCACTACGCCCCTGGAGTCAAGCTATCCTGGCTGATGACGGCTGATAGCCAGAAACCGGTCCTAGGATGCTTGATTCCGGTCCAGGGAAGACATGGCTTGGCAGTTCGGGCTGGACTGTTCCCATGAGGCACAGGGTCAAGACTGATTTGCATATGGCCATGTCTGAACTGGGGTGGCGTAGTGGGCAAAAGAACGATGGATTTAACCCAGATCTCTTGACTGGGGGAGAATGTCTGCATTGTCAGCATTCCGTCCATCATTTGTTTGTTGTAACGCTTTTCGCCCTAAGTGGGATGGGTATGCCCAGACGTGGGTCCCGTGCTCACTACGCCCCTGGAGTCAAGCTATCCTGGCTGATGACGGCTGATAGCCAGAAACCGGTCCTAGGATGCTTGATTCCGGTCCAGGGAAGGCATGGCTTGGCAGTTCGGGCTGGACTGTTCCCATGAGGCACAGGGTCAAGACTGATTTGCATATGGCCATGTCTGAACTGGGGTGGCGTAGTGGGCAAAAGAACGATGGATTTAACCCAGATCTCTTGACTGGGGGAGAATGTCTGCATTGTCAGCATTCCGTCCATCATTTGTTTGTTGTAACGCTTTTCGCCCTAAGTGGGATGGGTATGCCCAGACGTGGGTCCCGTGCTCACTACGCCCCTGGAGTCAAGCTATCCTGGCTGATGACGGCTGATAGCCAGAAACCGGTCCTAGGATGCTTGATTCCGGTCCAGGGAAGACATGGCTTGGCAGTTCGGGCTGGACTGTTCCCATGAGGCACAGGGTCAAGACTGATTTGCATATGGCCATGTCTGAACTGGGGTGGCGTAGTGGGCAAAAGAACGATGGATTTAACCCAGATCTCTTGACTGGGGAGAATGTCTGCATTGTCAGCATTCCGTCCATCATTTGTTTGTTGTAACGCTTTTCGCCCTAAGTGGGATGGGTATGCCCAGACGTGGGTCCCGTGCTCACTACGCCCCTGGAGTCAAGCTATCCTGGCTGATGACGGCTGATAGCCAGAAACCGGTCCTAGGATGCTTGATTCCGGTCCAGGGAAGGCATGACTTGGCAGTTCGGGCTGGACTGTTCCCATGAGGCACAGGGTCAAGACTGATTTGCATATGGCCATGTCTGAACTGGGGTGGCGTAGTGGGCAAAAGAACGATGGATTTAACCCAGATCTCTTGACTGGGGGAGAATGTCTGCATTGTCAGCATTCCGTCCATCATTTGTTTGTTGTAACGCTTTTCGCCCTAAGTGGGATGGGTATGCCCAGACGTGGGTCCCGTGCTCACTACGCCCCTGGAGTCAAGCTATCCTGGCTGATGACGGCTGATAGCCAGAAACCGGACCTAGGATGCTTGATTCCGGTCCAGGGAAGACATGGCTTGGCAGTTCGGGCTGGACTGTTCCTATGAGGCACAGGGTCAAGACTGATTTGCATATGGCCATGTCTGAACTGGGGTGGCGTAGTGGGCAAAAGAACGATGGATTTAACCCAGATCTCTTGACTGGGGGAGAATGTCTGCATTGTCAGCATTCCGTCCATCATTTGTTTGTTGTAACGCTTTTCGCCCTAAGTGGGATGGGTATGCCCAGACGTGGGTCCCGTGCTCACTACGCCCCTGGAGTCAAGCTATCCTGGCTGATGACGGCTGATAGCCAGAAACCGGTCCTAGGATGCTTGATTCCGGTCCAGGGAAGACATGGCTTGGCAGTTCGGGCTGGACTGTTCCCATGAGGCACAGGGTCAAGACTGATTTGCATATGGCCATGTCTGAACTGGGGTGGCGTAGTGGGCAAAAGAACGATGGATTTAACCCAGATCTCTTGACTGGGGGAGAATGTCTGCATTGTCAGCATTCCGTCCATCATTTGTTTGTTGTAACGCTTTTCGCCCTAAGTGGGATGGGTATGCCCAGACGTGGGTCCCGTGCTCACTACGCCCCTGGAGTCAAGCTATCCTGGCTGATGACGGCTGATAACCAGAAACCGGTCCTAGGATGCTTGATTCCGGTCCAGGGAAGACATGGCTTGGCAGTTCGGGCTGGACTGTTCCCATGAGGCACAGGGTCAAGACTGATTTGCATATGGCCATGTCTGAACTGGGGTGGCGTAGTGGGCAAAAGAACGATGGATTTAACCCAGATCTCTTGACTGGGGGAGAATGTCTGCATTGTCAGCATTCCGTCCATCATTTGTTTGTTGTAACGCTTTTCGCCCTAAGTGGGATGGGTATGCCCAGACGTGGGTCCCGTGCTCACTACGCCCCTGGAGTCAAGCTATCCTGGCTGATGACGGCTGATAGCCAGAAACCGGTCCTAGGATGCTTGATTCCGGTCCAGGAAAGACATGGCTTGGCAGTTCGGGCTGGACTGTTCCCATGAGGCACAGGGTCAAGACTGATTTGCATATGGCCATGTCTGAACTGGGGTGGCGTAGTGGGCAAAAGAACGATGGATTTAACCCAGATCTCTTGACTGGGGGAGAATGTCTGCATTGTCAGCATTCCGTCCATCATTTGTTTGTTGTAACGCTTTTCGCCCTAAGTGGGATGGGTATGCCCAGACGTGGGTCCCGTGCTCACTACGCCCCTGGAGTCAAGCTATCCTGGCTGATGACGGCTGATAGCCAGAAACCGGTCCTAGGATGCTTGATTCCGGTCCAGGGAAGACATGGCTTGGCAGTTCGGGCTGGACTGTTCCCATGAGGCACAGGGTCAAGACTGATTTGCATATGGCCATGTCTGAACTGGGGTGGCGTAGTGGGCAAAAGAACGATGGATTTAACCCAGATCTCTTGACTGGGGGAGAATGTCTGCATTGTCAGCATTCCGTCCATCATTTGTTTGTTGTAACGCTTTTCGCCCTAAGTGGGATGGGTATGCCCAGACGTGGGTCCCGTGCTCACTACGCCCCTGGAGTCAAGCTATCCTGGCTGATGACGGCTGATAGCCAGAAACCGGTCCTAGGATGCTTGATTCCGGTCCAGGGAAGACATGGCTTGGCAGTTCGGGCTGGACTGTTCCCATGAGGCACAGGGTCAAGACTGATTTGCATATGGCCATGTCTGAACTGGGGTGGCGTAGTGGGCAAAAGAACGATGGATTTAACCCAGATCTCTTGACTGGGGGAGAATGTCTGCATTGTCAGCATTCCGTCCATCATTTGTTTGTTGTAACGCTTTTCGCCCTAAGTGGGATGGGTATGCCCAGACGTGGGTCCCGTGCTCACTACGCCCCTGGAGTCAAGCTATCCTGGCTGATGACGGCTGATAGCCAGAAACCGGTCCTAGGATGCTTGATTCCGGTCCAGGGAAGACATGGCTTGGCAGTTCGGGCTGGACTGTTGCCATGAGGCACAGGGTCAAGACTGATTTGCATATGGCCATGTCTGAACTGGGGTGGCGTAGTGGGCAAAAGAACGATGGATTTAACCCAGATCTCTTGACTGGGGGAGAATGTCTGCATTGTCAGCATTCCGTCCATCATTTGTTTGTTGTAACGCTTTTCGCCCTAAGTGGGATGGGTATGCCCAGACGTGGGTCCCGTGCTCACTACGCCCCTGGAGTCAAGCTATCCTGGCTGATGACGGCTGATAGCCAGAAACCGGTCCTAGGATGCTTGATTCCGGTCCAGGGAAGACATGGCTTGGCAGTTCGGGCTGGACTGTTCCCATGAGGCACAGGGTCAAGACTGATTTGCATATGGCCATGTCTGAACTGGGGTGGCGTAGTGGGCAAAAGAACGATGGATTTAACCCAGATCTCTTGACTGGGGGAGAATGTCTGCATTGTCAGCATTCCGTCCATCATTTGTTTGTTGTAACGCTTTTCGCCCTAAGTGGGATGGGTATGCCCAGACGTGGGTCCCGTGCTCACTACGCCCCTGGAGTCAAGCTATCCTGGCTGATGACGGCTGATAGCCAGAAACCGGTCCTAGGATGCTTGATTCCGGTCCAGGGAAGGCATGGCTTGGCAGTTCGGGCTGGACTGTTCCCATGAGGCACAGGGTCAAGACTGATTTGCATATGGCCATGTCTGAACTGGGGTGGCGTAGTGGGCAAAAGAACGATGGATTTAACCCAGATCTCTTGACTGGGGGAGAATGTCTGCATTGTCAGCATTCCGTCCATCATTTGTTTGTTGTAACGCTTTTCGCCCTAAGTGGGATGGGTATGCCCAGACGTGGGTCCCGTGCTCACTACGCCCCTGGAGTCAAGCTATCCTGGCTGATGACGGCTGATAGCCAGAAACCGGTCCTAGGATGCTTGATTCCGGTCCAGGGAAGACATGGCTTGGCAGTTCGGGCTGGACTGTTCCCATGAGGCACAGGGTCAAGACTGATTTGCATATGGCCATGTCTGAACTGGGGTGGCGTAGTGGGCAAAAGAACGATGGATTTAACCCAGATCTCTTGACTGGGGGAGAATGTCTGCATTGTCAGCATTCCGTCCATCATTTGTTTGTTGTAACGCTTTTCGCCCTAAGTGGGATGGGTATGCCCAGACGTGGGTCCCGTGCTCACTACGCCCCTGGAGTCAAGCTATCCTGGCTGATGACGGCTGATAGCCAGAAACCGGTCCTAGGATGCTTGATTCCGGTCCAGGGAAGGCATGGCTTGGCAGTTCGGGCTGGACTGTTCCCATGAGGCACAGGGTCAAGACTGATTTGCATATGGCCATGTCTGAACTGGGGTGGCGTAGTGGGCAAAAGAACGATGGATTTAACCCAGATCTCTTGACTGGGGGAGAATGTCTGCATTGTCAGCATTCCGTCCATCATTTGTTTGTTGTAACGCTTTTCGCCCTAAGTGGGATGGGTATGCCCAGACGTGGGTCCCGTGCTCACTACGCCCCTGGAGTCAAGCTATCCTGGCTGATGACGGCTGATAGCCAGAAACCGGTCCTAGGATGCTTGATTCCGGTCCAGGGAAGACATGGCTTGGCAGTTCGGGCTGGACTGTTCCCATGAGGCACAGGGTCAAGACTGATTTGCATATGGCCATGTCTGAACTGGGGTGGCGTAGTGGGCAAAAGAACGATGGATTTAACCCAGATCTCTTGACTGGGGGAGAATGTCTGCATTGTCAGCATTCCGTCCATCATTTGTTTGTTGTAACGCTTTTCGCCCTAAGTGGGATGGGTATGCCCAGACGTGGGTCCCGTGCTCACTACGCCCCTGGAGTCAAGCTATCCTGGCTGATGACGGCTGATAGCCAGAAACCGGTCCTAGGATGCTTGATTCCGGTCCAGGGAAGACATGGCTTGGCAGTTCGGGCTGGACTGTTCCCATGAGGCACAGGGTCAAGACTGATTTGCATATGGCCATGTCTGAACTGGGGTGGCGTAGTGGGCAAAAGAACGATGGATTTAACCCAGATCTCTTGACTGGGGGAGAATGTCTGCATTGTCAGCATTCCGTCCATCATTTGTTTGTTGTAACGCTTTTCGCCCTAAGTGGGATGGGTATGCCCAGACGTGGGTCCCGTGCTCACTACGCCCCTGGAGTCAAGCTATCCTGGCTGATGACGGCTGATAGCCAGAAACCGGTCCTAGGATGCTTGATTCCGGTCCAGGGAAGACATGGCTTGGCAGTTCGGGCTGGACTGTTCCCATGAGGCACAGGGTCAAGACTGATTTGCATATGGCCATGTCTGAACTGGGGTGGCGTAGTGGGCAAAAGAACGATGGATTTAACCCAGATCTCTTGACTGGTGGAGAATGTCTGCATTGTCAGCATTCCGTCCATCATTTGTTTGTTGTAACGCTTTTCGCCCTAAGTGGGATGGGTATGCCCAGACGTGGGTCCCGTGCTCACTACGCCCCTGGAGTCAAGCTATCCTGGCTGATGACGGCTGATAGCCAGAAACCGGTCCTAGGATGCTTGATTCCGGTCCAGGGAAGACATGGCTTGGCAGTTCGGGCTGGACTGTTCCCATGAGGCACAGGGTCAAGACTGATTTGCATATGGCCATGTCTGAACTGGGGTGGCGTAGTGGGCAAAAGAACGATGGATTTAACCCAGATCTCTTGACTGGGGGAGAATGTCTGCATTGTCAGCATTCCGTCCATCATTTGTTTGTTGTAACGCTTTTCGCCCTAAGTGGGATGGGTATGCCCAGACGTGGGTCCCGTGCTCACTACGCCCCTGGAGTCAAGCTATCCTGGCTGATGACGGCTGATAGCCAGAAACCGGTCCTAGGATGCTTGATTCTGGTCCAGGGAAGGCATGGCTTGGCAGTTCGGGCTGGACTGTTCCCATGAGGCACAGGGTCAAGACTGATTTGCATATGGCCATGTCTGAACTGGGGTGGCGTAGTGGGCAAAAGAACGATGGATTTAACCCAGATCTCTTGACTGGGGGAGAATGTCTGCATTGTCAGCATTCCGTCCATCATTTGTTTGTTGTAACGCTTTTCGCCCTAAGTGGGATGGGTATGCCCAGACGTGGGTCCCGTGCTCACTACGCCCCTGGAGTCAAGCTATCCTGGCTGATGACGGCTGATAGCCAGAAACCGGTCCTAGGATGCTTGATTCCGGTCCAGGGAAGACATGGCTTGGCAGTTCGGGCTGGACTGTTCCCATGAGGCACAGGGTCAAGACTGATTTGCATATGGCCATGTCTGAACTGGGGTGGCGTAGTGGGCAAAAGAACGATGGATTTAACCCAGATCTCTTGACTGGGGAGAATGTCTGCATTGTCAGCATTCCGTCCATCATTTGTTTGTTGTAACGCTTTTCGCCCTAAGTGGGATGGGTATGCCCAGACGTGGGTCCCGTGCTCACTACGCCCCTGGAGTCAAGCTATCCTGGCTGATGACGGCTGATAGCCAGAAACCGGTCCTAGGATGCTTGATTCCGGTCCAGGGAAGGCATGACTTGGCAGTTCGGGCTGGACTGTTCCCATGAGGCACAGGGTCAAGACTGATTTGCATATGGCCATGTCTGAACTGGGGTGGCGTAGTGGGCAAAAGAACGATGGATTTAACCCAGATCTCTTGACTGGGGGAGAATGTCTGCATTGTCAGCATTCCGTCCATCATTTGTTTGTTGTAACGCTTTTCGCCCTAAATGGGATGGGTATGCCCAGACGTGGGTCCCGTGCTCACTACGCCCCTGGAGTCAAGCTATCCTGGCTGATGACGGCTGATAGCCAGAAACCGGTCCTAGGATGCTTGATTCCGGTCCAGGGAAGACATGGCTTGGCAGTTCGGGCTGGACTGTTCCCATGAGGCACAGGGTCAAGACTGATTTGCATATGGCCATGTCTGAACTGGGGTGGCGTAGTGGGCAAAAGAACGATGGATTTAACCCAGATCTCTTGACTTGGGGGAGAATGTCTGCATTGTCAGCATTCCGTCCATCATTTGTTTGTTGTAACGCTTTTCGCCCTAAGTGGGATGGGTATGCCCAGACGTGGGTCCCGTGCTCACTACGCCCCTGGAGTCAAGCTATCCTGGCTGATGACGGCTGATAGCCAGAAACCGGTCCTAGGATGCTTGATTCCGGTCCAGGGAAGACATGGCTTGGCAGTTCGGGCTGGACTGTTCCCATGAGGCACAGGGTCAAGACTGATTTGCATATGGCCATGTCTGAACTGGGGTGGCGTAGTGGGCAAAAGAACGATGGATTTAACCCAGATCTCTTGACTGGGGGAGAATGTCTGCATTGTCAGCATTCCGTCCATCATTTGTTTGTTGTAACGCTTTTCGCCCTAAGTGGGATGGGTATGCCCAGACGTGGGTCCCGTGCTCACTACGCCCCTGGAGTCAAGCTATCCTGGCTGATGACGGCTGATAGCCAGAAACCGGTCCTAGGATGCTTGATTCCGGTCCAGGGAAGACATGGCTTGGCAGTTCGGGCTGGACTGTTCCCATGAGGCACAGGGTCAAGACTGATTTGCATATGGCCATGTCTGAACTGGGGTGGCGTAGTGGGCAAAAGAACGATGGATTTAACCCAGATCTCTTGACTGGGGGAGAATGTCTGCATTGTCAGCATTCCGTCCATCATTTGTTTGTTGTAACGCTTTTCGCCCTAAGTGGGATGGGTATGCCCAGACGTGGGTCCCGTGCTCACTACGCCCCTGGAGTCAAGCTATCCTGGCTGATGACGGCTGATAGCCAGAAACCGGTCCTAGGATGCTTGATTCCGGTCCAGGAAAGACATGGCTTGGCAGTTCGGGCTGGACTGTTCCCATGAGGCACAGGGTCAAGACTGATTTGCATATGGCCATGTCTGAACTGGGGTGGCGTAGTGGGCAAAAGAACGATGGATTTAACCCAGATCTCTTGACTGGGGGAGAATGTCTGCATTGTCAGCATTCCGTCCATCATTTGTTTGTTGTAACGCTTTTCGCCCTAAGTGGGATGGGTATGCCCAGACGTGGGTCCCGTGCTCACTACGCCCCTGGAGTCAAGCTATCCTGGCTGATGACGGCTGATAGCCAGAAACCGGTCCTAGGATGCTTGATTCCGGTCCAGGGAAGACATGGCTTGGCAGTTCGGGCTGGACTGTTCCCATGAGGCACAGGGTCAAGACTGATTTGCATATGGCCATGTCTGAACTGGGGTGGCGTAGTGGGCAAAAGAACGATGGATTTAACCCAGATCTCTTGACTGGGGGAGAATGTCTGCATTGTCAGCATTCCGTCCATCATTTGTTTGTTGTAACGCGGAAAGTAACTGACACATTTAAAAAAACTTCCCTATGACCCAACATAATTTGAGTAAATAAGGTGTCACAGTCTTATCTGTAGAATGGGTAAGTTGTGAAGACTTGTGTCCAAGGAAAAGGGTAGGGAGCACTCGTCGGTGGGTCCTTCTGAGGTGCAGCGATTTCCCATCCTTTCCTCCTGTGAGAGAGAAAAGAACAAATTGTATATACTAAGAGGGTAACTATTCCTAAGAGCATGAGAAAAGTGCCAAAGAGTTGGTATGTGTGCTGTTAACGCGGTCGGGTAAAAGTGAGTGTGGGGAATTTCTCCTTTAGAATATAGTGCCCTCACACACCCTTTCGAGTGTCATGCTTCATCATCGGGCGTTGCTCCTCGTGGGGGTGACGCTGCTGTCCCCCACGGGCCCCGCGAGAGGGCTCTTTATCGGAGATCTTTTATGGAGATGCCGCAGTTGTGCATGGGGGTGTGTGGGCCTATAAAAAGGGAGGTGAGTTAGTGAGTTAAAAATGCTATATGGAGCCCAGAACCTAAGTTTTTATTCACGGCTCCGTGTAGCAAAGGTTAAAAATAATCCTGGAGCTCCTCTTTGGAAAAAATGATTGAGGGCAGGTGTGTAATTAACTGCTACTCTCAGGATGGGCGTAGTGTAGGTGAGTGGAAGTCCTACAAAAATGGGGTCAACATGTTTCGCGCATTAATGCTGGTCCTTAAGGGATCCGTTAGCGCTTTGTCAGGACCGGAAATAAGGGGAGAAAAAATATTCTAAAGACCAGGTTCCAGGGAAGAACAGAACTTTGAACCTGTAGTACCTTAATAATAAAGGGATCAAGCGTCTACGCGCTGATAGGAACTCCTTCTTTTAGGAACCTATACCCAACCTGGTGAAATAAAAAGACACACATATGGACAGAAAAGAGACAAAACAAAACATATACCGTAATTCACTTTTCCAATGATGGTCAAAAATACTCGCATGTTGTGTTCATATTGCAAGTAAACACAGTAAAGTGTTCATTCAAACAAGCATGCACACAATATTAACATGCAGGTAAAACGACCTGGTGCCGGAGCGTCATAATCCTTGTGCAGTTGATCGCTGTGTTGGGGTACATGTTCTATAGGCAGTTATCAGTGATCATGTGCCTTATAAAAACAACCCCGCAAATGGCCAGCAGCATGTGAAAATAATTCTAAACAGAACCGTGTGGGTGATTCGGTTTCAATGGTGGGAACTGATAGTCAGAGATAGCAAGACATCTGTCTGTAGATACGTATATCGTGTGAAGTATACGAGGCAAAAGCTGGCGGTGTGTCAGTTCCGAATGGAACTTATGCGTGCTACTACCAGCTATGTGGGAAATGGTGGTCATGCTAGATCTAAAAGTAATGTGCCTACCCTTCTAGTTCAGGGAATGGGCTCCGTCTGCGCCTCGGAGGTGGCAAGTCGAGAGACTATGGAAAGGAGATGTAATATCAGTACACCGTTGCAGATAGACGCCAGTCCTCTGACGGTGTTCGTAGGTTGGAAAAAGATTGCCGCTTCCATAGAGAAGAATATATACTCACGAGTGCTCGTCTGCCCAGGGTGTGGAAACCTACCCCTCCTCCGTAGTGCACCGGGATTGATAAGGAGGGGTGGAGAGAAAGGTCTTTTAAATACACTTCCTTGTTGACGCTAGCCTGGTGGTGGGGGCGGGTCTCAGCGTCTGAATGTGACGCGGTGACGTATGTATTCACGCGTGCGTGTAGTCACTGCTTGGCGTCTCGTGTCGATGGCACTGCCGTGTGAGAATGATGGGAAAACGGCGGCCATATTGGAAGGGTTGTCTCGCATCGGGGGACAGAATACCTACAGATAGTGTGTATGAGAAAGCCAGGTGTAATTACGTACAGAGCGGATTGTCAATGGCAAATGTCGAACAGACAGTAATTCTGTGTCAAGGGCGTGGTGATTATTGATATTAAAAAGGTATATCCGTAATACAATGCAGTTGTTAGCAGCACGTGTGGATATTGAAAGTTGATTGGTTCTCTAGATGTAGGCTGGTAAACATATTGCGAACCATGAGAGAAAGGTCAGGAGAGGGCCATAAAAGGTCCTGACATAATAATTAAACCCGCAGACAAAGGCGGTGCCATTGTCATCCAGAATCAGGATACCTACGACAGAGAATGCACCCGCCAATTGGCCAATACTGCATACTATGAACCTATTACAGAGGATCCTACCAAACGCCTTACCACTCGTATTAAGAGTATGATCAGCGAAGCATCAGCTGAAGGTTGGATTTCACATCAGGAAGCCAACTTCCTTACCACTGAAGACCCACGAACCCCCTACTTTTACACACTACCTAAAATCCATAAAGGGGTCACCCCTCCACCGGGCCGCCCGATTGTTTCCGGCATTGACTCTGTCTTAGAACCATTGAGCAAGTTCTGCGATTTCTATCTACGTCCCCTGGTGAGCAAAACTCCTTCTTACTCAGGGACACCACTGAAGTTCTCAATCTCATAGAACTCTTCCCTGATCCTGACAAAATTGACTTCCTAGTGACCATGGACGTAGAAGCCCTTTATACAAACATTCCGCAGGACACCACACTAGAGGTACTAGAGAACACTCTCCGCAACATCGATCCTTGGCCTTTTCTGACACCTATCTCATTCATCTGCGACTGTGCCTCCCTAGCTCTTAAAGAGAATTTCTTTGCCTTCAAATCTCAGCTCTTCCACCAAATACAAGGTACGAGCATGGGAAGCACATTCGCTCCAAGTCTGGCCTGCCTATACATGGCCCATTTTGAAGAACAATACATCCTTGGAGAAACCAACCCATTTAGTCAACACATTTTACTTTGGCGTCGTTATATTGACGACATTGTCCTGTTTTGGAAAGGGGATGAAGAACAATGTATCTCGTTTTGCAATTGGGTTAATACTCTGAACCCGTATCTAAAATTCACGAGTACAAGATCTCGACATGAGATCCCTTTCCTGGACCTTCTCATCTCTTTGGATAATGGCTATTTACACACCACGAATTACAAAAAACCCACAGATAGGAACAGTCTCTTGACCTACGATAGCCACCATCCCAGGGCACTCAGGAACAATCTTATGGTGGGCCAATTCCTACGTCTTCGTAGGAACTGTGACACTGTCAAGGAGTTCGAGAAACAGTCTAATCTCCTCAGGCACAACCTTGAAAAACGACACTACCCGAGCAACATCATTCGCCAAGCACAAAAGAGAGCTAGAAACAACCCTAGAACAGCTCTCCTTGAGACAAAGGAAAAATCTGAACTAGACACCATCACATGTGTCACCACATTCACGCCCAGTTCCAACAGAATACAGAAGGTCATCAAGAAACACTGGGCCATATTAAACTCGGGCACTTTCGAACCAGGCCCGCCGCCACTCTTTGCATTCAAACGCACGCAGAATCTTAGAGACCACCTTGTACATACAAGACCTAAACCACAACTAACACGTCAACCTACATTATGGTCCTTACCACCAGTAGTAGGCCATTACCCCTGTGGCTCCTGCTCAACCTGTGCAGAAACCACGATTTCAAAAGAAATCGACTTGGGCTTGACAACACCTTGGCGCCAAACCAGGCACACGAATTTCAATACCACCAACTGTGTCTATACAATACTCTGCCCTTGCAATAAGAGATATGTGGGCATGACCACCAGAGCAGTCAGGACACGCATTGGTGAACATAAAAGCACAATAAGACGAGGCAGAACAAACACCAAACTACTTACACACTTTGCAGAACAAGGACACACTGCGAATAGTTTGAGATGGACCATCATCGTTTCCAATCCCAATTGGACCAAACGCACTATGTTCAAGCAAGAACAGCGATGGGTTCATAGATTGAGATGCGATACCATGGGCCTCAACGACGAAATCCCGTGGGTCGAATTAACCTGATACTTAATCAGACCACATAGACTCTGGTCGGGTCACAACTCTGCAGAGAGAACTCTATAACCCTTTTTGATTTTCCCATGACCTTTTATGTCCCTCTCCTGACCTTTCTCTCATGGTTCGCAATATGTTTACCAGCCTACATCTAGAGAACCAATCAACTTTCAATATCCACACGTGCTGCTAACAACTGCATTGTATTATGGATATACCTTTTTTATATCAATAATCACCACGCCCTTGACACAGAATTACTGTCTGTCCGACATTTGCCATTGACAATCCGCTCTGTACGTAATTACACCTGGCTTTCTCATACACACTATCTGTAGGTATTCTGTCCCCCGATGCAAGACAACCCTTCCAATATGGCCGCCGTTTTCCCATCATTCTCACACGGCAGTGCCATCGACACGAGACGCCAAGCAGTGACTACACGCACGCGTGAATACATACGTCACCGCATCACATTCAGACGCTGAGACCCGCCCCCACCACCAGGCTAGCGTCAACAAGGAAGTGTATTTAAAAGACCTTTCTCTCCACCTCTCCTTATCAATTCCGGCGCACTACGGAGGAGGGGTAGGTTTCCACACCCTGGGCAGACGAGCACTCGTGTGTATATATTCTTCTCTATGGAAGCGGCAATCTTTTTCCAACCTACGAACACCGTCAGAGGACTGGCGTCCATCTGCAACGGTGTACTGATATTACATCTCCTTTCCATAGTCTCTCGACTTGCCACCTCCGAGGCGCCGACGGAGCCCATTCCCTGAACTAGAAGGGTAGGCACATTACTTTTAGATCTAGCATGACCACCATTTCCCACATAGCTGGTAGTAGCACGCATAAGTTCCATTCGGAACTGACACACCGCCAGCTTTTGCCTCGTATACTTCACACGATATACGTATCTACAGACAGATGTCTTGTTATCTCTGACCATCAGTTCCCACCATTGAAACCAAATCACCCACACGGTTCTGTTTTAGAATTATTTTCACATGCTGCTGGCCATTTGCGGGGTTGTTTTTATAAGGCACATGATCACTGATAACTGCCTATAGAACATGTACCCCAACACAGCGATCAACTGCACAAGGATTATGACGCTCCGGCACCAGGTCGTTTTACCTGCATGTTAATATTGTGTGCATGCTTGTTTGAATGAACACTTTACTGTGTTTACTTGCAATATGAACACAACATGCGAGTATTTTTGACCATCATTGGAAAAGTGAATTACAGTATATGTTTTGTTTTGTCTCTTTTCTGTCCATATGTGTGTCTTTTTATTTCACGAGGTTGGGTATAGGTTCCTAAAAGAAGGAGTTCCTATCAGCGCGTGGACGCTTGGTCCCTTTATTATTAAGGTACTACAGGTTCACAGTTCTGTTCTTCCCTGGAACCTGGTCTTTAGAATATTTTTTCTCACCTTATTTCCGGTCCTGACGAAGCGCTAACGGATCCCTTAAGGACCAGCATTAATGCGCGAAACATGTTGACCCCATTTTTGTAGGACTTCCACTCACCTACACTACACCCATCCTGAGAGTAGCAGTTAATTACACACCTGCCCTCAATAATTTTTTCCAAAGAGGAGCTCCAGGATTATTTTTAACCTTTGCTACACGGAGCCGTGAATAAAAACTTAGGTTCTGGGCTCCATATAGCATTTTTAACTCACTAACTCACCTCCCTTTTTATAGGCCCACACACCCCCATGCACAACTGCGGCGTCTCCATAAAAGATCTCCGATAAAGAGCCCTCTCGCGGGGCCCGTGTGGGACTGCAGCGCCACCCCCACGAGGAGCAACGCCCGATGATGAAGCATGACACTCGAAAGGGTGTGTGAGGGCACTATATTCTAAAGGAGAAATTCCCCACACTCACTTTTACCCGACCGCGTTAACAGCACACATACCAACTCTTTGGCACTTTTCTCATTCTCTTAGGAACAGTTACCCTCTTAGTATATACACTGTATTCTGAGGGAGCACGGGTACTGGACCTTTCTCTAATTACGCTCCCGGTCCCCCACTCTATTTGTACTACGAGAAAAGAACAAATACCAGAATTAAAAACCAAGTTTGAAATAGGGGAGAGTGAGCAGCATAAGAGACATTGTCAGCATAACATGGTATAAGTTGATCCTCAAGATAAGCTTTTCAATCTTCTTCTATGTTTCAGCCTCCCGGGAATTTTGTTTTGAGGTCAATGATGTTCCTCGATTCAAGGAATATCCGGTTGAGAATGTAACTGCCTTCTCTGCGCAACTGTGGAACTTGATCAATTATAAAATAGGGAAGCTTGCTCCTATCACTGTAGTGTACCTTGCCGAAATGGCACATCATTGGATACTGAGGGTCTGTATTGTCGATTGAATGCATTTGCTCAAGAACTCTCTTTTTGGCTCAATGTATAGTTCTACCTACGTAGTGTTTACCACAAAGGCAGTTTAGGACGTAAACCACAAGCTCTGAGCTGCAGGTGAAAAATTAAGCCAGCGCAACAGTAGAGAAAGTGTTTACTATTCCTACTCCAATCTCTGCAACAGTAGGGAAAGTGCTAAACTGAAAAGAAGTTAATTGTACTATTCCTACTGCAGACTAAGCAAGGGAAAATACTTCACAGCAAACACGTTACATATATGAGTAAACGTATGAATGTAGAAAACAAAGGAAACTCTGAAAAAAATAAAATTACAATTAAAATTAAACAAGATATATAGATAGATAGATAGATAGATAGATAGATAGATAGATAGATAGATAGATAGATAGATAGATAGATAGATAGATAGATAATACACTTGTTACTTACCTTTCATACTTACCAACATACTTACATTACAGCTAAGTTCTTTTACTGCAAGTATGCCTTTACCATTCATGCTTTTACAACAAAATTCATTGAAAAGGCATCTGTGGTATAGGTACACTCATTGTAAAATAATTCATTGTAAAAAATTGTGTTGTAAAGAAGTAATTGTTGTAATACCTTTGCTGTAAAGGCATCTCGTTGTTTAGCCTTCGTTGTAATGACTGTTTCCCATGGCTATAGCTTCTGCCATTCTGGAGATGGACTCCTTATATTTCTCCCTTATGATTTGACAATTTCCTAGCTGATAGCCACTTTCACTCCTGTTCAGACCTCACATAATACATTATTTGTGGACCGTATGGATCCACATTTACAGTGGTCTCTAATATATGATACAGATCATTCTAAAGATGCTAAATGTCCATATACATGACTGATCTATTGTCAAACTTGCCACATCATTTCATGCTCAAGTGCAGAAAAGCACCAGGGGACTTATTTACAAGTCCCTAGCCCTGCCAGTGCGTCACTTTTAATATGGGAGAAAGTGATGCACCGGCAGCGCAAGGGGCTTGTAAATAAGCCACATGTTTAGAGCACTTATTGAAATCTCACACACCTAATACCTAGGCCAAACTACAACTAAAACCCATTTAGCAATGCACTCCAAAAAGGTACTGTGGAACCGGGTACCAATGAGGGCTTGACGGCCCTCTCAGGGGTAGAAGGGATCTATAAATGCTGAAATAGAAGACATTATACACTACATGTGCATGAAACCCATTTGAAACATCATATCCGGAATCACTATATGAAGATGATACTGTGCACTCTGATGGCAGAAAATCTTCCAGTATGGTACGTTTTTTGCAGGTATAAGTTTAGGGTTATTGGGTAAAACGGATTATTCTGGGTTGGCCATCAAAAATGTTCTGAACGACAACAAACTTTTAGATTTGAATCACAACCATTTTGCAGCTTTCGTCCCACAATGAAAAATCATGAACAATTTCTGTAAAATACAAGACTAAGGATTTGATTTGGAGTTTGGCAGACAGGTTACTCCATCACAAATGTGACGAATACCCAGCCCGCAATATAAAGTGTGTGATCCAATGGAACTCGTAATACGGTGGACAGCATATCCATCATATTTGTGGCGGACTGACCCGTCCGCTGAATGCTAAATCAGGCTCTAAGTATCTTTCCAGGGTGGGAAAGAGAAATATCTCTGTTCTCCCTATGCTTATGGAAGTGTGTTTCTCCAATAATTAGAGAAATATGGAGAAAAACAACAAAAAAAGGGGCAGATTTACAAGCCACTTGCGCCACTTTTCGTCACTTTTCCTATGTTAAAAGTGACGCAAAAGTGGCGCAAGGGCTTGTAAATCTGCCCCAAAGTACACATAAACATTTCCACTAAGCATACTCCTATGGCTTGTCCACTTTGTGGGCAACCCCAAGGAATTATGCACATAGTAACATATTTATACTAGGGGTGGGCGGAATTTGCGTAATCGCGTTACGCAAATCTCCGCGAAACGGTAAAAAATCTCCGCGAACACGCAGAAATTCCGCGAACACGCGGAATTGCTTGTTCGCGATACTTTTTTCCTGTTCGCGATCGCTGTTTGCGTGCTCGGGGTGAAATATCTCGCGAACACGCATATTGAGAACGCGAACAAGCAAAAAACTTCGCGAAGTCGCGGAACGCAGATTTTTGGGCAATTTCGCGTTCTCCGCGGAACGCGAAATTACCCAAATTCCGCAAATTCCGCGAACGGAACGGAATTTAGGCCCAGGCCTAATTTATACATTGATATCTATGGCATATACATATACCCATTCAAATGTAAAGGTTATTTGTGAATTCCTAAAACGTGGAAAATACATAAATTTCCAAAATGCCACGAAGGCTTTTCAACCTGCGTCATTGTGATTTCAGTGTGAATTGAAATATCATTGAATTTTCAGCTGGCAATTACATGCCACTTTGACCTCATTAATTTCTGCCTACCCACTGAGCATATACCATCATTAGCATAAAATCAAATTCAACTCTTCCAATATGCCATTTTTTTTAAGCTCTCATAGTACCCACATATGTAATTGCGAGCCAAGCCATGGACATTTCTTCTGCGATCCCCACCGCAGAAATCTATTTTTGCCATTACCAATAGCACTTGATTACCAATTGCTCATTTAGGGGATACATATAACTGGACCTTATTTTAACCCTATGTAGCCAACCAATGATCATCTTCCTGTTTGGAGACCTTACTTCTAATGCATGTACAGTTTTCCTACCTCTCACCCAGCTACCAGCATCTGGAGGATCTGCTAATATGCACTTTAATACATATCTAACTTCTTGCCAAAAGAATCATATTAAGCAACAGTTCCTTCGAGCAAGGAAGTATATGTACTTTATTATCCATAATACCAAAAATAATACAAGTTATGCTTACCTTGGTTTCCTGCTCAACAATCTTGAACACAAGAGTACTCTCATTCTTCTACAATGCAGCTAAAACTACATATGTCACACATATGTGGGTATCAACTCCTGAGCTTTTACCCTACAGGTATTGTGTAGCCCTATGCTTCCAATAGATCCTGTGAAGTCTAAAGTATAGTTCTTTGTTAGTGCAGTGGGCCAAACAATTTGGTTTGTCATATTCATTGACACATCAATTAATTTAGAATTCCGATGTCAGCAAGCAACTTGCCCAGACTTGATCGTCTGGTGACATCTTTTCTTCCATAGCCTCACCACGCTACATTCACCACTATCTTTTTTATTGATTTAGAATTCTCTGACTTCTAAGTCAAAAGAAGCTGCTCGGACTGATTATTCAGATGTGTAGTTGCAGCTCAAGAAAACGATCCTATCAAGATTCCCAGATGTAACCGACAAGGGATCCTTCCAAGATCTAATCCTGCCATTTAGTGAAATTACGTCCTCCCAGAATCACAGGCCTGTGAAGTGTAACAATTTTGTCAAATATTCCAGGAAGTGGTCTGGAGTTCTAGGAGAGTGACATATAGCTTTCTAAGTGCTCTAGTATGTACTTGGGCAAGATTCTATAATAGCAGAGAATCCCGCCTTGACTCCTCAGGATACTTAATCATGGCTCTGGAATGCTTCCATTGAAAGGCTCATTGAAGTAAATGTACATCAGGCAAAGCCAAACACCCTTTTTAATAGACCTGCAGAATTTCCTCCAGGCTGATGAGGCGACTTTAGAGGCCCAGCCAAAGCTGATAAGCAGCAATTGAATAATTCTAACTTGCTTACTTTCTGCTCCTAGTGGAAAATTCGAAATTATGTCTAGGAAAAGTAGGCATTTTTATAAAATCAATCTGCCAATTAGAGTTAAAGACGCATCCTACCACTTTTATTTTCTTCATTACTCTGGTGAGGTGGTCTGTAATAATCCTTCTGGGATTTCTCTTGATTAACGAATTGAATTGCTTCAACACATTCCACAATCGAGAGAGATGTATTGTGTTAATCTTAGGTCATAATTTCAGACTTCGAGTTTTTTACTTTAAAGCCCGGCTTGGGGCAATGCCGACCTTTCTTCCTTACTTCAAAACAAAAATAAGTTATTTCGCTCACTGCTCTGTCTGCTATCAAGCACCCACCTCTTGTCCTTACCCATTGATCTGGCTATGATCAAGGTGCACTTGTCAGCCCTTCTATACTGGGTATGGTTTAGGACTACATCTGAGTTGTCCTATAGGGAAGGCTTATGTGAATTAATCACTCTAGACAGAAATGTTTGCAGCCATGGCTCAAAAAGATTAATCAGCTATGGGTAGCCAATAAAACGAAGGGCGTATGGCATTCACCAAATGAAATGTCTAAATGCATTTCCACCAAGCTAAATGAGTTTTTCTGGGAAGCATTATTGGTTAATTTCAGGAATGAAGCAAAAGAGGGGAGTACCTCGGAAAAATTCCTTCAAATTAAATGCATACCTATGTTCGAGCCTTAGTTAGACAGGATCAAACCCTGGCAGGCGAAGAGCCTGTATTAAACTTAGGATAGGTAGCCTTCCAGTAAGATCATTGAGGAGCATATGGCATACAAATGCACCCCAAAATACCAACTGTCCCTTCTGTCCAATAATCATAGAATAAACAGTGCACCTTTTTTTCTTTTGCCCAGCCTATGCTTAGCATGTAGAAGGTGGCTTAAACCAGCATGCAGAAACATGGGCACTGTCCATTACTAGGAGGCCTATAGGACCCTTAGAAGTGATTTATTTGAATGCATTGTATTTGCCACACCTAGGTTCATGTTATGGGCCTGGAGATTCCGAGCAAACTGGATTGTTATAGGGGGTCGTACCTCAGGGGGTGACTGATTACCTCTCCTTACCAAATTATTGCTCCTATGTCAATTAGTGCACTGTAGCCCCTGTTGTTACTGCTACTGTCACATTAAAAAGGGGCATACCCAATGGTATTTTAAACTTAATGTTTTAGACTCATAGGGGGATATTCTCAAGAACGTGTGATAATTATTGCAAAATTAGCTTAACGCAACTTTGCACATCGCCGTCTATCACGGGAAAATAACACGTGTTAACGTAGTATTCTCAGCCCAGCGGCACCATGCGATAGCCTCAACATAACGTGCCAAATAACCACCTTAAAATGAATGCAACGGCGAAAACATGTGAAACACGAACGCCCAAAAAGTTGCGATGCCACAAATCGCGATACAAAAATCAGAGATAACCAGCGACAGGCCTGCAACTCTCACGCGTCATGCAGAAGAATGCAACTGCATAGCAACATGAATGCACCCGGACCGAGTGCAGAGGACAACGCAAACCCCACAAGCCCCACAGACGACCAGCAAGGAACCTCAGGGTCGGGGAAGGCCAAGGAGAAGAGGAAAACGTGGTTCAATCCGCAGTAAAACAGAATCATCATTACGGAGGTGATAGAACACTACCAACAACTGTTCGTCACCTCCAACATGTCATTGGCAACAAAGACGCTAATATGGACCATGTGAATGCAGTTGCAGCATTGAGGAGGACAATGGAAGAGGTCAAGAGGTGCTGGAATGATGTGAAGGGCAAACCAAGGAGTCCGTGAGTTGCACTGCACTGAGGTAGGGGCACCAGAGCTGAGCGTGCTCATGTGAAGAAATTGTCTAGGATTGTGTCCTTTCGAGATTTTCCTGCTGCAGCTGCAGTGGGGTGTGTTACACCTGCCTCATCGTCCTCATCATCGTCCCAGGTCTTACCCACTGCCTGAGGTGACATCGTTGCATGAGCTGTCCACAGCACAAAACTCAATCAGAAAGGGCCCATGAGTTGTGGTGCACTGAGTTAGTGGCACCTGAAGAGCTGAGCAGGGTATCAAGCTGATGATGGCTTCCAAGACAGGTGTGAGCAACTCTGATAGTCTGGCTGTAAGACTCTTTCGACTCTGGCAGTTGCTGGTTGGAGGTGGTCCTGGTGGCGTGTGCAGCCAGCTGTGATGCGTCGTCCGGGCAGGCCAGGACTCGATTTGATGTGTGAGCCCTTGTGGACCGCTGTTGAGGCCGGAGGCAGAGGTCAGCGCAGGGCCCCAGACACATGGCGTTGATGACCCCCAGACCATCAACTCAGAGGTCATCCAATTTTCAATCAGACAGGGTTCATGACTTGAGCTGCACAGAGTCAGTGGCCCCGGATGCAATGCGGCCGGCACAGGCACACGGCCACGGGATGGTGACTTACGGTGCACTGAGGTAGGGCCACGAGAGCTGAGCGGGTCCTCGTCGATGTCCAAGGTGAATGTGCGGAGTGTTTTGGGGGACAGTGGGAGGTGTTCTTCCAGGACATGATGCAGAGGGCAGAACCAAGCAGACACAGGCAATATGGAGGAGATGAATGGTACAGACTCATTTTTAACACCAAGTCAGTATCAGCTACATGATGATGAAGACAACACCCAGGCCATAGACTCAGACGCCACCAAAGTTCAACCAGAGAGTGCCCATGAATTTTGGGCCACAGAGTTAGTGGCACCAGAGCTGAAAGGGAATGCAGTCTGCGATGAGGCCTGTACAATGGTATAAACTCTGCCACCAAGACTCAGTTCCAAATGTGTTATCTACTTGACCGCAGTGTAGGTCGGAGGCAGCAGTCAGCAGGGGCCTACAATCACGTGCCGTTGACTTGCAATGCACAGAGTTAGTGCGGAGTGTTTTGGGGGACAGTAGAAGGTGTTCTTCCAGGACATGATGCAGAGGGCAGAACCAAGAAGACACAGGCAATATGGAGGAGATAAATGGTACAGACTCCTTTTTAACACCAAGTCAGTATCAGCTACATGATGATGAAGACAACACCCAGGCCATAGACTCAGACGCCACCAAAGTTCAACCAGAGAGTGCCCATGAATTTTGGGCCACAGAGTTAGTGGCACCAGAGCTGAAAGGGAATGCAGTCTGCGATGAGGCCTGTACAATGGTATACACTCTGCCATCAAGACTCATTTCCAAATGTGTGATCTACTTGACCGCAGTGTAGGTTGGAGGCAGCAGTCAGCGGGGGCCTACAATCACGTGCCGTTGGCTTGCAATGCACAGAGTTAGTGGCACCAGAGCAGTTGTTGGGAGTGTTCGATCACCTCCATAACGATGATCCTTTTATCCTCCGGACTGAACCGCGCCTTCCTCTTCCTCCTCTCCTTGCGTACAATGATATGAACTCAGCCATTAGGAAATCAAGACTCAGTTCCAAGTGTGTGACCTACTGGACCACAGTGTAGACCAAGGCAGCGGTGGAGTACATTAACGAGAAAGGAGTACTGGGGGCCTGTGTCGCGGAGGTGGTGATGGACTGAGGAGGCTGCCAAGGTCATGGGCCTCGGGCTTGGAGCTTGCACTGGCACGTGGTGGGCCCTCTTTGACACACACCGGTGTTGGCAGGTGAGCAGTGAGGCCTGGTTGCGCAGGGGCGGCCAAGACGGGTCTGGGGACCAGCGGCCTGGGGTGTAGCAGGCACCGCCGCTCACAGCGTCGGCCTCATGGTGGGCTGAGAGGCGCCACCCTGGCAGACACGTTGGCGATTCCAGAAGAGAACCACACCCAGAGCAACGGGTTTTTTATTCACACCCCTACGCTGACCTGGCGTACGCTGGGCCAGCCCTCTCTGCTCACGCTTACGGAGGGGGACGTAACATGCTACATTTCCGCGATGTTCCCTACTGCCTGGGGTAACATGGTTGCGTCCACTACATTCCAAACACCAGCAATATATGTCGACATGGACATGTCTGTGGTCTGCATACTCCAGTCTGGCTAGCACATCCACGCCACACTTGGCATTGTGTACATTCTCATTCATGGGTCACTTGCCTCCTTCGCACATGCCTGGTTCCCACCTCTCCCCACATTCTGCTATTGTGTGGCTGAGGTGCCATGCCGTTGATGGCTTGTGTACACGGCTAGCCCAGGTTATCACAGTAAGTTGTGCTGTCGTGTCTGGTAGGTGGGCATGTTGTTTGGCATGTTGTATGTGAGTTTGTAACGTGTGCATTCCCGGAGTTGTGAGTTGCATGATTGTGGAGTTGAGGTGTGTGGTGTGTTCACTTGGTACTTACCAACGAGAAATGCATTCCCATAGGTGCTAGCCTCAAAGCGCTGGTTGATGATGGACTGTCGGAAGATGAAGGAATCATACACACTCCCTCGGTAGTTGGCGACGACATTGGTGAAGAGTCCCAGGTGGTCCACTATTGCCTGCAGATTGATGGAATGCGTGTGCTTCCTGTTGCGGTAATTGTGTGCAGTGGCAGCATTGGGCATGAGGAGTACATGTGTGCAGTTGATTGCCCCCAACATGTGCGGGAAGCCAGCTATGGCGTAGAAGCCTTGCTTGGTCTCCAGCTGTTCCTGAGCAGTGTGTGGGAAGTAAAGGTGGTGGGGTACCAAGCTGATGATGGCATCCAAGACAGGTGTGAGGAACCTGGATAGGGCTGGCTGTGAGACTCCTCCGACTCTGGCAGTTGTTGGTTTGAAGGTACCAGAGGCCAACAGGTACAGCACAGCCAGCAGCTTTGTCTGCGGAGGGAAGTTGGTTGTCCGCTGTGTTGGTACCGTCAGCCTGTGGGCAATGATGGTCAGGATGTGGAGGATGGTTGTCCTTTTGAGCCTGTAGTGGGCAATGACATCCTATGGTGTTACGTCTGTGAGGCTGGTGCGTTTTCTGAAAGTCCGCTGTCTTTGTCTGCACTGCCTGTGTGGTGTTCCGGGGGGCGCAGGGGGGATCGGGGGGAGGTGGGCCTGCGTGTGGTGGGGGTGGGTGTTGTGGCCCTCTTAGGGCTCCGAGCTGCATGATCAGCAGCTCCATGGCATCTGTTGTTCTTCAGGTGTGGCTCTGGGCTGGGCTCCCTTTCATGGTGCAGGTTGTCGTCCGACTTAACACCAGGTAAGAGCAGGTGTTAAATCCCTGCTGCTAGCATGCCTTATCGCCTGTTTTGGGATCTTATCGCCAATCTGGCTGGTCGTTGAGAATGTTGCGAAGTGGTGTTATCGTGGCTTTATGCACAGGAACGCCTACTCTGCATCTCATTAGCATTAGTTGCCGGTGTCATCTGTGGCGATGTTTTAGCGGCTGCTATCGCAGGTAAACTGGCGATATCGGCTGTGAGCACCAGCTTGTGAATAGGACGACAAATCTATCGCCACTTTGGCTGCGATAAAGTGCCGCTAACTCGTCGATAAGTCCTTGAGAATATGTCCCATAGATTTTAACTGCTGTGTCTGAAGCTTTTAATCTAATTGCCCTTTTTATCATACGATCATGGCAAATGCTCATATTTAATTTTTTTGCACCTTTTGTGACAGTATGTGATTACTGAGAACTGAAACTACTCATCCTTGCGTTTCATCATGGACATAACTTAGGTTGGAGGGTATATAGTCTCGAATATAGGACACGATGGACAGTGATGGGTTTTTGACTTTCTTTTCAATTGTTAAAATGTGTTATATCTTCTTTTTTGGCACACTGAGAAGTATATAGTATTAGTGATCAAATATTTCCCTTATCAAGAGTACACACCATTATCATTTCGCATTTTAGGCTTTTACAGCTTTTATAGGCTTCACTCTGCTGTGTTTGTAACTTGAAGCCATAGGTGTTATCTGGAAACGTATTCGTAATTAAACATTATTCTTCTTTTCACCCTTTCCGCTGGTCACCACATACACTTTTAGGCTATATGTCTTATAAACATTTTTCTACAGTAAGTGATTGGGATGGGAGGTGTATCACCACATGGTCTTCCTTTTCTCTGCCCTTATCAATGTTGCTATAGATGTTCAGTTAATTGTAATAAGAACTTGTCCTATTCTATGATGTGGGATTCTCTATCCCTTCTGTGTTTTTTTTTTTTTACAGAGTTTTATTTAGCGCGAACGGGACCCGAATCGGGTATCAGAGCGCTTTACATAGCACCAGTTGCATTACATGAGGTCACATTCATTTTTGTTAGGCACGGGGAGATTAAGTGATTAGCCCAGAATCGCAGGATGTTCAGCGTCATTGCCAAGACTCGAATCCAGTTTCCCAGATTCGAGCTCTGCCACCCTAGCTGTTAGGCCAACTCCTCTCCCCATCTTGATTGCTCCCTCTATTTCCACTCACATGGAGTTCTTATCTCCCAAGCTGGATGCTTGCTGCTTCCTTGCTTTCCCATGCTATTTGACTATGAGCTAACACCAGGGTTAAATCTAGAAAACCACTTTTCATTTTTTATGCATGGTTCTAGTCAAAAGGTGTGACAAAATTTACATTGGTTGCCATTGCACTTCTGTTTCACTATGCTGCTTATGTAATTATGCACCCCTGTCTAGGGCATCAAGTGTTGGACATTTCCAGAACATGTGTAGAAGGTCTACTCCACCTACCGTACATCTTGGTTAGGAGTCAGGAACTCTATTAAATGTTTTCTCGATTTGATATATACCCTGATATTTGCACTGTTATATGTTATATTGTATCAATTGGAATCATAAGAGTCATATCTTTCATTCAATAACTTCTCAATGTTTTAAAATCAACTTTCGACATGTCTACTAAGTGAGCACAGCAATGTTATCGCTTTCCTGCCCTAATTTTAATACTTTCTCAATGCTGTGTTTACTTGCAGGATTACTGATGTTAAGTTCCATGCCTTTTTAAATGTGGTCATTACTGCAAAGATTGTCTTGTGGGGATTTGATGTACTACCTGTGGTAAGTTGTCAAATGTGTGCAGTTCATCTGGGTTTACCAGATCTCTGAGAGCTCGCTTCAATGCTCCATGTGAGCTCCGCTCATCAGTTTGTGGAAAACACGTAGTGACCTAAGGGCACGGCTGGGGCATATGACACTCTTGTGTCTGTCTGTCTTCTGCTCTTTTGTGAGCAGTATCTAGCCACTCTAATTAATGATGGGTATTTCTCTTGTCTTTTATGCAAGGTAAACATGCAGGTCAGAGTGGTCATCCCATTGGAAATGCCTTGCATGTATTATTGCTCAATGTATTCACAACCACTCAGCCATCTTTCCACCTTCTGTAATTGTGCTGCATGATAGTACAATTCTAAGTCAGAAGACATCAAGCTGCCCTCAGCCAGTTGGAATTGCAACTTAAGTAATGTTATCTTGTGCCTCTTTCTCTTCTAAATGTGGTCCACGATTATGCCATTGATTTCTCAGAAGCCTCTTGGCAGGCACAAAGGGAAGGTTGCGAGTTTATACAGCAATATTGGTAGTATTTTCTTTTTATCAAATGTTATTCTACCCAAAACGTACAATGGCAAGAGCTTTAAAAAAATCACTGATACTCTTACGTTTGACACTGCTTTAATCAAATTGCCCTCAGCTAGGTTTTCTTTTCGCTAATATAGCTGGACATCTGGATAATAGAATGTGATATGGTTCCATCTCAGTGGTAATTCAGGGGGAAGTGTTTTCTCATTCATCAATTCTCCCACTTGTAGGAAAAGCAAGACTTTGTCTTATTGACACACCATTCTGACACCTCACCAATATGCCTCATAATTCCCCTTTATCTCGAAATATTACAGCTAGTTTCTTAGAGCCAATGGCAAATTAAAGGGGCTTTAGGGTACGACATCCCTGCATTTTCCCTCTGTGTGTGGGCCAAGAGCCACATATTCTCTTCCCTGTTTTGACCCATGCTGACGCTGGCTTGCACAGATGTTTGTTCCATTCTATAATCTGTGCTCCAAATTCATTAGTAATGGTGAAATGTGGTTACAAAGTAGGTTTCTATGCATATTGCCAGTTGTCTTTGAGCTAATGTGGCACTGAAAATATCATAGAATTATTTGGGAAACCCATAATTTCCTGGGGTGTTCCCTATTAATACTTTAATTGTCAATCAAATGCCCTTCATTGTTAGTGGATCATCCAATTCCTCAGTTTGCAAGGGGGAGATTTTGTACAATCTCAGAAAGTCTGAAGATGCCTAAAGTCTATCTACTGGGCAGCTGATGGTGGTCTCATATAGCTGTTTATAGTATGACAATATAAGGTTGTTGATCTGAATCTGTTTGTTGACAGTTTGACTCATGGATGATTTTAAAACTATATTGAAATTAGCTGTTTCATTAGAATTTATTTGGCAGGCCAGGGATCTTATTGATGTATTACATTAGGAGTGCTGTTTTGCTGTTTTCTCCCTAAACCTATGTAACCTTAGATACTCTTGCGACTAGTCACAAATGTAACACATTTGTGAGTAATTTACACAAGCAATTTGCTCTTAAACGTTTGAGTAACAATACTACTTTAGACTGCTCCCAAAATCTGAGTGTAAAGTAATCCAAAAGTGTAGCCCTAGACGTCTCCACCCCAAGGGGGTTGAGCTAAATGTATGAGTGTAAATTACTGTTGCCAAAAAGAAATATTAGTAAGTCCAGTACCGCACATGGCTAAACACTGGTAATACAACACACTTGTAGAAAATAATGGAGGTGGGGATTTAAGATAGAAGACTGTTGGAAATAATGTTAAATCAAATGAAATTATTTTAAATATTTAAAAATATAAGCATCATCTAATGTTCGGCAATATAAAAAATAAAACATATTTATTATTTAATTATCAAATATTTTAACAAACGTTGCATTTAAAATTATCTGCGACATTCATTTATTAAAATGTAATTAAACTACATTTACTTAATTCTATACATTTATTTATAATAATTTTACATCACAAAATTATATATAGATATTTACTTTAGATGTCATTTTAAGTTTTAAATTAAAGTTCAACAAAATATTTTTTCTTTAACTTAATATACGAAAGGTATTACACAATGTAATTTATATTCATGGTAAATTCTAGGGAAAACTAAAAAAGTCTAATAAACTTGGACATACTTAGGAAACTTTTTTATGTTAAGTATTGATGTAATTGTATTTTGTATGTTTATTTTAAATGTAGAACAAAATTTTACAAAAATGCTACAACACCATTTTTGAATTTAAGAAAAATAGACACGATCAACATCACTGCCGCTTCCCTCCCATCGGTGCAGCCTAGACAAATCCGGTATTGTGCAGTCACACTTCTGCCCTGAAAGCAAGTGCCAAAATAGCATTTACATGTGGGAATGGCTCAGGATTCTTTTATGATCATGGGATCCTGAATCTGACGCATCTACACCCGCATTTTTCCCAGCCCACCATTTGCTATAGTGATCTTATGCTTTATTTTAAATTTCTCTTTAATCTCTTCTCTGTTTCATCCTTCCTGTCTTCTAGTATCTCTGCTCCCAAACTCTGCTCCGCTTAGAATTGCAACCCACTTAGTGATAAAGGACTGGTAAAAGCTAAGTACTACTTAGAAGCCTGAGTTCCTAAGAAGCCTTCCACATACTTTATTTGTTATGAATGTCTCTTTCAGGCAAGACAATGTGGAATCGGCTGGTAGGTAAATTATTCAACAAATCTTAGCCATTTAGTTTTACCTGTCAGACTGCTAATGTTTCACGAAAACATGATTATCTCTATTTGCCATTTTGTGATAAAAATTTCTTTCACGTCTGAAGCCTCCTTTCTTTATAACTCCTTCTTTCTTTTCCGTTAGCCTTACATTTTGCTAATGTTTTACCTTCAATATTAACGACTGGTATTCACCTATAAGTTGTGCACTCTAATGAATCTCAATTAGGTTTTCGAATAAGAATGACCTGATTTCTTTTAGGCATCAGTGGACAGATTTTTGATTAATCATAATACTGCTTATTTGGGTTATTAAGATAGCAGTTCACCATCATATCTTATGAACCCGTGAAGTGATTTAACAATAGAGGCCATGTTTATGGCACGGGTCAGCGCAGCAAGTCCCTATCAGGGAAAGGACAGGAATGCACCGTATTAATCCAATACTGTGCATGCCTGTCCTTTTCCCTTGCATCGTTTTAGCAGCCTAGCGTCAATGGAGGCACCCTTGCACCATAGTGCCAGGGTGTCTGTGTTGTAGGCAGGATTGTTTTTGTACAGGAAGAGACACCTTCCCGCACAACAACAATCCTGAGAGGCGTTTTTCTCTTTCTTTGTGTTCTTTAGAATGCAGCACATATAGAAAGAGGAAAAAAGAGAGAAATAAATATATTTTTCCTCGTTACTCCTCCCCTAGGGAGGCGTATCTTTTTGGCGCATTCCCAGGCTTACAGGGTCTTGTAAATCTGGGAATGCATCACAATCCATGGGATCTGTGCTGGAACACCCATGCAACACCCATAGAATGCCTACCCATGGCAGAGTAAAGCAACCCGCTATTTGCGCTGCGTTACTCCATATTTTTGGTGCCACGCAAAGCCTCATAAAGTGGCTTTGCGTGGCTTCACAAATATGACTTAAGGTTTGCGTTGCTCTTGCACCATGTTGCGTGGTGCAAGAGCAATGCAAACCGGGTCATAAATGTGGCCTTAAGTCTTTAGAGATTGTGTTGTTTCTTTAATGCACATCGTGGTGTGGGTTTGTCTATTAGATCTCTACTCACTCTCATTGAAGATTTTTGGGTCCTCTCTATAAGGTCTACCATAAACTCTTTTCAATACTTAGACAATTTCTTTGTGTTCTTCAGGTGTATATATTTATGGATCTGGTTACAAATGCCCTACAATGGTAGAGAATTTACCACATTGAGTAAATACCGTTACTATGGGATGAGGTATTTACATTGTGCAATAAATGCCTCTAATTCTAAGTATTTCTCAGAAAATGGGGAACTACCTGGGAAGTCTAACATTCCACACCAAATTCTACATGTATGAGCATTTATCCACATTTTGCCTAAACATATCACTGCTGGTTTATCCTGTTAACATTTTTCAGGGGAAAATTGCAATGTTTGTGATGTATCTCAAAATTAGAATCTGTGTGGTAACAGGAGTTCCCAGACAGATCAGAATTTAGCCTCTCAAAGGACTTGTACTTTTAGTAATCTGTATAATATTGCTAGGTTCCATTTATTTAAATCGGGTAGTCAGTGTCTATCAGATTTCATCACCATCTTTCTAATATTTCTACCAATGCAAAATTATGCCTTTCAGAACGATGGCTATTTATACTGTGTTTAGATGGTTCAAACTCTCCTCTTACATAATATTAATTATCTTGCTGAATTGCCTTTCGATGCAATAACTTAATGTATTCACCAACTTTTGAAGTTTTTTCCTTAAGATATAAAATGACCTGTTAGATCTAACACCCTTGGGTGGTAGTTCCAAAAACTGTTTACCTTCATCCCTTCTGTTTTGCTGAATTAGTTGACTTTAGGACTTTACTGCCACCAGTGCTAAAGTGCTTGTGTTCTCTCTCCCTAAAACATGGTACACTTGGCTTACACCTAACTGGTACATTTAATTTACTTAGAAGATCCTACTAAAGTTCTACTACGTGTACCCAGGGCCTGTATATTTAATGCCACTAGTAGACCTGCAGCACTCATTGTGCCACCCACTACAGTTGCCTTTAAAGACATGTATCAGGCCTGTCACTGCAGCCTGTAGTGCAGTTTTGAACTGCCATTCCGACCAGGGAAAATAAGCTTTTTGCGATGCCTAAACGTTCCATTTTAATACATATAAGACACCGCTGAGGTAGGTCCTAAAGGCTCTTGGGGCTGGGTATATTGTATTTAAAAAGCAGGACACGTGAATTTAAGTTTTAGATGTCCTGTAGGAAAAAACTCCTAAAGTTGGTTTTTAAGATTGCAAGGCCTATCGCTCCCTTAGGATAACATTGGGTAACCTAACACCCTTAATAAGTGATAACTTAAGTTTGTGAGCAGATAGGAAAATTATGTTTACACTCAAATGAATTGTAATTAAAAACCGTCTTTAATGGGAATTCGAATTTTGAGTCCCAATTTTGAAAATAACACTTTGAGAATATTGCCATATTCTTGTCCTGACCATTTGGTTCCTGCTTCCTGGGTCACATGACTATGTGTCGTTGACAGTTGGCCTTTTTTATTGCTCCCAGACAGTTTCACCAAGTGAGACTGGTTGTTGGCAGGATGGCCTGTCTTGACTAGGTGGGTGGGAGCAGAGTTGTCACCTACCACACTTCCACTTTATTAGGAGCTACCTCCTGTAAGCACAAAGGACTTCACACTAGCATGTTGTCAACCCATACATCTTGGGGCTAGGGAGAGGAAGGAAGAATGTTTCAGAACCAGAAATTCCTCCCACTTCAAAGCTGGCACCAGATATAAATATTGGACTCTTGAACAACTCATATCACTCCTGGACCTGATAAAGAGTCTGCCTTGCTGCTGGAAGGACAGGCCTGCTGCCCTGCTTCGAAGAAGGACTGTCCCTGCTTCCCTGCTATTTGAGGAAGGAAGTCTAGACCTGTTCCTTGACCCCAGAACCACCAGAGTGACTCCATGGGCTAGCTGACTGCCCTCCTGTTCTGAGCTATAGGGACATAGCAAGCTTCAGAGACCTGTCCTGCATATGCCCAATTGCCCAGGCCCAGCTGGACTTGCCTGTGCTATGCTGCTAGCTTCTGCCGCAGTAAGTCCTGATCCCCTAGAGGTGCCCCACAGGTCCTAGACCCTTGGCTGGCATCAGAGTGTAGTCCTCCTGGCCTAACTGTCGGTTTCCTCAGAACCAACGCAGCGCAATGCAACTTTATGCACCTCAATGCAGGACCTCACATCGCAGCACTTCACAGCTCCTGATCGGCAGCCTGGTCGGAATCAACACAACTCAATGCATCTCAATGCAGGACCTCACATCTCAGCACCTCGCAGCTCCTGGTTGGCTGCCTGATCGGAACAACACAACTCGATGCATCTTAATGCAGGACCTCACATCTCAGCACCTCGCAGCTCCTGATCAGCAGCCTAATCGAAACCAACTCAGGAGGAAGAATTTCAACATAGGACCTTGCATCCCAGCACCTCGCATTCCTGATCAGTGCCTTATTGGAATCAATGTAGAGCAGCACAACTTGACACAGTACCTCGCAGCTCTTGAGCGGCAGCCCCATCAAATCCAACACAACATGACGCAGCACGACCCAGGACCTCGCATCTCAGTCCAAGTACAATCAGGTGCACAAACAGATACAGAGAGCTGAACTCTGTCCTGTACCCAGCCCGCACTTCATCATGGTCGACTTAGCCCTGTGACTTTGTCCCGGTCAGGCACGACCAGATAACCGCAGCTGGTGTTTTGTGCCTTTTGGCACTGTTGTCATTTACGACCTTAAAACTCCTTATCTCCAGCTAAACTGACTGGATTTTTGTTACTCTGATATAATTTTCATAACTATATTTACTGTATTTTTCTAGATTGGTGTGGGATTTTTCTTTTTGTGTGTTTTAACTTCATTACTGTTTGAGTGCTGCATAAATACTTCATACTTTGCCTCAAAGTTAAGCCTGGCTGCTTTTGTGCCAAGCTACCAGAAGGTTAAGCACAGGTTAATTTAGTGACTTATTTGTGGTTCACCGGGGCCAGGATTGTGGTTGTTGCTTGAGGAGGGTTCATGCCTCTAAAACAATAACCCTATTCCTCAGATGACCTTTCTCCAATATTGTGAGGGATTCTCAAAGAGAATTAATTTCCTCAACACTCACAGAATTTACTTTCAATTTTTTTTTTACTACATCAGTTATCATTGAGTCAATTTATTTCAATATTTAACAAAAATGGGTTCAACAACCAGACATAGAAAATGTCTTTTAAAACACATGCAAGTGCTAAAAAAAAGATGTCTGCTTGCTCTGGATCGATTCATGGGGGAAATATTAACCAACTAAAGAGCCTTAGGCAATGATCCACCTGCTAAGCCAAGTCAATCCACGTGTGAGATTTGGGTTTGCTGTAAAAATATGTGCTGTTTCCCACAGTGGGACTCAATGACTCCAAATGACAAGGTCTATGTTGCTCTTAGAGCATTGTGTTGGGAGGCTTTACTATTTGCTTGAACATTTAAGGCCTCTATAGCTCACTAATGTTGCACACTTTTTGATCTACCATCCCAACTCATTGCCTTTCAGAATCTCTCATCCAGTGCGAGAGTGTTTATAATTGGGTTATCCACCATCGGATTTCTCTTACTGTTGACCCTTATACTTTTCTACTATTTTGGTAAAGGATCACTTTATGAACACACATTCTCTACATCTCTACTTATCTCTTAGAGTATACTATAACAAACTAGGCATGTTACATATATGTTGGCTGTTCTTGGGCCTTTGTAAGTACACTTTTCAATTTGCAAATTATGTTATGTTCCTCTTCATTGAGGTATTCGATGTATGCTTTATTAGCCTCTGTTGAAGCCCATTCCTCTACATATGGCATGTGAGCTGTTGGCTGCCGAGCTCACCACTGGCTGGATGACTTTGTTTTACCATGCCCAATGTTTATGTGGATTGCTTGCCTGCTTCATTTCCATGATGACAAGACCTGGTTTGCTAATCTCGGTGGAGACAGAAACACGTTGCCTTACTGACAACAATAGAGACATATGCAGGGTGACTGAAATTGTGCAAATTGGCTGCTGTGTTTTCCACACAAATATGGATCTGCCAGATTTCCTATATAATCCGTCATTTGTTGCATAATCTACAGATTTTAGCAAAAAGGAATGCTTCTTACGCAAATGGATCAAAAGTTGCAAAAACCGAGGGCCACACATTTCTGCACAGTGAAAGGCCCTTCGCAAAGGCTGACAGGTCATCTTTCTGTTTCTTATTGCTGTATTTGAGTTTCTGACTGGTACTAATAAGGTGAACAGTTCCCTAGATAGTGGTAACGTTCGTAAAAATGACAAAATAATAGTAGCACTATCACAAAATGTGCTGCATTATGACGAATATTTTTGCCTTTTCTTGATGACGCATAATTTGCCTTTTCTTGCCATCATTTAGTAAATCCTGACACATAATTGAGTCTTCCAGTAGCCCTGGTTATATGGCTGTGTGATATACAGCAATACAAACATATATGCTACTGATTGGGTATTTAATAGCATTGTGCGTTTTAGAGCATGGTGACTTAATACATTTCTGATTATCTGAAGTGGATTGACTTTTTCACAAGTCCTACAACTGTTCATGTTTCTGTTGGAGGCATTCTTCTGTAGGCCTTTTTGTTTCGAAATCAGGCCTTCAGCTTTCACAAAGTGTTGACATGTAAATTAAAACAGGAAGAAAAATAGCTCGCCTCTCTGTTCCACCGCTGTTAAATCCCCACTATCTCTCATGGTTGCTGCAAGCCTCTTCATTCAATTACATCCATTGACGCCCTTCCTGAGAAGGGTCCTTTGTGAAGAATAAACTCTCGTTCTGAGTCTCTCCAGGAGGGAAAAGGAAACTGATACAGAATAGCAACAGCAAGAATTTATTTAGGCGTTTTATTGACTAAAAGTTAGAAAAGGGTTATTTTAAATCACTTGAAAATGAGCAATAAAAGTGTGCATAGCTTCTTCTGGGTTTTCATGGATGCTTGCACTGGAGGAAGTGGCAATATTGACTCCTGGGTAAATTCGATGGCTCTGTCTGTTAATGTTCCATGCTTTATCTGTATTTAATTATTGTTAAATACCATTTTTATTTAATTATACAAGTAACAAAAACATGGGATACACAATAGGGAGGTTTATTTACTAAATTTAACGCTGTGTTTGCGTCACAATAGTGAGTCATATCAATGCAAAATCTCTTTTTACTAATTGTGGGCCTCATTTACAATATTTTGACGCACGGCAGTGCAGCAAGTCTTCCTGCTGCGCTGCTGTGCATCAAATGAAATGTTAGTCTGTGCAGTCAACTTTGCTCTGCTCACTGAGTTTGCAGAGTTTTCCCCACTCCATGTTATGCGGAGCTCGCGGAGTTCCAAAAACTCTGCGTAGCTCGCTTGCATTCATCAGCGTCAAGTTGGTGAGCGCAAGTGGGAAAAATCCACCTCCCGCTGAAATTTTTCCTTGTTCGCAATCGTTAACATCAAGCTGGCGAGCGCGGAAAATCAACCTCCAGGCGAGATTTCTCAAAGCGGGCGGTCAGATTTCTCATTGCGAGTGGTCGTGTATGCTCACGACCACTCGCTCTGAGAAACTGTCTGTTTGCGTTGAGAAAGCTGCAGCTCGAGTAAAAATCTACTCGAGTTGCAGAAAGGAAGCAGCACCCGCTTGCACTGTGCATGGTGCCGTTTGTGAAAATCACCACGAATGGCATTTATCTCACGCACTCCCCCGCTTGCAGAGCTCCGCGTAGCGTGGCTGAGTTTTTTTTGCACTTCGAAGAGTTCTGCATAGCGGAACTCTGCAAACTCCGCCCAGGCCTAATGAAAAGGGCAGGAGTGCACTGTAAGTGCAAGATACGGTGCATTCCTGTCCTTTTCCCCTGTGCAGGCACACAACGGGCTGCCATGTGCCAATATAGGCCCCCTTGCGCCATGGTGCAAGGGTTTTTGAATTGCAGAAAGGAAGCAGCGCCCGCTTGCACTATGCGTGGTAATGTTCGTGAAAATCACCGCAAATGGCATTTATCTAATGCACTACCCCGCTTGCGGAGTCCGCGTAGCATGGCTGACTTTTTTTTGCACTTTGCGGAGTTCTGCGTAGCGGAACTCTGGAAACTCCACCCAGCCCTAATGAAAAGGGCCAATGCAGTCCCCCTTGCGCCATGGTGCAAGTGTGTCTGCATTTTAGGGGTGCCTATTTTTGTGCATGGTGAGACACCTTCCTGCTCAAAAGCAATCACAAGAGGTGTTTTCCTCTTTCTATGTGTGCTGCAGAATGCAGCACACATAAAAAAAGGAAAAACGAGGAGAAATAAAGGGGTTTATCCTCGTTGCGCCTTCCTTACACTTACCCTGGGGGAGGTCGTAGGAATCTGAAATATTCCCAAGTTTACAAAACCTTGTAGATCTGGGAATGCGTCAGGTTCTATGGATCTTGTGTGGGAACACCCAAACCAATACACATGGAATGTTCCTTTCACGCAGAGTAATGCGTGAAAGGGGGCCATATTTACAAGGCCATGAAACGCCAAGCAGGGTGGGTTTACATGGCCTTGTAAATATGGCAAGCGCCAGTGCGTCAAAAAAAGTGACGCACCGCCTGCGCAATAGCCTTGTAAATAAGCCCCTTACTTTCAAGTGCAAAACTTTTTTTCTGCCGGAAAATCACTTGAAAGTAGCCGCAAAGCATAGTGCTTCTTTGCAATACTAAGCGCTGAGGGGGCAATCCCATGCAACCACCCAAGGTTAAATGCAAGACCCTATATGCTAAAAAAGGTAGACAGGATTTTGTGTAAAAAAATAGTACCCACTGCAACCAGGTGCTATCACAGAGAAATGGTTTTATTTCTGACTTTCCATGTATGCTGCACTGCACAGCACACATATAAACATGAAAAGTTTTAAAGTTTGTCTAAGCATAGTATTTTGTACTGGAAGGATATCCTTCCGGTACAAAACCTATGCAAGACTCTACACAGACACCCTTGAACTAAGGTGCAAAAGTGTGTGCATGGTGCACAGCAGCACATTTCTGCACTGGCATAGGAAGAGGGGAGGAGAGTGCCATATTTCTGTAAATATGGAGCTCTCCTGCTCTCTCCTCACTAAGCACAGCATTTGTGGCTGCTGCACTGTGCTGCGTGATAATTTTGTAAATCTGTGCCTCAGTGTCTGCACTAGAAGGCGTTGGAGCATTGCAGTAAATTTAGCAAGATTTTGCACCTGTGAAAAGTTAGAATGGCAAAATTGGTGATAAAGTATTTACCTTCCAGCACAACAGTTTTTGGGCTCGACAGTAACCCTACAAATAACATAAATACTTTTGTAAATATTTCGAGAGAGTATTCCATGGGTGGTAAATAGACATTTGCAGGGTACCACCTGTGGAACTTCGAATCAAAGTGCTATCTAGTAACAGTGATAGACAAGTGTTTGCGCAAAAAAATAACACCTCATCGGGGCAGGTTCCAACAAGTAGATATGGTTTTATTTCTCCTAGCGTTTCAAACATTGTGTGTATGCTGCACTGTACAGCAAACATACACTCCGGAGAAAGTTTGAAAGTATGTTTAATCATTGTATTTTGTGCTGGAAGGATATCTTTCCAGTACCAAACCTATGCTAGATGTCATTCACACTCTTTACACCATGGTGCAGAGGTGCATGTGTACTTCTGGGCAGCCTGAAAGTGCACCAGCACTGGGGAAGTGAATAGGAACATCATCCTTAAGCAAATATAGTGCTGCCCTGTTCTCTAATCCTAGGGCATGTAGAGCAGCAACTTTGGCTGCTGTGCTGCATTGCACTTTAACTAAATGTATCTCCACTGTCACATTTTCATTCAATAGAGGTGCCTTTAAGTCAAAGTCTAATGAGAATTCGCATGACCATGGAGATACTCTGCCTATTTGATATTACATTCACACAACTATATGGAAAGTGCACCCAAATAAATATGGGAATAAACAGTCAGGGCTGTGTTTTCAAGAGCTGCGTATCTTCTCCTAGTTCTCTGGGCATCTCTGCCCCTCATTTAATGGACTTCTCACTGGCCATGCAACAGTTCATGCCTCTTCTCCCTGCATCCACATCCGGGCACTTATCCATAACAACAGCAGTATAATGAAAGATGGTGAAGAATGATGCATGAGTGTAAAGAATAGTTCTAGAGTTGGACAAAGTCAGTCTGACCACATAGGACACACAAATAAGGCCGTGAGGGCAAAGATTGTCTTTGCGCAATGGATAACCTAACAGATCCTCAGTCTCAAAATTGCTCCTGGGAGAGCAGCAAATCATTTTATCACACTGATGAGCATGATTTGCTGCTGTAAAGCGATAATGCAGGTAGCTTTTGGTCAAGATCCAGAAGAACTGAAAAAGCTCACAAGTTTAGCTTCAGAAATGCCTGTAAAATGTATACATTTTTATCAGTAAGACTAGAAAATTAAGTTGGAAAACGAATTGACAACATTTACGATGCATACACATATTTTGGTGGAGAGTACAATATTTTTCCCAGGCCTGTTTTGACAACTAGTGATCAGTGTTTTGGCATTGGTATGTATTGCAACAATCAAATGTGTCCCCTGGCGACTAAGGGCCTTATTTAGGGTTTGTCACACAAGTGGCAGATATGCCATTCATAGTATTACATGCACCATAATCTATAATACACTTGTAAATTGCAGACATTTGTGACCGAGTATCCCATCTGCCAAACTCTAAATAAGGACCTAAGCTTTAGGGTGATATAGGCCAGTGGGATAAACTGAAGCCTATAGCCCTGTAGTTCAATCCACCCTTTTGCCTAGTACGTTAAATTAAGTACCGTTTTAGGTACTGCTCAACTTACCATTATTTGGAGGTTTCTTCAACTCATCTTCACCCTTCAATCAAGCACAATGTTCCTTATAGACATCAAAGGAAATACCCACTTTCAAGCCTTTCCTTATCCAGCAAAAAATGTTTAATCTCCATTCATTGCAATTGACTCACACTCAACAAAACTCAGTCTCACCCTTCTTGGAGATTAAAATTGTTGATGTACATGCCCCAAGGCAAGGTACCATGGCATATTATTTCAATGCCTGGAATTAATTCAGCTTGGAGTGTGCACTATGTTATATTAGATTCTGTGCTTTTGTTTTGTAAAACAATATCACCACAAACTGGATAGAAACAGGAACACGAGTAATAGATATACGGTTTGGAATATCTGGCAACAACATAATCAGACAAATTGAAAATTATGGTTTGTGTCATGACTGTCCAATGATTAGGCATTGCAATAAAACCTTTAAGCAATGCCTTGAATAAGTAGTTAAAATGACTAGCTTCCTCCCACGATAACGGTTTACGCTGAAAGCAGACATAAAGAGGCCCCTACGAAAATAAAAGGGTTAACAATCTCCTCACACATGCAGGCGCCTACTCAAGAGAGATCCCTAATCAGAACAGATGGGTCAAGAAGAATGCCCAGCACCCTAATTTGAGTTCTGAACCTAATCCCTAACAGTTCAGTATCTTTAGTGCCCTGAATTAACATAGAGGCTACACAAAGCATGGTAGAAAATGTCTCAATAGAGCAATAACTAACCCGCATGTGTTTGGCCTTATATGCCCTTCAGCCCTTCACTAGAAAAGTAGGTTTGTCTCCTCTGCAGGATAATGCTTAGCGGGTGGCGTTCAATGCCACAAGGTGGTAAGCAGCAACATAAAATCAAATGCTGCTGAAAGACTTGCCCATCAAGTTACTTATCTCCCCCTACTACCCTCCCAATGCCGCAAGGTAGTCAGCAGCCACGCAAGTTCATGTGCGTCTGAGAGATTAGCCCATCAAGCTACTTATACACGCTGCATCTCCACCACATTATTGTAGACTAAAAATACCTAATTTACCTACATGCAGGCCCATATTACCACGCATTTTGGGCTATTGCCTTAGTACATGTATACCTTTTAGGTTTAGCTAATGAAAACTGCAGCTGTCTGCCAGACCTCGTGTCATTGACTCTGAAAGGGTAAAATGGAAGAGACTATAGAGAGGGACCTAGGGCTTTTCAGTGCTGATCAACATTAAATGGCTTCCAAAGGCAGCACTGGTGTTGATCCGCCAATCGTAGTGGCTCTCTATGGAGAGTTTCTGAGGCTTGGTGGTGGTAGCAGCTGCTGCATCGGTCAAAATTAGTGTCCCCTCTGGCTTTCTATAGATTCTCTGCATGGCATACAGCATAACCCAGCATCTGAAGGAAAGGGTCAAAAGTGAGGCTGTACCATCTGCATCCATTTGAATATCACACATTAGGGCTCGTGGAACCTCAGGACATTCATTTCACTCAGTGGCAAAGCACCCCACATATTGACATGTTGCATTTACCGATTCAATGTCACCTACGACAGGAGTTATGCTCACCAATATCAAGCCACATCTTCAATATTATAACATTTTAAAAGTCTGCTGATATGCTGTGGTCTCCCCACACAGGGTGTTGTGCACAGGGGGTGGATAAAGAAGAAGCCGCCTATTTCAAGCTGATCTCTTGGGTCCTACCCAGAGTACTTCAAGGATCAAATGCTGTCCACTGTACACCACCAACATTACTACATTGCAGTGACTCACTGATGATCTGTTTGGGACTCTAGTCGCTCATGAATAGCTTCCTTCTGTGTCACTTCGTGTTTCCATTTTGCCGTTACATTCACTCTGCAATTATGTCTCTTTGCACTTATTTTGTGATAAACTATCAGTTACTCTCCTTTCATCACTGCTATCATCTCTTCATTTTATCCCTATCTGTTATGTTATCTCTCTGCCACTGTCATATCCTTTCTGTTACACTCGGCCTCTCTTGATCTGTTCTGCCACTGTCTCCATATCACTTTTTGATAATATTTCTGCACACTATTTTTTCTTTTCAGTTACTTTCTCCACTTTCTAACTGTCTCATTCCTATTCTTTAAAAACAATTTTTTCATCTTTGTCACTCACAAACACTGTTCGTCACTTCTTCCTGTCCAGCTGCCAGCTTCTCTCAAGGCCTCCTTCCCAGATAACAAATTCGCACAGCTGCTTTCTATGTCACATACCTGTGTCAAAATGCTGAATAGATTGAGATTGTCAATGCTTGCTTCCTTCATGTTCTAGTATGTTTAATATCCCCTAGTCAATTTTAAGGCAGGGCTCCAAATACCGGAATGTACCCAAATTACCGAATGCAAAAAAATCACATCTGTCAAGGAAAAAGGTAGTATCTTTGGGATATAATAAATGAAATATAAACCACAATTTGAAAATGCAATACGTCTGGCTTTAAGATGCCAACGAATGCAAACACATGCATGCACAAAATCTGATCGCATGCATTAGCACATTAAAGCAAACATTATTACGCCTACCAATGCTTGTTCCGAAAGTATCTTTCATCCCCTGAGTGACTACAGATTGCAGTTTAAGACGCCAGTTTAGTATCTTCGCCTTTCACTGTCTTTATGAATACATTAGTCATGATTTTTATACATCAAAGTGTCTCCTGTAATATGAAAGCAGTGATATTCATTAACTCAATACATAACGACTCACCTGTCTATCAGCGTGCATTAAGGATACCATATTGCAAAATACTGTAAAACGTTATGTGAAAAAAACATTTGAGAGGTACAGTCAAAGAATAAAAAGAATGAGAGAGCAGGTGAACATTCAAGAAATGTAAAAGATGTTGTGACATTACGAAGCATGAAATGTAATATTTAGACGAACCTTAATGCTCCGGAAGCAATTATGCTTAAAAGTGTGCGTGAAAATGTCAATGGTTGCTTGGAAAGTGTGTATTTTTGCAGAAGTTTGACAGACACATAACCTTTGCCAAAGTACAAGTTGCACAACTTTCTCATTTAGGAAATGCAGCTCTCATTAGAGCATTTGCAGGGTGACTTCCTGCTGGTATTTATGTGAAGATTGATGAGGCCATCAACACAGTGAACATGTTCAGGCTGGGTTAATAATGCAGATAAGGTCGAGTTTGAAATTTGATTATTTTACTTCGGTTTTAATAGAATATTATCATCTTTTGAACAAATTATATCAGTACTTTTATATGCTAAGGGGCTCACTCTGAGTTTTGCTCAAAAACACGTGCTAATTGCAGTTTGCGGTAATGTGTGTTTTGCTATATTATTAGTAGGGTACTATTGTGCCGTTCTGAAACCGGTACGTCCTCTAAAGGGGCGTGGACTCTGAATGTACACTGTAGGGAAAACGTTTACTAAGTTTCTCTGGATGAAATGGTTGTGGGCAAACAGGGGTGGTTATAGTAATGGCCACAGAATCGCCCAATTTGGGGTTTATATGAAAATCATTATGAGGCTATTAGTCTTGTTTACGTACGAATTATTTTGGTGTTGATTCCGATCCTGTAAAACCCGGGTACGATTCGTCGTACGGAGCGTATTCTCCATACGACTCGTACCCGGGAAATCCACCGTACAATCCAGCAAGTACGATCCGTACAGGAATACCATTTCCGCACGGATCGTGCAAAACACCGTACGGCTAAAAAATACCTACGAGTCTGATCCTGGACAGCGCGTACGCGGCGTCCGTACAGAGTCAGGCAGCGTTTTACGGACCAGCAAGTACGATTCGTCCCTACGTCACTCCGCACAGCTATTTTTTTACGGCAGCCAAAAAAAGCCGGAAAACTGAGTCCGACGCGAAAACTGAGCCCCGGTATGCGACGGACAGCCATGGACCCCATCCTACGTGTCATCCCGGCCCTCTTAGCCCACGACCTGGTGCACCTAACCCGACGCACAAGCCGCAGAAGGTGAGAACAACACCCAGGGGCCAAGGGGGAGTGAGGGGCAGGAAACATACCCCCTACCCAAATTAAAACCTACAATATTGAGGACATACATTACCTCAAGGGTCTGGTCACTCCGGGGGGCGTATCCACCAATCCCTGCGTCACGCAACAACGGAAGTGGATGTGTACGCCTACCCCTACGGCAACACTACAATAGTGATACGCACCGTACTCACACATACATAGTGTGGGTACGGTCCATAGCACTATATCAGTGGTGCCGTGGGGGTATGCGTGGTACGGACCGTACACACGCCCTCAGAGCGTGTGTACGGTCCGTATCACCATTGTAGTGGTGCCATAGGGGTACGCGTGGTACGGACCGTACACACACCCTCAGAGCGTGTGTACGGTCCGTATCACCATTGTATTGGTGCCGTAGGGGTACACGTGGTACGGACCGTACACATGCCCTCAGAGCGTGTGTACGGTCCGTAACACCATTGGAGTTGTGCCGTAGGGGTACGCGTGGTACGGACCGTACACACGCCCTCAGAGCGTGTGTACGGTCCGTATCACCACTGTAGTGGTGCCGTAGGGGTACGCGTGGTACGGACCATACACACGCCCTCAGAGCGTGTGTACGGTTCGTAACACCATTGTAGTGGTGCCGTAGGGGTATGCGTGGAACGGACCGTACACACGCTCACAGGGCATGTGTATGGGCCGTACCACGCGTACTCCTACAGCACCACTACTATAGTGATACGGACCGCACCCACGCATACAAAGCGTGGGTACAGGCCGTATCACCATTGGATTTGTGCTGTAGGGGTATGCGTGGTACGGACCGTACACACCCCATGAATGCGGGGGTACGGTCCGTATCACACGTACCTCTACGGCACCAGTACATTTGGGATACAAGGCACACACACGCCACGAATGTTGGCATACGGCCTGGTGCAGCATATTACCTCTATATTAGTGTGTGTGTAGGCCCAGGACAGTAGTGTACTGCACCAAGGGGGTGGGTGGGTGGCTGCATAGGATTCCCAGCAGTGGACAGACATGTGAGGGGTGGGTGCAGAGGACTCCCAGCAGTGGACAGAGACATGGGGGTGGGTGCATATCACTCCCAGCAGTGGACAGACATGTGAGGGGTGGGTGCAGAGGACTTCCAGCAGTGGCCTGCAATATGAGGGGTGTGTGCATATCACTCCCAGCAGTAGACAGACATGTGAGGGGTGGGTGCAGAGGACTCCCAGCAGTGGCCTGCAATATGAGGGGTGGGTGCATATCACTCCCAGCAGTGGACAGACATGTGAGGGGTGGGTGCAGAGGACTCCCAGCAGTGGACAGAGACATGGGGGTGGGTGCATATCACTCCCAGCAGTGGACAGACATGTGAGGGGTGGGTGCAGAGGACTCCCAGCAGTGGCCTGCAATATGAGGGGTGTGTGCATATCACTCCCAGCAGTGGACAGACATGTGAGGGGTGGGTGCAGAAGACTCCCAGCAGTGGACAGAGACATGGAGGTGGGTGCAGAGGACTCCCAGCAGTGGCCTGCGATATGAGGGGTGGGTGCACATCACTCCCAGCAGTGGACAGACATGTGAGGGGTGGGTGCAGAGGACTCCCAGCAGTGGACAGAGACATGGAGGTGCGTGCAGAGGACTCCCAGCAGTGGAAAGACATATGAGGGGTGGGTGCAGAGGACTCCCAACAGTAGCCTGCAATATGAGGGGTGGGTGCATATCACTCCCAGCAGTAGACAGACATGTGAGGGGTGGGTGCAGAGGACTCCCAGCAGTGGACAGACATGGGGGTGGGTGCATATCACTCTCAGCAGTGACAGACAAGTGAGGGGTGGGTGCAGAGGACTCCCAGCAGTGGACAGAGACATGGGGGTGGGTGCAGAGGACTCCCAGCAGTGGCCTGCAATATGAGGGGTGGGTGCATATCACTCCCAGCAGTAGACAGACATGTGAGGGGTGGGTGCAGAAGACTCCCAGCAGTGGACAGAGACATGGGGGTGGGTGCATATCACTCCCAGCAGTGGACAGTTATGTGAGGGGTGGGTGCAGAGGAATCCCAGCAGTGGACAGACATATGAGGGGTGGGTGCCGAGGACTCCCAGCAGTGGCCTGCAATATGAGGGGTGGGTGCATATCACTCCCAGCAGTGGACAGACATGTGAGGGGTGGGTGCAGAGGACTCCCAGCAGTGGCCTGCAATATGAGGGGTGGGTGCATATCACTCCCAGCAGTGGACAGACATGTGAGGGGTGGGTGCACAGGACTCCCAGCAGTGGACAGAGACATGGGGGTGGGTGCATATCACTCCCAGCAGTGGACAGACATGTGAGGGGTGGGTGCAGAGGACTCCCAGCAGTGGACAGACATATGAGGGGTGGGTGCATATCACTCCCAGCAGTGGACAGACATGTGAGGGGTGGGTGCAGAGGACTCCCGGCAGTGGACAGAGACATGGGGGTGGGTGCAGAGGACTCCCAGCAGTGGCCTGCAATATGAGGGGTGGGTGCATATCACTCTCAGCAGTGGACAGACATGTGAGGGGTGGGCGCAGAGGACTCCCAGCAGTGGACAGACATATGAGGGGTGGGTGCATATCACTCCCAGCAGTGGACAGACATATGAGGGGTGGGTGCCGAGGACTCCCAGCAGTGGCCTGCAATATGAGGGGTGGGTGCATATCACTCCCAGCAGTGGACAGACATGTGAGGGGTGGGTGCAGAGGACTCCCAGCAGTGGCCTGCAATATGAGGGGTGGGTGCATATCACTCCCAGCAGTGGACAGACATGTGAGGGGTGGGTGCACAGGACTCCCAGCAGTGGACAGAGACATGGGGGTGGGTGCATATCACTCCCAGCAGTGGACAGACATGTGAGGGGTGGGTGCAGAGGACTCCCAGCAGTGGACAGACATATGAGGGGTGGGTGCATATCACTCCCAGCAGTGGACAGACATGTGAGGGGTGGGTGCAGAGGACTCCCGGCAGTGGACAGAGACATGGGGGTGGGTGCAGAGGACTCCCAGCAGTGGCCTGCAATATGAGGGGTGGGTGCATATCACTCTCAGCAGTGGACAGACATGTGAGGGGTGGGCGCAGAGGACTCCCAGCAGTGGACAGAGACATGGGGAGGGTGTACATCATTATCAGATGACCACAACTCCATGGGTGTATGTACGCATCCCTAACTGTGGACAATGATGATAGTGCCATAACAACACATCACTGACAGTAGTGTCCCACTCCCAGGAGGATGGATGTCACTCCCCCACTGCATGACACACCACATGTGGGTGTGAGGACAAATAACACATGCATACCCACCCCTGGCGGATGCAGCACAATACACACACTGAGATCATGCCACAAGACTGTATAGTCATGTCACTGCCTACTAAACTAAGAGAGCCAAAGGGAACACACACTGTCACGCACATCCCAGGACTGATAGGAATGTTCAGGTGCTGGGCCAGCCACCAAGATGTTGTCTCTCTTGGAAGGACTAGGGTGGAGTCCCCACAGATACAATGCCCACAAGAGTCAGGTGCCCAAATACCTTGCAGAAAAAGTACCATATGTGTGCTAGGCCGGGAGTACACACATGCATAGTGCTGAAAAGGGAGAATTTCTCCATGAAGGCATTTCGACATACTCAATACACAAGTACAGTGACTAGCAAGGATGGCACAGACGATGCAGCCGGAGACATTGCTGAGCAGGCATGGCCATAGTTGAAGGGATCCGTCACCAAAAAAAGAAAATGTAGACACAGGTCAGCACAACAATTGTGCAACTCTTTGCAGGGAAGATGTCAGGTGCCACAGAGGAAGGAACACTCCTTGGGACAATGTCTCAAAACCAAAATAACACACACTACCAATGATTCTTTGCAGAGACCTTGTGATGGCACGCAGAAACCATGGTCCACCTCATGACCATCAGAGTAGAACATTTCTCAGAACCATAACACATTACCACAACACCAACTCCAGGAGCCTCAGCACCAACATCAATACCTGAAATGCAATAGTGTGCAAAGTAAAAATAAAATGCTTTATTCAGAAATGACACTATATACAAAGGCCAATGGCCAGTCCACAATAGAAGTCCTTGGGGGGGACACATGGGCAAGCGTCTCCCCTAGCTTGCCTGCACATTGGAACCCTCAGGTTCGTCGACCGGGGGGGGGGCATCATGTGGGGAGTGACCAGGCACCGCAGGGACAGGAGGGGGAAGGGCAGGTGTGGTGGGTGCAGGGGTGGACGTCTCCAACGCAGGGGGTGGGGCAGCGGCAAAGGTGGATGTTAGCACGTCGCTGCACACTGCTGCCAGGGCATCCAGGGTAAGCCCTGCACCGGAAGAAACCCCAGGGCCAATGGAGGGGGTAGTGGCCGAGGGATGGGGTGCAGCGCTCATGGGGGAGGGGGTGGACGGGGGGGGAATTGACTACCCTGCCCAGGGACTTCCTCGCCCGCCTGCGGGGTGGTGTCACAGTGGGGGTGATGGGCAGCTCTTCGGGTGTCAGTTTGGCAGGGGAGCCAAGGGGAGTGCTTTTGGAGGGACTGGGTTGTGAGGCATGCGGACTCAGACTGTGGTTGTGTGTATGTCTTTTTGCCCCAGACCCAGTGGGTGTGCCTACATCCCCCTGAGTGTGCGTGACAGGAGGTGTGCGCTTGCCCTTACTTGGTGGTGTGCTGCCTGTGTCTGGTGGGGTGCGTGCTTGGGAATGTTTGGGTGTGCATGGGACAGGTATGGGAGAGGGAAGTGTTGATGGGGCTGGGGTAGGGGGGGACGAATTGCTGCAGGAGACTCACTGCTGCCGTCAGGGAAGAGTCCATGGACCGCAGAAACCTGCGTTGCTAAGACATCGATGCTGACATGCCCTCCATGAATGACACCATCTGTGTTAGCAGTGTGGTGTGGCCATGGAGGACAGTCAGCACCGATGCCTGCCCAACCTGCAACTGCCGCAGTATGTCCACAGACTCTGCACTGAGGGCAGCAGGGGTGACAGGGGCAGGGGGTGCGGTGCCTGTCCCAAAGGAGACATGGTGGTGCCCTGCACGGACAGAAGGGACCGGAGCAACTGGGAGGGCGGTGCTGGGAATGGAGGAGGCGGGGACAGATGTTGGGCTGCTGCCAGGTGTTGTAGCAGCCTCCGCCCCCTCGATGAGGTCAGCCTCAGACCGTCTGCGTCGTAGTTGGATTCGCCACCAGACAGGTCCTCTGACTGACTCCCCTCGCCCTCCGTGCCACTGGCTCCCGCTGACTGGCCAGCACTGGTGGCACTGGTGCTGGGTCCCTCATCCAGGTCCGTGCAGGTGTCTCCCTCAATTTCCAATGATGATGCTGTGGGCAAGGTGAAGATACAGAAAAACATCAGTCACCTGTATACATCTGACACATGAGTACAAAAACAATAGGTCACAGTGCATATCAGGCAATGCATCATGAGTAACAGCTAGATTACTCCGCACATATGTAAGCCCTGTACTCCCCAGTTGGTAGACCCACCATGGCACTTGGACACAAGGAACAATAGGACACACCAGCCCAAAACTTGAATGAGAAAACACTGAGGAGCTAGTGTCTGGGAACAGGTGAGCACAGCAATACAATGAAGTCATGCCACCTTTTGTTTACCCTGAAAGAAACAGTAGTGGTGCACCCAAGGCAAAGTAACACACCTCAATACCAAAGGTGTCCCGACACTCAGAGACCTGTAAGTACTTTGGAACACAAAATGAAAAAAAGTTGGTCCCTTGGGAATCACAATACTTGACACAATCGACATGGTCAGAATGTGGGAACGTGCCATTTTGTGAACAGAACACACATGTGCCTTCATAACAGATGGCTCCCAAGGAGGTGCACACAAAACTACATTTACCCAGTCATTGAAGAAGCTGGCAGCCTTCTTTAAAGAAGCCACTGTTAGAAAGAAATGTTGTTGCAGAAAGTACATATACATGGGCCCACGGAGGGCTTGATGACTTGACACTCGGAAGTTGGTATCACCAACAACCAAGGACCTACCCAATTTCCACAACACTGGGGGAACATGTATATGTATAATCTGAAAAACAGTCTCATTAGAACAGTGCCTTCTTTAAAATTGTGCCAGCGTGTTCCCTGAAAGTGTAAATGTGGTTTGGTGTGCACTTCCTTGGGAGACATCTGTCATGCAGGCACATTATTGTTCTTAATAACAAAACATCAAACTAAAGCATAGAAAACATGAAGACCTGTTGACAAGTGTTGTGAGTGCCAAGGTACAATACCTTGTGACTAACAACTTGAATTATGTCACTTGTCACTTGGCCATCCGTTACCTGATGGCACAGTTGCCAACACATCTGACCCACTGCCTGTCATGTGGAGGGGCACACATGTCCAAACCCAGGACAATGCATGAGCTAATGGGCCTGATATTGTGTTGTAAAAAGGAAAACCTGCACTGAGGAGACACCCCCATGGCAAGCCAGAATGTCCACACAGATGTCAGCACACAAAGACCAAACTACGTAGCATCTTGACCACACATTGGTGCAAAAAATTAATGAGCAGGAATCATGTATCTAAACAATTGACACATGCTGCAAAGCTCAAACATTAAACCCTGCACAACATCACTGGGACACTGCACGTTGAGTCTCTGTCCAGCCAATTATCACACACAGGTCAGACCTGGCAAGGAGACATAAGGTCTGTCCATGAAGGCCTCGCCCGCACAAATCCCCCATACCTGAGACAATGTGATTGAGACAGATCAAGAAGTGACACCTCTTAATCAGGCTTTACTAAAATGTGCAGCAAGACTTCCCAAATGTACTCCACATCACCTCGTGAGGCTACCAACACATATTTGTGACTAACAACCATCGACAGATAGTTGTGAATAGACACACAGGCACTGCCCAGTGTGAGTATGCACAAGCCAAATGGGGTCTCCCTGTCCAGTGGACACATGTAGCACACTTTGGATAAATACAAATGAGGCCAGGGAACAATGCCACAGAGGTAAACATATGCTGAACACACTGAGAATGGACACAGTGTTGGATGACACACATGATTACGAGGCAAGGGTGTCTCAGGGGACTGTAGTGGGCACACTGCTCCTTGTTCCTGGAATGATCTGACTGTAACATGAGCAACCGTCCTGGCACTATGCATATCTCCCACTCATGCACATCATGTCTGAGGCCACAACATTGATCATGCATGCTGCAAGGGTGTTCATTTGAAACCTCACACTCCCATGTTGAGACTCATCATCAGTGCCAACAAATATGGACCCCAACAGAGTGAACAGGACAGGGCACAGGCAAGGTAACAACACATGTCACAGACCACCCTCCCACATGATGCAGAAAGCAATGTGCACTTGGATCAACTGGCAGGCTAGATGACCATGTGCAATTGTGATTACACACAGACCAGGGAATACATGTCAAGCAGGTGAAGGGACGAATAAGAGCACCGGTTGACTTTGGGGAACAGAATATGCACTTCACATAAAAACCCTGGCAGTGTATCCAGGCTACAGAGCACTTCCAAAAGCTGGGGACACACAACACAACAAACTAAGAGGTACCTACCCCCTCCTTGCTGCTGTCCCTCCTGTAACTGCCTATCCAGGTCAGGGAACACCACCACCAGGACACGCATCATGTGGGTGGTCAGGCGTTGGCGCCCGCCGTGGGGGTGTGGAGGTGAGAGCCCCAGCTGGACCTGGGTGATCCGCTGGGTCCAGCACCGGATGTCCTGCCACCGTTTTCTGACTTGGGCTAGGAGCCGACTGCGACCCCCCGCCACTCTCACGGCCCTAACGATCCGCTTCCAGATCCCCCCTTCTCGTAGGCAGTTACCTGTGAGGATGACAAAGTGAGACAACATCACTATACCTGCTCCATGTCACAGAGACACACATTTGAACATCGATGATATATTGAACAGGGCATAGGATGCTGCCAAGGAATCCCATCTTACTCATATCGACATTGGCCTCTGTGGAAGCCCCAATGCACTACATGGCATTGAAACTACACAGGTGGCAGGAGTGGTGCGACACACTCCCTGATCATGGCACACACTATGCATCACATGTAACACCAGGCTGATGGACAGCACCTCAAAGCAGTTACATGCCCCAGCCCACTGACGCAACCTCAGCAGAGTACACAGACACACACAGGCACAGATCAATCACCTGCCATTGGCAACAGCGAACACATACCTCACTCTGCACATGTGCCACTTGCCTGTGGGGTGTCACAGGTGTCGGGCTAGCTCAGCAAGTCAGACACACAGCACGGCTTACTTCTCACATCAGATGGGTAGAGCTGTTGCCTCCTCCATGCAGCTGTGGTGCAACACTTCACATAGACACTCACCCACATGACAAGGAACCTTCACACACATCAATGTCCAGGAGGGCGTACACATCACTTGGACACTCTCACCACAGCTCCCCTCAACTCATACACATCTGTGGGTACAGTCACCTGTCACACCAGGGGGACCACTGAATCACCTCAGGACAATAGCCAAAAAATGCCACCAAGGATTTGCCAGGCTGAATGTGTCATGCACTATGCAGTGGATGTCACAGTAAGCACAATGCAAGTGAGTGCACACAGGAATTACTTCATGCTCTGCATGACAGACATAAGCCTTTCCCCCCCTGGGACCCACTCTAAACCTCATTGCATGTCTGTCACACCTGGACACAATGCCAGAAGTGACAGACACGAAACAGGTGCACAGTCAAAGGTAGTGGGGTCAGCACTCACCTGCTCCTCTGGTCTCCCATACAGGCTGGGGTACTGTGGGAGGAGGACATTCAGCAAGGCCTCATTCTCCTCAAGTGTGAATGGCTGGGCCCTCTCCACAGTCCGCAACATGTTGCCAGAGGAAGCACAGACAGCAGCAGTGTGGTCGACAGGAAAGTTGTGCAGGCAAGTGCCCTCTCGTGGGTTCTGGCTGACTTATATCTGTCTTGCTGGGGGCTTTCATTTACAGGAGTACAGAGTGATTGGTCAGACTCATTTGCATCCTATGTTTCCTCCAATCCCTTTAACCCCTTGCATGCCCGCCCCTTTCCCCGCCCAGTGCCGCGCCTTCCATTAGCGGGCGGAGTTCATGACGAGCTGGACTCGTCATGGGCACAGCGCCACCGCAGCCCATGACGAGTCCAGCTCGTCATGGGCACTGAAGGGGTTAAACATCCACCAATTACACAAATTTGCATGGTTCAAATTTTGAGCATCATAGCAAGGCAAACACCACTTTGCAACATTGTAATTTTTGGGCCAACTGACTTTTCAAGCCCACATGATGGCCACATTGCAACTGAAATCTCTGTATCCATGACAACCAGCATGCATTTTGGGCCTAATACTTGTCCCCTATGTAATTTTTGATTAAAAAAAACATGTACGGTGCGTTTCACATGTACCCATACACATACGGCACCACTACAATAGTGATACGGACCGTACACACGCTCTGAGAGCCTGTGTGCGGTCCGTATCACTACAGTAGTGGTGCCGTAGGAGTACGCGTGTATGTACGGTCCGTACCACGCGTACTCCTACGGCACTACTATCATAGTGATACGGACCGTACACACGCTCTGAAAGCGTGTGTACGGTCCGTACCACGCGTACTCCTACGGCACCACTACTATAGTGATACGGACCGTACATATGCTCTGAGAGCGTGTGTACGGTCCGTACCACGCGTACTCCTACAGCACCACTACTATAGTGATACGGACCGTACACACGACGTGTGTACGGTCCGTAACACGCGTACTCCTACGGCACCACTACAATAGTGATACGGACCATACACACGCTCTGAGAGCGTGCGTATGGTGCGTTTCACACGCTTACACTGGTGATAGGAGGCGCACACGAAAGGAATGGAGGTCTCCAACTCGCAGAAGGCTGTACATCAAGTCATTGTCATTGATGTGTGATGACCTGTGTACACATGTCATGTGTGATGGGGCACTATGGGGCACAGTTCCCCTTCATACTTTGCACATGTGTGCCTGTAGTACAAACGTGTCAAGCACAGCATCACTGGTATGGCACAGTCACCACCACCCACAACTGTCCCCTGATGCCAGGGACAGGGACACTAACAACTGAAATTTCACAATCAGCGTGCCCTGATGTGACTATGTCATGTGTGTGTCATGTGTTCCCATGAGCTTGCTGTTACTGTTCCGTCAACTACATCTGCTGTTGCTGCATCCAACATGTGTCTGTGTGGAGATGGGCATGGCACACATCTACGCACACCATGCCACATGTGGATTCCCACGCAAACAGGGTCTGTATGCATCAGACATGATATTTTCACATTCCGACATATCTGCGTCGTCTCAATATCTGTGTTTTCTGTTTTCACGTGTACCCCTTCATTGCAATGTGTGTGATTTGTACATTTGACATTCCATGTGACCTGTGCGTCTAGCTTGCCGTCAGCTGTCTGTATGAGATGACATCCTTTAAATGCAGCTATGTGGATGTATGTCACTCCTGCGATGTCTCTGGCTGTTCACTCAGACTAGCCCCCAGCTCGTTTCAGGGCATGTCATGTAGACTTGCCAATCAACGGGTGTATCTGGCTTTTCGTAGGAGTATCACCAAGCTAGCATACGTGTAGTAGCAGTTGAGCATGTGCTCTGTTCATTGACATTGATGTTGTTATGCTCTCAATCTTCGTCATTCATCACAATTTTCTGCAGGGCACCGCCTGTCCCCCGACCAATGCCAGACTTGGGTGCCATGAGGGAAAGTGCCTGCATCCGACGTTACAGATTCACTCAACAGTTGATTGAGGACTTGACCACCAAGGTGGCACCACACCTCCAACCGCGACACAGGTATCCCACTGCGCTGACCCCCAAGATGAAGGTGATGGCAGCCCTACATTTTTTTGCCACAGGTAGGTTTCTATTCACCATAGCTGATGTTGGTGGCTTGTCACAGACAATGTTCAGCCGTGTCCTGCGTGATGTTTTGGCAGCTATGTTGAAGCACCTTGATGAATTCATCCATTTTCCGACTCCTGAGGAGTTGACAGGTGTCAAGTGTGATTTCTATGCCCTGGGAGGGATGCCCCATGTCATAGGGCCCATTGATGGGACACATGTGGCTTTGGTACCACCACAGGCAAAGGAGGTAGCCTATCGCAACCGTAAACATTACCACTCTATAAATGCCCTTGTGGTGTGTCTTGCTAACATGCTGATTTCCCATGTCTGTGTACGTTTTCCAGGGTCAGCACACGATGCCTACATCATGAGGCATAGGAGGGTGCCACAAATGATGCTGCGGCTGCACAACGAATGAGCATGTCTTGTTGGTGGGTATACTCTGTTTGTCCTCTGTTTGTCCTGTTTGTATCTCTGGCTCTTACGGCATCTCCTGACCCACTTATGTACATGATGTTTCCATGTAGGGGACTCTGGCTATCCCAACATGCCATGGCTGATGACGCCTCTCCGCAACCCAAGATCAGCTGCAGATCACTGGTACAACAATGCACACGGGCAGACCAGGCAGTGATTGAGAGGACGTTTGGCCTCCTGAAGAGCCGATTCCAGTGCCTTCACAAGACAGGCGGGTCCCTCCCATATGCACCGGCGAAGGTCTGCAAAATCTTCCTTGTGTGCTGCATGCTGCACAACATGGCAGTGGAGAAGGCAGTGCCACTCATCCTGGAGCAGGATGAGCAGGAACATCCACCTGTGGAGGATGAAGGGCTTGGTCACGAGGCAAGTGAGGAGGAGGAGGAGGAGGATATCCGGAGTCAGCTCATATGCAACTTCTTCTCATAATGGTGAGTCAGTGGGTCTGAGTGTGCACGCTTGTAAGCTTGGGTGGCATGTGTTGCAATGTGTGTGTCCAGCTGACTATATGCTAAGTGACTTAGATGTGTGTTCTGATGTGTCACTCGAGTGATGATGTCATTCCACACATTTTAGCAGGGACACTTTCTTTTAAATTTGCATGGGGACAACATTGTTCCTGTTCAGTAAATGACCATGTATGTGGAGAAAAATCTTCTAGCTGACTTCTTGTGTGTCTGTCATTCCGAGGTTCTTGCGCATGTTGTCTGCTCGTGTCATCGTTGTCCTCCTGCTATTCGTTATGAGTATTGCAACGTGTGCTGAATCAGCGTTCCATGCACGGACATGGGGAAATTTCATTTTGGGTAAGGATTGCAGCAAGGCATTTTGGGGGTGGTACGTGTTTGGAATGTGTGGGGGCTGCTTCTGTGCATGTTGTGTTACCATGCATACATGTTGACTCACCATGGGGCACATAACATGTAGCATGACTCCCATGAATTGACAGTCACCCTTCGTGACAGTCATCTGTAATGGTTTTTGGATTCTGATGAAGGCATCAATGTGTGTAAACAATTCCCTCTGAAACATACGGGATGCTACGGGTGGACATAGTGTGGGACATCCCCATGATGGGCTCAATGGGGAATTGCAGCCTCTCCGTGTGCAGCAGGAGGTGTTTGGCTCATCTCCTTAACTTGTGTGCCAGTTCATTTGGATTTACAACATCCGTGTTGTGAAGGGGGTGTCCAGCGTAGGTCCCACATGTTCAGTCAAATGACCTGTGAGTCTGTTCATATTGATGCATTTCCCTCAGTGTGAGCTTGAGTAATAAAGGTGTTCCTCACCCTTCGAAGTGCCTCATCTCTGTCAATGCAGGACTCTTGCCACTTTGCATGCGTCATCTCTGGCATAGTTGTCAAAGATTGTGCATATGAGTGTATGTGTAGTTCAGGAACATGCATGCAGTTCTTCATGGATAATAATCTCTATTGTGCATGAAGTCCATGGTTGTGTATGTATTTGGGCAGGTTGCTCCCACCACGGGCCATCAACGCCTGTTGAGGGTGTGTCTCCTGTGCGCAGCTTGGCCTTCTGTTTCCTGATCCTGTGTCAGTCATCTTTGGTGACTGTTCATCCATTTTCTCTGGGTGAGCCATGAGTAACCTGACACTCCTTCCTTTACATGCACCTGTTGCAGTTGTCCTTTCTGACATCCTTGTCTTTGTGTGCTACTTTTGGCCTAGTTTCCAGTACATGCCGCCTGCTGCTGCGGGCCCAGCGGCAATGGCCCACCAAGTTCCCCGATTCTGCAACCCACACGCCTCCAAGATGCTCCTCCCTTCCTCCCTCCACCCATTCATTAGGCTGTCATCAGCTTGTCTGTGCCACTGTTGCGGCCAGGCGGTGCCAAAGGCAGGACTGTCAGCACATGCAACGTGCACATTGCATGACCCTCATGTCCTTACATGACCCACATCACACAACAGTCTCATGTTGCAGCCACCCTCCAAGCAATGTCCAAGCGAAAATCAACCGCCTGCTCTCAGGCATACCCTAAGCGCACACACCACACCTTCGCATGCTGAGTGTGCAACTCCTACAGCCTACACAGCGCTGCCCCGCCTTCCAGGCCCTGTCACACCAACCAGGTCATGTCCCTCCTACTCCACACCGGCTCCGTCCAACAGAACGCCATTGGACTCTGTTACCTCCTCAACACAACAGGCCCACACATCACCATCATGACAGTGACCTGGATGAAAGCATCCTCAGCACACAACTTCTTCATTGCCATCTCAGACGGATACAAGAGCACCCGCAGGGACGGCACTAACAATCCCAGAGGATGAATTGATATCTATTCCCAAGTACGCACTCAGGGTCACAAATCCGGTTTGGCACAAACCCACTGCAAACCATCAGAGTAACACTCATCTACAGATCTCCAGGCCTACATCCACAATTCCGCAAAGCCATCAACACGTCCATCGTCACGCACGCCCTCACATCCACAGGATACATGTGGCTGTGGGTCAGGAACTATTGGCTGGATGAGAACAACACCAGCATCCATCATTGGTCCATCCACATTAGCATGCACGTCCCTGAAGGGCAACACACTGCCACACACCCCACTACCAATCCCCCAAAGATGCTTGATGTAAGTCAACACAGACATGCTGTGTGGGACACTGGAACCAACACCACCGCCACACTCTGCAACCTCACACACTGGATCAGCAACTGATCCAACAATCTAGCCACGTTGACGGACTTTCCTGTGACGCACATCAACAATTAAGCCACCTGGGACAAGGCAGACCTACTGGACTCATACACGTCTAGCAGGACTCTTGTGCACAGCTTGCAACACAAATAACCACCAGTGGCCTTACAACCCTGGAAAACGGCACACACAGCCATCACCATATCATCAGCAAGGACAATTGGAGATCCTTCAGATGGGGACGAGGACAAAAAACAGCACGACATCAAGGAGCTCATCAGCATCGTGAGTGCACTGACATCAGCTCTCCATCCAAAAGACACACTACCCTTGCAAGGCTGAGCCAATCCCTTGCAACTTTCTACCACTGCAAGCTCATGGACATACACACAAGCCTTGGCACACAGAGGCAGAACGCACTATTATACGCGTGACCAACCACCCTCAGGTTTTGGACTTCCATCATCAGCAGATACAACACCCGGCTCATGTGCAACATCCCCTGGGGATCTCCATCAGGACCCTTCCCACACAATATTTCAACGACATCATTCCCCATCCTTGTAGCCCCCGTCCAGCACGTCATGTATGTATCGTTGGAGTTAGCCACATTCCATGGTAGATAGAGGCATGCAGTGACCCAGGCCCTTCTTAGACAATGGACGGCAGGAACGCTGGCTCTCAAGGAACCTCAACGTGCTTCCCTAGCCAGCAAATGTCATCAGGAAGACAGTCAACGAGCAGCTGACAAACTTCCTCCACGCAAAGAGCTCCAGGCAACCTGCACAAGACCGTCTTCCACAGTAATCACCCCACTGCAACCACCATCATTGCCACCAACACCGACAACTTTGCCCTGCTCAACAATGGTGAGGCCACCCCCCTTGACCTCTCCACAGCATTATGCACGATGTGCTCACACACTGTCAGCTCACACATCTCCAACACTGGTATCCAGGGGATGGACCAGGATGAAATCACCAAGTGGCTCACCAGCAAGGCCATGGGAGTGGGACTCAAGCCTTCAGCATGTAGTACAGTGGCGTCATCTGGCACATGGCCCAGGGCTCATCTCTCAGCGTGTCAATCTTCAATGTGTCCATGACCCCCCTCTCCACCATCACATGCGCACACAACCTCATCATCATCTCGTATGCCATTGACAGCCAGCTGCTCCTCACCCTCACCAAAGACACAGCCATTGCCAGTTCCAACCTTCAAGAAGGCATGAGGTCCATTGATGAATGGCTGAACATCAGCCACCTGAGACTGGACTTGTACAGGACTGAGGTAATCATCTGAGGATTGTCCCCTTACAGCTGGGTCAACTCCTTGTGTCCCACCCGCCAGGGCACTGCACCAGCACCCAGTGGCCACGCACACAAGATGGTGTGCATCATGGACTCGTCGCTCACAATTGCCATGCAACTCACCAGCATCTGTACCTCATGCTGCAACACCCTCCGCATGATGCACATGACCCACAGATAGATCCACTCCAAGGCAAGACAGACCGTCCCCCAGGTCCACGACTCCAGCCGTGTCAACTACAGCCCCGCCCTCTACGGAGCAAGTACAGCCAAACTCCCGGAAAACTTGTCCACATCCATGGTGCATCTGCACACCTCAGTTTCAACATCCCGCGCCCCAGCCACATCACCGTCCACCGGAGATAGCTGCAATGGATCACTGTCTGCTGCAGGATGGGCCAACTCCGTGCATCCAACCTTGCCCTGGCCAACATTCTTCACATCCACCGAACTCCAGCATGCAGGACATAGTTCTCCCACCTGGCTACACATACCTGGGACTCCCTCCCCGGGCACCTCCACATGAGCCATGACCTCTACACCTTAATGATGCTCTTCCAAATTGGTCTGTCCGCACAGTATTGCAAGCCCCCCCTCAGCAGCTTCAGGCCATCACGGGTGAGTATTGTGCTCCATGTCTGTATTGGATGATACATTGTGACCCATGTGTGTCCTGTACCGGACTCAGATCCCAGGGTATGGATGGCTGGAGTTAGTTCAACACTCAGGCATAGTTTGACATTTCCCCACACATATGTTGTGGACTCATGCAAAATGACTGCAACATCTAATTAAAGAAATGTAGTTTTATTCTCGGTGGGGGGCATCTATTGTGGGTGAAAATAGGTGCTATACAGTGTGCCTAGAATCCAAAGTTCACAGGGGGAGATGGGAGCCTTTGCATTTGAAGTCATCAGAGTCCAGAACACAGTGTTTGTCATCATTGGTCAGACTGTGACCAGCAGGTCCATGTGGCAGAGAATGTCAGTGGATGAGGTGCTGCTGTTGCGCATGAAGGCCAGGTGCCAGGCCAGGTGACCTAGGAGATGTGGATGGTCCGCTGCCTCTCATGGTCTTTTCCGTGGACGACCCACCTTCCTCGCGGGACCCTCAGATGCAGGCCTTGACGATGTTTGGGACGCTCCGTCGGACGAATCCTCCTCCTCCTCCTCCTCCCTCCCTGTGGCTGGTGTTGGTCTTCGCCTGGTGGCACAGGGAGGGTTGCCCATGTTGTCGGCAATCCGACGGAGTGAACGGCTTATGTCCGTTTGCACCGCCAGGAGCTCAGCCAGTCTTGCCTCCATCCGTCCTTGGTGTTGTTGTTGACTGGCGTGTTGCTCGGCCTGCTGGTTCTTAATCTCTGTGAGGGTCTCCACTACCTGGCTGATGGCCCTGGTGTCACGCCGGTATGCGTCCATGATGTTGCGTATGTGTGACATACCGGTCCCTTCAGCTGGCTGGTCAGGTTTTCGCCTCCGCCTGCCTCCACTCCCACCACCCCTGCCCACACGAGCCTGGCCTGCCGTTGTGGGCACATCGGGTCTACGGGACCCCTGAAGGATGGCAGTTGCGGGGTTGTCTGCCTCCTCCTGGGTGCCCGGCGAACCTTGTCCCTCCAGGTCAGACTGGCTCAGTTGTTCAGTGTGGGCAGGGCTCCTGGGTGTCTCCTGGGATGTGGCAGGAATGGGGGTGGTGGTTGGCACAGATGTACCTAAGGCAGGTGCTGCAGGGGCTTGGACACCAGAGGGTCCAGGTGGGTTGGGGTCATCCGCGGAGTGTTGAGAGGTGTCGCTGCCGGTGGGATCAGGTTCTTCCCGAGCCTAGGACTGTGATTCCTCCCCCCCCATTGTTGGGGCGAGATCCATGACGTTGCCCTGTGTATGAGAGAGAGACAATGTTAATGCTGTTTCATGCGACATCCATGTTTCATACATATTCAAGTTGGCACAGTTCCTCCAGGTAGTTGTATGTGCCTCGCATTCCCCTCACTGTTCACTTGTGGATGGGTATGTTGCAGGGGACAGATTGATATGTCCTCCTGAGTGCTTGACATGTAGATTTTTGGCTTGGATGCTTCTTTGGCTATGGATTGATCTTGTTGTGTCACATGTCCATTGTGAGAGTGGGTAAATCCATTGCCTGCCCCGGGGGTGTGTGCTTGTGTAAGGGGTGTGTGTGACAGGGCCTACTAGTGGGTGTAGTGTGATTTGGCTGTGGGTCTCCCAGGTGATGTATCTGTCCCCTCATGGTGCATGCTGCCATGACAGTGAGTGTGAGTTCCTGTCCTAGATATCTGAGCTTGTGGTGTTGGTGTTTGAGTTTACAGTGGTCACAGGAGGGCCTTGTGCTGGCTACAGCAGGGCCAAGTGTCAGCTACCTTGTCAGTACTTTGCCAGTCCCTGTGCATTGAGCATGGTGCATCAGTATGTACCTGGGCCATATGGGCTGAGGGCAATGGTGTTTGATTCAGAGTTGAACAATGTGTTTTGTGAGCCCCACCCTCCCAGCATCCAGTCTTGGGTTTGTGCTTCGTGTAGCCTGGGACATGGCATGGCCTTGCTTTGTGGATGGGGCATACACATGTTAGTGGTATGAGCGTTGTTTTGAGTGTGGTGGTGTCCGGTGAGGGCTTGGGGGTAGTTGCATGCATTTGGTGTAGTTGGGGTGTGGCTGCCATTACCCCCATGTTACGTAAGTTGTTTGTGTACTCACCAGGCTCTGCAACTCCTTCGACTCCGTGTACTCCCACCGGCGGAAGCAGGGCCATCACCTTCTCCTCCCAGGGATGGTAATGTACCGGTCTGCGGGGCAGCCCACCTCCAGTGATGTTGCTCTGGGCGTAGTCCTCGTTCATTTTGCGCTTGACTGCCCACCGCAGATCGTACCACCTGGCTTGGCATTCATTCCTGGTCCTTCTGATGGGCGCAACAGCATTCACCCTATCGACGATCCTCTGCCACAGGGGTGATTTTCCAGCTATGCTGGTCTGTCTGACCAATGTTCCAAAGAGCTGTGGCTCGACTCTGATGACTTCGTTGACAAGGATGTCCAGCTCCTCCCTTGTGAACTTTGGATTCTTGTCTGTGGGCATGGTGTGGGGTGAGGGTGTGGATGGTTGTGGGTGTGTGGGTGTGAATGTGAAGGTGTGTGTGGGAATGTGGAGAGGGGGTTTGTGTGAAGGAGTGTGTGTGAAAGTGTATATGTTAAGGTGTATGGGTGCAGTTGTTGGGGTGTGCTCTGTAGCTGCAGTGAGTCTGTTGCAAAGGCTTATGGTTTGTGTGTGTGGGCCCTTTTTATTGGTCCATTTGTGGGTGGGTCTGAGTGTGAATTTTTGGTGGGTGTGTTATAAGAGGTGGTTGTGAGTTTGGGCCTCTGTTTACCTTTTTGGATGTGCCAGGTCAGTCATTTTGATGTTTTTGTACTGTAGACGTGTTTTGTGGTGTTGTGCGAGTCAAATTGACCCTCCTTGTGCTGTTTTACAGTGTCCTGGTTCAGTACGAATCGTTTTCGCGTATGTAAGGTGCGTCCATACGTGATATTGTTGTACCGTGCTCGCATACGCAATGTTGTTGTAAGGTCCGTACGTACGCGATGGTGGGGGACGGTGCTGGAGTACGGTGCGTCCAAGTACGGTGCTGGGGTACGGTGCCTCCAAGTACAGGCCTGGGGGACAGTGCTGGGTACGGTGCGTACAAGTACGGTGCTGGGGTACGGTGCGTCCAAGTACGGGGCTGGGGTGTGGTGCTGGGGTACGGTGCATCCATGTACGGGGCTGGGGTACGGTGCTGGGGTACGGTGCGTCCAAGTACGGGGCTGGGGTACAGTGCTGGGGTATGGTGCATCCAAGTACGGGGCTGGGGTACGGTGCTGGGGTACGGTGCGTCCAATTACGTGGCTGGGGTACGGTGCTGGGGTACGGTGCGTCCAAGTACGGGGCTGGGGTACGGTGCTGGAGTACGGTGCGTACAAGTACGGGGCTGGGGTACAGTGCTGGGGTACGGTGAGTCCAAGTACGGGGCTGGGGTATGGTGCTGGGGTACGGTGCGTCCAAGTACGGGGCTGGGGTACGGTGCTGGGGTACGGTGTGTCCAAGTACGGGGCTGGGGTACGGTGCTGGGGTACGGTGCGTACAAGTATGGGGCTTGGGTATGGTGCGTCCAAGTACGGGGCTGGGGTACGATGCTGGGGTACGGTACGTCCAAGTACGGGGCTAGGGTACGGTGCTGGGGTACGGTGTGTCCAAGTAAGGGGCTGGGGTACGGTGCTGGGGTACGGTGCGTACAAGTATGGGGCTTGGGTATGGTGCGTCCAAGTACGGGGCTGGGGTACGATGCTGGGGTACGGTACGTCCAAGTACGGGGCTGGGGTACGGTGCTGGGATATGGTGTGTACAAGTACGGGGCTTGGGTACGGTGCGTCCAAGTACGGGGCTGGGGTACGATGCTGGGGTACGGTACGTCCAAGTACGGGGCTGGGGTACGGTGCTGGGATATGGTGTGTACAAGTATGGGGCTGGGGTACGGTGCTGGGGTTCGGTGCGTACAAGTGCGGTGCTGGGGTACGGTGCGTCCAAGTACGGGACTGGGGTACGGGGCTGGGGTACGGTGCTGGGGTACGGTGCGTCCAAATACGGGGCTGGGGTACGGTGCTGGGGTACGGTGCGTCCAAGTACAGGGCTGGGGTACGGTGCATCCAAGTAGGGGGCTGGGATACGGTGCTGGGGTACGGTGCGTACAAGTACGGTGCTGGGGTACGGTGCGTCCAAGTACGGGGCTGGTGCACGGTGCTGGGGTACGGTGCATCCAAGTACGGGGCTGGGGTATGGTGCTGGGGTACGGTGCGTCCAAGTACGGGACTGGGGTACAGTGCTGGGGTATGGTGCGTCCAAGTACGGGGCTGGGGTACAGTGCTGGGGTACGGTGCATCCAAGTATGGGGCTGGGGTACGGTGCTGGGGTAGGGTGCGTCCAAGTACGGGGCTGGGGTACGGTGCTGGGATACGGTGTGTACAAGTACGGGGCTTGGGTACGGTGCGTCCAAGTACGGGGCTGGTGTACGATGCTGGGGTACGGTACTGCCAAGTATGGGGCTGGGGTACGGTGCTGGGGTGCGGTGCGTACAAGTGCGGTGCTGGGGTATGGTGCGTCCAAGTACGGGGCTGGGGTACGGTGCTGGGGTACGGTGCATCCAAGTACGGGGCTGGGGTACGGTGCATCCAAGTACGGGGCTGGGGTACGGTGCTGGGGTACGGTGCGTACAAGTACGGGGCTGGGGTACGGTGCGGACATGGGGGGGTACGGTGCTGACATACGGGGGTACGGTGCTGACATACAGGGGGGATGTGCGTACATACACGGGGGGAGGGGTGGGCTGAACGACTCGTATCCCGGGCAAAAGTTTACCCGGGATATGAGTGGTACAGAATTCGCTCCGTACGGGACGTTTTACATACGCTTGTATATTCGGAAGGGCGGTACGGATCGTACTTGTGCGCTCGGACTTCAGTTTTACGATTTGTATGTAAAACTGTCCGGGTACGTCTCGTAGACCTTTTCCCGAAGCGATTCGTAAGTATTTTTCACGTACGAATCGTACTTCACCGGTGGGACGGGACTTGTACGATTCGTACGTGAAAATATACGGATACGAGTCGTACGGGAAATTATTTTACCCGATCGGAAGCGGCACCTTTGTGTTGAAAAGCTTTATTGAGCAACATGAAAAGTAGTGAACTATACAATTATTCATAAAATCAAAAGAGTACAGTATATCATCAACATAGGTGGAAATTAAACTAAATACAGATCTAACATATTAAGACAAATCTACAACTAACATAAATAAAGTACTTTATATATTCAGTTTTTCTGGGGGTGGGAGAAAAGGGAAGGAAGAGGAATCAAGAATTGACTGTAAGGAATGTAAAAAGAATATGCAATAAACATATCAAGTATGAACGCAAATTAAGACCATATATTGAACTTCCTTGAAGACAAGATTAGTAGAATAACAACTATATCTAATAACCAAGTTATATAGTTTATGAGAATATCAGAGAGTTAATGGCAGTTCAGAAATCTCTGATAATGTACACATTGTGCTTCAAACATGTTTTGCACTATTATAATGAAAAGTTGTTATGAGTAACCAGAGTAAATCATAATTAACTTTATATCTGTTAGAAGACATAAAAGCATCATGACAGCATACATTAAATCACAAGCTTTGTTTAACATTTCTGAGGAACATTTCCAATTAAAAGTTATTTGCTGAAAGGCAATAACTAACAATAAATCCAACAACCTATTTTTTTTTATAAAGGACAGGCTCATCCTCAGAATCAACTAAACTACATAGAAAAAGGTGCATAACAAAAAAGATCATTTAGTGTGAAATACTGCTTTGATTTGACTCCAGATGTTGTGCAAAAGGATAAACAATGTGGGCCACAGAATACCATATGCATCATATCACTAATGGGATAATCGCATGACCAACATTTGGAACTGTTCTATTGAGATAATTTAACCAAAAGAAAATGAGTAATATGCAATCTGTTATTAATATAAATAGGGTTTATATTGTGTTGGCTGCTCTAGATGTCTTGTGAAATTTAGGCTAGATTTTATTCTGAAACATAGTTGACTGGGTACAACCCTGATCAGCTTCCCAAAGTAGTTGACTGGGTAAAACCCTGATCAAGCTTCCCAAAATAGTTCTAGATTAGACTTGGTCCATTAATAATTGACAGAAGGAAAATATTTATAAACTTCATAAGTTTTGGGGTGGTTAGTCAGGAGACATGAAAAGGGTGAAACATTACAAGCTGGAGTAACCCTGAGTTCTAGAGACAGGAAAACATCCAACACTATATTTGACAAAAGGATCAAATGAGTTTGAAATTAATAAGGGCATTGAAATCTCAAATTATGGTCTTCGTAACACAAAAGCGATGCTGATGAGTTATGCCACATATAAGAAAAATAAAGTTCAAGTGCCAGGATGAATATTAATGAAACACAGGGCAACCTTTATGCACCCCTCACTGAAGAGTAAAATAAGGAGATGACTTTCCATTGACCAGAACAAATGGTTTAGGAGAAATATATAATAAAGAAATCAAAGAAACCATTTTAGGGCCAAAACCATGCCAAATTAAAGATTTAAACAGAAAGTCTGTATTTATCCTATCTAAAGTGTTCTCAGAATGAGTTGTTATATTTGCTAGAGAGTAATTAACAAGTGAAAACTTGCTCGGGACATGTCTGAGGCCAGCCTTTTATGAAACTAGATTGTTCTTTTCCAATTAAGTGTGGTGAAAGAGGTTCTAAGCATATCAATTGCACTTTGGCGAAAATTTTATAATCACCATTTACGAGAGACATTGGTCAGTAATATTTACATTGGGTGGTGTCTTTACCTTCCATGTGCATAAAGCAAAATGTCACTTCTTGGAACACATCCATAGTCTAACCAGAATGTGAAATAAAATACCTGTTGTACCTTTGGTACTAATATATTAGAGAAATTAAGAAAATATTCAACTTTAAAACTGTCAGGTCCAGGTGTTTACCATGTTTAATTAAAGAATGTGCAATTAGTATTTCTTGTAAAGAAATATCATTTTCTAGAGGAGAGAAGTCAAGATAAGTAACAGACGATTTTTTGAGTATGCTGTAAGTAGGAATCGATGTGAGCTTTGTCTGATGCAGTCTCTGGAGCATAAAGATTGGTGGAAAAATTAACAAATTCATTTAAAATATCATCATCTTTAAACAGCAAAATACCCTTAGAGTTATGCTAGGAATCAATATTGGAACACTATTTCGTTATTTTGAGATAGTGAGCTAATAATGTCCCCACTTTATTACGCCCACTTTAATAGCAAGCACTACTTTTGAGTAACTTAGAAAACAGAAGAATAACAGGATTTTATAAAGTTTTAATGGGAAAAAGTAATGCTTTGTGTTCTTTTTCTTGCATGTGATTTTTCAGCGATACATATTCAATCATAAAACCTTGGGCACCTGCCTTATAAGTATCCCAGAGGAGCAGAGGAACAGTAACAGGATCATTATCAATCTCCAAAAATTCAGATGTATAGGATATAAAGGAAGAGGAGAAGTGCATAAATAATTATTATACCTCCATCTATTGGATTGGGTAGGACTAGGGACCAAGTCCAAATCAGTATCCAACGGTGCATGATCAGAATGGAAAATAGGACTATTACTCGTATCAACAGTGATTTGGGATAGTTGTTTGCTAAAAACAAATGACGTCTAATCTAGTGAGTGGTCCATAAGCACGAGAGTAAAATGTTTATTCTCTTGAAGTGAGAATACAGAGTGTCCCAAAGTCAATCATGGTGCTTTGGGACATAGTGGAACAGAATTGTTTATGCATTTTGTGTGGGAGAAATTTAACTGAAGACTGCCTGCCAAGAAAGGGATCCGTGATCTGTTTATATTAAGAACATCAGACCCAATATTATAGTCTACTTGTGTAGGACCATAAACATTAAATACTGTTATCAGTATTTTTTAAGTTTGAAAGAAAATTTTATTGATAAAAGCAAAGGTATCAATACAGGAATTATAACAATAAATTCATGTCAAAGCAAAACAATAAATTTATGTCAAAACACTGCAATAAATTCATGTCAAAACAATACATTAGATTGCACTACACAAAATGAAATCGGACTTATGAATAAAAAATAAACCATTTATACATAAAAATTAAACATCTAAGTATTGGAGTTGTAAAGAACTCTGGGAATGCACAAGGGATTCAAGGGGGTTTCAGAACCTCTTGCTGAGACGGTTTTAGCTGGGAACATTTTTTGGCGCACATGTCAAGATAAAGTGTAATAGGGGACCACAGGTCCAAACGCTTCGCTACCATCTGTATAGGATATACAAAGGAGGTGTCCTATGATTATGGCAAACAACATACCACCATGCCTTATAAGAAATGTTTGTAAAATCCTTCCAATTAACAGTAATCTGCTGAAAGGCAGCCGCCAACAGCAAATCAATAATTTTAATATTAACTGTAACATTCTCCCAGCACGGTGCAAGACTCCCTAAGAAAATATGGGTGATAGAAAAGGAAAATGTAGTATCAAAAATTAGATTAATTTGGGACCAGACTTGCTTCCAAAAACTGTCTACAAGTGGGCACAAAAATAACATATGCAATATATCAGCTTTTGGGGAGGAGCATGACCAACAAATGTCTGGAGTAGTCGCAAACCTGCTACTCAAAGCACTCGGAGTAAATAGAAGTCGGTTATACACAAAGAACAACGTTTGTGTTATGTTAGCTGCCCTGGAGGATTTGCGCAGTTTAAGCCATATATTATTCCAAAGAGATACTGGCCACGAGAGTTGAAAATCTCGTTCCCATGCTTCTTCTATTTTAGATTTTTGCCTAATGATGTCCTTCCCTTGTAGATACTTGTATATGCTAGAGGCCGAGGGTTTAGTTTTAAGTAGGGAAAAAAGCTGTGAAGAGGTAGTCTGGGAGGTAGAGGCATTGGACGTAGCAGATAATTGGTCAAACCTATCCATCACAGCCAACTTGAGTAAATTATATTTATGTATGAATGAGGCAGGTAAGTTGAACAGTTGTCTGAGTGAATGAAAGGGTAAAAAACTTGAATTTGAGAATAACTGGTGTATCCATATTAAACCTTTCCGGCGTCAAGTCTTCCAATAAATTGGTTTATTGCGCATAACTAGGTCTTTATTGTGCCATATTGTCGGACTCAGAAAGTAGTCAATAGTGTTAGGGGGCGGAGAGGGTGTAGAAGCCAAAAGTTTAGAAGTCAGTTTAATTATGGGAGTGGACACCGCCTGCGGTTTGCGCGAGAAGGAAAGATACTCAGAGAAGGAAAAAGGAGATAAAAAAAGACGTTCAATTGTGATCCATAATGGGCATTCCTCCGAGGGGTCGAGCAACCAAAGTGAAGCCTGACGCAGAAGAAAAGCTTTTTGATAAGCCTGAAAATCGGGAAAACTAACTCCCCCCTCTATTTTAGGACGCGTTAATTTAGCTAGAGACATTCGGGCCTCTTTGAGTTCCACAAGAATGAGGAGAGGGTGGAATTGATTTTTTTAAAGAATTTGGCAGGGATGGGAACTGGAATGTAAGAAATGGTGTACAATACAATGGGTGACAACATAATTTTTATAGTATCCAAGAGACCCCACCATGATAGGTAGCCACTTGGCCGCTAAGTCAGCAATTTTCTGTATACATTTATTCAAGCATAATGCTACCGTGTCTGAGATTGAAGGGGTAACGTGCATGCCTAGATACTTAATATGGGAGGAGCTCCATGTGAAATTTGAGGCACTAAAGTCCGCCTTAAAAGTGTACTTGGTCAGGGGAAGAATCTCACATTTGTCATTATTTAACTTGTAACCAGAAATATTAGAGTAAGCCTGTACCTCCATCAGAAAGGCAGGAATGGAGACACTAGGATTGGACATAAAAAGTAAGATGTCATCAGCGTAAGCAGCCAATTTAAGGTGAGTGTTTACTGATTGGAAGCCAAATATATTTGGATTCTGACGTAGCTTAGAAAGAAAAGGCTCCAAAGCTAAATTAAAAAGGAAAGGAGAAAGAGGGCAGCCCTGTCGGACTCCCCTGCCTAAATCAAAAAACGAGGAAATCAAGCCATTGGCACAAATAGCCGCACGTGGATTGGAGTAAAGAAGAGAGGTCAAGGATACAAACTTGGGACCGAAACCAAACCAACTAAGAGTATAGAACAGATAGGTCCATTCAACCCTGTCAAATGCTTTCTCAGCATCACATGCAATTGCCGCAAGGGAGTGTTTTAAGGATGAAGATTTAGACAGGACATTAAAAAGGAGTCTTGTATTATCTGTTATAATTCTGCCCTTGACAAATCCAGATTGTTCTTTACCTAATAAATCAGGTAGGTAAGAATCTAGACGTATAGCTAGGGCTTTGGAAAAAATTTTATAGTCAATATTTACCAGGGAGATGGGTCTATAATTTTTGCAAAACCTATGATCCTTGCCTTCCTTCGGTATGAGACAAATGTGTGCCTCTGAGAAAGACCCTGAGGAGCTATCCAATGTATTAAAGAAAGTTATTAGAGAATGTAGCTTGGGCAACATGAGTTTGGAAAAGTGCTGATAAAATTCTACTGTAAAGCCATCAGGCCCAGGCGCCTTGTCTTTTTTAAGTTGCTGGAGAGCCTTAGATAATTCTTGCTGTGTTAGGTCCAACTCCAGAGGGGCTAAATCAGGCAAAGCGTGAGGGGGCCTTTGGAGATTCGAGAAAAAGTGAGATAAGGAATGATCAGAGGGTTGAGACTCCGAGGCGTAGAGGGATTTGTAGAAGAGAGAAAATTCGTTCAGAATATCGGCATCTTTGAATTTTAAATCCGAACGATCATCGTAAATAGATTCAATGTTAAGTTTATTGTGTTTAACCTTTAGTACGGGGCTGGGGTGTGGTGCTGGGGTACAGTGCATCCAAGTACGGGGATGGGGTACGGTGCTGGGGTACGGTAAGTCCAAGTACGGGGCTGGGGTACAGTGCTGGGGTACGGTGCATCCAAGTACGGGGCTGGGGTACGGTGCTGGGGTACGGTGCGTCCAATTACGTGGCTGGGGTACGGTGCTGGGGTACGGTGCGTCCAAGTACGGGGCTGGGGTACGGTGCTGGGGTACGGTGCGTACAAGTACGGGGCTGGGGTACAGTGCTGGGGTACGGTGAGTCCAAGTTCGGGGCTGGGGTACGGTGCTGGGGTAAGGTGCGTCCAAGTACGGGGCTGGGGTACGGTGCTGGGGTACGGTGCTGGGGTACGGTGTGTCCAAGTACGGGGCTGGGGTACGGTGCTGGGGTACGGTGCGTACAAGTATGGGGCTTGGGTATGGTGCGTCCAAGTACGGGGCTGGGGTATGATGCTGGGGTACGGTACGTCCAAGTACGGGGCTGGGGTACGGTGCTGGGGTACAGTGCGTACAAGTGCGGTGCTGGGGTACGGTGCGTCCAAGTACGGGGCTGGGGTACGGTGCTGGGGTACGGTGCTGGGGTACGGTGCATCCAAATACGGGGCTGGGGTACGGTGCTGGGGTACGGTGCGTCCAAGTACAGGGCTGGGGTACGTGCATCCAAGTACGGGGCTGGGGTACGGTGCTGGGGTACGGTGCGTACAAGTACTGTGCTGGGGTACGGTGCGTCCAAGTACGGGGCTGGGGCACGGTGCTGGGGTACGGTGCATCCAAGTACGGGGCTGGGGTATGGTGCTGGGGTACGATGCGTCCAAGTACGGGGCTGGGGTACAGTGCTGGGGTACGGTGCATCCAAGTACGGGGCTGGGGTACAGTGCTGAGGTACGGTGCGTCCAAGTATGGGGCTGGGGTACGGTGCTTGGGTACGGTGCGTCCAAGTACGGGGCTGGGGTATGGTGCTGGTATACGGTGTGTACAAGTACGGGGCTTGGGTACGGTGCGTCCAAGTACGGGGCTGGGGTACGATGCTGGGGTACGGTACGGCCAAGTATGGGGCTGGGGTACGGTGCTGGGGTGCGGTGCGTACAAGTGCGGTGCTGGGGTATGGTGCGTCCAAGTACGGGGCTGGGGTACGGTGCTGGGGTACGGTGCGTCCAAGTACGGGGCTGGGGTAAGGTGCTGGGGTACGGTGCGTCCAAGTACGGGGCTGGGGTACGGTGCATCCAAGTACGGGGCTGGGGTACGGTGCTGTGGTACGGTGCGTACAAGTACGGGGCTGGGTACGGTGCGGACATGGGGGGGTACGGTGCTGACATACGGGGGTACGGTGCTGACATACAGGGGGGATGTGCGTACATACACGGGGGAGGGGTGGGCTGTACGACTCGTATCCCGGGCAAAAGTTTACCCGGGATATGAGTGGTACAGAATTCGCTCTGTACGGGACGTTTTACATACGCTTGTATATTCGGAAGGGCGGTACGGATCGTACTTGTGCGCTCGGACTTCAGTTTTACGATTTGTATGTAAAACTGTCCGGGTACGTCTCGTAGACCTTTTCCCGAAGCGATTCGTAAGTATTTTTCATGTACGAATCGTACTTCACCGGTGGGACGGGACTTGTACGATTCGTACGTGAAAATATACGGATACGAGTCGTACGGGAAATTATTTTACCCGATCGGAAGCGGCACCTTTGTGATGAAAAGCTTTATTGAGCAATATGAAAAGTAGTGAACTATACAATTATTCATAAAATCAAAAGAGTACAGTATATCATCAACATAGGTGGAAATTAAACTAAATACAGATCTAACATATTAAGACAAATCTACAACTAACATAAATAAAGTACTTTATATATTCAGTTTTTCTGGGGGTGGGAGAAAAGGGAAGGAAGAGGAATCAAGAATTGACTGTAAGGAATGTAAAAAGAATATGCAATAAACATATCAAGTATGAACGCAAATTAAGACCATATATTGAACTTCCTTGAAGACAAGATTAGTAGAATAACAACTATATCTAATAACCAAGTTATATAGTTTATGAGAATATCAGAGAGTTAATGGCAGTTCAGAAATCTCTGATAATGTACACATTGTGCTTCAAACATGGTTTGCACTATTATAATGAAAAGTTGTTATGAGTAACCAGAGTAAATCATAATTAACTTTATATCTGTTAGAAGACATAAAAGCATCATGACAGCATACATTAAATCACAAGCTTTGTTTAACATTTCTGAGGAACATTTCCAATTAAAAGTTATTTGCTGAAAGGCAATAACTAACAATAAATCCAACAACCTATTTTTTTTTATAAAGGACAGGCTCATCCTCAGAATCAACTAAACTACATAGAAAAAGGTGCATAACAAAAAAGAGCATTTAGTGTGAAATACTGCTTTGATTTGACTCCAGATGTTGTGCAAAAGGATAAACAATGTGGGCCACAGAATACCATATGCATCATATCACTAATGGGATAATCGCATGACCAACATTTGGAACTGTTCTATTGAGATAATTTAACCAAAAGAAAATGAGTAATATGCAATCTGTTATTAATATAAATAGGGTTTATATTGTGTTGGCTGCTCTAGATGTCTTGTGAAATTTAGGCTAGATTTTATTCTGAAACATAGTTGACTGGGTACAACCCTGATCAGCTTCCCAAAGTAGTTGACTGGGTAAAACCCTGATCAAGCTTCCCAAAATAGTTCTAGATTAGACTTGGTCCATTAATAATTGACAGAAGGAAAATATTTATAAACTTCATAAGTTTTGGGGTGGTTAGTCAGGAGACATGAAAAGGGTGAAACATTACAAGCTGGAGTAACCCTGAGTTCTAGAGACAGGAAAACATCCAACACTATATTTGACAAAAGGATCAAATGAGTTTGAAATTAATAAGGGCATTGAAATCTCAAATTATGGTCTTCGTAACACAAAAGCGATGCTGATGAGTTATGCCACATATAAGAAAAATAAAGTTCAAGTGCCAGGATGAATATTAATGAAACACAGGGCAACCTTTATTCACCCCTCACTGAAGAGTAAAATAAGGAGATGACTTTCCATTGACCAGAACAAATGGTTTAGGAGAAATATATAATAAAGAAATCAAAGAAACCATTTTAGGGCCAAAACCATGCCAAATTAAAGATTTAAACAGAAAGTCTGTATTTATCCTATCTAAAGTGTTCTCAGAATGAGTTGTTATATTTGCTAGAGAGTAATTAACAAGTGAAAACTTGCTCGGGACATGTCTGAGGCCAGCCTTTTATGAAACTAGATTGTTCTTTTCCAATTAAGTGTGGTGAAAGAGGTTCTAAGCATATCAATTGCACTTTGGCGAAAATTTTATAATCACCATTTACGAGAGACATTGGTCAGTAATATTTACATTGGGTGGTGTCTTTACCTTCCATGTGCATAAAGCAAAATGTCACTTCTTGGAACACATCCATAGTCTAACCAGAATGTGAAATAAAATACCTGTTGTACCTTTGGTACTAATATATTAGAGAAATTAAGAAAATACAACTTTAAAACTGTCAGGTCCAGGTGTTTACCATGTTTAATTAAAGAATGTGCAATTAGTATTTCTTGTAAAGAAATATCATTTTCTAGAGGAGAGAAGTCAAGATAAGTAACAGACGATTTTTTGAGTATGCTGAAAGTAGGAATCGATGTGAGCTTTGTCTGATGCAGTCTCTGGAGCATAAAGATTGGTGGAAAAATTAACAAATTCATTTAAAATATCATCATCTTTAAACAGCAAAATACCCTTAGAGTTATGCTAGGAATCAATATTGGAACACTATTTCGTTATTTTGAGATAGTGAGCTAATAATGTCCCCACTTTATTACGCCCACTTTAATAGCAAGCACTACTTTTGAGTAACTTAGAAAACAGAAGAATAACAGGATTTTATAAAGTTTTAATGGAAAAAAGTAATGCTTTGTGTTCTTTTTCTTGCATGTGATTTTTCAGCGATACATATTCAATCATAAAACCTTGGGCACCTGCCTTATAAGTATCCCAGAGGAGCAGAGGAACTGTAACAGGATCATTATCAATCTCCAAAAATTCAGATGTATAGGATATAAAGGAAGAGGAGAAGTGCATAAATAATTATTATACCTCCATCTATTGGATTGGGTAGGACTAGGGACCAAGTCCAAATCAGTAACCAACGGTGCATGATCAGAATGGAAAATAGGACTATTACTTGTATCAACAGTGATTTGGGATAGTTGTTTGCTAAAAACAAATGACGTCTAATCTAGTGAGTGGTCCATAAGCACGAGAGTAAAATGTTTATTCTCTTGAAGTGAGAATACAGAGTGTCCCAAAGTCAATCATGGTGCTTTGGGACATAGTGGAACAGAATTGTTTATGCATTTTGTGTGGGAGAAATTTAACTGAAGACTGCCTGCCAAGAAAGGGATCCGTGATCTGTTTATATTAAGAACATCAGACCCAATATTATAGTCTACTTGTGTAGGACCATAAACATTAAATACTGTTATCAGTATTTTTTAAGTTTGAAAGAAAAATTTTATTGATAAAAGCAAAGGTATCAATACAGGAATTATAACAATAAATTCATGTCAAAGCAAAACAATACATTTATGTCAAAACACTGCAATAAATTCATGTCAAAACAATACATTAGATTGCACTACACAAAATGAAATCGGACTTATGAATAAAAAATAAACCATTTATACATAAAAATTAAACATCTAAGTATTGGAGTTGTAAAGAACTCTGGGAACGCACAAGGGATTCAAGGGGGTTTCAGAACCTCTTGCTGAGACGGTTTTAGCTGGGAACATTTTTTGGCGCACATGTCAAGATAAAGTGTAATAGGGGACCAAAGGTCCAAACGCTTCGCTACCATCTGTATAGGATATACAAAGGAGGTGTCCTATGATTATGGCAAACAACATACCACCATGCCTTATAAGACATGTTTGTAAAATCCTTCCAATTAACAGTAATCTGCTGAAAGGCAGCCGCCAACAGCAAATCAATAATTTTAATATTAACTGTAACATTCTCCCAGCACGGTGCAAGACTCCCTAAGAAAATATGGGTGATAGAAAAGGAAAATGTAGTATCAAAAATTAGATTAATTTGGGACCAGACTTGCTTCCAAAAACTGTCTACAAGTGGGCACAAAAATAACATATGCAATATATCAGCTTTTGGGGAGGAGCATGACCAACAAATGTCTGGAGTAGTCGCAAACCTGCTACTCAAAGCACTCGGAGTAAATAGAAGTCGGTTATACACAAAGAACAACGTTTGTGTTATGTTAGCTGCCCTGGAGGATTTGCGCAGTTTAAGCCATATATTATTCCAAAGAGATACTGGCCACGAGAGTTGAAAATCTCGTTCCCATGCTTCTTCTATTTTAGATTTTTGCCTAATGATGTCCTTCCCTTGTAGATACTTGTATATGCTAGAGGCCGAGGGTTTAGTTTTAAGTAGGGAAAAAAGCTGTGAAGAGGGAGTCTGGGAGGTAGAGGCACTGGACGTAGCAGATAATTGGTCAAACCTATCCATCACAGCCAACTTGAGTAAATTATATTTATGTATGAATGAGGCAGGAAAGTTGAACAGTTGTCTGAGTGAATGAAAGGGTAAAAAACTTGAATTTGAGAATAACTGGTGTATCCATATTAAACCCTTCCGGCGTCAAGTCTTCCAATAAATTGGTTTATTGCGCATAACTAGGTCTTTATTGTGCCATATTGTCGGACTCAGAAAGTAGTCAATAGTGTTAGGGGGCGGAGAGGGTGTAGAAGCCAAAAGTTTAGAAGTCAGTTTAATTATGGGAGTGGACTCCGCCTGCGGTTTGCGCGAGAAGGAAAGATACTCAGAGAAGGAAAAAGGAGATAAAAAAAGACGTTCAATTGTGATCCATAATGGGCATTCCTCCGAGGGGTCGAGCAACCAAAGTGAAGCCTGACGCAGAAGAAAAGCTTTTTGATAAGCCTGAAAATCGGGAAAACTAACTCCCCCCTCTATTTTAGGACGTGTTAATTTAGCTAGAGACATTCGGGCCTCTTTGAGTTCCACAAGAATGAGGAGAGGGTGGAATTGATTTTTTTAAAGAATTTGGCAGGGATGGGAACTGGAATGTTAGAAATGGTGTACAATACAATGGGTGACAACATAATTTTTATAGTATCCAAGAGACCCCACCATGATAGGTAGCCACTTGGCCGCTAAGTCAGCAATTTTCTGTATACATTTATTCAAGCATAACGCTACCGTGTCTGAGATTGAAGGGGTAACGTGCATGCCTAGATACTTAATATGGGAGGAGCTCCATGTGAAATTTGAGGCACTAAAGTCCGCCTTAAAAGTGTACTTGGTCAGGGGAAGAATCTCACATTTGTCATTATTTAACTTGTAACCAGAAATATTAGAGTAAGCCTGTACCTCCGTCAGAAAGGCAGGAATGGAGACACTAGGATTGGACATAAAAAGTAAGATGTCATCAGCGTAAGCAGCCAATTTAAGGTGAGTGTTTACTGATTGGAAGCCAAATATATTTGGATTCTGACGTAGCTTAGAAAGAAAAGGCTCCAAAGCTAAATTAAAAAGGATAGGAGAAAGAGGGCAGCCCTGTCGGACTCCCCTGCCTAAATCAAAAAACGAGGAAATCAAGCCATTGGCACAAATAGCCGCACGTGGATTGGAGTAAAGAAGAGAGGTCAAGGATACAAACTTGGGACCGAAACCAAACCAACTAAGAGTATAGAACAGATAGGTCCAGTCAACCCTGTCAAATGCTTTCTCAGCATCACATGCAATTGCCGTAAGGGAGTGTTTTAAGGATGAAGATTTAGACAGGACATTAAAAAGGAGTCTTGTATTATCTGTTATAAATCTGCCCTTGACAAATCCAGATTGTTCCTTACCTAATAAATCAGGTAGGTAAGAATCTAGACGTATAGCTAGGGCTTTGGAAAGATTTTATAGTCAATATTTACCAGGGAGATGGGTCTATAATTTTTGCAATACCTATGATCCTTGCCTTCCTTCGGTATGAGACAAATGTGTGCCTCTGAGAAAGACCCTGAGGAGCTACCCAATGTATTAAAGAAAGATATTAGAGAATGTAGCTTGGGCAACATGAGTTTGGAAAAGTGCTGATAAAATTCTACTGTAAAGCCATCAGGCCCAGGCGCCTTGTCTTTTTTAAGTTGCTGGAGAGCCTTAGATAATTCTTGCTGTGTTAGGTCCAACTCCAGAGGGGCTAAATCTGGCAAAGGGTGAGAGGGCCTTTGGGGATTCGAGAAAAAGTGAGATAAGGAATGATCAGAGGGTTGAGACTCCGAGGCGTAGAGGGATTTGTAGAAGAGAGAAAATTCGTTCAGAATATCGGCATCTTTGAATTTTAAATCCGAACAATCATCGTAAATAGATTCAATGTTAAGTTTATTGTGTTTAACCTTTAGGTAATTAGCCAGTATTTTCCCTGCCTTATTTTTACCTCCATAAAATTTGGCACTAGATTTTAACAAATATAAAGAAGCGTCCTCCGTTGATTTCTTGTTAAATTTCAATTTAGCATTGATGAGAGCCGTGAGAGACTGTTTTGAACGTGAGGTGTAAAAAGAGTGCTCCAGTTTTTTGATGTCCTGTAAAAGGTCCTTAGTGAATTTACGTGAGATTTTCCGCCTCTTAGCAACAAAACCAATAATAAAATCTCTCGCTGAGGCTTTAAAAGCATCCCATATAGTTGAGAGGGGCATAGAGTGGGTTTGATTCAACATAAAAAACTCATCAAAAAATTTGGTAAAAGAGGCAGTGAATTTTGGGTCTAGGAGAAGGGCATTATTGAAGCGCCACCTTTTGGGACCTGTAACCTTAGGCAAAATCTCTAGACCAATTGAAACAGGGGCATGATCCGACAATAAAATAGGGCCAATTTCCGCATGTGTAAGAGTTTGTGAGATGGAGTGGGAAACAAAAACATAATCAATTCTTGACTGAGTTTGATGCGATGGGGAATAGAAAGTGTACTCTCTGGTGGTGGGATTACAGAGACGCCAAGCGTCCAAAAGCTTGTGCTGGGATACAACTCGTACCAATGATTTCTGAGGCTTATTAGGAATATAGGAAACTCTGGAATTCCTATCTATAAACGGGTCAAAGACCTGGTTACAGTCGCCAGCCAAAATGAAATTATCTTCCATGCAGAGAGCAACCTGTTTAGCCAATGTGGACCAAAAGGAAGATTCTCCACATGTAGGGGCGTAGACGTTAAAAAGGGAAACAGGAACACCCTTCAAGGACAGTTTAACATTCAACCATCTTCCATTAACATCTGAAGCCTGAGCCAGAAGCGAAAGCGGGAGGGACTTACGGCAAAGAATCATCACCCCATTCCGTTTACCATCACCAGGGGAAGAATAAACTTCCCCCACCCAACCCCTTTTCAACTTTAATGATTCAGCATCGGAAAGGTGAGTCTCCTGGAAAAAAACAATATCCGCGTCTAGCTTGGCTAGGTGGGTCAGGATTCTTTGCCGCTTAATGGGAGAATTTAAACCCTTAAGGTTCCATGTAAACAATTTCAAAGGCATAAGTGTTCAAGAATAGCACAAAATGCAACCATAAAGCAAAAGTTCAATGCAGTACAAGACCAGTATAAAATAGAAAAGAGGTGTAGCAAAAAAGAAACACTTTGTCTAGAGACGTAGAAAAAGTGAAAAGACGGATCAAATACATACAAAGTGAGAGAAATAAGTAACACCTGAAACTGAAAATAGACTACCTCAAGAATGAAATTGAGCAAAATGCAAAAGGTATTAAACTGTAAGATACGAAAAGCAAAAAGGAAAAGAACACAGAGGGTAAGAGGGAAAAGGGAACGTGAAAGGAATGGAGAAGGAGAAGCCAAGACATGAGAGCATAGGAAACATTGGGATACTAACATACCTACATGGGGGAAGACCAAGTGAAGACGAGGGAGGGGGTGGAACCACATGGAATGGACAACATATCCAGGGGTCAGCTAGACGGACAACCGGAAGAACTTCACGAGAGATGAATGTAATACCTGCAGAGGCAAAACAGAAACAATGGAATAAACACTGTCATAAATATAAACAGATAAAGCTATAGCATTAATGAAAAAAAAAAACCAGAACAGAAGAAACAATCTGTAATTAAGACCTAGAAAAGGTCAACAATAGCAAAACCTAAAAACCTGGTAAAAGAACATTCTAAAAAAGGAAAAAGCCTATTATGTGAGACAACAATTTAAATAATAGGTGTAGCAAATAGTCATATCAGGCATTGAAAAAGGAAGCATGTCCTGAGGAATCCATAGCCATCGGTTTACAAGAATTATTGTAGCTTTGTAGCCGTAGAGGATCTTCGTAAGCAATTGTTTTGTTCTTATGTGTGACTTTAAACAGACAAGGGTGGAAGAGACCGTATCTGGCTCCAATTGAGCGCAGGTCTACCCGCATGTTTAAAAATGCTTTACGACGGTTTGCAGTAGCCTTGGCATAGTCCTGAGCAAAAAATAAGGATGAGCCAGACCACGTGATCTTCGAAGAAGCTCGTACTGCTGAGAGGACTTTCAGCAAATCCGTATATTCCAAGAAATATAAGATAACGCCTCTAGGTCTTGACGAGGGCAAAGCTTGTGATGGGAGACGACCTAAGCGATGCGCCCGTTGGATGTTGAGCACTGTTCCGTCTGGCATGTTGAGCAGTTTTGGAAGGAATGATTTGAAGAAAGAAATAGAGTCTGCACCCTCAAGACCTTCTCCCAGGCCGTAAATGCGGAGATTATTCCGCCTGTTACGATTTTCCAATTCCTCGACTTGTTTCTGAAGTGTCGTAACTTGAGATTGAAGATGAGAAACGATGACGCATGTTTCCTTAAAAGAGGAGATGTTTTGTTCAACAGAGGAGACTCTTGTCTCAAGCTGAGACCAATTGTCTGTTAAAGTTTGTAATTTGGTATTAGTTTCTTCCATAAATGGACGAAGAGCTCTTATTTCCTCAAGAAGTAACTCCAAAGACACAGGCGAAGCCGACTTGGGAGGTGTTGGAGGGTCTTTTTTCAAGCGTTTGGTGTTGGACTTCCCAGAGACAGCGGACGGAGGCTCCATGGCAATGTCCAAGACTTGAGAGGCAGAGGTCGAAGAGTCTATTAGTTTAGAGAATTCCGAAAAAACTTTTGAATTCTTGACAAAAGTGCGTTTTGGCTTGGAACAAAAGGAATGAGCCAGCTTCGTTCTGCCCATAGAGCACACTCCACGCACTCCGTAGTGATTCAGGCGAGATGGAAAACGCAATGAAAAAAAAAACCAAGAAAAATTATCCAGAGGGAGGGTAGCGTCGCCAGTAGGTAATGTGGTATGCTAAGCAATGAAGTATATCAACAGAATATTGCAAAAGCACCTTCCACAAAGTAGAAAATCCCAGTCATATTCCAATAGGCTGTGTGACCAACAAGAGGCCAAGAGGCAAGGGTGGTGAGAAAAAGAAAAAGAAACTTTCAGAAGAAATCATCGCAAAACATAGCACCACCTATGAAGGAAAATAAGCACTTGCGCTGATAATTCCTCAAGGCTGCGGGGGTGAAGACATTAGCAGTAGTAGAGAAGGCTCAAAATGGCTGCCAAATGAGAAGCATACAAATTGCTGAAAAGCCAGTCAGTAAAATAACACAGCATCCAAGGAACAAGTAGCCACACATAAAATCAGTCCAAGGATATCCAAAAATGGTCACAAGGGGGCAGATGGACAAGCTGAGAGCAGAGGCATGGTTCTTGTCAGGACGCGCGTATTCGCGCGAAAAAACAAAATGGCGGCCGCGCAAAAGGGAAATCCACAGCATCGCCTTACAGCGCAAAACCGCCTGAAGACGTGTCTCTCTGACATCCGCAGTCATTCTCCGACGTGCTGCCAACTTTCATGCAGCTGTTCCGTCCTCCAGCCAGGCGGCGGGGCGCCGCGAAACAACGAATCCTTCCGGGGAGCCGGGAGCCTCACCCGTATGCCGCCATTCGGCTCGGGCACCAAGCCACGCCCCCCTGTTATCAATATTTTAATAATAAGAAACCTAACAATGATCCATCTGCCTTCATTTGTTATTTCCTGAGAAAATATAGTAAAATCCAAATTTGTGCTACAGAGAATAATGGTACTCGTTTATTAGATGTTGGAAATATCATTGTTTCTTGTAACAAACCTAAATCAGGATGATAATTAGCTAAATGAGATGAAACTCTCTGCCTTTTTATAGGATTAATAAAACCTTTAACATTCCATGAAAGTACAGTGAATTATGTTTTAGAATGAGACATAAATTACTTGAGTGGACTTTGGAAAAGGGAGAGAGACTTTACGGGGAGCTGAGAATGAAAATAAGGGATACAAAGATGATGGAAAGAAACCAAAATAAGAAATATGAGATATAGTGAAAAGATAGAGTATATGTCAAACAAGTGACAGCTGAAATAACATAGCTTTATGAGCTGAGTAGACATGGAATGGGGTTGGTGACCACACAAAATGAAGATGGCACGTTCTTGGAGCAAAACGCACAAACCATGGAGCATAATGACAGATATGTGAGGAGACGAAGACAAATACAATAGGCAGTCCTGAAAGTCATAAAACATAAAAGAAAAATAGTTAGTATACAACTATAAACTTCAAGTACAATGAAAAAACAAACAATAACAATATAAAGTGATCATTTGTTTCTTTAAATCAGGGTGATTAAAAAAAACATGTTATAGACCATATTAACCATAAGTATTAACGTTGCAAGGGCCAGCTATGTCCACAGTATCACTTTTGGGAGCTTGCAGACATTTCCTGAGTTCGGCAAAGTAATAGTCATAAGTAATAGTTTTATTTTGGTAAGTCATACTGAATAAACATGGATAAAGTAAACCATAACAAGCTCCCAAAGAACGAAGGGCTGGACGAATATCAAATAACTCTTTTAATCTATTAGCTGTATTCTTAGAGACATCCTCTGTGATGAAAATCTTCTTGCCTGATCAAAGTAACTGGTCTTGGGATTTTGCAGCAATGATCATTTATTTTTTTATGTTTTTATTTTTTAAACAATTTTTATTAGAAACAAAACAGCAGCATTGTTGACATTACATAGACATCTCAGCAGGAGGTACAAGTTTTTGACATTATGTTACAATCTGCAGTCCATCCAGAGCCCATAATATAAAACAGTGTGAGAAGCTTAATCGTACAATGAGGGCCACAATTTTGCCTTTGGGTCAGAGAACGTGCACACAGAGTTCTTGTAGACCGGGATTTACATCATCATGTTATCACCCGCCCCCTCCAACCTTGCGAGTCTCTCCCGTCTAAGTTCTATCGTGGAGGGAGATGCAAATTTCACCCCTGTACTTATTCCAGCGTCTCCACTTGTGATCCCATTTATGTGGGCAACCTCTTCCTTTATATATTCAGTTTTTTCCACTATCATTGCGTGGCCCATGTTTTTAGCCCAGTCGCATAGTTGTGGTACCGTGTCCGCCCCCCACTTTTGGGCAATGTTTTGTTTCGCTATACTCCACCCCATGGTGGCCCACGATTGTTCAGCTTGGGTGAGGTCTGTTGCCTCCCAGATGTTGAGGAGACACAGTTTGGGAGATGGCTGTATCGCTTTATCACAAGTCCTTGTCAGTTGTCGGGTGACGTCTATCCAATATTGTTGTATATGGGGGCATTCCCATAGGATGTGTATGAATGTGCCAGTTTGGTTACAGTGTCGAAGGCAGAGTGTATCTGGTCTCCTACCTAGTTTAAATAACAGTTTGGCATCAAAGTACACCCGATGGAGGATCTTAAGCTGAACAAGCCGAAGTCGCATCGGGATAGCCACATCTCGGGGGGAAGCCAGAGCCTCTATCCAGTCTTCGCCAGCCATTTCACCTAAGTCCACCTCCCAATTTGTTCGTAACTTCTGCATTGGGTCAGCCTGGTTGTTGATCAATTTCTTGTACGTGAGGGAGATGGCTTTACGGTCCATTGGGTCCAGCAATAATCTATCCTCGAGAGGAGAGGAGTCAGGGAGGGGGGTGTCTTTAGGGAGGGCACAGTCTATGGCATGGCTAATCTGAAGATATCGGAAGTGCTCCGACGGTGCTAATTGATATTTGAGTTGTAGCTTTGCGAACAACGCCTTCTTGCCCTTCATCCACATATCCCCCACAGTAGATATTCTGATCATATCCCATTTGTCGAACCCTCCACAAGCGCTCAGTCGTCCCAAGATTTCGAGTTCCCACAGGGGGGTAGCCTTCATTAGGCACCCCCGCCACCCCATCCGCCGCTGAACTCCATGCCACACTTCTACTGTACGGGCCGTGGGGCCAGTCAAACGTAATTTCTTATGGTTAGCATATAGTGCTCTGGTGTAGCCTCCCTTTCCTATTAACCAAAGAGCAGTGCGGAAACTGGGGTCAGTATGTGACCCAAACACCCATTTGTTGATGGCAATTAATTGTGACGCCTGGTAATAGAGACGCATATCTGGCAGCCCGATACCTTCATCGTACCACCCCATGGTGAGTTTGTTTATAGCTATTCTAGGTGGCCTGTTATCCCAAAGTAAGTCTCTAACTGTTGCCTCAATCTGTGAGAAATAGGATTCAGGGACCGGAATGGGAGTATTTTGGAGGGCATAAAGGAAGCGTGGTAGGGCAAGCATCTTGAATAAAGACGCCCGTCCCAGAAGAGTAAGGGGGAGTGTCTTCCCGTGGGTGACATCAAATTTAAACCTCTGCAACAGTCCCAACAGATTCTGTTCATAAAACAAAGTTCTGTCAATTGTTATGAAAATGCTCAGGTATTGGAATCCCCGGGCCGCTACTGGAATGCTATAACCTCGAGGACTTTGTGGAGGGTCACCCCAGAGGGAATACATCTGGGATTTGGACCAGTTTATCGGGTAACCAGAATGGGCCCCAAATATGTGGAAAATGTGGAGAAAGCGGCGGAGTGAGCGCGCTGGTGAGGCAAGATAGAGCAGAATGTCGTCTGCATATAGTGATATACGGTCTTCGTGTTCGTCCGTCCATTTAAGGCCTCTGATACCTGGGTGCCCTCTAATCCAGACCGCCAAAGGTTCAAGGACCAGAGCAAAGAGGAGCGGCGATAGTGGGCAGCCCTGCCTCGTACCACGGGAAAGGGGGAAAGATTTAGAGCGATGATTGTTTACTGAGACGTGGGCAATGGGGAGCGTATATAAAAGTCTGATCCACCCAAGCAACTTGGGCCCGAGCCCTATGCGAGTCAGAACCGCGAACAGATAATCCCATGCTACGGTGTCGAGCACCATTTTTGCGTCAAGCGCAAGCAATATCGCATTTTCCTCTAGTGTCTCTACACAGTCCAGCGCGCCATGAACTCGGCGTAGGTTACGTGCCGTATTCTGACCCGGCATGAATCCCGACTGGTCAGGATGAACCAAGTCAGTGAGATAAGGGAGCAGACGGTTAGCTAGCAATTTGGCCAGAATTTTGGCCTCCACAGTTATCAGTGAAATGGGTCAGTACGATGTACACTCCTCCACAGGTTTACTGGGTTTGTGAATGACCACGATGGTGGCCGCGCGGATGTCAGCCGGGAGGAGGCCAATCTCAGAACATTCATTGTATAGATTCAACAAGTGGGGGGTGAGTTTCGTAGCCATAGGTTTTAACAGCTCGATCGGAAGCCCATTCGGGCCCATCGCCTTACCCGCACGGATGTCTTGGATGGCTTTCTGAATCTCGTCAACTGAGATATCAACGTCTAGAGCCTCACTGTCCTGTTGGGAGATACACGCTACATCGATCGTAGCGAGGAGATCTGCCACTAATGGCGCCTGTGAGTGCTGTGGAAGTCCGTATATTTGCTCGTAAGGTTTCGTGAATGCCTCCGCAATGCCCCGGGAGTCGGTAACCAGAATGTCATCAGGCCCCTTAATTGCTCGCACCCACCTCGCTGACTGTTCCTTACGTTGCAGCCATGCCAATAATTTCCCAGTTCGTTCGCTGTTCATATATTCTATGGCGGGTGGCGAGAGCACGCCTGTTGGCTTCCTCCAAGAGCAGTTGCTTATAATCCTGTCTCCTAATACTAAGGGTATGTTTAGTATCTTGATCAGGGTCCTGCGCGGTGGCACGTTCAAGTCTCAAGATCTCCGTTTCCAATTCGTTCACTCTCCGGTTGCGCTCTGCCCTGTGGCCCACCATCATAGATAATGCTCTCCCCTTTATCACCGCCCCGTATGCCCTCCAGAGTGTAATTGCTGACTTCACAGACCCTATATTCTCCTCAAAATAATAATCAGTGTCTTTCCGTTAGTTTTCCCAGATGTACGGGATCTTTAGCGCCCAAGGCTGGATCATGATGGGCCTGGTTGTGTAGCAAGCTGTGCACCGAAGACCGCCAGGACCGGGGAATGGTCCGACACTCCCCGCGCGAGGCAAGCGGAGTCGGTGAAGTCCTGTATATGTTGTGCCTGGGTAAATAGGTAGTCAATTTGTGATTGACTGCCATACACACCGGATTGGAACATGAAGAGTGCGTCGTGGGGGTGTGACCACCTCCAGATAGCCACCATCCCCAGGGCATTGGCAAAGTCAAGTAATTGTGAACCATGTGTCAAGTCACGTCTGGGCAGGGATTGGTCCGTTTGGTCATTCATTGTCAGGTTAAAGTCACCCCCATCACCAGTGTAATCACAGGTAACTGCAGCAACAGCGCTCCCACTTCAGTTAGTGTCAGGCGTTGGAGACCCGGTGGGGCATTCACCGAGACAACATTGAGGACGCTGCCCTCCCAGATGCCCGTGCAAGCAGCAGAACTACCCTGCGGATCAGTCCATGTGTTTTGTATCACAAAAGGGCAACCCTTACGAAGGAGAATCCCCACCCCTCGGGACCCCGTAGTGAAACCTGAGTGTGTCACAATACGATATCCCTTCCTGTTGAGGGTCATGCAGGAGTTACCTATTAGATGGGTTTCTTGGAGCAACACCATGTCCAGCCCTTGACTGGACATCGTGTAATTTTGTCCCCTAACCCGTTGACATTCCATGTCATGAGTCTAAGTCCTTGACCTCTAGCCATTGATCACTAATACAGGTATGATGAAATAAACAGAGTGTTCATGGCGAGTGAGACTCTCTACTGCGTCATTCCGTGTGGCTCCTGGAGTGTTACAGCACAACACAACGCATTAAAAATTAGAATCAGTGATCTGAATATTGATACCAGCGGAGATGTACATATACAAGATGCAATTTTGTCCTGCTGCGATTAAACAATAACAAATACCCCCCCAATGAAACAAACCCAAACTTAACTTACCCCCCTCCCTGCCTCCCTGCTTAACTGGACTAGAACCGCCTGCCACCCCAACATGCAGAGTGCCTGTCGCCCACCCATGAACAATTCGAGGAAACGTGAGCTACCCCACTCCCGGTGCAATCACATATAGTCAATAGGTTCCTGGTCCTCCGTCCCAACCCTACCCCCAACACAATGTATAACACCGGGCCCATTCCAGATCCTCACCATCACCTTACAGTATCTCAGATCGATGACCCATGCCGTATCGGCCCCCATATAGGAAACAATCACCATCAAGCGGTTAAACATGGAGAAAGAGCATATCAATTACAGTTTAAATAGACCTTTGAGCACTGAGTTATTCTCTTAAACAATGGCAGGTTTTGACGCACCGCCAGCAGGGGTAGTTCTGCCCTCCTTCCAACCAAAACCATTAGTCATGGTGCACACAGATAAGAGGTTAGGATTCCGGGCCTACTTATAGAAGTGCACTGGAGAACTCTCGGGGACCGGGTAAAATACACCATAATCTTACCAGCGTCCAAGATTAGCGCCCCCCTGTGTGTCCTTGGGAGTCAGTGTCTGAATGTGGAGGAGAATGTCTTTGCTGATGCCAATCCTCTGCTTCATCGGCTGCCGAGAGTCCTTTCTTTACCTTCTTTCCGACCGTGCGCCAGCCCTCCAGCCAGTCCCATGCCTCTACAGGGCGAGTAAAAAGCCATGACTTCCCATTGGCTTCCACTCATATTTTGGCGGGGAAGATCATAGCATACTTTACTTCTTGGTCTCGGAGAGCCCGTTTCACCTCTAGGATGCTGCGCCTCTGTTTCTGTACTCTGAGTGTGAAATCGGGAAAGAACATGATTTTTCTGTTTTCGAGTGTCAGCGGCGGGGCCGCCCTTGCGGTTTGAAGAATGATGTTGCGGTCTCGGAAATTGAACACTCTGGCAAGGAGCGGTCTAGTGGGCGCCCCTGGTTTGGGTCGACCACCCGGCACACGATGGGCTCTTTCAATCGAAAAACATTTTGAGAGTCCTCGGGCTGTAAATGCTCAAGGACCAACTCCTCAACAAAGAGGTCCGCTGCTTATCCCTCTGCACGCTAAGGTCTATATTGCGAACGTTGTTTCACAGCATTCTGCCTTCATAATCGTCTAATTGTTGTGCCATCGCATCGTGGGAGGAGCGCAGTTCAGTGACCTGTCGCTTGAGAAGGCTGGTGTCATTACTCAGTTCTTTGGTTGTACTCTCCACTGTGCCCACTCGCGCCACGGTTTTCTTCATGTCCTCCCGGATCAGTCCCACATCCGTGGCCACAGTATCGATCCTCACCTCAAGGGATGTTCTAATTACTGTAATCACCTCGAGGAGATCCTTATTGGTGGGTTCCGCCGTGCCATCCGGGGTCGCATCCTCTCCACGATCTCCGCTCTGCAGTTTTTGCCAAGCGAATTTCTCCAGCTTGGTCTGAGCTGTGGTCCTGTTGTTGCGTCCGGTCGCCATGCTCGTCGTCCCAGGGGCACCACCCAGCTCCGGGGTGCGGCTGCTACTCCCCGCAGCCTGCAGTGGAATCCTCCACCCGGCCTGTCGGCTTTCGCAGCGAGCACCCTAGACAATGGGGTATGCAAGAGGATATATGGTGCCAGTAGAGCACCAGTGGCGTTCCACCAAGCTCACTGTGCGGAGAGAAGAGACCGGGGCAGGGTTAAGCCTCCATCTACACAGCCCTCGCGTCATCTTCTCCGCAACAATGCTTGCTACACCTCCCTTTGAGCTGGCCAAGAGCGAGGCGGGGGTTAAGAGTCTTGGTTGTGGGTGATAACAGCACCCCCGCCGGTGCACCGCGCACCACCTTGAGCAGGAGCAGTCCGTGGAGTCACAGGACTCCGGGGTCGAACACTCTAGGCTGCCAGGGTCTCACCAGCAAAGCACACTAGGCCACGGCGACCCAGCGGTGAAGAGCTAAGGCTGGGCGTCAGTACAGGGCCTCCTAAAGTAACCACAGGACCATGCATCAGCCTGACTGGGCATGTAGTTGGTTGCGGGGCCTCCAAAGAGTATTGTGCCCTCATGTATCAGCCTGTGAGAGGTCTCCTCAAATATAGCAGTCGAGGTCGCAGGGTTATTATAGGGCCTACTCACGTGGCCCGGTCCAGGCCTAGTCGTCGTCGCTCTGTCCGGGCCGCCACCACTCGCAAACCGGCTCACCACACCAGAGGCCCTGCGGGGTCTCTCCGCTGCACTTGCCAAGTCCCGGGTGGAGTGCCGGCAAGCGTGCCTCTTCGTTTGTCTACGCCCCCGAGGTTGTAGGCCGCAGCCGCAGTCTCGAGTACCACAGCCCGCCGGCCGAAGTGCACCACTCCCCGTGGGGCCGCAGGCAAGGACGTAGTCAATGGAGCCCCTCTCGGGCGCGGCCACCAATCCGCCCCCAATTTCTCCTCAGTGTCGCCGGGTGCCTCCGGACATCGGGGAAGGCATCAGGGTGCAGGCCAGGCCGGCAGAACACAGGATTTGCCGGATAATGCGGGAGTGGCGCTCCGGAGCTGAGCTACCGAGCAGCCATTCCCGTCTGCGGTAAGCCACGCCCCCAGCATTGATCATTTTTTGGAGATCTGTGAATGGCAGAAATAGGATAGTAAGTCCTCTAGGTTTAGTGAATGAGGGCGTGGAAGATGAATGTTGCCCAAGTCTGTGTGGTTTCTTAATGTTCAGTGCTGTAGATGGCAGTAAATCCTGTTACTGCGATAAACAGGAGGTGAAGAAAGAGGCTGGATCTTTACCTTCAATTTCCTCAGATAGACATAAACAACATAGATTATTGTGCCTGTTCTATTTTCCAAATTCTTAGTCTATTGCTTCTAAAGGATTATCTCCTTCTCCAAAGAAGCAATCTTATTTGTGTCATACTGAATGTGACTGACTCTAATCTAGCAGAAGAGGCCCTTGTTTCAATAATGGTGCACTTGTCATCCATATTTTAGATGCATTTATTAGTTTATTCAACAAAAGGCCGTAAAGCTTTCATTTCATAAAAAAATATTTCTAGCGAAATAGGTGATAATGGCTTCTCAGGATCAAGTTTAAGCCTTTAATTATGCAGAATAGAAAGTCTGAGTCTTAGAAGAGCGGAGGAGGAAGACACAGGTCTGGGAATGGTGGAAAGCATCATGTTGTTAGCACCCTGCGAAGTTGCTACAGAAGTATTGCAAAGTGCTAAACATGAAGTCAAAGACTTAGAGGAGGAAGAATTTGTAGACAGTTTTTGATTCCTTGATCTGCCCATATAAAATTTCTGTGCAGAAGGAATATGTATCTCAATGAAGAAGGGAATGCGCAAGATGAGCATTTTACGAGCAGAGAGTCATAGAAAAAGATCAGAACCTGCAGTGTAGGAACATTATTGATATACAAAGGCCATGCCCTCATAATCTACATAATCTACCAAGGAAAAGAGTACGTGAATCTCCCAAGGGGAAACCTCATTCCAGGTCTTCAGGTCTCAGTGTGCAGGCCCTCCTCGACACACATATAATGGTCGCCGCGCCCCTCATAGAAAACAGAAGTGGGAAGCACCCTGATGTACAAGCGGACACAGATGGCCGAACCATGAGACAGAGGTGTCCTGCTCACCTCCAGAGGTTCAGCAGATGGTGGCTCCTCATTTTTAGTTCACTCAGCTTCAGCTGCATAGGTCTGGAAAACTACTCCATCCCAATTGAGAGCTCTACATTCAGACGGCCCTCTTCTGTGCTGTCCAAGCCACAGCCCCTCAACTTGCCAATTCTTAATGCAGAAATGTAACATTCAAATTTGCAAGAGTTTATATTACCTTGTGGACTGTGGTCCTGATTTTAAATCAATGAAAGGAGGTGAAAATGAGCTATGAATACCCAGCAACACACCTCGTCTATTGATTTCTTTAGCTTGTCCAACTCTGTTAGTCTTTAAAGACTAGTTTCCAACCTGAACAAAAATAAAATTATTTTCATAAACTGTAGAAATTTGTCATTGACATGGGAAAATGTTTTTACATTTTGGGCAGATCATGTTTCTGCATTTCAAGTGAACCCAGGACAAGGTATTAAGAGTGGCCAAGGGGTGCAGCACTTGAACTTCCGTATCCAGGGCATCAGCACTTAATTTGTGGAGGTTCTGAAATTTTTCTCAGGAGAACATCACCTGTTAACACTTCTGGAACAGGTCACATCTACCACTTGCACCACCCACTGCATGTTTTATGCCATGAACAGTTGGGTAGTTTTAAATTGTGCACGTGAGAGAGTCTTACCATGCACTTCAAATGGAAATGTACTCAATGCTTCTGATTATCTGTACATCTGTAATTTGAAAGGAAGATACCTACACTTCTGAGCAAGTGTATAATACTTTTATTAGGAGAGTACAGGCACTTCTCAGTAGTAAACAGGTACAGTGGAATAGTGAGTACTTTCACTTTTATATTTTCACTTCAAGGACTTGTCTTCCCCATGCAATGCTGTTCAAAGTATCACAATACACAAATGTGAACTTCTTTTTATGGTGCCCTGTTCACTTTCTGCAATAACAACAAAATGTTTCATTGAATGCTTGAATTAATCTTAGCCACTGACTGAGAAAGTCTCGTCAGCCAGGTATAGCTTGATTACAGTGATCACGGAACCCACGTCTGGGCATATCTGTTGCTCTTGGGGCATCACCCTTGACCCTCCTCCTCATGGGAACAGTCCAGTCCAAACTGCTAACTCAGGTCCTCCCTGAATCCATTGGAATAAAAGCGAACTAGAGCCGGTTTTGGCCTAATAAAGGCTCATCTGCCAGAAATAGTGTCATTTCAGAGGCCCAGTTAGATTGGGACACGTCTTGGCAACGCAGAGCAGTGGTGCTTACTGGAAGCACCTGGTGGGCTAGTTGGACCCCAGGGTCCCTCAGGATTGAAAGGGAATTATTTCCCCAACTTAAAAACGCGCCACAGGGCGTGTTTGCACACGTCACCTCAGGCCCCGTCCCCTCTCTTCACCACTGTGTAAACGCGCCCTGTGGCCGTTCTGAGTTGAGAGATTAAGTCCCCTTGAATCCTAAGGGTCCCTAGGGTCAAACTAGCCCACTAGGTACTTCCAGTAAGCGCCACAGAGCTGCGTTGCATGGAGGTGTAAAAAGGGGCGTGGCCTCAGAACACCTGTCTGCAACGCAGCTCCCTGGCGCATACTGGAGATACCTGTTGGGCTAGTTGGCCCTCAGGGACCCTCAGTATTGAAGGGGAATTAATTCCTAAACTCACAACTGGCCAGGGGGCGCGTTTGCAGAGTGCTGCAAGGAGGGGGTGTGGCCTCCGGCGCGATGACGGTCTTTTTTTTTTTTTTTTTTTTAGAAGGAGGGCTGTGTGGCCCCCTTTCTTTTTCTAATTTATTAGCCCTGGGGACCCCATCCCCCAGGGCCTGCACCATAATTTTTTTTGTTGAAAAAAATTTATTTGGCCCTCCCAAGGCCTTAATCGGCCCCGGGGACCCCAACCCCCGGGTCAAGGCCTATTTTTTTTTTTTATTCTTTAGGAGGGGGGCTGTGTTGCCCCCCTCCTCAGGCCACTTGTGGCCCCGGGAACCCCATCCCCCGGGGCCGGACTTTGATTTTTATTATTTTAAAAAAATATATATTTATAGAAACACCTAGGACATGCTGGACAAACCGTATGTACCTATCACCATGACGATTTGCGTGATATTCATTAAAAGGCGACTATGCATACAATGAATCCACGTAGAATGTATTCACACCGCTAGTGAAGCTCTGACATGTCTGACACCCTACCGTGCGTAATCCCGGCGCCCCCGCTGGTGGGTACTCTCCAAGTAGACACCCTTGTTGTTTATTTATACAAACATGGGTAGCTATTGACGGGCACATTTAATACACATGCACACCAAGCCATTCAAAGGGGATTCGACAAAAATTCGACCAAACTATGCAAGAAACCCCCTCACGGTTAATAAAACACACATCCACCGCCGGATGTGTAATACTTTTTATTTTACTCTCTGGAAAGGAGACAAACCTCACTTGAGAGTCACAGCGTGCTCCTGGCTGAGCCCAATGCTGTGTTACACCCACCAGTGCCCGCCGAGTGCCACACACCTCTGTGTTGTATTCCACCAGCTAGTGCGTATGCTATGACACTCTCTAGCCCATGTGCACTGTAACACCACCCCGTGAATATGTCATGCCACACTTACCTTCGCACGGGTTATATTGCCCCATCTAACGTGCCTTCCTCGATGCCTATGTTAAAAGCACAGCACTATGCCATACATATTATAATCTGGGATCCATATCTTTGTCACAGTGCATATGCAATGTTACACTACCCAGCACATATTTTATATTACAACTTTAGAGACTACTTAGGTTACACAACACTGCCCTGTGCATATTACACTCCAAGGCGCATATCACATAGCACGCGCTAGTGCCTGTGCTATCTCGCGCTCTCCAATGAATCTGTCATTGCGCACAATGTATTGCATATTATATTTCAAGGCCCGGCTCATCTTATATCACACTTTTTGGTGCATAGTTTATACCATATACTATATCTAGTTTTCATTTTCAATCGTGCTCTCAGGACTATGTTCTATATAACACTGCGTCCACCTACCCTTTTCACGGGCATTACATTTTGCGATGGGGGGTGGAGGGTCAGGGGATGTTTCTGCCAAGTGAGCCCGGAGTCACAGTCCCAAACGTCCTCTTCTTCCTGAATAAAAGTGAGATTATGCTGCATACTTGTTCATATTTTAAGTAGTTCGCACAGAAACACATTTTAAAAACAATAAAGTTCCTAATAGCCACCTTCTATGAACAGTTAGCTTGCTGCCCCATCCACCTCCTCCCTATCCTCTGTTGTCTGAATCCATGGACTAGCCTCCTCCCTCCTGCCATGCATGGTCTGATGTGCTGCCACTGCCCTCCATTTAGCATGATGTACCAGTCCACTCCTCCTGCCCTCCATTGCCCAATTCTATGGCCCATCATTGACCTCCTGCTTAGCCTCTGTGCTTAGCTTGCTGCCCCTATTCTCCTTCCCCCTGCCCTCCGATGTCTTTGTGCATGCCCCTGCTCCATCCTTTTTGACCACCATGTTCCATGGACCTGCCACTCCTATCTACTCTGAGTGTTCTGTTGAGCTCCCCTCCCACCTGCCTAGCATTGTCAGATGACTGTAACCTGTCCCTGCCACCTCCACCCTGCCTGTCCACATGCCATGCCCCTATCCCCTTCCTCCTGTCCTCCATTGTCCATTTTACTGCCACACCCTTCTGCCCTCCCTGGTCTGTTGTGCTGCAACTGCTCCTCCTGCCTGCCCCGCGCGGTCTGTTGTGAGGCCCCTTCCCCTGAACTCTCTTGTCTGTGCCCAGGTCCTGACCCTCCTTTCTATCCTCCATGGTCCTTTGTGCATGCCCCTGCACCCTCCTTCTTGCCCATCATAGCCATTGTGCTGCCACTTACCCTCCCGCTTGCCATGCATGGTCTTCTGTGCTACCATGGCCCCTCCCACCTTCCCTGTGTGGTCAGCTAGCTGCTCCTGACCCCCTCCCACCTTCCCTCCATGCTCTGTGTGTATGCCTTCATAGTCTCACTGTTGCTCTCCATGGTGTGTCTTGTTTCTAGTGCCCATCCTGCCTGACCTCCATGGTCATCTTGCTGCTCCTGCCCAGCCCCCTTGCCCCCAGCCCTCTGTTTCCATGTGCAGACCCCTATTCCCTCCCTCCTGGCTTGTCGGTTCCATTGTAATGCCCCTGATCCGTCCCTCCTGCCCTTTATGGTCTGTTATGCTGCAGCTTTCTCTCCTGTCTGTCCATTATGGTCAGCTAGCTACCATTGCCTCTTTCCCCTCTGTTGTCTGTTGTCCATGTGCATGGTCCTGTCCCCTCCTTATTGCTTTCTATGGATTGTTGTGCTGCACTCCTGTCCCGCATGCCCTGTGTGGTGTATTGTGCTGCTGCAAACCCTGATGCCTGCCCTGTAGGGTCAGCTTGGTGCACCTCTCAATGTCCCTCCTGTCCTCTGTTATCCGAGTCCATGTCCCTACCCCAATTCCTCCTGCCTACCATGATCCAATGTACCATACTTGCAAATATTTTGAACTTGGTAAGAGGGAGATTTTGAAATAAAACTGGGGCATTGATTTTCCCCTTTGAGTTACATTGAAAAAGAGTAGATTGTAGACAGGAAACAGATCAAGTAAAGCCCATTTGAGCTTAAAAACATTGGACGTTTCCTGGCTGAAACGGGTCTGTTGGCATGTATGGTTGTATGACCGCTGCCTCTTCCTTCTGCCCACAATGGTCTATTATATTGCCACAGCCTCTCTTGCCAGTCCTGTATTGTTGGTTTGTTGCCCCTGCCCCCCTTTCCACTGCCCTCCATAGTCTGTTGTGCTGCCACTGCCCTTCCTGCCTGCCTAGTGTGGTCAAATTGTTGCCTCTGCTCTCTCCTGCCTGCCTTCAATTTTCAGAGTCCGTGCCCCTGGCCTCTGCCTCTCAACAGTATCCCAATGAACAACTAGATTGCTAACATTCTATATTTATTACAAAAGTGTGGAATGCCTGACGTCATCTTGATGTAATCAAAACTGTAATGCCTGGAGCATTTCCTTTAGAAATTACATATATGAGAGGGTCTTATTTGCATCATAATTATGGTTAGTGCTCTAAAAAACTAAAATGAGGACATATTTTCTGAGTTTTCAAATAGCGACAAAGAACTTTTAAATTATTTGTAATCTTAGTTTTTTTATCCAGTTGACCACTTGATTAAATGTTGCATCCAAGGGGAGAGGGTGTGGTGTTACTTCCAGAGCTGCAGACTTTGCAACTGGGGAACCAGGTTGGAGTTTCTGCTTCAGCTCAACATTCTGTGATTCTGGTCAAATCACTTAATCTTCCCATGTCTACAACCAAAATGAATTTGATCTTGTGTGATGTAACCGATGCTCATGTAAAGCACTCCAATACCTGACAAGTCTGCACTATATAAAACTGCAAATACACAAAAAATAAGTGTTTTGCACACTTCTGTCATTGGGCTACATTTGGGCTACACCTGGGTGATATTTGGGCTACATTTGTGCTACATTTGGGCTCTTTTGTCTCTGGTGGCCATTTTAGGAGATTTATTTGTTATGAAGTTTCCTAATTTCCTCATTTACTGCAGTCTCCTCAGTAGGAAATGCTTTCAGTTTTTTACTTTGATTCCATCAGGAAGGTATTCAGATATGTCACACATTTGCCATAAATTCTGAATGTTAGCACTCTAGTTGCTCATTAGATCACTGTAGTAAAGCTACTGCTCACCACGGAAGTCTGCTGCTAGTAGAAGTGCATGTTTCAGTCTGCATATCAGAATTTTTTTATGAAATAGAAGAGGATTTGAGAAGTCACTCAAAATGTGCCCTAATTTTTCTTTCTTCAGCACTAATCATAATTTCTATGGCAAAATGAAGCCCCTCATTGTGTTCCTTTTTACATTAAATGTTTTAAGTGTTACCAGTTTATTCCAATCAAGATGGCTTCAGGTGTGCCATACTTTTGTCATAAGTAAGACAGTAAGCGCTCTAGTTGTTCTTAAGAACACTCTGGGACAATCTGTCATTGGGCTATACTTGGGCTACATCTGGGAGATATTTGGGCTACATTTGGGCTCTTTTGTCTCTGGTGGCCATCTTGGGAGATTTATTTGTTATGAAGTTTCCTAATTTCCTCATTTATTACAGTCTCCTCAGTAGGATATACTTTCAGTTTTTTACTTTGATTCCATCAAGAAGACATTCAGATGTGTCACACATTTTCCATAAATTCTGAATGTTAGCACTCTAGTTGCTCATTAGATCACTGTAGTAAAGCTACTGCTCACCAGGCAAGTCTGCTGCTGGTATTCAAAGTGCATGTTTCAGTCTGCATGTCAGAATTTTTTTATGAAATAAAAGAGGATTTCTGAAGTCAAAATGTGCCCTAGTTTTTCTTTCCGCAGCACTAATCATAATTTATATGGCAAAATGAAGCCCCTCATTGTGTTCCTTTTTACATTAAATGTTTTAAGTGTTACCAGTTTATTCCAATCAAGATGGCTTCAGGTGTGCCATACTTTTGTCATAAGTAAGACAGTAAGCGCTCTAGTTGTTCTTAAGAACACTCTGGGACAATCTGTCATTGGGCTATACTTGGGCTACATCTGGGAGATATTTGGGCTACATTTGGGCTCTTTTGTCTCTGGTGGCCATCTTGGGAGATTTATTTGTTATGAAGTTTCCTAATTTCCTCATTTATTACAGTCTCCTCAGTAGGAAATACTTTCAGTTTTTTACTTTGATTCCATCAAGAAGACATTCAGATGTGTCACACATTTTCCATAAATTCTGAATGTTAGCACTCTAGTTGCTCATTAGATCACTGTAGTAAAGCTACTGCTCACCAGGCAAGTCTGCTGCTGGTATTCAAAGTGCATGTTTCAGTCTGCATGTCAGAATTTTTTTATGAAATAAAAGAGGATTTCAGAAGTCAAAATGTGCCCTAGTTTTTCTTTCCGCAGCACTAATCATAATTTATATGGCAAAATGAACCCCCTCATTTTGTTCCTTTGTAAATTAAATGTTTTAAGTGTTACCACTTTATTCCAATCAAGATGGCTTCAGGTGTGCCATACTTTTGTCATAAGTAAGACTGTTAGCGCTCTAGTTGTTCTTTAGAGCACTCTGGGAAGCTGCAGTAGAACACAAAGGAATCAACTGACAGTCTCTGCCCTTGTTGGATGTACATGTTTTACTGAGAATGTCAGACTTCATTCTTACATGACTGAGAAAGATAATGTGAATTTACAGAAAATATGCTCTCCGTTTAGCTTATAGATCACCTTCCAAACCTCTGTGGGAAAAGCATGAGAAAATAGTTTTCTCTCAAACATGGTTCATGATATCACAGCAGAAGGCTTTTTCACATGGTAAAATCACCTTAGAACACACCACAATTCCTAAAATGAGTATGGTACCATCAACAAATGATTTATAATGTAACTAAAGTCTTAAAACCTTCTATTAACTGCAATGCTTTTTAATGAGGTGCTATCATGTATATTGGTCCCAAGATGGCTGCCAACACTTCTTGGATGAAGTACTGACAGCCAATCAGATCTCACGATGAGATGTGTCGTTAGGCTCCGCCCAGATATATATGTAATTTTACTTTTGATTTTCTCAGGAACTACTGAAAAGATTGACACCATATATGCAAAAGGCACATCCCTGAGCTGAGGACTACCTCTCTGCCAAATTTCAAGTAATTCTGTTCAGCCGTTCGGGCTGTACCTTGGACTAAAGGTCCCTATGGAAAATTGCATGGGAAAAATGTGTTTTGGGACCCCCCTTTTTTCTCAGCCCCCGCTTGACGAATCCCCCCGAGACTTTCAGGTTAGGAGCGGAGCGGAGCGCCCCACCTATTTTGAAAATTTCGCAAGGATTCGTCAACCGGCGCCAAAGTTATTCCAAATAGAATGTTGCGGATTTCCTATGGAAACACGGTCCTAACTATAACTATCTACTGGTGACCGCCAGTAGATTATATATATATATATATATATGTATATATATATATATATATATAGCTTTGATGCCTGAATTGCTGTTGTTTCAACACACAGGTACGGACCTCACAAAAATCTTCAAAGATGAATAAATTGCTCCAAACAAAGGGGGTTACTTCATGATAGTAATTTATTTAACCATCATAGTAAAAACAGACAAGTGTCCGCCCTGGACGCGTTTCGATTGCATGATATATAGATAGATATTATCTACTGGCGGTCGCCAGTAGATAGTTGTAGTTAGGACCTATTTTCCATAGGAAATCCGCAACATTCTATTGGGAATATCTTTGGCGCCGATTGACGAATCTTCGCGAAATTCTCCAAACTCTTGTCCAGCTCCGCTCCGCTCCTACCCTGAAAGTTTTGCGGTGATCCGTGAAGCGGTGGCCGAGAAAAAAGGGGGGTCCCAAAACACGTTTTCCCCATGCAATTTCCCATAGGATTTGTTGTCGCAGCTACAGCCCGAACCGCTGAACGGAATGACACCAAATTTGGCAAAGAGGTAGTCCTCAGTTCGGACTCGTGCCTTTTGCATATTTGTTCAGTAGTTCCTGAGAAAATTAGGGTAAAAAAGTTAGTGATATCTATGGCCGCGGAGGATCCGCGGACCGTACCCGCACCGTAAGCGCACCCTCCCCGAACAGAGAGCGCACCCCCCCGATCGCGCGCTGAATGCTAATTGGCTGTCGAGCGTCTCTCTACATTCGAAACCAGGAACTGTTGGCGGCCATTTTCTGCCTCGGTAGAAGCGAGGCTGAAGATGGAAGGGGAATAAGTGTGTAAAAGATATAAAGGGGGCAGAGTGGAAATACTCTGACCCTCTAGATCTGCTTAGGGGGTCCAAGAAGGACCCCCTGTGGCCCCCATTAAAAAAAAAAAACGGCGGAATGCGCGCACGGTGCGCGCATCCTATCGCATTGGATGCATGGATTCTCTCGCGGTGGGTGCGCGGATCCACGACAACGTTTTTTGAAAAACGACAAGAAATCATTGGTTGTATAACAACTTTCTACACTGAACGGTAGGGTGTATATTTTTGTTTTTTAAAGGTATGATTGTTATTGGTTAACAAAAACAGATTGTAAGGAACATTATATATGATAAGCTGATATGTTGAAAAGTCAAGCACACTTCTTGTCTTGTGTAGGAACATTGTGTGCTGAACTTGTGACCTGTGAGCTCAGTGCAGTGTTCCATGACCTGTTTCTATGGTAACAGGCAGAAGGCAGATTGGGGGAAGGGTTGAAATGTATTTCAGTTGGAAAGGGTTGAAATGTTTAACCAATAGAAATGTGTGTTTGCTTTTGAGTTTATGTGCGAAGGATTGTGATTTGATGTTTACATGTATATGTGTGGAAAATGAAAGGAAACTTTTTCATTCTTTGCTTTTGCTGAGAGGTGCACAGTGCAGAGATTCTGTAAAAGAAAATATGGTGAGTGATTGATATACTCCTTAATCTACAAAAGAACTTGAAAGATGAGTTATTTAATTCTGATGGGATGTATGTAGACTATTTTGATTTTAATCAGACTAATGTATTTTTCCTGCTAAAGAGTCTGTGTGCATTTGGGAACCACTGTGAGAGAAGTGTTTGGTAACATCGTGTATTTGCTGACAGATAAGTGTTGTAAAACATGTCATGTTGTCAAGTTTTAGTAGCATTAGAAGACAGTTATGGCTTATGCTTTCATTATATGAGTCAGGCATTGACAGTAAATTGCAGTTGTGAAATATGTAGATTGTGTGCAGTTCCCTTACCACTTGCACTGTAGTGAATGAGTTTTGGTAAACTCATAGGGATAGTGGTGCTTGTCTAGAATCACACTGTGAGTTAGTGTGTATTTGGGATCACTGTGAGAGAAGCATTTGGTAACATCATGTATTTGCTGACAGATAACTGTTTTAAAACCGGTCATGTTGTGAAGTTTTAGTAGCATTAGAAGCCAGTCTTTGCTTATGCTTTGATTAAATGAGTCAGGCTTTGAAACAAAAGTGCAGTCCTGAAATATGAAGATTGTGTGCAGTTCGCTTACCACTTCCACAGTAGTGCATGATTTTTGGTAAACTCCTAGGTATAGTGGTTGTTGTCTAGAATTACACTGTAAGTCTGTGTGCATTTGAGAACCACTGTGAGAGAAGCATTTGGTAACATTGTGTATTTGCTGACAGATAACTAATTTAAAATCTCTCATGTTGTCAAGTTTTAGTAGCATTAGAAGCTAGTCTTTGCTTATGCATTGATAAAATGAGTCAGGGTTTGACACTAAGGTGCAGTACCATGTACTATTCTGTTCACTGTGGCAGAACTGAAAATTTAAAAGTTTTACCTAAGCACTGTCCTAGAAGTAGTCTGATTATTTAGTCAGTTTCTAAGTACCAAATAGACTGCTTCAAATGTCCATGCAGTATGCATGTAGTGTTCTAACATACTATAGACTTGTCTTTTACACCTTCAATTCCCTAGTCAGTATCCATACACTTCCAGGAAACATCTTGTCACTTCCTTTGCAGTCCTCTAGAGACCCATTCAACAGCATGTACTAATCCATTCACTGTGCCAAAACCCAAACACTTATAAATTCACCAAGACACTCTCTTTCCAGTACACTTATGATTCAGTCACTGCCTAAGTATTCATGCACTGAGCCAGGTCTTAGCACATTGACTTCTTCAAACCCCTATCCACTATGCATGCAGTCCTCTAAGCACCTACACACTTGTCTTTCACACCTTCAATTCCCCAGTCAGTATCCGTTCACTTCCAGCAAAATCCTTTCACTCCATTTGCACTCCTCTAGTGACCCATTCAGCATCATGTTCTAATCCATTCACTGCGCCAAACCCTAATAAATTCACCCGGGCACTCTCCTTGCAGTACTCTAATCATTCAGTCAGTACCCAAGTACTCATCCAGTGTCCCAGGCCTTAGTATATGGACTGCTTCAAACCCTTATCCACTATGCATGCAGTCCTCTAACCACCTACACAATTGTCTTTCTCACCTTCAATTCCCTAGTCAGTATCCATACACTTCCAGAAAATACCCTGTCACTCCCTTTGCAGTCCTCTAGTGACCCATTCAGCACCATGTACTAATCCATTCACTGTGCTAAAACCCAAACACTTATTAATTCACCAAGATACTATCTTTGCACTACTCTAATCATTCAGTCACTGCCTAAGTATTCATACACTGAGCCAGGCCTTAGCACATGGACTGTTTCAAACCCCTATGCACTATGCCTGCAGTCTTCTAACCACCTAGACACTTGTCTTTCACACTTTAAATTTCCTAGTCAGTATCCATACAGTCCAGCACTTGTGACTGCCTTTGCACTCCTCTAGTGACCCATTCAGTACCAAGTACTAATCCATTCCCTGTGCGAAAAGCCTAGCACTTATAAATTCACCTAGGCACTCTCCTTGCTGTACTCTAATCATTCAGTCAGTACCCAAGTAGTCATGCAGTGAGCCAGGCCTTAGCACATGGACTGCTTTAAATGCCTATGCAGTATGGATGCAGTCCTCTAATCACCTACACAGTTGTGTTTCACACCTTCAATTCCCTAGTTAGTATTCATACTCTTCTAGCAAACACCCTGTCACTCACCCAGTGTGTCTCCTTATAGTACTGTAATCATTTAGTCAGTTAGCATGTAGTCTTTTAGTGAGGTAGGCTTTAGGGCATGAACTGCTTCAAAGTAGTATGCACTATGCATGTAGTGTTTTAACGATCGTCACACTTGTGTTTCAGGGCTATAGTTTCTTAGTCAGTTTTTATATAAAATGTGCTTGTACAGTAATGGAATAGTATAAATTTGAAAGTTATTAATATACATTTATTTGTGATTCTTTTTTACAGATACAGAACAGGAGTGTTTCTCATCTGTTTGCACTCTTCTCGTGCAAGATTGTTTGGATGAAGGGTCCTAGGTGTTTCATCATACTTGCTGTGCCGCACGAGTATTTTTTGTTAGGATCCCCTCGTAACAGAACTCTTTGGCAAATCTTGCGAATGAAGAAGGTGGCATTGGTCTTTGTTTGCCCCTTGGAAAAAGTAAAACATTTCTTCACCACTGAAGAAAAACGTTGTGGGCGTGGTGCCTTCTGCAAAAAAAATTCCTCAGATTCGGTAAGTATTTTAAAGCGGCAACATTTACAGTTTTTGTAAGTTAAACTTATAAAATTTTGTTAGCTATATACATTTTATATATCTGTTATTTTTTTTATTGTGGTATTTTCTTGAGAATACCATGTTGTTGTTTTTTTAACAATCTTTCTGATTTTCCAGGTCTGTCGTCGACATCCGTGGTTCCTACAGGAGTGTTCCGCCTTGTTGTTTTGTATTATTGTTGTTACATTTTGTTTATTAGTTTATTGTTTATATTTATGTTAATAAAAAAATAAAGTTTGAAAATAGTTTATCGTTTATATATTTATTCTTATAAAAAATAAAGTTTGAAAAAAAAATTAATAATGTTTTTGGTTGTTCTCTTAACTGCTGTGTGACTCTTTCTTGTTCTTATTACTGTTATTTGATGGAGTCCACCATGGTGTTAAATTTTGGGGCACTTATCGCTGGAATACTGGTGATATCTGCAGTTTGCACCAACTTCTGAATAGTGTGTTAGATTTATCTCAACTTTACTCCCGTTATAGTGCTGATAATGAAATGGAGAGTAGCCATTCCCGTGCAAAAAGACACGAGGTGCACCTTTGTGATTTATTCTAAATACTAAAATCCTGTATTGTATTGCACTGAGGTATTGGCTGCACTTACAGTGTACACACAAAATCTATTAAGAAATCTCATTGTATTTATATTGATTGGGAATAGTGCGTCAGGTGCTGGATCTTGACGAGATACACTGCTCAGTTCGTATATTGTTGTGCACACGAAAAAAATCACATCACAACTTTCACACCATGTCATGAGTGATGTAATATGTGACGTCATCAGCAGTGCATTGCGGGGGCGCGAGTTATAGTTAGCTGAACTAACTATAACATGGGAATTTCTAGGGTTTTGTACGAGGGAAATGTCCAGCTAACTATAACGCCCCTGAAACCTATGGTTTTTTCAGTGAATATATATATATATATATATCACTGCACCAAAGTCCACCTTTTGCGCATACTGCACTCTTGCTGACGGGTGCATCGAAGAAGTGGAAGTGGTCGATCCCAAATATGAAGGCTCTTGTGTCAAAAACACACTGCACTCATGGGATTGCTTCAATAATTTATTTGCATGCAAGGACGCGTTTCGGCGTTCTGCCTTCTTCTGCTCGCATATGCAATTGGCTGGTTCAGTACCAATGTCTTTAACCTTGTTTTTCCGGGAAAGTTCTCAACCCGTACAGCAGGAGTATGTAATGAAGATTAAAGTCCCAATACTTAATGAGGATTTTTCATATTGTGCCTTGATAACCCTCCCAAAAGTCCACAATTCATGCATTACCTCCCTCCGTCGCTGTCATGCAATTCCAAGTGCCACACTGGTTGTTCTTTGATGACCCAAGTCCGGATGCCCCTTCATCAAACCCTGGGCTCATGGCACTCGGCGCAGGGGGCGGTAAATATCCGAATCCCCACCAGTCTGGATGACCGTCGATTCAATCGACGCTTGTGCCTTGGGTGCCCAATGGCCGTGCAAAGCGCTGTAAAATCACTGCACTCACGGGATTGCTTCAATCATTTTTTTGCGTGCTCGCATATGCAATTGTATATATTAGTGACGGCACAGTTTTTAAAATACTAGCTGACTCCTTATTGGATGCAGCCACTCAAAGGAGGAAGGGGATGGGTTGGTTCAGTACCAATGTCTTTAACCTAAGTTGGGGAATTAATTCCTCTTCAATCCTGAGGGTCCCTGGGGACCAACTAGCACACCAGGTACCTCCAGTATACGCCAGGGAGCTGCGTTGCAGAGAGGTATTCAGAGGCAGCTCCGTGGCGCTTACTGGAGGTACCTGGTGGACTAGCTGGCCCCCAGGGGACCTCAGGATTGAAGAGGAATTAATTCCCCAACTTAAAACGTGCCACAGGGCGTGTTTGCACACATATCACCTCAGGCCCCTCCCTTCACCACTGTGCAAACACGCCCCATGGCGCATTTTAATTTAAGTTGGGGGATTAACTCTCATTGAATCCTGAGGGTCCCTGGGGTGCAACTAGCCCACCAGGTACCTCCATTAAGCGCCACAGAGCTGCCTTGCAGAGAGGTGTAAAAAGGGGCGTGGCCTCTAAACACCTCTCTGCAACGCAGCTCCCTGGCGCATACTGGGGGTACCTGGTGGGCTAGTTGTCCCCCCAGTTTTCAAGGGGAATTAGTTCCCCATCTGCAATCGCGCCAGGGAGCGCGATTGCAGAGTGCTGCAGGGAGGGGGCGGGGTCTCTGGCACGATGCCGGTCTGTTTTTTTTCTTTTTTTTAAGAAGGGGGCTGTGTGGCCCCCCCTTCTTTTCCTATTCTATTGGCCCTGGGGACCCCGTCCCCTAGGGCCTGACCCCTATTTAAATTTTTTTTTTTAAATTGGAAGGGGGCCGCGTGGCTCCCCCTCCGAGGCCATAATCGGCCCCGGGGACCCCATCCCCCGGGGCATGGTCAGTTTTTTTTTTGTATAATTTTTTAGGAGAGAGGCTGCGTGGCCCCCTCCTGGGCCACTTCTAGCCCCGGGGACCCCATCACCCGGGGCTGGCCCTCTCTGTTGGGGACCGTGGAGGGGTCCCCAATCTCCCCACGGTCCCACCGCCTCCCCACGTCGTGCGGGAGCCGGCATTGCTTTTCCACAAGGGGAGCTGCTGACATGCAGCTCCCCTTTTGGAAAAGCAAATCTGCTTTACTTCATTGAAGCGAGAGCAGGTTTCCCTGCTCTCGCTTCAATGAAGCAAAGCAGAGTTTGCAATGACAGGGCGGGAGCCGCGCGGCTCCGGCCCTGTCATTGCAAACAGCAGTGTCCCGGGGGTGGGCACCCCGGGACACTGCAGGAGCTGACGCTGTGGGGGAGGTGGCGGTCCCCGGGGCAAGTGTGGGGGGGATTGGGGCCCCCCCACACTTTTTTTTCAACTGCCCCCGTGACCTGGCTCACCCGGGGGCTTCATTCAAACGAAGCGCGGGAGTCCGCGCTTCGTTTTTTTAAAATTTTAAAACAAAAATAAAAAAAAATTTGGGGCCCTGGAGGTCCTTGTGGAACCTCCTGAGCAGGCCTAGGGGGTCAGGGTGTTTCTACCCTGCCCCTATTCTTGTTTTCTGCCTTACATTTGCTGTTTTCTTGTGCCTCGGTTCTACCGAGGCACAAGATGGCTGTCAACACTTCCTGGTTTGGAGTGTTGACAGCCAATTAGAATAAATCTCGTGATCGGGAGGGTACGCGGATCCACCGTGCCTCTAGATATCACTATCTTTATTTATTCATTTCTCAAAAACTGCTGAACGGATTTACACCATTTTTTAAAAGGTCGCTTTCTGAGTAGTACCTTTTTGCCAAATTTGGTGTAATTCCGTTCAGCAGTTTTTGCAATAACTGTGTCTAAAGTCTCCTATGGGAAAAAGATTTTTTCACCACTATTTTTTGAATTTATCAGGAACTACTGAACGGATTTACACCATTTTAAAAAAGGGAGCTTTCTGAACCAAGGGCTACCTTTTTGCAAAATTTGGTATAGTTCCGTTCAGCAGTTCGGGCTGTAGCCGTGTCTAAAATTTCGGAAATAACATGGGGAAAACGTGTTTTGGGACTCCCCTTTTTTCTCGGCCCCCGCTTGATGAATCACCCCCAAACTTTCAGGATAGGAGCTGACCGGTACAGCTCATTAGTTTTGAAAATTTCGCGAAGATTCGTTCACCAGCGGCAAAGTTATTGGGAATAGAATATTACGATTTTCCTATGGATAATAGGTCCTAACTATAACTACCTACTGGCGACCGCCAGTGGGTAATATATACACAACACTGACGAAGGCCAGGTGGCCGATACTCGTGTGTTAGCTTCCTGATTTCCGAGGCAAACTGGAATAAATGAATTGCAAGCATATTGAGCCCGAGTGCGCAGCCTTCTGTTTTCACGAGTAGTATATATATATATTTATATATATATATATATATATATATTTATATACACACACACATGTAAATATATCTTTACATTTTAAGGTTTCAGCTTTTTAATGCCAAATCAATTAAGTTAAAACTTATGTATACATTAGCTTGTTGTTTGATGGAGGGCATGTGCCAATATTTTATTTCATTTTTCGCTTTTTATTCAATTCTGAAATGTAATTGTAGGTGGCGTGGAGTTGCATTAGGGGCCTATTTTGCATTACCTTTTTCAGTTTTTTCTAAGGGAAAAGTTTGCAAATTTTTGGGAGGGCTGGTGGGGCTAGTTTTAAACTACTTTTTTCCATTTTCTTGTGTGTTGATATTGAATTTTTGTGAAATGCTTTCAAAACTTTTTGTGTAAATCTGTTCAGCCATTTTAGATGGATTAAGACTTACAAAATAGTGATATCTTTTGCCGTATGTCTCACATATTCTCTGGGTTCTCAATCACCATCATTTTTCATCCAAATGTTTAAACTGGATCTCTACACAAGATTTGCACAGTACGATTTGAGACTTAGTGCTACACGATGGTAGACATTAGAGTAGAGTTCAGAAAACGGGTAACCTTCAATGATTCACATGTTAGTTATGTTTGAGCTCATGCAGGCACTTATTGTCTGCTGGCACCATATAATTTCTTTCCTCTGTTTGGGACATTGGTGGTTGTAATGTCAGCCAATGGGGAATGGGATGACTTGGCTGCTGATCAGCATCTCTTGTGGTTCCTTGCTGCCAGTTAGAGTTAGGGCAAGGGCAGTCTTGGCTGACAGAAAAGAAGCACACTTCTCTGCAGCCTGGGAGTTCCATCCATACTGGATAGGGCATTTGGTTGAAGAAAATGGCTGGATTAAGTAAAACGCTTTGTGCAACATTTCTTGATTTTGCGTGACTACACAGGTGAAGTATTTCATTTCACCCACCTCTGCTTGGCAGATATAAATTCTTTGTTTGTTGAAAGTTTGGCTGATGAATGATAGGGGCAGTGGCATTAATAGGATGAGGAAGAGTTACAAAGTTGTCAGGCACGCAGTGCAGCAACCCAGGTTGTTGTGGTGCATTGTGTGAAGGAGAAAGAAAAGGACTGCACCCCAGGTATTGTACTCTGGGGCCGCATCATAATGGCTTTTCAACTGCAGAACAGAGCCAAATGCATGTTTTATGCACCGGCAGTCCATAAAGTGAATTTATTTAACCTAATAGTTCTATGAATTACTGTTTGATTTTCAGACAACACAGCTCAGATCGAGAAAGAGACAAACCTTGCTCACTGTTTCCGCCGAGCTGTACTGTATGAAAATACATCACTAATTTAGAGGAATATCAGGTTCAATTAATTCACTTTAATCCCTGCAGGAGCAGAAAAAAGGTGCTCAGCTCTATGATGCATCTGAAAATCTATCATGATATGGCACACACCCTCTTCCTTAGTAATGAAGGTATGTGGTAATGCAGTGATGGTGGAGGGTGGTCACTGGTGGAACACTGGCAAAATTGTGAAAGTCCATGATGGAGTCCGGACTGGGTCTGAGGTCTGTGAGAGAACTGGTCCCAGACAGGTGGAAAATAGTGGCAACATTAATAATGGTCTCGACAAAGTGGAACATCAGGTGTTGAGTCGATCTACTCATGTTAGACATGTACCAAAGAGACTCAGTGATGATTACATGCAGTAACCTGTGTATTTTGTGATAGTCAATGTTCATGATAGATTCTTATTGTAGATCTGACATTTGGCTATGGTTTCATGGTTGGTTTCATTTTCTTTTGGGCTGATTAGAGGTTCATTTATGTTTAGATTTCCGGGGTTGTGTTCATGTCTTTTTTTTCTTTTATGTTATATCATTACCTAGTGTACGTCACCTTTGTTTTTGTTTTTATTAAAAAAAAGGAGTTAATATGTTGTGACTATTTCCATACAGTAAGAATGGAATGTAGACTGTTGTATTCCACTCCTGCTCGCTCTCTGTGGAAACGTTCCACTGGTGTCAGTTGGAGCACATACGGCAGAGAGAGAGCATGGCGGTGGCTTCTTGCGGCTACAGTCTCTACAATAAATGTGCAAGTTCTCTTTACTCACTGTGTCTTGTGGTGTGTTACACCATCCTTCATATCTGGTTGGTGAACAGAGTCATATTACATTGGAAAATAGTAAGATTTGGTCCCATATTTACAAAGACTGCATTGTGTTTGCTTTACTTATTTTACTAAATCTCTACACAAAGTCCTGTGTTGTTGTTTACAGTCTAAACAAATAGTGATTTGCGTTGGATTGTAACTGAAAGTAGCGCAAAACTGCCAATTGGCTGCTTTGCATTACTTTGCCTCAAGGGGGCATTCCATGAGTGGTGCGTGGGTGTGCAACCAACCATGGATTTTCATAAAAATCCTTATTTACAAAGAATTGTAGATAGGGATTTGTGCTAAAATCCTGCACCTCCCTGAGGAAGGTGTAACGGGGAGCAATATTTTAATTTCTCCTTATTTTTTCTTCTTCCAGTGGGTGCTGTATTCTACAGCACACAAAAAAGCCTTAAAGCATGTATATATATTTTTTAACTTATTTTTATTAAACAGTCGTTAGTATCAAAATAAAGCATTACAATGGACTACATGCTTGAAACACTTGCAGTTCAGTAATACACAATCTCCGGCCAATAATTGTACGTGACATATACCACAAGACAATCAGGGTCCCATTCCAGCACCCTTTCCCATCCACCGTCCCGTCCCACTCCTAGCCATCAGGTATCTCTCAGTCGCCCCTGTAAGACCCCCATTGTTGCCACACTTTTCCCACTTCTTGGAACATCCCCTGCTTTCATATACTGTCTTTTCTGCCGCACAGCACCAGTACATATCCCGTTTCCATTGTGTCAACGTTGTCGGTTGCGTTGCCCCCCAGTCCCCGGCAATGTTTCTTTTAGCCACCATTGCAGCCACTAGTAGCCATATTTTTTTATATTTAGGCCACGTCTGTTCCCCTGATATACATAATACATGCCACCGGGCTTCAAGAGGAGCCTCCTGTCCCAAAGCATACGACATTATCGGTGTCACCTCACGCCAATATCGTTGTATGATCGGGCATTCTCACACCATATGAAAGAAAGTTCCTCTCTGATTAATACAGCCCCTCGGAAAATTCTCAGTGGGAATGCGCCCTAGCTTAAACATGAGTACACTGGTGGAATAAGATCTGTGTAGGATTCTCAGCTGAACAAGCCTTAATCGTGCTCTGATCGCCACCTCTCTGGGCTCCACCTAGGCATCATCTTCCAGTAGGCCCACGTCAGATTCCCAGGACTCCCTTAACTTTGTCAGGAGGTCCGGAGCATTACTGATTATCTTCCTGTAGGTGCATGACAGTGCTTTTTCCGGGATTGGGTCTAATAGTAATCTGTCTTCGAGCGGGCTATATTTGGGTATCTGTTCCCCTTCCTTAAGGTGTCTGCCCAAGGCATGTTTCAACTGTAGATACCTGTATTGTTCTGCATCTGCTAACTGATATTCAGTCTTTAGTTCGGGGAAAGTGAGCATGTGCTGCCTCTGCCACACATCTCCCAGGCATAGTATATCTATCAATTTCCATTTTCGAAGCCCTGTAGGCTGCCTACATCCTGGAGCATATCGCTGTCCCTCGGGGGGTCTGTTCTGTTAATTTATTAGCCCAGTCCAAAAAGCTATTGCCTTTTGTCCACACATTGAATACTATCTGAGTAGGGGGGTGGCATGTTTCCTATCTTTTTCTGACTATACAGTGCACCCAAATGTCCCCCTGTCCCCATTGCCCAGTGTTCCACCCTGGATGCCGGATCACTCCTATCTACAAACACCCAGTCGTTAATTACCATTAGGTGTGAGGCCCAGTAGTACTTTTGTAAATCTGGAATAACCAGCCCACCCACATAGACTCCTTTCTGTAGTTTGGCTAATGCAATTCTCGCGCCCCCACCATCCCACAGCCGTGTCCTTAGTTCACTATCAACGTCTCTAAGGAATTTGTCAGGAATCGGACAAAGGGTGTTTTGTAAAACGTATAGTATGATTGGCAACAACATCATCTTGAATAGCATCATCTTGTATAGCACCGCCCTCCCCATAAGAGATAGTGGTAGTTTTCCCAGTGAGCAACATCACTCCTTAAGCGTTCCAATTGTGGTTGTAAATTCCCTGTCAGAAATTCTGCGTCTGTTTTGGCTATTTGTACACCCAAATATTTAAAACTATCCTTGACCAGCAACTGATTGTCAGCACCAAGTTTTGGAGGTGGTCCGTCCGATGGCATATACAGGAGTGACTTGTCCCAGTTAATCTGGTACCCAGAGTACCCCTCAAAGAGTTAAAAAATCTGCAGTAGCCAGTTTATTGTGAACCTTGGTCGCGTCGCGTAGAGAAGGACATCATTAGCGTAGAGCGATATCCTCTCCTCCCACAGCTCCCCCCGTGAACACAGGTAATCAATGGGCCTCCTCTTACCCATGCCGCCAGTGGCTTGAGTGCCAATGCAAATAAGATTGGCCAAAGAGGGCATCCCTGCCGTGTGCCCTTATGGAGAGCAAAGGCGTGAGAAACTGTGCCGTTCACTCGAACTCTAGCCAAGGATTGTGAGTATAGTAGTTTAACCCAGGACTGGAAGCGCAGACCGAATTCAAATCACTTTAGGACCTCAAATGCCACCCAGGCGTCATGGGAAAGGAGCGCTGTCTCAACCCTCAGGTTAATCTTCACCAAATGCATCACCCCATAGAGTCGTCGAAGATTGAGCCTGGTGCTTCTGCGGGGCACGAAGCCCGATTGGTCTAGATGTGTCAGGGTTGTGATGGGGACTAGAAGGCGATTCACCAAGACTTTGGCCAGAATTTTGACTTCCACGTTTAACAAGGATATCGGTCTATACAAATTACACTGGTCTGTCGGCTTGCCTGCTTTGGTGATTACCACAATGGTGGCTGCCCGTTGATCAATTGGTAAACATCCCCGCTCCCTTGCCTCAGTGAACATGTCTAGAAGATATGGGGCCACAACACTTGCGGTGCATTTAAAGAGCTCGACGGGCAAACCGCTTGGACCCGGTGCCTTGCCAGCTTGTAGGTCCTGTATGGCTCCTATTATTTCTTTGGTTGTTATATCCCTATTGATACCTTCCCTATTTTCCTCTGACAGTACAAGTAGTCTCATTTCGTCCAGTAATTCGCTGCAGTCTGTGGCTGTCCGAGTTGGGTTGGATCTATACAGTTCCTCATAGTAATCTTCGAAGACCCATGTCATATCCTCCCTAGTAGTGTGAACCTATCCTCGTTTATCACGTATTTCTGCCACCCAGCTCCTTTCCCTGTCCCTCTTTTCCGGTGATCATCTTGTGGGCTTTATCACCTAGGTCGTAAATGTGCCTTTGTGTCGCGAGTGTAGCCGTTCTCGCCGCATTGTGTGCCATGTCCTGTAGTTCTTCCTTCCGAAGCTCTAACCGATGTGCTAGTTCCTTGTCAGTTCTCCCCCCCTCCAGGTAGGTTGCCTCCAGCACCATTATTGCAGCTTCTAATTTATCCCATTGCAATCTCTTTTCCTTATTAGCGCCCCCTATGCAGGCATGAACATGACCCCTCATGACCGGTTTAAAGGCCTCCCACAAGGTGCATGTCTCCTCAACCATCCCCTTGTTTTCCTGAAAATATAGCTTTGCCTATTCCTGGACTTTTTGAGTATTGTCCTTATTTTTAAAGAACCATGAGTTCAGTCTGGGAGGTATGGTATGTGTTCGAATTAGGCCCCTCACTGTGACATCTACTGGCGAATGATCCCGAAATACCCCGCGGACCAATGTGAGTGTTTGAAAACCAGGCTTCCTCACCTCTGTGTGTCAGTATATGATAAAGTCTGGAGTAACTACTGTGTGTGGCTGGATAAAAAGTGTATTGGAGGGTGTGTGGGTTATGCAGCTGCCAAAGATCTGTCAGACCCATCGCGTTAACGAATGCTCAGAGTGGTTCCACTCCCCTGTCTCTAGTGGATGCTGATTCTCTATCAATCCCCGGATCAATGGTAGAGTTCATTTTCACCACCCAATACTAAGAGTCCCCACGGAAGGTCGACCAACAAGGTCCCCAGCGCTGCCAAGGCCTCAGATCGCATCGCCGGCGGTATATAACATGAGACAATATTAATTGTTTGGCCTTCCCAGGTCCCCGTAAGGGCCACATACCTCCAAAGGGGATCGTGCTAGACTTTTCCCACTACGAAAGGGAGACCTGTTTTTACCAATATCCCTACTCCACCTGATCCACTCGTGTAACCCGCATGTGCAACCAGTTTATAGCCAAACCTATCCATTGTGCAATATCTGTGACCTTTAAGATGCGTTTCCTGTATTAGCGCAACTCCCGGAGAGTGTCTATGTAGGTATTGTAGTACTATACTTTGTTTAATACGACTCCCCAGGCCATTAATATTCCAGAACAAAAAATTAAGGCGGGTAGCTCCTTGCTGTCTCCCCCTATGACTTCCTGCTAAGGTCTGACTCGCTCCCTGCCTTGCTACCCGCTTACAGCATATTTTTGGTAGAAGAAATGGACCGATTTATGTACAAAAACTATGCTTACCACAAGACAGACATTCTTGCACAATGGCTCTATGGTGTCTTAGTTGGCGCAAGGCCGCTTAAAGTGCACCCCTGCAGGGAGAGATCAGAACAGCACCACATCTTATTAGATATGACATTATGCTGCTCTCTCCCATTCACGGCAAAACAGTGCAGCAACCGTACTTGCTGCACTGCGTTGCATGATTTCGTTGTTAATATGGGCCTTGGTGTTCATAATGCTTAAAGCTTGCATGAAGAGCACAGCTCACCTAGCGCAAAAATAAACATAGGGTAATCATTTCCAGTTTTATGATGAAGACAGTGAGTTTATTACTCTCTACTTTGCAATTTATATTACTTAGAAAATTGTGCTGTAAGTGCTAAACTATTTGAGTTTCTGCTGTAATTATAGCTCTAAGCAAAACACCGGAAATTATGCTTTTGACAAAATGTAACTTCTGGGAACGTAATTTGCAAGTGATGTAGGCACATTCATTTACACTCCTAAATGTATGTGGTTTTTAAGAAAAAGCTTTGTAGTTACACACTGTGCAATAACCTTTAAGAAATGAGCACAAATACATTGATTATATAGTGAAACAATGGCCGCTTCAAGCTAGATGTGAGATGAAGGCACATGAGTCAAAGCTATGCGTGTGAAATAGAGTTAGCTCCATTAAAGGCATTTCCATAAGTGGCAGGCTTGCAAGCACAGGAGTGGGACTAAACAATCAACATGTGTAATGGCGGCCGTCATTGTGTGGAAGAGGCAGGAAGGGAAGCAAACTGCGTTTATGACAACTATGCTAAGTAAAAAGCTTTTTTCTCCAATAGCTGTGTAATGAGCTCATTTAAATGAGGTTATTTTCTTAAAACTAATTCTAGCACATGCCATGAATTGAAATGTCTGCCTAGTGAAGCAATTCTTTCAATAATTGTATGGTAACCTATATATAGCAGCCATATGCTTTACTACCTTAAACTATTTGCATATTGAGCGAAGATATTTACTATTTGGTAGCATTCAAATGATATTTCAAGACTAAAAATATCAGGCAGCAAAGTATCTCATTCAGAAGTATTTGTGTAAGCTAAACCAAGCAATGAGAAGTCGGGATAATGTCAGGGAGTGCCTCTACTGAGATATGTGTTAGTTTGTTTCGGTTCTGGTTCCCTGTGGGGGGAAAAGGTCGGCGGGTCTGCCATGCTTCTTCAGGATACTTTTCTCCAATACATAGCTAAAATATGATAGGGTATTTTCAATTGTAGAGAACACTTTCATCATAGAAATGACCTATTTTTGAAACCAAACCATGAGAAATAACAACTGGACAATCAACTCAGTTTTGAATGGGGAAGAGCAAGTCCCCTGTAAATATGTGAAATAAGTAAGGTGGCCGCAATTTGACTCATGTTTGGTGCACTTTAACCCTTTGAGTAATGGTGTGCCACATTAGATAAACTTCCTTACTAGTAGTGTACATCCAGAAAATTAATTGTTTGGGATTTAGACATGGGTAGGGAACACTGGAGCTGGCCAAGCAGTTCCTCCCTTTTTTGTAGGAGAATCTTACAATTTTACAGTCTTCCAAGCAAATAATGTTTGGCAAAGAGTGTGGAGCCACTTTTTCTGCCTCTTAGAGTGTTGAAATGACGTGAATAATTATGTTGCTGATTTTGCTTCAGTTCCCCACCTCACTAATCTACCCCTCTCCATCTGAGAGGAACCTCAACCAAACATTTGATAATGCACAGTTCCGACACCCATGATGCATTTTTCATCTTCAGTCCAGCACATTGGTTATGACCAGTATGTGAGAAAGTGGATAATTAGTCGTGGTGGACCCTGTAATAATGTCACTGTTCCTTGTCATGTCTAGTGAGGTTTCTTTGACTCAAGCCTTTGCTCAATCCAGAGTAGCTGTGGCACAGAGCAGTAAGGCTTAATTCAAAGGAAAACACAAGTAAAGCATTTATCAGAATCAGAACAGTTAATAAGTAAGCAATACGACTCAATACAATTTTCACTCCAATTTATAAAAATAGTATATATTTTTATGATAAATGAAACACCAAAACAACAAACGTGATAAAGGGAAACGGAGTTATGAATTTTGCAGTGGCTTTCATAAATCACAGCTTTTCACTCCAAAAGGTTTTTGAAAGATCATAAATCACTGCTTTTCACTCTATGAGCCCTAAGTCTATGAGCCTTAAAAGTGAGTGTTCATGGAAAAGTCAAAGTTTCAGGCTGACTGTGATGAAAGATGGGGTCGGATGCAGGTGCTGCATTAGTCCTGGTCAAGGTTTTACCTTCAAACTAAGAACATTTTCTGTTTCTTTTTTTTGTCAATGGTTGGGACTGTGGGGCCTCTGCAGCTTGAGGCCAGTTTTGGGTTCAAAGTCAACGGATATACAAAATCCAGTGGTCAGGTGAAGTCGTGGTTCTCAGTGAAGTTAGAGGCTACCTACGAACTGGCAAGTAAGGGTAGTCTATGGCCCTAAACTCTGGGCTGAATAGCTGTTATCTTCAGCTATAGGCTTGCAAATTGCAGTTCAGGTGGAAAAAGAGTACACTCAAGCACCAGCCAAGGGTCCAGGACATAGGAGGCACCTGCTGGTTGCTAGAAGTCGATCTTGCGGTCTACACCAACGGAGTCCAGGGCAAGTATAGGGACTACTGGTTGGCTGGGTACTTGGTAGGTGCATGCTCCTTTAACTATGGTTTCTCTGAAGCTTAATAGGTGGCTAGATGCCTAGCACTAAGAGTCCACTCCCTGGTCTTTGGTATAAGTGGGAGCAGGTTAAGTCCTTGAAGTTTCTTGAGACTAAGTCAACTGTAGGAGTATGCCTTCTCTATCTGTAGACCTGTCTTAGCTCAGCAGGTGCAGCTGGTTCAGTCATTCCGGTGCAGCTTTCTTTCTGAGCTCTACAGTTCCAGCAGGTGCAGTTCTTCTATTCTATTTGAGCCCAGCAGTGTTCTGATGCTGGAAGCCAGGTTTACTACTTGTATGCAAATTTCAAATTTGCAGGTGTGGGGACTCCCTAGACAATAGGGCTACAAATCCCACAGGGCAGCCCTACAACTTGATACATCATTTCCTGTGTGGTTAGTACTAAAGAATCCCACAGTGCATCTTTCTGCCCAAATCCAAACTGTCTGGACCCTTCTTCCCTGGGTCACCCCAGAGGTGTTTCCAGTATAATTAGCCACCCCTCCTAAAAACCACTTCTGCACTGGGTTTCCCCCTCTGGGGGAGATGTCAGCTTATCTACCTACACAAAGGAGAGATAAGCTAAGATGTGACTTGCATTTGCTTCTAAGATGTTCTAGTCCCTTTGAAGCTGGACTATTGAGGCCACAGCCCTCTGGCCCCATTTCCTCCCACCAATAGGCTTTTTTTCCCCGGTCCCTGGAGTGCTTCACACCTAGAAGGAGGACAGCAAGCTGTTTCAGGTAAATTTTCTATTGTTTATCAGAAACAACTACTAGAACTTTAGATCAAGAAAGTGCTGACTCTCTAAAGTCATGTTTGCATTCAAAGTTAATTTAAATCCGACTTCAGTAGGGGTTTAACGTAACAATTAATGTGATACTATATTTGGTGGTCCCAAACAAAAGTTATCACTTAATGCTTGAGCTGGGCTTGTGAATTCCCATGTTAGCCAATAGGACTAGCAGCCTTTCTGCAGTGAAAATTACAATTTCTGTTTTTCACTGTCAGGACACATAAACATAAGAGGAACATTTCCTTAATATTTGTCACCCTGCCCTATGGGCAACTAAGGCATTCCCTAGGGGTGACTTATAAATATTAAAAAGGCAGGTGTTGATCTGGCAAATAGGTTTAGTTGCAATGTTGGGTTTGCAGTTTAATATCTGACCGACTCGGCAAGAGTGGCAGGCCTAGAACCAAGTTTTCACTTTGTCAGTGCAGTGGCATCACAATAAATGCTGCAGTCCACTAGTGACATCTAACTTACTAGCCCTGGGGTAACCATTGTAACATGTATCATGGACTTATTGTGAAGTTAAATACGTCATTCAGTGATTAGCCAATTATACATACATCTTGAGGGATCAGAGCTCATGCACTAGGATCCGTTCTGCATGGTCTAGTGCAGTTCTGAGTTGAACAACCAGCATCATCAATCCAAACACTTGGGAGTGATGATCGGACAAAAAGATGTCTTTTCTTACACAATACAAACATTTTTGTCCAGTTTTTACAATTTCAGAAGCTGACACATCCTGATCTGAGCTACAACTGAAGTAATGCCCACCATTAATACTGTGACAGGAGACATAATGGCTTTGAAGAATGTAGTGCTATTGTAACAATACAAAGCACCAGAAGGCATATTGTATGACGGTGGGTTATTAGTTGTGCAGGATGTGATGCCAGCGTGAGTAAAACGTCCCCAGTTTCCCCTTAATGGGAACCAAGCACCACATTGGAGCGCTTGACTTTTCAGTGTAGCCAAGCAGAGCAGCCCAAGACCTACTCAGGGGAGGTGATGTGGACTAGTAATCACCATTTGCTTGCACACAATAATAACACTCAATGAATGGTTGTCCAGTCGGGAAGTAGCCAAGATGGTGGATGAGATGGTTGTGCTCTGAGGAGCTACGCTACAACCGCTCGCCTGCTTACCCAACAACATCTGTTGAATCAAAAATATCCCCTATCAGGACACAGAGACCTGCAGTAACACCCCAGAGTTCATGAGCGCAGGCCGAGACCAGCGAGCCTGGAACCACAGCAGGATGGGCTCTAAGCCCGCCAGCGGGCTGCAGTGCGTCAATGCCCGTGATAGTGCACACCAGCACCTGGCTCTCTGCAAGGTAGAAGCAGCCCTGGGCAAAAGCTGAATGTGGCTTGTCGGTCCAGCTGCAGAGGCTGCCGGACCCCAGCTGCCATGACTGCAGCCCCAACTTGAGGCTCAAGAGGACACTCCCACTATTAACTGGAGTGACCACGGGGGAGTGGAAGTAGACCAGTAGAGCACTGCCAAGATACCGACCTCCCTCGGACACAGGTGGCCTTGCGTGCCCTCCTCTGGAGCCCTCTTTTGCGTAAGCGATGGCTGAAGCCTGCAGAAGGCAAAAGAAGTGTATGTCTACAGACAGAGATGCTGCTGCATGTCAGGATGGCCCTATAAACTAGATGCCTGGGGCCCGGCAGCATGACTTTGACCTGAGAGGCCCACACTTCTCCACAAGCCAACTCCCCCTTACATGAATACACTGCCTGCGGTTGGCACATGCTAGTGATAAGAAGTTCTGAAGGAGGGAAGTCGGGACATCAGAACCCCTACCGCTGCTGAGCCTACATGGGGCAGCACGGTGCACCTCTGCCTTGAGGACTCCAAGAACTGGGAGCTGGTTGGCTGCCACAGTGATTCCCCCCTCTCCTAAGTTGCCAGATTGCCCCAAGAGTACACTGGACATTGGGGCTCACATGATCCGCACTGTTGGTAACCCCATGCTATAGTCTCCCTCCCAGGTTTTGTGCTAAGATCAGTGACATGGTGAAACAGCGTCTGCCTATGGCGGTGCCCTTGCTGGGGTTGGTGAGCCCCAAACTGATGTCACATCGCTCCTGATGGGGGATGGGCAGCTGAACCCCCCGACCCAGACACACAAATTAGAGGGGGGGGGGGGGTCATAGAGCTGCTGCAGGCCATCAGATGCGTCAGTAGGAGGTCTCCTTGCTGTGGGCCAGGACCAATGATGAAGAGAACTGGTCCCACCATAATAACATCCATGTAGTAGGAGTACAGGAAGGAGCAGAAGACCCTGATGTGGAACTCTTTCTCGAATACTGCTTGCTTGACATAGTGTTGGGAGGCAAGTGCTCTACCTTCTTTTCAGTTTCACACAGGGACCCAGCAGAACCCTCAACCCAGTGGGCCACCCAGGCTGATAGTCGCATGCCTCTTCAATTATCTGGACTGTGACCACATACTAAAGGTTGCCAGAGCCAAAAGCCCCTCGACAACTGGCAAGAGCTCAGTGAACATATACCTGACCACACAGCGGAGGTACAGAAAAGCAGGGGCTCTTTCATGCGGATCAAACAGAAAGCTGAAAGTGCCTCATATTTCCTGCCATCCTAAGTGTGGTGGACGCTGGGCACAGGATTTTCTTCATGTCCCTTGCCAAGGCATGGGACTGGTTGGAATCCAGGGAGGCCTTCCTGTCTCCCCGCAAATCCCGACCAAACAATGAATGATGCCATCAGAGATCAGGGTAATGGCAACAAGGGGGCACCAAGAGCCAGCCCACACATGAACAGGTGGAAAAAGAACAGGCTTTGACGGTGGCAGAACTGAAGTCCCGCCATGGCTCCACTGCTGACTACTCAAGTCATGCACCAGAGTCCCACAGTGAGAATTGGACTCTGCCCTGGAGAGTCCCTTGCCAGATCTATGATTGGGTAATCAACTTACTTCTATGTCGGCGGACCAAGTCATATGATTTTGAACACTACATTCCTTTCTGTAGCTAGTTATTCCCATCGATTATCCCCCTTAAGGGGCTCCCCCAAGGGGTCCAAGAAAGGGAAAGAGATCTACATGGTGGGCGACTTGGGTGAAGGAAGGTCACTTTGCATTTTATCTGCCGCATTTGACTGATGCATCCCACCACTCCCAAATGGAACACTGTTTTGGTTACATACTGGAGTTCATGTTTGGTCTGAGACCTGTTCGGACCTGGGGAAGGGAGTTAGGTTAAATACTTTTTATCATGCTGATGTGAAACACTGCAATGCCACTATTGAAAGGGGAGTCCATGACTCGCTGCATCCAGAGACTCAATAGGGGAGGAGGTGCTCATACAATGTGCCAACATGCCGCCAACACAGATAGACCTCCCACCTAAATACAACATCCTTAATTAAAACATTAAGGGAATGGCCAGACTGTACAGCGCCATCAAACGTATTCATACCTATGGCTCAGAACAACATACACTGCTTTTCTACAGAAAATTCACATGACAACCTCTGAGCTCCTAAAATTAAACAGGCGACGGAGAGGCCAAATGATGGGCACCCCCTATTCGGTCTATGCTGGGGAGGTTCTCATCTGGGTGACCCCAGCAGTGCCCCTGGTGATCACAAATAAGCTGGTAGACCCTGATGGAAAATACGTGGTGGTAGAGTGTGACCTGCACTGTGTGCTGATCACACTGTTGGTGCTTTATGCCCTGATTCATACTCAACACCAATTCCTGGAAAGCTCGACATCCACTATGTTTCAAAATCCGACTACTCTGACAACAGTGTTCACAACACCACCAGAGATAGGACATTTCCCCCGCTGCTGGAAGCAATGGCAATCTATACAGCATGCTGTTTCCAAGAATGGCTCAGACAGGTACTCTTTCAAGATATCTGGCGCTCTATGCATCCTATGTTGGCAGAGGACTCCTACATCTCACTTGTACACCAACTGCGCACACAAATGGACCTATTTCTCTGTAATGCTGAGATGATGCCAAACATGTCAACCACTGATTATTTAGGCCATACCATATCCGATCACAGTCCCCTCAAAATTACAATACAGTGGGGTAGGTAGTACACACCAATTTCCACCTGGAGGCTAAACATTCGTGCACTGCATAAAGTGGTCTTTGGGGACACTATTGGAACATGCATCACTCAATACTTTGAAGACAATGAAGAGTCTGCTACTGACAGGGGGGGTGGAATGGGATGGATTCAATATAGTCAACAGGGGGCACTGCATTAAGACCACATATGGCATGAAGCTTGCACTATGCAAACAAATTTTATCACTGGAAGGTGCCATTCAGAAATCAGAGGTTCTAGTAGGACAGCAGGCAGGGACCTGCACTCAATATATGAGAACACAAGGCCGCAGTCAATAGATTGGGGATGCTGAACTGTAGGGAACATATCGCCAGGCAGCACGCTGAGGCAACAAAGCAGGGGGTATACTGGCATGGCTTCTACATGGTGAGGACCCCAGACATTAAGTAACTGCTATCAAGCTCATACTGTGGACATCCTTACTGCGCATATATTAACCAAGTGTTCTTGTAATATTACAGATCCCTCTATGCCATGGCAGAGGACCAGGATGGCACACGTCCTGATCACATACCTTGACAAGATGCCCATCCCAAGGCTCAACCCGCTATAACACCAGGCTCTAGAAGAGCCGTTGATGATAGAAGAAGTCAAGCTGGTGTTAACCGGCTGGCATGCAGTAAGGTGCCCGGGACTAACGGGCCTCTGGTAGAATTTGACTGCACGTACATGGTAATGTTAGGTCTGAATTGCCTCCTGATGTTTCATCAGGCCAGGGACTCTCACTCGCCTCTATGCAGGAGGCACTGAGAGTGGTCTTTCCCAAACCAGGCCATGACCTGCTGGAGGTGCACTCCTACAGGCCACTGTCCCTTCTCAGCACTGACTGCAAAATCTTATGGAAGGTCATTGCTAACAGGCTTCTCCTGTACCTCACTTCACTGATCCATCACAATCAGAATGGTTTAATTCTAGGCAGGAGCAAATTTCTCAATCTGAGGTGCCTCTTTTGCCTCATGGACAAAAGCTTGCAGATAAACCTCACCGCACACTGCTCTCTCGAAATCAAAAAAGCAGTCAGTACCCTTTGTAGACCTCATCTCACGGGGGAGTTAAGGAGAATGAGCTGGAGGTCCAAGATACTGCAATGGATAAGATTTCTATACAGGGAACCTGTTGTCCGGGTACGCACAGGCAAAGAGATCTCTAAAGCTTTCCGTATCCAAAAGGGCACCAGACAGAGGTACCTGCTGTCGCCTCTCATTTTCACTCTGGCAAGGGAACTATTTGCAAGCCTCTTCAAATCTCAGAAACCACAATGGGGAATATCAAGTAGTAATGGCCGAGAGGCTGTTTAATTATGTGCAGATGATGCGCTGATATACCTGCAGGGCTGTCCACAGAGATTTGCCACAAGTACTGGACACACTGGACAAATTTGGGCAGTTCTCTGACCTAAAAATAAATCGGGCCAAATCAAGTCTTTCCCCCTTACACAGCTGTTGAAGCCGGAGTACAGGACCCTTTGGGTCACAGGGCCGGAGTGGAGTCTACACAAATTTTAATATGCAGGGGGAATATCTATCACTCCAACGGGGACTTAGTGCATGAGAACCTGGCAAAGCTTGTGGAAGGTGTGCATTGCTCCACACCTTTTTGGAGCTTTCCCCTAGCAATAGCTAGAATGTTGCTACTTTTCAGGCTGCTCTATCATTGTTCCAGTTATTTTATCTAGGCTTTTTTTTCACAGACCTAAGTACAGTTCTCTCTGACCTGATATGGAGTGGTGGGCAGAAAAGAGATGTGCGCTACATAAACTATATGCTCCTATGGACAAGGGGGAGCTGCTAGTGTCACAGCACAATCTTTATTATGTGGCAGCACAATTACAGAGGCTAATGTGGTGGCTCTCAGAAGAACCCTCTTCCAATACAGCGACTCTCAGTAGACACGTTGGAGGGCGCGCAATACCTGACTGGGTGATGGACCCTCCTAGAGATGTCCCGACACAAGGACACCTGGCCACAATGGATAAACATTGCTGGCATTAATATGTGCAGACCCGTGCTGTACATGGCAAACGCTCCTCTATGGGCACTCCTGACCTTTCATGAAGTGAGGGACCACCATAATACGAGACCATGGACAGATGAGGGCAAAACACACACTGGAAAGTTTTTCAAGATATATATATGTGAATTGGGCATATAAAATATTTATTTATTTGTCTTTCAATATTTTGAATTCAATATTTTGCCCTTGATATTCGTATACCTCGATATTTTAGCTTTGATATTTAGGGGTCATGCCACTAGTGCCATGAATACTTTTGCTTTGATGGTCACATTTTTGGCCCTCCAGATTTTAAAATTTTGCAGTTACGGCTACTGTGCAGGTAAATTAGTAAAAGGACCCCGTTTTTAAACAAAAGAAAATATATGATGTTTTAAGAAAAATGACTAGTCAACAGAAGAATTTACAACAGAATGTGGCACAGCACTTGGAAATGTGGGCCAGGCTTATAGGAAGCAAGATAAATATCTATGCCAATGAGTATTGAGATTGGTTCATTTATGCTGCACTTTCCCTTAGTCTGCCAAGCACCACATATGTTTCAGATTGCTTGTTCCTTAGAACTGCATACATTTTTTATGTTTGAACGGAAAGAATGGCTAAGGATGACTTAAAATGGATCTTGATATTAAACCTAGACTGCAGAAAGACAGGGTGCTTGACAGCCTGAAGGATGACAGTGCATCAGAAAGAGCTTTCTTGAGCTGTTTTCATCTCTGCCAGCTAGCAATGTCATCATGTATATCTAACAAATAGAGTTTGCATCTCTTCAGCTGGCAGCTACTCATGAATTTTAATAGTTAAACTCCATATTTATGCCACTTCGCAGGTAAATGCACTCTAGTGCCTTGGACTTGTTCCAAATATGCATTACAGAGTGCTTGTACATATTGATTATTCAATACACAAACAATTAGTGCACTTTATCTTGAGGATTATCTCAGAGTATTGAATTCACCTCTATTCAGGCAAAGCCAAGGACATAAACATTCAATTTTCATCTTCATGAACCAAATTTCACAATGTTTTAAAGTTGATTCCTGTTGAAGGTAATATATATAAACCCATTAACCTACTTATTTGCTTTTAGAAAAATCGTTCTGTGTAGTAGACTTTGTAACAAATAAATAAATTCTATATTTGCATATTTTGATGGCAAAAAACTGCTGTTTCCTTATTTTCTAGCATGTGGCTTAAGGGCTAGAGCAGCCAGCTTTGAAGCTGTGGAACCAGGTTTGAGTCTGGCGGGAGGCTCAAGAATCCTGTGATTCCGGGCAAATCACGTAGTGTCAGATGTATCAAAATTGGACTTTGCGAGTCTATAATAGCTAATTTTACCGATTCGCTATTATAGACTCGCAAAAGGCAATGTATGTAGGTTTCAGCAAATGTTTTGCGATTCCTACGCATTACTTATTTGCGACTCGCAAATTGCAAGTCACAAATAAGGAATGGCTTCCCATTCATTTTATGGGGCTAGAGGCCCATGGGAATGAATGGGAATTGCATGTGTAATTTGCAAATACCCAATAGGTACTCGCAAATTGCGCATGCAATCCCAAGGGTGCAAGGGGGCCAAAAGTCCACCCTGATGCTCCCCTGAAATATGCATGTGTGCACATGTGGCGCACATACATGCCCTAAGGGCATGTATGTGCGCCACATGGCAGTTCGAAAAATGCAAAATTGTGCATTTTTCTAAGGATTTGCAATTTACCACCAACTTGAAGTTGGTGGTAAATTGCGATTCCTTAAAGAAGGGTCGCAATTTAAAAAACACTTCCTGCATTGCATTTAGAGAATCGCAAATTGCGATTCTCTAAATGCATTTGCAAAATAGGTAATCGCAAATATTGTGATTCCCTTTTTTTGCAATTGCGTTTTGGAATGATACATCCCAAAAGTCTTTTTCCCGTTCGCAAACGGGCCGATTCTGCGAATCGGTCTGTTCGCGAATAGCAAAACGCTTGATACATCTGGCCCTTAATCTCGCGTGGCTAATAAAATATGTAATGAAACTGGTGCTCGTGTAAAGCGCTCTGATACCTTCGGGTCGAGTTCGCCCTACATAAAAACTACATAACAAGACACTACCAACAAAAATTGCACAAAGGGAATACTTTCTTGAACGTTTTCCAGTTTAAAACAGTTTAAATTATAATCCACACCATTGTTTATGCGAATTGCGGATTGTTAAAAGATGCACAGAAACACCTTCTCCAATCACTGGAAAGTAACAAGGACTGATTGAACAAAGGCTAGGGGCAAAATTGTGATCCCACTCTTTGCGCTCCTCCGATGCAGGAGTCTGTGCTCTTCTTTTCCCTCCTAGAGCCCAAATATTATTTCAAAAAATCTTCACATTAATGCATGTTCTGCGGACAGCAAAGCTCGGAAACACAAAGAGGCAATTACTGCCTGTGTTTCCAAACTCTGCTGTCTTCAGCACATACACTCACTCAAGCATTTTTACAGTTTAAGTGTGTGCTGAAAACAGTAATATACATGCAGAGTACATAGAATGGAATCATGACCCCAACCAACCCGTGTGTTTTACACACCGACTGGTTTGCGACAAGGGCTTCCTTATGCGATGTGATTGATGTATCTACCAGTCACGTTGCAAAATGCACATATGGAGGAGTTGGTAAAATGTTCAGCCTCATTAATATTTATGGGGCAGAAGGCGTGTTCCGAATCCTGCAAATGCCTGTAAGCACGAGGAAGGAGGCCTTAAAGGGACAGCAAACCTGCTTCCCTGCGTTGGTATTCCGTAAAGGGATAGTTTTTGCTTTAAAAAAATGTTCATATCGGAGAAATGACGTGGAAAGGCTTGTGATTTACAAATCGGAGTACCCTCCTATTTATGAGTTGCAAATGCCAGTATATGAGTCAAAACGTCTTTTCCGACTTGCAAAATTACTTTTATTCATTTTGAGTCTTTCTTTTGTGGTTGCAAAGCCTATGATGCCATGAATTGCAGGCTTTGCACATGTAAAGTTATTTCATGGATTGGTTTCTCAGACTGCTAATTTCCAAAGTCAGCTTGGACACTTTCTGTGGTCAGGCTGAAGTGGGCATTGTTAGGCAGACAGTCCCTTAATCAATCTTCAGCATCAGGCTGAAATTGAGCTGTGAGAGTGATGGATCAATACGAAGCTAGCAGCAACCCCAGCGCCTTGAGACCCTCACAGGTGATTTGCAGCGCTTTACAAATCTCTGATTGATTGATTGATTGATTGATTGATTGATTGATTGATTGACATGAGCTTGGTGTTTTCCTGCACTTCTCTGCATTATTGACAGAGGTTCCTTAAGTTGGTACGCAAGCGAAAGTGTAGGGAATTTTAACTGCTCCTTTTGCTGCTACCAACAGGATTGACAGCCAGCTCAGCCTCACCCGTTTTTTGCCTAATGATTGAAGGTAAGGATACACAGATAATGAGACTGACTGGGCTGGAGTTATGAATTTGACATTACCTTGGAATTTTTCGTGTTCTGCTTTGCACTATTGACTTAGGATCCCTACCACCCTGACTGGTTACCTATCCGACTCCTCCTACTCTTCGTGGGGCTGCATATTGTAATATTATCTAATTTGGAATTATGAAACTGGCACAAACTAGCACAAAATGTGTGTTTATTGAAGTCCTCTGCATGATTGAAAAATATTACAAGGCTACCTGCGTAACATCAGAGATAAATTTTAGCCCTTTTGCTTTAGCTGCCATCGACTCACCATCTGTCCAACTCAAGCTTTTCATAGCTTCTGTCACCAGAAGATGAGTACTATTAACAGGCATCAACAAACCAAGGGCCATATTTTTGACCTTGTTTGCGTTGGACTTGTACTACGCAACATGGTGCAAGAGCCACACAAACCTTAAGTCATATTTTTGTAGCCACGCTAAGCCCCTTTTCTTGGCTCCGAAAAATCTGGAGTAATGTAACGCAGTGCAATTGCTGTTTTGCATTACTGTGCCCTGGGAAGGCGTTCCATGGGAATTGTGTGAGTGTTCCCTTGCAAGTCTCATGGATTTTGATGCATTCCTAGATTTACAAGTCCTTGTAAATCTGGGAATGCACCAAAAAGATATGCCTCCCCAGGAGAGGCTTAACGAGGATAAGTATCTTTATTTCTGCTAGTTTCTTCCTCTTTTTATGTGTACTGCATTCTGCAGCACACATAGAAAGGGAAATATGCCTCTCAGGATTGTTTATGTGCTGGAAGGGAAGGTGTCTCTTCCTGCACAAAATCAATCCAGCATGCAACACAGGAATCCTTGCACCATGGTGCAAGCTTGCCTGCTTTTGTGCTGGGCAGTCCGATGGGTGCCAAAGCAGGGGGAACAGTCAGGAATGCCCTGTATGCCTTAAATACAGCACATTCCTGCCCTTTCCCAGTGACGCAGTGTAGTGCAGCACGGTCAGTGACCTGCTGCGCCACGCCACTATTTCATAAATATGCCCCCAAGTGCGCAGAGTATGTTTATTTTACAGTTTCACCGTCAGGCGATAAAGATAAAGGGGACAGAGTTCTGTTAGGTGTCTAACTTTTATTGAGAAATACAGCTTAGGGTTCTATTTCTGGGTCAGACTGATTATTATTACTTGGAAAAATATATTTGTGCATTTGAGTTGTTCTATGTGTTTGTACTGTGTTTCATTTTTACTAACGGAGGGCCGTTTAGTAACTAAAGTGCCTACAACTAAACATCTTCCACAGGGTACAGGGTGACGTCACAGGATCCAGCTGGAATACAACTTTTATCTATTTTAATAAAACTCAATTGCTTCCATCCTTACCATACACTCCTCACAATTCTCTAATTTTTGAAGAGTACTCAAGGACTTACAAGGGAAACTAGCATGTTTAAGGACAAGTTAGCATGCCAACTACACTAGCTAATGACTGACTTAATGGTTTAATGGACCTCACACGTATTTTTCCTAATTAGAGCACTGTGACAAACTGACAAACATTAGCTTTTCTTTTTAGGACTTTTCCAAATATATGTCGATGACTCACTTAACATTCATGTCAAACACCTTGTCTAAATCATCCACTGCTATAACAAAATAACATTGTACCATAAACTAGTTGTCTGTCTATATAATATTATGCATCAAGTGTCCTCTGACCCACTGTCTGCATGGCCCTTGGGAGTATGAGTGATTTTGCTGCACTGCTCACATAGATTGCAGTGTGGTTTTCCACCACTCTCTTCCATGACCTAAGTTTCTCTCTCCAAGGAGCACCACTGTGCAGTTCAAAGCACTGCAGTGTCACATGGCAAGGAACTCACAGAGCTGGTTACTTAACATATAAAAGTGGGACATGTGATGAAACATGCAAGTATATTCCCACATTGAACAGTTACAATAAGTTGTTTCTCCCTGGGAGGAAAAACTATATGTTCTATGAACAGGCCTGGTGAATGAAAGCTGTTTGTATCTTTTACTAGGACAAGCAAAGAACTTTCAGCGAAAATTATTTTCCACTTATTATTAAAAATCTAATTCTGTGGTGAATGTTGATTAGTGATAGGCTTTGTGGAAAAATAACTCCATAGTAGTATACTTTGAGCTTGCTAAGAGCAAACTAATTTGGATCTTGTTTGCCAGTAGCCTGGCTTCAGAGACAGATTATCCATCCAAATCTGTTAGAACGCAACTGTGTTCCTGGACCATGGGCTTGCCCCTGGGAACAGGAAGACTGGAGTACTGTTAACAGCAGCCACTGAGCTAGGAATAGCCATCTGGTAAGTAGAGAAAAGCAACTGATATCACAAAGGACAGTGTTCACAGTTCTTTTTTTGAGATGGAGAACCCAAATGGGTATCCTAGAAAATGAAACTATTCATACATTGAGTCACCCTTGACTTTCTGTCTGTGCTCCCAGCAGAAGGCAAACCCCATTCCAGCTCCAGTAAAAGGGAGACCTCATCTCCATATTGGAATGGCTAGAAGAAAGGGCAATCGTTCTGCCACTTGAAGACCAGGGCCCATCTTTATCAAGGTTTTGTGTCACCTTGCATCACGCAAAGGGGCTCAAGGGTGACACAAAACCTAAATGAAATTTATCAAGTCACGCAAGGCCACCTTGCATGGCACTGTGGTGCTTGATAAATCTAGAGTAACACTAGGCAGGGTGAATCACTGTCTTACTTTACTCTGTAGCAGTGAGGCGTTCCATGGGGAGAGCGTGGGTGTTCCCACGCATCCACCAATGGATTCTGACACATTCCCAGATTTACCAACACTGGTAGACCATGGAATGCATCAGAATTGTGCACCACCCCACCAGGGGCAAAACAAGGAGAAGTATCTTTTTTTCTCCTTGTGATTTCCTCTTTCTATGTGTGCTGCATTCTGCAGCACACATAGAAAGACGAAAATACATCTACAGATTGTTTTTGTGCAGGAAGTATTGTTGATTCTAATTACGTGATTATTGTGTAAAAAAATTCACAGAGACATAGAATGACAGTTAAAAAAATCCAGGGGCTTAGAGAACTAGCAAGCCATGTTCCTGACTGACTATACAAATGTGCTTGAAATGGGTGCTACAATTCATGTTCTTTTCTTTCTTCCTCATCTGATCCTGCCGTTCCTGTCGGAGGCCCAGCCATAAGCTTCAGTTCCATCAAGGAGGATGTGTGCCAGCGGGAGGTGGCGTCTTGCCTGTGCTGGCAGATGGTCGAGATCATTGCGGTCCCCTTTTGTCAGATGGTGATACTGCAGGATGGGGAAGAGGATGCAGTAGCAGGTTGTTTTGGCTTCCATTGCCCAGCAGGTGGAACTGAGGGGCAAGGCACCATCGCCCCAGCCTCCTCAGGCAGCGTACACAGCACAAGCAATCACTCCTCCTTCTACCGCTGAATCCCACCTTATGAAGGTGTTTGAATGACTTGAAGAAAATTAAGAGGTCCGGAATGAATTATTTATAGTTTGGATGCTTCGCTGTATTTACCATTATAAAGCGCATTCCTGTCCTTTCCCAGTGCCGGCGCACATTTGACTGCTTAGCACCAACGCAGGCAACCTTGTGTCATGGTGCAAGGGTGCTTGCGTTGTCGGCAGGATTGTTTTTGTGCAGGAAGGGGCACCTTCCTGCACAAAAACAATTCCGAGAGGCATTTTCCTATTTCCAAGTTTGCTGCAGAATGCAGCACATATAGAAAGAGGACCAAATGTGGAAAAATATAAATATTTCTCCTCATTACGCCTCAGCTGGGGAGGCATAGCATTTTGACACATTACCAAGTCTACCACTAATGGGAAATCTGTGAATGGGCTAAATTCCATGGGTGAATGCGTGGGAACCTCTCCCTGCTGCAGAGTAAAGAAATCCAGTGATTTGCGCTGCTTTGAGTTACTCTATATTTATCTCACTTAGGATTTGGGTCGCTCTTGTGCTCCCTTGCGTGGTGCAAGGGCATACAGAACCTTGATAAATCTGGCCCTTGTTAGGTAAACCTCAAAATTATTGACTACAAAAAAATAGTTTAAAAAAGCATTTTTCCTGTCGCAAATGGTCCGATTCTGCAAATTGGGCCGTTAGTGACAGGAACAATGCTTTGTACATTTTGCCCTTAATTCTATCACTGACTTTCTGGGCTTTAAAAAAAATAATATTATAACTCTACCAAATGAGGGGAAGATGTCTTCATTATATTGGAAGTTGAATAAAACTGCAAATGATTTAGTTAATTGATCAGCAAATGTTTTCATCAAATTATGTTGCAAAACCATCTTCGCCTGGGACTTCTGCAATTAGTAGCTGTTGGATAGTCATTTCAATAATAGAATTGTAAAAGAAGATAGCTGCGCCTGAAGATAATTTAAGGAGATACAACTTTTCCAAAAATCTAAAGATTTATTTTTCTTTTCCTGATGTCCCTCCATCTTCAGAGTTATTTATGGATAACTAATAACTAAAAATAAAATTCAGTCAATCAATCAATCACAACATTTGTAGAGCACACTACTTACCCGTGAGGGTCTCAAGGCGCTAAGGGGTGGGGGTGGGAGAGGCAGCTACTGGTCGAACATTCAGGTCTTGAGAAGTCTCCTGAAGGTCAGCTGGTCCTGGGTCTGATGCAGGTGGGCAGAGAGGGTGTTCCATGTCTTAGCGGCGAGGTAGGAAAAAGATCTGCCACCTGCGGTCGTTCGGCAGATGCGTGGGACGGTGGCGAGGGTGAGGTCGGCGGAGCGAAGCTGGCGGTTCGCGGCATAGAAGGACAGATGTTGAGGTATGCTGGTCCGGCGCTGTTGAGTGCTTTGTGAGCATGGGAAAGGAGTTTGAAGGTGACCCTCTTTTTGACCTCTTTTTGACCGGGAGCCAATGTAGATCTCTTAGGTGGGTGGTCATGTGGCTGTGGTGAGGGAGTCCGAGGATGAGGCATGCAGAGGCGTTTTGTATGCTTTGGTGTCTCTTCTTGAGTGTAGCCGTGGTTCCTGCATAGAGGGCGTTGCCGTAGTCCATCCTGCTGCTGACGAGTGCTTGGGTGACCGTCCTCCTGGTTTTGGTGGGGATCTATCTGTAGATCTTGGGGAGCATGCGGAGGGTGTTGAAGCAGGAGGAGGAAACAGTGTTGACTTGCGGGGTCATAGAGAGCGTTGAGTCCAGGATGAATCCCAGATTGCATGCGTGGTCGGTGGGTGCCAGGGCAGCTCCCAGCGTAGTCGGCCATCAGGAGTCGTCCCATGTGGAGGGGGTGGAGCCAAGGACGAGGACCTCTGTCTTGTCTGAGTTCAGTTTCAGGCGGCTGGTCTTCATCCAGTCTGCGACGGCCTTCATTCCTTCGTGGAGGTTGGATTTGGCGGTGTGGGAGAGGATCAGCTGGGTGTCGTTGGCGTACAAGACGATGTTGAGGAGGTGTGCTCGGACGATGTTGGCGAGCGGTGCCATGTAGATGTTGAAGAGTGTCGGGCTGAGGGATGATCCTTGGGGTATGCCGCAGGTGAGCGCTGTGGCTTCAGATCGGTACGGGGAGGCAGACTCTCTGGGTTCTGCCGGTGAGGAAGGAGGAGATCCAGTCCAGGGTTTTGCCTTGGATCCCTGTGTCATAGAGGCTTTTGCGCAGGGTGTAGTGGCAGACGGTGTCGAAGGCGTCCGAGAGATCCAGGAGGATGAGGGCCATGGTTTCGCCCTTGTCCAGTATGGTTCTGATGTTGTCGGTGGCGGCGATGAGGGCGGTTTCGGTGCTGTGGTTGCTGCGGAATCCGGATTGGGAGGTGTCCAGGACGTTGTTCTCCTCCAGGAAGTGGGTCAGTTGTCTGTTGGCGGTCTTCTCAATGACTTTAGCCGGGAACGGGAGCAGGGAGATGGGTCGGAAGGTCTTTGGGTCCGCCTTGGGTTTCTTGAGGAAGGCGTTGATCTCGGCATGTTTCCAGCTCTCTGGGAAGGTGGCGGTCTCGAAGGAGCTGTTGATGATCTTTTGTAGTTGGGGTGCGATGATGGAGCTTGCCTTGTTGAAGATGTGGTGAGGGCAGGGGTCGGAAGGTGAACCGGAGTGGATGGTGTTCATGATTTTGATGTTGTCTTCATCATTGATATTGTTCCAGGAGAGCAGAGGGTCGGTGTGTTTGATGGGTGTTGGGTCAGGGGGGTCGGCGTCTGTCGTTGGCATCTGGGTGTCGAAGCTGATGTGGATGTCTGCGATCTTGCGGTGGAAGTAGGTAGCCAGGGAGTTGCAGATTCAAATGTGTTAAATTATAAGCTGTACATTGATTGGTGTGGGTAGAGGTGATCAAATTATGGTTATTTTATGCCTAGAAGACCAAGCTAAAATGTGACCCCCCACCAAACTTTTCTTCATAAATTATTTCACCTCAATGGTCCATTATGTACAATTTTCCTCTGTAGGTAAAAATATGAAAGTGTATTCTTCTTCAACTCCAACTTTTCATAGGAGAGGGGAGAGCTGTCTGAGGAACTGGTTTGAGAGGCAAACCTCAACCCATAGTGTTTGGAACTCAATAGCTCCTTCTCTTTCTTAATTTGGAATGATTTAATGATATGAGAAAGACTCCAATAGTAGCTTTGCAGGGTTGGCTGAACCTGCGTTGTTCAAGAAAAAAATGCCAAGACTATATATGCTCTGTATTTAAAGCCCATCTACAAGTTTAAGGGAAATTTATTTTAACAGCTGAAATGTTGTATAAACACAATGAAATGATCACACAAACACCCGAGATGCTATCACACTACTACATCAGGTCAAATATAAGGAGCTAAAAAATAATCCTGGAGGCCGAGCAGAATCTATTTGAAATCAGGAATTAGCCTTATCTGCTGGATTATTGTCTTCAAACATTGGTTAGTTGAAAAGGTTTAAATAGATTATTAAAGACTGAATTCTTATTGTGGTGGATGTGTGGATCAGTTGAATCTAGATGTACCTTTGAAAGATAATAAAAATATTTCCCTCCCTATCAAAATTAGCCCTGATAATTTGCTTAACTACCACTCAAGCTCCCATAGTGGTCTGAGATCACTTGATTCAGAAGCAAATTTGGAGACACTATTAAAATTCTGAGTGCCAATGTACATTGAAAAAAATACCCAATGGTCCCCTTTATCCTGCAATGGGACATCACGCTAAGTAGATAAATTGTTATTGATAAAAAGAGAGACCCCCCCCAAAAGCTGTAGAAGATGGCAAGATGAAAGCCTTAGCAATCCAGGAGTAATTTAATGTTTGTCCCTCCTGGACACTTATAAACTGAGCTTTTTGCATTAAGATAATAGAGGAGATAAACTGTTTCAGACGTGACATGACCACATTTCTCTTTCATTTGATATTTCAACTGTTAGCATTAAAAATGTTTGTCACATGTTTATATTTTGTTAAATGTAAATATTACAGTTCGAAAATAAATCATACTGCTAGAATGAAGATCTTAAAATACAGCATTCTTAACTTGCTTGCCGTTATACGCCCCTTTTTCTTTTTTGCTACATACCTTATGTATCCGTACTCTCATCCTAACCTGCTCCTGTTACCCTTAATATCAACCCCATACCCACAATGGGCTGCTCTGTTTCTGTTGGCAGAGTGTTACCTGAATCATCTTTTTGCTTCTTGGTGCCCTGACTTTACATCAGGAGGCATCACTGGCGGGTGGACCTTATCAATCTTCAATAACTAATCAAAACACAAATGTAACTTTGCAGATACTTATTATTGATAGAGTTGTAAGAGTCCGGGATAATGCATAATACATGTTCAGCTTAAGAAACCTCTAGAAAGGCATAAAAATTACCTGACTAAAGAACTTTATGTTTGGAAGGTGGCGTAAGTTGTATCTGATTTTCTAATGAGTGTAATTGTTACACCAATCTTCATAAATTTTCACTGTAGGTGAGATTTTTTGTAGTTCACATCCAGATAAACCATTTTCTCTAGAAAAGGTTTTATCCTGATTAAAAAACAATGTATTCCTTGCTTTTGGTTTAGGAAAGGATTGAGTTTTTTGACTTGTTTTGAAAAAGAAGATATTGTAGGATAGATTGCGGCACAATTCATCTTTAGCTGCGCACAAAAATCTTAATAGTTCACCTCCAGGACCCAGCAGCGGCTTCCAGGGGATACACGGGGGGAACATGGCGGCCGTCAGCTCAGCGGCCGCTGGCTGATAGTCCTGAGTCAGCACCGGAGACAACTTGACGGTGAAACCAGGATGCGAGTGGCACATGGTGGAGGAGAAAGCCCCCCAGGTAGATCGCAAGGGGGTTGGATTTAATCCAGAGGTCGTGGCTGAGCCTGAGAAGGGAGGTAAGGACTTTCTTGGTTACCTCTCACGTGTATATCGAAGCCAACAGAGGGAGATTGTTGCTGCTGCCTGGGATTCAGGAAGAGGAGGTGGAGCCCCTTACTATACGGAGAGGGGAGAAGGCCAGCAAGTAAAAGGTACACTCTTAGAACGAGGGCTGTACAGCTCCCCTCCAGCATTGGGCTCTCTACTCAAGATACCCCCTCCGCAGTGACTCCAAATTTGTTGAATACTCGAAAGAATGGAGGTGGAGAAGGAGTAAGGGGGGAAAGGCTGGAAAAGAAAGGAGAAAGAACTGATTCCTCTGTATGCACTAAAGGCGGTGGGAGAGGTAGAGGGAAGAAAGCACTGGCCCCGAAAATAAAGATAACACCCTCTTTGAAGTCATATTACAAAGGTCTTACCGCCCCCTCCACTCGGGCCTCCAGTAAAGAAGGCACCTGTCCCAGTACCACCGGCAGGATGGTATCGAACCAACCTCAGAATACGTTGCCGAATACGCCAATTATGCCTCTGGGAGAAACACAATCTCCCCTCATACTTGTGGCTGCCGAAAGATCGGCAGAGGCTCTGTCTGTGGCTTCAAGTAACTCCCAGTTATTGGTAAATCCTGCGGTTCTATCTCAAACCGCTTCAGTGTGTTGGAGGCGCAAGATGTTCAGACCAGCCCCTGTTTAGAATCAATGCAGCAAGTAACATCCGTTTAACATCCTTCTGCATCAAGTCCAGAGCCTTTGGCTGATATTCTCCTAGCACTCAAGGATGAGATGGGAAATAGATTTACAGTCTCCGAGTCTAACCAAGCGGCAATTCAGGCATCGTGTGCAGGTTTGGCTCAGAAGTTGGAAGAGGTGTCTTTAAGAACAGACATTCTTGAGCACGAGATTCCAAAAATTAAAGAGGCACTCAATACTTCCTCAGCATTAATGGCTAAGTTAATAAGCCAAAACAAGGAAAAGAAGGACGACCTAGAGCGGTTGGAGAACCATTCTAGGAGGAACAACCTGAGACTGATGAATGTTCCTGAAGCCCTAGAAGGTTCTGATATCAGGGGGTTCGCGATATCATTACTAAAAGAGACAGTTCTAAAAAATTCCCCAGATATAGATTTGTCACAAGAAATTCAACGGGTGCATGGTCTTCCCTATAAAAGAAACCCAGCAAGACAAAATCCCAGAAAAATTCTGATAAATTTGCACACGTATACTGTGAATGAGGTAATCTTATCAACAGCACTTAAGGAAGGAATATGAACATCTAGTGCCTTTTCCAACTCTTTCTCATTTAATATCAGATCTGATATATGTCATACCACAGCACAGAAACAGTGGGAAATGGGCAAATGAATGGAGGAATTAAACAAACTAGGGGCTAGGACTCAATTGAAGTTCCCTGCATCACTTCGCACCATGTGGAACAACCACATGTACATACTCCACTTGGCTGAGGAGGCAGATGATCCTATTGATAAAATTCAAAAGGGAAAAGAGGTGTAAGGGAGGAGCAAGTTGAAATAAGGGAGGCCCGAGGGTTCAGAGGGTTCAGGGAAAGGAAAACGGTTAATTACTTCTTTTTAGTTTGGCCCGAGGTACTGAAGCTGAAAGCCTAAATAGTAGGTAGGGTTTCCCGGGGGATTGTAGGGGCATAAGGGTGGCATTGGGGATAAGAAGGGGGTGAGCATGGGGTGGGGAGCATTGGAAAAAAATTCAAAATATTCCTCTATCGTACTTTCAATCTCAGGTGGTCTGCTTTGGGTTCTTTGTATTAGGTATAGATACAATTGGAAGGCCCCCTTCAATAGTTGAGACTTTACAATGGGAGTCGGTGATCTAAAATTCCTTTCGTGGAATATCAATGGTTTACGATGCCCCCGTAGACAGAGAATAGTGATGAAGTATTTAGAGCAAAGCCCTGCCCAAATATGTCTAATCCAGGAAACTCATTTGAGCCACCTAGAGAGTCGCACCATATTTGCAAGTTACTTGTGGATAAAATATTTTTGCACCTCAGAACAGACAGCCCACTGTAAGAGAGTGGCCATTTTAATCAAACAAGGGGCGGGTTGCACAATCAAATTAACAAAAACTGGGAGATGGATAATGGCCAAACTAGACTTTGGAGGGTCGGAGTTGGTCTGTGTATCCTTCTACGGTCCTAACATTGATGACCCCACTTATATTTGTAAGCTCCAATGGACTCTGATTTAAGTAGCCTCCCCTATAATAATCGGAGGAGACTTTAATGTGATTTTAGACCCTCTAAAGGATAGATCTAATCAGAGTCATTATGTAGAGGCGCCTCGGGTGCCCCAAGCTTTAAATAACATGATACATGATCTGGAACTCAAGGATCTGTGGAGGACAAAGATGGGTAACAAGCAGGGCTTCACCTTCCACAGTAAGAAATATGGACACTCCTCCAGGATTGACTATGTTCTGATTGACAGGTCCATGATATGACATCAATAATCATCCAGCCCAGTCATATATCAGATCATGCCCCTCTTGTATTTACATTGATAGGGAGCCAATATATTGTAAGACCTCTATGGACACTTAAAAGATCTATCCTGACTTACCCAGAGATAGCAAGAGGCCTCAAAGGCGTATCTAAAAACTACTTCTCTGATAATATTGGGTCTACGTCTATGGACTATGTATGGGATGCTTTATAGGTTTATTTGAGGGGCTTTCTACACAGCTGCATTTGTACAAAGAATAGGGAGGAATCACTAGAGATACGTAGGTTGGAAGATAGAATCTCCCAGTTAGAGGCAGAAAGGATCCGGCTCAATCAGGGGGCACCTGAAAGAATATTACTAGTCCAGAAGGACCTGGATAATGCCCGCCAGGAATTTAGAGTAAGGCCCGATCAGAAATGTAAGGCACAGTGGCTGACAAAATCTATGCAGAATTGTGAATATGGAAAGAAGGCAGGAGCACTTTTGGCATGGAAAGCCAGAGCAGACCGCGTAAGAAATCACATAAATGAACTAGTTATAAATGACAATGGTGAAACATCGACCAGACTGGTGGACATGCAAGCTTGGTTGCTTTCACCATTTTCTGAGTTATATAAGGAGGAAATTATACCAAATACTGAGATTCTTAAGAATTGGTTGAGGGAGAAATCCCTATCGACCTTAACAGCTGAAAGCTGCGAAAGCTTAGATGCGCCAATAACTGAGGGGGAGATCAGAGAGCAAATTGGTAAATATAAAAATACCAAGGCTGCAGGAACAGATGCTCTTCCTCGCGAGATATATAAACTTCTGCTGGAGGAATTGGTCCCAATTTTGGGGTTTTATTCAATTCAGTCTCTCCGTCTGAAGGCAAGATACCTAGGTCATGGAAAGAGGCAACTATAGTGCTTATTTTGAAACCAGCAAAGGATCCTCTAAGGGCGGGCTCTTATAGACTGATCTCTCTACTGAATGCCGATTATAAGATCTTTATGAGCATTCTAGCAGGGAGATTGGTCAAAATCGCCCCACAGCTGATTAAAGCTGACCAGAAAGGATTTATTCCTAAAAGATATATTCAAGAACAACAATTAATTGGTAATATGGCCACAGCTCGGTCTGAACCCTTGGCTGTAGCTGCACTAGATGTGGCCAAGGAGTTCGATAGAGTCTGCTGGATATATCTTTGGGAAGTGTTAAGGTCAATGGGCTTCGGGCCCATTTTCATCCAGACTTTGGTAAATTGTTACCAGGAGGCCTCCGCTAAAATCCAATTAAATGGGATTTTAACATCTAGCTTTAATATTCGTAGAGGAACAAGACAGGGCTGCCCCCTTTCTCCCCTATTATTCAACATTTATATAGAACCCTTGGCACAGATGATCTGATTACACCTTTTAAATCTCATCAATATAGCAGCAAGGTGGCGCTATACGCAGATGATCTGCTGCTATATAACAATAAACCTGCGGTGGTATTACCAAGGGTGAAAGCTCTGCTAGAGGAATTCGGATCACTGTTGGGTTAGCTAGCCAACACCACTAAAACTGAGGTGATGTGCTGGAACATCGAAAATTGGGGGGTAGAATAAGTCAAGAGTTTAAATACCTGGGTATAATAATCATCAAGGATATCGAGAAAATCCCGCAGATCAACCTAAATAGTACTATAAAAGAAGTTGATCGATTACTAGCCCGGTGGAAGAATCTCCCTTTAACAATTTACGGCAGGGTCACCTAGTGAAAATGGTTATTCTCCCTAAACTAACGTACCTTTTTAATGCCATTCCCCTTAATTGGACATCAGTAAAATTCAGAGTAAAATCACGAGTTTCATCTGGGCCTATAAAGGTGCCAGATTGAAAATGTAGGCGTAGGCTTATTAAAGGAGGGCTAGCCCTTCCGGATATTAAGTGGTATTGTATCGCCTTTCAATTAAAAAATATACGGATGTTGCTTAAAAAACCAGACGAGTCATCCTGGGGAAGACTTTTGGCTGAAATGACAACACAGGATGGTGGAGACGGCTTCTTGTATACATTCGGGGCACCGAGGTATTTTAAAAAGTATGACTGAAAGTACTGGAGGCTGCCCTTAGCCTGTGGTACAAGGTCAGATGTAGATGGGGGATAGGGTCATTACTCCGAGTTTTCCCCAATCTGGGAATCCCCAGGGACCCCGGAATGCCTTAAGGACAGTCTTGCGATACCAATTAAAAGAGCGGGTATTATTATATGGTCAGAGTTGGTATTATCTGAGGGGTTTCACCCATGGGAGGTTTTAAGAGCCAGGATTGGAAATGGCCTCTCCAGATTTAAATACATGCAATTAAGTTCTTGTTTTGCAGCAGAGAAGAGAGAAATGCATGGGGACTGGGAGGTGGAGCAATCCCTCCAAGATGTTAACCTTAAGAGCAAGGAAATCTCAAAATGGTATATGAAGTATTTAGAAGCAGAGGGGAAGGATTACCCCCACAACATCTAGTATGGAATCAGGTACCTTTGGAATGTGACATCGAAGAATTATATCAACCCTCTCCAATGTGATGTACAAGTACGTTAAGCCGATGAATCTCAAAAAGAATCATTCCTTTGTCATCAATAGGCTATATTACACCCCTGCTAAGATAGCCAAGTTTGCTCCACTCTCAACCCCTAAATGCCCAAGGTGTGACCTTATTGAAGGCAACGACCTGAACATATTTTATGAGTGTCCTAGACTCTTCGCTTTTTGGAGAGGAGTCAAGGAAGTCCTCTGTGGTATTTTTAGAGAGAAAATCTGCTGAGATGGAATCAGATACAACACCAGATGTGGACTTCCATTATCTCACCCTTATTTTGCATATTAAAAAATTAAGAAATAAATAATATTAAAAATATAAAGATGTATGTATATGAAAAGTTCCTTTGTTCCTAGCTTTGTTACTTTCAAAATCAAAGGAGGGAATCAGGCATGTTGTTGGGGTTGTTCATATTCACTATTCTAGCTCAAATCCAACTAACAATGGAGAAAATTAATGTTGTTGGGGGTCAGCTTTATTGTTCTAATTCCAATCCAACTAAAATGTTGCAAAATTCATGGTATTGGGAATTCGATTTACAATTCTGACTCTTAGGAAACTAACATTGGAGAAAATGCATGGGGTTGGGTATAAGATGTATAATTCTAAATCCAGTCCGACAACCATTGGGGTAAACGCATATAATTTGGGGGTCCCTTAAAATATTAACTGTAGACCCACAAACATTATTAGAGTTGAGCTCCAAGACATATAAGATAAAAACTGGTTTTGCTGTCATGGGAAGCATATAGTCCTCTGAAGACACAGTCCACTCCAGCTTTCCAGTCAAATTTGAAATTCATCATGAAATTTCGAGGGGAGTGATTCACAGCAAAGTACATTTTCATTTTTATTTGGCCGTAGCTCCATGGCAGCCATTAGTAGGTGATCCTCTCACTTTGTTTTTGTGGCTTCTAGTTAGAGAATTTCTACTCTCAGCACAAAACACATAGTATGGGGTTGTTCTCATAGCCAAGCTTCAAGAGCATACCCCGCCCACACTGACCACTCCTACCCACTCTCAACCCCTTCATAATCTCCTGAAGCCACCCTTTGGATGCCTACTTTGTAGACAACTCTACCTCTTGTGTGCAGTGCTCCATTGCTTTGTAACTTGGAGTGTACTTTATGAATCCCATACATACTTACATACATTTGACATGACAGTCAATGTCAAATGCTATTTGTTAGACCTGGCATCTTTGGCGTGGTTTCCCCTGACTTTTTGCCTCTACCTCCCGTATTTTTGACGCTATGCTGGTTTTCGTTTTTGTTGGTTTAGATGCTTTGGGCACTTTGCCACTGCTGATCAGTGTCAAAGTGCAAGTGCTCCCTAGGTAAATTGTTATATTGTAATTGGTTATCCATGATTGACATATTTGTTTCACCTGTCAGCCCCTAGTAAAGTGCACTGACTGTGCCAGGGCTGGTGATTCAAATGCTACTAGTGGGCCTGCAGCACTGATTGTGCCAACCACATGAGTAGCCCTAAAATGATGTCTTAGGCCTGCTTGCAGTGCCTATGTGCAGTCCAGGACTGCCATGTCGACCTGGCCAGTGCAACCACTGACCAGGCCTTATCCTTCCCTTTCTGTACATGTCAGGCATCCCTATGGTGGCCCTAGGTACCCCCCTGGGCTGGGTGCAGTGTATCTGAAAGGTAGGGCATATACTAAGGTGTGTGACATGCCCTGGTAGTGAATTACAGCCATTTTCGTTTTTCACTGCTGAGAGGCTATCTTGCCCATAGGACAGAATGGGGGAGGATGTTTACATGCCTATCTTCCCCTAAAGGCAAGATAGAAAATCCAAGTTTGGTATCTTTGTGTTCAGAATTTAATTATACATCTTTTTAGCAAGATGGTTTTAAATTCACTGTGTGAGAATAGCACTTTTTAGAAAGTAGCTATTCTCCTGTTTAACCTTCCTGTGTGCCTGTGTGCAGATTGGCTGACTGGTGTCATGTGATGGGCTAGGTGGCTCCAGGAGTCTGGATGAGTCAGCAGCAGGGTGAATAGGGAGATCTGCTTTAGATGGGTGGGAGGAGTAGCCCCTGGGTTTGAGTAGGGCTGCCTCTGCCAGCACAATGCTGGCTCCACCCCCTGCTGGCCAGGCTGAGGACTCTGCCTCTGCCAGCACAAAGAAGGCTCCACCTCCTGCTGAGCGTCTAACGACCCTGCCCCTCACTCTGAAAGGAACCAGGTGCTCCAGGGCAGAGCACACCCAGGAACCGGTTTGAGCAGGGGAATCCCCCCACTGAAACAAAGAGAGACAAAGACTTGGAGGGGTATTAGAAGAGGACCCCAGACACCTAAACTTTAGATCACTGTGGAACTAGGAAGGAACCTTTGCCAAGGAGAAAGCTGGAAGGAACTGAAGAGGAGAAAACTGCCTGCTGGCTGTTTTGCTTTGCTGCCAAGGAGAGGGGAAGGACTTTGCTGTGTCCCCTTCTTTTGAGTCTGATCTCCAAGGGCCTGAGAAGAGCTGGCTACCTGTGAAGAAGTCCCAGGAACAAAAGGACTTCACCACCAGCTCCCCCTGGAACTCTGCTGAGGGAGTTCTGACCTGCCTTGGAGTGCTTGCCTATTCTTGGGGCCTCAGGAGGTCGTTTTGCTGGGTTTGGGAGCTGGAAAGCAGAAGCGTGAAAAAGAGTAACTGGTACCCAACGCATCATCCGATTGCGAGCCGCAAGAACGAGAGTGCGAGGAGAATTTCATCGCGGCGTCATCGCAGCACCCGGAGTCCCCGCATCGCCGAGTGCGTCGAGCATCGTCCCGGTGCGTAAAGATTCCTGACGCTGCGAGGGTCGTCGCAGAACCAGTTTGCGGGCCGCACCACTGCCGGTGCGTGAAAGTATCCAGTCGCTGCGTGTGTCGACGCAGAGTCCCGTCCCGTGACGCATCGAGGGTTGCGGCGCCAGAAGTCAATGCCGCGCCACGCACCGCGACGCATCGAGGCTTGCAGCGCCAGAAGTCAGCGCTGCGCCACGCATCGCGCTGCACCGAAGATCGTCACATCGTACCTGTGCGTGAAGCTTCCCCCTAAGAAACCTACGCAACGAAAGCCAAAGTCATCGCATCCTCCCCCTACAGATCGGAGCCGGCGCATCCACCTCTGCTGCGTGAAGCAGGGCTGCTGCAAAGCCTCTCCAATATCTCAGGAGTATCGCATCGCCTTTGCCATCTTCCTTGTTATAGCTTTTGGGAACCTTAACGCAACTACAGGTACTGTTGGGCACGAGAGTGTCGCATTTTGTGCATTGAGAGTCGCATTGTGCAGGACACTGATTTTTACATCCTGGAGTACTTTCTGCAAACTCTTGAACTATCTTTAAAGTAACCTTTTTAACTGCATGTTGGCTTTTCTGTAGTATTTGGTCTTGTGAAGTTTTTAGTAAAGATACCTTATTTTTCTAAAACTGGTGTGGAGTAAATCTGTGGTGTTTTCACTGTGTTACTGTGAGTGTTGGTACAAATACTTTACACATTGCCTTTGATAGCCTAGACTGCTCAGGCCAAGCTACCTAGAGGGTGAGCAGGGGTTATCTTAACAGTGTATCCCCCTTTCCCTGACTAGAAGCAAGGGTCACTACTTGGACAGTGGTACCTACCCTGCCAACTAGAGACCCCCAGATCTAACACTATTGTATCCCAATTTCAAGTCCTTACAATTTATCCACATACCCACATGTCCAATCAATGCGACTTTGTACCCAGGACAGTAACACATAGCTACTAATGTAATATGAACAAACTAAATGTGCTGCAGACCAAGCGTTGGTGTGTTAATTGGGATAGGTCTCCAGTAACCTTGAGAAATCTCTAGGTATTTAGGCTTTATGGATATTACTCAAAGATATTTGAGTAAAAAGGGCACCATGTACTTATCCACTGGTGTGCTATGCTTTATCATCGGGTGCACTTCCTTTGTACTCAAATACCTTGGAGTGATATTCTTACAACCTAAATAGTTTGGGATCTCTCAAGATCACTGGAGTCCTTTACCAAGTTGCACACCACCCTAAGTTTGCAAAATACTAGTCTGTTTGATTATGATAGGGAGGGTGGATTGCACCAGTACTACTAATTAACTACCTGTCTCCTCTCCTTTCAGTAAAGTCTAATGTAATTTGCCAAAGAATGTCCCACGTGCCAAACAATGCCAGTATCTGCCCTGCCATGTCCCATAGGCCAGTCATTGTGATCTTCTTAGTTAATCCCTGAATCTTCTGGGCCTGTGTGGCCCAAGGCACCATGGAATTCCTTAAGATTATCTTACCTCTGGGAGAAATATCTCCATAGAAAAGTAAGTAAATTCTGGGGGCTCCATTTCCAGTGCTACTTAGCTGCCAGGCAGAACATTCGCATGGGAGCGCATGCACCACCATGTTGGAGTCTCTCACCACCGTGTTATTTTCCCACCATGGCTTGGTTGTCCCTGTAACTGGAGGCAATTATCACAAACAGCGAGGACAAGAGAACAGCAGATTGTTGGTAAGAAAAAGGACTGGGATGTGGCCTAAGTAGTATTCCTTGCACCACCTGTACAATTCCACTCTTCTCTATTCATCAGCATGCTCTTTGGGGATCTCGCATCAGAGCCCCTTGAGAGACCTCACACTACATAGGTGCCTACAGCTGGACCTGCAGGGGGTGGGTGCAACCTCAATGGGCAATGACAGGATGGACAGGTGTGCAGGCCATACAGACGCCAAAGGACAGCTTCCCAGCTCATCTCCTCTTGACTGTGCCTGACATTTTAAAAAAACTCACATGCACAGCTTTCATGTGAATTGAGGATGACATCTTAGTGTGCTATACACCCACACATGCGCAGCATGCTTATAAGCATGGATAATTAAGCAGACGGCCTGAATACTGTTTAGGGATTTACTCTATTTATTGACCATGGGGTCCTACCTTATTGGTGTGACTCTCGCCCATGCACTATAATGGGTCAGCCAGTTTTACGTTCATTTACTTTCCAATTAGTCAATCAGTCACTCACTTACTCACTCACTCGCTCTATCAAAGGTCTTTTGGAAAATGGTGATTGTACTTAGATTTCCTTGTTTTTTTGCTATCTACTATAAAAAGTAGGGGGAAAAACTTTAAAATAAAAATATTGAGAACTGTGAAATTGATGGGACATGAATGAATACCCTATAATTGCAAAATTTCCGTAAATTCAGTTTGTATAAAATACACTGAGGCCTGTATAGCATTACAAAACCATTTGTCTTGTAGTCCTTGAGCTTCTGAAAATTCTGGCACATTCCATGTTTTTGCAGCCTGGTTTACCGTACATAAGAGGGTGCTTATCATGAAATTATAGGAGAGATATTAAAGAGAATATGGTGTATATTTAATGTATTGCTTTGCTAACTTACCATATTTGTGCCCCTTTTTACTTTCTCTCTGCAATGGAACTTTCCTAGGTGCCCGAGGAATAAAAGGAGTTGGGATCAACTACAATTTAACAATGACAGTGTAGTCCATCTGACCCCACAGTAAAGCTCATAGTCGATAGATGGGATTAAGTATGGTTTTATTACGAATTCAAAGCCAGACTTATATACACAAAGTCTCAGGAATTTATTGTAACAGCACAGGATTACTACAGGCAGGCCAAAATGATGAATAAAGTTTAGCCTCAGCAACATGAAACATACAAGAAATAAGGTGATTGCATGCAAAATGGCAAAAAGAGGATCCGATGATCCACATATGATTTGAGGTCCTCTTGCCTGTTATGCATCAGGATAATCTAAATCCCCTGACCTACACCTACTCTAAATGCTGCTGGATGGGGCTACCCTAATTAAATCCATTAAAGGGAGAAACATGTCAGTATAGCAGAACCTCTGTAGTTTTTCTTTAAAGGAAGAATATCGTATAGCCTAAAGCCACACAACAGAGATGTTGCAAAGAGGTCTGTACCTCTCCAAGTCTACAAGGTCATTTGAATTAACTGAAGTGTGATCATCAATTATAACCACAAAAGAATCATCGATAATCACATGTCACATGTCTCATTATTTTTCTCCTTCAAACAGTAAAACTTGCCAACTACACTAGAAACTCCTTTACTTTGGTAAACACATCACAATGCCTTTGGATTAGTCCCATCTCCCAATTCCATACAAACAGTAGTCCTCCCAGGTTCGTTAAGGCTTCTTGCCCTTGCCAAAAGATACTTCTTTCGAGCCTCACTATCTCTCACACACAATGGAACTTTTTCTATTTATTAGATCACACAACTGCACCTGCAGAGGAGAGAAAAACATCCAAATGTTTAAGGTCTTTGGTCAAGTTAGTGTAGCAAGCATCTCAATACATGTTTAAATGCATGATTACAGATACATATACGTTTATAATTTAGATGTAGAGTACTATTCAAATGGATACATTTTCACTTAAAAAAATAAATATTGAGTATTATTCAAATGAGTAGGCAAATACATAAGAATTAACAATATTATTCAAAATACAGAAATACAGAAACATATTAGAACTGAAATTCGATGTTACTACGAAGAAAATGTTAATATGCACACACACTATGTATGTCAAGATTACACAGTAATTGCACATTCTGTATATGTTCAGGTGCCCTACATAATGTTAATAATGTCACATCACACGAATACATGAGGCCGTGTGTCAGTGACCTAATCAAACAAAAAGACGGCACCAAAATACGCTACTTCTGCTTTAAAAGAATGTTAAAATTCCTCTTTTCCTTCACACGCCACTGGGTGCTTGGCAACTGATCTCATCTCACTACATTTAAGGATGCCAGTATTACCCTAAGAGTGTCCCTTCAAAGCAATATGAGCAAATGTAAGTACGTAACACACAAGGGTCTTCGTTTTCATAGGGTATAAGGCAGTTCCAATAATTCTATACATACAAGTTTTCTGAGTTACTATTCCGAATTCTAATCATGTAATTTTGTACTAACCTCAGAGAAAGGTGAGTGTCAATGTGTTTTTGTTGAAGCACTGTCACGGAGGAAATCCTCATTAAAGTGAGCGTTAAAATCTGAAATGCAATTAAGGCGCAGTTGTTCCCTGGCAGGCAGCCGTGAGGTAGCCGCTGGTTCCACTCAGGTGACGTCCGCCATCGAGTCATCATTAGAATCCGCGATCAAGGGTGAAAAATAAATTACCAAAGACAAACGTGAAACGCTCGGCCTTCAACAGTATTTGATGGCGGGGGAGGGACGTTAAAGAAGGAAGGAAGGGTGAGGATAAAAATGGCACGAGGCCGTCGTCGTAGTGGCATGGTAAGGCGCGCACGACAAAACAAGACAGAGAAAAGGCAAATTATTATTGATTCTGTCGCATTTCCGCAATGTCACACGTGATGGATAGACTTCATTTGTTTTACTGTTTTGTATTTATATAAGATATTGTCATTTACACCATTAATCAAAAGCATAACTGTGGTAAGAGCAGCAATGCCTTTTCCTAGACATTTAATTCTAAAATATAATTATCCAGGCATCCCGCTGTTAATGACATTGAACTGTAATTACTGCCAAATGAAGCCATTATTCATACATTTTGAGACTGCGGCGCGTGCTTCCGGTAGAGGGGACAGCAGGTCCCTTATTGTGCCAGCAGAGCCGATTATTGGATTGTTACTGATGTGACAGTCCCTCGGCTCCCAGGTGCTACTTTGATAATGTTCCCCTTCTGTTGATTGATGACAAATCTTCGGAGCCCACATTTATTCTGCTCAATATTAGTGTACCTCGTCACACTGACATATTTCCTTCAGCAGTGGAACATGTTTCTATGCTTTGCTGAGGCCTTTCACCCCAATAACAGGGGAAATGAAAACATTGCATTCTAAATTATATCAGAGTAGTTTTCATGTGGAGCAAAGTGCCCGCCTGTGATGGAGGGATGTAACACGGGATGCTTTTTAGTCATGGCCACATTTTGTTTCGCCTTTGCTTTTTTGGAGGTCAGGGAGTTCCGCCCACATGTCTCCAGGGCCTCATGTACAAAGAATCAATTCTGTAAAACTGGTTGCAAATTGAGCATACACTGGTACACAATCTTTTTTGATTTTGCGAACTGACATATGTACTAATAGGTTGGTTCACAAAATATAGAATGGTGGTGGGTAGCAATTTAACCTGCCTCATCAATATTTATGATCAAAGACACAATTTGCGTCCCACTGTGATTGCCCATGATCTCCGAGATGGCCTGCTGGGGTCCGCAGATCACCATGTCTGTGTTTAATTTTCAATGAAGCAATCTTTTTGTTTAAAGTTCAGCTGTTTTTCTCAAAGGAAAACGGGATGCATTAAAAAAAAAATAAAGAGTTAAGCAAAGCTTTTTTAGGAGCAGTCAGTGGTCCAATGGACCAATGCCTACTCCTAAAAACAGCTTTTGTCAACTTTCCCTTGGGAATGCCTTCCCATTTGTGAATGGGTTACCATTTCCTTTGAGTTGGTGGTAAAATATTTATGTTTTGTTACTAAATTTCAGTTGGAAAACATTAATGTACCACAAAGTTTAATTTTTTGGAAGCCAGCCCTTAAACATGCCCCTTCCAAATAACTATTTCTTATTGTTTCTTAAACCCATTTAACCATTCACAAAAACTTTAGAACCATTTATTATTGTTTACTAAACCCATTTAACCTTTCGCAAATGCTTTTCAAAAAGTGTTTTAGTGAGCACAAACCTATAGATTTACCAAATCTGAGAGTCTGCGACCATTAAAACGCTTTGTACATGAGGCCTCAGGTCACATATTGTCTGAGATTTTAACCTTTATCAAAAGATTTCTTGATGGCGCTACAACGTCAATGGTAATCATTCATTTCATTAAATGAATATCATCGAGTGTCAAAGTTATAAAAACTGAAATATAAAATAGTCCAAGGTGCTTGCGTTGGGAAACAGGAGAACTGGCAGATTTGGAAGGTAAATTGCTAAAAACCTATAGGGGGATATTCTCAAGGACTTATCGCCGAGTTAGCGGCACTTTATCGCAGCCAAAGTGGTGATAAATTTATCGCCCCATTCTGAAGCTGGTGCTAACAGCCGATAACACCAGTTTACCTGCGATATCCGCCGCAAAAAATATTGCCACGGATGACACCGGCAACTAACGCTAATGAGATGCAGAGTAGGCATTCATGTGCAAAAAGCCGCAAAAACATCACTTCACAATATTCTCGACGACCAGCCGGATCGGCGATAAGATCCCAAAACATGCGTTAAGGCGTGTTAGTTGCAGGGATTTAACTCCTGTTACCTGGTGTTAAGTCGGACAAAGACCTGCACCACAAATGGGAGCCCCGCCCACAGCCACTCCAGAAGAACAACAGATGCCATGGAGCTACTGATCATGCAGCTCCTACACCCAAGAGGGCAACATCACACACCGCCACCACCCCCAGGCCTGCCACCACCCAGGACCCCCGCCGCCCCGCCCCACCCCACCGGGACTACCACAGAGGCAGCACAGACAAAGACAGCGGAATCCCATAAAACGCACAAGCCTCACAGACTTAACACCAGAGGATGTCATTGCCCACTACAGGCTCAAAAGGACAACCATCCTCCACATCCTGATCCTCATTGCGCACAGGCCGATGGTACCAATAGAGCGGAAAACCAACATCCCTCTGCAGACAAAGCTGCTGGCTGTGCATCACCTGTTGGCCTCTGGGACCTTCCAACCAAAAACTGCCAGAGTCGGAGGAGTCCCAGAGCCAGCCCTATCCAAGTTCCTCACACCTGTCTTGGATGCCATCATCAGCTTGGTACCCCAGCACCTTCACTTCCCCCACACTGCACAGAAACAGCTGGAGACCACGCAAGGCTTCTACGCCATAGCTGGCTTTCCGCACGTGTTGGGGGCAATCGACTGCACACATGTACTCCTCGTGTCCCCTGCCGCCACTGCACACAATTACCGCAACAGGAAGCACAAGCATTCCATCAATGTTCAGGCAATGGTGGACCACCTGGGACTCTCCACCAATGTCATCGCCAACTACCCAGGCAGTGTGCATGATTCCTTCATCTTCCGACAATCCATCATCAATCTGCACTTTCAGGATGGCACCTATGGATGTGCACTGCTCGTCGTTAAGTAACAACTGAACACACAACACACCTCAACTCCACCAACATACAACTCACAACTCTGGGAATGCACACATTACAAAATCACATACAACATGTCAACCAACTTGCCCAAATACCAGACACGACAACACAACTTACTGTGGCAACCTAGGCTAGCCTTGTACACAAACCATCAACGGCATGTATCCTCAGCCACACAATAGCAGAATGTGGGGAGAGGTGGGAACCGGGCATGTGCGAAGGAGGCAAGTGACCCATGAATGTGAATGTGCACAATGCCAAGTGTGGCGTGGATGTGCTGGACAGACTACCGTATGCAGACCACGGACATTTCCATGTCGACAGACACTACTGGTTTTCAGAGTGTACAGGACAGTGGACGCAACCATGTCACCTCAGGCAGTGGGTAAGACCTTTGACATGGAGCTCTGTCGTCCCCCCTTCATACGTAAGAGGAGTGGACTGGGCCGGGGTACGCAAGTCCAGCGTAGGAGTGTAAATGATTGTCCCGGGGTTCTGGGTGTGGTTCAGTACTGGAAATGTGCAAATGCGTATGTCAATGTTGCAGTGTGTGTGTCCGTTGGTGAGTGTAAGTGGTCCCTGATGGGAATTAGACAACCACGTATGTAATCGAGTTCAGCTGCCATGAGTCCGAACCCCACCCGCACCGGTTCAGCCACTTCCTTCTAGCAGTCTAACACCTGGCCATGGAATGCGATGTGTGCTTCGGTGAGGTGCTGGGAGCCATCCGTGGTGGTGTATGCTTCCTGCTGTGTGGTCTGTGCAGGGGGTGGGGTCTCCTGGATGCAGCTGGGCTGCCCTGCTCCTGGAGGTGGGTTGCCTAGGATGTCCATGAGCTGTTTTAGGGCGTCAGTGTCGAAGGTGTGGAAGTCCTCTTCATCATCACTGATGTCTGGTCTTCTCTGCAGGAGGTGTTGATTGTCCCTCTGCTATGTGAAAGGGAGATGCATTTTAACATTGTGTTCACATGTATGTCGACGCATTGTTCATGTTTACATCGGGACTGCATGACTGTTTGGGAGGAGCTGACTATTTGATGAGGGACAGTGGACATTTGAACTACATCACGGATGTGAGGTTGTACACGTACATTTTCATCTCACAGTTTCCTGCTATTCCAGATGTGATTGGCCATTTTCCACACACAGGCGGAACAAGTTGTGTCCTCTGTTCTGTGGTGAAAGTGATGCACTTTGTACCACATTGTCGTCAATGTTGATGTGCTGTTATTGCTATGTGTGTGTGCTGCATTGTGGGTGAGTCGCCCCTGCTGCTCAGATTTGGCTGCCCCATATCCCTTTCAGGCGGTTTGCCTTTGACTTCTGTGCTTCGGCAGTGCTGGGATGTTTCGGACTTGGGTATATTGGGCTCTTGGTCGAGTTGTGACTCTTGGGCATGGTTTGTCCGTAGATGTGTTGTTGACGTCATGGGTTGTTTGCGCACGTGGATGTGTCAGAGTGTGGCCTGCTCCTTTCTGGATGTGGTCCACACTCAGCCACCTCAGTGTTGTGGTGTGCACAATGTCATGATGATTGGACTGCAGCTATGCCAATCGTCGTGTAGTGTCACTTGCATTGTCGGTGTGGCTCACAAATACAAATCTTTGCTGGGTTTTGCACGTGTGCATTGTTGGTTGTGAGATTGGTGATGTGTGGGGTCAGACACCTTTGGGCACATGGACCGGGGCCTACTTGGTGTTTGTATGTATGCTGCAGTGTGCCACGGGGGTCAGGGACATGATCCAGATTCATTATGGGTGTGCAGGGTGCTCTGCTTAATTGTGCATGTGTGCCATTGTGCTCATCTCACCCCGTACCCCCAGTCCCTGGTCGGTACTCAACCTGTTGATGTTGTGTCCGGTCATGTTGAGCAGTGTCCGGTGCCACAACTCCTGGCACCGTATCCCGACTGATGACTGTGGCCACCATTTTCTCCATGTCATCCAGACCCTGGTGTGCCGCTGGACCCCCACCTCCAATCTTCGTTGCTGCTTTCATGTTGGCATCGAGTTTCTTCTTGGTTTTGGCCTTCACATCCTTCCAGCGCCTCTTGACCTCTTCCATTGTCCTCCTCAATGCTGCATCTGCATTCACATGGTCCAAGATAGTCTGTCATATTTGCGTCTTTCTTGCCATTGACACGTTGGAGGTGACGAACAGTTGTTGGTAGTGATCTATCATCTCTGTAACAATGATCCTGTTTTCCTGCGGACTGAACCGCGTCTTCCTCTTCCTCTTCTCCTTGGCCTTACCCGACCCCAATGTTCCTTGCTAGTCGTCTGTGGGGTTTGTGAGGTTCGTGTTGTCCTTTGCACTCGGTCCGGGTACATCCATGGTGCTTCTCAGTTTATATATATTTTTCTATATTTTTTCTGCTTTTATGGTGCATTTTCCCCCATGACGGGTGGGAATTGCAGTCCTGTCCCGGCTATCGCTGATTTTTTTCTATCGCGATTTGGGACATCGCCACTTTTTTCGCGTTGGTGTTTCGCATTTTGTCGGCGTCGCGTTAATTTTCACGCGGTCATTTGGCACGTTATCTTGGGACTATTACAAGGTGCCGCCGGGTTGAGAATACAACGTTAACACGGTGTTATTATAACACATGTTCTTGAGAATATCCCCCATAGTTTGATGAGGTGCTGTTAATGTGCATGCCTATTGGATTTGGTGTGTTGTAAAGCATCTAAAACTGTAACACTGACTGAAGAATGCTAATAATCAATGACTGAAAACCTATGTGTTGCTTTAAGACATGGAAGGCTGTTTACAAGGTTTACTAATTTGACCTAGTGTTCGCAAGACACAGAGTATCGCCAGGTGTCACAAACAACAGCAACGTATTCACTTTTATGTACAATTGCTGTTTTGTTCTTAAAGTTGACCACCGTCAAATGCCAAAAGCCTTTTTCACCATCCTCCTGCTACTGTGTACAAGAGAAGTGTGTCTGAAGTGTGACACTGCAAAAACTGTGCACTTGCCTATATGTATACTTCCATTTAGCTTGAGGACGGGTTGGAAGCAGTTTGTAAAGCTCTCTCAACAAGATCAGCAATCTACCAAGAAACCAACAGAATTATATTGGGCATGCTACATTCTTGTCTGGCTAACAATATTTTCATATTAAAGCAAGAGTTCTAACTTCAGAAGTAGGGTACTGCGATGGGTTCAAAATTCACATTTCCATACAGCTGCATATTCATAAGAGATGTAGAAAAAGTCTGGCTACAGGGTGAACGCTTTCAACATCTCAGCCGGCATGTCATTTTGTGGGGACGTTATAATGATGATGTTTTGGTGACATGGCTGGGACCTAAGTAAACATTAGTAAAATACATCAAATACATGAATATAAATAGATGGAACATGTCAATCACATCCATCTTTTCTAGCCAACTAGTAGGTTTTTGGACCTAATCTACATAGAGGATGTCAAATTCAAAAGCAAACTCCATGAGAAAACAACAGCCGCAAATTCAATTCTGCTTGCAAAAAAGCCGTTATCCTACAAGCTTTATCAGAAACATTTCCATATGTAAATTACTTCATGCTAAAGAGGCAGACAGGCTCTAAAAGTGAGCAACAGACCAAGCTGAAGAAAACGAAGGAAATCAGCCACAGACTGAAAAACCGTCATTTTTACGCAAGATGGTTGAAAACGATCACGATTGAGGTAGCCACCGTGAACCACTCCACTTTAATTAATACAAACGTGAAAGGAGCAGCCAGTAAAGAAACAACCTGGTTATATTAACTTTCACTATGTACTCCAATATACATCAGTAAAGAAGGAAAATCCTTCGGAAACACTGGCTCTATTGTGCAATAACACTATACCCACAAATGGGATTTCAGTGTACAATGAACCTAAAACAGCAACTTTGATGTTCATTATTGATGAAGCAAAAATTTCAGTCTATTTCTAGGGGTGCATTATAATGATGTGTAGAATGCTTTTGCATATAATCTTGCAAACTATATTAACATGAAGTGTTAGAATTGTGAAACGTATTAACGCGATTATGTGATGTGCTTTATTTCATGGACATGTAGAAAGGCGAATTAACGCAGGAAATAAATGTAACTAGCAGAAAGAGTTAACACATAAAACTCGTGCTGTGAAGCTGACACTACTCACATGTTGAGTATGCATAACAATTGATATTCCTTATTTGTAAACAAATGTATTAATTTAAATGCTATAATGGTTATGTGAAATGTACTGCTGAAAGTGACATGTTCTTTTGTTAGCTTAGGTCGTACGCCTGAAATGCCAGACCCTTAAAACTCTTGCTTTAGAATCAATAGTTGTGCTGTGCAATCTGTTCTTTCTCATGTTCTGCATTGCAGGTGGAGAGGCATTCTCTTAGTTAGAATAATGTCTTTGTTTTACTAGCTGGGCAAGGGGAGAAGAAGTTACAATTGTGGGGCTTGAGTAAAGAAAGGAAGGTTGTTACGATTCACACAGGAGAAGGTCTGGGAACCAAGGACAAATTGTTGCAAGAAAGGTACAATGTAGACATGGTTGAAAAATATATTCAGGACCATGGCCATTGTGGAATGGCGTGATTCGAGATGCATCATGGGAAGGTTACCTCTGGATAACTGATTGTTGGAATCAGGAAAAGAGCCCCACTTCTTTCTTGTCTTCAGAGAGAGAGCATTTCAGGGTGAGTTCTTTCTATTGATAGTGGCTATGGCTTTATGCTACTTGACCCATTAATGGTGGAGCGACTTCTTAAGAAGACTCCACACACTGACACCTTTTTCTCCTCCCCTCTGAAACGCATTAATAGGGATGTCACCATAGAGCTAGAGTAGTGATAAATGTAATGCTTTTTTATCGGACTTTTATATGGCACAAACCTGACCCGAAGTTATCAGAGTGCTTTATATGAGCACCAGTTGCATTACATAAGGATACATTAATTTTTTTTGTTAGGCTCTGGAAGATTACGTGATTTGCCCAGAATCACAGGTTGTCGAGCGTCGTTGCCGAGACTCGAACCGGGTTCCCCAGATTTGAGGCCAACTGCCCTAGCCATTATGCCACATCCTCTCCCCAACCCTTGATGCCTGGAAATTTGGACCATTGCTTCCTGACTATCTGTGTCCTACTTCTGGAATTAATTGTTTTACTAATGCTGCACCATTTAAATTAGATGCCCGATTTGGGTTCATGCTAATTCGGCTGTATTTCTATACCCTTGTGTTGAGGTGTCTTTATGTCAAGTTATTTTTGGTTTTGTAATAAACTAACTAACCTTATCTAGCTGTCAGCGAGTTATTATGTATCGAGGAAAGTAATTGAATATTGATTGTGTATTAGCAACCTTTCTCCCCTTTACGCTTACATGCTGCGTAAAAATAACCATCAGAGTGTGAATCTAGAACAGATCTAGAACTAATGTGCCTGGCACTTTCAGTTGGTAGAAGTGTAGGATGGTTTGCACATGAAGCATGGGGAGAATCTAGAAGCCCTGAACTAGTGCTCAATGATTGAGAATGGAAGGCGATGAAATCAGGCAGAGATCGACAGAGTTTGATGGTGCAGCAACGGAAGGAGGAGTGAGTATTAATACAGCGTATGTAGTATGTTAGATTGCTGGAATGATTTGATTTTGTGACGTCTTGCGGGGACGGAGTGAGAGTCGAGTGAATGTGGTTTCACGCCAGTCATGGTCCAAGCATTGAGATTTGAGTTGGAGGTCCCGAAATGACCCAAGTTCCCGGGATATTTTAAGTGGTGTAGAAGACACAGAGATTGTGATTTGCTGATCGAACAATTGAGGAGTTGTCGTGAGACGTCACCGGCAGCTCCACCTAAGACAGGGAACTTTGTGTGAATGGGACGTATGGGAATCGTCTAGTGGACCTTGTGTACAGGGGTTAACTATACTGATTCAAGTGATCCACGCTGGTTGAGGGTGAGCTGCTGCCAGGAGTGAGGGTGAAGCCAGAGTGTGGCTACGCTGCAATAGGTCAGTTGGTGCAACGCTGCGCTGGGATTGGGGCAAGTTGTGTTTGAAAAAGATTTGGTTCACCGTAATGAATTGAACAAAAATTGCATTTTGAAATCATGTGATGCTTTAGGGTGTTGTGGGATCGCTTCAGAGGTGACAAAGGGGCTGTTAATCGAATGGGTGAGGAGGCACCACCCCAGGATACTCCAGCACACTATATGGTGACAAAAGTTGGGCTCCACACTATAATTTGGCTCCAAAATTGGCATAAGATCACTGAGAAGGAGAGTGAACTGTCATTTCCATGCGTTGGTTCATTCCGGAAGGATGTATTGAATCTGCTTAGAGTATGGGTACTCACAAACTTTCTCTCGGGAGCCAAATTGGCATTGTGGTTTGTGGCCAAGGGCTGCACTGGTGGGGCGGGGTCAGTGGGGGCGGGCTAGAGTAAAAAAGAAAACTGTGACCATGAAGTCAAACACAGGCCAATGCAGCGAACGCATTAGTCCACTGAGCCATCAGACCCGGCTTACACATATCTATCTATCTATCTATCTATCTATCTATCTATCTATCTATCTATCTATCTATCTATCTATCTATCTATCTATCTATCTATCTATCTATCTATCTATCTATCTATCTATCTATCTATCTATCTATCTATCTATCTATCTATCTATCTATCTATCTATCTATCTATCTATCTATCTATCTATCTATCTATCTATCTATCTATCTATCTATCTATCTATCTATCTATCTATCTCTGTGTCTCTCTGTTTCTCTCTGTCTCTGACTCTTTGTCTCTGTCTCTCTGGCTCTGTCTCTCTCTCTCCAGGTGCAATTGTCCAAATTCTGAATGTGCTTCCGTCTAATGTTCAGGGATAGTGACTCTGCAACACAAAGCAGGAAGCTTCCCAAAAGGCCCTTTAAAAGTCAGCTGTGAAAGTGCTTACAGCTGACTTTTAAAGGGCCTTTTGTGAAGCTTTCTGACAGTGCCGTGTGTGATGTCACAGAGGCCGGCAGTGAATACAGAAGATGGCCGCAGGAGCATTTAATACGTATTCACTAAGTATGCTCCTGCGGTCATCTTTTGTGTTTACTGCCGGCCTCACCAGAAACGTAAAAATGGCAAGCAAGGTCCATGGGCCGCGGGCCGCACTGTGAGTACCACGGGCTTAGTGTAACAATGTTTCCACTGTGACCCTTGCCTAGACCCTTGCCTAGACCCACACGTGTATCCAAGGTGTATCAGGATGCGCCGTGGGATGCAAGGCTTAAGAGGTGGGGAGTGGATACCATTGAGTGAGAGAGGTTGTACCTAGTGCTGGTAGGAGATGGAGGACCACAGGATTGGATCAGAAGGACAAATGGGAGCGATAGCAGTGATAATGAAGACAGCTTGTTGGATGGGTTGCTGACTCCACCTTATAGTCCACAATCAGGTGAAGTGCGACAAACTTGGAAAGTGCAGAGAATGTGATGGTGGTAGCAGCTCAAGTGGGTCCTGAAAAAGAGGTTATGGGAATGATTTCAGCAGGAGTAGGGGGGACGGGAATATCCACCTTGAGAGGTATGAAACTGAATGGTGTCAATGCCACTTCACGGTTGCCGGAAGCTCTCACAGTACCGGTTACCATTGGTCCTGTTGTTCCTGTTTATAACCCAGGCTCAGTGGGAAGTTTTAGTCAGCGACAACCCATACATGTCGAAGGGACGGGGTTGGGAATAACACGGAACATGAATGGGAGTGTCTCTTCCTTAGTGACTATGGAATCTAATACCCCTTTAGCGACTACTGCCTACCCTTTGTTTTGGCTCCAGTACCCTATGGTCTATACCCATGGTACGCACTAGCTACGATTTGCGATTGTGGGAGACTCAGGTGAGAGGACCAAGTGGTGCGACTCTAGAAGCAAGCACAAGTCAGAGAACTTCTGATAATCGGCATGTTTTAGACATTGCAGATTTAGAGTTGTGGTTGAGAGACCATAACAACAGCAAGGAGAATCAGAATAGTAGGGCGAGTCAGGGGACTATCAAGGCTGTAATGAAGGCCAAGTTAGTGGATGTGATGAGACTGAAGGCTGAACTAGTGGAAATTATAAGTGGTAGTCTACCTTTAGACAGAATAGAGACCTATGAGCCAGACGAGTTGTTGTTTGTAGCTAAGAATATTACCAGAAGGGCAAGACAGGCACATGACAAATTGTCGGAGTTAACTCAGAGGTATGGAGTAGACTTGTCCCGAATAAAGACTCTACAGGGAAATCATAGGCTTACTTACACTGACCAATAGCTAGAGGGAAAAAAGAGTGACTGAGTTGAAGACGCACATTTGAGGATTAGTGATAGAAATAAGGGCTTGGAGTATGCTGGATACGTGGGAGGAGAGATGGTCCAAGAAGAAGAACGTAAGAAAGGTGACAGGAGAGACACCACCTCCAGGAGGGGGAATGCAGGTAGTAGAGGCATATCCGTTATGGGAAGTGCCTAGCGGGGGGACCAGCATGTTCCCTGAAGTCGAGGTGACCTTGCTGCGTTCACAAAGATTTACCCAGGCAGACTCTAGCGTTGGTCTGCGTAGAGGCGCAGAGGCGTTAGTAGCAGCCCTATGATGAAGCATGCCACAACTTGTTGTGGGTGAGGTCAGTTTTAACAAATTAGGTGTGCTCCCCTGGCTAGCTACGTTCGTACAATCAGAATAAGGAAGACTGTTATTCGCTCTACCTCTTTGTGTGTGTGTGCATCGTGTCTGAGGAGGACGAGGTAGGGTTGATCCTTCTCCCCCTCTCTGTTACATTGTGTGTACTGAGGGAGAAACCTGCTGAATGGTACAAGCAAGTTGATCTCTTTGTTAAGATCTCCAAAGTGTTGTGGATGGACGTGTTGTTTGAAATTGTGGTTCCTAGTGATCTATGATCTGATTTTAAGATAGTTGTTAAGTGGCCTACTGCTGACCCAGAGAGGGACTCTGTAACTCATGGTCCTTCGCCAATGGTTATGAAGAAGTACGATCAGGTGATCACCTGGTTGCCGTCCAAAATAGCCCCACAGGACATCGATTGGGTTAAGATAGATCGAACAACCCAGGAACCTAAAGAGTCAGTACATGCTTATTATGAGAGGATATTACAAGCCTTCAAGCAGTACAGTGGATTAGACACGCTCAACCCTAAAAACATGGCACAAATTGTGTCCAAATTTTTGACTATACTGAGGCCGGAGATCAGCCTCATGATCCAATAGCACCTAACTTGTTAGTAAAACAAATCTGTGGATAAAATCCTATGGTATGCCAAGTACTGTAGTGATGAGGTAGACGCAAAACATAGGAGAATAAAGGAGAAATAGATTTTAGTCCAAATGCGCAATGTCCAGAAGGGAAAGCAGGAACAGGCAATGATGGGGACTGGAGCTCGTGGCCAGGGGAATGTACCAGGGGGGTCCAGGTACCATCAGTTGGAAGGTCGACGGGACAGGGAAGAGGTATCACTATAGATCCAAAGACAGGGGTAGATGTCGTGACCCTGAAAAAGACCACTGCCTGTCATTTTTGTCACAAGATCGGGCATTGGAAGCATGAGTGCCGCCATAATCCTACGAATCAGTAGCAGGGAGGAGAACTCGTGCAAATGGCAGATAGCGTAGATCAGTTAACAACAGTGACCAGGCCAAAATCATTTAACACAGGAGGAAATCAGAGGCAGTTAGTACCAGTGCCTCGCAGGGCAACCGAACATACCATCAGATGCCCTTATTGAAAGCTCTAGACAGATTTGATCCAGACCCGTCCTCATGACGCTGCCAGTGGGGGGAAGAGGACTATACACTTGGTGCAGTCCTAGAGGTAGACCAGAGTGGACCATATGTGGAAGCCGATGTAGATGGTCATCCCATTACATTCTTGATTGATACTTGTGCTACCTGTTCTATTGTGAGATCTTCAGTTGCAAAAACCTGCCCCTCTCAGGAAAATCGATCCAAGTTGCAGGAGTTTCAAACAAAAGAATGACAGAATCGTTGACAAAAGAGGTCACAGTGAAAATCGGAACCTTTCAGGATCACCATCAGTTTGTGGTGTGTGATGCGAGTCCAGTCTGTTCGCAAGGGCGTCACCTACTGTGCAAATTGAATTGTACCATCTATTGCACACCGAAGGCAATTGAATCGCAGACTAGCAATGAGGATGTTGCTTTTAAACTGGCAAAGCAGACCTTTTTTGCTACCTTGTTTCCTTTACTGACAGTGGAAGTCATGCCAATGGATCTCAGAAACACTGTCTCTACAGTGGTATGAGACTTCACAGGGAAACAAATCCTACTGATTCGAGTAGTTAAGCCTGTCCGTATACAGGTCAAGCCAAATGCAGAGTTTCCGAGAACACCCCAGTGAAATCTGACCCCAGAAACAGTAGGAGAGATTACACCTGTAATTGATTCCATGATTGCACAGGGCATCCTAAAGGAGATCATGGGAAGTACATGCAATTCCCCTATTATGGGGGTTGCAGTAACTGAGTGGGAAATATCGCATAGTCCAAGACCTTAGAAAGGTCATAACATAGTGATTCCATGTTGTCCTGTGGTACCGAATCCATCTGTGATCCTATCCCAGATTCCTTGCAAAGCTGAATGGTTCATGGTGATTGACCTTTGCCCGGCAAAGATTTTTTCTGCATTCCATTGCATGAGGAAAGACACTTTTTATTTGCTTCCCTTCTGGAGAACTGTGTCTTAACGTGGTGTTGTATCTCTCAGGGATATACTAAGAGTCCATCCTTATTCAACTAAGTCTTGAATAATAACCTTGCAAGCTTGATTTTATTACAGATCACCTTCTAATTGTGTCTGAAACGAGGTTTGTAGGGATGATACTATCACCTTACTGAACCATCTGGCTGACAATGGGCACAAGGTGTCTCCGAGTAAGCTTTGGGACTGTCTAAATGAAGTACAGTATTTGGGTCATCGAATTGAGGAGGGCAAAAGGAAGGTGTCACTAGAAAGAGTGGAGGCGATCGTGAAAAGGAATGTGCCCAATACCAAAAAAGAGGTAAGAAAGTTCTTGGGAATGGTTGGCTACTGTCAACAGTGGATTCCTAATTTCTCCTTGATGGTGAAGCCTTTACAGATGCTGACCCACAAGGATGTGCGTGATCTGAGGCATTGGGATAATGACTGTCTGCTTGCCTTCCTGGAGTTGAGAGAGTGCCTGTGTCGCACTCCAGCTTTAGGAATGCCTGACCACAACAAATCATTCTTACTGTTTTGCCATGAACGAGAGGTGTGTGCTCTATGTGTACTCAGTCAGACACATGGAGGTGCCCATACACCAGTGGCCTATTTCGCAGCAACATTAGATCTTGTAGATTCAGCATGATTCAGATGTCTCAAATCCATTGCTGCAACAGGTGTCAGTATTGAACGATGTGAAAGCACTGGTATGGGTCATCCCATTACTGTATATGTACCTCACTCAGTTGAACCTTTGATGACGAGAACCAAAACACAGCATTTGATAAATTAGAGGCTGATAAGATATAAGCAAGTGTTACCTGCTGCCAAAACTGTCAGTCTGAAGTGGTGTTCTGTGCTAAATCCTGCTACGTTGCTGCCTGTTCCAATTGCTGATGGGGAAGAATGTGAAGACCATGACTGCCTGAATGTCACTGAGTTTCGCACAAAGCAGAGACCTGACATTGTCAATGAGCCATTGTCTGATACCGATCAAGTCTTATTTGTTGATGGGTCATGCTTAAGAGACAATGAAGGTAATTTTAGAGCAGTGTTTGCTGTCTGTACCATCTCTGGTGTGGTGGAAGCTGCTAGTTTACAGGGAGTACACTCTGTGTAAGTGGCTGAAATCATTGCCTTGACCCACGCATGTCAAGCTTCAGATTCGAGTCACAATCTATACGGATAGCCTGTACAATTTCGGTGTTGTGTGGACTTTGGACATCATCTGGGTCCCTGATATGAAATGGGGAGTATGTGAGACAACTGTTGGAAGCTGTACAATTGCCAAGAGAAGTGGCTGTCGTTAAATGTGCAGCCCATGGTAGAGGAAATAATTTTGTTTCCTTCTGTAATAGATATGCAGATGAATTCACAGGCTATTGTACCTTTCATGCATGTGTTTTCAACTGGGTATACTGGCGAGAGTTCATAGCAGACCAAACTCCGAATGAAGCTAGCTGTTGCTGTCACATGGGATGAAGTTAGTCGGTTGCAATTGGAGTCCACTGACTAGGAAAAAGCGGGTTGGATCAGAGCAGTTTGTGAAAAGGGAAATATGACATTTGGGTGTCAGTTGATGGTGTTGCCAGATTGTTTGTTACATACAATGGCAAGGCAGATTCATGGAGCAGCTCATATTGGAAGATATTTGATGGTAAGGTTGTTCAGATAGACTTGGTTCAATCCAAGGTTTCAAGTGATTACGGAAGCTGTGTGTCATCGGTGTGTCATGTTTCAACAAATGAATGCTGGGAAGAAGATTGAGTCACATTAGCAGATTGGGGATCTCTTTAATCGTATTCAAATGGATTGGTTGTGTGCATCTTTTCAAGATGGGTCAAAGCTTACCCAACTAGGAGATGTGATAGCCTCACAGTAGCTAAATTTCAACTACATTGGAATCGGGTAGAGGTACACACTTCCACAGTGAGATCATGAAATTGTAATGCACCACCCTGAGCGTGGACGAAAGTCGGTATTGTAGTTACATGCCAGAGGCATCTGAAATGGTGGAGCAGGTCAACAGTACAATAAAAGCGAGACTGGCTAAAGTGTGTACTTCAACATCGTTGAAACGACCTGAGGCATTGCCTCTAGTGCTAATGAGTCTGTGCAGCAATCCTGACAGGAGAATTGGGTTGTCACCACATGAAATACTCATGGGAAGAGAAACGTGTCTGCCTGCTGTGCCCGCCACTGCGTTAGTGAACATCACAGATGATTTGGTCCTTGACTACTGTAAATGATTGGCTGATGTGATTCGTTCTGTGTCTCATGAGGTTGAAACAGAGACTGCACAGGCCTTTAAGGACATCTGCCACTACATGAGAAAAAACTGTCTTGACTCTTGTTGGTGTGGGCTATACCAAGTGATATTGGTGATGACGACTGCTGTGAAGTGTGGCAGAGTGCCAAACTGGATCCATGCTTCTCACACCCGATGAGTCACAGGTCCCACTGATGAAACAGCTCCTCTCCCAGAAGTATTTCCAGCTGTGACAGAGGGGTCAAGCCATGGAGAGGGCAAGCCAAGCTGTAATGGTACCTGAAGAGGCTGGACACACACCAAGTCAATCTGAGGGGGGTCAAGCTACACAAGACCCTGGTATAGACTCTGAGGGATACAGTAAGATTGCGAGTGATAGAGAGTCTGACTCATTGGAAGAGATTGGTGTGACAAATGCTTGTGTGCAGTTAAGGAAGAAGGAAGCTGCAGATGAAACGTGGCCCGTGAGACAGAGGAGGAGAAATTTGAGACTTGCAGCCGAAAGAGAACATGCACCCATAGATGAATCTTTGAGTCTTCTCTGAGTAGAACACAGAAGGTGCGAGACAATCCAGCAGAGCTCGACTGATGTGCCACAGGTCTTCCTCTCCAGAGTGGACTAATTTGGTTACAAATGCTAGGAAGAGCGAGGTCCGAGATTTCAATACTGGTTGTCGAGATCATGTTGAGAGTCCCTGCTATTGAAGCAAATGCACTTCTGTCGTTGACGGTTCCGTATCCACCAAGGATGAGTGACTTATGGACTCTGCTTCTAAAGGACATTGAATTCCAGAGCTTTGGAGTGCCACAGTCTCCTCAGGAGATTGCAGCACCGAGGGCTGGCTGAACTGTTACATCGTGTTAGCGAGGAGGTTGGCTCTGACTTAATTAGTGATGTGAACTGAACTTTGAACTGTAAATAATTTGCTTGAAGAAGATACCGTAGGCCCGAGTTGAAAAAGAATACATTAAGGGGCTTCACTAAGAAGAAACAAGAGGGCTAAGGACGTCTTCCAAGTTGTGTAAATACTATAAAAAGCAGAGACATTTTGAAAAGAACTTTCCAAGATCCCAAAAGTTGCTTGAGAACTTTATCATATGTGGAGAGAGGTGGAGAAAAGAGACTCTGTGTGCTGATCCTCTTTCGAACTGTGATCCAAGCTATTTAAAGATTGAGACTGGATATTCGAATCGTAGGCCCAAATGTATTATAGGTACACTCATCGTAGGGATAGTTATAGTGATAGCGGTAATCATTTTAGAGTCAATTTTGAGTTCATCTGAAAACAAGGAGCATGGGGTGGGGGTACACGAGACATCCACACCTACCACTGCCGCCTCAAAAGAGGGTACACTAGGATCAGAGAAAGGCTTCATAGAGCAAACTAGTTGCTTTCTTCATGCAACCTGTCCAAGGGTGATTACACATTGAATGCGTGTGCTAAGTTGTTGTATGAGTATGTGGACACCATGGAGGTGAGAGATTGCTATTTGGATATGCAATTGCCTGCCTCAGTTGAGGAGGGAATCCATTAACATCACTTACCCTTGACTTACGACATTAGTTGTAGTTTACTCCTTAGCCTGTTTTATGGAAAAGGCCATTATGAGTACTTGTTCTCAAACTATGATGTGGTACTTTCAGAAATCTCTCTATATAAACATCTGAACAAATACAATTATTATAAACAAACAGAAAGAATGGAAAATTATTTATCACCAACAGTAACGCTAGATACTGCTCACGCTCATGCTCACAGACGTAATTTAACATGCATGTTAACAGACATAGAAAATAAATGTTAAGATCAAGTAGAGGAAATATGTAAGGGATTAGTTGATAAGACTGACAACAAGGACAAAAATTCTGAGTGGACCAAGGAGGAGTTAGCTCACAGAGCTAAGGGAAGTTCTGGTCATTTAACTTTAGATTGGGAACAACGAGGCAAACTTTGCATACATCAGGTTGTGAGTCAGTATGATACTGTGTTTGTCGGACAGAGTGTGTGTGATCATAATCTTTTGCATAAATGGACCTTGGAAAACATTTTTGCAAGAGTCAGTTCCAATGGTACCAGGAGCGTATTTTGTGTGTTGGAAGAATGTGTATGTTCGGCTTCCGAGCAATTGGTATGGTACATGCTACTTAGCTGTTGTGTTTCCAAATATATACCATGTGGAGGATTTGGAGAGTTTGGTAAGGAAGTCCAACAGAAGTGAGAATCATGAATTGGGTGCAGGAGAGGTTGCAAGAGAGGTTGCAGGAGATATATTTGGAGTGATGATACCTAGTTTGGGAGTGGTGTTGAATGATGTAAAGAATAGAAGGCTGTCTACAATAGTGGATAAGTGATCTGTTAACACAGGTCAGTCTTTGTTACTCCTACATGGGGAGATGGTGTCGATAAGGGTGATGGTGCTGCAGAAACGTCTTGCCTCAGATGTATTACTGGCAAAAGAAGGCAGAGTCTGTCGGATGCTAAAGGTCCAACAGTGTTGTACTTCTGTTCCTGATAGAAGTAAAGATCTAAAGGGATATATTAATAACATCACTGATACACAATTTGAGATACAGGGCTTGGCAGCTGAAGGAGTTTGGGATAAGGTTAGAAAAGGATTTGGGCCAGTTGGAAAATGTTTTGCAAATCTGGGAAGTGGAATATTTGAATACATTTTGAAGCTGATACTAATTTCTATGATTTGTCTCATTATCTTGATAGGGATTGTAAGGGCATACAAATGGCACAAAGCATGGTAGTTGGAAAACTCCTTAAGGGAAAGAGATAGAAGGATGGAAAGATTGTAGACAGTGACTATGAGTACTTGAAGCAAATGGACAAAGGAGGTTAGCTATGACATCTGTTTAGATCAGTCTACAGTGCAGGGATGTTTTGGAGTGTTTTATGATGACTCAACATCATCAGAGGGGGTAACGGATGAAGCAGAAATTTCATTCTATTTTTAGAGGTGCATTATAATCACGTGTAGAATGCATCCGCATATAATCTTTCAAATTATGTTAACATGAGGTGTTAGAATTGTGAAACGTATTAAGGCGATTATGTGACGTGCTTTAGTTGATGGACGTGTAACATGGAGGATTAACACTGGAAATAAATGTAACTAGGAGAAAACGTTAACATGTAAAACTGGTGAATGCACACATAATAAATGCGCCTGACAATTGATTTTCCTTATTAGTAGCTACATGTATTAATTGAAATGCTATACTGGTTCTGTGAAATGTACTGCTGAAAGTGGAATGTTCTTATGTTAGTATAGGTCATAGGCCTAAAATGCCAGTCCCTGAATACTGTTGCTTTAGAATTAATGTGTGCTGTGGAGTCTGATCTTTCTCACATTTTGCATTGCAGGAGGAGAGGCATTCTCTTAGTTAGAATAATGTCTTTGTTTTACTAGTAAGGTAAGGAGAGAAGACATTACAATTGTGTGCCTTGAGTTGGTAAAGGAAGGTCATTACAATTCACACAGGAGAAGGCCTGGGAACCAAGGACAAATTGTTGCAAGGAAGGTGCAACGTTAACATCATGCAAAAAGACATTCAGGATGGTGCTCAGAGTGGATGGCGTGATTCGTGATGCATCATGGGAAGGTTGCCTGTGGATAACTGTTTGTTGGAATCAGGGAAAGAGCCCCACTTCTTTCTTGCCTTCAGAGAGAGAGCATCTCAGAATGAGCTCTTCCTCTTGATAGTGTTTTTTTGCTACTTGACACATTGATGGTGGGGCAACTTCTTAGGAAGACTCCACACACTAGCACCTTTTTCTCCTCTCCTCTGAAACACGTAACTAGGGATGTTACAGTAGAGCAAGAGTAGGGATAGATTTAAGGCTTTTTACTCACCAACCCTCAATGCAGGGAAATTTGGACTCTATTTCCTGATTACCTGTGTCCTACTTCTTGAATTAATTGTTTTACTTATGCTGCATTGTCTAAATTAGATGTGCCGATTGGGTTTATGCTAATTCCGCTGTTGTTTTATACTCTTGTGTTGTGGCGTCTTTATGTCCAGTTGTTTTTGGCTTTGTAAGAAACTAACTAACCTTATCTAGTTGTCCGCGAGTTATTATGTATTGAGGAAAGTAATTGAGAATTGATTGTGTTTTACCAACTTTTCTTCCCTTTACGCTTACATGCTGTGAAAAAGAACCATCGGAGTGTGACTCTAGAACTAATGGGCCCAGCCCTTTCACTATTTATAGACCAATGGAAACAACAGCACACTTTCCTGGCTGAATTAAATTGCATCTATCAGTGCTGAATTTGCCAAAAAATAAATCGTGGCCCCTAAATATTTGCTCAGGCCCCCATAGCCAGCACTATGGAAGGTCGGGGTGCTGAATATCAAGGCTGCATGGTCTTGATTCCACTGGATGATTCTTTAATTCACCACCAGACACTTCTTGCCCCTTTATCTCACCTTGCAGGTTCTTTTCTATCCCTGCTTCCCCACTTTGCCACTGTTTTCCCACATTCTCTGTCTCCTTCTTTCCCTCTTTTGAGTTTTCATCTCTCTTGCTATGGATCAAAGTCTGTTGAGGGAAAAGAAGTGCTGGTCCCCAGAAATGACAGCCGGTAGGACCCACTTGCAACCATCAGCCCAAATTAAGCACTGGCTTCTGTACATGCCACAACTACTCAGTCTGTAATCTGGGAATCAATAAACCCCTTGATGTCGTGTTCTCAAATGCTCTCCCGATACAGGTGGCACTGCGGACTGATAGAAGATTCTCTTTCCCAGTGAATCACTGATGTGCTTGTTACTTCAGTCCCACAAGCCAGATGTTTACCCTTAAGAACTACAGCAACCTCGCCTCCTTCTCATGGTAAGCTTTGTGCCAAGCTCTCGATTCTCAGTTTGATTTAAAGTCAGTAATTTATGGAACAATCTCACTCTCTTTTATTACTTCTCACAGCTAGGATTCACCTTTCTATTATGTCAGTGATATAGGCATTTTCCATAGATCTCACAATTCATATTCTCTCGCCACCTGTAGCTTACCTTAAATCTCCCCTCCTCCCAAAATCAGTGACTGATTTGTTTCACCACAGCAAATCTATTATGACTGTTCAATTTCCTTCCATGGCCATTGTATCTTCATGTTAAAAAGAATATCAAGACACTAACTAGACAGACCTAGCTGCTCAGGTATTTACTGATCAGTTTTTTGTACAGCTGATTACTCAGTACCGCCACTTAATGGTTTGTTGTTCTGAGACTTTTCCGCTCAGCACAATTTCCCCCTTTTCTACCGCCATCCCCATCTCGACTCTCAACGGGATTTTACTCCTTGCCAGACTACATTATTCACTGTGATCCTCTATGACTTTGGAGCACCGTTTGGGACCTCACTTGCACATGCCTATTTATAATTATCCCTAAATCAATGTTTTCCGATGCTGCCTTATATCATAGTGGGCTTACAACCCTCATTTCAACCCTTATTTACCGACTACACATTGGTTCTTGATTCCTGTGCTTTTCTTACCATTTGAAGATAGAATCTCACATTTCTGCTGGCATTTCTAAAAATGAACCTACTTCTTGGTCTTTCTTCATGTTACTCCCATCTTTACTAGACTTCCTATCCCTCTTATCCCAGATGCTGCCATATCCAAGTCCTGGCCTGTGCTTCACAGTATTATCATCTTTTTTTCTTTCTTCATTTTTCTTCTCTGTACCTTAAAGTGATAGCCTACAAAAAAAGGCTTCTAGGCCCATGTGAATCACCTCATCACAACCCAATTTGTGAAACTGCGCATGTGCAGGGCTACACTAGCATGTTTTCATTGCTGAATCTTTTCAGAAAAAGTGTCTTATGATAGAATTACAGCCTTGAAAAAGCCCCAGACCTGTGCACCATCTTGAAGCAAAACATATGTTGGTTGCAGAAATGTCAGCACCCTCTGAAATTTTCATTTGTAAATAGTAGACTGTACAAAGAAAACCTAACTAGTAACAATGAACTAAGTTGTTATATAATTCTCACTAATTATGTGATTGAATTTGTGATGTAATTGCATAGTGTTATGCATTCACATGTGCGTATCAGATTTAGCACAAATGCCACCCGTGATGGTGCTGGCAGATGATTCGTAATAAATCTGGTCCAGCAGTATTTTCTGCTTCAGTGTTTTATACAAAACTCTATTGCATGATAGACAGTATATCTGGGGTCCGGTCCACTAAGGTCTAGATGGACAAGGGGTTTTAGCTTTCGTTAAACCATTGGCGAATGCTAAACCCTGACTGGACTACTGCCTCGTCTTAATAAAAGTTGTAAAACTTTAATTTTTCTTCTAAATGTATACCGTTTTTCCTTTAAGAAAAATGGTCTTCATCAAAAGAATGATTGCTTTATTTAAAAGTTATCACAGATATGGTGGTCTGCTGATCCCAGTATCTCTGTAATGGCAACACACTCTAGTGGAATGACATTTGTGACCAACCTCATTATTTTCATGAGATAAGTTGAATTATGACCTACTCTGATTTTGTATTTTGTGAATGACCTATTATGGCATGGGTGTGTTTGTAAAATAACAATGCATTTGTTAAAAGTCGGTGCGCAATTTGCGACCACCTTCACTAAATACACTCTTCGTATATGAGACCTAATGTTGCTAGTTGATAGCATTAAATTAATGATGGACTTCAAAATTTGGAAAAGTAGAGGTCAGTTTGAGATGTTTTAAAACATTTAACTACAAGCAGCAGATTCGCCTTGTGGCACTAAATTAGCTAAACACTAGCATGTAGACATTTATAACACTGCACACATCTGGGCACTGACATACAAATTGATGCAGCAGCCTGTTTGTGCTAAGTTCAGCTATTGCAAACTGCTGTTTGTGAAAAGTTGAGCCATCAATCAAGGATAGCATGAGAGGTAAATTGTGGCTATCATATTCACCCTCAGGAACAAAGAAATCTCACCAATACATGGAAGTTCAAGTAACGAAAGGCAGTTTTTGTGCAATTCCAACAATATCATGTCAATAGATGGCTGCAATCCCTGAGCCACAGGGAATGCACTAGTTTTGCTTTACAGACCAGAAACTACACATTCTCATAAAATACATCTGCAAGGATACCAAGATGCTATTTTGAAAGGGAGCAGTGTGTGTTACAAAAGCGTCATTGGGGTATACATACAAAGAACAAAAAGTGCTTTTGCGATGCATCTTAAAATCAAGGAGATCAAGTAATGATGGAAAAATATAGGAGTATATGTACAAGAACTGCCGCTAACTAATGCTAACGCTAGTTAGCTGCAGTTTTCCTAACGTGGCCTATCGCGAAAAACTATCGCCCTGTTAGCAATGTGTTTACAATACGTCGCTACACAGCGATAGTTTCAGGTAGCTACGTTGAAAACTGCCGCTAATGCTAGCATGAAGGCGATACAAATTCTGACGTTAGCGGGCGAAAACTGACGAAAGGCCCATTAGCAGCAAAAAAACTTACATTAGTTAGCCCAACGTGAATTTTTTTTGCCTCTAGAGGCAATAATAGCCTATACGTCCACCTCCAAAGAAAAATAAGAAACAAAACCAATGGGATGCAGAATGGACCAGCCAGGGCCAAGTGCAGCACAGATAAACAACCCCCCCCAAGCCCTCCAACAGCCAGGATGACCAGCCAGAGTCCCAGGGGAAGAGGAAATTCAGGGTTACAATCATGAAAAGAGGTGCATCACTTTGCCAAAAAAATGCATTTGGTATCCATACTGACTGTATAGCAACCCATTACAAAATGGATGCCATTTTTACCGCACAAATTCTCCCATCCAGGGACGTGGATTGTCCTTTGACTATGTCTAGTTACTATATGTGTGGTGGTGTAACCAATTGCCCAGTGTGTGAGCAAGGGGACTGTGTTCCCGGAAACGCGTAACTGGTAATAAAATCATTGCATTTGGACTGCCCTGAGAAAGCGTAATTACTTGGACCTTGGCAAAAAAAACAAAAGAATATGTATAAATATATATAAGAAAAATATTTATATATTCACTGAAAAAACCGTAGGTTTCAGGGATGTTATAGTTAGTTGGACATTTCACTCATACAAAACCAGAGAAATGTGAACGTTATAGTTAGTAGAGCTAACTATAACTCGCGCTCCTGCAATGCACTGCTGATGACGTCACATATTACATAACTCATGGCATGGTCAGTGACATCACTAATGACATCTCAAATGACATCACTGATAACATCAATGATGACATCATCCAGTGAATGTGTGTTTCTGTAAAGTTTAAATATATTTTATATATGTTAATGCGAAGGTGTTGAAGAATGAGTTGGTGTATAAGTGTGTGGGTGGAGAATTTAATAGGTGTGTGAATGACTGTAAAAGTTAGTGATTAAATGTGTCTTACTGAATGCATGGGTTAGAGACTAAACTGTGTGAATGTCTGTATCAGTCTCTCAGTTGTTGTGCAAGCTGCTGCATGGGTTGAAGATTAGGTACACAACTGTCTATATGGGTTACTTATTGGTTGCATGAGTATCTGTATGGGTGCCTCAGTGTTTGTGTGTGTGGGTGGGTGGGCGGTGTGTGACTTTCTGCCTGCATGTGTGAGTGGATAATTTACTGGGTGCATGGGTTCAATAGTGCATGTGGGAAATAGCTGTATAGGTTAGTGAGTGTGTGTATCAGTATGTTGGTGAGTGAATGTATGTCTCACGGGTATATGTGTGAGTAACTACATATGTGAAAGGCAGTATATGTGAGTGTTAGAGTATATAAATGACTTTATGTGAGAGTGAGTAATTGTGAGAGTGGCTGTATAAATGAGTGTGCGCTTGTGTCAGTGATTATATAAGAGAGTAAGTATATGTTAGTATCTGTATGAATAGGTTAGATAGTGAATGTAAAACTGTATAGGTAAGTAAATGGCAGTGTAATTGATTCTTTAGATGACTAGCTAGGTGTGTCAATAACTCTATGGATGAGTGATGATGTATGAGTGTTTGTAAAGGCGTATGAGTACATATAATAGTGCTGTATTGATGAGTGACTGTATGTATGAGTAACTGTATGGGTGAATGAATGAATGGGTGTGTATAGCTAGGAATTAGTCAGTGGGTATATAGTAACTGCTATTGATTTGTCTATGGTTTCGAAAATGGTGGTCTGTATTTTAGAGTGGGTGTATCAAAGGTTATATTAGGGTGTAAGGAGATGCATCAGATTATAACGTAGTTGATGTCATCAGTGATGTCATTTGAGATGACATCAGTAATGTCATCAGTGATGTCACTGACCATGTCATGAGTGAGTGAGGTGGCATTTATAAAGCACATGGCTACCCATGGGCATCCCAGCGCTGACGATGTAATATGTGTCATCATCAGCAGTGCATTGCGGGGGCGTGAGTTATAGTTAGCTCTACTAACTATAACGTTCAAATTTCTCTGGTTTTGTACGAGTGAAATGTCCAACTAACTATAATGTCTCTGAAACCTGCGTTTTTTTCAGTGATTTTCTAATGTTTTTTAAATGCTAATTCCTAACTATAACATCCCTGAAACCTATGTTTTTTTCAGTGAATTTCAAAGGTTTTTTAAATGCTAATTTCTAATTATAATGTTAATTAAACCTATAGTTTTTTCAATAATTTTAAATTATCATTCCATTCTCAACCTGGTGAAAACAGCCGATATCGCCAGTTTTCCAGCAATAGCTTCTGCCCAAAACAATTGCCTCAAATGAGAGCAACAACTAACGCTAATAATATGCAGAGTAGGCGTTCCTGTGCAAAAATAACACGAAAACACCACTTCCCGATATTTTCAATGAGCAGCCAAATCTGCGGTGCGATCCAAAAGCAGGCGATAAGCTGCGTTAGCAGTAGGAATGTAACATCTGCCTTTTACTGGTGTAAAGTAGGAAGACTGCCTACAGTGTGAAAGGGAGCCCAGCCCAGAATCACATCTGAAGACCAACACATGTCATAGAGCTACTGACCATGCACCTCCGACACCCAAGAAGGCCACAAAACCCACTGCCACCACCCTCAGGAGCTCCCCCCGGAACCCCCCCTACTACCACCGAGGCAGCGCATAAAAGGACAGCGGACCTTCCAAAAACGGCATGGCCCCTCAGCCACATAATAGCTGAATGTTGCGAGATGTGGCAACCAAACATGTGTGAAGGACGCAAGTTAGCCACCAATAATAATGCACACAATACCAAGTGTAGCGGTGATGTGCTAGACAGACCTCACTATACAGAGCACAAACCTCTCCATGTGTACATATACTGCTGGTACTTGTAGTGTTGTGGACATTGGACGCAACCATGTTACCTCAGGCAGTGGGGAAGATCTCAGTCATGTACCTGTGACGTCCCCCCCTGCAAGCGGAAGCGCAGTGGACTGGTCCAACGTATGCCACTCCAGTGTAGAAGTGTGAATAAATAGGCCAGGGCTCTGGGCGTGGTTCACTTGTGTGAAGGCCAACGTGTCTGCCAGAGCAGTGGCTCTCACCCTGCCATGTGGCTGCCTCCATGACTGCGGGCCTCCTCAACACAGGCCCCCTGCGAACACAGCGGCACAGCACCGCAGTTATGTCTGTACAGACTGCTGTCTTCAATCTACACTGCAGATAGCAGGGCTCACAATTCAGATGGAGTCGCGATTGCAGACGATGCAGCCCAGTAGGCAAGACACATTGCTCCCAGTGCAGCCTGCCCGGACCACGCATCATCGCAGGCTGCGTACACACTGAGCGCCAGAGGTACCACTAACTCAGTGCACCACAAGTCAACGCCACGTGGCCTTTTTAAGGCAGAATTCGTTAGACAAAAGACATTGCTAGCAGTGTGGCCCGCCCGGACAACGCATCCTCGCAGGCTGCACACAGGCGGAGTGCTTCAGGTGCCACTAACTCAGTGCACCACAAGTCACCGCCACGTGGCCTTACTGAGGCAGAATTCATTAGACAAAAGACATTGCTACCAGTGCGCCCCGCACAGACCACGCATCATCGCAGGGTTAGCACGCGCTGGTTGCTTCAGGTACCCCTAATTCACTGCACCATAAGTAATCGCCATGTACCCGTATTAAGGCAGAATTCATTAGACAAAAGACATTGCTACCAGTGCGGCCCGCCCGGACCACGCATCATCGCAGACTCCGCACTCGCTGAATGCTTCTGATGCCTCTAACTGTGCAGCTTAAGTCAATGCCACATGGCTGTCTGTCCTTCCTGGCCACTGCCTCCGGCCTACACTGCGGTTAGCAGGGCTCACAATTCAAATTCAGTCTTGATTCATTAATTTCAGAGTCCAATAGGCAACCAACTATAACGTCCCTGAAACCTACATATTTCGACAATGTAGTCCATACACGTTTCATCTTTTGTTCCATACGCCCACACTGTGGTCAGCAGAGCTCACAATTTACATTGAGACATGATTTATTAATTGCAGACAGAATTGTACTTTATGTCCTTGGATTTTGTCAAGAGGAAGTGACAAAAAGCATTCCTCGATGTCTGTGCTGACTACTGCCTTCGATCTACATTGCGGACAGCAGGGCTCACAATTCAGATCGAGTTGTGATTGCAGATGACGCAGTTCAGTAGGCAATAGACATTGCTACCAGTGCGGCCCTCCCGGACCACGCATCTTAGCTAGCTGTGTACACGCGGAATGCTTCTGATGCCCCTACCTCAGTGCACCACAACCCCTCATGGACCATTTATGATTGAATCTTTTGTGTATGATTTCAGATCTGCTGCCCCTACCTCAGTGTACCACAAGTCATGAACCCTTTACGATAGAATCTTTTGTGTATTATTTCACATCTGGTGCCCCTACTTTAGTGCAGCACAAGTCATGGACCCTTTATGATTGAATCTCTGTGTGTGATCCGATGATTACTGTTGTACTTGTTGCCAGCACCAACCATTCCCTGAGGGCTGGCTTACACTCACCCCACACGCATCCAGCACAGACGTCACTGTACATGTGACCCTGGTAATAAAAAGGGGCCGAGCGCACGTGCCCGTACCCAGTTCCACTATCTATCTAACTGTGTCCGTGTGTTCATTATGTATGCATGATGCTGCCCCTGGGCCCTACCACATTACATTCTGCTGTGGACAGCGCTCGCAACCATGTTACCTCTGGCAGTGGGGAAAACTTCAGTTATGTAACTTTGTCTCGGTCATTGTATAAGTACATAGGTAGAGACTGGATCATTAGAGTCGGCAAGGAGAGTGTATAGTGAATTTATAAGTGCTTCGGAATTAGCGGAGTGATTAGATAAGTACATATGTTGGCGGAGCCTAACCCCCGAGCACGAGCTTGGCTCTAATTGGCTGCCTTCCATGTGCCAAAAACAGAAATTTGGGCTTTGCATGGCCCTGTATTGCTACAGCTGCAACACTCCACTGAATGTGCAATAAACATTCATATCCGCACAGATATGTCATGTGAACGATCTTTCATGTGTGGAAGTATGGATGAATGCAGTGTCAGTGATTTCGCCTACCCCCCATGTTGGCCATGGTTTGGGACTTGGGTCACAGGGTGACACATTGGCGCTTGCGGCCCGGGTGGCAGCAGCACTACAACAGGGACACCCGCATCAGTTGATTCCTCATACAGCCCAGGACGGAACCACTCCCAGAGCTCCGGAGTCATTGTTCACAGCCTCACGCAGGACTGGCATACGCCAGGCCAGCCCACTCCGCTTACGCATACAGGGAGGGACAACAACGCTACATGGCCCAGATTTTCATTGTAGTGATCTGCTGCTCACAGGTCTAGTTGTCAGTACGCTACAGCCACTCCCTGATGGCTGGTTTACACTCACACCACACCCATCAAGCACAGGCATTACAGAACACGTGACCACATCAATGAAAAGGACCGGGTGCACATGCTCCACGCCATTCCCATTTCAGACTTGGTGGCACCGGATGCACTGCGACCGGCACCGGCACACCGCCACAGATCGGTGAATTTCGGTGTACTGAGTTAGGGGCACTGTAAGTGCTGAGCGGGTGTGCAGCCTGCGGTGATGCCCCGTCCCGGCGGTCCGGACAGGTCAGGTTTTATGTGCCCTGCTGGACCACAGTGTAGGCCTGACCCATCGAACAGCGGGGGCCTACTGCCACGTGCCGTGGCCTCACTGGTCACAGAGTTAGTGGCACCGCAAGGGCTGAGCTGGTTTGCAACCTGGGATTATGGCGGTGCACAGGTATGCCATGGTAAAATCAAGACGCAGCTCCAAATGTGAGACCTGGTGGCCTGCGGAGCAGGGCTGCATGATATGCAGGGTGCCCTGTCCGCGGGCCCCGGGCTTGGGGCTTGCAGCGGCATGTGGTAGGCCCTCTTTTCTTGCAATAGGTGAGCAGAGAGGCTTGTTTGCGCAGCGGCAGGCAGTCACCTCCGGACAGTGGGAGTGGATGTGGTGCAGCAGCCTGGATGCGCAGCGGTGGGCAGTCACCTCCAGGCAGTAGGAGTGAATGTGGTGCAGCAGTCTGGGTGCGCAGTGGTGGGCAGTCACCTCCAGCCAGTGGGAGTGGATGGGGTGCAGCAGCCTGGGTGCGCAGCAGCGGGCAGTCACCTCTGGGCAGTGGAAGTGGATGGGGTGCAGCAGCCTGGGTGCGCAGCGGCGGGCAGACACCTCTGGGCAGTGGAAGTGGATGGGGTGCAGCAGCCTGGATGCACAAAGGCGGGACAGCGATTTCGACGTGCGCAGTCGAATGTACTCTGCCATTACTGATTGTGTACTATGTTTCAGATGAGTGAGCTTGAGGGCTCCACTATGTCCCGGCACGTGGTTGGAGACACACCAGTGGCAGAAAGGTGAGCATTGAGGGTTTTGTCCGCAGTGTGGGCACTCACTGTCCCTCTCCATCTCTTCCTTTCTCTCCCTCACACTCTTTCTCTCTCTCATCCTCTCTCTCACACTGTTTCTTTCTCTCTCTCTTCCTCTCTCTCACTGTTTCTCTCTCTCTTCCTCTCACACTTTCTCTCTTTCTCTCTGTCTTACTCTCACTCTTTCTTTCTTTCTCTCTCTCTCACTCTTTCTCTCTCTCTCTCTCCTTTGATGGACGCATGATGCACAATCTTATCTTGCTTTTTGTCTAGCAGGCTGTGATTCACAAATTGATGACCACTCCCACATGGACCTCCTGCCATGAGGCGATGACTTCAGTTCCACTGAGTTAGTGCCATCAGAGGTGAACGCGTGTGCAGCCTGCGATGATGCGTGGTCATCCTGGCAATCAACACCCACTCTGAATTGTGAGCTTGGCTTGACCGTGTGTACGCAACGGCTGAGGAGGTTGCTTTGGCACGTGGTGGACCCTCTTACACACATGCCAGTGGTGGAAGGTTAGCAGAGAGGCTTGTTTCCGCAGCAGTGGGCAGTCACCTATGGGCAGTGGGAGTGGATAGTGTGCAGCAGCCTGGGTGCACAGAAGCGGGCAGACACCTCTAGGCAGTGGGAGTGGATGGGGTGCAGCAGTCTGGGTGCGCAGGAACGGGCAGTCACCTCCGTGTAATGAGAGTGGATGGGGTGCAGCAGCCTGGGTGCACAGCAGGAGGCAGATACCTCTGGGCGGCAGGAGTCGATGGGGTGCAGCAGCCTGAGTGTGCAGGGCAGATAGACACCTCTGGGCGGTGGGAGTCAATGGCATGCAGCAGCCTGGGTGCGCAGGGGCGAAACAGAGTACGCATGTGCAGTTTTATATACTCTGCCATTACTAATTCTATTCTATGTTTCAGATGACTAAACTTGAGGGCTGCACTATGTTCCGGTTGGAGACACACCGGTGGAAGAAAGGTGTGCTGTGAGGATTTTCTTCACAGTGTCAACACTCACTCTCCCTCTCCATCTCTTCCTTTCTGTCACTCACACTCTTTCTCTCTCTCACTGGCTATCTCTTCCTTTCTCTCTCTCATACTCTTTCTCTCGTTCTCTGTCTCTTCCTCTCCCTCTCACTCTTTCTTTCTTTCTCTCTCTCTCATTCTTTCTCTCTCTCTCTCTCCTTTGATGGACGCATGACGCACAATCTTATCTTGCTTTTTGTCTAGCAGGCTGTGATTCACAGATTGATGACCGCTCCCACATGGACCTCCTGCCACGAGGCGATGACTTCAGTTCCACTGAGTTAGTGCCATCAGAGGTGAACGCGTGTGCAGCCTGCGATGATGCGTGGTCATCCTGGCAATCAACACCCACTCTGAATTGTGAGCTTGGCTTGACCGCGTGTATGCAACGGCTGAGGAGGTTGCTTTGGCACGTGGTGAACCCTTTTACACACATGCCGGTGGTGGAAGGTGAGCAGAGAGGCTTGTTTCCGCAGCAATGGGCAGTCACCTATGGGCGGTGGGAGTGGATAGTGTGCAGCAGCCTAGGTGCACAAGAGCGGGCAGACACCTCCGAGCAGTGGGAGTGGATGGGGTGCAGCAGCCTGGGTGCACAGAAGCGGGCAGACACCTCTAGGCAGTGGGAGTGGATGGGGTGCAGCAGTCTGGATGCGCAGGAACGGGCAGTCACCTCTGGGTACTGAGAGTGGATGGGGTGCAGCAGCCTGGGTGCACAGCAGGAGGCAGATACCTCTGGGCGGCAGGAGTCGATGGGGTGCAGCAGCCTGAGTGCGCAGGGCAGACAGACACCTCTGGGCGGTGGGAGTCGATGGCGTGCAGCAGCCTGGGTGCGCAGGAGCGAAACAGAGAATTACGCATGTGCAGTTTTATATACTCTGCCATTACTGATTCTATACTATGTTTCAGATGACTAAACTTGAGGGCTGCACTATGTCCCGGTTGGAGACACACCGGTGGAAGAAAGGTGTGCTGTGAGGATTTTCTCCACAGTGTCAACACTCACTCTCCCTCTCCATCTCTTCCTTTCTGTCACTCACACTCTTTCTCTCTCTCTCACTCACTATCTCTTCCTTTCTCTCTCCCACACTATTTCTCTCGTTCTCTGTCTCTTCCTCTCTCTCTCATTCTTTCTTTCTCTCTCTCTTCCTCTCTGTCTCACTCTTTCTCTCTCTCTCTTCCTCTCTCTCACACTGTTTTTCTCTTTCTCTCTCTCTTCCTTGTATATCACTCTTTCTCTCTTTCTATCTCTCTCCCGTGATGGATGCATGACGCACAATCTTATCTTTCTTTTTGTCTTGAAGACTGTGATTCATAAATTGTCGAGGTATGACACGCCATGCCTGTACCCACTTTTATTTTGTTGTTTTGTTTAAATAAAATGTTTTATATGTAGATCCATAGATGACTGAGATTCTTATTTGTCCAACCTCACATGCATCTTCTTTATTATAATTGTGCAATATCAGCCAATTTGTTACGTTCCAGATTTCCTAAGGTTGCTGTCACATTTGTTTGTAGGGGGTGGGGGTGGGGGTGGGGGTGAGGGGGGTATGGCAGACAAGTGGCTGGTGGCGAGGGGTGTCAGAGCAGTGTTGGGTGTCCGAGCTGCATGATCGTTGGCTCCATTGCATCTGTTGTCATTCAGGTGGGGCTCTGGGCTGGGCTCCCTTTCATGTTGCAGGTTGTAGACTTTCTGTACTCCAGCTCAGAGCAGGTGTAAACTTCCTGCTACTAACCCACCTTATCGCCTGTTTTGTACTCTCCTCGACAATCTTGCCGGTGGTTGAGAAACTTGCGAAGTGATATGTTCGCTGCTTTTTGCACGGGAACGCCAACTCTACATCTCATGAGCAATATCTGCCGGGGTCAGCCGCGACGATGCTTTTTGAGGCTGCTATCGCTGGTAAACTGGAGATATGGTCTGTATGCTCCTGCTTGTGAATGGTGCGTTAAATTTATCACCATTTTGGTTGTGATAAAGTGCCGTTAACTCGGCGATGTGTCCTTCAGAATATACTCCTCGGTGTTTGAAAGAAGTACTCGAGTGCTGTGCTGAGAGCCGCGCACCCATCACTTTCACATGGGGGGCCACGCTGAGAGCCGCGTTAGAGTCGCGAATCCTTTATTTTTTTAAACGTCCACTTTCACTAATTTACATACGCCTCGGGGACCCCATCCCCCGAAGCAGGCCGACATGTTCATTATTTTTTCTTTTAAACGTGAAGAGGGCCACGTCGGCCCCCCTCCCATGGCCAATTTCGGCCCCAAGGACCCCATTCCCCGGGGCCTGGCCTCACCGTTGGGGGAGCCCCAATGCCCCGACGGTCACGCCGGCTCCCCACGTCCTGCGGGAGCTGGCATTGCTTTTCCACACGGAGAGCTGCTGACATGCAGCTCCCCATGTGGAAAAGCAATAAGCTTTGGATTTTGGAAGCGAGAGCAGGGAAACCTGCTCTCGTTTCCAAAATCCAAAGCAAGTTTGTGCAGCTCCCGCCCTGTCATAGCAAACAGCAGTGGCCACTCCCAACATGAGTGAAGCCCTGGGGAGGTGGTGGTCCTCGGGGCTGCGGTACCCCAGCAGGCCCCCACTATTATTTTTTAAGAAATGCCCCCCGGACCTAGCCCACCTGGCGGCCTCATTAAAATAATACGCGGGAACCGGCGCTTTATTGTTTTTAAAACAATTTCAGTGGAATTCGCGACCCCAGCGCGTATTGCACCGACATTTTTGTTTTTTAAATGTTTTTTTTTGGCCCTGGTGGTCCTTCTGAGCAGGCCTAGGGGGTCAGGGTGTTTCTACCCTGCCCCCTTCTCTTGTTTTATATCTTTGTTTCTCTGTTTTCTGGTGGTTCCCTTCTACCGAGTTACAAGATGGCTACCAACACTTCCTGGTTTGGAGTGTTGACAGCCAATTAGAATGAAGCTCGTGGTCGTGGCAGCCAATTAGAATGAAGCTCATGGTCGGGACGGGTCGCGACTCCACCACTGGCCTAGATATCGAAACCTTTATTTTTTTAATGTCTCTGCAACTACTGAACGGAATTACACCATTTAAAAAAAAGGTCACTTTCGGAACTAAGCACTACCTTTTTGCCAAATTTGGGGTAATTCCGTTCAGCAGTTTCAGCTGTAGCCTTGCCCAAAGTTTCCTATGGGAAATTGAGTTTTTGACTCTTATTTTTTGAATTTCTCAAAAACTACTGAACGGATTTACACCATTTAAAAAAAAAGGTCACTTTCTGAAGCAAGCTCTACCTTTTTGCCATATTTGGGGTAATTCCGTTCAGCAGTTCAGGCTGTAGCCCGTCTCTAAATTTCCTATGGAAATTAACATGGAGAAAACACGTTTTGGGACCCACCTTTTTTCTCAGCCCCCGCTTGACAAATCACCCCCAAACTTTCAGGATAGGAGTTGACCTGGATAGACTTTTGTTTTGGAGAATTTCGTGAAGATTCGTCAAACGATGCCAAGGTTATTAGCAAATCAAAAAATGCTTTTCCTATGGAAACTAGGTTCTAACTATATATATATATATATATATATATATATTCACTGAAAAAACCAAAGGTTTCACACACGTTATAGTTAGGAATTAGCATTTAAAAAACCTTGCAAATTCACTGAAAAAACCATAGGTTTCACACATGTTATAGTTAGCTGGACATTTCTCTCATACAAAACCAATGAAATTCCCTCGTTATAGTTAGTTCAGCTAACTGTAACTCGCGCCCCCGCAATGCACTGCTGATGACGTCACATATTACATCACTCATGACATGGTCAGTGACATCACTCATGACATCACTGATGACATCTCAAATGACATCACTGATGACATCACTGATTACATCATCCAGTGAATGTCTGTTTTTCTGAAAATTAAATATGTTTTATATATGTATATCTCAAGGTCGATGGAAGAATAAATGGGTATATAAGTGTCTAAATGGATGATTTGTTTTTGAAAAATTGATTGTGTAACTGACTGATTAAGTATATCATAGTGAATACATGGCTTAGTGAGTAATCTTTAAATATGTAAATATCTGTATCAGTCTCTCACTTTGTGTATAAGTGGCTGCATGGGTTGGTGAGTAGCTACATGGGTGTCTATATAGGTTATTAGTTGTTTTTTTTAGTATCAGTGTGAGTGTGTGTATGGTTCGGTGGGGGGTATTACGTAGTGCATAGGTGCATGAATGAGTGACTCAGTGTTTGTATGTGTTGAAGACAGCATGTCTGCAGGACTGTATGGGTGGATGAGTGTGTGTATGGGTGTGTTAGTGAGTGAATGACTGTCTCAATAGTGTCTCTATGAGTAACTACATATGTTTTAAACTAGTATATGTGACTATTGGTGTATATAAGGGAGTATATGTGAGAGTGAGAGATTGAAAGAGTTCCTGTATGAATAAGTATGTGTTTCTATAAGTGATTGTTTAAAAGACTAAGTATGTGTAAGTTCCCGTAGAAGTAAGTGTGGTGGTGTGTGTATAACTGTATATGCAAGTAAATGTATGTTTGATTCTTTATTTTCATGAGTGACTATGTGTGTCAGTAACTCTATGGATGAGAGGCATTGTGTAACAGGATGTATAGGTGTATGAGTATATATGATGAGTGAGTACATGTATGAGTGACTGTACAGGACTGTTGGTGAATGAGTGGATGTGTATGTGGATCTTAGAATTACTGAATAGGTTGTTGTAACTGGTATTGGTATGTCGATTGTTTTGAAAATTTTAGTCTCTATTTTTGAATGTGTGTATCAAAGGTTATAGTAGGGTGAGAGGAGGTCTGCCACTCTATCACAAGGATGATGTCATCAGTGATGTCATCAGTGATGTCATTTGAGATGTCATCAGTGATGTCATGAGTGATGTCACTGACCATGTCATGAGTGATGTAATATGTGACGTCATCAGCAGTGCATTGCGGGGGCGCGAGTTATAGTTAGCTGAACTAACTATAACAGGGGGAATTTCATTGGTTTTGTATGAGAGAAAGGTCCAGCTAACTATAACATGTGTGAAACCTATGTTTTTTTCAGTGAATTTGCAAGGTTTTTTAAATGCTAATTCCTAACTATAACGTGTGTGAAACCTTTGGTTTTTTCAGTGAATTTGTACGGTTTTTTAAATGCTAATTCTTGAATTATTTAATTAAAAAAAATATTTTTATAATAAAAATAAAATTCATATGTATTCATTTATATATTATCTGTATCCTTTTATTTGTTTTTGCTTTTTAAAAAAAATTTCAATTAGGATAAAGTTGAACAGTTTTTTTAATTTTTGCAATTAATTTTTCTCCACTTTTTTTTTAATATAAATTCTTGGGGTGCGCGCTCTGAGCGCGCTCCTAGTACAATTTCGTAAGTTTTTTATGAATACCGTCGTACGTTATTTACGTACGCATATAAACGTCATAGTGCGCGCTGGGAGCGCGCACCCAGTACGTATGCGTACGTACGTACGCATGCGTGCGTGCGTCCTACGCGCTCCACGCGGTTTACTTCCGCATACGCTTAAATTACGCGCAATAACGTTCGCGTATACGCGTGTTCAACGTATGCGCGCTACGTACGCGCATATGACGTATGCACATGCGCTCCTACGCGTTCGCGCATGCGTAATCACGAGGTGCGCGCTCGGAGCTTGCGCAGTGCGCGCACCTCGGGTTATATGCTTAATAAAACAACACTTCTTATTGGTTATCATTACTTTCAGTTTCTGATTGTTTCAACACTACACCCAATCCCCTCATGGCAAGTCATGTGATCAAGAATCATCACTTTTGATTGGTTTGAAGTACTTTCAGTTCCAGATTCTTCCCAAACCACACCTACTCCCCTCATTATTAGTTCTGATTCCTTTGGAGAAGGAGCTATTCTGTTGTTGAGAGACAATGGCTGAACAGCAACCATCTTCAGACAGTGACCAGGACACTCTTGAGAGGCAGAGGAGCAGGAAGCAGAAAGACAGCTTTATATGGCAGTTTTTCACTTTTCCAGAGGGACAAAAAAGGTAAATGCACCTAAAGTTACATGTGTACTTTGTCCAAAAGTCTTGTCACGTGGGAATCCTAACAAGAAGTATTCTTTTAGCATTCACACTATGTTGAGGCATGTTGACAAAATGCATCCAGTGACTTTTCGTCGAGCTTCTGGAGCAAACCCTCCACCTGCTCAACCGACGACATCTGCAGCAGCTCAGCCGAGCACATCTTCGGCAGCTCAGCCGAGCACTTCTTCTGCAGTGGTGCCTTTGCCTTCTTCCACACCTCGTTTTGGACCACCTTGTTTTGCGAGGTTGTCCACACGCTGCACTGATTGCGGTAAACTTATTTCTGTGTGTGAGACCAGTCTTGATCTCATTCAGAGAAAATTTGATGCGCATGAGTGCAGTAGGCCATAGATGTTTTTTCTTTTTTTTCGTTTTTCTCTTCCTGTTTCCCTCCATTAACTCAAGGGCTCTTTTAAGAGCCACTTAAAAACTAAACCCAAAAAATTTTTGGGGGGGGATTTATTTTTTTTTTTTTGGGGGGGTGCGCGCACCCTGCGCGCACCCAAGGTTTTTTTTTTTTAAATTTTTTTTTTTTTTTTTAATCTTTTTTGTTTTTTTTAAATTTAATGTACAAAAAGAGGTGAAGAAATGGAAGCATGAAAAGGGAGGATTGAGAAATACAAATATTTTTCACTTATTTTTAAAAAAAAAAAAAAATTGAATTTTTTTTTTTAAAGTATTTTGCAAGGGAACAGAATTTTTTTATTTTTTTTCTTTCCAGTTCTGCAAAAAAAGAAAAAAAGTATTAATATTCAATCATACATTACAAAAAGCATTACATGTTTTTACATATTTTACAAAGCAATTTTTTGCCCTTTTTTTGCTGTTTTCAGAATTTTTTATTTTTCCTTAAAATAGTGAAAACAATTGTATTCATCATTTAACAGCGGGCAAAAAAAAAACAATCTGAAAGATTGTTTAAAAAAAGCCCTAAAACTTTCCTCACTAAAATATACCTTGTTAGAAATATTACATATATATTACAAGTACTTTTCTAGATGAATACAAATTTTCTAGACAAACCGTCTTTAAACCTTGTCGCAAAAGCACACATGCCAAAATAATTTCTGTCTAAGGAGTCCACAATTGTTTTTATTACTTTTCCTTTAGGCCAAATAGTAATTTCAAAATCCTTTTTAAGTGATATCTTCAATTATAATCCTTTAAAATTACAAAAAATGCTTTCTTCAGATGCAGTTTTTAGTTTTCAAAATTTAGGTTTCAGAAAAATTAAATAAGAATTGGGTAGATCATAAGGCAAACGTTGCTTGAAAATCAATTGGGAATCATTACACAGTGTCCAGCCTTTTTCACATTTAAGATAAACTGTGTAATGTCCAGAAGTTACAGTAGGTCCTTCATGAAAAATTATTGCAACTGTAACAAAAGTTTTTCCAGAAATTGATAATTGTTGTCCTGTAAACTTCTTTATTAAAGTATCCAATTTTGAACCATCAGCTCTACAACGTTGCATCATTAAAATTACATACTGACCATATTTCTGTAAAAATAACGTGGAAAACATGTCAGATTTACATTCAGAACATTCCATGTTGTGATTGGCATCTTTAACTAATTTACTAAAAGTCACTGATTTACTTTGTGGTAATGGTAAAAATATGAACCTTTCTGAATCAACATTACTACTACATGTGTTCATACAGTTTTCACAGCAATGTTCCCATTTGTAAGAGACACCAAATACGTTTTCTACTTCTACTCCTTCATCTTCAAGTACACTCAAAATATATATTAAGAATTCCTGTGCATCTTGCTGGACATTTTCTTTAAACTGTGTAGAACCACAACATACATCTAAAAGATTTCTAACATCAGTAGCACTTTCTATTTCAGTTTTATCATTACTCAGCTTCTCATAAAGGAGACTCAGCAGAGAACACAATCTTTTTCCATGATTTACTATTATCTGTTCTAGCAACTTTTCAAGATAAAATACAACATTCAGCACTACATTTGCATAGCAGTTGACACCAGAGCTATTTTCAAAATGGCAACCAACAACCTCTTCAACACTGTCCTTTTTCTTTTTCCTTACAATCACATCACTGTCCTTTTTTTTTTGTTCTGTTCATCCACATTACAGATATTTTCAAATCTCCTTTTCCGAGAAACATGTTTTTCAATCACAGGATACTGACCTAAATGAGGAGCATAGGTTCTTCTTAATCTATTATACTCCTTTACACAGTTTGTATCAGCACTAACTTTTGAGTCATCAAAGTCTATCATAAATAAACCAGATAGTGTTTTCACTCGTGACAAAGCAACATATGCCATACCTTCTTTGAACACAGTAGAACCAATGTTTACAAATGCACTATCTACAGTCAATCATTGAGACTTGTGAATAGTTACAGCATATGCTAGAGAAAACGGAAACTGCTTCCTACGTACATATAAGTCTTTCACAAGCATGAAACGAACTGAACAACGACAAATGTCTTTAACTTCTTCTATCTGATCAAATTTTATTTTTAAACATTCAATTCCTTCTTTTTTCTGATAATTAATAAAACCCACAACTCTTCCCATAGCTCCATTCACTAAACCTTTTTCTACATCCAAATTTCTCCTTAAAATCACTCGACAATTCATGCAAACATATAGATTTTTTTCTAATCCAGCTGTTTTGGAAATGTTCTTCTCTAGTGAATCCAATTTATTTTTCAGTTTGCCTGTTAATGTAAAAGTAATTCTTTCATGCTGAATTTTGTCCTCTGCTTCCATTTTCTTAATCTCTTCCTTTTCCAATTTCAAAAGTTCCTCATTGAATATTGAGCACTCACGTAGTGTTGGCATTAAGCAGATTACAGTATTTTTTTCTGCAATGTTCTGGTATATTTTCTCTGCAACTATTTCTTCATTTGGAAATAAATTATGTAGCAACCAACTCTGTAATGCTTTTTTGCCAACTTCTGTGAGTAGTCCAATTCTGATATCTTTCAGAATACTTGCATAATCTTCGTCGTTTGCTTGTCTCATATTGGTAGTGAGTTCTTTGTACTCAAAGAACGACCAAATATTCGCATTACCAATGCTTCCTAATGACTTCTTCGTGTCTTCATGTGTCACAGTATTAAACACTGGTTGTCCTTTAACTGGAGTGAGCTGTAAAAGATCTCCAAAAACTATGACGTGTTTACCTCCAAATAACACGTCATAGTCTCTCTTAAGAATTTGTTGCATTCTTAAATGCACAAAGGCAAGCATTAAATTTGAAACCATGCTCACCTCATCAATAATGAGAACTTGCATCTTCTTCAACACTCTTGAAACTTCGAAGCATGCTTCTCCAGTTAGCTTGTGGTATTCTATTTTGTTCTCATGCTCCACTGGTAACATTAGCAAGCGATGTAAGGTAATTCCTTTTATGTTATAGGCTGCTAACCCAGTTGGAGCAGTTACCACACAAGACAAATTTGAAGCTGTTTTTTGCTGTAGGTAGCTTCTGATGACTTTTATTAAGAAACTTTTACCAGTTCCAGCTTGTCCACTCACATACATCCTGATTGGTTCAAATGATGTGCATGAGCACTCTTTCTTTTCATGTAGTAATCCATGATCAATTTTTTTGGTGACTTCTTCATAAATTTGTTTTTGTTCTTCATTCAGTTGTTGTTCCAGATTTAGTAAGTCGATTGAATCTTCCTGTGCTTGATTCATAGCCGTTTCTACTTCAGTCTTGGCTACTGCTGCTTCATTTTCTATGATTGGTTGTCCTAGGGGATCTTGACTAAGTGTTCCTGAACTTTGGCTGTCTTGAGAACTGTCTCTAGCTACTTCAGCTGCAATTTTTGCTTCCTGTTCATTTTCTTCATTTAACATTTGGACATAAGTTGTGAAAGTACTGCATTCTATGCTATCTTTGCTAGCATTAAAAGAATCTTCATAGCTTTGAAATTCTCCAAGTAGTTCGTCCTCTGTACGCCATGGTTTAAACAGCTGTAAAAGAGCCAAGTAGTAAAATTCCTTTTTGTCAGGAGTGTCGCAACTCAGCTTCCTGTGATTTATCAAACTTCCTTTTGTTTGTTTCACCAAACATCCTTCCTCACCAATGACTTTATATTTTCCATTGTTGATGTCTTCTGTGGCTTTCCGTGAAAAACTGTAGTTCTGCAGTAATTCATAGAGACACATTTTCTCAAGATGACGACTTCTTTTTGGGTAATATGTGTCCAACATGTTGGTTTTCAAAATATCTGTACTTTCTGGGTCATTCTCGGCCAAATATTAAATTTCTCCAACAGATTTCAGTACCCGATTTCTCATTCCTGCAAGGCCTAAGCTTACCCAAATTATTCTTCTGGATTTCGAGTAAAGACTTGCAGATGATAACCTATCTGAGGATTCATAGGATCCAATTTCTCGATGCGATACCATCTTTAAACTGAAACTGTACAGCTTCTTACTGACAGTCTTCTCGTGAGAAATCTCTTCCCACATTTCCTTCAATTCTGTTTTCTCAGATTTAGTGATGTAAGATGTGACATACCGAGCAACAGCAATAGAATTGTCTGCCACATACTGAATATCCATGTTAGCATTCCACATGGATAAAATGACTGGGTTGAAGTCATTTATAAATTTTGACTCTTCTTTTCTTTTTAGGTTGTATGTATTTTTGGGAGATTTTCTGGTTATAGTATGTCGCACAGCTGACATAAAACTGTTGACTCTTCCTTTTGAAAGAACAGGTCTAGGAAATCCAAATCGACACTTTGTGTAGAATTTATCTTTGGTCTTGTACTTCCGTCGACAGTATTTTCCACACCGATGACTTTGGAAACGTAAAACTTGTTCTTTTAACTTTTTCTCTTCTGTGCTTTTAGGTATAGCACATGTTGCATATTCTTCAATGAAAGATAACACTGCTTCATCAGCATCTGTTCCAAACTTTGGGGCATCCTTGATCCACAACAGCATATGAATATGAGGAGCACCTCTTGCCTGGTACTCTTTTCTCCAAAAGAAATCCACTACTTCTCCAAGAGGTGGATTTTTTTTATTGCAGATGAAGGACATCATAGCCTCAAATCTATGATTGAAATATCTGCAAACATTAACTGGATCCAATGAGCACAGTTCTCCTGCTGTCTTGTATTCAATGTTTTTAATGTTTGAATTTGCCTCTCGTAGAAAATCCAGTAAATCATCCCAAGCGTACTCGGCACAGCTTAGGGTTAGAAACCATGTAGGAGTTCCTAAATTCCGTAACATGCATTTTAATTCTCCATGGCGTCGGTACCAATATTCATTTGTCCCACGCTGACAAGCCATCAGATTGATCAGTTGTGTTTCCAAATGATCATCTCGGTGCTGCACTTTCTCCATAAAATCCTTAGCAGACACATTATGTAGATGTACTCCACTTTTTAAAATGTGATTTACTGCATAAGATAATGCAGACAAGTCACTTTCAAATAAAAGATGAAACAAATAAGGAATACTTTGACGAAATCTTGAATCTTCAGCATATAGTCTTGTAGTCCGATACTCAGAAGCTGGAATCTGTTCTGGGCGTTCATCGTATCGTCCACCTTTTCCTGTAGGAAACAGCTGAGGAAAACATCGAGCTTCCAAGCTCTTCTCCCATACACTCACGGGAGTTCCTTTTGCTTTCTTCATCTGAAACAGATCAATAGTGTCTCCCATAACTTCTTTTGAATGAAGAGGATGTATGCTAAAATGTTCATAAATTTCTTCTTCCTTTGACTTGTCCACTTTTTCAATTTGTCCAGTTGGTGTTTCTGTGTCTTCTTGTAAATCTTCTTCTTCTTCATCTATATGAATTGATTCATACCATTTATTATTCCTTTTCAAATATAAATTTGCTCTTTGTACTTTCCGTACATCTACCAGCTCCTGCCAAATCTTCTTATTCTTTGTAGGTACACCATTAACCAGAATAACTAATGGTTCAGTTTCCAAAGTATCTGCATCAATAGTTTCCATATTTTTTTTCAAATCCAAGGGCAAATACACCACTCTTCCTTTTAAACCTCTCAGTAAATCAGAAGGAGGTAATTTACCAGTTTTGGGCTCCATACGAACTATGGTCTGGAACGGATGAACACATTGAATGAGTATAGACTCATATGTATTTAATTCAGAAAGTTCAGCAGGAATAGCATCCAATTCTAAATTATTATGTACAGCTCTGGTCGGCATTCTATTTTCTTCTAACTTGTTATAACAGTATTTACAAATACGCTGATCTTCACCCAATTCAAAACAATTTTCCAGAAATATATATGTTGCAAAATCCTTCCACTTATAATTATCTTCATTTTCACTTTTTTTATACAGATCAACATTCCTTGTTTGAATTTTATAATGACTTCTGCGGCAACAAATACAAGTAATATTTGGTCTTTCATTAGAGATGATAGTAAATTTTGTCATTTCATCCTCAAAATTTTTAGTAATAATGAGTTCTACATTCTGTTCCTCATTTTCCTCATTAACTGTGTCCTTTTCTGCACTTTCTTGTTCTGGACCAAAGTAACAAAACTGAATCTCATCAGTAACCTTCACTACATCTGATACAGATCCACGGAACAGAGCATTATGCAACTCTTTTAACTTTACTGCTGGACTTTTAGCAAAATACAATATTCTCACAAACTTTCTCATTTCAGTATGATGAACAGCCAGCATCCTAAAATGATGAAAAACACTTTTACACACTTTTCTAGATAGACAAGCCAGAGAATGTCCCTGCAAATCAGTATTCTCTCTCACTCTGCATGGATCTAGTGTTTGAAGCACCTTCATCTTCTGTTGTACACTCTTTTTACTATATTCTCTTAGAAAGTCACGTAATTTATCAATAGATTCCTGACGCACAGTACAAATACTACTACAGTTCCAAGTCTACACTGGGGCTTTTGGATGTCTCCCCATAGCCTCAGCAGCCATTACTTCTTCCTCATTTCTTGGGACCATTTTCTCTTTTTCCATCACACAACCATCCTTAACTTCATATGCTCTACCATTGGTGTCAACTGCATGCAACAAACTATTACTTTGAAGATAACTCTCTTCATTAAAAAATGGTTCAGTACTTGAACTGTGTTTCCATTCTCCCAAGAACACTTTACAAAAGTTACTTTTTTTCACTTCTCTTTTCCTTTTGCTTTGTGACTTCATTGCATTCACTAATTTATCTAATCTACGCATCCTATTCAAAATTAGAATAAAAAGATAAAAAGTTTTCTTTTTATTTCCAAAGCCTTACTTACAATATTTTCTACAAAAAAAAATTTCTTAATAAATTTTGATTTTTTCTTATATTTTTTCACATCCTTTAGCAAATTTAACATCACTCTTCTCTGAAACATTTTTCGACTAATGTTTTTAAAATCTAATTTTCGTGTTAAATCAGTTTGACATACTTCTGATTGTACATTAGCTTTTGTTTTTTGCTGTTGACTCGGTTGTTGCTTTGTACATAAAACACTGTTTGTTTTACATTTATTTTTGCCATTTTTTTGTTTTTTGAAAATCTTTTTTAAGAAATCTCTACTCTGCTTACCAGTAGACTTTTTCTTTTTGCCATCACCAGCTTCTCCTCCTATTTTTTTTTCCCAGTTTTGTCCAGATATACTTGTTGTTGCTTTTCTTTCCTCTTTCTTGTCCTTAAAGGCATTTTTTTATTTTTTCACTGTTGCTCAGCAATACCTGCAAGAAACTTAAAAAAAATTCCTTTTTGTAATTATAATTCATTAAAATATTTTTTTTTGCTTTTCATTAATTTCAAATGTTTTTCCATGTGCCTCTCATTTGTGATTTACTAATTTGTGCACAGTGCTAACCACCACAGTTGAAAAAAAACAAGCTGCCCCTTTCCTGCAAGTGCATGTTTTACAGAACAACTGCAACACAAATTATATCTGTGGCCACAATTCCTGTGCGCACACAGCCTCATGGTGTGCTTCTAAGCAGAAAACAGAATTTGATTTGCAAATTCAAAGCACATTTACTACTCTGGTAGATCAAGTGATAATTGCTGTTACAGCCTGACACATTTTCCTTATAGTGTACAGAGACATAAAAGAGCACATTTCTTAACAGCTACTTCATACCATAAGCATCTGCAACCTGGGTGAGTGTTTAGAGTAGAGCAAAGAAAATGAGGCCTTGATGATGTTTTTATGTGTTTGCGTTATACACTGCTTTCTGAAACATCACACAGAGACCTGAGTACTACGCATGGGAGTGTTGGAGAAGCTGCTGCGTGTGTGCCAAGAGTGTGTTTCTGCAGACTATGTATTGTCAGCTGCAAGAGAGATGAGCAAGGAGACTTCCAGAACTGCATGAAGACTGCAGGGATGTATGTAACAGTGCATGTGTGCTAAGGGATAATTTGTGTAAAGACAACAGGCTGTCCCTTTCCTGGGACTGCAATTTTTACTGAACAACAACTTCACAAATTAAATCTCTGCCCACAATTCCTGTGCGCACACAGACTCATGCCATCATTTTAGGCACATAACACAGGCTGCCCCTTTCCTGGGACTGCAATTCTTACTGAACAACAACTTCATAAATTAAATCTCTGCCCACAATTCCTGTGTGCACACAGACTCATATCATCATTTTAGGCACATAACACAGGCTGCCCCTTTCCTAGGACTGCATTTCTTTCAGAACAACAACTTCATAAATTAAATCTCTGCCCACAATTCCTGTATACACACAGACTCATGCTATGTTTTTTGGAACAAAACAGTGTTCCTGAATAGTACCAAATTACTGTTACAGCCTGACACATTTCCCTTATCATTTACAGAATCAGAAAACAGCACATGTCCTAACAGCTCCTTGAGACCATGACCATGTGTTACAGGGTGAGTGATTAGAGTAGATCAATGTAAAAGAGGCCTTGGTGACGTTGAATGTGTTTGCATTACACAATGGTATCTGAAACATCACACAGACCTGAGTACTACGCATGGGAGTGTTGGAGAAGCTGCTGCGTGTGTGCCAAGAGTGTGTTTCTGCAGACTATGTATTGTCAGCTGCAAGAGAGATGAGCAAGGAGACTTCCAGAACTGCATGAAGACTGCAGGGATGTATGTAACAGTGCATGTGTGCTAAGGGATAATTTGTGTAAACGCAACAGGCTGCCCCTTTCCTGGGACTGCAATTCTTACTGAACAACAACTTCACAAATTAATTCTCTGCCCACAATTCCTGTGCGCACACAGACTCATGCCATCATTTTAGGCACATAACACAGGCTGCCCCTTTCCTGGGACTGCATTTCTTACTGAACAACAACTTCACAAATTAAATCTCTGCCCACAATTCCTGTGCGCACACAGACTCATGCCATCATTTTAGGCACATAACACAGGCTGCCCCTTTCCTGGGACTGCAATTCTTACTGAACAACAACTTCATAAATTAAATCTCTGCCCACAATTCCTGTGTGCACACAGACTCATATCATCATTTTAGGCACATAACACAGGCTGCCCCTTTCCTAGGACTGCATTTCTTTCAGAACAACAACTTCATAAATTAAATCTCTGCCCACAATTCCTGTATACACACAGACTCATGCTATGTTTTTTGGAACAAAACAGTGTTCCTGAATAGTACCAAATTACTGTTACAGCCTGACACATTTCCCTTATCATTTACAGAATCAGAAAACAGCACATGTCCTAACAGCTCCTTAAGACCATGACCATGTGTTAGAGGGTGAGTGATTAGACTAGATCAATGTAAATGAGGCCTTGGTGACGTTGAATGTGTTTGCATTACACAGTGCTATCTGAAACATCACACAGAGCTGAGTACTACACATGAGAGTGTTGGAGAAGCTGCTGCGTGTGTGCCAAGAGTGTGTTTATGGAGACTGTGTATTGTCTGGTGCAAGACAGATGAGCAAAGAGACTTCCAAAACTGCATGAAGACTGCAGGGATGTATGTAACAGTGCATGTGTGCTAAGGGTTATTTTCAGTTTTGAACATATGGCATCTACCTGTGCCTTTGCTATTTTGAAAGGGAAATCTACCCTGTTGGTTTCAAATGTTTTAGCTTTTGCCTCCCATTTGCGATTAAGTGATTTCTGCTGAGTGCTAACCACCACATTTGAAGAAAACAAGCTGTCCCTTTCCTGCAAGTGCATGTTTTACAGAACAACTGCAACACAAATTACATCTCTGGCCACAATTCCTGTGCGCACACAACCTCATAGTGTGCGTCTAAGCAGAAAACAGAATTTGATTTGCAATTTCAAAGCACATTTACTACAGTGGTAGAACAAATGATAATTACTGTTACAGCCTGACACATTTTCCTTCTAGATCACAGAGGCAGAAAAGACCACATGTCCTAACAGCTACATCATACCATGAGCATGTGCAATCTGGGTGAGTGACTACACTAGAGCAAACGAAATGTGCCTTGATGACGTTGAATGTGTTTGCGTTACACAGTGCTATCTGAAACACCACAGAGACCTGAGTACTACACATGGGAGTGTGAGAGAAGCTGCTGCGTGTGTGCCAAGAGTTTGTTTCTTGAGACTGCGTATTGTCTGGTACAAGACAGATGAGCAAAGAGACTTCCAAAACTGCATGAAGACTGCTGGGATGTATGTAACAGTGCATGTGTGCTAAGGGTTATTTTCAGTTTTGAATATATGGCAACTACCTGTGCCTTTGCTATTTTGAATTGAAAATCTACCCTATTGGTTTCAAATGTTTTAGCTTTTGCCTCTCATTTGCGATTTAGTGATTTCTGCTGACTGCTAACCACCACATTTGAAGAAAACAAGCTGTCCCTTTCCTGCAAGTGCATGTTTTACAGAACAACTGCAACACAAAATACATCTCTGGCCACAATTCCTATATGCACACAGACTCATGCTGTGTTGGTAGGCACAAAGCACAGGCTGCCCCTTTCCTGGGTCTGCAATCCTTACAGAACAACAACTTCACAAATTAAATCTCAGACAACAATTCCTATATGCACACAGACTCATGCTGTGTTGGTAGGCACAAAACACAGGCTGCCCCTTTCCTGGGTCTGCAATTCTTACAGAACTAATGCTAATTTCAAATGTGCTACCATTTTCCTCTCTTTTCTTTCAAAGTGATTTCTGCTAAATCCTAACCATCACAATTAAAAACAAGCTGTCCTTTCCTTTCAACTGCAAGTCTTACTTTTCAACAGCAACGCAAATTAAATCTCTGTCAACAATTCTTCTCTGCACACAGAGTCATGGTTTGATGGTAGGCACAAAACAGTATTCCTCATTCTTACCAGTACACATTAACTTATTGTGAAAACATACTCCATAATATCTTACAAGTTCAAAACAGTTAAATATCTCCCAAACCTCAAAATGTAAAACATAACTTTTGAAGAAGATTCACAATTCTAATATTTTTCTCATAAATCACCACATACTTCCCCTCTCAAACTCATAACTCACCTTTAAAATTAGTTACTTGTGAACGAAATGTGCCACTCAAACAGCAGACTATCAGAGTCAGAATATCAGAGCTCTACACCTCTCTCCTCTCTGCACAACCAGTAAATGGCAATGTTTCCCTCTCTTTTTTCACACATATACATGTTAATTTCAAATCTCAGTGCTTCCCACTTTTTTTCAAATGAAATCACACATTTCTATTGGTTGAAAACTTCAACCCCTTTCCAAATGTACCCTTCCCCCAACTTGACTTCTGCCTGCTACCATAGCAACAGGTCATGGAACACTGCTGTGAAGAGAGAGGTCAGAAGTTCAGCAGACAATGTTTCATATCCAAAGAGCAAAAGTGCTTGACTTTTCAAACCTAACAGCCAATCCATAGTAATGTTCTTTGGTAACACATTTTTCTGTACCAATACAAAACATGCTTTTTAAATTTTAAACATACAGCCTAGTTTTTAGTGTAGAATGGTTTCAAACAGCCAATGAGTTCTTTTTATTAAAAAAACTATGTGTGCCCCCATTTTTCAACTGTCTTTCATTTCATATTGCCTTTCTACTGAAAGACACCTACTGAGTGCATCCAGATCTCCTTGGAAGATGTTCACAGTGTGGATTGTAGGTCACAGCTATGTCTTCTGGAGTGAAAAATTTGCAGAAAAAAGAGGTATGGTGAGAGACCTTGCTTTGCCAAATGTAGACATTAAATGGATTGGTCAGAGAGGGTTAAAGTGGCACCAATTAATGCCTTTGGTGAAAACCTTTCTACATCTCCCACAGCCTAACCTTATTATTGTGCACTGTGGTGGTAATGACCTAGGCACTTTAACTGGGGTAGGGTTGAAATGCTTATTAAGGACACCTTTGTGCAATTGATGTCGCTTTTTCCACAAACTGCCTTTGTATATTCTAACATATGCCAAAGGCAAAAGTGGAACTGGTCCAACCAATTTTGTCCGCAGATTGACAAAGCAAGGAAGCACGTCAACAAATCTATTTCTGCTTTCCTCAGAGACTATGGTATGGGTTCTATATACCACAACAACTTGCGTTACAACATGCAAGACATTTATAGAGGAGACGGTGTACACTTCACTGATGAAGGCAACAGAGTCTTCCTCTTGAACTTTAGACTCTGCATCAGTACTTACTTGTAGGTACCAAAAAACACACAATAAACACAAGGGCTCTTTTTAGAGCCACCTTATATCTTTTTACTTAATTGCGATATTTTTTAAATTTTTTTGTTTTTAAAAAATTTTCGGGTGCGCGCTGGGTGCGCGCACTCGGCGATATTTTTTTGCAAAATATAAATCTTTTTTTTTGCCCTACAAGGTCCTACTGTGACCCCCTTACAATGCCTAGTGGGTCAATATCTCCCCACTCTGCCCCCTTTTCAAGTTCTCCCCCTTTGTTTATCACCCCCTCTTTATGTGAGAGACAAAATGGCGGCCGCCGCTTCCTGATTTCCACCGATTCAAATGTTTACTGACATCTAACAACCAATCAGAAGTGCGCTCGCGCACGGCAAGGTGCGCGCATAGGACTTGCTCAGTGCGCGCACGCTGCGCGCTTACAGATATATATATTGATTTAAATGCTAATTTCTCAGGAAATACTGAACAGATTTACACCAAACCTGCAAAAGGCACTTCCTTGACCTTATGGCTACCTCTCTGCCAAATTTCACATAATTCTGTTCAGCCGTTCGGGCTGTAGCTGCGACTAAAGTCCCTATGGAAAAATGCATGGGGAAAACGCGTTTTGGGACCCCCCTTTTTTCTCGGCCCCCGCTTGACGAATCACCCCGAAACTTTCAGGGTAGGAGCTGAGCAGCGCGCCCCATTAGTTTTGAAAATTTCGCGAAGATTCGTCAACCGGCGCCAAAGTTATTCAAAATAGAATTTTGAGATTTCCTATGGAAACACGGTCCTAACTATAACTACCTACTGGCAACCGCCAGTAGGTAATATATATATATATATATATATATTCAATGAAAAAACCAAAGGTTTCACACATGTTATAGTTAGCTGGACATTTCACTCATAAAAAACCAATGACATTTCCCCGTTATAGTTAGTTCAGCTAACTATAACTCGCGCGCCCGCAATGCACTACTGATGACGTCACATATTACATCACTAATGACATGGTCACTGACATCACTCATGACATCACTGATGACATCTCAAATGACATCACTGATGTCATTTGAATATGTTTTTGTTTTACCATTTTTATAAAATAAACAGGTAAGATTTATTAGTATAACATATTGTTTTTTTTTTCCTTTTTTTTGTAAAAATTTTTTTAACGTGCGCGTACGGTAAGCGCACGTCTTGTCTTGCTTCCATTACGTTAGATTTCTACGCTGTTTGCGTTCATTTACGCAATTTGCGTAGACGCACGTCACGCGCACACAGCGCGTAACGCGTACGCTGCACGCGCACGTTACGCGGAAGTGAAGGGGCGTGCCTGTTTTGCGCATGCGCGCGTGCGCGTGTCTTTTTTACGCGCATGCGTACTTCTGCCGTAAGCGCTCCGTAAGCGTACCGTAAGCGTAACGTACGCGCACGGTGGGTCATGTGATCATGAAACACAACTTTTGATTGGTTGAAACTACTTTCAGTTCTAGAACTCTCCTACACCACACCCATTCCCCTCATTTCTGCTTGTGATCCCTTAGGAGAAGGAGCTGGGTTGTCTTTGTGATACGATGGCAGAACAGCAGAGCCCTTCTGAGAGTGAGGCTAGCAGCACTACCTTGAGGCAGAGAAGCAGGAAACAAAAGAGCTCTTTCATATTGGAGTATTTTACTTTTCCAGAGGATAAGAAAAAGGTAAATGCACCCTTAGTGACTTGTAAGCTGTGTGGCCGTGTACTTTCAAGAGGGAATCCCAACAGGAAGTATTCCTTCGGGAATCACACCATGTTGAGACACCTTAAAGATGTACACAGAAGGACACATGCTCGACATACTGAAGGTAACCCTTCAGTAAGTCAACCAAGCACATCCACAGCAGCTCAGCCTGGTCCATCATCTGCAGGGCCGAGTCCTTCTTCTGCAGGTCAGGTGAGCCCTTCATCTGTGGGGGGAGCATCTCCTTTTTCTCGTCCTCTGGAAATCAACCATCGGTTTGTGAGGGTTGAAATACGGTGCGCCACTTGTCATGATCTAATTTGTCATAGGGAGACCAGTGTTTCCCTAGTGAACAATAAAATAGATCAGCACATTTGTCGTACCGACTAATATTCCCATTCTTTCTTTCCTCTGTCCCTGCATGAACACAACGGCTCTTTTAAGAGCCAACCTTACCTTTTAACTTTTTTTGATATATTTTTTAAAACTTTTTTTAATTTTTTTTTTTACCGTACGCGTACGGTACGCGTAATTTTTTATTTTTTTTTAAAAAAACACTAAAAATCAATTATCACATTACAAGGTCCTTGAGAGACTACAATGAAAAACTGAAAATGTGATTGTGGAGAAGTGGAAAAAAGGGACCATGAAATTTTTGACTTACCATACCCACTCAAAAAAATATTTATTAATTTAAATTTAATTTAATTGCTTTAAAAATGGTTCTAGCTTTCGAAAATTTTCTATCTCAATCTGAAAAAAAAGAAAAAAGTATTAATATTTAATAAAACATTTTATAATACAGTACACATATTTACATTTTTTTCAAAAAAAAATTTTGCCTTTTTTTTGCTGTTTTCAGAATATATTGCATTTCACTATAAATTGTGAAAGCAATTGCATTCATCATTTAACAGCGGGCAAAAAAAAAATTAACAATCTCAAAGATTGTTTTCAAAAAGCCCACAATCTCTAATGCAAATGTGAAATCTCCAGAGCAATACGCAATAAATCTCTGCCTGTAATTCCTCTTTGCACACAGAGTCATGTTTTCACATTAGTCACAAAACGAAATTTCTTTGCCAATTTGAAAGCACACTTACTTTTTTGGCAAGTGATAAACACTTTTACAGACTGACACATTTTGAATCCACTTTTTAGATTCTTAAAAAAGCACATGTCCAAACTGCTTTTTCAGACCAGCACCATGTGTAACCTGGGTGACTGACTACACTCCAGCAAGGGCAACCAGCCTTAGTGATGCTGAATGTATTTGCATTACTGACTGAAACCTCAAACCCCACTCGGTTGTGAATACTATGCATGATCCCAGAGGATAAGCAGCTGGGTGTGTGCTAAGAGTCTGCTTCTACACAAAAAAAATGGCTCACCCTTTCCATCTAATGCAACTGTGAAATCACCAGAGCAATACGCAATAAATCTCTGCCTGTAATTCCTATTTGCACACAGAGTCATGTTTTCACATTAGTCACAAAACGAAATTTCTTTACCAATTTGAAAGCACACTTACTTTTCTTTTTTTTTGGCAAGTGATAAACACTTTTACAGACTGACACATTTTGAATCCACTTTTCAGATTCTTAAAAAAGCACATGTCCAAACTGCTTTTTCAGACCAGCACCATGTGTAACCTGGGTGACTGCCTACACTCCAGCAAGGGCAACCAGCCTTAGTGATGCTGAATGTATTTGCATTACTGATTGAAACCTCAAACCCCACTCGGTTGTGAATACTGTGCATGATTCCAGAGAATAAGCAGCTGGGTGTGTGCTAAGAGTCTACTTCTGCATACAAAAAAATGACTCACCCTTTCCATCTAATGCAACTGTGAAATCACCAGAGCAATACGCAATAAATCTCTGCCTGTAATTCCTCTTTGCACACAGAGTCATGTTTTCATATTAGTCACAAAACGAAATTTCTTTGCCAATTTGAAAGCACACTTACCACTCTTTTTTTTGGCAAGTGATAAACACTTTTACAGACTGACACATTTTGAATCCACTTTTTAGATTCTTAAAAAAGCACATGTCCAAACTGCTTTTTCAGACCAGCACCATGTGTAACCTGGGTGACTGACTACACTCCAGCAAGGGCAACCAGCCTTACTGATGCTGAATGTATTTGCATTACTGACTGAAACCTCAAACCCCACTCGGTTGTGAATACTGTGCATGATTCCAGAGAATAAGCAGCTGGGTGTGTGCTAAGAGTCTGCTTCTACACAAAAAAAATGGCTCACCCTTTCCATCTAATGCAACTGTGAAATCACCAGAGCAATACGCAATAAATCTCTGCCTGTAATTCCTCTTTGCACACAGAGTCATGTTTTCACATTAGTCACAAAACGAAATTTCTTTGCCAATTTGAAAGCACACTTACTTTTCTTTTTTTTGGCAAGTGATAAACACTTTTACAGACTGACACATCTTGAATCCACTTTTCAGATTCTGAAAACAGCACATGTCCAAACTGCTTTTTCAAACTAGCACCATTTGTAACCTGGGTGACTGCCTACACTCCAGCAAGGGCAACCAGCCTTACTGATGCTGTATGTATTTGCATTACTGAGTGCAACCTCAAACCCTTAAAGTATTCCTTATTTTTACCAGTACACCTTAATTTATCGTGAAAACATAGTCCATACTATTTTACATGTTCCTCACATTTAAATATCTCCCAAAACAGAAAATGATAAACACAACTTCAACAAAAGGAATTCCATTTCTATTATTCATTTCTTAATTTACCATATACATCCCCTCTCAAACTCTAAACTCACCTTTAAAATTAGTTAGCTGTGAAAGAAATGTGGCACTCAAACAGCAGATTATCAGAGCCAGGATCTCTGTTCTGTACACCTCTCTCCTCTCAGCAGAACCAGATAATGGCAAACTTTCCCTCTCTTTTTCCACACATATACATGTTAATTTCAAATCTCAGTGCTTCCCCCTTTTTTTCAAATGTAATCACACATTTCTATTGGTTGAAAACCAACCCTTTTCCAAAAGTACCCTTCCCCCAACTTGACTTCTGCCTAGTACCCTTCCCCCAACTTGACTTCTGCCTGCTACCATAGCAACAGCTCATGGAACACTGCTGTGTGGAGTTAGGTCAGAAGTTCACCAAACAATGTTTCAATTCCACAGAGCAAGAGTGCTTGACCTTTCAAACCTAACAGCAAATCCATAGTACTGTTCTTTGGTAACACATTTTTCTGTACCAATACAAAACATGCTTCTATTAATTTACACATACAGCCTAGTTTTTATTCTAGAATGGTATGAAACAGCCAATCATTTCTTTTTTTTATAAAAAAAATATGTATGCCTCCATTTCCAAACTGTCTTTCATTTCTTTTTACCATTCTACTGAATTACACCTCCTGAGTGCATCCAGTTCTCCTTTGAAGATGTTCACTGTGTGGATTGTAGGGCACAGCTATGTCTTCTGGAGTGAAAAGTATGCAGAGAAAACAGATATGGTGAGAGACCTTGGTTTGCCAAATGTAGACATTAAATGGATTGGTCAGAGAGGGTTAAAGTGGCACCAATTGATGCCATTGGTGAAATCCTTCATGCAAATCCAACACCCTGACCTCATAATAGTGCACTGTGGTGGCAATGACCTTGGCACTTTGACTGGGGTAGGTCTGGAAATGCTTATGAAGGACACCTTTGCACAACTGTTTTCACTTTTCCCTAAAACTGCCTTTGTGTTTTCTAACATATGCCAAAGGCAAAAATGGAACTGGTCCAATCATTTCTGTCCACAGATTGACAAAGCAAGAAAGCACGTCAACAAATCTGTTTCTGCTTTCCTCCGTGACTATGGTATGGGTTCCATTTACCACAACAACTTGCGTTACGACATGCAAGACATTTATAGAGGAGATGGTGTGCACTTCAATGATGAAGGGAACAGAGTCTTCCTCTTGAACCTTAGACTCTGCATCGGTACTTACTTGTAGGTACCACTAAAAAATCAAATCACTTCATAAACACAACGGCTCTTTTTAGAGCCCCCTAATATCTAAACTCTTAAATCTGCATTTCATTTCTTTTTTTTTCTTTTTTTTCTACCGTACGCGTACGTTGAGCTTACCGTACGCGTACCCCGCGATTTTTTTTTAAATCAATAAATGTTTTCTTTGTACTTTTCTGTCCTTCTTTGACCCCCTTACAAATGTTAGGGGGTCTGTAACTCTCTCCCTTGCCCCCTTTTCAAGATATCACCCTTTTTTTTCTGAGTTAAACACATGAAATGGCGGCCGCCGCTTCCTGGTTTCGACCGATTCGAATGTTTACTAAGATCTAACAGCCAATCAGAATCGCGCTCGCGCACGCCACCGTACGCGTACGGTAAGCGCACCGTAAGCGCACCGTAAGCTGGCTCAGATATATATATTGATTTAAAGGCTATTTTCTAAGAATCTACTGAACAGATTTACACCAAACCTACAAAAGGCACTTCCCTGACCTGAGGACTACCTCTCTGCCAAATTTCAAGTAATTCTGTTCAGCCGTTCGGGCTGTAGCTGTGTCTAAAGGTCCTATGGAAAAATGCATGGGAAAAACGCGTTTTGGGACCCCCCTTTTTTCTCGGCCCCCGCTTGACGAATCCCCCCGAGACTTTCAGGGTAGGAGCGGAGCACAGCGCCCCACCTATTTTGAAAAATTCGCAAGGATTCGTCGACCGCCGCCAAAGTTATTCAAAATAGAATGTTGCGGATTTCCTATGGAAACGTGGTCCTAACTATAACTACCTACTGGCGACCGCCAGTAGGTAATATATATATATATATATATATATATATATATATATATATATATATATATATATATGCATATGAGAATCCCTGCAATCCTGGCAGGAAAAAGTGAGCCACTCCGGTGTGAGGTGACAATATTACTGGTTTATTTGGCAAACAAGATGCGGTTCGACCTCTGGCGAGGTCTTGGTCACATGACCTTTTGCCAGTTCCTCATGCATTTAAAAATACATTGATTCGCATGGCGCAGCGTGTAGTGATCAACATAAATAAAATACTTGGTGAGTACAATGAAATAAAATGTTACTGTTCATTCAAAATTACTTGATAATATAGTGTTTTTGACAATACAACATGATATATTTGAGAAACGGTATTCATTTGTGAATCTAATGTATGCCACACTAATTCATATTCATATATATATATATAGCAAAAAGAAACTTCTGCTCCATTTCAGGATAAAGAGCATGCACACGAGGGCTATTCCTGTTTTAGGCCTTTTTACTGAATAAAGCCTCACCTGACCCAGCACAGAGAGACGCGTTTCGGCTGATGCAGCAGCCTTCCTCAATCTGATGAGCGCCATGTTGGTCTTCGCCTATATACATTATTGTAATCATGGACATAGAAGAGTTCATGAAAACTAAAAATAGTTAATACTATAAAAAGGTGGACAAATACATACATTTCATCTACAATATGTACATGTGGATATTTCATATCATCACCAATAAAAAATAAAACACATAATGCGTCCAACCGAAGGCATTGCCTGCATAATGCAGCAAACAAACCACTATAGCACAAAGATTCAATTGTACTTGAACACTGGAAATGTATCAAATGCCTTCGTGATCTTGGGATCCAGATAATCACCGTAGGCCATTTATAAAACCATTGCGCTGATCACACAGTTAATATTATATAAAAATAATGATTGCGCTGCATAACCATGGAATTTCAAGGGAGACATGCAACATTATAACGTTGATTCTGTTCACAGGGGTGCCCCCATGGAAAAATGTTCGTGAAGTCACATTTGGCTCGGGAATGGCAATGAAAGTCTGCTAAAATGGTAATTAATGTCGAGGTTAGACACATGCAAATAACCAAAGGTACTAACTACCGGCATTTTGCATTATAAACATGAAAAAATGAAAGCTAGAGTATACATAAGATTACAGCACCTCAAATGCGCGTTTCAGCCTCAATGTCAGATAAACACAGAGTCCAAATGCACTGGCCGGAACTACTGCTCCCAGAATGCCTCAGTTTTGTTCTGTGCAAGTGCAGAGGCTTTGCCAGCATGCAGACACCGATATTTGAGTTGAATTGACAAAATTAATAACACAGGCATTTCTTTAGCTCAGACTCTGTCATGTGGCATCCTTTTGCATTAAGGTAAAGTCAACTGAATCCCCTTTAATCAATCATGCCTTTCATTGCTGAACTCGGGCCCGGACTCCCGGGGGCTCCAAACAGAAAAGAGCATAAAATTGCAAGAGTCTCCACCTGTAGCAGCCACGGATACTGTATGAACAAACTAATAAGCGGGGTCAGGGGAGGTCAATGAACAAACAATTAATAAGCCCAATAGTCCTCACCGCTTCACACGGTGCCCAGTCACCATGAGCCATGTCGGCGTTCTGAGTAGTTTATATATATGTATGAATGTATGTATGTATATATATATATTACTTACTGGCAGACACCACTAGGTAGTTATAGTTAGGACCTATTTTCCATAGGAAATCTGCAACATTCTATTTGGAATAACGTTAGAGCCGATTGACGAATCTTCGGGAAATCTTCCAAACTTTTGTCCAACTCCGGTCCGCTCCTATCCTGAAAATTTCACATTTTGAGTGACTTCTCAAATCCTCTTCTATTTCATTAAAAAATTCTGATATGCAGACTGAAACATGCACTTTTAATACCAGCAGCAGACTTCCGTGGTGAGCAGTAGCTTTACTACAGTGATCTAATGAGCAACTAGAGTGCTAACATTCAGAATTTATGGCAAATGTGTGACATATCTGAATACCTTCTTGATGGAATCAAAGTAAAAAACTGAAAGAATTTCCTACTGAGGAGACTGCAGTAAATGAGAAAATTAGGAAACTTCATAACAAATAAATCTCCCAAGATGGCCACCAGACACAAAAGAGCCTAAATGCAGCACAAATCTCACCCAGATGTAGCCCACATGTAGCCCAATGACAGAAGTGTGCAAAACACTTATTTTTTGTGTATTTGCACTTTTATATAGTGCAGACTTGTCAGGTATTGGAATGCTTTAGATGAGCATTGGTTACATCACACAAGATCAAATTCATTTTGGTTGTAGACATGGGGAGATTAAGTGATTTGACCACAATCACAGAATGTTGAGCTGAAGCAGAAACTCCAACCTGGTTCCCCAGTTGCAAAGTCTGCAGCTCTGGAAGTAACACCACATCCTCTCGCCAAGGTGCAACATTTAATCAAGTGGTCAACTGGATAAAAAACATAAAGATTACAAATAATTTAAAAGTTCTTTGTCGCTATTTGAAAACTCAGAAAATATGTCCTCATTTTAGTTTTTTAGAGCACTAACCATAATTTTGATGCAAATAAGACCCTCTCATATATGTAATTTCTAAAGGAAATACTCTAGGTATTACAGTTTTGATTACATCAAGATGACGTCAGGCGTTCCACACTTTTGTAATAAAAATAGAATGTTAGCAATCTAGTTGTTCATTGGGATACTGTTGAGAGGCAGAGGCCAGGGGCACGGACCCCGAAAATTGAAGGCAGGTAGGAGAGTGCAGAGGCAACAATTTGACCACACTGGGCAGGCAGGAAGGGCAGTGGTAGCACAACAGACTATGGAGGGCAGTGGAAAGGGGGGCAGGGGCAACAAAACAAACAATACAGGACTGGCAAGAGAGGCTGTGGCAATATAATAGACCATTGTGGGCAGAAGGAAGAGGCAGTGGTAGTACAACCATACATGCTAACAGACCCGTTTCAGCCAGGAAACGTCCAATGTTTTTAAGCTAAAATGGGCTTTATTTGATCTGTCTCCTGTCTACAATCTCCTCTTTTTCAATGTAACTCAAAGGAGAAAATCAATACCCCAGTTTTATTTCAAAATCTCCCTCTTACCAAGTTCAAAATGTTTGCAAGTATGGTACATTGAATCATGGTAGGCAGGAGGAATTGGGGTAGGGACATGGACTCGGATAACAGAGGACAGGAGGGACATGGAGAGGTGCACCAAACTGACCCTACAGGGCAGGCATTAGGGTTTGTAGCAGCACAATACACCACACAGCGCATGCGGGACGGAAGTGCAGCACAACAATCCATAGAAAGCAATAGGGAGGGGACAGGACCATGCACATGGACAACAGAGAACAGATGGGAAAGAGGCAATGGTAGCTAGCTGACCATAATGGACAGACAGGAGAGAAAGCTGCAGCATAACAGACCATAAAGGGCAGGAGGGACGGATCAGGGGCATTACAATGGAACAGACAAGCCAGGAGGGGAGGGAATAGGGGGTCTGCACATGGAAACAGAGGGCTGGGGGCAAGGTGGCAGGGCAGGAGCAGCAAGATGACCATGGAGGTCAGACAGGATGGGCACTAGAAACAAGACACACCATGGAGAGCAACAATGAGACTATGGTGGCATACACACAGACCATGGAGGGAGGGTGGGAGGGGGTCAGGGGCAGCTAGCTGACCACACAGGGAAGGTGGGAGGGGCCATGGCAGCACAGAAGACCATGCATGGCAAGCGGGAGGGTTAGTGGCAGCACAATGGCTATGATGGGCAAGAAGGAGGGTGCAGGGGCATGCACAAAGGACCATGGAGGATAGAAGGGAGGGTCAGGACCTGGGCACAGACAAGAGAGTTCAGGGGAAGGGGCCTCACAACAGACCGCGCGGGGCAGGCAGGAGGAGCAGTTGCAGCACAACAGATCAGGGAGGGCAGAAGGGTGTGGCAGTGGACCATGGAGGACAGGAGGAAGGGAATAGGGGCATGGCATGTGGACAGGCAGGGTAGAGGTGGCAGGGACAGGTTACAGTCACCTGACAATGCTAGGCAGGTGGGAGGGGAGTGGCAGCTCAACAGAACACTCAGAGTAGATAGGAGTGGCGGGTCCATGGAACATAGTGGGCAAAAAGGATGGAGCAGGGGCATGCACAAAGACATCGGAGGGCAGGGGGAAGGAGAATAGGGGCAGCAAGCTAAGCACAGAGGCTAAGCAGGAGGTCAATGATGGGCCATAGAATTGGGCAATGGAGGGCAGGAGGAGTGGACTGGTACATCATGCTAAATGAAGGGCAGTGGCAGCACATCAGACCATGCATGGCAGGAGGGAGGAGGCTAGTCCATGGATTCAGACAACAGAGGATAGGGAGGAGGTGGATGGGGCAGCAAGCTAACTGTTCAGAGAAGGTGGGTATTAGGAACTTTATTGTTTTTCAAATGTGTGTCTGTGTGAACTACTTAAAATATGAACAAGTATGCAGCATAATCTCACTTTTATTCAGGAAGAAGAGGACGTTTGTGACTTTGACTCCGGGTTCACTTGGCAGAAACACCCCCTGACCCTCCACCACCATCGCAAAATGTAATGTCCGTGAAAAGGGTAGGTGGACGCAGTGTTATATAGAACATAGTCCTGAGAGCACGATTGAAAATGAAAACTAGATGTAGTATATGGTATAAACTATGCACCAAAAAGTGTGATATAAGATGAACCGGGGCGTCAAATATAATATGCAATACATTGTGCGCAATGACAGATTCATTGGAGAGCGTGAGATAGCACAGGCACTAGCGCGTGCTATGCGATATGCGCCTTGGAGTGTAATATGCACAGGGCAGTGTTGTGTAACATAACTAGTCTCTAAAGTTGTAATATAAAATATGTGCTGGGGAGTGTAATGTTGCATATGCACTGTGACAAAGATATGGATCCCAGATTGTAATATGTATGGCATAGCGCTGTGCTTTATAACATAGGCATCGAGGAAGGCACGTTAGATGGGGCAATATAACCTGTGCGAAGGCAGGTGTGGCATGAAATATTCACGGGGTGGTGTTACAGTGCACATGGGCTAGTGAGTGTCATAGTATACGCACTAGCTGGTGGAATACAACACAGAGATGTGTGGCACTCGGCGGGCACTGGTGGGTGTAACACAGCATTGGGCTCAGCCAGGAGCACGCTGTGACTCTCAAGTGAGGTTCTTCTCCTTTCCAGAGAGTAAAATAAAAAGTATTACACATCCGGCGGTGGATGTGTGTTTTATTAACCGTGAGGGGGGTTTCTTGCATAGTTTGGTCGACTTTTTGTCGAATCCCCTTTGAATGGCTTGGTGTGCGTGTTTATTACATGTGTCCGTCAATAGCTACCCATGTTTGTATAAATAAACAACAAGGGTGTCTACTTGGAGAATACACACCGGCGGGGGCGCCGGGATTCGGCACGGTAGGGCGTCGGACATGTCAGAGCTTCACTAGTGGTGTAAATACATTCCGCGTGGATTCATTGTATGCATAGTCGCCTTTTAATAAATAACACGCAAATCGTCATGGTGATAGGTACATACGGTTTGTCCAGCATGTCCTAGGTGTTTCTATAAATATATATGTTTTTTAAAATAATAAAAAACAAAGGCCGGCCCCAGGGGATGGGGTCCCCGGGGCCATAAGTGGCCTGAGGAGGGGGGCAACGCAGCCCCCTTCCTAAAATTTTTTTCAAAAAACAAAAAGGCCATGACCCGGGGGTTGGGGTCCCCGGGGCCCATTAAGGCCTTAGGAGGTGGCCCCCTTCCAAATTAATTTTTTTCAACAAAAAAAATTATGGTGCAGGCCCTGGAGGATGGGGTCCCCAGGGCCAATAAATTAGAAAAAGAAGGGGGGCCACACAGCCCTCTTTCTTAAAAAAATAAAATAAATAAAAGACTGGCATCGCGCCGGAGGCCTCGCCCCCTCCTTGCAGCACTCTGCAAACGCACCCCCTGGCCAACTGAGGGCCAACTAGCCCAACAGGTATCTCCAGTATGCGCCAGGGAGCTGCGTTGCAGACAGGTGTTCTGAGGCCATGCCCCTTTTTACACCTCTATGCAACGCAGCTCTGTGGCGCTTACTGGAGGTACCTAGTGAGCTAGTTTCACCCTATGGACCCTCAGGATTCAAGGGGACTTAATCTCCCAACTTAAAACGGCCACAGGGCGTGTTTACACAGTGGGGAAGGGAGGGGACGGGGCCTGAGGTGACGTGTGCAAACACGCCCTATGGCACGTTTTAAGTTGGGGAAATAATTCCCCTTCAATCCTGAGGTCCCCAGGGGGCTAACTGGCCCACCAGGTGCTTCCAGTAAGCGCCACTGAGCTGCGTTGCAGAGAGGTGGTCCAGGCCGTGCCACTTTTTACACCTCTCTGCAACGCAGCTCTGTGGCGCTTACTGGAGGTACCTAGTTGGACCCTAGGGACCCTCAGGATTCAAATGAAGTGAAAAGTCCAGCTAACTATAACACCCCTGAAACCTATGGTTTTTTTAGTGAATTTCTGAGGTTTTTTAAATGCTAATTCCTAACTATAACGTGCCTGAAACCTATGGTTTTTTCTGTGAATTTCAAAGGTTTTTTAAATACTAATTTCTAACTATGCCTACAGAGATAGGACATGTGAAGAAAGAAGAAAAAAAGCACAGAAAGAAACAAAAGAAGTGCAGAAAGAAGCAACAGAAGTCCTCAAATACGAAGATAAGTGCAGGAAGAAGGATAACGTGCAGAAAGAACAAAAAGAAGAGCAGAAAGAAGCCTTGTTGCAAAATCATCCTGTACCCTCAACTTTTTCAGACGGATACTGGTGGTAACTGAGTCTGACTAACCAGTCCTAGAGCCAGTGCTATGTTAAAAGACACTTAGAATACAGTGAAAACACCTACATACACTAGGGAACATTATGCGTTGGGGTCCCCCTGTGATTAGCATGACCTCCTCTGTAAGCCCCTAGTATATAGTAGGGCATGGGGATTAAAACTACCTCTTAAAACAGGCCACAGGGCATTTTTGCACACGCTAACTCAGGCCCCGTCCCCTCCCTTCACCACTGTGTAAACACGCCCTGTGTCCATTTTTAGTTGGGAGATTAAGTTCATTTGAATCCTGAGGGTCCCTAGGGTCCAACTAGCCCACTAGGTACCTCCAGTAAGTGCCACAGAGCTGCGTCGCAGAGAGGTGTAAAAAGTGGCATGGCCTGGACCACCTCTCTGCAATGCAGCTCAGTGGCGCTTACTGGAAGCACTTGGTGGGCTAGTTAGCCCCCAGGGGCCCTCAGTATTGAAGGGAAATTATATCCCCAATTTAAAACGTGCCATAGTGCGTGTTTGCACACGTCACCTCCGGCCCCGTCCCCTCCCTTCACCACTGTGTAAACGCGCCCTGTGGCTGTTCTAAGTTGAGAGATTAAGTCCCCTTGAATCCTAAGGGTCCCTAGGGTCAAACTAGACCACTAGGTACCTCCAGTAAGCGCCACAGAGCTGTGTTGCAGAGAGGTGTAAAAAGGGGCTTGGCCTCAGAACACCTGTCTGCTGCGCAGCTCCCTGGCGCATACTGGAGATGCCTGTTGGGGGCGCGTTTGCAGAGTGCTGCACGGAGGGGGCATGGCCTCCGGCACGATGCCAGTCTTTTATTTATTTTAATTTTTTAAGAAGGGGAGCTGTGTGGTTCCTCTTCTTATTCTAATTTATTGGCCCTGATGACCCCATCCCCCAGGGCCTGTCTCATAATTATATTTTTTTGACCCCAATCCCCAGGGCCGGCCACTGTTTTTTATTATTTTTAAAAAATATATATTTATAGACACACCTAGGACATGCTGGACAAACCGTACCCATCTATCACCATGACGATTTGCGTGATATTCATTAAAAGGCGACTATGCATGCAATGAATCCACGTAGAATGTATTTACACCACTAGTGAAGCTCTGACATGTCTGATGCCCTACCGTGCCTAATCCCGGTAGACACCCTTGTCGTTTATTTATACAAACATGGGTAGCTATTGACGGGCACATTTAATACACATGCACACCAAGCCATTCAAAGGGGATTCGACAAAAATTCGACCAAAACTATGCAAGAAACCCCCCTCACGGTTAATAAAACACACATCCACTGCCGGATGTGTAATACTTTTTCTTTTACTCTCTGGAAAGGGGACGAACATCACTTGAGAGTCACAGCGCGCTCCTGACAGAGCCCAATGCTGTGTTACACCCACCATTGCCTGCCGAGTGCCACACACCTCTGTGTTGTATTCCACTAGCTACTGCATATGCTATGACACTCTCTAGCCCATGTGCACTGTAACACCACCCCGTGAATATGTCATGCCACACTTGTCTTCGCACGGGTTATATTGCCCCATCTAACGTGCCTTCCTCGATGCCTATGTTATAACGCACAGTGCTATGCCATACATATTACAATCTGGGATCCATATCTTTGTCACAGTGCATATGCAACGTTACACTCCCCAGCACATATTTTATATTACCACTTTAGAGACTAGTTAGGTTACACAACACTGCCCTGTGCATATTACACTCCAAGGCGCATATCGCATAGCACGCGCTAGTGCCTGTGCTATCTCGTGCTCTCCAATGAATCTGTCAATGCGCACAATGTATTGTATATTATATTTCACGCCCGGTTCATATTATATCACACTTTTTGGTGCATAGTTTATACCATACACTATATCTAGTTTTCATTTTCAATCGTGCTCTCAGGACTATGTTCTATATAACACTGTGTTCACCTACCCTTTTCACGGGCATTACATTTTGCGATAGGGGGTGGAGGGTCAGGGGGTGTTTCTGCCAAGTGATCCCGGAGTCACAGTCACAAACGTCCTCTTCTTCCTGAATAAAAGTGAGATTATGCTGGATACTTGTTCATATTTTAAGTAGTTCGCACAGACACAATGTTTTAAAAACAATAAAGTTCCTAATACCCGCATTCTCTGAACAGTTAGCTTGCTGCCCCATCCCCCTCCTACCTATCCTCTGTTGTGTGAATCCATGGACTAGCCTCCTCCCTCCTGCCATGCATGGTCTGATGTGCTGCCACTGCCCTCAATTTAGTATGATGTACCAGTCCACTCCTCCTGCCCTCCATTGCCCAATTCTATGCCCCATCATTGACCTCCTGCTTAAACTCTGTGCTTAGCTTGCTGCCCCTATTCTCCTTCCCCCTGCCCTCCGATGTCTTTGTGCATGCCCCTGCTCCATCCTTTTTGCCCACCTTGTCCCATGGACCTGCCACTCCTATCTACTCTGAGTGTTCTGTTGAGCTGCCACTCCCCTCCCACCTGCCTAGCATTGTCAGATGACTGTAACCTGTCCCTGCTACCTCCACCCTGCCTGTCCACATGCCATGCCCCTATCTTCTTCCTCCTGTCCTACATGGTCCATTGTACTGCCACACCCTTCTGCCCTCCCTGGTCTGTTGTGCTGCAACTGCTCCTCCTGCCTGCCCCGTGTGGTCTGTTGTGAGGCCCCTTCCCCTGAACTTTCTTGTCTGTGCACAGGTCCTGACCCTCCCTTCTATCCTCCATCATCCTTTGTGCATGCCCCTGCACCCTCCTTCTTGCCCATCATAGCCATTGTGCTGCCACTAACCCTCCCACTTGCCATGCATGGTCTTCTGTGCTGCCATGGCCCCTCCCACCTTCCCTGTGTGGTCAGTTAGCTGTCCCTGACCCCCTCCCACCTTCCCTCCATGGTCTGTGTGTATGCCATCACAGTCTCACTGTTGCTCTTCATGGTGTGTCTTGCTTCTAGTGCCCATCCTGCCTGACCTCCATGGCTATCTTGCTGCTCCTGCCCTGCCCCCTTGCCCCCAGCCCTCTGTTTACATGTGCAGACCCCTACTCCCTCCCTCCTGGCTTGTCTGTTCCATTGTAATGCCCCTGATCCGTCCCTCCTGCCCTTTATGGTCTGTTATGCTGCAGCTTTCTCTCCTGTCTGTCCATTATGGTCAGCTAGCTACCATTGCCTCTTGCCCCTCTGTTCTCTGTTGTCCATGTGCATGGTCCTGTCCCCTCCCTCTTGCTTTCTATGGATTGTTGTGCTGCACTCCCGTCCTGCATGCCCTGTGTGGTGTATTGTGCTGCTGCAAACCCTGATGCCTGCCCTGCCCTGCCCAGGGTCAGTTTGGTGCACCTCTCCATGTCCCTTCTGTCCTCTGTTATCCAAGTCCATGTCCCTATCCCATTTCCTTCCATGATCCAATGTACCATACTTGCGAACATTTTGAACTTGGTAAGAGGAAGATTTTGAAAAAAAACTGGGGTATTGATTTTCCCCTTTGAGTTACATTGAAAAAGAGGAGATTGGAGACAGATCAAATAAAGCCCATTTGAGCTTAAAAACATTGGACGTTTCCTGGCTGAATCGGGTCTGTTGGCATGTATGGTTGTACTACCATTGCCTCTTCCTTCTGCCCACAATGGTCTATTACATTGCCACAGCCTCTCTTGCAAGTCCTATATTGTTGGTTTGTTGCCCCTGCCCCCCTTTCCACTGCCCTCCATAGTCTGTTGTGCTTCCACGGCCCTTCCTGCCTGCTCAGTGTGGTTAAATTGTTGCCTTTGCACCCTCCTACCTGCCTTCAATTTTCAGAGTCCGTGCCCCTGGCCTCTGCCTCTCAACAGTATCCTAATGAACAACTAGATTGCTAACATTCTATATTTATTACAAAAGTGTGGAATGCCTGACATCATCTTGACGTAATCAAAACTATAATACCTAGAGCATTTCCTTTAGAAATTACATATATGAGAGGGTCTTATTGGCATCAAAATTATGGTTAGTGCTCTAAAAGACTAAAATAAGGACATATTTTCTGAGTTTTCAAATAGCGACAAAGCACTTTTAAATTATTTGTTATCTTTATGTTTTTTTATCCAGTTGACCACTTGATTAAATGTTGCACTTAGGGGAGAGGATGTGGTGTTACTTCCAGAACTGCAGACTTTGCAACTGGTGAACCAGGTTGAAGTTTCTGCTTCAGCTCGACATTCTGTGATTCTGGTCAAATCACTTAGTCTCCCCATGTCTACAACCAAAATGAATTTGTTCTTGTGTGATGTAACCAATGCTCATGTAAAGCACTCCAATACCTGACAAGTCTACACTATATAACACTTCAAAAACACAAAATAATAAGTGTTTTGCACACTTCTGTCATTGGGCTATATTTGGGCTACATCTGGGTGATTTTGGGCTACATTTGGGCTCTTTTGTCTCCGGTGGCCATCTTGGGAGATTTATTTGTTATGAAGTTTCCTAATTTCCTCATGTACTACAATCTCCTCAGTAGGAAATGCTTTCAGTTTTTTACTTTGATTCCATCATGAAGGTATTCAGATATGTCACACATTTGCCATAAATTCTGAATGTTAGCACTCTAGTTGCTCATTAGATCACTGTAGTAAAACTACTGTTCACCATGGATGTCTGCTCCTGGTATTAAAAGTGCATGTTTCAGTCTGCATGTCAGAATTTTTTAATGAAATAGAAGAGGATTTGAGAAGTCACTCAAAATGTGCCCTCATTTTCTTTCTTCAGCATTAATCATAATTTCTATGGCAAAATGAACCCCCTCATTGTGTTCCTTTTTAAATTAAATGTTTTAAGTGTTACCAGTTTATTCCAATCAAGATGGCTTCAGGTGTGCCATACTTTTGTCATAATGAAGACAGTAAGTGCTCTAGTTGTTTTTAAGAACATTCTGGGACATTCTGTCATTGGGCTATACTTGGGCTACATCTGGGTGATATTTGGGCTACATTTGGGCTCTTTTGTCTCTGGTGGCCATCTTGGGAGACTTATTTGTTATGAAGTTTCATAATTTCCTCATTTACTGCAGTCTCCTCAGTAGGAAATACTTTCAGTTTTTTACTTTGATTCCATCAAGAAGGCATTCAGATGTGTCACACATTTGCCATAAATTCAGAATGTTAGCACTCTTTTTGCTCATTAGATCACTGTAGTAAAGCTACTGCTCACCAGGGAAAACTGCTGCTGGTATTGAAAGTGCATGTTTCAGTCTGCATGTCAGAATTTTTTAATGAAATAGAAGAGGATTTGACAAGTCACTCAAAATGTGCCCTAATTTTTCTTTCTGCAGCACTAATCATACTTTTTTTATGGAAAAATGAACCCCCTCATTTTGTTCCTTTTTAAATTAAATGTTTTAAGCGTTACCACTTTAATCCAAGCAAGATGGCTTCAGGTGTGCCATACGTTTATCATAAGTAGGACTGTTAGCGCTCTAGTAGTTCTTTGGAACACTCTGGGAAGCTGCAGTAGAACACAAAGGAATCAACTGACAGTCTCTGCCCTTGTTGTATGTACATGTTTTACTGAGAATGTCAGACTTCATTCTCACATGACTGAGAAAGATAATGTGAATTTACAGAAAATAAGCTCTCAGTTTAGCTTATAGATCACCTTTCAAACCTCTGTGGTAAAAGCATGAGAAAATATTTTTCTCTCAATCATGATATCCCAGCAGAAGGCTTTTTCACATGGTGAAATCACCTTAGAACATACCACAATTCCTAAAATGAGTATGGTACCATCAACAAATGATTTATAATGTAACTAAAGTCTTAAAACCTTCTATTAACTGCAATGCTTTTTAATGAGGTGCTATCATGTATATTGGTCCCAAGATGGCTACCACCACTTCTTGGATGAAGTGCTGACAGCCAATCAGATCTCAGGATGAGATGTGTGGTTAGGCTCCGCCCACATATATATGCTTTTAAATGCTATTTTCTCAGGAAATACTGAACAGATTTACACCAGACCTGCAAAAGGCACTTCCTTGACCTTATGGCTACCTCTCTGCCAAATTTCAAGTAATTCTGTTCAGCCGTTCGGGCTGTAGCTGTGTATAAAGGTCCTATGGAAAAATGCATGCGGAAAACGTGTTTTGGGCCCCCCCTTTTTTCTCGGCCCCTGCTTGACGAATCACCCCGAGACTTTCAGGGTAGGAGCTGAACGGAGCGCCCCATTAGTTTTGAAAATTTCGCGAGGATTCGTCAACCGGCGCCAAAGTTATTCAAAATAGAATTTTGAGATTTCCTATGAAAACTAGGTTGTAACTATAACTATCTACTGGCGACCACTCTGTGAATGAATATTTACTTATTGAGAATTAGCATTTATTGCATACTTAACTAAGCTTATGAATTCCCAACAGAACCATTTTTTGCCCTTATCATAAATGCCCAGGTTCTGAGGGTTACTGGGTTACCCCATTATCTTTAATGGATATCTAGTGCAGGTTTCTACCTGCGAGGGTTCTTTTGAATCATTCATTGACTTCTCTGAAAATAAAAATAACGTATTATGTCAGATAAAGAAACATTGTCCTATAGTGAGGACTATATCAATAAATTAATTCAAGAGCAAGCAGAGTTTGATTATTTAGGTACTGGTCTAACTCCTATAGACACTACCTTAAATGACAAGCTATCACGCTTAGAAAGACTAGAAAAGAAACTGATACGCACAAGACTACATGGCCATGTACTAACTAAGTACTTACAAGCAAATATAATCCCAAAGGGACTTCAAGTCCGAAACGAGCCAGCCATCTTTATTGATCTACCAAAATTCCGCGAAGGATTTAGTTTTGTGGCTAACAACTGCTCTCGACACTGGATGGTGTTGGGGGTGGAAACAGCCCTTGAATATGCGAAGAAACTGATTCAAGAGATATCGGATCTAAGAAAGGAGATCCTAGAAGATAGGGGTTTGAAGAATGCGAAAGAGGCCTTAGAGAAAGCAGATAAAGCAACAGCTGAATTCAACACTATAACTTTGAACAGAAAACTGGAAAAACTAGCCAAAGATATTAAGGCGTACGACAAAAAGACCACATACCCGTATACTAGTGACGACTATTATACTCAAGACTCTCAGGGCTACTATACCAATCGGAATAGACAATACTCACGGAGATTTGCGACCTTCTCCAATTCCTCGTTCGGAAGTGGGTCAGAGAACGAATCGGAGAGAGCAAGTACTAGCTCAGACCCTCGTACACTTCCAGACGGAACTACTTTTCAACCCCACGAATCAGCCTTCCAACAAGGTCCAACGCATCAATCTCGGACACGTTATCACGATAACTTTGAACCATCTACTTCGTCATTTTTAGGCGAGCCCACGTGGATCAATCGAGACCAGAACTGGGGGAGACCACCCAGATGGAACCAAGGGCGCGACAACAGACGCGGGAACACCAGAGTCCGGTTTCAAACACAGCCACAACAGAATCACGGAGAGATTCGGACCAGACGTCAGACTTACCGATGGTAACTAACATGTCAAATAACGAACTGACTTTAACCTTGGAAGCATCCACTACAGAACAAGGAACAACAGATGCCATTACAAATATCAAAGACCCCATACTGAATATCTCAAATTACACCTTGAATAAGGCGGAACACGATATCCTGTCAAGAGGGTTGTCCTTTGTACCTACCTCAATACCCAATTCCTTCAATATTAAATTGGAATTGCAACAATTCTTCAGGAAGATCCGTCTAAAATACTTCTTTGTGAAAAATGAAAATTATAACAAAAAATTGGCAGCAACAGACTTCCGTCCGATATCAACCTTCACGCCTGCTTCTCACTTGATGAATGAAAGAATTATAGCCTTTGAGAAAATAGTGATGAGTGAAGTCATGGAACTGTTAAACAACACCAAGTACATTAAACATAACATCACCAAAGAAGAAAGACTAGCCCTGCACACATTGAATAGCAACAAGTCTATTGTTATTAAGACTGCTGATAAGGGTGGAGCGGTGGTAGTACAAAATACAGAAGACTATATACATGAGATCAATCAACAACTTGGTTGTACCACGAGTTACACCCGGATCCCTGGTGATCCCACTAAGGAGATTGCTAAACTAATTAGAGATCTCACTAACTATGGTATAGAGCAAGGATTCCTCTCGGAGCCAGAGAGTAAGTTCCTAAATAAAACAAATCCTAGGATCCCCACTATTTATACTATCCCGAAGGTACATAAAAACTTACAGAAACCCCCTGGTAGACCTATCGTGTCGGGATGTGGCTCAGTGTTGGAACCATTGAACCAATATCTTGACAGCTTTTTACAGCCATTTGTTGTGGAGACCAGATCATTCATCAGAGACACAATGCATACTATTATACTGTTTGAAGACCAACCTTTTGATGGGACCACACAGTTATTTGTCACACTTGACGTGTGTTCATTATACACAAGCATACCACAGGATGAGGCCATTGAAGTCATCAGGAACATATTAGATACCCGCCCTACACCTCACTGGATTCCTACTGACTTCCTTGTACAATTATTGCATATCGCTATGGAGAAAAATTACTTCATCTTCCAAAATGCGTTTTTTTACCAATGCAGAGGAGTAGCCATGGGAGCCGGGTTCGCGCCGAGCCTGGCGAACCTGTTCATGGACCATTTTGAAGATAAGAACATTTATTCTGATCAAAACCCCTATATCGATAATATCACTGCCTGGAAGCGATATATCGATGATATTCTGATGCTGTGGTTAGGCCCGGTTGACCAACTGTTGGAATTTCTATCATGGCTTAATGCTCGTAACACAAATATCCAATTCACCATGGCGTACAGTGATCATTCGATCCCCTTTTTGGACCTTACACTTGAAGCAGAGGATGGCAGAATTGTAATGAACTTATATAAAAAACCAACGGATCGAAACACTTTGCTCCAGTACAATTCCCATCATCCTAGAAATCTTAGGGATAACTTACCCTATGGACAATTTTTGCGATTACGTCGCAACTGCACTAGAAGGAAAGACTTCTTCAAAGAAACTGACATTCTTCTTGTTAAACTAAGGGAAAGGGGATACCCCAAAGGACTTCTCAATAGAGCCAGAAAAAGAGCCTGGTATAGGCCACGAGAAACTCTACTTGAAGTGCAACCCAAGGACCAAACATTGGATAAACTGGTATGCGTAACGACCTTTAATACCAGAAGCAATGAAATAAAAAAAGTCATCAAGAAATATTGGAATCTTGTTGGTTCAGAAATTGGCATCACTGAGACTCCTATGTTTGCCTTCAAACGTGCAAAAAACATTAAGGACTTTGTAGTTTCTTCGTTTCTAGAATCTCCGCCTACACCAGATATTAGATCACAACTTGGCCTACCGTCAATCAAGGGACACCACAAATGCAGTCACTGTAAGGCATGCCAATATACCACACCTGGAGCCAGCTTTAGTCATCGTGGGAAGACATATGCTCTTAATCAGTTTTCTAACTGCAATAGTCAAAATGTTATTTATGCCATCAGATGCCCATGCCAGCTGATTTATGTAGGTCAGACGACCCAAAAAGTCAAAAACAGGATCCTGCAACACCAGAGTAGAATCAAGTGCAAGACCTTGGGGGCCCCCTTGGTAGAACACTATATGAACGCAGGACACACTCACGATCATCTAGAGTGGTGGGTAATAGAAAAAATCATGCTACACCAAAGGGGTGGGAACACTGCTATTTCCCTTAACTATAAGGAGTGTCGTTGGATCCATACCCTTGAGGCTATCAATTATGGCCTCAATGAGCATGAGGAGACATACTTGCAAATGAGTAAATTATAGCATGTCTTAACTGTGCAAATGTATTAACATCATTATTTTCTATTCAAGAGTCTATTGGTTTAAGACATGATTTCTCCTTATTACAGTATATTGCACAGGTATCTATTCCATCAGAAAGGTTTATTCAATCTGTACTTATCAACAAGTATTTCTAATGTACAATATGCTACGTATAATTATTCTGACAATGATGAATTACACCATATGTTGAGTCAGGGATATGCATGTCATTTTCAAATTGATAACCCAATATTCCGTGAGAATATGCACTTCATTAATGTTATGGTATATAGAAGACACTGTTCTATAATTATCTTGCAGTCAGAGTGATCATATTGTTAAAGAAATACAGGATGTGAACCCCTTGAAGGATATAATTCCTTACATTATTTGAAAACTTCTTCAGAAAATTGTCGGTTTTTCTTATATGGTGTACGAATATTGCTGCCTTATTAATGTCTATTAAGGAACTAGTACACATGACTTGGTTGTATTGAATTAATGTAATTGATTTATTCCATATCTGTGAGGAATTCATTCCAGTGGCAATTACCGATATTCACTAAGGAACTAAATATTGCTTCGATGGAATATATCCGAAGTGTGTGTAGAAAAAGACACAAAGGAGCATTTTTACATCACGGCTGTTTAATGTGGAAGTGACAATCTGTACGAATTCCATTAGTTGGTTCAAAAGACCTTTATTCCAACTGCAAACTAGCACCTCAGTCCGTTATACGGGATCCGCCGTTTACAGAGAAACGAACTGTGTAATAATATATTCTTTTTCCTTACTTATGAGCACTTTTCGCTACTATATTAAATCATGGGACAATACGGCAGGAACCATTGGCCTTATTTTCCAGAATCCGCTCCGTGTTTTGTCTACGAACAGCTGACAGCCTGCACGTAGACACTAATTGGGATAACGTCATATAGCCGGCTTCACCCTCGCCTCGCTGTCATTAGTTGCAGAGCGTGAGACGGACACAGACGTCTTTGCTGAGAACACTATGTAAGTTTTAAATCCAGTGGCGCTTAGGCTTGCCACGTTGCGTGATTTCTTTTGTAGTCGTTTAATCGTATTTCAGTGAACTGCCTATAGCGATGTTCACCGTAACAGACTACGTGTGTTTTTTCAAAAACCGTAGTGATTTTTACATTGATATCGTAATTGAGAAATCATTAGGAAATTGCGCTTTAAAATACCACTTATATAGGACTTTGTAGTTTCACAGCCTAAAAAGTAACAACTCGGGTCACATACGGAGCTGGTTTCATGAGTGCCACTCGGTATGAATGACTTTCAACCCTGCGCGCGTTTGGCTGTACAATAGGAAAAACACTTGATAAATTATCTCATGTGCGCAAAACACGCACTTTCTTTTGCTATGTATAACAACACATTAGTCTACTGTGTAACTATTTAATATCAACCTAGGCGTTCCGGGTTGGCCCTAATCACTGCCCTCTCATTTTCAGTAAGTGGCGATCGTTTTGACGGCACCACTCTTTTCCAGTTGAATAATTCACTGTAAAGGTACGTGACCTTTTTACTATACCTCATTACATGTCGTTAAGTACAATAGGGATTTCTAGCGCCTATTCCTTTCTTTTATTGATTACAGAATCCCTGATTAATTCAGATGTCGGCTGACATCTCTAATGTGAGATAAGGAAATTAAATCCTATACATATCTGATTCCAGGTGAGCGTTTTTGGCACTAAGTGAAACCTTCATTGTTCCCCCATTTTTCATACACACATGTCCCTTACGTAAAATTATTTGTACTTACAGGCAGCCAGCCCAACTTTTTGTCCTGAGGAAGACCCGCTCTAGATGCACACAACCCAGCACTACTATATAGGGTCGAAACGTCGACGTGCTTTGTCCAAATTGTCCACGCACTTCCACAATCAGAATTAGGAAATTATGTCCAATTGTGGTTAATGCTCTTGATTTTGGACTTTGTCTGTATTACTTTATTTTTGTTATTCGTGTATATGGTAAATGTGATTTTATGTCAATGAGTATGTGTAAGCACTGAATGTTTTATGTTGTATTTGTATCATGGTTGGTCAGACCTGTAAATGCACACCTTTTTGAGAGAAAAATTTCCGGATACTGATTATAGAGTAAAAATTAATTTAATTCCTGAATCCTTCTGTTCATGTGTGTACAATTTTTTCGCTCTGTGAATGAATATTTACTTATTGAGAATTAGCATTTATTGCATACTTAACTAAGCTTATGAATTCCCAACAGAACAATTTTTTGCCCTTATCACGGTGCGCGCAGGGCGGAAAAAAAAATCATAATAATAATAGAATTAAAAATCAAATTTAAGAGGAGCCTAGCGCGCAACCAAGATGGCCGCGTAGGTGCGAGGCTCCCGAGGACCTCCGCAACCTCCTACGTTTATCCTGTCTTCATCCTGCATCGGTTGAGGGGACTGTGTCGGTGAGCCTGAGCCGAGGTGGTACCCGTTTCCCGTTTTCGAATCGGATCTCGGGTGCCGGAGTGAGCACCGATTGAAGTTTGCGGCCTGCTTCTCTCCTGACCCGGGACTCGCGTTTGGGGGCGACCCGGTGGCAATGTGAACAACAACGGCGGGCTGGGCCTGGCGAGTCGCGTACCCCGCACTTTCACTTTCACTTTTGCGCCCCCTTGCCGTCTTTGCAGGCGGGATCGCGGCACTCTTAGTGTTGGGGTGGCCTCGCTGGGAGACCCGGCCTGCCTGCCTGCTGTGGCCCTCTCCGCCGTCCTGGGGTGACCCCCCGGAGCCCGTGGCCTTGATTGCTGGCCTTTTACTGCGTGGCTGGTGAGGGTGTGTGACCCGCGTCGATGGCCACGAAACAAGATGGCGATCGGTCGAAGGCCAAGTCGACCCGGCGTGGCGCCGCACATCAGGCCAACGTGATGGACCGCTACACCCTCCCGAAGGGATCTCCCGGTGGACCGCACAAGTCCTCTGAGTGCCCCCCGGATGCCCCGGCTTTGCCCACAGATCTGACCCTGCAGGACGTCATGGGCGCCATTGCTGAGATGAAGGCCTCGGTGGGCCAGCGGTTTGACACCTTGGCCCATAAAATCGACGCGGTCCTCGTTGATGTCAACCTGGTGAGAGCGGATCTCTCGAAGACTAACGACCGGGTCGATTCTTTGGCCCAAACTGCGTCGGGCCTCACGATTGAGGTGGCGGCCCTTCAGACGGAGGTGCACCGGCTCCGTCAGGCGAGTGCGCTCATGGATCGGCGCCTGGAGGATTTCGAAAGCCGGGCCCGGAGGAATAATATCCGCATCATCGGAGTACCTGAGGGACGGGAGGAGTCAGCGGCGGATCTTTTTGTGGAGGACCTGATCACTGCCCATCTCCAGCCTCGGGGATTGAGTAAATTCTTTGCTGTGGAGAGGGCTCATAGGGTTCCCGGGGGAAGGCCGAAGATCGGAGCCCCTCCGCGGCCTCTTATTGCCCGTATTTTCAATTTTCGGGACAGGGACGCGATTCTGCAAGCCTCCAGGCTGCAAGGGCCGCTTAAGCTGGAGAACATGGAGGTGAACTTTTATCCGGACTTCACCCAAGCGGTCCAGAAGCAGAGATTGAGCTTCCTGGGCGTCAAGCGGCGGCTTCGGGACATGAACTTAAAGTACGCCATGCTCTTCCCGGCCAGGCTGTGGGTGGAGGTAGATGGTCGCACTCACTTTTTTGACCGTCCTGGAACGGCCGGGGACTGGCTGGACACTTTGTCTGGGGGTCGGGATCGGGATGGCGGGGGGGCTGCATGAGGAGAGGGCCCACTGGATCGGGACTGAGGTGCTGATACTGGGACTCACTCTGGACGAAGATGCGGCCACTTTCGGCCAAGCTTAGGGTCTCGTGTTGTTTGTACTTGTTCTCCCTCCTTTGTAGGTGGTGCGGGGTCTCGAAGGGGTACTCTTTCCTCCTCTAGGGGGTTTACCTAGTTTCCATTATATAGGGGCGACAGGCACACTGCAAGTTGGGGGGGCTGTCTGGGCTCATGCAGGGGTGCAGGGAGGGGGGAGTTTTGTTGGGGCGGTTGGGTTGGGGTGGGGTGTTGTTTAGTTGTACCACAAGGCAAGAGTATTGTTGTGCTATTCCTCAAGTGCTCTCGTGGGGACGAATGATTGCTTTCGTTTATGATGGGGGGTAGGGGACTGAGTCTTTTGTCCTGGAACGTCAATGGACTGGGGGACAGGATAAAACGAGGTGTGGTCCTGCAGTTCTTGAAACGAATTTCACCAGACATAGTTTTTCTGCAGGAGACGCACCTCATTGGCAACTCCTTTCGTGCTATGAACCGACGGGGCTACCGCCTTCTGGCCCATTCGGGCTTCACGTCTGGTTCAAGGGGTGTGGGCATCATGGCCAAGACCTCGCTCCCGCTGGAAGTTGATGAGGTGATCCATGATGACAGGGAACGTTACACAGTTCTGGTGGGTAGAATGGAGGGCAGAGTGATTGTCTTTGTTTCTGTTTATGTCCCGCCAGGGTTGCAGGCGACCACCTTTGCGGATCTGGGGCGCCTCCTCCTTGGCCTTCCGGAGGGGATTCTAGTGGTTGGGGGGGATTTTAACGCTGTGGTTTCCGGAACTGAGGACCGTCACCCCCCTCGGGTTCTCCCCCGTGCCCAGGTGTGGTTGTCTGGCCTCTTGGACACCTTGGGGCTGGTGGATTGTTGGCGTTTGAAACATCCTACGCAGATACAGTACACCTTTCATTCCGGGGCCCATGGTAGTCTCTCAAGGCTAGATTATGTCCTGGTGCCGGCGGCGCATGCGGGGAGGATCGGGGAGGTGCGCCACTTAGCGCGGGGTATTTCAGACCACTCCCCGCTCTTGTTGCACTTCGATATTCGTCCGAGGGGAGAGGGTAGGGTGGTCCCGATTAATCCCTGGTACCTGCGTGACCCCACCATTCGCGCAGAGTTGGTTAAGTCCCTTAAGCGATATTTTGACGATAACGTGGGGTCTGTGTCCTCGGCGATATCGCTGTGGGAGGCATTTAAGACGGTGATTCGGGGGGATGCCCTGTCCCTTATTTCCTATTCCCGGAGGCGCGAGCGGGAGGAGGTGACCCGTGTTGAAACTGAAATCACTGAGTTGGAGGGTGACCTCGAATGTGGGGTGACGGATGACAAACTGCATGTTCTCCGACTCAAGCAGGCGGCCTATAAGGCCCTCGTCACGGAGGCGGCCAGGGGCCTTAGTAGAGAGCAACAGGGGAGACTGTATGATGTGGGTGATAAGGCTGGGAAATTGATTGCGTGGCTGGATAAAAAGGAGAGAGCGAGTCGAGTTGTCCCGTCGATTGAGAGGCCGGATGGTGTGTGTGTCACTGAACCTGAAGACATTGTAGATGGCTTCGCAGACTATTTCCGTAGGGTGTATTCCCCGGTGTCCTCCCGCTCGGAAGAGGATTCCCATGCTCTGCTTAGAGATATCGCGCTGCCTTCCCTTTCGGAGGAGGACAGGGTGTCGTTGGACGCCGCCCCGACCTCTGAGGAAATTGCCCTCGCCATACGTTCGGTCGCTTCCGGCAAGGCAATGGGTCCTAATGGTCTTCCCATCGAATTGTACAAGCTGCGACCGGACACGCTGGCGCCGCATCTCTGTGCTATGTTCCTTGCGGCCCGTTCTGCGGGTTCCCTCCCGCTGGACCAGCGCCTGGCTACTATCGTGGTTATTCATAAGGAGGGGAGGCCGCGGGACCGGGTCACATCCTACCGGCCTATTTCGCTGTTGAATGCAGAGCCCAAAATTCTCGCCAAGGTGTTGGCTAATCGGCTGATTGGCGTGGTGTGCGATTTGATCCACCAGGATCAGTCCGGCTTTATTCCTCGTCGCAACACTGCCCTCAACCTGCGGCGCTTGCATGGGGTGCTCGCACTTGTCCCGTTCATACGGGAGCCGGCCATTTTGGCGTCCCTGGACGCCACTATGGCGTTTGACACACTTGAGTGGCCATATATTTGGGCGACGCTCGCGAAGTTCGGGTTTGGCCCGGGATTCATCGGTTGGGTGAAACTGTTGTACTCTAGACCGCTGGCGCAGGTGGTTGTGAACGGGAGAGTGTCGGCTCCGTTTGAGCTGGGCAGGGGCACGCGGCAGGGCTGCCCGTTATCGCCGCTCCTTTTCGCGCTTGCTTTGGAGCCCCTGGCGGAGTGGCTGCGGTGGCATCCTTCTATCCGTGGTCTCCGATGGACCCCCGAATATGAGGACCGCGTATCTCTATACGCTGATGATATTCTCCTGTACTTGGCTTCCCCACGTGAATCACTGATAGTACTGGTGGATGTATTGCACTCATTTGGCCTCAACTCCGGCCTGGTCATCAACTGGGCTAAATCATGTGTGTATGTTCTCACGGGGGAGGATCCTATCCTTCCGCGGGGTTGTCCTATCCAGATCGCCCCGCGGGGATTTAAGTACCTGGGTGTCTTCATTACCCTGGACGCGGAGGCCCGCTACAAACAGAACTTGCTTCCCCCCCTCCAGCGCCTGAAGGAGGACGTCACGCGCTGGGGGTGCTTGCCGCTCTCGCCGCTCGGCCGGGCGGCATTGTTTAAGATGATGTCGCTGCCACGCTTCCTGTATGCTTTACAGAACACAATGGACGTTGTCCCGGCGCGCTACTTTCGTGAGGTGGAGAGTTTGCAGCGCCGACTGTTCTGGGAGGGCAGGCCGCGTATCGCCCTGGCGAAGCTGACGCTCCCGTGGTATGACGGGGGGGTCGCCCTCCCTGATGTCAAGCGATATTACTGGGCCTCCCAGCTAGCTGCGATCAATCACGGCCTTTACGGGCCAGCTCTCAACCCTGCCTTTGAGATGGATAAAATGTTATTGCCGGGCGGTGACTATAATCGGGCGCTTTATTCGAGCTCGCTCGACGCACGTCTGACGGGCCCCACGCGGGTCATGCTGCGAGTGTGGCACGCGGCTAACGTGGCGATGGGATGGAAGGATCGCTTGACCCGGGCGACGCCACTATACGCATCCGAGAGGCTGGGCTCCTTGTGGACCTCGAAGGGCTTTGAGAAGTGGGACATGATAGGCATCAGCAGGGTGGGCGATCTCTGGACGAGGGGGGGATTCAAAACGTTCGACGTGCTGCAGACAGAATTCCAGCTGCAGGACAGGGAGTATTTTCGATATCTGCAGATCCGTCATGCGTTGTGCTCCGTATTTCCGGACGTTGCATCCATCCCGGAGTACTCCCCTCTGGAGGATAGAGTGCTAGATGGGCATGTCCCGGACGGCACGATTTCATTAATTTACAAAAAGCTTATTAATGACCGTTCGGGACTGCTGACTGGCCTTCGCGAGGCGTGGGGGGCTGATGGATTGGAGCTGGATGACGAGGACTGGGTGACTGCGGTGGCCTCCCCGAAAGAGGTGGCCATACCGGCCCGCCTTCGCTTCGTCCAGCTCAAGATACTCCATAGGGTCTATGTTACGGGACTGAGGCTGATGCGTATGGGCTATGCTGTGGATGGGTTGTGCAAGCGCGGGTGTGGTTCTTTGGGGACCTTTCTCCATATTTTGTGGGAGTGCCCGGAGGTGGTGCGATTCTGGCGTGGTGTGCATGAGGTTTTGCAGGTTGTTACGCATGTGCAGCTGCTGCCTGAGGCGAGGAGATGCCTTTTGAACGTGTGGGAGCCAACCGACTATTCGGTGCCGCAGACGTGGTGGGCGACTCTGGGATATATGGTAGCCAAACGTGACATTGCGCAATTGTGGGGCGCCCAGAGGTCGCCGACCGTCTCGGCGTGGAAGGACAACATGGACTGGTGTATGTTTCGGGAAAAGGTCGTGTATGTTGCGAGAGGTAAGCCTGGGAAATGGATGAAAGTGTGGGGCCCCTGGAACGCCTACCGTGGGGGAATCTGTACCCCGCCGCTACTGCCTGATTCGTCGCCGGCCCCGTCTCCTTAGCCTGTTTGTCTTCCCGGTGCTGGGCTGTGAGTCTACTTAGTCCCCGTCCTGACCTTTCCCCCCTTCGATATTTCTATGGGTCAGCGGGGTCCCCCCCCTAGGGGAGCACATGCTGTTATTCCTGACTGTGGGTTGCCTTGTGGACTTGTTTTTTGTTGATTATTTATATAAAACTGAAGCCGTTGTGTGGGGTCCGGATGGTGTGGCTACCAACGCCTCTTTCAACTACTGTGAATTTCCTTCTGCCGCAGCGTGCGTTCTACTGTCTGTATTATATGCTCCCTCTGTGTGCTAGCGGCCGGCCTGGAGGTTGTAGGCCCATCTTTGTATATTTTTTGGATTATGTAATAAACGGCTTCAAAAAAAAAAAAAAAAAAAAAAATCCCATTTAAGTGTTTAGATGTTAGGTGGCTCTAAAAAGAGCCGTTGTGTTAATAGAGGGACAGAGGAACAGAAAAATTGCAAAAATTATAGGGTGCCGAACGTGTGCTGCTGTATCTTGCTCTCTATTAGGGGAATGCTGGTGTCCCCATAAGAGAGAAGAGCATTGCACGCATTGCACCGTATATGCACCCTCTTAAACAGAGGGCGTATATCCAGAGGATCAGAAGCAGGTGAAGCTGCCGCCGCAGATGATGTGCTCGGCTGAGCTGCTGGAGGGTTTTCTCTAGCAGCTCGAGCATAAGCCACAGGATGTACATCTCTAACGTGCCTGATCATAGTGAAGATACTAAAAGAGTATTTCTTTTTAGGATCTCCTCTTGATAAGACACGATCACAAAGAGTGCAGGTGACTTATGGAGCATTCACCTTCTTCTGCCCCACTGGAAATGTAAAAAATTGCCAAATAAAAGAGTCTTTCTGTTTCCTCTGTCTCTGTCTCACAAGGGTCTCCTGCTCACTCCCAGAAGATGACTGCTGCTCTGCCATTCTCAAGTACTGGAGTACTGGAAAAGCTGCTCAGCTCCTTCTCCCAGGGAATCAGAAGTAATAATGAGGGGAGTGGGTGTGGTGTTGGAAGTTTCTGGAACTGAAACTACTATAAACCAATGAAAAGTGTTGTTTCTTAATGACATGACCTGAAACTACTATAAACCAATGAAAAGTGTTGTTTCTAAATCACATGACTTGCCGTGCGCGCACGGGGCACGGACGGGGCATGCGCGCACGCGCGTACGCGCACGGAGCACGCGCGCATGCGCGTACGCGCACGGAGCATGCACGCATGCGCATACGGAGCACGCGCGCATGCGCGTACGGAGCACGCACGACGTACGCATGCGCACGTACGCATGCGCACACGGAGCACGTACGCATGCGCACACGGAGCACGTACGCATGCTTGCACCGTGCACGCACGGTGCGCGCACGGACAAAAACTCTTAAAAAAAAAAAAAACGTTTTTCAATGTTTATAAGTTTATAGAAGATATTAACTATGCTGTTCAACTCTATCCAAATAAAAAAAAAAATGAGCCATTCCATATTACAGGATAAAGTTAATCTACAACTATATATATAGGTAGCTTATTGTAAAATAAATATTTAAAAAATATAATAATACATTCATAAATTAGCATTTAAAAAACCTTGCAAATTCACTTAAAAAACCATAGGTTTCACACACGTTATAGTTAGGAATTAGCATTTAAAAAACCTTACAAATTCACTAAAAAAAATATAGGTTTCACACACGTTATAGTTAGGAATTAGCATTTAAAAAACCTTTGAAATTCACTGAAAAATCCATAGGTTTGACACATGTTATAGTTAGGAATTAGCATTTAAAAAAACCTTGCAAATTCACTGAAAAAACCATAGGTTTCACACATGTTATAGTTAGCTGGACATTTCACTCGTACAAAAACCAAAGAAATTCCCCCGTTATAGTTAGTTCAGCTAACTATAACTTGCGCGCCCGCAATCCACTGCTGATGACGTCACATATCACATCACTCATGACATGGTCAGTGACATCACTCATGACATCACTGACCCACTTATATACTCTTACACGCATATATACTGCCTTTCACATATGTAGTTAGTCACAAATGTACCACTGAGATATACATTCAATCCATAACACACCCATACATACATTCACTCAACCATACAGTTCATCACAGATGCACTCTTAAAACCATGCACCCATAGAATCACCCACTCACACATCTATGCACAGAGTCACACACAGCCTACCCACACAAACACTCAGGCACCCATACAGATACTCAGACAACCAATCGATAACCCATTTAGACACTCATATAGCTATTCACAAAACCATGCAGCCACTTATACACCAACAGACAGAAACATACAGACATTCACACAGTGTAGTCACTAGTCTGCAGTAAGATACATTTAATGACTAACTTATAGAGTCAGTTACGCACCTAGAAAATCATCCATTCACACACTTGTACAGCCACTCATTCTTCCACAGGCCTTTCACTATAAATATATAAAACATATTTAAAATTTACAGAAACACACAGTCACTGGATGATGTCATCAGTGATGTCATCAGTGATGTCATCAGTGATGTCATCAGTGATGTCACTGACCATGTCATGAGTGATGTAATATGTGACATCATCAGCAGTGCATTGCGGGGGCGCGAGTTATAGTTAGCTAAACTAACTATAACAGGGGAATTTCAATGGTTTTGTACAAGGGAAATGTCCAGCTAACTATAACACCCCTGAAACCTATGGTTTTTTCAGTGAATTTCTAAGGTTATTTAAATGCCAATTCCTAACTATAACGCCCCTGAAACCTTTGTTTTTTTTCAGTGAATTTCAAAGGTTTTTTAAATGCCAATTCCTAACTATAACGTGCATGAAACCTATGGTTTTTTCAGTGAATTTCAAAGGTTTTTTAAATGCTAATTCCTATCTATAACTTATCTCTGAAGATAGCATTCTTTTTTAAAAGTAGGGTGCACATTAGTTTTGTGGAAAAGCATCTTTGCGATTGGTTTAGAAAAAGCAGTTTCAACGTGGAGTACATATCCTAGGATAAAATTTGCTCAGCTCAACCACACCTGCTACTTGCATTTGGAAGGCAGTGTTCGAACTTAAAACAATCGTCAAATTTTAACCTGCACGTGTCATTAAATGTTCAAGAAAATGTTACAAAAAAATATCGTAAAGTTTTAAAAAATTGATGAACTTTTAACCTGCACGTGTTGTAGAATGTTCTAGAAAGTGTGTTGATAGAATACGTTGCACTTCTGAATTCTATGTGTTGTTGAATATTAAAAAAACAGTTCATACGGAAAATTAAAAAGAAACCAATAGAGAAGTTTGAAACCTAAAAGAATCAAGGAACTATTGTAATTTATTCTTTACATGTATTTATGTGTGCAGCAACAAAATTGTAGATACAACAGCACCAGGAAGAGGAAGAAGCAGGGAGTGGGGGGATGAGGGGAGATGGGCAGAATGGCACACATGCACAATTAAGCACAGCACAAGTATAGACAAACAATGGCCAAAATGAAACACACCAACAAGGAGCACAAGTCACACAACCCGCCAACATCACACCACTGAACGAGCATAGAAGTGAAAACCACGCTGCATTCATACAGGATGTGTACAAAGGCCCGTCGTTGGTGTTGTGGGATGTCTGCGACCCTGGTCATCATGGATAAGATGCCCAGCATGTGGCACATGGTCGAGTTCACTGTGTGTTATGTTGCCAAATGGCTGCTCCTCCCTCCCACGAGCCCCCACACTTTTGTACGGTGAGCTGTTGTATCTCGTGCACTCGTACGGCACGCCATTGTAATGCCTATTTGCGCATGTCCTGCTACATTCCAACAACAACATCACAGTGCCGTTTGGAGGTGGTACATGCCACTTTACAACATCGACTGCTGCGGCTCTTGTAACAGGCCACACCAGAACACAGAGACACACTTACCGCACTTCCTGTACACGGACATGTCCGTGACACCCCGTTCCCCTTGCCGGATAGGCACACCCCTCCACTGACCTGTGAACCCCAGACCAGCACACGCCAGTTGTACAATGCAGGAGGATGCGTACGTAGCTACACATCCAGGCTCACTGCCAACGCTGAGGTGACAGCACACTGTGATGTTGCAGGGCTCGTGCCTATCATGCTAAGACAATTACCACAGGGACACACTTACTAAGATATGGGTTTGGGGGGCATTGGAGGTCCTGGAGTTGTTGAACTGAGTCTTCTGACCCTCATGGGTATCCCTGTATCATCCTCATTGACTTTATGGCACCTGTGGGTGTTCTGGTGTGGCTCTTGGCTGTGTTCCCTTTCATGGTGCAGGTAGTTGTCCTGCTTAACACCAGCAGAAAGCAGGTGTAAAATCCCTGGTGCTAACGTGTCTTATCGCCGGAATTTGTTTCACATTGCAATTAGTGTGAAAGTTGTGATGTGATTTTTTTCGTATGCAGAACAATATACGAACTGAGCAGTGTATCTCGTCAAGATCCAGCACCTGACGCACTATTCCCAATCAATATAAATACAATGAGATTTCTTAATAGATTTTGTGTGTACACTGTAAGTGCAGCCAATACCTCAGTGCAATACAATACAGGATTTTAGTATTTAGAATAAATCGCAAAGGTGCACCTCATGTCTTTTTGCACGGGAACGGCTACTCTCCATTTCATTATCAGCACTTTAACGGAAGTAAAGTTGAGATAAATCTAACACACTATTCAGAAGTTGGTGCAAACTACAGATATCACTAGTATTCCAGCGATAAGTGCCCCAAAATTTAACACCATGGTGGACTCCATCAAATAACAGTAATAAGAACAAGAAAGAGTCACACAGCAGTTAAGAGAACAACCAAAAACATTATTATTTTTTTTTTCATACTTTCTTTTTTATAATAATAAATATATAAACGATAAACTATTTTCAAACTTTATATTTTTATTAACATAAATATAAACAATAAACTAATAAACAAAATGTAACAACAATAATACAAAACAACAAAGCAGAACACTCCCGTGGGAACCACGGATGTCGACAAAAGACCTGTAAAATCAAAAAGATTGTTAGAAAAAACCCAACATGGTATTCTTAACAAAATACCACAAGAAACAAATCACAGATATATAAAATGTATACAGCTAACAAAATTTTATAAGTTTAACTTACAAAAACTGTAAATGTTGCCGCTTTAAAATAGTTACCGAATCTGAGGAATTTTTTTTGCAGAAGGCACCACGCCCACAACGTTTTTCATCATTGGTGAAGAAATTTTGAATTTTTTCCAAGGAGCAAACAAAGACCAATGCCACCTTCTTCATTCGCAAGATTTGCCAAAGAGTTCTGTTACGAGGGGATCCTAACAAAAAATACTCGTGCGGCACAGCAAGTATGATGAAACACCTAAGGACCCTTCATCCAAACAATCTTGCATGAGAAGAGTGCAAACAGATGAGAAACACTCCTGTTCTGTATCTGTAAAAAAGAATCACAAATAAATGTATATTAATAACTTTCAAATTTATACTATTCCATTACTGTACAAACACATTTAATATAAAAACTGACTAAGAAACTATAGCCCTGAACCACAAGTGTGACGATCGTTAAAACACTACATGCATAGTGCATACTACTTTGAAGCAGTTCATGCCCTAAAGCGTACCTCACTAAAAGACTACATGCTAACTGACTAAATGATTACAGTACTATAAGGAGACACACTGGGTGAGTGACAGGGTGTTTGCTAGAAGAGTATGAATACTAACTAGAGAATTGAAGGTGTGAAAGACAACTGTGTAGGTGATTAGAGGCCTGCATCAATACTGCACAGGCATTTAAAGCAGTCCATGTGCTAAGGCCTGGCTCACTGCATGACTACTTGGGTACTGACTGAATTATTAGAGTACAGCAAGGAGAGTGCCTAGGCAAATTTATAAGTGCTAGGATTTTCGCACAGGGAATGGATAAGTATTTGGTACTGAATGAGTCACTAGAGGAGTGCAAAGGCAGTCACAAGAGCTGGACTGTATGGATACTGACTAGGAAATTGAAAGTGTGAAAGACAAGTGTCTAGGTGGTTAGAAGACTGCATGCATAGTGCATATGGGTATGAAGCAGTCCATGTGCTAAGGCCTGGCTCAGTGTATGAATACTTAGGCACTGACTGAATGATTAGAGTACTGCAAAGATAGTATCTTGGTGAATGTCTAAGTGTTTGGGTTTTAGCACAGTGAATGGATTAGTACATGGTGCTGAATGGGTCACTAGAGGACTGCAAAGGGAGTGACAGGGTGTTTGCTGGAAGTGAACAGATACTGACTGGGGAATTGAAGGTGTGAAAGACAAGTGTGTAGGTGCTTAGAGGACTGCATGCATAGTGGATAGGGGTTTGAAGAAGTCCATATGCTAAGACATGGCTCTGTGCATGAATACTTAGGCAGTGACTGAATCATTAGAGTACTGGACAGAGAGTGTCTTGGTGAATTTATAAGTGTTTGGGTTTTGGCACAGTGAATGGATTAGTACATGCTGTTGAATGGGTCTCTAGAGGACTGCAAAGGAAGTGACAGGATATTTCCTGGAAGTGTATGGATACTGACTAGGGAATTGAAGGTGTAAAAGACAAGTGTATAGTATGTTAGAACACTACATGCATACTGCATAGACATTTGAAGCAGTCTATTTGGTACTTAGAAACTGACTACATAATCAGACTACTTCTAGGACAGTGCTTAGATAAAACTTTTACATTTGCAGTTCGGCCACAGTGAACAGAATAGTACATGGTACTGCACCTTAGTGTCAAACCCTGACTCATTTTATCAATGCATAAGCAAAGACTAGCTTCTAAAGCTACTAAAACTTGACAACATGAGAGGTTTTAAATTAGTTATCTGTCAGCAAATACACGATGTTACCAAATGCCTCTCTCACAGTGGTTCTCAAATGCACACAGACTCACAGTGTGATTCTAGACAAGCACCACTATCCCTAGGAGTTTACCAAAACTCATTCACAACAGTGGAAGTGGTAAGCGAACTGCACACACTCTTCATATTTCAGGACTGCACTTTTATGTCAAAGCCTGACTCATATAATCAAAGCATAAGCAAAGACTGGCTTCTAATGCTACTAGAACTTCACAACATGACCGGTTTTAAAACAGGTATATGTCAGCAAATACACGATGTTACCAAATGCTTCTCTCACAATCCTTACCCAAATGCACACAGACTCACAGTGTGATTTTAGACAAGCAACACTATCCTAGGAGTTTACCAAAACTCATTCACTACTCTGGAAGAGTTAATGCTACTGCACACAATCAACATATTTAAGTACACCACATCAGTGTCAAAGCATGACTCATTTAATCAACGCATACGCAAAGACTGGATTCTAATCCTACTAAAACTTCACAACATGACAGGTTTTAAAACAGTTATCTATCAGCAAATACATGATGTTACCAAATGCTTCTCTCATAGTGATCCCAAATACACACTAACTCACAGTGTGATTCTAGACAAGCACCACTATCCCTATGAGTTTACCAAAACTCATTCACAACAGTGCAAGTGGTAAGGGAACTGCACACAATCTACATATTTCACAACTGCAATTTACTGTCAATGCCTGACTCATATAATGAAAGCATAAGCCATAACTGTCTTCTAATGCTACTAAAACTTGACAACATGACATGTTTTACAACACTTATCTGTCAGCAAATACACAATGTTACCAAACACTTCTCTCAGAGTGGTTCCCAAATGCACACAGACTCACAGTGTGATTCTAGACAAACAACACTATCCCTAGGAGTTTACCAAAACTCATTCACTACAGTGGAAGTGGTAAAGGAACTGCATACAATCTACATATTTCACAACTACACTTTAATGTCAATGCCTGACTAATTTAATCAACGCATAAGCAAAGACTGGCTTCTAATGCTACTAAAACTTGACAACATGACAGGTTTTAAAACAGTTATCTGACAGTAAATACATGATGTTACCAAATGCTTCTCTCACAATCCTTACCCAAATGCACACAGACTCACAGTGTGATTTTAGACAATCAACACTATCCTAGGACTTTACCAAAACTCATTCACTACTGTGGAAGGGGTAAGGGGACTGCACACAATCTACATATTTAAGTACACCACATCAGTGTCAAAGCATGACTCATTTAATCAACGCATAAGCAAAGAATGGATTCTAATCCTACTAAAACTTCACAACATGACAGGTTTTAAAACAGTTATCTGTCAGCAAATACACGATGTTACCAAATGCTTCTCTCACAGTGATCCCAAATACACACTAACTCACAGTGTGATTCTAGACAAGCACCACTATCCCTATGAGTTTACCAAAACTCATTCACCACAGTGCAAGTGGCAAGGGAACTGCACACAATCTACATATTTCACGACTGTAATTTACTGTCAATGCCTGACTCATTTAATGAAAGCATAAGCCATAACTGTCTTCTAATGCTACTAAAACTTGACAACCTGACTGGTTTTAAAACAGTTATCTGTCAGCAAATACACAATGTTACCAAATGCTTCTCTCACAGTGGTTCCCAAATGCACACAGACTCACTGTGTGATTCTAGACAAACAACACTATCCCTTGCACTATATCAAAACACATTTCTTCATCTAGAAGTAGTACTACATTTTAGTATAGAAACATAACATAACTCATTTCACAAATTCATAAACAATGACTGGTTTCTAATTCTACCAAAATATAAAAACTGCACAGTTATCTGTCTACAAACACATGAAAAACACAAATGGCAATCACAGAATGGTTTCTACATGCACACACATTGTAGAGAAAAAAAGTACTCCCCACACTTTAGCAGGAAAAATACATTAGTCTGATTAAAATCAAAATAGTCTACATACATCCCCTCACAATTAAATAACTCATCTTTCAAGTTCTTTTGTAGATTAAGGAGTATATCAATCACTCACCATATTTTCTTTTACAGAATCTCTGCACTGTGCACCTCTCAGCAAAAGCAAAGAATGAAAAAGTTTCCCTTTCATTTTCCACACATATACATGTAAACATCAAATCACAATCCTTCGCACATAAACTCAAAAGCAAACACACATTTCTATTGGTTAAACATTTCAACCCTTTCCAACTGAAATACATTTCAACCCATCCCCCAATCTGCCTTCTGCCTGTTACCATAGAAACAGGTCATGGAACACTGCACTGAGCTCACAGGTAAAAAGTTCAGCACACAATGGGGCATATCAACAACAACCGGCGATAATTATCTCTAAGCGCACTTAGCGCTAGGATAATTATCGCCGGCTAGCGTGAATTTTTATCGCTGAGATAGCGTGCTATTAGCAACGCTTATCTCAATAGCGATAAAAATCCTCACGCTAACAGGCTAACGTGAGATTATCGCTGGAAACCCAGCGATAATCTCACGTTACCTTGTTGATAGGGACAGGCAAACTTAGCCATGATATCCTCCTTCCATAGGATATCATGGCTAAGTCAGAAAAATACCAGATGTAAAAAGGCAGCGTTAACCGCGGTTAGCGCTGCTTTTTTTGTCTCTAACAGGGTTAGCGACATTCTTGATAATAGGAGAAATGTCGCTTAGATTTTACTCTGGAACGCCCCCTTTGCATCTCATTAGAGATGCAAGGGGAAGCATAGAGTAAAAGGGTGCTAACATTCAAATTTGCATGTTAGCACCCTGTTGTTGATAGGGCGCTAGTTATCGCACACGGAGCACGTACGCATGCGCACACGGAGCACGTACGCATGATTGCACCGTTATCTCTCCTTTATTGGCTTTTAAAGCCAAAAAAGCAGAGATAAAGCCCTTGTTGATATGCCCCAATGTTCCTACACAAGACAGGAAGTGTGCTTAACTTTTCAACATATCAGCTTATCATATATAATGATCCTTACAATCTGTTTTTGTTAACCAATAACAATCATACCTTTAAAAAACAAAAATTTACACCCTACCTTTTCAGTGTAGAAAGTTGTTATACAACCAATGATTTCTTGTCGTTTTTCAAAAAACGTTGCCGTGGATCCGCGCACCCACCGCGAGAGATTCCGTGCATCCAAAGTGGTAGGATGCGTGCACCATGCGCGCATTTCGCCGCTTTTTTTTTTTTAAAAAGGGGGGGCCACAGGGGGTCCTTCTGGGACCCCCTAAGCAGATCTAGAGGGTCAGAGTATTTCCACTCTGCCCCCTTTATATCTTTTACACACTTATTCCCCTTCCATCTTCAGCCTCGCTTCTACCGAGGCAGAAAATGGCCGCCAACAGTTCCTGGTTTCGAATGTAGAGAGACGCTCGACAGCCAATTAGCATTCAGCGCGCGATCGGGAGGGTGCGCACTCCGTTCGGGGAGGGTGCGCTTACGGTGCGGGTACGGTCCTCGGATCCTCCGCGGCCATAGATATCACTAACATTTTTACCCTAATTTTCTCAGGAACTACTGAACAGATTCACACCAAATATGCAAAAGGCACGAGTCCGAACTGAGGACTACCTCTTTGCCAAATTTGGTGTCATTCCGTTCAGCAGTTCGGGCTGTAGCTGCGACAACAGATCCTATGGGAAATTGCAGGGGGAAAACACGTTTTGGGACCCCCCTTTTTTCTTGGCCCCCGCTTCACGGATTACCGCAAAAATTTCAGGGTAGGAGCGGAGTGGAGCTGGCCAAAAGTTTGGAGAATTTCGCGAAGATTCGTCAATCGGCGCCAAAGATATTCCCATTAGAATGTTGCAGATTTCCTATGGAAAATAGGTCCTAACTATAACTATCTACTGGCGACCGCCAGTAGACAATATATATATATATATATATAATATATATATAATATATATATATATATATATATATGCATTAAGAAGCAAAAACCCTAAAAACAACAATCCAGATAGTGTTTTTTTTTTTAAACACAAACCTAAAGGGTAAATAATCTAAAGCACATACAATCAATATGATGTAAAACCCACACATCTCAAAAAGCACACACACAACAATCACAAATAACAAAAGTAGAACAAACTTATTAATATGTAAACATACAAATATGTACAATATCTATATATTTTTACATAATATAAACCAAAAAATCTTTCCCAAAAATAATTTATAAATTTAAATAGATGTACAATTTTGGTTGCTTAGACCATCTTTAAAAATCATCTTCTGCAGCCATTAATCACAAATACATGAGTTAATCCACAAAGAGACACCTACTACCCCATTAAAAAAACCTCAAACTGTCCCAAAAAAAATCTAATGCATTCAAAACAAAAATTCATCTGTGAATTCAAAGTTCACTTTAAAAAACACTGAATGAAATGAAAGCAACAAATGCATTGCCACCCAAACCAAAAACATATACAGTAACATAAGAAACCCTAAATAAAATTCAACACCCAAAAAACATTACACAAATATTGCTACAATTCCATTCATTACTTATTTCCCTAACAGACAGTAACTATTAAATGCAAACACAAAAAACAACATCTGCCCTAAATAACTACTTCAATGTTCTAGACAAAAACATCTGTTCTAGCATCAATCAAGCAATCAATCAGGATTTATAAAGCTGGCATGTCACCTATGAGGGTCTCAAGACGCTGCTGCTATGAGGTGATCTGTTGATTTGAACAGCCAGGTCTTGAGTCCTTTCCTGAATTCCCAGAGCGTTGAGGCGGTACTGAGGTGCAGGGAAAGGTGATTTCAGGCTTTTGCCACCAGGTGTGAGAATGAGTGTCCTCTGCTGTTCCCTCGGTGAATCCGGGAGTGTCTGCGAGGAAGAGGGAGGCAGATCGTTGGTCTCTGGTCGATTAGTTGAAAGTCATGTGTTTGTTGATGTATACTGGTCCTTCATTGTGCAGGGCTTTGTATGCGTGGGTCAACATCTTGAACTGGAATCTCTTCTGGAATGGGAGCCAGTGTAGGTTCTTGAGGTGTGGTGTGATGTGGGTGTGTCTGAGGAGGTTGAGGATGAGTCTTGCTGCTGAGTTTAATATTATCTGTAGTCTCTTAAGGAGGCATACAGTGATTCCTATGCAGAGTATGTTCTCATAGTCCAGCCTGCTGATGACAAGGGCCTGCATGACAGTCCTTCTGGTGTTGACTGGAGCCACCTGAAGATCTTGCATAGGGTTTGAAAGCAGGTGGATGAGACTGCATTTATCTTGTTCTTCATAGATAGCTTGCTGTCCAAGATGATGCAGAGGTTGTGGATGTGGTCTGTCGGGTGCAGGATGGGCCGAGTTCTGCTGGCTGCCAAGTGTCGTTCCGTGGCGAGGTGTTGTTCCCAAACATGAGAAGTTCTGTCTTTTCCAAGCTGAGCTTGAGACAGTTGTCTCTCATCCAGTCGGCGATGTTCATCTACATCTGTGGAAGTTGGCTCTGGTGGTGGAGGAGTATTCTGACAGTGAGAGGATGAGCTGGGTGTCGTCAGGAAAGGAGATAATGTTGAGGCCGTGGAGTCTGTTGATCAAGATGTGATGGAAGATGGTGTTGAAGGTGGCTGACAGGTCCAGGAAAATGAGGGTTACAATTTTGCTGCAGTATAGGAGGGTTCTGATGTCATTGGTGGCTGACTGTCTCAGTGCTGTGGTTAGCTTAGAATACAGATTGAGAGGGGTCCATGTAGTTGTTGTGTTCAAGGTGCTCGGTGAGTTGCTGGTCGATTGCCTTCATGATAACCTTCACTGGAAAGGGTGCAGGAAGATGGGGCAGTAATTCTTTAGTTCTGCTGGGTCGGCAGATGGTTTCATTTGGAGGGGCCTCACTTCAGTGTGTTATATGTTCCAGTCCTCAGGGAAGGAGCCCGAGGTGATGAGGAGGCATTGAAAACGTTCTTGAGCTTGTTGCCATTCATCTTGCTCCTGTGGTTGAAGATGTTTTAGGGAAAGGGGTTCATGGGTGCTCCAGAGTGCACGGAGTTTATGATGGAGATCGGGGCCAGGCCTGGGCAGAGTTCATGGAGTTCCTACACGGAACTCTGTGAAGTGACAAAAAAACTCTGTGGAGTTCTGCAAGTGGCGGAGTGCAGTGCGAACTGCTGTTTGCGCTGATCTTCCTGCTGCTTGAGTAGAAATTCTGCCTTACAGTTGAGGGGCCGCGAGAGGGAAATAACTCCACTGCACTACATGGTGTTTTCTGCACTCCGCATACTCCGCAGAGCACAGGGCGCAGAGTGCAGAAAACTCTGCAAACTCTGTGAACGGAGCGGAGTTCACTGCGCAGGCCTAATCGTGGCTTGAGTTGTTAGAGGGTTCCAATGGGCGAGCAGGTGTTCAGGGCTTGTGTTTGTGGGTGTGTGTTTGTGGGTATGAGCAGGTTGATGCTGTCGGCTGCGGGGAATTGGAGCTTGATGGTCTCGTAGATGATTGAGATCTTGTCATGAAAAAAGTCCATCAGGGTCTCACATAGTTCTTGGGAAGGGGTGATGCCTTTTTTGGCAGCTGCGGTGTTGAAGAACTCCTCCATGATGGTAAAGAGCTCCTTGCTGCGGTTTGTGCTGGATTCTATGCAGTCTGCTAGGGTGTTGCTTGAGCATGCTTGGAAGTATGCTGCTCTGCTGGTAGTTGACCTCTGACCTTGTGTGCCAAACTCGCCGTCAGACCACCTTTGAACCTCAGCATGCTTAGTTTGTCATGTTTGTGTTTATTTACAAACTGAAAATGTTTTTGTGAAAGGTCACCAGAAAGTTCAAAGTGCAGTTTTAAAAATCCAGAGCACAGACTGAAACCCTGCCGTGACTAAATCTGGTGACAGTTGTTAACATTCATGCACTCTGGGACACAGAAGTGCATTTGTGTGCCGGACACCATCACGTCTACCCGTATATTTTGACTACGCCCTAAATTTCCAAAATGCATAAAACTAGAGAGAAGCGCAGTGAATGCTCTAACTAAATAATTGCTCCTTCTAAAAATGCATATTCTTCGTTACGCCTCCCAGACACTCATTATGAACTGTTCACCACTGAACCCTTTTATATAGCTGTGGACTATGCAAGTGTTTACTTCAGAGTTTTCATGCCCCGGTAAACTGTCATGGGGAGGTGGGCATGCTGTTTAACATGTTTTTTTTTTGCTGTTACCAATAGGCCCTTTGGCTATCAACAGCGGTTTGCCTACCCCATCAGTCCCCATAGCTGGCAGCCACCACTGCCATTGGGAGAAGTTCTTCACAGCCTGTTCTGGGTTGGATGTTGGGGCTGGGAGGAGCGAGTTGAGAGCATTGTTCTACTGGTCTTCTGAGATCCTTTTTTAGTTTCTGCAAGTGGAGCTGGGGGATATGGTGCCAGTGTTGATAGGTCCTGAGATGGTGGAGTAGACGCTGTAGTGGTTGGTCCAGGTGAGCTGTGAGATGTGGTTGTACTTGACTCTGTTGCTGGATGTGAAAATGGGCTTGAGCATGTGTCCTCCGATGTGTGTAGGGTCATTGACCTGGCACTGGGACTCGCACCAGCCCCAAACCCTGAACTAATCAGTAAAATATAAGTTAGCAACAATACTTTTTCAAGGAGCCATGATCCAGCATCCATTCCGGTCAATATATTATTATACTAGCGTGAAAAATCATTCTTGAGAAAAACATATCCTGAGGTTGAATAAATGCCACTAATATAAACACTAACTCTGTACTATGTAAAATATTTACTTTTAATTTGCCTATAAAGGATGAAATTACAAAAAATGTACTACAATTTTTGAAAAGACAAATACTATAACATGTTTTTTAATTTTAATTTAAAAGTATGGTTTTCATATTTTATGACCAATCAAATGTTAGAATTATAATATTAATGGTACTGATGTTCATATTAAATAAACATAGCAATGTTTACTTTTCTTCTGTAGTTTTATTTAACTTTGAAGACTTATTTAATTTATTTTATATTACATAAATACACTAAAGTGTCTAATCCTACATACAAGTATTATACTAAATGCTGTTCATTTACTAGTGTAAAACCTAACTGAATTTTATAATTTGAACATTGAGTAAACAACTTCCAAAATCAAGGGGATTTACTAGTCACAATCCAACTAACACTGGGGATAATGCATATAGTTTGGGGGTAACATTTACTATTCTAAGTCCAACTCAAATACGATTGGGGAAATGCAAATAGTAGGGGCAGTGCAAAGGTACTATTCTAAATGCAATCCAACTAAGATTGCAGAAAATGTGTGTAGTTGGGTCATTAAACAAACTATTCTCCAATTAAACTGAAATTTGGGAAAATGCCTGTAGTTGGGAGTCAGATTTACCATACCAAAGTCAATTGAACTACCATTAAAGAAAGTAGAAATATTTAACAGGCCAGGTTTACTATTAATACTCCAATCCAACTTAACTGGGAGACAATAGATATAGTTAAGGTTAAGATTTACTCTTCTTACCCAAGCCACCATATATCAGTTAGGTCACATTTATAACTGTAACTACTAAGTAACATTAGAGAAGGTGCATATATTTAGTGGGATCTGCTATACTCTTTCTAAACATGAAAATAGAAAGGGAAGGTTTGCTATTGAAAGGCAACAATGCATTATAACAGAGAACAGCAGTATACACACTTTTCAAAGAGATGGTTATTAGAGCATGCTGTCAATGAGTACAGTTGGATGGCAGCCATGATATGATAATTCACAGAACGAGTGTTAATGCAAAACTCTCTTGATAATGTCGGCAGGGAAATGCTTGCTTTCCACCTAGGACCTTACCTGTTCTATTTTTTGACTAATCTCGAATGCATGTCTTCTTTTCATCACGTTGTATTCATATGAATTTCCACTTTCAACATTGCATCTGTACTTTCGACCATCTATCTTGAATCACATCATTACAGGTTAGTATTCTAACAGTTATCACTCAAAAAATCGTAGCTTCTAAATCACATGACAAGAGACAGCCTTTGATTGCTTTTTATGCACGGTACAGATATATTATATCATCTTGAAAAAGAGGCAAGTGTCGCAAATCACGTGTCGGCTGTTGTGTTATTTTTACTTTAAGCATTTCTTACTATTTACTTTGTGTATGTCCTTTTATGTATTTAAAATCGATTAAGTTGCACCATAATGGTGCCACAATCACACCACTTGACACAGTTGTTTTGTTCTATAGTATGTAAACTACTGTGTAAAGATTGGATCATAAAAGAGTTTACTGAACTATGCTATTCAGTAAGAAAATTAAACAAGAGATTAAAAAAAAAAAGGACTACATTCTGAGTTGTCTGATTTGGGTGCCTCTTCCATTTGCTCCTTGATTGTCATTTAGTTTAGTGTGATAGGGAGGTAACTATCTACCTAAGGAGCACCCATAGCTGCACTCCATGCTTGATCATTACCTCTTTTTCTTGTGACCTTTATTGGATGTGAGTAATTCGTGTTGTTCCCCTCTGAAGATCATTAGACTAGACATTAAAAAGAGTGAAACCATAAGCAAGAAAAAAGAACAGAACTCACCTTAAGCCCTTACATTTACATTTACACTTACAATTGACTAATAATCTTTTTTATATTTCAATGTTCTAATACGATTTATTAGAAATATCTTTTCATTAGATAGATATTATCTGTTCAAACGCTACTGCTCTTAGTTTCTCATACCTTAGACAAGTACTGGATAAGCTATCACTGTTGTATCTACCAGTTTTCTTGGACTTTCTTGTTCTTTCCCCCCACCCCCTTTCTTTCTTCCCTTCTTATATAGGCGCGCTAACTATTTATCTATTTACATATTTATATATTTATATGCTCTATTTAACCTTTAAGGGATTTTAAGTCATATTTGCTTATAGTTAATTCATTTACTTATTTATTGTAAAATGAGACTGAAGTCATTGTTTATTTATGATGAAATGTTATGCAAATGTTTTATAAAAAATTACAAAACAAAAAAAAAGAACGACAAGTCACAATACCCACAACTCAATAATCTCAGCAGTGTAGCCAGAGGGAATTTTCTGTAGTTTTATATAGAGCAAACTCATCCCAACGGCATCAGAGTGCTTTACATGAGCACCAGTTGCATTACAGATGGACAAATTAATTTTTTGGTATGAGGAGATTAAGTGATTTGCCCAGAATCACAGGATGTTTGAGGCTTCTGCCAGACTCGATCCTGGTTCCCCAGCTTAAAGGTTGGCTGCCATAGCCATTAAGCCACACCCTCTCCCAGAAGCCCGAGATCCATACAGCAGCTGTGCCCTGCCACATTATTCCTTTGTCCTGGATTTTGCTTTATTTTGAGGCAAAGGTACTTCATGGACTTTTATTTATTTATTTACTTAATAATTTTTGCTGTTTTATGTAGTGTGAAAATGACCTAATTGAATATCAGAGCGCTTTACATGGGTACAGGTTTGTTAGACTTGGCTTTGCAGCAGGTTTACCCCAGACGTTTTGCCTTTTGGCCTCCTGTGTTTGACCTTGTTTTTGTTGGTTGTAGGAGTCTGGGCACGTTACCACTGCTTTTCAGTACTAAGGTGCATATGCTCTCCATGTAAATTGTGTTTGTTGATTGGTGTTTCCATGATTGGCTAATTTGATTTACTACTACGTCCCTAGTACAGTGCACTGTGTGTGCCCAGGGCCTGTAAATCAAATGCTGCTAGTCTGCCTGCAGCACTGATGGTGCCACCCACACACGTAGCCTGTCAAAGGTGTCTCAGGCCTGCCATGCAGTTTTACTGCCACGTTGACCTGGCAAGTGCACCCACTTGCCAGGCCCCAACCTTCCCTTTTCTAACATATAAGGCACCCCTCAGGGAGGCCCAAGGTACCCCATGATAGGCCTGGACGGAGCTATCGACTTCAAGGAACTGTATATAAAGTCTATTTTTGCTTTATTGGTATTGTGGATTACTGTATCTTGGATTTGTATCATTTTGATTTTGTTTTACTCAGATAAATATTAGATATTTTTTAAAAACAGGTGTGGTGTCCTTTTGTAGTGTTTTTATTTTATTACTGTTTGTGTGCAAATGCTTTACACATTGTCTCTGGGAAAAGCCTGACTGCTGTGCCAAGCTACCAAGTGGGTGAGTAGGGGTTATTTTAAATGTGTAATTCCCTTATCCTGAGAGTGGTGGATTCTGCCTGGCTTAGGTGCAAACCCTAGCCAACCAGAAAGCCCTTTTTTTTAAAACATATTTTTAATGATTTTACAAACACAAAATATACACGTGCCAATAAGTACCAGACATCGTTTATCAAAACTTGAATTGCAGAGGTTACATCTTTCTAAAACATGGGATTTTGAAACTTCACAATGAGTGAACATATACAATAGGAGAAAATACATCATAATGAGGCTAGTTCGCGGGTAAGAATGCAGAATAGCGAAAGGAGAGTTTAGGCAGTGTGATATAAAGTTATTTTGAGGGGATGTACGGGGGGAGGTTACGCTGTTATCTGCTGTGGTTAGTCCAATGTTTGGAGTCAGTCGCGCATAGGCTGCCATATATCAATAAGCTGTGCTGTCTATGGTTGAACAGAGGCATAGTCTGTGCTCAATCTTTCAGTTAGACATTTGTTTGAGCCATGCAGTGGATGAGGAATGTATTGCATCTCCCCAGTGTACAACAATTCCACGCTTAGCAAGTAAAAGAGACATGGAGGTGAGTCTACACGATGATCTGGGTATGTCAGCTGTGTATCCGAGAAGTGCCATCGTGGGGTCAGGCTGCAGGGCGATCCCCAACATCGCCTTAAGATGTGAGTATACAGCTGCCCAGTAGGCAGAAATGGTAGGGCATGTTCATGTAAGATGTGCGAAGTTGGCCTCAGGGGCACGAAATGTCGGACAGTGGTCAGATCTAGTTGTGTCATATCTAGAAATGTCTGTTGGCGTAAGATATGTCCTATGAAGAAATTTAAAAATGCAACAATTTATGTCTGCAATTAAGGGATATTTTCTGGGTTTGAGTGCAACGGTAGGACCACATTTTGTCCGTTATCGAAATTCTCAGTTCCCTCTCCCAGTACTGTCTAACCCTGACTGTGGTATCTGGATTCAGTGCAAGGCACGTGCGGTATAGTTTGGATGTCAAGTGGGCACCATCTGGGTTCAATATCACCAGAGCCAAGGGGGGAAGTATTCCGGGCCGAGGGGGTAGCCAGGGATACTGGAGCGTAATGTTGCATACAGGCGCTGGAATATGAAGCAATGCATGGGTTTCATATTTTGGAATCTGGGATCTTCTGTGATCTGTAGAGCATGGCTGTTGGGAAACAGGTCACCCACAGTGTGGATGCTATAGTATTGTAGTGTGCGCTGTACAAGTCGTTCGAGCATTAAAGGATGCCACAGATTATTCTTGAGGGGCAATGCCAGGGAGTAAAGGGAGCCACTTTCCAGCTGACGGTGCAGTGGCGCCACGCCCAGCATGTTGTTGCTATTGTCAAAATGTCAGTAGTATATGGGGAATGCCTTTGGGCAGGGTAGCCGAATGTGGGAAATCTTGCAGCTTATCCATTTCTGCCCACAGATAAGGGATCGGTAAGTCTGGATGGTACCAGCTGTGTATATATAGGCATTGACTGCTAGATAGTATAACTGTAGGTCAGGTACTCCCAGTCTCCACGTTCGTATGGCAGTGTCAGGGTGTCCCTTCGCACTCGTGAGCGGCAGCCCTCCCAGATGAGCCGAATGAGATGGGTACGCAGAGTTTGAAAGACAGAGTTAGGAAGTGGTGTTGGAAGGTTAAGAAAAAGGCACAGAAACTGGGGGAGAAAGATCATTGCAATACTGGCCACTCATCCGGCTATGGAGAGAGGTAATTTGATCCATCTTTCGACTTGTATCTCTGGGTGCGCAATTGCGGGCCATAGTTCTGTTGCAGTAGTTGGTGCTTATCTCTGTGCAATTGGATACTGAGATATCAGCCATGCTCCTCTGTCCATTTAAGAGGGGGACCTATTGGTACGGGCTGTGTAATTTCCATGAGGGGAAAGAGCTCAGATTTGGCCCAGTTGATCTGCAGCCCGTGTACTCTCCAAAACGCATAATTTCCTCTTCTAAGGGGTGAGATTGTCAGCGCGATGGCTGATGAAAAGGAGGATGACATCAGCATATAGGGAAAGCAGGAGTGGCTCTCTTTACGTTGGAGCCCATGGTGGAGATGACTAGCCTGCATGTGAGGGACAATTGGGTCCATGCTATAATGAAAAGTAGGGGAGATAGGTGGCAGCCCTGCCTAGTGCCCCTGGCAATGGGAAAAATTTCAGACAGCGAGCCGTTAACCCTCACTCACGCCAGTGGTGCTGAGTATAGCAATTGAATCAAGGATATAAAGGGAGAGGGGATCCCCAGTTTCCGCAGGACTGCCATCAAGAAGGACCATTCAAGGGAACCGAATGCCTTCTCTGATTGTAGAAGAGCCACTGCCTCTGGGACTGTCGGGGATATCCTATGGAGGATCGCAAAGATTGTGCAGAGGTTAAATGAGGTTGATCTGTGAGGAACAAACCCAGACTGTATTGGTGATATTAGTTGTTCTATAAGCAGAGTCAGTCTGGTTGCTAGAACTTTGGCAAATATTTTATTGTCCAGGTTAAAAAGTGAAAGCGGATGGTATGAGGCGCAAAGGGTGGGATCTTTCCGGACTTTAGTAATAACGTAAGAACAGCTTCCAGCAGCGTGGGTGGCAGTGAGCACATAGTGAGGGCCTGTTAGAATCCGGGTTCTCTGGTTGGCACAGGTAGGTACTTGTGACAAGCAGGGAACCTTCCTCTAGTCAGGGTAAGGGGTTACACTCCTAAAATAACCCCTGCTCACCCTCTAGGTAGCTTGGCGCGAGCAGACAAGGCTTATCTCAGAGCGTTATAGGTTAAGCATTTGTGAACACATACAGTAACCAAGTGACAACACTACAAATGGACACCACACAGGTTTTTATATTAAAAATAAGGAATCTTTATATAGAGTTACCACAAGACCATTAAATGACAAAAATACACAATACTGTTACTTTAGATGGTAGAAGTTTGCTTAGTTTTCTTAAGTTCTTAAATGCGACACTTTAAGTCAATGTACCTTTTAAATGCGACACGCAGGGCAACGAAAGTGTTGCAACGATGCTGATACGATGAAGTTTTTGGTGCAAAGAAATAAAGACGTGAAGATCTTCCAGATGCGTTACGCTTCTCCGATGTTGCGAGAAGACTCGACTCGATGCGTCAGCTGCAGCGGCGTCACCCTTTACGCGATGCGACGACAGCGGCCTTGGCAGCGGCACTCTTCTCCGACGTTTGCGAGACGCTTCCGCTCGATGCGATGTTGCAGCGGCGACACCCCTTTACGCGATGCGACGACAGCAGCTCTGATGGCGGCACGCTTCTCCGTGGATGCGAGGCGCTTTTCTTAATGCGGTGCAATGCGACAGCTACGATGGCTGCGGTGGCGACACGCTTCTTCCTCGATGCGAGACTCTTCTATTGATGCGGTGCGATGCGTCAGCTACGATGGCTGCGATGGCGACACGCTTCTTCGGCGTTGTGAGACACTTCCTGGACGATGCAAGACGCTTCCGCTCGATGCGATGCTGCAGCGGCGACACCCTTTACGTGATGCGGCGACAGCAGTTCCGACGGCGGCACGCTTCTCCTTCTTGAGTCGCGCTTCCAGCTCCTTGCGAAATGCAGTCCCTCAGAAGGCCCAACAACCGCAGCAGGCACTTCCAAAAGACTCTGGGGAGCTGGGGGGTGAAGTCCACTGGTCCTGGGATTTCGTTCAGGGGGCAAGTTCAGCACAAGCCCTTGGAGATCTTTTAAGCACAAGTTGAAATAAAGTCTTTGTAGTCTTTCTCCTCTCCTTTCAGCTTAAGGCAACCACTGCAGGCCAATCCCCCAGGTCAGGGACAGTACTCCTCCTTACAGCTTTCCCAATTCCTTCTCCTCAGGCAGAGGTTCTTCTTGTCAAGCAGGATCTAATTTCTTTGGAGCAGGGTCCCAATACTTATACCCCTAATTCCTTTGTTCCTCTGGGGTAGAGGGGCCTTTGCCCAGTCCAAACCAGTTCTTGAGCACTTTGTTGACATGACTCTGCCTTTCTATTCAGGGTGCAGGGCAGAGACATCAGCCGCTCCACAGGAGGTGGAGCCAGCATTGTGGTGGCAGAGCACAGCCCTATTCAGAGTCCAGGTGCACTCCTCCCACCCATCTGGATGTCAATCTCTCTATTCACCACCAGGCTACCTAGCCCTGCCCCTCTGGGTTTCCCCAGCCCTGTCACTCACACAAACCAGACAGGCAGATACACATCATAGCAGAGGCGGGCTGAAATGGTTAGGCAAGCAAATACCAACTTTCTAAAAGTGGTATTTGCAAACACAGAATATTAAAATAAACTTTACTAAAAGATGTATTTTATTATTCTGAGTTCAGGCATACTAAACTCGATTTTCTACCATGTTCCCTGGGTCTGTTAGGATCATAGGTTGTGACAATTCTAACAGCCCATTCTGGCCTATGGGAACAGGTAGCCTTGCAATAGTGAAAAACGAAAATGGCTGTAATTCACTATTAGGACATGCCACACACATCAGGGCTTGTCCTACCTTATGCTTACAATGCGCCCTGCCCTTGGGCTTACCATAGGGGTGACTAATATGAAGTTAAGGGAAGGTTTAGGGACTGGGAAGTGGGTGCACTTGCCCAGTCAGCATGACAGTACCAGACTGCACGCAGGTTCTGCAATGGCAGACCTTAGACACATTTTACTAGACCTTAGACACTATTTCTGTGGGTGGCACAACCAGTGCTGCAAGCCCACCAGTAGCATTTGTATTTACAAGCCCTGGGCACTCCTGGTGCACTTTACTGGAGTCTGACAGTAAACCAAATAAGCCAATCATGGAATCCAACCAACATATACATTTTAAATAGGGCGCACTTGCACTGTGGCACTGGTTGGCAGTGGCACAGTGCTCTGAGCAGCTAACACCAGCAAAACACATGAGGCACAGTGACAAAAAGTGGAAGGGAGACTCACGCCAAGGTGCCAGGTCTAACAGGGCCTCATTATGATTTGCTAAGAGACCTGGAGTCAGTGAAGGTTTTGCAAAAGGCACCGGTCAGGCCGGCAAGGCCAGGAGCCTTGGAGTCGTCTAGCGCATCTATGGCTTCCTTGACTTTGTCTTGTGTAAGGGGTTCACTAAGGAACTGCTGCTGGTTGTCAGTTAGCCATACCATTGCTATGTTTTCAAGATATTGGAGGAGCTCTAGAAGGGTAACAGGCAGTCGGGATGTGTACAGAGACTTATAGTAAGTAAAAAAAGAAGTCTTTACCCTCTCTGTGTCTGGAGCGCGTGCTGATTTCTGTTAGTATCTTGGTAATGTTTTCTGCAGCTCAATTGGGTGGCAGACACAGAGGGGGTAAAGACTGCTTTTTTGACTTACTATAAGTCTCTGACACTTGATTTGTTGGAGTATGTCGCGTAGGATACCAGTTGCTTAGATATACTAATCCCACGGATATAGGCCTTGAAGTGTGGCCTGCACATTAACAGGTCCTGTGTTTATCAAAAATATTCCCCCACTGCCTTATTCATCTCACCCCTGAAAACTCGATTCGCGCGGCATCTCCTGGAAATCGCCATAGCCTCTAATTCTCATAACCGCAAGGGATCGTTAGACATATTAGGACCGGGCTGTGATCAGATGTGTGGGGGAGTATCCGGACCTCCGTTGTCCAGTGCAGTATATTGGCCAATACTAGCCAGTAGTCTATTCGTGTCCAGATGGTGTGAATTAAGGTGTGCTCATTCTTACATTATCCAGAACTGATGGTCCTAGCTGAGTTGCAGGGTCTGTCTGTCATTTATTTGCTCCCGTAGATCCTCGAGGGGAGGGGAGCCACCGGGCAATGCCTTACTGAATTCAACTCCCTACAAGGGGGATTCGAAGATCTTGGGTCTCCCCTTGTGATCAATCTTCAGGCGGGCAGGATATAGCATGGCGTACCTGATGTTTTGCTTGCATAGAGTGAATTTTACATAGCTGAACTTACGCCCAGCCTCCTGAACAGTGGGGGTGAAGTCTGGGTAGATGGATATAGATGATCCTTCGTACTTAGTTTGCTGCTTTCTCGGGTGAGGCGGAGCACTGTGTCTCTGTCTTTATAGTTCAAGAGCCATACAATAAGTAATCGAGGTGGGGCACCAGCAGGAGGCCTAGGACCAAGGGTGCAATGGGCCCGCTTCACTGAAAAGGCCGAAGAGAAGCTAGTCCAGTCTAATAGGTCCATAAGTAGCTGTTCAATGTAGTAGTCTGGCCAGCCTCTATTTGTGGATCCCACGATTCCAGAGATGGGGATATTGTTACGTCATGACCTGTCCTCCAAATCCTCATTCTTGATGGCAACCTATTTAAATACGCGCTCCACCCTTTCTAGGCGCTTTTGGACTGTGGATGAGGTGTCTTCTAGAGTTGATATTCCCCCCTCCACAGCATCTAGTCGTGTTCCATGTTGGTCCAAGCGCTTTCCTAACCTATCCATTCCGTTCTCCAGGGTATCAAACCTGGCATCCATGGCTCAGAATGCTCTGAGCTCCAGCATAATGGCTGTGGTGTGAGTGGTTGTGGCCATTTCCGCAGGTACGCCTGCATTGTCATCGGGGTCCAAGGGCGCCCCACCACTTTTTGTTGCCACAGCTTGTTCAAACTGAAGTTTGAGCTGTTTTGGGTCAGTTTGGCCCACCTGTCTGCCAAGGCCACGCTGTATATGCCGCCACAAATATTGCCGTGGTGTACAATTGGGGTCGCTGGCAAGTACTACCCATTGCAGGGTTACTGCCTGGGTCTGCGAGGGGAAGAGGAACTGAGCTGTGGTCTGCATGCAGTGTTTAGTGGAACACCTGAGGCCCACCGTGTGTCAGTAATGATTGGGGGAAAGGGGCCGCCCACCAAGTAAGGTGTTTTGAGGTACTCACAGTTAGCACCCACTCCCCATGACCACCGTAATCTGCAGGTAGTGCTGGTTGTCCTGCGAGGGTTTACACTTTCCTCAGTTGGCTTCAGTGTTCCCAAAAACCGCACCGCACTGCACGCACATCAACAGTGCTGTCGCGTGGTATAATTACAGGCCCGAGATTCATCGGCCGAATCTGTCTCCGTCACACGCTGATCCCGGGCAGACTGCTGCGGTGCTGTTGTTCGTGGGTTTCACGCATGTCATCTCTGGTCTCCTATCCTGGCTTGTTTTCAGGACCCCCCGCCTGTCGGCTCCAGCGTGACTGGGTGGTCCCTGCCTCAGGCACGCCCATGGCCCCTGTCGCTGCGAGCCTCTGAGGCTGGCTGAACTGCACCAGTCGGCGGCACGTTATGGATCCTGCGAGTCACAGCGGGCCACCAGGTTTCAGGGAGGGGGTCTCCAGTCTAAAAGGCTGCTCCAGGATATCATTCCTCCACCGCCAGCATGGTATAGGTTGCAATGCTGTCCCGTAGAGGCCCGCTGCTACTGGAGCATCACAAGTCTGCGCCCATCTTGAAAGCTGCCACAGCCACACCCCAGATAGCTTATTTCTAACAAGGTTCATAACAAACAATTCATTGAGATCGTGTAATTTGATATACATTGAGTGCATGTCCAGTTCTTTAACTTTTTGCAGGGCATCTTTTACCCAAAAGATGGCCAGCAGCAAGCACTTAATTTGAACCACCAGTACTCATTCTTGGGGACCAGCACTTATTTTCTTTCATCACATATTGACTTTGAGCAAGAAAAGAATACAAATGGGGAAAAATAGAGGAAAAAAAGTTAAACCCATCACAATGGGAGAAAGAAGCAACTGACAAGAGCGAGATGAAGGTGCCGACAGTGCCTGGTAGTGGATTAAAGTGGCCTGAGGTGAATTCAAGTGTTGGTAATCGCACAATGACATTTAATAGCACCGTCTGTGATCTTCAGAGTAGAGCTTCGGGTACTAACAAAAATTAAGAACTGCCACCCAGGGCTCTGCTGAGGATTCAAGAGAGGGAAGGTACAAGGCAGCCTGATCTCTATATACCGTCTAGACTTTTCACTTTATGAGTCTTTAAGATAAATGCACACTCCTCTCCATGCACCAGGGGCAATCATTCTCGCCCTTTGCTCCAGCCCCTGCTCTTCAAACAAGCATGTTCTATCTGTTATCATGTAGTTAATTCTTTTCTAACTTGATATCCTTTTTGAAACATTCAGGCGTAGTCAAATATTTAGATGATTTTGAAATAGGAAAGTTAAAATTGAAGTTGTGGTTTATTTAAGTGATGCCTTGTTGTTTAAAAGCGATGCAAAAAAAACTGGCTCAATGAGATGCTAGGTATTATGGAGAAATGTATTGCTCTTTGGTGACAAATTGATTATGGATTATGGATGAGTCAAAGGTTTCCCTAATTTTGAGTAAGTGGGCCAGAGTTTTATTTCTTCCATCTATTAAAGCCGAACTGCAAGCTAAAGCATTTATGAATTTAGCACCAATGTTTGGTGAAACCTTGAATTTAATTATGGATACCATAATAATGATGCGCGTGAAGGAAGGGATCCTTTAAACATAACTTGGTATGGGGCCCATGACAAGAGTAAGTTGACTATCATGCATAAGAAATTAAAAGCACCTGAAATTTCTTGGTTTTACATGTAGGTCAACGCCTGTGCCTTTCACAATTTCTGAAAGTCGTTTTGATTCTCCTCACTTCCTATCTAATTATATTTTACAGCCCAAATTCACACTAATATATACTGGTCCTATTGATTCATGCATGCAATTTTTGATGACCCACATCTGTAGTGTTTTCCAGTTGAAAAACTGGGAGACTGATTCAGAAAGCTTTGCAGGTAGCAGGAAGGACGTACTCTTGTACTGCTCCAGGCTTACTCCTGAACTTCAGGAGTACTGCAAGAGTAAGTCACAGAAAACGTTTTGTCAAGAGTGCCTCCGCTGATATTTTGCTATCTGTATTGAGCTTACACAGCTTAGAAACTGATTGTTTCCACTCTTTTGTTTTCCTAAAATGATTAACTGATTCTACCTCTCCATTTGATAAGTCAGATTTATCTTTGATTTATCATTTTGATCTGCTCCCTTGATGTTATGCATTATTATGCAAAATGTACATATAAAGGTTTAGGCAGAGGTGGGATCTAATTTATATGCTATGTATTATTGTAAACTTCGGAGAGCTCTTCCACTCTGAAGGATTTTGAGATTCTCAGGTTAAAGTAATATCCAGGGAAAATATGTGTTGTGCATATATGCGAGATAATAAGTATGATGGCTTTCATATTGCTAAACAGCTTAGAAAAATAACGTTGCTTCTAAATCAATATCAAATTCTGCATTTATACCCTCTATAATTACAATGTTTTCCAGGAATATGTTTCCTGATTGTTTTGTCTGTGTTGAGTCCCTATTGGTCCTTTGAAAGTTTAGGTGGAAGTTTCACTAGTTATCATCTGCTGAAAACTTTTATCATGACGAACAGAAATCTGGCTCAAAAATGAATTCCCGAAGAGCCCACTTTGATAGGCAAAACCTCACTTTAAGCAGATTCTATTTCATATTGTCCAAATCCAAGGAGCGACTCAGACTGAATACTGAATACCCACAGGTTCAGAAACGTAGTGGAAAAATATAATTAATAATCATAGATAACAACATGCTCCCAGAGATACCTTCAGCAGAAATGCTATGATAAATTAAGAAATACTGAGTCTAGGGATCTAAATCACAGTAAATATTTGCAATGTGCAACCATATTTAATGCAGACGTGTGCTAGCAATGCACAGAGGTGAATTATCAATTAGACGGTACCTTCATTAAATAAAGCATTGGCAGCGTTATCAGGTCTCAGCTCTAAATCACAGTAAATATCTGCAACGTGCAGCCAAATTCAATGCAGACGTGTACTAGCAATGCACAGAGGCAGGGGTGCAACTAGACCAGAACATCGGGGGGCTAACACTCCCAGCCAGGGCTGGCTCTGCCCCTAGCACTGGTAGCACACAGGGCAACAGTCTTTTTGGCGCCCCCTCCCCATTTCCTCCTTCTCCATGAATTCCCTCACTACCACTCACCAACAATGCACCTCATCTCTCCATAGCACCTTTCTGACAAACATTACATTTTTTTTATAGCGCTTCTCATAGTTTACTCACACTCAGTTCTATGATCTGCATGGTATACGTTCTTTGTAGCCGGCGCATTAACCCTCTGCGCTGTGTACGTGGCAGGGGTGCCCATGTGAGTGAATGGTGAGCGATGCGACAGTGTGAGAGTAAGGTAAGAGGAGTGACTGCAGGGTGAGTGAGGTGGCCATATGATTTTGGGTGCGGACATAAGTGCAGAGTGGGATGAATGAATGCATGGTTAGTGATGGCTTGTTTGAGTGAGATTGCAGATTAAGCAGTGGAGGGGGACAGGTGAGTGAAGTGTCACATGACTGCAGGGTGAGTAGTGTGCTCATGTGGCTGCAGAGTTAGGTAAAGGGTAAACAGCACAAGTGAATTGTGAGTGCAGAGTGATCCCTGTGAGTGCAGGGTGAGCGGGTGAATGGTGTGAGTGCATGGTGAGCGTGAAAGTGAAGGGCGAGAATGAGGAGTGAGTTGTCTGAATGCTGGGTGCATTCCCAGACACTTGAAGTAACTCAGCATGTTATTGACAGTAGCTTAGGGTTTCAGATATAAGTTAAACTATTGCTATTATGGCATTAATCAGGGATCGAGGGTGGAGGAAATAAATCATGTTCTGATCCTGCAACAAACTTCCCGGTTTATGATTAGGGTTGCCAGCTCATTATTTTGATGCCCCAACCAGTACAAAAATAAAGAGTCACCTAAAGCTGAATTTTCAGCACATCTGTGCATACTTCGAACAGCAAATATAAATAGAACGCACTTTTAATTGTGTTCTAGGGCTGTCTGAATGATCCATGGCTGATAATTAAAGGGACCAAACACAGAAAAGTCACATTGCAAATGAATGCCCACTTTTTTTATTTATAACTCTATTTAATGTTAAGAAGAGGTCTTTGCAGGCTTTATAGACAACGCAAGGCTGGCATTTTTCTTTTGGAAACCCAACTTTATATTCCTTTTTCATTAAATGCATTCTCACACTATGGCAGTAAATGTAAAATTCCTATGTAAGAAATAGGCAGAGAGGGGCCCAGGGGGTTTCAAAGGTATTTAAATATGCAAATGTTCTTTAAAGACCTGTAAAAAACTCGGACGTGCCGGAGATAAGACTCCAGACACTGCCCAGCCGAGCCCACAGCAGCTTGAGCTGCAGCAGCCTGGGCTGCGACACATGACGGGGGGGAGGGGGCAGGGGGTCTGAAGCGCTTTTAGACCTATGGGCCTGCACAGAGGTGAATTATCAATGAGGCGGTACCTTCATTAAAAAAATCCCTGGCAGTGTTACTAGGTCTCAGCTCTAATGCCGAGCTGTTGACTTTGTCAATGTGTTTTTCTTACCAGCATGCGAACGTATGTGCAAGAGTTCACAAATCCAATTGCATGCATTTTGATACATTTCATACTATGTCAATGCACATGCAGTTTGATACATGCATGTGCATTGACATAGGTGCACATCCGCATTGTGACGCATGGAAGCCATTTTAAATTGATAGATCTAACACGGCATCCGAGCACATTAGACCCGTAACTTAAACGTTAAAAAAAATAAACAAATTAAAACAAATTATTCAGCCATGGGCTTTTATTTATTCATTCATTGTTACCAGGTGCATTGACATCATGTGTACATTTGAAGCTAACTGAGCACTATGTGTAGAACAAGTATTTAAGATGGTATTATTGAATGGAATTTCTCCGTAGACGAAATCGGCAGGACGATATTACGCAGCGGCGTGCACCTGACAAAACCCTAATTATATAAAAGGGAATTTGGAAGTCACAATCAAGAATCTAGAATCTGAATCCGGGACCACGTTTCTAATTGAGAAGAACTGCATTATCAACCTGGCCAGAGACAAATATGCCCACTGTTTAGATTAAGTACCACAAACATTATTCTTATCTACTAAGGGTGTAATAAAGACATATCCTACATCCTCCATTTGGAAACTAAATAGGAAGACGGATGCATCTGCCCCATACACCCACGGCCATTTGATATACTCTGAAGCCTGGGTGGCCTTCCTCATTAATGAGAGGTGTTTTAACGGTTCCAGTATAAATCTATTTAAAATGAGAGTCACAACTTAGTCTTGATAAACATGGTGTTATAAGATATCCATCGAAACGCGTCGACGCCCTTTTGAGAACAACACAATCCGTGAAGAGGCTGGGGCCAATGAGTACCTAGTAAATAGAAATCTACCGGGTTTCAGCCTGAGAAATTGTGCAATCACGTATGTGTGCTACTTAGATGACGTATTGTTTTTGTCTATTATACGTACTCTCTTTTTAAACTTGCTTGGTGATTTTATAATGTTATATATATGTAAAGAAAGTATCTGTGATATCCGAACTTACCATAGATGTTAGGTGAATCACAGTTCCATGGATTATATCTACATTTCTAAGATTGTGTATCTTATGAGCTTGTTTTAATCAATAAATAGATTTTTACTTTTTTACAAATAACGTTGTTCAGATTGTCTATCTGGGATATATGGCTATACTTCCCGCATATGCATGGAGTGTAGTTGGATGAGAGAGATCTGGATTGAATTTAACATATAGAGCCTATGGTTTTCTTATTTTACAAAACTGTCCAAAGGAAACCCTTTCAGTGATACAATTATTCAACGTGCTCCTGGGTTGAATACTGGTCTTGATTTCTTGCCACCTTAAGTCCTCCCAACATGGATCAGTTGATGCTTGATGATGGGCCCATGGCCCCCAATGATGCAGGCAAGCAAGCATTGACCACCTTTCTGCACCTACCTAAGCAAGCCTCAGATTCTCCAAAGAAGAACATCGCACAGCCCCGGGCCTTTACTGAGGTTTATTTCCCCTTTCATATGTTAGACGAGCACCGTCTGTGGGTTGGTACAGGGTGAGCTTTGTTTCATATTGCATTTGTACAGTGTTTGTTCTGTGTCACTGTTCATGGCACTAGAGTGCTAATGCACATACAATTAATTGTGTTATACTCTGTTTGTAATGAAACCGCCTAATTCATGATATGCCCCAGCAAGTGACATGGCTATATTGACTACTGTGCCAGTTTTGCACATTTGTGCCAAACTTAATTGACCCATTGCAAAAACAAAAAAAACAGTGCTAAGCAGGATATCGCTGTAGACGGACTTCAAAATATAACAAACTTATTTGGCTTTTGCATAATGTAGCAGTTACCAGTTTTCTTAGGAGATTCTCAAAAACTAAGTTTAGTGTATGTGGAATTTCCCTTCTAAAGAGTCCATTGCTTGGAAGGTTCCTTGACGTCTTATCTGGCCTGAGCAAATGTGGAGTCTATGATCTGGTGGGAATAGATGTTTTTCAATTGCGATGCTCAATAGATTTTATTGGTGGGTGAATCCTGCTGTTGTCTACTTAATTCACATGAGATTGATCTTTATCATACAATGTTACATATTTTTGCCATTGAGGTGTCCCACAGTATGAATTCCAGTCGAATGGCCCTCTATCTAATCCATGCAATCTAGAGTACTGTTTTCTGTGGTCATTGCTGTTCCAGGGGAGGACTCCACTGGACTGATGAGTCTTGCTTTCTCCTGTAAGACCTTTGGGAATCTGTGTGGCAGTCTTCATTTTGCTTTCGGTGTGACTCAACTATTTCATGTCTGAAAATGACTATTATTTCTTCATCAAGATGATTAATTGTAAAGGTGTCATTTTTCCACATTTTATATTCCTTTTTTTTAATTTATTTTTTTATGTTTAATAAATTTTTTCCATACTCAACAAATCAAAATAATTTGCACACAGCATTTAGTCAATGCATGGGAGGAACATTGATCATAAAACCAAGAAAGAAAAGGGAGTCATTAGTTCAGCCACAGCATTTAACTTCCCAAAACAATCTCCTTATTTTAAAGGATCCTCCTTCCATCTCCTAACAGGTTCCCATATACGCTTGCCAAGAACTCTACCCTTTTTCCCCTTTCTATTGTATATCCCTTTTTGCAGATTATATGCTGACAACAATCTGGCCAGCCATTGATGGAATGTTGGAGCTGCCTTATCCAACCATACTGATGCAATACAAATTCTAAAAACAGACAAAGCCACGAACAAAAAGAAAGGTGAGCCAGACTGCTCTTCTACCCCTCCTACCCCCAGGAGGATCCATACTGGTGTAAGAACAACATTTATTCCTAAATTTACGTCTAGAAAAGATTCAATAGCCTTAATCAGGAATTTAAGCTGGGGACATAACGCAAATATGTGAACAATATTAGCCTCACTACTATCACACCGGGGACACGTAATTCCCGTCGTTCCCCCCCATTTAGCGATCCTATCTGGTGTATGATAAAGTGAATAAATCGTCTTATAATGCTGGGCCTGTAGAGCTGCAGAGCAGAGTATAGTCCGCCCTAATTCAAGAGAATCCTGGAAGCACTCCTGATCAACCTGGAGTTTATCTCCCCATTTCCTTCCATATTTTCCCAAATCGTCACCTTTTAATAAAGATAACCCAGCATAAATTTTCTTTATAGAACAATCTGCACCAGCCTCAATCATATCCAGGACCCTATTTTTACTAAACCCAGCAGTCTCACCCTTCTTATTCATCAAGAAACTCCGAACTTGCAAAAACTTAAAGAAGTTATTCCTAGGAATACCATACTTCCCTTGGACTTCCAAGAAGCCTTGATTTCCCATAAAATCCCCGAATTTCCGGATCCCCCGCCGTCCCCAATCACTCATAATTCCATCCGCAAATATCTCTACTGGAAGAGATTTATTCCCCTCAATCCTAGTGTAGGCATTGAATCTACCCAGCCCCAGTTTTTTACTCAGCGCTGCCCAGATTTTAGATCCTGCTACAAGTGTCTTAAATTTGGTTCGTTTATAGTACCCAGGATCAGTATATTTCAGGAAACAATTCCCAGCATCTTCACCAATAAGTATTGCATAAATGTCAGTTGATCCTGACTTGACCTGGATATCTGAAGTGTCTCCTCCCATAAGCCCTCTCATATATTGTATGGCTGATGCCCAATGATATAACTTAAAGTCCGGTACTGCCCATCCTCCCCTATCCCTAGGAAGAGTTAGAAATCGAAGGGCTCTCCTAGTTTTCCCTTGTGCCAAAATAAATCTATTAATCAGGTGTTCAATTGCCAGAAACCATTTAGCTTCAAATACCAGAGGGATTGTCCTAAACAAATAAAGGAATTTGGGCAAAATAAGTATTTTAATCACATTAGAACGCCCCACTAAAGAAAGATGGAGATTGTCAATCCTATCGAAATCGTTCTTGCATTTCACCATTATAGGCTCAATGTTTTGCTCCACGATCTGTCCTAAGTCTGCCGAAATATTGATACCTAAATAGACCGCCAATTTCACTACCCGCACATCGTTGCAGGTCGCCTGAAAATTCTTTATGATCTGTGTCTTAGGACCATTTAAAGCGTATCCCGAGATCCGTCCAAATACCTCAGCCTCCAATTCTACTTCCAAAATTGCCCTGGTAGGGGAGGGAGTCACTATCGCCACATCGTCTGCATAAACCAAGGTTTTGCAGAGTCGGCCCTGGATGCGAATCGGGGCAATTTGGTTATTTAATTTGAGCCTACGGATCAGCGGATCGATATAAACCGCAAATAGCAAGGGCGAGCATGGACACCCCTGTCGGGTGCCTCGATTAATCTGGAAAGGCAGTGTATGCCCTCCATTAATTCTAAGCTGGGCTGTGGGTGACTGATAAAGTGCCTGTATCGTCTTAATGAAACCTACTCCAATACCACACCATGATAATGCAGCCCAAAGGTAGTCCCATGAGACCCGGTCAAATGCCTTTTCTGCGTCTAAAAACATAACCGCCATGGGTTCTCCTGAGTCTTCCGTAGCGTCGAGTAAGGTAATTACTTTTCGAACATGTTGCGCAGTTCCTCTCCCTGGTATAAACCCATGCTGTGTAGGGCTGACCAATTGCGCTATTATCTTGGACAGTCTAAGAGCCATTACCTTGGAGAAGATTTTGGCATCCGAGTTCATGAGGGTGATAGGCCTATATGAACCTGGTTCCAAAGAAGACTTACCCTTTTTTTAAATCACCACAATATCTGCCCCTGCCCATGATTCTGGGACAGAGTGTCCAGACTGAGCCTGCAAAATAGTATCGACCAGGTCAAGACTTATTATTTTTAACATTTTGTAAAACTCAATAGGAATTAAATCAGGCCCCGCAGCCTTACCAGAGGGGAGACTATTAAGAGCCACTAGAATTTCCTCGATTTTTAGAGGTGCATCAAGTGCCTCCCTATCATGATCAGAAAGCTGAGGAGGAATTAGATCCGAGAGATACCGCTGGATATCTGAGGGAGCTCCTAACTGATCTTCGCTATATAATTTAGCATAAAATTGCCTAAAAACCTCTTTAATTTCCTCGGAATCTGTAACTTTACCTCCTTTACCGTCAAATATCTCGTTGATCTGTCCTGCCGCGGTTCTCTGCCTGGTGCGAATTGCAAGAGTATGCCCCACCCGCTCGCTCAACTCATAACATTGTTCTCTTTTGGTCAAAAAAGTTGCGGCTACTTTTATAGCAAGCCCCTCGTTAAGATCTGCTTTAATACATGCTATATTAAGGAGTACCGAGGATGGGGAAACACCAGCCTGAACTAGAAGGGCCAACTCGTGTTCCGCCTCTGCAAGTGCTTTCACCAATTTATTGACTCTGGCCTGTTCATGTTTTTGCTTATGTAGACTATAACTTAACGTCTCTCCACGAACCCCGGCCTTAAAAGCATCCCAGATCACCCCTGAGGAGGTACTACCACGATTTATTTCCCAAAAGGTTTTTATCCAATTATTCATATGTTTAACATAATCCTCGTCTTTAAGCAACCTCCTCTCAAACGTCCATGTCCGCGTACGCCTTTCATTTCCTACCGATTTTACTGTTAAAACCAATGGGTTATTTTCCGAAACCAGTCGAGGGAGCTTTTCTATCTTACTATCAGAAATTAAGGAATTTGATATAAAAAAATAATCCAACTTAACACAAACCATATGAGGAGCGGAATAATAGGTTATACCATCATCCAGTGGGTTCAAACGTCCCCATGCATCAGTTAAGGAATTATGGCGCGCCATATTGATGATTGCTCTAGATACCTTTTTCTTCCGACCACGGTATTGCTGTCCTTCCTCAATACCCAAACCGCCAATCCCATTTATGTTAAAATCACCTGCCAAAATAACTGGTTCTGACCATAAAGCCAATTCTGAATATAAGTATTGAACAACAGCCGGGTCATCTTCGGTAGAACCGTACACTGATCCAATGGTGACTATTTGGTTATTAATTAAACATTCTAGACCCATCTCCCCCATTGATCCTCCTTCTTCCTGATGACCTTAACATCCCTTCTTTTGGACAAAATAGCCACCCCTCTAGTTCTAACCCCCTGTCTCGAGTAAGCCAACAGGAAAAACCCAAGCTGTTCGATTAAGTAACCCCTTGCGGCTTCTACATGCGTCTCCTCGAGACATACAAAATCCAGCCGCATTAATCTGAGGGCATCTGCAACACGTTGTCTTTTCACCTGATTATTCAGCCCACAAACGTTAATTGAGGCAATCCCTATACTCATTAAAATACATCATATGTGTGACCCCTCCACGAAAACAAACCATAATTGCATAATCCATTTGCGTTCCTCATTACCTGCCCAGATTGTGACTTCACCTCCCCTTTTTGAATAAGACTTCTCAACCCTAATGCTGTGCAACACAATACAAATCCCCATTCCCATGCCCGACCCCTCCCAAACACCTCCCCCACCCTGCAGTTCCCCCACCAGTACCCTCCCCACTTACAGGCAAATGGGTCAATCCTGACCCATGTGTGGCAGCTAAGAATGCAGCAGCTGCCCCCCCCTCACTCTCGTGGACCCCCTATATTCCATACATCTTAGCCATATGGCCTAGGAATCTATTATACCTTCTGAGATCCAAGGAAAGGAGTAACCCTTACCCCCCCCTTCTGCTCTTTCATTTCTGCCAAATATTGCTGGGCCTTAATCTCTGAGATAAAAATCCTAACCTGCCCCTTGAAGATAACCTTAAGCCTCGCAGGATACATTAAGTAGGCCTCATGCCCAAGGCTCTGAAGAGCGTTGCAACAAACAACTGATGGACGGAATGCTGAGTAGTGGGCAAAAGAACGATGGATTTAACCCAGATCTCTTGACTGGGGGAGAATGTCTGCATTGTCAGCATTCCGTCCATCATTTGTTTGTTGTAACGCTTTTCGCCCTAAGTGGGATGGGTATTCCCAGACGTGGGACCCGTGCTCACTACGCCACTGGAGTCAAGCTATCCTGGCTGATGACGGCTGATAGCCAGAAACCGGTCCTAGGATGCTTGATTCCGGTCCAGGGAAGACATGGCTTGGCAGTTCGGGCTGGACTGTTCCCATGAGGCACAGGGTCAAGACTGATTTGCATATGGCCATGTCTAAACTGGGGTGGTGTAGTGGGCAAAAGAACGATGGATTTAACCCAGATCTCTTGACTGGGGGAGAATGTCTGCATTGTCAGCATTCCGTCCATCATTTGTTTGTTGTAACGCTTTTCGCCCTAAGTGGGATGGGTATTCCCAGACGTGGGACCCGTGCTCACTACGCCACTGGAGTCAAGCTATCCTGGCTGATGACGGCTGATAGCCAGAAACCGGTCCTAGGATGCTTGATTCCGGTCCAGGGAAGACATGGCTTGGCAGTTCGGGCTGGACTGTTCCCATGAGGCACAGGGTCAAGACTGATTTGCATATGGCCATGTCTAAACTGGGGTGGTGTAGTGGGCAAAAGAACGATGGATTTAACCCAGATCTCTTGACTGGGGGAGAATGTCTGCATTGTCAGCATTCCGTCCATCATTTGTTTGTTGTAACGCTTTTCGCCCTAAGTGGGATGGGTATTCCCAGACGTGGGACCCGTGCTCACTACGCCACTGGAGTCAAGCTATCCTGGCTGATGACGGCTGATAGCCAGAAACCGGTCCTAGGATGCTTGATTCCGGTCCAGGGAAGACATGGCTTGGCAGTTCGGGCTGGACTGTTCCCATGAGGCACAGGGTCAAGACTGATTTGCATATGGCCATGTCTAAACTGGGGTGGTGTAGTGGGCAAAAGAACGATGGATTTAACCCAGATCTCTTGACTGGGGGAGAATGTCTGCATTGTCAGCATTCCGTCCATAATTTGTTTGTTGTAACGCTTTTCGCCCTAAGTGGGATGGGTATTCCCAGACGTGGGACCCGTGCTCACTACGCCACTGGAGTCAAGCTATCCTGGCTGATGACGGCTGATAGCCAGAAACCGGTCCTAGGATGCTTGATTCCGGTCCAGGGAAGACATGGCTTGGCAGTTCGGGCTGGACTGTTCCCATGAGGCACAGGGTCAAGACTGATTTGCATATGGCCATGTCTAAACTGGGGTGGTGTAGTGGGCAAAAGAACGATGGATTTAACCCAGATCTCTTGACTGGGGGAGAATGTCTGCATTGTCAGCATTCCGTCCATCATTTGTTTGTTGTAACGCAAGGCTCTGAAGAGGCACAATCAACTGCTTCAACCTCCATCTTCTTTCCACCGTAGCATGGCAGAAGTCAGGACGGGCGAAAAAAGTAACTCTATTAAACGTGCGTTTAGCCTCTGGTTTGGCCTTCTCCATAATCTCTTGCCTAAGGAGAAAATTACCAACATAAACCAAAATTGGCCGAGGTCTTGCTGCCTGTGATGAACTAAAAGATTTTTTTTGATTAAACGGGAAGCTATGCGCTCTTTGAACCTCAACCTCCCAGTCCCAAGTCTCCATCTCAGGGACTGCGCCCTTAAGCAATTTAATTACAAACGCTCTTATATCCTGTCCTTCAACCCCTTCAGCCACACCCAAAAGTCTTATGTTGTTGCGCCTCTGGTGATTCTCGAAGTCCTCGAGTTTCCATTGGACATCCTCAGTCAGTTTCTCCTGTGCCTGCTTAAATGAATGCCATCTGCTCACATCATCTTCCAGCTGACTCGTTCTCTCTTCCACGTGTGCAACCCTGTCCGCCATCTCCTCGTATAATTTATTCATTTTTTGCATAGAGCTCTGGATTTTTTTTGCCGATTGCTTTGCTCTCCGACTCTCAAGCCTTGTCTCGCCCTGCATTTGCTTCAGAGTGGTATAAAGAAGATCCAATGACGTGGCCTGTGGCTGATTACCAATCTCATCCTGATCTGCCTGGGGTTTAGGTGCCGCGCCCTCCTGATAGAGATGAGACGTTGCTGAATAGTCCCAACAGAGCTTCCTGCTCTCCCCTACTTCAGGCGGACTAGGTGAGTGTTTCAGATTAGATTTTACCTTTTCCTATATAAAGCCCTATGAGTAACAGGTGCCTTCTGAACCGAGTAACTCACTGCAGAGTCTAGATCAGAGGTACTGTTCAAGCTTCCTTCGCTAGACATAGAAGAGTCTGAATCGTCATTTAAAGAAAAGAAGAATTACCCGTCTGGGGTTCCAGGGATTCCTCGACTAGATAATAATAGCTGAGCCTGAGTATGAGCCTGACGTTGAACCTGAGCCTGAGCAATTACACCTTTAAGACTTGATTTCTCAGGGATCGCCACAGACTCTATCAAAACCCCTGTATCATTCTGAACAGATTTTTGAATATACGTGGAGTCACCTTTTATGCAAGCCACATTATCAGACAGAGTTCTTTCCACGCCAGCATGCTCACCAGGCTTACTCTGCAACCTCAGCGTCTCGACACACAGTGCACTCGCGTTTGACTTTTCCTGACTCAGGGGGACTGCCTGCAACATTGTATCCGATTGTTGCTTAGCAACAATGCATTCGGCGTCTGGTGGAGCTTCATTTCTTTCCTCGAGACTGGCCCCGGCTTGAGTCCCATCAATTTCCAATGCCTTCGCCGTGAAGGATTCGTGTACAGAAGGTTGCCTGGGATCCTTAATTAATTTGGTCTTACCCCCATCGGGCCCAGGCTTCACTGCTGGAATTAATTTGCGGGCACTGACGTCTTTCCCGCTTCCCGGTATCGCTGAGCCTACAGCGCTTCCAGCAAAACCTTGCGGGTCATCTGGTTTCTTCGTAGCTCTCCGTACCTGTGTTCTGCATTGCAGACAATCTTTGCCCACATCGGTGGCCGGTTGCTCCTTGTGGGTCACATCTTCCTTGGGTTGCTTGCGGCCCCTCGGCGCCATGGTCCGGTTGCTTCTAGGCTTACCACTACTCTGCCACAGCAACGGCCACTGCACAAGTAGTCCGATTTAAATGTATCTATAGCCGCGATAGCCTGCAGCAACCAGCGTGTTGAACACAATTTCCAGATAGAGGCCGCAATCGAGTGGGGGGGCCTTGAACATCCCGCTTCCCCTAGGGTCACATAGTCAGGGTGCCTCAGAGGAGGGAGCGACTTCGCGCTGCACTCAGTCAGTGGCCACCTTGCCTTCAGTCCACATTTTATATTCCTATTGTCTCTGAATCCACATTTCCTTAACAGATCCTTTTTCCTCTTCTTGACTCGTCATCAATTTTCTGATTGATTCACTCTAGAAAATAGGAGGAACTCTACCTTTTCTGCATGATCACCCATTATTTTTCGGGACATTTTGTTTAGCTGGTATTCGGACACTATTCTATGTGACAATGCTATTCAGGGTCACAGAGTGTGTGCTCTGGCACTAAAATAGTATAGGTAACAGTGGGCTTACCCAATTGATCTTTTTAACTTGCTTGTAAGGAAGGACATGTTAAATGTGTAGCAATTGCACCATTGGTATGAAAGGTAATTGTCATATGTCGACCGCAGTATGTGGTTACAGAAACCAGATATATGACAAATATATAGTTGCCTGGGGGCACCACTGTACTCCGTCTGGGCCTCAATTTAAAGGCCCTGTAGAAACATATGGCAGTGCCTATACCATATACGAAAACTTATTTTATATAGTAATAAATCATTTTATATATTGCTGTGTGAGCTCACAGTATAGGGTGAAAAATATATTAAAATAGTGGCATATCATGTATTTTAAAGAGGTGTCTTAATATGAAAGAAGGCCTAGAAACTATTTTCACTGTATAGGTTCAGCTACATTTTCCATAAGATTGATCTGGGTGTGATTAAATATTTATTTTGCATCTCCTCTTGAGAAAATATTCAAGACTTAATTAAAAAATACTTAGGGGCCCATTAGCATGGCAGGCGGATCGCCACCGCCCGAAAAGCGGTGGCGATTCGCCCGCCAACACACCACACCGGATGACCTTTTACCCCCGCCACATTAGCATGGTGGGGGTACCACGGCGGATGGAAAGACCGTCCGCCGCTTTTCCGCTGGTAGGCAATCGTCCTGATTGCCTACCGGGTGGAAAAGGCCCATAATATGGTGGCAGTGCCTGTATTAGTATGTGGCATTTTTAATGCCTTTCCATGGCGGAGACTCCGCTATGGAAAGTCATGCGGTTTTTGCTTTGGGGGCCCGTTGAGGGCCCCCAGGAGAGTGGGGGGTGGGGGCCTGCACTTGGGGGGTACCAACATTGGTATGGACAAGGTGGCAGGCACCGCGCAGTGCCTGTCACATTGTGCATGCCAATGCACAACATGCATATATTGCATTGTGCGGGTGCTGCTTACAGCACCGTCCACCACAATGCAATATATGCGAGATGCCACCTTGGCGGTGGCATCCTAATTGCCATGGCTGGACTGCCGCACCTCTGGCGGTCGGTCCCGTGTACTGTTACGGTGGCGGGTGGACTTTCATAATGGACCCCATCATTTTCAGAAAATTATTTAATGATAAAATTAGTTTTGATAACTTCAGTAGAAAAGTAACTTTAAAAAAATAAACTTTAGCAGTAACTGACTTACAACTACTTCTGCCACTCATCACATCTCCAGTGGCTAATACACTTTGCTGGCTGGAGTAGTTGACTGCCTGCAGGCCTCTCTTGTCAATAACAGGTTCTTAGCAGGGAATAGCCATTTGTGAGGGGTACAGCACAGCTGGCAGAACAGAAGGCCACCGCAGCACCATCGTTTGACTTGCTGATGACAAATAGGGCTGACAGGATCTGCTCCAATTAATTCCCAGAGCCCTCCTATGCTGTTTGCTCCAACCCTAGCAGGAGAAAGAGCCAGTTCTGACCATGACAGAGGTGAGGGGAGTTCATCTAAGTAGGTGGGGCTAATCGGAGCCTGCCTGGAGCTCTTTTAAAGGGAAGAGGGGTTCAGACATTTTCAATTTGGCTTTTGTGGATTTTTATAGTAAAGCAAAGAGGAAGAGTTGGAAAAGGAGGTAGGAATAGGTTGAGAAAGTAGAATCATTGGGTAGGGAAAATTCTCTGATAACTGACTAGTCCCCAGGATTACACTGCCCCCTCACCACCACCTTCTTAGAACATTCCTGGACCTAGTAAGACCACACTGGAGGAATGAAGACTCCTAGTTCCTGCTAGAAAAAGACTTCAGACTCCTTCTGGCACCCAAAGGCTGGAACTAATCTCCAAGGGTCAAATGGTTAACCTCCTATTTGCCTGCTCCAGTTATGCAAAGAGCAGAAGAATTCCTAACTCCAAGATTGGCCAGCTGACTACTGAGGACCAGACTCTGCAAAAATAATAGATTGAGTGAAAATTAGGGGTTTATTTACAAGCCCCTTGCCCTGATGGTGCATTACATTTTATGACACTCCGGCGGTGCAGAGTGCAGACCCATATCAACGAGACCAGGCACAGTCACTTTGCATAACTTTTCATGGTCTCGTAAATATGGTGTACAGCAAAGCAGCGCAAGTCGCTGTATTGCCTTGCACTGTGCCCGTGAGGTGTTCCATGGACATTGTGGTGGGTGTTACCATGCAAAACCCATGTTTTTTTTATGCATTCCCAGATTTGCAAGGATCTGTAAATCTGTGAATGTGTTAAAACTGTACACTTCTCCAGGGTAGACGCAATGAGGAGAAATATGTTTATTTCTTCTCGATATTTCCGCTTTCATCTGTGCTGCATTCTGCAGCACACATAGAACGAGAAAAACACCTCCAATGATTGTTTTTGTGCAGGAAGGTGTCCCTTCCTGCACAACTGTGTTGGCCCTAGGCACCATGTTGTGAGCCTGCGCTAGCTGAAAGGACAGGAATGCACTATATCTCGTAAATACAGTGCATTCCTGCCCATTTGATTTGGTGCAGGGCAGAGCAGCAAAAACACTTGTGGTGCTGCCCTACGTCACATCATTGTACATGAGGTCCTTAGCACGTAGAAGCCATCCCTGAGGACATGGGGGTAGAAGGACTTGCCATAAAGAACTTTCCAAGCAGATGTAGAGAACTTGGACCTAGTACTTTTATTCCACTTCATGTTCTCGGGACAAGGTGCAGAATCTTGCCGAGGGAGGCCACAAGGAGGGCAAGGACAAGAAAACCAGGTTCGCCCTGCTCTGAGCTTTTTTCTGTGCAGAAAATGGGTTCAGTGGGACCTCATAAATCAATAATGCACATTTTTACATCTACTTGCCTAACAGAAACAGTATAATACAATCCATAATTTAGTGCAGCTGCAGAAGAATCTGGACAGATTTGAGGAGATGGAAATCTCTTGTAAGCAAGTTACATATCCAGAGCAGTCTAATTAGAGTACTTGTAGTACAAGCGATGCGTGGGTGTGTAAAAAAAAAACTGCAAATGAATGTTTTAAACGTTCAGGTACAGACATAAGGGATTGTTGAAGAGTTAACAAAAAAACCTTTAGGGAACAGATGATGTTCTATGATGAGTCATGATTTCGGTGGTTTTAAGTGTGTGACTTGAGGCATGCAATATCTGATGAAAGAAACTAAAGGTCTGCTTTAGAGTTTATTGCTTTATATCAGATGGGTAATCCATCTCAAATATGACAATTATCCCCGTCAACAAATTTTATGTACATTAGGAAACAATGCCCTTGCAATATGGCCATTGAGATATCTGTGACATTTGTGACAGAGCACCCATCCTCCGAATTTTAAACCAGGCACTAAGGGGCTTATTTATGAGCCCTTGCGTCACTTTTGCGCCGCCGGTGCGTCACTTTATGTGACCCTCTAGCGGCATAAAAAATGCACCATGTTGCGTCCTATTTACAAAGTGACGCATCTAGGTAGATGCGTCACTTTGTAAACCCCAGTGCCACATTATACCTGCGCCAGGTATAATGTGTGCAGGGTGGGCGTTCCGACGCAAGTAAGCCTGGTTGAAGTGACGCAGTGAAATCTACGAAATTTCACTGCGCCACTTCGAGGATGCAAATGCGTCAATCTCTTACGCCTACCTCACAGCAGACGTAAGACTGACGCAGGCACATTGAAATGGGACTTGCCCATGCTAAATGACCCATTGCTGAAGTTGCATCACTTTTGTGACACACTCCAGCAATGGTCATTTTTGCGCCTACAGATATGTCATAAATACTGACATATCTGTCACTCTGCGACATGATGCGTCCGTCATATTGTACATATGACGCATCCAGCATGTCGCAAGGAGGACGCAATGAAAAGTGACAAATTGCTGTTTTCACGCAGCCATGCACCACTTTTCATAAATGAGGTCCTAAGTACGCAAATGTTTTCAGACAATGCACAGAGCAAATCTGATTGGATGAAAACACTTGTTAGAAAGAAACAAAGTTATTACATAAATGCACAGGTCACTATGTTATAGCTCTGGAATAGTATAAACAAGAGATTGATAAAAAAAAGAACACGGACATCAAATGAAAACAGGCCGAGAAACTATAGGAAGCAAAACATGATAGTCTACAAAAGTAATGTGACTGACAGTAGTATGGCCCACATTTTATATATCCTAGTAGTTTCATTTTAAACCAAATTTCATGTTTTCAATCAAATGGGACTACAAGTGACCCTGTAATAGAAGATATGGAGCAACTGGTTCAGTGACACTGATTCAGCTTGTTTTTCCCCATTACATGTGTGATAGCTCCTAATGACCCAGTAAAGGCATGGTGCTACCACCCAGTATTGGTAATACTATGAGTGGTATTACTGTGCCTAAATACAATACCAATGTCAATTATAATGAAGGTCTACGATTAAAAAGTCGGTGTGGGCATAACTGGCAAAATTCTCTCTAGCGTAATAATGGCAAAATTAGTCAATATTATGCATAATTGTACATAATTCAGTAATTCAGCATTTAGCAATATATTCAACCTTGCATTCAAACTGGGCCTGAGGATGCATAAGTTGGGTCTGCGTTAAAAGAGCAATGCAAATCCGCAAAGTGTTTATAAATCTTGACCCAGATGCGGTAATTACCCCACTCCAATCTTAAACAGAAACTAGATGTTATGACTTTGCTGTAATTCAGACATCTGAAGAAAAGTGACAGGCTTTACAGACCTTAGAAATGCGTGAGTTAGGTTTGTTTTGCACATATCTTAATGACATTTTCAACCAATGAAGTCTAAAAACCAGCATGTTTTCCTACTCTGAGAGCAGAACAGGCCTCACCTCAGCAGCAGATCCTAATGCTCCATCCATGCAGTGTACTTTACTTTCTTTTCTGACCTTGCTCATTTTAAGATGTATTTTATAAGAGTGTCAGTCATTAATGAGGCCTAAAGTAATTGAGTCTAATTGGATTGGCAAGACGCCTCCTAATTACAGTGATTAATGGAATTGGCTGATCAACAATTGAAGGGTGTATGACATTTAAAGTGTTAGGCAAGGTCATTCTGTCAAGACATCATTCTTTTAGTATGTCTGTCATACGACAGGCCGACCTTTCTGAAAACCTAAATGCACTCTTTCACCAATACATTTTTTTAAGGTTTGTTTACCTAGCTACGCTTTAGTGTTAGAGAGAAATAATTAAAACTCCAGAGTGGACATATCATCAAACCTTTCGATTAAGACACCATGGTGATTGTTTTTTAAATATCAATAAAACATTCTGAAATTTAAAAAAAATATTAACAGGCTATCCCAAATTAAATTCCCCAGAAATGAATTACATCCCAAATGTAGGCAGAGTATTAACAGACAGTAATACCCGTTAGCTGAAAACAGACTGAAATAACATTGTAAAAATATTATCTTTTACAAATTACTTTTTGCTGTGTCACTATTTTAACTACAGTATTGTCCTATTAACAATGTGCAATACCTCTGCATCTGCTTTTTCACGGATAATACTTTTTTGCAAACATGTAGGGCGATTTCTGTGGAAGATAGTGTCCAATAAAATGAAACGTGTAAGGTACCGAATAGCGGCATGGCGTGGATGCATTGGGCCCTAACACAAGCATAGACCAATACAGCCCAGTTGGATAGTAAAGACATTCATTAAGGGGTTGCAGTGGGCCCCTCCGCTCCCCTACGGATAGCTGCATCCGGTTCAGAAACTGGTAATTACGTCATCTTCAGCTAGTCATTAGCGTCCAGCGTATATTAACTTTAACTCCGTGGTGTTCGCGTTCCAGAACCCACTTTTTTAATTACCTATTTTTCAGACCAGGGAAGTATTTGTTCTTCTTTTCAGGGTAGAATAGGAGCTTACAAATATTGCTTTTTCATAAGCACTGTGGGTTGGGGAGGGAGCTCATATTCTTTCACACGGTTGATACATTGTGATAAAGTTTGCAGTTTTGAATTTTAAACTATTCCAAAGCCAAGTATCAATTGTGCAAGTAAAATTTCCGTTTATAGCTATAACTTAACTACCAAAAATCCACGGTTTTACACCATGAAAAATACAATAAGTATTTTCAGATCTGGCTAGAGACATCTTAGATTTCTGTCACAGGCTATGCAATTGACACATAAAGCGCAGGCCAGGAAGGCAAAGCCTGAGCTTAGAGGGCCAGCGAGGAACACCTCCAGAGGGCGGGAACTGCCAGAGCAAGAGGCAAAAGCCCGCAAAAGGAGCCGGGAACCCAGGAAAAAGTGAGCAGGTTATTGGTTGGCAGGGTTTGAAACGCCAATTAGAGTGAGTCACCTGTGGTGAAGCCAGGATAAAGGAGGGGAGCAAAGGCCTACCTTGACCTCTCATCATTATGCACCAGCTAAGACTCTGGGGCATATGTATAAGACCCTGTCGCCATGGGAACATCACTTTTTGAGAGGTTCCTGTGGCGATAGTGGCCTTGCCTTATGTACAAGGCAGCGTTAAGCCACTTAACGTGGCTTAATGCTGCCTTGAGAGGATATGCGCTCTCCCCAGATGAGGGAGCGTCTCCAAGTCACACTCAAATAGTTAAATTCAATACATTTCAACTCTTGAGTTAAAAAAAAATGTGCAGCATGCTTGCTGATTTAAGTGATCAAGGACGGTAAGGCAACGTGATGTGAATAACGACATTAGAATGGTGGTGACTTAACGGTAAAAATGTGATGAACAGTGTATTTAAAAAAACTGGTTGCATAATAGTCATGGTACGTAATGAGTGAGGCTTGTAAAACCTTTTTACTAGTCACAACGAGTGAATGGAACGGTATACGCAAGCTCGTTAAGTTTGCATAAAGATGAAATGTGAACTGAAAAGTGCCCCAAACATAAAAACAAACGTAAATACAAACGTAAAAACAAACTTACGGGACTTTTGAAGTTTGTCAGTATTCATGTCAATAAGAGGTGATACGCAAGTGTTTCACGGCCTGCAAAAACAAAATTAGATTAGCATCTTTAAGCTTACGGTTAAGCAAGATAATGTAGGGTGGTTACGAAGTGTAGCCTACCTTGCCATGCAACGTATTAAAGATTCACGCTTGTGGCTTCCCTCCATGGCTGTGTATGCCTGCCTACCCGGCATCAGTGTTTAAAACCGGAAATGCAATATCATGTGATCCTGTTGTAATACTAAAAAGAGTGAACAGACTATAGAAACCATCGTGTGGTGAAAAAACGTGATGGTATAAAGGTGTAGAGTTATGATTTTTGGTACTAGGGTGTGCACCCATCCTTCCAGGAAGAGATAACATGCAATACTTGTTACAAAGAGAAATTTATTGGATAAATCATCTTAACACTGTGAATCCTAAAGGACTCAATGAACGAGTGGACCTAAGTTGCTTCTTATAAAAAACCCGTATTTAACTTCAGATTTGTGGCCTATAGTACAGTTGACTGTTCACACCAGTATGGTACCCGTTAATTGATTACAAGTTATGCACCTACATTTATTTATCAATTCGCATTACGTTTACTGATTTTCATGTGATATGACGTCTTGTTTTGCTCACACTCATTATGAATTATTTGCAGGTTTGCCAGTGAATTATATTCCGGAGGAATACACATCAGCCACCTCCACTCTTCATCTATCATCTTGAATCTAGTATTCATTCCACTTAGGGATTGGTAACAATCTCAACGTTGAAAACACAAATATTTATCGTGACCGTTTTCGTCTTTCACTTTCATTGAAATTTGATTGCACCTTTATACCATAACGTTTTTTCACCACACGACGGTTTCAATAGTCTGTTCACTCTTTTTAGTATTACAACGGGATCACATGATATTGCATTTCCGTTTTTAAACACTGATACCGGGTAGGCAGGCGTACACAGCCATGGAGAGAAGCCACAAGCGTGAATCTTTAATACGTTACATGACAAGGTAGGCTACACTTCTTAACCACCCTTCATTATCTCGCTTGACCATAAGTTTAAAGATACTAATCTAATTTTGTTTTGTCAGACCATGAAACGCTTGCGTATCACCTCTTATTGATATGAATACTGTCAAACTTTAAAAGTCCCTTAAGTTTGTTTTTACGTTTGTATTTACGATTGTTTTTACATTTGTTTTTACGTTTGGGGCTCTTGTCAGTTCACTTTTCTTCACTCAAACTTAACGAGCTTGCGTATACCGTTCCATTCACTTGTTGTGACTAGTAAAAAGGTTTTACAAGCCTCACTCATCACATACCGTGATTATTAAGCAGGCACCAGTTTTTTTAAATACACTGTTCACCGCTTTTTTTACGTTGATCCACCACCATTCTAATGTCGTTATTCACATCACGTTACCTTATTGTGGTTGATTGTTTAAATCAGCAAGCATGCTGAGCACTATCTTTTAACATCGTGTTGGCTACGCCGTTCTCAAATTTCGCGGTTAGCACCGCTCTGAAGAAGTCACATTATCTTGACGTCCGTTAAACACAATGCTTGGTATCACAAATATTCTGAAGCATATTTTGTGCTTTTTTTTGAGTCACAAAAGGTTGCAGGTTACTGGCAGTTCAAGCAACACGGTTACCTTTATGGTTGATTTTTTAATCACTCACACTATTGAAGCGAACACTCACTAACAGTACTGTTACTACATTTGATTATTATGCTTACATATTATGCATTTTCCGTATTATGCTGAATGTTAAATTCTATGATTTTAGAAAAAAACCCTGATGAAGGGCACATCCCGAAATGCATTGGGCAGAACAAAAGAAATGTATATATAAAACTGTGGATATTGCTGAAGGAAGTAATAATTGATGAATAAGTTGAAAAAGAAAAATCTAGAAGAATAAAACATTTGAAACTTTCAAGAGTTGAAATTTATTGAATTTAACGATTTGAATGCGACTTGGAGATGCTCCCCCATCTGGGGACAGCACATATTCGCTCATTTATTTTATCTTCACACTCAGGAGGATTCACCAAATCAGCACCTACGAACATATCAAAACTCCGGTTTACTCAAATACCAGATAAGATACTTTAGGAGTGTGCAGGTCCATTTTCCATTTGGAAGAAATGTAACGTTGCCTTGTACATAAGGCGCTCTTTCACTTAATGTTTAGTGTGAAAGGGGCGTGCAGTGGGTGTTGTGGTGGGCGTTCCACCGCAACACCCATTGTATTTGACGCTGCCCCCTATGTACAACGGTAGCCTACATAGGAGGCAGCGCCAAATTTAAGACCAGGAAAACCCTGGTCTTAAGGTAGCGAAACAAGGAGAAATGCATTATTTCACCTCGTTTTTGCTTTTTCCATGTGTACTGCCTCGTGCAGCACCCAGGGAAAAAGCAAAATGCAATGGTTTGTTTATGTACAGGAAGGTCCCCCTTCCTGTACTTAAACAATCTTTTTTTTAAATGCCATATTGTGACTTGCATGTTTGCTGCATTAAGCAGCACACATGAAAGTTACCAAATGGCATTTGGTAAACCTTCCTACACATAAACAATCCTCCCCTGCACGCTGACACCCTTGCACTCTAGAGTGCAAGGGTGCCTGCGTTGGTGCTAAGTTGTGAAACTTGTAAAAACAACAATTGATGGCCAGAATGCAGAACAATGTCATACATTCACCCCAGTACAGAGATCTGGGCCTAAATCCATCTTGTTTTTGCTCACCATGCCATTCCAGTTTGAACCCAGCCATATGCAAATCAATCTTGACCCTGTGCCCCATGGGAAAAGTCCAGCCCGAACTGCCAGGACAGGTCCTCCCTGGACTGGAAACAAGCATACTAGGACCGGTTTAGGGGTTTCACCCCTCTTCAGGATAGCTTGACTCCAGTGGCATGGAGAGCACGGGACCCACGTCTGGGCATACCCGTCCCACTCGGGGTGACAAATGCAAAAACAAAAATTGAGGTTGTGAAACTTAGCGCCATCGCAGGGGGAAACGCAAGGCTGCACCACATCCTTGTAAATATGGTGCAGCTTTGCATTTCGGAAGTGACAGAGCATGTCGTTATGCCCAGGAGGCTAACAACACACTCAGCCACTTCATCGTACATATGGACCTCTGTCTTTGATTACCCAAGGGAGTAGGTTGGTGCCTGAGGAAGGCCGTAAGCAGAGGAGGTAACTCACATGACAAGGAGGAGTTTCACAGAGAGCGAAAGTGGGTAAACACTTCTCCCTTATTGCTTCTTGGGAGTGTCCTCTACATTTTAGAAATGACAACGACAGCAGCAATTGGCTGCATAATCCATGATGTACTGAATTTTTCTTCTTTAACTAATTTGTGCAGTTCATTGGTAAAATAGCTGGATGAGTCCATGTGGGTTGGGGTCACCCCTTTTGGTGTCCTGCCACCAGCAGAGGGCCCCCAACCAATTGCATCTTCCATCACCTCCATCATGCATCAGCCATGCCTGAGAACAGATTTATTCACACCATCCCGCCCAGCACCTGCCATCTATCAGCACTGTAAAATCAAAGAATCCTGTGTGGCGGTGACAATGAGAATGGGACCCAATCAAAATGCACGTCTTCATTACACTATCTTGCTGTGTAGTTGATATTTCTGCACTTTAGTATTCTGCGTTTGTTTCTGGGACTGTGGCTGCTCCTTAGTGCTGCATCCCTGCTGCAGTGTTTGACTAACAAAATGTATTATAAAATACATAATAATGAAACCTACAAAACAGGTGTCTGACTGCTACAGTATGGCAGAAGACGCTTTAGTGGGAAAAAAATGATGGACAGTTCTTTTTACAACTCTTAAAACAGATATCTGGCTTTGGAAACTATAAAATTAAAGTACCCGGCATTCTGAGAGTTGTCTGTCTGTAATTGGTGTATTCTGCCAAAATACAACTGAGGTGGTCGGACCGCCATTGCTCTGCCACAGCTGTCAGGGAACTGCTGTTCCTTGTGGTGGCGCGGGGGTCTGAGGGCTGAAATATGCTTGGTTGTGACCTGAGGCACAATCAAGCATATAACGACTTTCCTCACAGCCAGGGGGTGTCATGGATGTTCTATTCCATGAAAAGACTGGTGGAGCAGAAAGACAGGCCCCCTCGCGCCCCTGTGCACAGGGACACAAATTGGCCCTCATGTATTTCTGCATCTCCAGTTCCTGCACAGAAAGAAATGCACGACCTGGTGCATTTCTTCCTGTACATGACTGTGGTCTCTTGGCGGTGCTGTTTCAGGCTCACAATGAGTCTTTTAAACAGCACTGCTGCAGGACTACCATGCCGCCCGCCACACCACAAAAAATGTAGAATCTGGCGGGCAGCAGTGAGTCTCCACTGTGCAGGAGAGTGACGTGACGCCCGCCCCCGCACCACCAAAACTCGTAATCAGTCCCTAAATGTAGTGGAAGATGCTTTGGATGAGCGGATGGAGTGAGTGTTGGACATTTTCTAGTGGATTCTCCACCACCTCCTACATGACACCCTGAGTGTTGATGTCTGCAAGATATTCAGTCAATTCTATATGCAGTATTTACCCTACCCATCACAAGTGGATAGGATACAAGTGTCATGACAAGTTTTAATAAAGTGGCGTGGAAGATCCTTTCATGTAGCCTCTCACATGATACCAGTGCTTCCACAGGGGAAGGAAAGGCCAAAACATTTCAAACGTTTAGACAAAATCCTATTTTGACTGATGTTGGGAGTTACCAATCGAATCCGTACAATCTGGGTCTTTCCGGGAAACTTTTCATCAGGTAAAAACAGTTGAAACTGGCCTATGGAATATTGGCCTGATTTAGGGTTTGACAGAAGAGATACTCCTTCACAAACTTGATAGATATCCCGTCCGTCCTATTACAAGTGCCGTAGGATATAATGCGCTGGCAATACGAGGAGCTAGATGCATCACGTTTGTGACAGAGTCCAATCTTCCAAACTTTAAATCAGGAAAAGTCATAAAATATGGAAAACATGCAGGAATCAAACACTGATTACTGAAGTTATTTGTTGTTCCCTGGTTAAAAACTCTTAATACTGTGATAATGGCACACACCGCAGTTACTGTATCCAGATGTAACTGTAGTACTGGGTACAGTATTACCGGTAAGATTTGCCCACATATTTTGCAATGTGGGACATAATTTCAGATATAAGGTTCTTTGTAAATGCAATGTGAAAGCTGGAAAATAATTGAGAAAAGAGTTGTTAAAGTTAAAAAATAAGTCACTTTATCTTATAATTGTAGACCCTACTTTTAAAGCAGGGCTAATTAGGCATGATTTAAGCTGGCTGCGATCCTGAAAGGAAACCTAAGCTCCCCTGTGCTTCATCACAATGACTCTTTATTAATTTGGAATCGGCTTAAGACTCATAATTTTCATGAAATTGGAAACCTCAATTTAGATTCATGCTTATCTTGAATGGGATAAGGTTTCATGCTGTTTTGCTTTCTCTAATGTGAACATAATCTTTCCGGAGAAAAAGAGATTTTGGTCCTGTCTAATATTTTTATTAATTTGAGTAAGTAATGCATTTTAATGCCATAGTGTGGTCGATCCTATCTATACAAGTCAGAGCTCATACTAATACATAAAATGCGCAGTGGATTAGGAAAAAAATACAAAACAAACACAAAACAAACGCAATATGCCCCAGCTTATCTTTTATACAAGACAATGGCAGCTATTTTGATAATTTCTACCAAAGTTCCACTTTACTATAGTTCAATGCTTTGTAATTAGTAGACATAAAAGCATTACCAAGGCTTACAATGCCATTATTTTTAAACAACACTCGAATATCCATCCATGTTTTTGTGATTCATCTCTTTAAGTTTACATTGTTGCATTATGGGACGTATGTGTTTATCATATTAAAGAAGTTATGGTTGTAAACGACAGTGTGGGAAATTCGTAAATGTTGACTTTCCGTTATTACGTGAAATTCCGGAATAAATATGTGATATCATGTGAAACTAAGCAAAATGCAACATTGGCATGTAGAGCTATATTTTAGCATGGAATGCGAACTCATATCCATTTTGGGTTGAGGAAACGTTTTGCACTAAAAATATGGCGCAAAAGGCAGAAGTGGTGCATTCAAACAACCTCTCCTATACTAGTCGTCTGGGTTATTTCTGCATTCCTAAACTAAACTTTTGTAACAAACATAAGTACGCCATGTGGCATAATGGTGTAATTTTCGCAATTTCAATTAACAAGCGTAATACAAAAATAGTGAAACTACGCGATATTACTCGTGTAACAGATTTTCGCCTGGGCCTAGTTGCAAGCTTTCTTTTAGGCGCTTGTTCCTTGGCGATCAGACATGTTAAGACTTATTCTAAGGGCCCGATTCTGATGTCGGACGGACCGGAGTCCGTCGGACATCGGTCAGGAACTGTAACCGACCTACCTCCTGACTTTGGTTACAGACCTGCAAGTAGGATGCGACCAAACCCTGTTCAGTCACAATCCTATACTTAAGAATGGGAGCATGCATTGCGAGCGGAATGCATGCGTGCATTGTCGACTGCAGAGGTGCAGTTCATTCCTACACCCTGTGGCAGGCCTTCCAAGGTGCCTGCCTCCGGGTGCAGTGATCAACAGGGGGGCACCATAGGTTCCCCCTAGGCCACCATTCGGCGGCCTCACATCCATGGGTGCCCTACTGGGCACCTCCAAAGACAGTTTCCCACTGCACAGACTGGCACAAAAAGGCAATGGGAAACTGCCATCGTATTCTCTCGGCCGGAAAGAGGCGGCTGGGGGAGTACTGAAGTGTTTCCGACCGAGCCCATCAGAACGGCTCAGTCGGAAAGGAATACGAATGGCACGTTCCAATGCGTGCAGGAGGGCTCTGACCGATGGTTGTAGCCCTTCCTGCCGACATCAGAATCGGGCCCTAAGTAATGCATACATAATATAACAAAGACAAAATTCTCTACTTCCTAATTGAATGCACAGAATGTCAGCAACTCTTTATCTCACTGAAAAGCCAAGAATCAGAAAAAGTAAAAGGTTATTTAGTACCCAGTTTAACTAAGTAAACTTGTCTACCATGATATCTATGAGAATAATGCTAGATGGAAGTCCTTGAATTCAGGACTGATATAACAGATCACATTGTTTTTATTTAAAACCCAGAATTTTGCTTCCTTCGTTGTCCTCTGATTTTGCTTGATTTTTCTATGAATAACACTGCATAGAATTCTTTCAATTCTGCAATGATATAGTAAATTACATTGTTTTTATTTACAGCCTGAGAATTTTTCTGCCTTCGTTGTCCTCTCGTTTTGAACCCTTATGAGCTGGATTCCATAAGTGTGCCAGTTTGTGTGTGGAACACTAACACCACTCTTACACTCTTCCCTCCACTTAGTTAGATCTATTGTATTCCAAGATGTGCGGGGGAAACAGGCTGCACTGGGGTCTAATGGAAGAAAGGAAATCGGGCCACAAGCCCATTGTTTGACAGTCAATAGCTGCCAATTGTATTGTTAGTGGAATTTCGATGATATGTCATGGGCATGCACTGTTTTTGTAATCTATCTCTGGAGAAGAAAAAAATAAAAGTCTGTTTACATGCCTCACCAAGAGCACATACCAACACTATCCCTGTATCTTGCAGAAGACACTTGGGCACTCCCAATTCTATCTCATCTCTCAAGGCCATAAAGAAACAAGTAAGATGGCATTAATCAAAAAAGAGCATCAGTTACTGTGATCTCATATTCTCCATAAGTTGGTGAAACACCTATAAGGTATGTGTGTCTACTATCGGACAAAAACAACAGTAAATAATTATACTATGAAGATCGTATTTGTGAGCGTGTTATTGCTGAACATTCCACTGAAAAACAACTGACCTGATTCACAAAGGTAAAGTTAGATGAAAGTCGAACTTTACGACTTTTGGTATTCACAAAGGGCATTTACTACTCGTAAATGTCCTTTGTGAATATCGAAAGTCTAACTTTATGACTTTTAGTATTCACAATGGGCATACACGAGTAGTAAATGCCATTTGCGAATACCGAAAGTCTTAAAGTTAGACTATTTTCTCACTTGACCTTTGTGAATTGGGCCTAGTATGTCTCAAAACTAGTGAAAAGACAGGAAGGAGGTTCTATGTAGTGGCTCCAAATTAAAGTGTTAGTACATCTGGAATTGGTACCACTTGTTATAGCCATAAATAAATCCAACATGGTTATATGAAATGATCTATCAGCGATTTACAAGGAAGAGGCTGAGGCAGGAGCATACCGAACACAACGCATACACAGGTTGCTTATTATTCAAAACATTGTGGTGCTCGAGTCTAGAGGACCAACCATCTTAGTCTTCAAAACTAAAAGAAAAATCTCCATCAAATTCTAAGAAGTTGTGGCTCAGCACCCACACCACAACCATTTTTTGGTTAATAACACCTTGGTTGCTCACAGCAGCAATTGGATAGCAAATGCAGAGTCCCGGAATCATTTTTTTGATAAAAGAGGATTCTATATTCAATAATTCTTTTAAAATATATCCTTTTCTTCATGGATTTTTGCTATAGCCAACGCGTTTCATCCATAAGGACTTCTTCAGTGCTACAAAACAAATGATATACACACATTTCCAAATCATGTATATACAGAAATTATTCTTTAAATACATCATAAAGGTTAAACAAAGATTCATGCATTCACATAAAAACAAGTTCATGCTTGAGTCAAATGTATCTTCACCACCAAGTGAAAATAATTCAACCCAACAAGCAAAGGTTAACATGCAGTGTCTAAAAAAGATTAACATAAATTTACTGTGCATTCTGCAGCACACATAGAAAGAAGAAATGCCTCTATGGATTGCTTTTGTGCAGGAATTTGTCCCTTTCTGCATAAAAACAATACTGCCTGTGTTAGTGCTAGGCTGCCGAAATGGGGCCAGCACAGGTGGAAAGGACAGCAATGCACCGTATTGGATAAATACGGTGCATTCCTTCCCTTTCTCTGTGACGCAGGGCAGTGCAGCAAGATAACTTGCTGTCCTGCCCTGAGCCACCATTCCAGTACATTTGCTCCTCAGTTTACAACACTGTCTTTAAATGATGGCTAGAACAGATGCCTCTCCTCCAATTTACAGACATCCGGTGAGGAACATACTTGCATGGCCAGGGGAGTAGCTGCCACTGGTGTGGCAAGTGCAGTGGCACTGGGGACCCGAACCCTGAGGAACCCATTGAACCCAGACAATCCTGTATTTTGCTAGCCTAACAGTTGTAAGAGGGGCCATTTTCCTTGCTTACACCTGGGCCTATTGCATCCTTGGGGGCAGATTTATGTTCCCTGGCGCATCCCTGCAAATCAGCATGGATGCGCCAGGGAAGATGCGTCACTGAAGTTTGCCCTTGCGCCACAGCAGATACGCCGCATTTACAATGTGGTGCATCGTGGCGAAAGGACAAGCAGATGTGTGACGTATCTGCCGGCGTAAGGTTGGCGCAGTGCTGAAGTTGTGTCGCAAGCGCGACGCAACTTCAGCACTGTTCCAACCTACCCCATACCTAACATGGTGCATCAAGCCTTATGCCTGCTTCAAGCAGGCGCAGGGTTTTGACGCATCAGCGTTGGGAAAGTGACTCAGTGAAATCTTATAGATTTCACTGAGTCACTTTTCAGGGGCGTTCCTGCGACGCAACGCCCCCCCTGCGTGGAAACGCCCACATGAAACCTGACGCAGGTTTCATGTGGCGCAGGGCTTTACCCCGTGACGCATCTCCATAGATGCGTCACGATGTAAATTGGGCACAACGTGGCGCAGGGTTTACGCCGCCGCTGCGTCACAAAAGTGACGCAACGGCGGCGTAAAAGTGGCGCAACTCCAACATAGATCTGCCCCTTGGTATTCTACTGTTCAGGACTCCTCCTCTGTAGAATTGTGGGGAAAGTGTGAATTACTGCTCTCCGCCTTGCCCCATACAAGCCTTGGGTGCTGGGGCAGTCTCCCGCAGAGAGGACAGTCATGGTGGTGCTCCTGTTCTTCTCAGTTTACGAAAGAGGTCCATCCAATCTGCTACATACACATTTTCTTAATTTCGAAATATCACCTGTTTCCTTAATGTGAGAGTCTTATATTTCCTCTGGCACCGTGTCTATCATACACCTTAATGAACAAAATGCTTTAAAAGTGTTTTGTCATTTTAGTAATTGCGTATGAATGAAAACACAATTCAAAGAAGCAGAAACACACACACACATACACACACAGCAACACCGAACACTCGCAATGAAGATTGTGCTAAAGCATAAATATGACTTAACTTAAATGACGTCCCCTTGTTTAACAACTGCGCCATGTCTAGACACGAACTAATTAAGAAAATGCCCAGTTTATGAAAACAACTCGATTCAGGGAAGGGTGGAAAAATAAATTAAGATGTTGAAACATGATATAACAATTAAGCCCCAGTACTTATCGCAGCAAAGTCATCTACCTCATTGTGTGATTAAGCGGTATTTACAATGAACACAAAACAGCTAAACATCATCACGGCAGTTTACAACAGATTTACTGACAAACAGTAATGATAAATGTGTGCAAAACTTTGAAAGTTAATTGTTGTAGCTGCAGGGCTGCAGATTGTACAATCACAAGATTATTTGTGTGCCATTATGCAGTGCAATTACTCATCAGAAGACAATTACATATATTGCCTCAATGTGCATTTTTTCATGGTAATTAACTTCCGCAAATTGTCATTCTCCCTTCTAATGCTTGTTTTACTAGCAGCAGTGCTGTTGGCAAGCATTGCGCTAAACCTTGGCAGAACCAAGGGGACAACTTTACAAAAGAGGACTATGCAAAGTTCCACACAGAAAGCGTGGTTTTAACAGCAACCTATTACGGGTAAATATTTTTTTTTCGCACTCTGTATTTCATGAGCAGATCTCTGCTGTCAGAAGTACATATGCTGAATGCTAGCGATGTGAGAAAGGTGTGCGTTTTTATTGCAAAATATCATGACATTTAATGGAAATTTCACAATATTACACTTCTAACACAAAGGTCCTCATTTACAATATTTTGACGCATAGATGCTGGCCGTCAAAATAAAATGGCTGGAATGTGCCGTATTGACAAGATACAGCACATTCCTGTCCTTCTCCCCTGCGCAGGTGCGTGAACAGCAGCTGTGCGCCAAAGCAGACACCCTTGTGCCATGGTGCAAGGGAGCCTGAGTTGCAGGGATGATTGCTTTTGTGCAGGAAGGGACACATTCCTGCACAAAAACAAACATTAATGGTGTTTTGCTCCTTCTATGTGTGATGCAGAATGCAGTACACATAGAAAGAGCAAAAAATGAGGAGAAATAAAAGTATTTCTCCTCATTGCGCCACTCATATGCCTCCCCTGGGGGACGTAGGATTCTGATGCATTCCCAGGTTTACAACACTTTGTAAATCTGGGAATGCTCCAGGTTCCATGGATGTTGCATGAGAAAACCCACAGCAACACCCATGGAACGCACCTTTCACATACAGTAATGTGTGAACTAGACCTATATTTACAAGGCCATGAATAGTCATGCTGGATGACTTTTACGTGGCCTTGTAGATACGGGCAGACACACTGTGCCGCTGGTGCGTCGAAAAAAGTGAAGCACTGGTGGTGCAATGGGCTTGTAAAAGAGGCCCAAAATGGGGTATGCTGGTATCTCACGTGCCTAAATTGATGAAATGGCATAAATTGTTTTAAAAAGGTACTCAAGATTCCGACCTGAGACTGAAAGGACCGAGAGAAAAGGCCTCTCTAAGACATTTTCTTCACAAACCAGTAACCTCCGGCATTAGTGGTCCGTGGAGGGAGTTTGGTGGGGCAGTGAGGCGGGGCGGGGCGGGGGAGGGGCAGGGTGGGGAAATGTAAACACCGGATTATGGATGAATGGAGGTAAGTACACATTTAAATAAATAAAACGAATTTCGTGATCCAGCACGCACAAAGGAAATGCAATGCAGCGCGTGCAACAAAATTAGTTTTATTTATTTAAATGTGTACTTACCTCCGTTCATCCATATTCCGGTGTTTACATTTCCCCACCCTGCCCCTCCCCCGCTCCGCCTCACTGCCCCACCGAACACCCTCCACGGACCGCTACTGACCCCGTGTGTAAAATCCACACAGTTGTGCAATTTGCAAGTGTCTAAAATTCTGCGAATTTCATACAAATTGAAATTCAGGACATTTGAGAATTGTGCCTTTGTTTTTTAAATTCGATGAAACCCTTATAAATACTCTTTCTACTAATGTGTCCAAAGAGCATTGCGAATTACCGAATCGGATTTTAGGCCAACCACCAGATTATTTAATTCCATAATCACCAAACGCATGATACTATGTAAATCTGACAAGGATTCTCTTAAAGAAAGTGCTGATATTACAGCAGAACAAGGCCTGCAGATTTTTTTTTTATGTACCACCTTGTACATTTTCAGGGTATTCCCTGATAATGACAGGTACATTAGCCTTTCACTCGCAGATGTGTGCAGGTTGCTCCAATTTACCAGCTTGAGTAGGGAAAAAAGATAAGTAAAACCCATATATCTCTCTCAAACCTACCTGTAGATAATGCGTATTGGGCACGAAATGAACTTGATGATCGATTGATTTATTAATTGTAAGACACCCATTCCTACCAAAGTAAGCATCACAGGGCATCCACATTATTAGTTTTGAAATTCTTTAAAACCAAATCTATTTGTTCAGAGTAAAAGCAAAAATATTTTTGCCCACATAAGATAGTAGAGAATTTATATAAATGAAACTTAAAAAGGATAGAAGCAGGCAACATTCACGTTGTGGGGATTACCTCTGTATCCAGTCATCCGCACAATTAGCATCAAATATTTACCATTGTAAGTGGGTTCTGTATTTAGATCTTTATTGCATACCTGATCTTCATTTATGTTTTCCAGTAGAGAGCATGTTTCCAGACAAGGCTGGAATGTGTCCATGAGACCACTTCTGTTCTAGGAGTGGCCCTGTTGAAGTTACATCACGAACTGTTTAACTGCTCTCGATTCTGAAGACTCTCTCGGTAGAAGCAACAATGTTTTTATACCGTGTATTGGCATCGTTTTGAGAAAAGATACCCTTGTGATGCATGGTGTAAGGTGGGAAGAAAAACAAGGGCATTTACTTACACATTAACTCTAAAACCTCTTTACCTTTCAGCACATATGAATATTAGAGTATATGAGTATATGCACATACAAACTAGAAACATACTACCGAAATACACAATACGTATAGTACACATTATTGTCTGATAATGAGCATAAATCCTTATGAACAAATCAACAATTGCAAATGAATAGTGACATTTGAGGCCAGAGGCCCTGATGTGTGAATGCATTGTATAAAGGGGTCTTAGTCATGTAAAGCAAAACATGACACCTGACAGCCTAAGCACCAATAGGAAGCACATTATTCATTGTGAAGTGAGATTCTTCTTGTTTTCCAGTGTTTTCAACATAATCCTCTAGCAGACCTCTAAATTGTCTTCAAAGGGCCTTAATGGTTGGAGACTAAGGGCTTGAGTGCAAGTTTTAAATGGTTGATGTAGTGAAGGAAATACCTCCCCCACCAAGAACAGTTCAAAGATTTTCATCACTCTTAATGAGTTATCATTTTGCTACTGGATTATTCCACTTCAATAATCAAAGCTTTTAGAAGTGTCCTCGGTTTTTGGTGTCAACTATTGGTGGCATCCTAAGGTCGTTGCCTTACTTTGCTTTATAGGCTGCCTTAGATCACCTTAAGGGTGCACCTGCCCTGATGGCCACATGGGTAGAGCATCGTCTGCCATACTTGGTGGCTGCCAAAATTATTGTGTGGTGTGTCCTGTCAGCTTCGTAATCACTCTGTGATGGCAAATCCACCAGGGCTGTGTTACATGACAGAATTTCCATCAACAAATAAGGATACTGGAATTGTGGCACAAAGACACGGTATGTTGCCAGTTTCTCCATTATGAATGGCCATGGTATGTGGGAAACTATCTCTCTTCACATGAGGGGCACATTGAAACAGATGGAAAAAAATACTTCACTGCATTTTATTGTACTCTTTCCTGTCCCCATGCCACTAAAAACAAGCACTGGCATAGCCAATAGGTCTCGCCTTTGGGACCTTATAAGTGTTTAGCCATGCAACAGTTGCATAACTAAATACTTATAAGGTCCCAAAAGCGAGACCTATTGGCTATGCAAAGCGGCCGCGAAAGTGAAAGTAATCGTGGTAAAGCGCGGCGCGCACACCCGCGCACATGCACTGTAGCTGTAGGCTGGCATGGTAGCACTTTTTGGAGCCCTCTCAATAAGTCTTGCCAGACCAGCGCATGCGCTGGGTCAGGCGAGACCTAACAATGCCAGAAGAGTAGCCTTAAACAGAAAGCAATTTGTCAACACATCAACATCAGTGCATGGCATATATTATGACAGAAGAGGTGAAGACTACGTCATTGGGTCCATTAGCCTTCCAAAGCTCTCAAAATGGGGCACTGAAATGCAGAGAGGGTAAATGGCAAATGCAACATTTTTTGGTGTTAGTTCCATGACAGGCCTCCCCTAAATAAGGCAAACGTTTTTCAGGCTTTATCATGCAAGGTTGAAAGATAGAGGGTGTGAACCGCTACTAGTGTCATCTGTGGGTACAGCACGATTGTTCAATCTGAGAGGGGCATAGCACCTTGTTCTGGCAGATGAATCAGATTTGAGAAGCAGAAGCAGTTTGGCCACTACATTAAAGTCCCAAAAGTATTTTGGAGCATCTCAACTTGCATAGGACCCAGAGAAATATCAAAAGAAAATGTAATTAACCATATTTCCTATCTCAGAGCAATGGAGGGAGCTATTTGCATCTTTAAGATGTAGTTGGTTCCCAGTTTTAATTCTGGCTGAATTTAAAGAGGTTTACTGTGTGATTCATCCACAAATGAAAGAGTACTAACGCCACTCTGTTGTTGAACTGTCAGTCATGAGGGACGTGTGTTCATGGAGTCTGCTGATCCGGGGTGGGCGGAGTTGCACTACATGGACTTCTGTAGAGTTGCACAAAAACTCAGTGGAATTCCGCGTAGTTCTGCTCTGTCCTAGCTAAGTTATATTTAATATTAAGTGGGACATACCACCTAGAACACAACAACCAGAGGGCTCTCACAAAGAATGCAGATGGACGTGTACAGAAGCTGCACTTCATAAACACCACCAGCAATAAAAGACAAGAACTGGTGCACACATACCGCACGCATGAGATGTGCGCTGGTGCTTCTCAGATGGGTAGTGCAGGGGATGAGAATCATAAATGCACCACAAACATCCTGCCAAGGAGAAATGTCGCCCCGCTCCGAGGAGTAGCATTGCTGTGTCTGGCCTTGGTGGTTGCACCCTAGCTGCAGACTCCACTCTCTTCTGCTGAGGACAACAATAGAGGTCTGGAGAAATGCTACGGACATCTATCGAGACATGGAGGGTCCGGCGGTCTCTGGCACCACCGCAGGAGGCAGTAGTGGACCACTGTGTCCTGGCCCCTAGTACAGGGAAGCCTAAAAAAAAAGTGGAGCCGCTGCACACACCATTTGTCCTGATACACAGGCTGCCAAGTCGAGCACCATTGCCATCCACAGGGTGTGCATGATGCCAGCAGGAGAGGGGATGGGGTGGGTGAGGGCCTGTCATTCTGTCCACTCGCCGCTCCTCGCCACTCTTGGGCTCCATTCCTCTCATGGGGATTGCTCGGGTTTTCTTATGGGTGCAAAAGTGAAACTCTAGCTCTCCAACCATTCTTCAAAACTGCTTCGCCTCTGGGTCGTGTGTCTGACTGGACGACCACCTTGCGGCTCAAGACTCTGATTGGAGGCGCGGTCTTAAACAAGTTAGGTCGCTAGGTGGAGAAGAACACCGCGCGAGCAAGTTCACACACTCCCAAAGTTCAAGCTTTTCAACACAGCCGGGCAGTAAGCCGATTATACCCCCACCTCGTCCTGTAGATGCCTTTTAGTAGAAATTAAAGAAAGGCCTATATTGAGGCCCCTGCAAGGGAACTGTGTTTAGGCTAGACGATTAAATGAAACATTTTCTATCTGAAATATCCTAGTTAAATCATGATCACTATAAGCACATAGCAAATGCATGTGTCTAAAACGATAAAATCATATGGTGTGAGGAAAAAAGAAAAACATTTTCTTCAGCACATCACATTTCAGAGCAATGATGAGTTCTGCAGTCAAATACTAGCATTAGATCAGAATTTTCGAAAAGTGTTCAATTTCGTTAAAAGGGAAAGGTAAGAAAATATAAAGGAGATAAGTCCTAGTCATGAAAGGTCGGTCGAAATGAGAGATTTCTGCAAAATCTTATGCTGAGCTGTAATTATTAGCACGTTTAAGAAAGGCACATTTTCCACAGTTCACTTCGTTATGTATTTTCTATTTTAATGTAAGGTCACATTTTTACATTAATGTAAGGTCAATTGTGTCTAAAATCATCAGCTTTCTCATTGTAGTGTCTGCTTTACACATTTGCAGTTTCTAAGAACAGAGTAAATACTTGTTATAAGGGCTGCCTCACTGCCCCTATATTTAACTGGCCCAGGAGAACTGGGCCTGTTGACTTGTTAGCAAGTGGTCATCAATCCACACCATATTCCTTGGAAAGGGCTGTACACCAAGCAATAAATTCAAGTTAATTCAATATTAAGTACCTAGTAAAGATGGCATAGAACCAGCACTTTAGTGAAGATGAGTTCGAGGCTATGTTTAGAGATAAGCTTAGCATAGCCTCTAGAGTCAAGTTTGCTAGTTCTCATTAAACTGAGTTAGTAGATGAGCTAGTGCGATAGCATTACTTCAACTCTGAGACCATTGCCCAGGCTACTGCTATGGTAGGGCCACCAGTAGAGGATTCCGTAAATACCACTGTGGTTCATTTCTCTGTGTCTATTGTTTCCAATGGGTTCCAACCATTCAATACACTCAGATTTGTTTTGCCTTTTGGATCACCTGGTTTTGGTCTTTTTACTGTGAGTGAGTCTCACTACATGTGTTTCACCCACGGTAATCACATGGCAAATGGACTGCATGTGTCAATTATACACATAGGGAGAAACTGCCTTAGAGCCTTATTATGGCTACGGCAGTCCATCGGACTGCTGTACCCATGGTGATGGTGCGGGCACCGCTGCATCAGCGGTCCAACCACCCCAGTACGACTGGGGTGGGCGGACTGCATTGGCACCACAGCAACTGCCAGGGGTCAGAGATTCCTGGCGGTGTTGCAGCGGTTTTGGGGCCACAATATACTATGCAGGTTCGCGGCAGCTCTGCCAGGCATATGACAAGCTTCCTCTCCGCCACTGCTTTCATGGCGGTGCGCCCGCCATGAAAAGTGTGGCAGAGAGGAAACAAAGATAACCTCTGCGCCCTTTAAACACTCTTGCAGAAGATGGATGCTCTCTCGTGATTTCTCTGTGCTTCAGGGGAGGACCCTGGGGCTGCCATGGACAACTGAAAGGAAGAACCCCCTAATGCCCACAAAGGACTAATGACTCTGTCCATTTGACCTCAGGAAGAACCCCCTTATGCCCCCTGAGAACCAGTTGGGGGGTAAGCCCTGGACGTCTGCACACAGAGACAGAGAACAGGAGGAAGACTGGTGCAGGAAGCCAGGAGAACCATCTCTTGAGTATTACACCACTTTGGGGTAAGAATGCCTGCTGCAACTGCTAGAGCTTGCCACCAGGAGGAAAAGGGGCCCAGGATCATCAAAATCGGCCCAATGGGCCCAATACCATTTTAAAGAATGATGACCTTTGACGTTGCAAACCGTATGGGGCTCTGCTGCCGATTCACCACTTTCTCTCGTGTTTGGCCAGGACGCAGGAGTCCATGCTGGATTTCAGATTTAAAAAAATTCTCCAGGGAGGGGTCTGCATGGGCCCCCTCCCCTGACTCTCCTTCGGGTAAGGGGACACCATGCACAGGGCCGTATTTGTATTGGAGTGGGCCAGGACCCCCTTCCCGACCTCCAAGCACCTAAGGACAGTGGGAACATCGTTGTGTCTCTCCATTGGTAGTGGGCCTGCCCCACTCCCCATGCCTGTGTCTGGGGGAGTGAGGAGCAACCACCACAAGAAGGAGCATTTGCCCACAGGAGTGGGCAGAGACAGAGAACTGCCAGTTCCTGCGGAAGCTCAGAGGAGTGCTGTGAGCATAGGGAGCCAGCCTGTGACAGCCAGGGCTGAGCTTGCTGGACTTTCACCAACAAAGGCGACATGCGAGGTGCGAGGCTGAGTGGCAAATCCAAAGCCGTGGCTCTCCCCAGCGCAGTGGGAGAGACGCTCATTTAGTATTCACTGCTCCTGGAGGAGCTCCCCATAATGCCCTGCGGGTCCTTTCCATTTGCCTATTTTTCTCTTCACTTGTGGTGGCCCCAGGATGGTAGGGGCACCACCAACTTGAAAAAGAAGGCCTGGAGGGGTGGGAGCTGGAGGATCACAGTCGCTCCCCCAAGAGGTTTTTTTTCACATGGGGGTTAACGATGCGGGGGTTACAAATCCTGACTATCCTAGATGTTATCAGTGTTTTTTAAAGTACTCCCCAGGCTGGAGCTTTTGGTCTACAGCTGGGAGTGCTGTGCTCTCTAGAGGCTTACTTTATGGTTGCTTGTTATTGCGCCAAGGAAATATATGTACTGAAGAGCCTTCTAGGGGCTACGTCTTTGGTTGCATATTAATGTAAGTCAAAATGTGATGCTTTCTAGGGCCTGCTTTTATGATTGCACTTTCATGTTTACAAAGTTTAGAAAAAATACACGGACACATGTTTTGTTCATTTTAAATGTTTTTTGGCTAGCAAGAATGGCCAACATTCAGTTGGAGGAGGCAAGGACCAAGTGGAAGATCTGGAAGCTGGCTGCCCCCGATGCACCTGGAGAAAATTTCTTCTCACTAACAGAAGAGTTAGAGGTCTCGGACATTAGCCTATCCATCAGCAGTGAGGAGGATGGTGGGGACTCTTTCTCAGGTAATACCAGCCCTTCAGAGAAAGTTATAATTACAAGAAAAAAAAACCTGACATCGGAGAAAAAGACTCTCAGGAAGACTCCAGGGGAGAAAGAGATAGTGGAAGAACCAGGTTGGCACTATTCAGCAACACCAATGCTCTCCCCTGAGGGAGTAGGTGAAGGTGAGACGCAAACTACGAAACTTTTTGGGGGTAATTAGATCATTCAAAGAGAGTAAACCAGGCCGAGCCCTCATTGTCTCTGATATTGCAGTCCCCACGCGCCTTCCAGGATGTTGTTAAAACCGACAATCGACAGGCACGGCTAGCCACTAAAAAGCTCCAAAGGTTCCGTACGGAAAGTGGGAAAGATCTGCTTGGACATTGCTGAGCAACTGAATATCGTGGAGTCACGCACGGAAGTACTCGAAAACACAGTGGAAGCTTTGAAGACGCAAGCCTCATTACAGGAAAGCACCCTAAAGGATGTTATGTGGAAGCTCGAGGACTATGAGAACAGACAGCGTCGCAATAATCTAAGGTTGTTAGGGGTCCCAGAGAACTGTGAGTGCAACGATGTGAGAAAGCTCGTAATAAATATGTAACGGGAATCCCTACCAGAGTTGTCAACATGGGACTGGGACAAAGAAGTCCAACGGGCTCACAGATTCCCTCTCCCATCATCGAAGCATTTTACTGGGGAAAAGAAGCTATCCCATAATAATTATAAAGAAGTTTATAATGCGCCTGGTTATACTAACTAGTATGTCCCCGCGCTGCGGTACAAATGGTCCGTCCTCAGTAAGCACTATCGATCAGAAAAGGAGAAGATGAAACAGCTACTCTATCCTAAAAAGCAAAGTCTTCAATTTCTTCCGGAAAGTGGTTTCGGACTGCTCCAGTCATAGTTCCACGGGGAGATTGTTCCATTGCTTAGCCGCAAGGTAACGGAAGGATCGGCCCCCCATTCTTGCTCTTTTTATAACAGGAATGAGAACACGCCCTGAGCCCGAGGACCGCAAGGCCCTGGGGGGCGAGTAGGGGGACAGCAGATCATTAAGATAGATCGGGGCCTTCCCTTGGAGAATTCGATGACTAATGCAGAGGGCCTTAAAGGAAGCTCATTCCTTAACTGGAAGCCAGTGTAGAGTGGAAAGAGCATATTTCGCTGAAGCCCTCCTGGGCAACATCAAGACAAGTTGGGCAGCCGCGTTCTGGATATATTGCAACCTCTGCATGCTTTTATTGTTAGCGCCCAAGTAGAGGACATTCCCATAGTCCAAGCGTGAGGTGACGAGTGCGTGGACTAAGGTTTTCCTAGCCGCTACAGGGAGCACATCTAAAACTTTCCGGAGGCCTTTCATTATACCGAAACACTTACCAGCAACTGTCCTGGATTGGTGGTCAAATGAAAGTTTAGAGTCTAACCATATACTCAAGTTCTTCACTTGCTCCCTCGGGCAGGAGTAGGGCCGAGGGTCTGGGGCCACCACTTGGGAGACCATAAGTTAGTGTCCCTACCTCCAATCAGTACCTCGGTTTTATCACCGTTCAAAATGAGGCAGTTGTTTGCCATCCAAACGGCAAGTTCTTGTAGGCACAGTGAAAAGTTGGAGGCGTCCTCAGCACGGGATTGGAAAAGAGATACAACAAGCTGTGTGTCATCTGCATATGACACGACATTGACACCATATTTTTTGACACTCTCGGACATGGGAGCCATATACAGATTGAAGAGCGTAGGGCTCAGAATGGATCCCTGAGGGACCCCCTGCTCTAGCCTGATGTTCTTGGAGTAGAACGGTCCTTGGGCTACTTGGAAACTCCTATCCTGTAGGAAGGAGCTCAGCCATTCCAGAGCCAGATTAACCACTCCGCCTTCCTTAAGATGCTGCAGCAGAATGGAGTGCGCTACAGTGTCGAAAGCAGCACTGAGGTCTAATACGATCATTGCAACCGACTGACCCGCATCGACCAAACTGCGGATGGTTTCCGTGGAAAAAAGCAGAGCCGACTCTGTGGAGTCCCATGCCATACTGATTTATTTTGGCAATTTTCTGCTTAAACAGGTGGTGTATGATCTGGCTAGACTTAACGTTAAAAGGAGCTTTGAGGGTTTTTCCTTCTTTACCAAGCCGGATTTTGCACATGCTATGGTTAAAAGAAGATGGCGGCTCAGACAGTTAATGACCCCATTTCAAGCTGCAGGGGTCCTGGTATTTCTGCAAAACCCTGCTAGGCTGAAAGTGGTATACAAGGGCCAGAACTTCAGCTTCATCTCTGAGGTTCAGGCCCAGAAACTCTTGGATGATATTACCACAGGGGTAATGGAGGCTAAAGTGTAGGATATATCTCCAACACTGCAAATGCGGATCTAAGGCTGGTGAAGAAATCTGTTTTTGTCTTTTCAGGATAAGGGTATAGGATAAGGTATTTTGAGTAAGGGAAAGAGGCGGAGGGAGAGGAGGTGTGGCACAGATGTCCTCACACAGGCTCATGGCTGAGCCTGGTTGCCTGATTTTTGGTGGTGGGTGGAGGTGTAGAAGGAGGGGGTTTCTCAGACGGGGAAGAGAGGGGGTAAGCTAAGCTTTCAGTACTTGGTAGACATTAGTGATAGTTGTGCAGGACATCCTGCAAAGGACTGGGATTCATGGAGGAATGGTGGTGTTCTATGGAGATGGGGTACCATTGTTTGACATATGTCATAAACCTGGATGGGTGTGCTAAAAGTGGCGTCAATTAACATCTGTGGCCTAAATGATGTGAAGAAAAGACAGAAAGTTGAGGTGGGGCTACAAGTGCTGGGTACTAATATTATATGCCTCCAAGAGACACATTTAGATGGGTCACAACTTCATATTTTAAAAACATTGGGATTTAGTGTGATAAGTGCAACAACGCAGGGGGCCAGAGTACAGGGAGTCGCGATTCTGGCTGAAGGTGGTGGACTGCAGTTTGCTTGATTATGCGCAGATAGGTTTGGCTGCTGGGCGATCACTGAATGTCAAAATGGGGTTGCAAGAAACTAACGTTATGTACACTATATGGATGCAATAGTGATGACCCTACTGTATTGAACACTATCTCTCATGATCCTTGGCACCCGAAGAATATTAATAATTTTGACCTGACTAAATGATTTGGTGCATTTAAGTTTCTGCCTTATACCCCGTCTCTTTTTTGTATTGTGACTATCTCGAATGAACCTGCGCATTGGCTGCTTCCACTTGTGGTATGTGGGGATTACAATATTAATTTGTCCAACGATTGCTCTTTAGAGGAAGGGTGGAGATATGTGGGGAGGAAGCCAAAAGTGTTTCAAGCTTGAAGGAATATGTGTCAGATGCATGACCTGCTCGATTGCTGGTAGCTGCTAAGACCGGATGATTCAGGATATACATATTTCTCTAATCCACATATGACCCATGACAGATTGGACTATATATTTATTCCCAATTCATTAAATTCAAAATGTCTTATAGTTAAACTACTACGGGTGCTTTCAGACCATAATCCGTTGGTGCTTGAATTAGAAATGGAGTTAATCAATTCTAATGTGAGGTCTTGGTCATTTGAGAGAGCTTTGCTCTCTGATACTGGATATTGTTCACACATGGGACAGTGGATCACAATGTTTGTAGATGATAACATGGGGAGCAACTCAATTGAAGTAGTCTGGAATGCCATGAAGGTAGGTATTGGGGGGGAAACACTCAGGTACTCCCTGAACCGTAACAAACAGGCCAAGCAATCTTTGCATGCTCTGCAGGATAATCTTGGGGTGGCAAAAGAGGAGTTGGTTTGGGCGGTCAGAGAAGGCCAGGATGTAGAGACAGTACAGCGACAGGTAGCAATTGCTGAAGCAGCTATTACCAATGTATTTACCTATAAAGCTGTGAGTAAGGCTCTATCACAGAAAGAAAGGATATATGAGCCCAATGAGCAGATTGGTCACCAACTGGCTGTTCGTACTAGACAACAAATTACAACCAATACAATCAGAGAAAATATTGACCCGGGGATTGGACTGACCACTAACCCAGAGTCGATAAGGGATGCATTCGGGAGGTTTTATCGCTCTCCCTTTTCCAAGATTACGCATGGGGTACCCCAGGGCTCTGCAATTAGCCCGATCCTTTTTAATTTTTACATGCTCCCTTTGATGGCTGTTATTAGGGTGCATAATATTAAGACGGTAAATTATGCTGACGATACGCAATTAATTCTCTCCATGGAGGGAGATGAGTCGACCTCCTTGGAGGCATTTCATGGCTGCTTGAGGGCTATGGCCCACTGGTTGAAAGGAAACTCCTTGCAATTTAATGCTGGTAAAACTGAGGTTCTTTATTTCTCAGCCGGGAAGGCCTCTCCGATGCTGCCTGTGAATCTTTGGCCTTTGGATCTCCCTAAGGTTCTACGCCCAGTAGAGAAGGTACGGAACCTGGGCGTTATGTTTAATAACAAGTTAACGTTGGAAGCTCAGGTTAACCAATTAGTAGGAAGCTGCTTCGCCATGATACGAACTTTGCGAAAGATCCTTCCGTTAATGCCTTCTCACGCACGAGCATTAGTGGTACAGGGCACTATACTGAGCAGATTGGACTATTGTAATGCGCTGCTACTTGGGTCCCCGAACTATCTATTAGATAGATTGCAGCGAATTCAGTCTACAGCGGCCAAGCTAGTACTAGGCTGGCCGAGAGATGCATCATCCTCTCGGGCTTTGTCGGAGTTGCATTGGCTCCCTATTAGACTTAGAATCCAATTCAAATCTCTCTGCTTGGTGTTTAAGGCCCTGCACGAGATTGGTCCTGTCTCCTTGCAGAGAAAGTTTGTTTGGTATACTCCAGGGAGATGCTTGCGTTCTGCATCTGCAAGACTGGTGAAAGTACCTAGAATTAAGAAAGCTAGATCGGGTGGTAGAGCTTTCAGTGTGATAGCTGCCAGACTTTGGAATGTGCTCCCGCTGGAATGCAGACAAGTCAACAATCTCTTCCTGTTTAGGAAGAGATTAAAGACCTGGCTATTTCCCAGCCCCTAAGATGGTGTCTGCTCTGTTGGTTCTGCCCACACTAAAAGTCCTTATGTTGTTTTAGCGCCAGGATTCCTGCAAGGCGATAGTGCGCTGTATAAGTAATAATAATAATAATAATAATTATTATATAAGGCAAATGATATGAGTGATCAGGGAGAAATAGAACGGTACCTAGTCTCCCTAGTATTTAAAAAAATTGATAGAAAGGACCAGACAAGCCTGGATAGCCCACCTTGTTGGGCGGAAATATAGTTGACTTTGAACAGTCTGGCAAAGGGGAAAGCGGTAGGGACCGATGGCATCCCAACTGAGTTCTATCTCACCTTTGAAACCCAGCTGAAAAATATTCTTAATGAACTGATTATATATATATATTTAATGAGGGGCGACCCCCTGAATCATGGTCACGTGCAAAACTTGTGGTTTTCTTTAAAAAAAAAATTTAAAAAGCAAATTTGGGATCATACCACCCTATCACATTAATAAATGGCGATTCAAAGATCTACTCAAAATTGCTAGCAAGTAGATTAGCTCCTATAATACATAAAGTCATTTTGGAACGGCAGAATGGGTTTGTCCCTGGGAGGTCTACAGTAAATCACATTCAGAGAGTCATTACATTATTTGATATCTCTACTGTTACAAGAGACCCTATGCCTTTGGTACTACTGGGCGCAGAAAAGGAATTGGATAGGGTCTCCTGGCAGTATTTATGGTCTGTCTTGTCAAGGGTTGGGATCAGAGATGGCTTCATCCAAGCAATTAAAAAGTTATATGTCGAACCATCTGCGGCTGTGATGGTAAATGGCATACTGTCAGAAAAGTTCCCAATCTCCCGTGGTAGCAGGCAGGGGTGCCCCTGCTCCCCACTTTTGTTTGCAATCTATATGGATCTGTTTATCTGTAGACTGGAAAATAACGGATTAGTCCCAGCAATATGGACTCAGAACTGGGCTACCAACCTTGGCTTACACAGATGATATTGCTGTGGTGACACCAGATCCAAACTCTGCGATAATGGCAATCGAAGAAGAAGCAGAGCAGTTCAGACAGGTTTCAGGATATGAACTTAATCAAGATAAAACCCAGGTTATTTTCAGTGATAAGATCAAGATGACGGATAAACGAGTGGTAGAAAAAGTAACATACTTAGGTATCTCTATATCCTCTAGGCTAGATGATATGGTCAAAGAGAATTTGGAACCCTTAATGGGCAACATCAAAAAAGACCTTCAGCCACTTAATAATCTACATCCATCTATTGGAGGAAGAGGTAATGTCATAAAAATGCTCTTTTTTTCCGAAACTCTTGTATGTTTTTAGAGCTATCTGTCTGGAAATTACGTCGCAATGGTTTAAATCAATAGAGCAGATATTTTCCCAATTTATCTGGACCTATTCACGCACAAATAAATTTATGACTCTACCAAGGGACAGGGGGGGAGGCTGGCTCTCCCAAATGTGAAACTATATTATTGGGCGACGACACTAATATATAGCCATGAGCTATTGCAGACCCAAACAGACAACACAACGAGTCAGAAAAAACCCTTCTCCTTTTGAACTTATGCTGGGAAAGAGACCAGTGGCTGTCTCTGGCGACAACTGCACCACAGCTATTACAAAACTGTCAGTTTCAAGACCCTTTTGAATGCTTTTAAGGTATGTAGTGATATATGGAGAGTATTTTCAATAAGTAGAATATCATTTTATACTCCTTTAGATAATAATCTTACACTCCCGGAGGTTTTTAGAGATCACTGTATGGGGAAATGGAAGAGGGCCGGGATCAATCGGATTGACTGCTTTTTCTCCCCTGCTGGTTTTCAGTCTTTCGAAGAACTGAAAGAAAACTTTATCTTGGACTGGCTGGATTTTTTCAAGTTTCTCCAAACTAGAGATTTCCTTGTATGAAAAGGAGGGGGCCGGGCTAAATTTGAGAAAATGGAAATTATTGAAAGGTTAAACTAAGGCAAAGCAAGTTCTATAGGGGAGAAATAAACACTCAGGGCCCGATTCACAGAACTAATTTAAGACAAAATCCTAAACGTACTACCATTTTGGTATTCACAGAAGGCACTTACTCATTTTGGTATTCACAAAAGGCACTTACTCATTTCGGTATTCACAGAAGTTAGGAGTCCTAACTTTAGGACTCCTAAATGCCTTCTGGGAATAGAGAAAGTCTTAAAATTAGGATTTTTCTCAGTTTAGTAGTAGTAAAGTTAGGACTCCTAACTTTAGGACTCCTAAATGCCTTCTGTGAATACTGAAAGTCTTAAAATTTTGATTTTTCTCAGTTTAGTAGTAGTAAAGTTAGGACTCCTAACTTTAGGACTCCTAAATGCCTTCTGTGAATACCCAAAGTCTTAAAATTAGGATTTTTCTCAGTTTAGGAGTAGTAAAGTTAGGAGTCCTAACTTTACTACTACTAAACTGGGAAAAATCCTAATTTTAAGACTTTCGGTATTCACAGAAGGCATTTAGGAGTCCTAAAGTTAGGACTCCTAACTTCTGTGAATACCTAAATGAGTAAGTGCCTTCTGTGAATACCAAAATGAGTAAGTGACTTCTGTGAATACCAAAATGGTAGTAACTTTAGGATTTTGTCTTGTTAGTTTTGTGAATCGGGCCCTCAGAAATGCAGCCTTACCGGATGACTTAGATAAGTATTTCCAGATGTGGGGGTGACATATGGGACCTTTTTGTACGCCTATGAGTTATCACAGTCTGTTTTAATGTCTACCAGGCTTCAGGCACAGTTTTATTAAACATGTTTTTTTTGTATTATACTCCTGATAAAATTGCAAAATGGGGAGGGGGAAAGGGAACTTGCTGTTCACGTTATGCATTTTATAATGCAGATAGTGCCCATATCTTAACATCCTGTAATTTTTTACAAAAAGTAATCAAAGGTATAGCAAAGTTTTTATCGGATGTTTTAAAAACTGAAATAATATTGTCTGATGATATAATTTTGCTAGGAATTTCTGAGTCTTATCTTTTAGGGATCGGGCACAAATACATTTTTATCTCTATGGCAGTTTTAAGAATGTGCATAGCGGCCGCCTTGCTGGATCCTAACGCACCGTGTTTCAACAATGGTTGGCCAGGATGCTAGCAATGTAGAATTTAGAAATAGCCATATATAACCGAAAAGTGCGTAATTGGCGTAGAAAAGGCATGAACATTTGGGATCCCTTACGCGTTTGGATTCAAACCCGAAATGGGGAATGAAGTCTGCACAGGAAGACCTATTCTGTATTACTTGCACACGTCACTTTAGGCTCAGTTTTCTCTCTGTGCTTTATTAACTGTAGTTTATCAAGTGGATTAATTGTATTGTAATAAGCAATAGCTGATAAGAGAAATCTTTTTGTACACTGTATGAAATTATCTAATCAATTTTGCGATGTATTTTACTGTTGTATTTCTTACCTATCTGATGGGGAGGGAGTGGGGGGGTGTCATGGGGTGGGAAAAAATTCAAAATGAATAAAAATTGATTAATATTTTTTGGGGGGATAGTAATGCTGTAAATGATTATGGATCACAGTGAATATCCTTTACTAACAGCAATAAGGGTATTTACACATGAATATTGTTATTGATTATTGCATTTATGTACAAAGTGATGTCTTTAACATGTGGTTTATTTATCTTGAACCTTGACCAAACCACTGAACTTACCTGATATGTTTGCATGACCCCTTGGGGGGGGGGGGTCATAAGTGATTATGTAATGCAATCTATGGTATTTTACATCTGCCAATGTAAATATTTGTAAATTACTATGTAGCATTTAGTAGTGTGTGTAATAAGGGTACTTCTCCTTTTTCTTAAAAAAACACTGACTGCACAACCATTTGTTGAGTGTTATTTATGAGTGCCAGTGAACGGTGATTACAAGTTCACACCATCTCCCTTGAGTAGGCCTTGGACTGCTCTACTCTACTTCGCTACCTTGAGAGAGTCAAGCGCTACAATGGGTGCTTAGTTCTCTGTAAGAACAATTGTAGACATATTACTTTTGCAAGCAACAAAACTAATAACCAAATTACCTACAGTAGTCACTGCACTGATCTAATAGTTAGTCCTGCACCTATAGATAGCATAAATATAGTGGTTAACATGCTTCAGCTTTAGATGAAGCTGCAGACACCTATGGGGCACACAGGTTTAAAAGACAGAAATTGAGCCTGGAGAATCCATTGTTCAACCCAACCTGTGCACTGTCTTGTGTGCACTCTGAATCAAGCATGCTTCATCTTCACCACATCACAAATATAATGATAAGCCCACATGCCTCCAACTTGGATGAATGGATTAACCCCGTTGGGAGGGGAAAATCCTTAATGACGTTTCCAGCTGTGGTCCAATGATTTCAATTTGTTGGGAAGGAGACGGACCGAGTTGATGGCCAGTAACCATTCCAAGGAACCCTGATGAGGGTGAATTCTGGCTATGCAATTCTTGTGCAGGGCACTGACTTATTGGGCAGGTGGACAGGTCTTACAACTATCATATTGACTAATATTTGAGGTCCAAAATCAGTCCAAAGGTAGCACCTGGTACTTGTATTCAATTTCCCCTCCAACAGACCTGGGAGACTCTTGTGGTGGTGCCATAAAAGGATGTAATATGAATATTTTGGCTGACACATAGCCAAGTCATTATCTTAACCAAATTCATCAATATGAAGGAATCATTGAGCAGCAGAAGGTTGAAGAGTTGGTGTATCAGGATGCTAAACAGATCTCTGCTGCTTTTATCTGCTGCAGTGAATGCACTAGGTAGTGCTAAAGTGTCCTCCATAACATCTTAAGAAGCAGTGTGAGAGTAGAGAGAGAAAGAGAAAGGAGAAGGCATGGGCCCCTGAACATAGACTATAAAGAAAAAGGATGGGAGGAAATCCAACCTCTAGATATAGCCCGGCATTCTTTGTCTCTCTTTAAGAGGTCAGTTCTCTCTTCTTTCTTAAGTAAAACTGGAGGAGAGTTGATGATGCTTTTGGAGGTCTTCTGATGAAACCTTCATTGCATGGTGTTGGCGCTGTCCTGACAATTCCTTAGTTTAAACCCTTAAAATGTTTGAAGTGAATAAGGTTTATCAGCATAGAAAGAGGAAACCTCTATAAGTATTCAAGCTTGAATCTCAGGCAGAAACTTTGAATTAATACAGCTTAATTTGCAACTTTGGTTGGTCAACATTTATTAGTGCAAGTGGTGAAAATGTCTTTCCCATCAAACGTTAGTTTAACCAGTTTCTCATAAGCCTTCTCTGATAAATTAGAGGAGTTTAGCAAGTCTTTGTACAACACATCAAACGTCATATCAATGTCCATATGCAATGATGTTGATTTGCCTAGTTTGAAAACCGCCTGCCACTTTGCCTTTGATCATTGGGGAGATCGGAGATCAAGTTAAATATTGTTTTGTATATCTTTTTGTTGCTACCTCTCAATCAGAACAGTGTCACCACTTACATGATGGAGGTGGATAGAACGTTTTAGGGTGCCTTCACTCAGATGGTCCTAAGGAAGTTGACTTAGGGCCTTAATTAGAGTATGGAAGATAGGATACTCCATAAATAAAATGTAACAGATGTCCGGTCTACTGGATTCCAAGTGCCATAAGCTATCATGCACTTGTAATACATTGGAAAAGACTTCCACCACATTTGCGACAGAGTATTCCGTCACCAAACTATGAATAAGGCACTTAATCACCCATTGTAATAAATGTAGAGAATTATTTTCTGATAACCCAGCTCTGAGCGGCTACCACCTTAAAGTATTAGGTAGCTTATGGCTAGAGGTACAGTTCAGTCTGTGCTTCATAGTAATCTTCTTGCTGATCAGCATAGAAGAATCAGGCTTTAGATGTCAGTGGCCACATTACCCCTGTAGTAGAACACTTGTCCTCTTTTTTTTTTTTGCCTTCCTCCACCCCTTTGCAATCATGTTGCAGATGCATCCGAAAAAGTAAGCAAACACAAAAAAGGTACAGAAAAAGTAAAAATGTACAGGCCGCAGTGGTGGGTGGTTAAAAGAACTATGGCCATTTGAATCATGATGCCACCTGAAGCAGGGCATTCAAGAGCCTAACAGTGGGGCTTTAGGGCAACCAGGAGTAGTGGTGCCCCCTCCCAAATTTTGGCCAGAAAAAACCCCTTCAGTTTCCTTAATGGCATCTTATCACTCCTGGATAAAATAATTCAGGACTATGGGAAAGGTGTTTGTAACATAAAGATGACCCCCCTGAGGTGCATAGACTCTTGTCCAGAGGGTTCGTGGTAGATTGTGTTTTATTAGGTCATGTGGGTGTTTTGCAACTTCGGTTAAGTACCAAAGCAGTCATAAACTGAAACTTTTAAATATTAAATGATAAGTTTATATATGCGAAAAGCAAGCTGCATATAAAGTACATTTTTGATGTGAATGACGTGGCATTATCTTGACAGATCTTAAATTACGAGTTATAATATGGTTGTATGTCTTTGTTGTTTTCCATTTGGCTATTTTGCATACACTGACAAAGCCAGTAAACATGGCGTGTCAATAATTTTTTATAGGAAAACGGACTTACTGGACAGTGAATTTTTAAGTGTTGTTTGTTGTGTGTTGAGGTCTAAATCTATTGACCACAGTTCCTAAAATGAGTAAGTCTTGGACTGCTTTGCCTGGTTACCTTGAAAGTCAAATGCTGAAAACGGATACTTGTTTCATAGTTGGGGGTTCCACATTACGGGTGCGGAGTATACCACTGATGAAAGACCCACTTGTTACAATTAAAGCCAACACACCCTGGCTGCCCCTGGACCCTCTGACCCAGATTTCTCACAGTTGTCATTTAGAGTTGCAGTATTTTATTAGGGCTGAGTTGCCATCGCCAAAAATACTTGTAAGGGTGTGTTCTTTCAGAGTTCATAGGGTCAGTAATGTGTGAAGTCAGTTGAAAATCTCTAAGACCTCCTAGTAGTCCTTTGCTGATGACTAATCTACATTTTTGAGTTGTGTATTGAAATTATCCAGAGCAAGGAGTTTTTTTGTGGCTTAGACTGAGGGTAGTGATGGAGTCACAGATATGTGTTATGCATGAGGAGATTTAGGGTGGAAGATGGTAAATAAGTAATGAGGAGTAGAAATATGAGAGGATATATGGGGTGGCAGCTTGTCAGAGGCTTTCACTGGACAAGCTCCTCTTTCTACATGGCTACCATGGCTGTCCCATTGGAACGATATAACTAAACAAAATACAATAAATACTATAACAAAATAGAACTGCATGATGGCCGCAATGTTTCATCATGCTGCAAGTAGATACAATGTGGTGCTTATCTTGGAATTCAATGTTTTCAATTGTTAATTAGAAAATTCCATGGTGTCAGCCACATTGTGTTATGGTACATCTGTATGCAATGTGATACAATGTAAAGACCACCCTGGAATTCTATTTTTTCTATTGTTTATTGTACTTATACCATTGCATGACAGCTATCCCATAGCATTGAGACTCAGTCTGACAGCCATCTTGAAACAGTTTATCTGTATTAAACAATATAAAAATTGACTTCCAAGATGGCTGCCTAATAATATTGGCTTTATAAAAGCTATTTGGCCTTATAAAGCTAATGCTGGCCATGGCAGGTGTTGGCTAAGGGTGGCAATGGGCTGCAGTGTTTGTTATGTCCAGACTCAAGCGAGGAGTCTGGACTCAAGTTGAAGGAGGAGGGGCAAGAGAGCAGCGGTGGGTTCCCTGGAAGCACTGGTGGGAGGGTACCAAGAGTAGGGGAGAAAGAAATAGGGGAGCAAGCAAGCCAAGGGAGAAAGAGCTGGAGACAGGAAAGAGAGGAGAAGCAATGGCCATGCACTCCCTCAAATTAAAAAGAAAAACGGTCAGTGAAAGAAGCTTAAGGAAAAATAGTTGGGGAAGAATACAACTGAGCTAATCAAAAGCTGAAATAAACCAGAAATAGTGCAGTGGCAGGACAAATAAAAATATGGACGAAAATCATTGAATTAGGAGCAGGGAATTGAAATGGACAAGAAAGCTGTCTAATCATGGTGAAAGGGAAGCTAGGAAAGAGCAGCTCTCAGCGCAGCAACAGATGACATCCTGATGGTACTAGATAGAGGGGAAACTGTTGCCCTCATCCCACTAGATCTCTCAGCAGCGTTTGACATAGTCTCCCACCCCATCCTGATCAGATGACTGCGCTGGAACTGCACACCAATGGATCTGTACATTCTTAACTAGAAGAACTCAAACAGTCAATCTCTGTTTTACTCCTCCGAAGCCTGAGAACTTATCTGTGGAGTACCTCAAGGCTCCTCACTCAGCCCCACCCTCTTCAACATCTACATGACTCCACAGGCTGACACCATCTGTGAACATGCTATCAACATCCTTTCCTATGCCAACGACACACAACTTATACTGTCCCTCTCAGACAAAGCTCCCAACACAAGGAAGAATTTCACCGCCAACATGACCCATGGAGGAAGTCCAATTGTCTCAAGCTGAACACCGAAAAGACAGAAGTGGTGATATTCGTAAAGGTTGCTTCACCACAGGACTACAGACCTTGGCCCATCACCAGCCCAAGCAAGATTACATGTCCGCTCATCTCAAGCCTGTCACCGTGTCCTCTTTCCACACTCTTAGGATGCTGAGAAATATCTACAAGTGGCTACTGAACAACTCCAGAAAGACCCAAGCTCACATCACCAGCAGCTGGACTGAGGAAACTCTCTCTATGCAGGGATCACCAATCACCTCACAAGGAGACTGCAGACCATCCAGAACTCAGCATCCATACTTCTCCTCAATCTCCCATTCCAGTTTCACAACACACCTCACCTTAGAGATGCCCACTGGCCCCAATAAACTAGAGCACACAATGCAAACTCTGCACCCACACATACTAAGCATTGCGCAACACCGGCCCAGCCTACCTGAACAGTCGCATTCATTTCGATCAACATTCCAGGCACCTCAGCTCAGCCGGATTCTTACTAGCATGCGTTGCACGCAGCCACAAAAGCAAAAGTGGAGGGTGAGCCTACTCTTCTATCTCCCCTAAAGCATGCAGTGACCTCAGTACTTCACATTAGAGCCTACTCCTCTTATCTTCAATTCCGCAAGAAGGCCTGGCACTACCAGTACCCCCCCCCTGTCCCCCCCCCTCTGAAGCGGCTAGCATCTCACACCTGAACAGTACCAGGATAACCTCTACAAAAACATATATTATAAAAACAGCAGAACTCTTAAGTACATGTCAAACTATTTGTTACAATGCTGTCTGCGAAAGAAAGCTGTCTTTAGCAAGACAAGATCACCAAAATAGACACAGCAATTTCAGTTCTGTGATACTATTACTATATACATACTGGCACGACTAATGCCCTTCTCTCCATTTTCAATAATACTACGTGACCTTGACTAGAATGCATTAAGGTTACCTTGGAAAGACTGAGCAATTTTGGGAGTGGGAGTAACGATTTCTCAGTCACCATTTTGTAACCGGGCTCGGTGACCTTGAATTTACCCCTAGTAAACCGTCACAATGTCACTGTGCTCGAATGCAGTTTCCAGTCAACTTCCCGATTTATTTTTAAATGGTTTTTCAATATTACGACGGGACTCCCGCCAGTTGAACAAAATTAAAACCGTGGCCTGATTAAAGCTTTCTCTCCGCGGTGCCGTTCGGGCTGCTTCATTAGCTCCTCGGTTTATGGCCACCGAGTTAGCCACATGGCTGTAACTTCTGACAGTTTATGCAAAGCAAATTCGGAGGCGCAGGTTGCGGCGACGGTACCAATGCAGCAGGTTGAACAGTAGTGATTGCATGAATTATGCATGAGAGTCGGCCCTAATGCGGGGCGATACTTCCATGCAAGATATATTTTCAAGAAAGTAGAAGAAAGCCTGCGCCAGCCATCTTTGATTTTTTTTCCCTCTTCCGCATATTCATCGGGTCTAGCAAAGCCTGGCGGAGCGCTCTCTCCACCTCGTTTCGATTCATGCCTCATACACTAGAAAGCGGCAGCAGACAAGAAGAAAACTCAGAACTCTTCAAGGCCGAGGCTTGGGGATTATCACACACATCAAGGGCTTCTCGGGCGTGAACACAGCGAGCAGCTTGGAAAGCTCTCAATGTCACTTTGCGAGAGACGAGCCTCCCCTCTTTACGCCGATTGTCTGTCTGCGCTGTCACAAGCAGCTCTTCATTAAAGATTTCCTCCCCTGTCCCAGTGACAGCCAAGTGCTTTGAAAAATAACACACAAAAGACTAGAGATGATTCCGGTGCACGTGCGCTTTATACCTCAATGCAGATTACCGGAGGGGGAAAGCGCTGTCTGTTCTTGATTCCGCAACTGTTTTCATTCTGTGGTGTTTTTTGCATAGAGGAAGGCAGAAGAATTAATTGGTTCCTTAGCTGCACTTTAGGTGTTAATTGCCAGGTGCATGCTATCATGGGGGGATAAGTATGTGCAGAATACATAGACTATTGTTCTCCTTGGTCTGTACATGTCTAGAATAAAATTAAAGCGTTGGAGGCTGAGAAGTAGCATATCCTTTACCTCTACTGTGTTAATTAGTTGGTACTATGTTTAACCACTTGACTGCTTGGGCTTTCTCCCCCTGGACTTCGCTGTCAGCTCTATGGGGCATATTATCAAGAAACAGAGTTAAAATTATCGCCGTTTTAGCTGCAGAAAACTGCCGCTAAAGCGGCGATAATGGGCTTGATAATATGCCCTTGAGAATTCCCATCGAAGCCCATGTTTTGGTGACAATATGGGCTTCTATGGGAATTCTCCAGGGCATATTATCAAGCCCATTATCGCCGCTTTAGCGGCAGTTTTCTGCAACTAAAGCGGCGATAATTTTAACTCCATGCTTGATAATATGCCCCTAAGTGCTTTTGGATATTTGGGGTAGTTTGTGTGAGAAATTGCGTTGTTGATTGACTTGGGGGGGCGCGGGGGGGCTGACCCTACTCAAGCAACACCCACAATCTTTTTTTTTTCCAATCTTGTCAGGGTGAACTACAGTCACTAAATTAACCTTTGCTTAATCCTCTAGTGTCCTGATACAAAAATAGTCAGCCTTAACTTAGAGGCAATGTGTAAAGTATTTATGCAGCACACAAACAGTTATAAAGTGAAACCACAACACAAGAAAAATCCCACACTAATTTCGGAAAATAGAGTAAAATGTAATAAATGATTTGATGCCAAAACAATAAAATCCAATCAGTAGAATCAGAGATATGCAATCTTAAAGATTTAAGGCAGGCATAGTGTATAAAAGCAAAAAGCGCCACTCAAGGTTTTCTGGTCGTATGAGATCAGGCTTTTGGCGATGGAGTATTTGTTTGTTGTAACGCTTTTCGCCCTAAGTGGGATGGGTATTCCCAGACATGGGACCCGTGCTCACTACGCCACTGGAGTCAAGCTATCCTGGCTGATGACGGCTGATAGCCAGAAACCGGTCCTAGGATGCTTGATTCCGGTCCAGGGAAGACATGGCTTGGCAGTTCGGGCTGGACTGTTCCCATGAGGCACAGGTACAAGACTGATTTGTATATGGCCATGTCTAAACTGGGGTGGCATAGTGGGCAAAAGAACGATGGATTTAACCCAGATCTCTTGACAGGGGGAGAATGTCTGCATTGTCAGCATTCCGTCCATCATTTGTTTGTTGTAACGCTTTTCGCCCTAAGTGGGATGGGTATTCCCAGACGTGTGACCCGTGCTCACTAGGCCACTGGAGTCAAGCTATCCTGGCTGATGACGGCTGATAGCCAGAAACCGGTCCTAGGATGCTTGATTCCGGTCCAGGGAAGACATGGCTTGGCAGTTCGGGCTGGACTGTTCCCATGAGGCACAGGGTCAAGACTGATTTGTATATGGCCAAGTCTAAACTGGGGTGGCGTAGTGGGCAAAAGAACGATGGATTTAACCCAGATCTCTTGACTGGGGGAGAATGTCTGCATTGTCAGCATTCTGTCCATCATTTGTTTGTTGTAACGCTTGGTGACAATATGGGCTTCTATGGGAATTCTACAGGGCATATTATCAAGCCCATTATCGCCGCTTTAGCGGCAGTTTTCTGCAGCTAAAGCGGCGATAATTTTAACTTCATTCTTGATAATATGCCCCTAAGTGCTTTTGGATATTTGGGGTAGTTTGTGTGAGAAATTGCATTGTTGATTGACTTGGGGGGGGGGCGGGGGGGCTGACCCTACTCAAGCAACACCCACAATCTTTTTTTTTTCCAATCTTGTCAGGGTGAACTACAGTCACTAAATTAACCTTTGCTTAATCCTCTAGTGTCCTGATACAAAAATAGTCAGCCTTAACTTAGAGGCAATGTGTAAAGTATTTATGCAGCACACAAACAGTTATAAAGTGAAAGCACAACACAAGAAAAATCCCACACTAATTTCGGAAAATAGAGTAAAATGTAATAAATGATTTGATGCCAAAACAATAAAATCCAATCAGTAGAATCAGAGATATGCAATCTTAAAGATTTAAGGCAGGCATAGTGTATAAAAGCAAAAAGCGCCACTCAAGGTTTTCTGGTCGTATGAGATCAGGCTTTTGGCGATGGAGTGTGGGCCTGATTCAGGGACCAGATCAGTCCTGCAGAAAAAGCTACCTTCTAGAGTCCCTCCTGAAAAGAACTGTTTGTGTTGGGGAGACAGCGAAGAGCGGGGAGAGAACTGTGGATGGTCGTCACTGTAGCATAAAGTGCACGTCAGGCATCTTCTTGGACAGTCATTGCTGTAGTGCAAATATCCAGTTGGGCGTCGTGGACAGTCATTGCTAGAGATTCGTATTGGCGGCCACCACGGGCTATTGATGCTGTCTCGAGAAGGTCAGATCTTGTATTGTCGGCCATCAGTGGCAGTCACTGTAGTGCAAAGAGTCAGGTTCACCGGAGCTTCGCATTGGTGGTCGGCATGGGTGGCAGGATCTTGGTGCAAACAGACCCGGTTGCGCATAGCCCATAACTTCAGGATTTCTCCTTTTCTTCAAAGAGGAGCTCAATTGATGCCACACCTAGGATCCTAGACCTTGGGGGCTGCTATTGGGGATTGGGAACTCACTCCAACTTAGGCCAGCAGGGCTCATGCAGGCCCAGCTACACGTCAAGGCACGTCCAGTTACAGCAGGTCAGTTGCAGAGAGGCCTCTGGGTCTTGTTGTGTCCCCGTAGCTCAAAACAGGAGGTCAGTCAGTTGACCCTTGGTGGTGCTTCAGTCTGGGATGAAGGGAGCAGGTCCAGTCTTCCTTCTCAAAAGCAGGGAAGGCCTTTATCAGCAGGCATCCTTCTTCTGTAGTAATCACAGTTCCAGGAGTGTACTGAAGAGTTGGTCTGAGAGTCCTATTTTTTTATCTGGTGCTCTCTTTGAAGTAGGAGAGCTTCTAGAGTTTTCCACTCGACAGATGTGTCTGGAATTTCCTTCCTTCCTGTCCTGGCCCCAGGTTGACTGAGGTCACAATGGAGTAGAGTGAAACCCTTTGTTAGTGTGCTGAGGCAGCCCCTTTGAAGTGCAAGTATGGTAGGTGACAACTCCACCCCTATCTTGCCAGAGATGACCATCTTGCCAACAACCAGAATACACAAATACCAACAGCCAACTACACCTAGGCATGTCCAGGGAGAAAAGGGGTGATGGGTCCCAGTCCCTTACTGGCCATTAGGTATTGAGCCAATCTTGTTGCGATACTTGTCCTTGACAGTGGGAAACCCCTAACCCCCTAATCAGGGATGTGGAATTACTATAGCCCGACGCCCAGGACATATTGTTTGGGGTCAAGGGCAACAAGTTTTCATGTGCATTTTGTCCTTGGGACAAGTAGGCCCAACCCCCTGCAGCACAAACCCTTTGGCTGCCAGTTTGCAGTACCACATTATGGGGCCTGGGAAGGGCACTGTCTAGAGTTAAGGTCATATTTGTATCCATATATTAATGCTGTTCAAACTTGTATTTATGGATCACTAATTGAAAGCCTTTATTATTAGGGTGAGCACTCTAAGTAAATGTTGTAAGCTCCGACTGCACTATTGACAATTTTTCCAGTTTAAAAATGCGTACACACGTTTTTAAAGTTTAGCAATAGGAGGCTATGTATAAAGCTTCCAGAATGCTCTGATTTGATGCAAATATTTGCAGAAGCTTGAAAGCAAGATTGAGGATTCTTTGCTTTCAAAATAAAATGCTCATAAAAAATGAAGTAGGAAAAAAAACATTTCGCTAAACTACCAGAAAATTATAGGCATAATTTCTTTGCTGCATCATTTAGTAAAATGTGTTGATGTATGCTAGTATTTCCCCAAAAATATTCATAATGGAAAATCAGTGTAACCAGTTTCAATAAAATTATGAGAAACATAAAAATAGACAAGCATTAGCAAAACAAGAGTATCTAAAATTGGGGTCAACCTTTTAGTTTTGTCAATGTGTGGCTTGTTTTGGCATGGTTTTAGTAAAACCTTATTGGTGTGAGAGCTGCTGGGCCCTCACCATTATAACATTGGCAAAAGCAAAATGTGTATTTACTTTCAAAAAGCACACACTGCCACAGTAGTTACTGGCAATGAGCAAAACTACTTTGTGCCGATATTACTCCTTTTGAAAGCACAGAATACGGTCACTCACAGTGAAGCGAGACGATACAGAGAGAGAGACAGTGGCGTTACTAGGGGGGTGCGGGGGGTGCGGACCGCACCGGGTGACACCCTCACATGGGGTGACACCAAAGGGCCGGTGTGTGTGGCAGTGGCTGTGCAGAGCAACGCAACCGCGGCGCAACGCAACCTAACCTGCTTTCAGGAGGAGGAGGTGCCTGTGCACAGTCACAGTGCGCACTGTCTCCTCCTCCACCGCGTCTGCGCGCCTCGGCATCGTCACTAGAGGAGTGCAGTCACAGTGATCGTAATTTTTAATCCGGCCCGGGCCGGGAATCCCGCATGCGCATTGGGCCCTAAGTGCGTGTGACTAGTCGGCATCACGAGGGTCGAGGAGGAGGTCTCAGCAGGTTTGACCACCCGCCATAATTTAATTTTATACTAAGGAGCCAGGCTTAAGGCTAGCCACCGACCGACCGACGTAGTCCCCACCCCCCTATCTGCCACCATTGCCAACTCAGCAGGTGAGTGTGTTTCTCCGGCACTGCAGACCGGGCGGCACCAATTGATTAAGCCATGTGGGTCAGGTGGCGGTGGGTGGTGGTCAAGCCGCGGTTATGCGGATCTCCGCTCGTGTCTGTAACTCGAAGGGTGTTATACTGTGTGTATCTCTTCTTGTTGTAAATAACTTCAGGCCTCAGTCTCGCCTGCTAGCGCGGCAGTTCTTCTCTAGTCTGACTCTTACTGAAAACAGTGGCTGCCTGCAAGACGGGGTTCTCACTCTCTTTCCTCTCCTTTCTTTTATTTGCACCCCTGTGAAATGGATCCAAAAAAGAAAATCACTTTTGCTGGAAATCAATGCCGTATTTTTCTGACATTTGATTCCAAAGGGCAGCATCGTGAATAAAAGTTTAAAAATATGAAAAATGAATAAATAAATAATGTAAGACAGAGTGGTAGCAAACTGGCCAGATTTATTGTATTCACACCCAAACACATTAGCGCCAGTTTTACAGAGTTTGCCAGTGAAGCGCTATTTTTGTTGTCTTGGCTTTGTTTTCCCTGGGCTTGGAACTAGTGCACCAATCCTGGAGGTACTGCAATGTGAGGATTGAAAAACAAAATTTGTACTGCTGCTCTGCATCTAGGGATGTTGTCTGTTTTTTACCATACTGCTTACGGTTTTGTAAGGATATAAGCAATGGCCATTGAAATAGGTCCATTCAGGGCCCTGTAGTCATGTCCTTAACTTTTCAGACAAAAGCACTCACTGATTTCTGAACAGTGAGTGTAAAAGCGTTAAGGTAACCATGTTGTTCCTGCTTACATTTCACATGGTTTGTGAAATTTTTCATCCCCTATGATTGTTTGCTTTTTCCAGGATGCTGTCACTTTTTTTTGTTGTAAATGTAGGCCACATATTGCTCTTGCCCAGTGTGTAATTTCAATTGAGCCGCATCCAGGTGTTTATAGCTGGCAACAATTGGGTTGTAGTTGAAGGCAATGTGAGTTTTTCTCAGTGGGGCAGAATGGTGTTCAGTGTGGGGGAGAGGATGTGGCACTATGGCCAGAGCTGCTGAATTTGGAACTGGGGAACCAGGTTCAGCCTTCATGACCAGTCCATCAGACCACTCTTCTGAGAGAGCACTATCTCATGCTAGACCTTATATTAGAAGCTCCGGTGTCGTAGCACCAGCAGGGAGACCGTAGCATGACAAGTGTAGGTTAACTTTCAAGGCTTGTCCACCACTATTCATACTGAAGTTCACCTCCAGTCTTGAGGGCAGGCCTATGAAGCAGCACACCCTAGAACAACAGTGACCCTGTCACTGAGATCACAGGACCCTTGATAAGGGCCAGCTCTAGGGTGGCGCAACCACTGTGACCGCAGCAGGTGCTGACTTTAGGTGGAGGCATCATTTTTGCAAGTATATTATGGTTTTAAAAGTGCTTGCTGCCTCCTTCCTGGCCTCCAGTAATTTTCGGTAACAATAAAAATGTCATGATGACTCTGGTGATTAATGTTCTACGTAGAGAGAGATCGGAATTTTGTCTAATGGAAAATGTGACTCATGGAAAGGTAGCTCAGAGGGTTAATGTATCTGCTACAAAGAACATGTACCATGCAGATCACAAGGTGCACATAATGTAAATAGGCCAGTGGGCTACTGCTTTTGTCAGAGAGATCCTTTTGTTACTTGCAGTTTATAAGTTAAAATCCTAACATAGAACAGTGAGCTATTAACTGTCATCTACTCCGCAGCAACACAAGTCACATTTTTTATCAACTTTTGATACGTTTGAGCTACAAACATTAATTTGTTTAAATGGTCAGATCATGCTGCAGATCTTGCATTATGAGGCAAATATGGCAGAGCCATTATTATTTAGAAAACATTTGCAAACTAGGATTTTTAGCCATTCATGTTTGAACTGCTGTTGTGGAAAAGGGAGAAGTGCTGATGACAGAAACTCCATGGCTCGGAGACAAATGGCTTGTGCTTTTTATTGTATTTGGGGACATTCTGTGATTAGAAGTATATCCCACTTTGTGAATACATTTTACTGTCAATAACTCATTATAACCTTAAATAATCATGTGTATCCATTGGTTGATTAAACTGGGCAGTCAAACCAAATACAAAAAATAGGGATGTTTGCGCATTCTGGCCACATCTCTGGCTCCGCCCACTGATCCAATCCTTGGGTTATTCCCGCCCTCTGATTCTCCACCCACAGTTCCCCTACTTTTTTCCCCCCACTTCGACCACTGATATATCATGTTACCTGATAGTGGGAACACCACACCAGTATAAAGTACCAAACCTATGATATTATAAATTCCAATAAACTGTTGACTAGCAGGTAGCCCACTGTACAACCTGATTAACGAGTCATTATCACACTGTTGTTAACAGGCATAGGGGTCTCTGGCTGCTGAGGCACGGCTGGGCGCTCACTGTCTACACAGATTTGGGTGGTAGAAGAATAAATTGGTTATATTTAAATTCATGTTTCATGCTCGACATTTCATTTTTTAGTGTTCTCTGTAGGAATGTCTGTGATTTATGACTGGATATCCTGGTGCTCTATAAGGTAATCATTTACTATGCTTTAAAAGTTAATACAATCTAATATGTAATGATCAATGTGTTGAAAAATGCTTTGTTTTGCCCTTTCTGTCTCCCAAATTTTCTTGGGGTGGAGAAGTTCAACCCCCCAAACTCCCCCTAGTAGTGGTTGCTCACTGCGCTTACTCGCTACACACCATGTGGGGGCTGGTCTCCCTTTTACTTTGTTCCCTCTGATTCACTACTTGTGTCTATTTTTGGTGCTTTCTGAAAGAATGTCTATGGGTACATATGACTGGGTGGGTAACCTGATGTTCTTTAAGGTCATCATCTACTATTTACTGTGCTTTGAAAGTTGATACAATTTGAATATGTAATGAAAACTGTGCTGTAAAATTCACTATCATGTGACCTGGTGTCCTAGCAGCCATCTGTAATTTGAAATGTGAAGACAACACAAGGGGTGAATCTGTGGCGCTATCATTTTTCAGACCGACCATTTACTTCTGTCACTCCCATAAGAGTACAGGAAGGGGGGCGGGGGCTATATTTGGCTGCCCTTTATTGGGCATGTATGTGCTATTGATCTGAGACCTTTATTTGGAATAGCTTGTAGGAGCACCTCCCCCCGATGTCCATGCCTGGGTGGGAGGCTCAACTACGGTGTCATTGTCACACGACTCCACCATGGTGGAGAGCTGCCTGGCAGAAACGCATCCACCTGTTAAATCTGGTTAAACCACCAGGCTTGCCCTGAAATGAGGGGGAAGCCAGACTCGGAGCAGAGGAGGTCCATGCGGTAAGTCGTGAGGGGGTGACACCATGAGTTACCCGCACCGGGTGACACCAACCCTAGTGACGCCACTGGAGAGAGATATAATTTTAATAAACACAAAAGGTCATGGTTAACACCAGACCAAATTTAGGGGCCCAATCATTAAAGACAAACTCAGAAGTGCACACATGGTATGTATCCTTGCATTAAGTGCAGTTATAAGGCTTTCATGAATTCACAAGAATTTACAGAATTTGGGCAAGAAATAGTACTCCTAGAAAATATTTGTGAACTGCATTTTAGCACGAGCAAATGGGCATGTGTAGATTTGCTCATGCGAAAATCTGAGTGTTTGCACGTTCTTTCCCTCCAACCACTTTTTTCCAACTCTGAAAGAAGGTTTACGTCTGCCATTGTCAGGAGTAAATTTCCAACATTTCTCAGTATGAGAAAAGATTAGAGAAGAGTTGTTGAAAACCCTTAAAACATGCAAGTTAGTAGATTTGCGCAGACTTAAAAGGGCATTTCAACCCTACAACTTTTGCTCACCACAGCCTTCAGCCCCAGTATGAAGATGTGCGGAAACGTGGCAACATAAGGGGATTGCTAGTATTCAAACAATACTATGGTATGAGCCCTAGCATAATCAGAAAGGCTATATCAGAGCTCTTATATAAGGAGATTGCTGCCATAATTTGTCACCACACAACATTGCACCAAAGGGACAGGTGGAGTTTGTTACAGGACAAGTAGATTTATGAAGCAACCTGCCCTATGGACAAGTAGATATTTTTTTTAATTCCACACTCTTGCCTAATCATAAGCGAGTTCCAAAGTCGTTGTCAGGACAAGTCAAGGTAGTCGTATTATTCAGAAAAAAATCCAATAAGCTGGATTCATAGTGGTAATTCTTTAAATAAAGGTGTTGTAACTCATTTAAGATTTTTTGAGTTGGTATGCAAAAAGGTGAAAAACATCCAACACGTGTTTCGCCCCTTTACATGGCCATCCGGCCTGGGGCTTCCTCAGGGCTGTACATTAAAACATGACTATTTGACATAAAGGTCCATAGCACAATACCACATAACAAAGACACACAACAGTATGAAAAGCTAATAAAAAATTATAGAGGCAAGAGACAACATCATCATATGCAAAGACGCGCAACAGTACAGGGATGCAAATTAAATATAAATGATAAACAGTAAAAAGCAAGAAACACATATAGATATTGACATTGCAGGAGTTTACCGTGTCATCAGACACATTCGAGGACCATTGTATGTTGACAAGTCATAAAATGTACACATAAACAGTTTATTATATATACGATATAAGATAGCGGGGGAAGTTCAAACAGAAAAATGGTAAAAAGGAAAATAACGGATCATCACATCAAAATTGCAAGGAAAAGAAAAAAGATCAATATATTATACAAGCAAGACGATACAGGTGAAGGGAAGTAAATTGGAAGAGAGAATCGAGCATAGGGATAAAATAGGATATGGCAGAAAATAGATCATGTGTGGTTTGAGTGTGCTGTGAGTGTATAGGAGACCGAAACAGGAAAGCCCTCTATGTTGACCCCGAGGCAAAAGTAATGACTGGCGGGTGTGAGTCTGAAATTATCAATATCCAAAGAGGTACACGTCAAGGCTGCCCGTGCTCCCCATTATTATTCGCATTATATATTAACCCTCTAATCCTCAAATTAGTAACATCACCAGTGATTAAACCTATCAAAGTTGGCATTTATAGCACTAAAGTTCTTGCTTACGCCGATGACGTTGCGGTTCTAACAACTAATCCCACTGAGGCCATAACTGATATTGAAGAAACTACCCGATCTTTTGGTCTATATTCTGGGTACTCACTGAACCAAGATAAAACAATGGTGTTATGCACTGCCAACACGCCCTTCATAAGTCAATACAGAGTCAATAAGGCAAAATACCTCGGAGTGAACATTTCGCCAAAAATTAGCGAAATTAATGAAATAAACTATGACCCTCTAATTAAAAAAATAAAAACAGATTTACTCAGAGTAAATAACCTACATCTCTCCATAATTGGCAGAGGAAATTACGTTAAAATGGTGGTGTCCCCAAAGATCCTCTATTTATTTCGAGCTATTCCCCTTCTTGCTAGCAATGACACAATCAAAATATTAGACCGTGCAATATCATCCTTTATCTGGAGCTACGGGAAGACAAGAAGAGCCCTAGCTAAGCTGACATTACCATCTTCTAGAGGTGGCTTAGCAATCCCAAATCTAACATACTATCTATGGGCAGCCTTTCTACAACAAATGATGGTTCTGCTCACACCCGGTCCCAACAACAATAACGATCATGGTCAACACATACCATCAATTTATGAGCTAATGTTGGGCAGTAAAGCAAGAGGCCTGCTACTGAGACAAGTAGAACCTTCTTACTTCAAAAAAATTAAATTTAAGACCTTTATAGATGCCCGTAAAACCTGGAATAGAATCATTAAAATACTGTCAATTTCAAAATATACCAAATATACACCGTTATGGTATAGCGCAGTCATACCGCAATACCTCAATGATAATATAACCAGGCGGTGGGCGAAGTTAGGTATCATAACCATTGGTGATTTTCTGAACAGGGAGGGGAAAATAACATTTGACGAACTATACGCTAAATATCAAACCCAATCCACAGACTATTTAAAATTCATTCAAATCTACACACGTCTTAGACAAATTAATTCTGACATAGAATTAACACCTATACCACTCCTAGACCTTATAGGAAAACATTCTACCAGAATAAGTAATTTATATGACATCTTCATAAGAAATCACCCCGATGACCTTGAATACACAGAAACTAGCTGGGCTTATAAATTGAACAATTTTAATGTCGATATAGACATGACTCTACACCTATCCTCTAAAGTTTTACTTGCCTCCAATTTAAAGGCCCAAATCTATAAAACTATATTCAATTTATATTACACACCCTTCAAATTGTTCTCATGGGGTAAGCTAGAACATGATAAGTGCCCCATGTGTACTCTAGGACCTGCTGACCTTATACACATGTTTTCGGATTGCCCTAAACTAGAACAGCTTAAAAATGCCATCACGAAGTATTGGGCCGAAATTTTCGGACACGAGATAAAAACATCAATCACTCTGTTTTTGTTAGGATATGATGATTCCCTTGGCCTCACCAACCTAGAAATTCCTGTTATTTACATCGGTACTGCGGTCTATAGAATAACTTTAGCAGCAAGATGGAAAGATCCCGAAGCACCAACTTTTCAGGGATGGCTAAATAGACTATTAGCAATATACAAGCAAGAAATAGCAATTTATGGAGCTAGAGGGAAAAAATCTCGGCTTTACGGGGAACAAGTTTGGACACCAATAGCTAATTGGTATGAGCAGCTGAGGGACTAATTAGATCCTCTCGTTAACATATCCATATATAAAGGACTCCTTCAGACTAACTGCTCTATTGTGTGCTAAGAGAATTTCGCCCTCTCAATGCTATTTTTAAAACGACTTATATTGTTTTTTTTCTCCAAGATATGTAATTGGAATCTTATTTATGTTGACCTTATTATTATTTAAATGCTTAGAACTTGTTGTTTGTTCTGCCACCTTCAAGTATTGATTATTGCTTTTTTCTTTTTTTTTTTTTATGTACAGTGCTATACTTCTCTTTTGTATTTCTCGAATCTGCTCAATAAAAATGTATTAAAAAAAAAAAGAAAAATGCTTTGTTTTGCCCTTTCTGTCTCCCAAATTTTCTTGGGGTGGAGAAGTTCAACCCCCCAAACTCCCCCTAGTAGTGGTTGCTCACTGCGCTTACTCGCTACACACCATGTGGGGGGCTGGTCTCCCTTTTACTTTGTTCCCTCTGATTCACTACTTGTGTCTATTTTTGGTGCTTTCTGAAAGAATGTCTATGGGTACATATGACTGGGTGGGTAACCTGATGTTCTTTAAGGTCATCATCTACTATTTACTGTGCTTTGAAAGTTGATACAATTTGAATATGTAATGAAAACTGTGCTGTAAAATTCACTATCATGTGACCTGGTGTCCTGGCAGCCATCTGTAATTTGAAATGTGAAGACAACACAAGGGGTGAATCTGTGGCGCTATCATTATTCAGACCGACCATTTACTTCTGTCACTCCCATAAGAGTACAGGAAGGGGGGCGGGGGCTATATTTGGCTGCCCTTTATTGGGCATGTATGTGCTATTGATCTGAGACCTTTATTTGGAATAGCTTGTAGGAGCACCTCCCCCCGATGTCCATGCCTGGGTGGGAGGCTCAACTACGGTGTCATTGTCACACGACTCCACCATGGTGGAGAGCTGCCTGGCAGAAACGCATCCACCTGTTAAATCTGGTTAAACCGCCAGGCTTGCCCTGAAATGAGGGGGAAGCCAGACTCGGAGCAGAGGAGGTCCATGCGGTAAGTCGTGAGGGGGTGACACCATGAGTTACCCGCACCGGGTGACACCAACCCTAGTGACGCCACTGGAGAGAGATATAATTTTAATAAACACAAAAGGTCATGGTTAACACCAGACCAAATTTAGGGGCCCAATCATTAAAGACAAACTCAGAAGTGCACACATGGTATGTATCCTTGCATTAAGTGCAGTTATAAGGCTTTCATGAATTCACAAGAATTTACAGAATTTGGGCAAGAAATAGTACTCCTAGAAAATATTTGTGAACTGCATTTTAGCACGAGCAAATGGGCATGTGTAGATTTGCTCATGCGAAAATCTGAGTGTTTGCACGTTCTTTCCCTCCAACCACTTTTTTCCAACTCTGAAAGAAGGTTTACGTCTGCCATTGTCAGGAGTAAATTTCCAACATTTCTCAGTATGAGAAAAGATTAGAGAAGAGTTGTTGAAAACCCTTAAAACATGCAAGTTAGTAGATTTGCGCAGACTTAAAAGGGCATTTCAACCCTACAACTTTTGCTCACCACAGCCTTCAGCCCCAGTATGAAGATGTGCGGAAACGTGGCAACATAAGGGGATTGCTAGTATTCAATGGAGAAGTGTAGCTCACTGGTTAGAGGAGGCATACCCTGAAGCAGAGGTCAGACCCGGGACCAGGGTTCAATTCCCGACGCGGCAGGGTCCGGAGCCCAATTGTCCATGGACTCGATAATTCTCGCTTCGGTGCCCACTCTAAGCACGAGTTCACACTATGCAGCTCTGGGCAACAAGCTTGCTTAATCTCCACAACGGCCTCCCCGCGGCGGGATGCCTGGCTTTCACCTTGGGGATGCCCAGTATGGGTTATCTCACAGGGAAAAACCAGGACGGGTTTCCAATGCAAGCGCCAAGATGCCCAAGGGTAAGTTGAGCGCTATATAAGAACACATAATAATAATAATAATAATAATAATAACAATACTATGGTATGAGCCCTAGCATAATCAGAAAGGCTATATCAGAGCTCTTATATAAGGAGATTGCTGCCATAATTTGTCGCCACACAACATTGCACCAAAGGGACAGGTGGATTTTGTTACAGGACAAGTAGATTTATGAAGCAACCTGCCCTATGGACAAGTAGATATTTTTTTTAATTCCACACTCTTGCCTAATCATAAGCGAGTTCCAAAGTCGTTGTCAGGACAAGTCAAGGTAGTCGTATTATTCAGAAAAAAATCCAATAAGCTGGATTCATAGTGGTAATTCTTTAAATAAAGGTGTTGTAACTCATTTAAAATTTTTTGAGTTGGTATGCAAAAAGGTGAAAAACATCCAACACGTGTTTCGCCCCTTTACATGGCCATCCGGCCTGGGGCTTCCTCAGGGCTGTACATTAAAACATGACTATTTGACATAAAGGTCCATAGCACAATACCACATAACAAAGACACACAACAGTATGAAAAGCTAATAAAAAATTATAGAGGCAATAGACAACATCATCATATGCAAAGACGCGCAACAGTACAGGGATGCAAATTAAATATAAATGATAAACAGTAAAAAGCAAGAAACACATATAGATATTGACATTGCAGGAGTTTACCGTGTCATCAGACACATTCGAGGACCATTGTATGTTGACAAGTCATAAAATGTACACATAAACAGTTTATTATATATACGATATAAGATAGCGGGGGAAGTTCAAACAGAAAAATGGTAAAAAGGAAAATAACGGATCATCACATCAAAATTGCAAGGAAAAGAAAAAAGATCAATATATTATACAAGCAAGACGATACAGGTGAAGGGAAGTAAATTGGAAGAGAGAATCGAGCATAGGGATAAAATAGGATATGGCAGAAAATAGATCATGTGTGGTTTGAGTGTGCTGTGAGTGTATAGGAGACCGAAACAGGAAAGCCCTCTATGTTGACCCCGAGGCAAAAGTAATGACTGGCGGGTGTGAGTCTGAAATTATCAATATCCAAAGAGGTACACGTCAAGGCTGCCCGTGCTCCCCATTATTATTCGCATTATATATTAACCCTCTAATCCTCAAATTAGTAACATCACCAGTGATTAAACCTATCAAAGTTGGCATTTATAGCACTAAAGTTCTTGCTTACGCCGATGACGTTGCGGTTCTAACAACTAATCCCACTGAGGCCATAACTGATATTGAAGAAACTACCCGATCTTTTGGTCTAGATTCTGGGTACTCACTGAACCAAGATAAAACAATGGTGTTATGCACTGCCAACACGCCCTTCATAAGTCAATACAGAGTCAATAAGGCAAAATACCTCGGAGTGAACATTTCGCCAAAAATTAGCGAAATTAATGAAATAAACTATGACCCTCTAATTAAAAAAATAAAAACAGATTTACTCAGAGTAAATAACCTACATCTCTCCATAATTGGCAGAGGAAATTACGTTAAAATGGTGGTGTCCCCAAAGATCCTCTATTTATTTCGAGCTATTCCCCTTCTTGCTAGCAATGACACAATCAAAATATTAGACCGTGCAATATCATCCTTTATCTGGAGCTACGGGAAGACAAGGAGAGCCCTAGCTAAGCTGACATTACCATCTTCTAGAGGTGGCTTAGCAATCCCAAATCTAACATACTATCTATGGGCAGCCTTTCTACAACAAATGATGGTTCTGCTCACACCCGGTCCCAACAACAATAACGATCATGGTCAACACATACCATCAATTTATGAGCTAATGTTGGGCAGTAAAGCAAGAGGCCTGCTACTGAGACAAGTAGAACCTTCTTACTTCAAAAAAATTAAATTTAAGACCTTTATAGATGCCCGTAAAACCTGGAATAGAATCATTAAAATACTGTCAATTTCAAAATATACCAAATATACACCGTTATGGTATAGCGCAGTCATACCGCAATACCTCAATGATAATATAACCAGGCGGTGGGCGAAGTTAGGTATCATAACCATTGGTGATTTTCTGAACAGGGAGGGGAAAATAACATTTGACGAACTATACGCTAAATATCAAACCCAATCCACAGACTATTTAAAATTCATTCAAATCTACACACGTCTTAGACAAATTAATTCTGACATAGAATTAACACCTATACCACTCCTAGACCTTATAGGAAAACATTCTACCAGAATAAGTAATTTATATGACATCTTCATAAGAAATCACCCCGATGACCTTGAATACACAGAAACTAGCTGGGCTTATAAATTGAACAATTTTAATGTCGATATAGACATGACTCTACACCTATCTTCTAAACTTTTCCTTGCCTCCAATTTAAAGGCCCAAATCTATAAAACTATATTCAATTTATATTACACACCCTTCAAATTGTTCTCATGGGGTAAGCTAGAACATGATAAGTGCCCCATGTGTACTCTAGGACCTGCTGACCTTATACACATGTTTTCGGATTGCCCTAAACTAGAACAGCTTAAAAATGCCATCACGAAGTATTGGGCCGAAATTTTCGGACACGAGATAAAAACATCAATCACTCTGTTTTTGTTAGGATATGATGATTCCCTTGGCCTCACCAACCTAGAAATTCCTGTTATTTACATCGGTACTGCGGTCTATAGAATAACTTTAGCAGCAAGATGGAAAGATCCCGAAGCACCAACTTTTCAGGGATGGCTAAATAGACTATTAGCAATATACAAGCAAGAAATAGCAATTTATGGAGCTAGAGGGAAAAAATCTCGGCTTTACGGGGAACAAGTTTGGACACCAATAGCTAATTGGTATGAGCAGCTGAGGGACTAATTAGATCCTCTCGTTAACATATCCATATATAAAGGACTCCTTCAGACTAACTGCTCTATTGTGTGCTAAGAGAATTTCGCCCTCTCAATGCTATTTTTAAAACGACTTATATTGTTTTTTTTCTCCAAGATATGTAATTGGAATCTTATTTATGTTGACCTTATTATTATTTAAATGCTTAGAACTTGTTGTTTGTTCTGCCACCTTCAAGTATTGATTATTGCTTTTTTCTTTTTTTTTTTTTATGTACAGTGCTATACTTCTCTTTTGTATTTCTCGAATCTGCTCAATAAAAATGTATTAAAAAAAAAAAGAAAAATGCTTTGTTTTGCCCTTTCTGTCTCCCAAATTTTCTTGGGGTGGAGAAGTTCAACCCCCCAAACTCCCCCTAGTAGTGGTTGCTCACTGCGCTTACTCGCTACACACCATGTGGGGGGCTGGTCTCCCTTTTACTTTGTTCCCTCTGATTCACTACTTGTGTCTATTTTTGGTGCTTTCTGAAAGAATGTCTATGGGTACATATGACTGGGTGGGTAACCTGATGTTCTTTAAGGTCATCATCTACTATTTACTGTGCTTTGAAAGTTGATACAATTTGAATATGTAATGAAAACTGTGCTGTAAAATTCACTATCATGTGACCTGGTGTCCTGGCAGCCATCTGTAATTTGAAATGTGAAGACAACACAAGGGGTGAATCTGTGGCGCTATCATTATTCAGACCGACCATTTACTTCTGTCACTCCCATAAGAGTACAGGAAGGGGGGCGGGGGCTATATTTGGCTGCCCTTTATTGGGCATGTATGTGCTATTGATCTGAGACCTTTATTTGGAATAGCTTGTAGGAGCACCTCCCCCCGATGTCCATGCCTGGGTGGGAGGCTCAACTACGGTGTCATTGTCACACGACTCCACCATGGTGGAGAGCTGCCTGGCAGAAACGCATCCACCTGTTAAATCTGGTTAAACCGCCAGGCTTGCCCTGAAATGAGGGGGAAGCCAGACTCGGAGCAGAGGAGGTCCATGCGGTAAGTCGTGAGGGGGTGACACCATGAGTTACCCGCACCGGGTGACACCAACCCTAGTGACGCCACTGGAGAGAGATATAATTTTAATAAACACAAAAGGTCATGGTTAACACCAGACCAAATTTAGGGGCCCAATCATTAAAGACAAACTCAGAAGTGCACACATGGTATGTATCCTTGCATTAAGTGCAGTTATAAGGCTTTCATGAATTCACAAGAATTTACAGAATTTGGGCAAGAAATAGTACTCCTAGAAAATATTTGTGAACTGCATTTTAGCACGAGCAAATGGGCATGTGTAGATTTGCTCATGCGAAAATCTGAGTGTTTGCACGTTCTTTCCCTCCAACCACTTTTTTCCAACTCTGAAAGAAGGTTTACGTCTGCCATTGTCAGGAGTAAATTTCCAACATTTCTCAGTATGAGAAAAGATTAGAGAAGAGTTGTTGAAAACCCTTAAAACATGCAAGTTAGTAGATTTGCGCAGACTTAAAAGGGCATTTCAACCCTACAACTTTTGCTCACCACAGCCTTCAGCCCCAGTATGAAGATGTGCGGAAACGTGGCAACATAAGGGGATTGCTAGTATTCAATGGAGAAGTGTAGCTCACTGGTTAGAGGAGGCATACCCTGAAGCAGAGGTCAGACCCGGGACCAGGGTTCAATTCCCGACGCGGCAGGGTCCGGAGCCCAATTGTCCATGGACTCGATAATTCTCGCTTCGGTGCCCACTCTAAGCACGAGTTCACACTATGCAGCTCTGGGCAACAAGCTTGCTTAATCTCCACAACGGCCTCCCCGCGGCGGGATGCCTGGCTTTCACCTTGGGGATGCCCAGTATGGGTTATCTCACAGGGAAAAACCAGGACGGGTTCCCAATGCAAGCGCCAAGATGCCCAAGGGTAAGTTGAGCGCTATATAAGAACACATAATAATAATAATAATAATAATAATAACAATACTATGGTATGAGCCCTAGCATAATCAGAAAGGCTATATCAGAGCTCTTATATAAGGAGATTGCTGCCATAATTTGTCGCCACACAACATTGCACCAAAGGGACAGGTGGATTTTGTTACAGGACAAGTAGATTTATGAAGCAACCTGCCCTATGGACAAGTAGATATTTTTTTTAATTCCACACTCTTGCCTAATCATAAGCGAGTTCCAAAGTCGTTGTCAGGACAAGTCAAGGTAGTCGTATTATTCAGAAAAAAATCCAATAAGCTGGATTCATAGTGGTAATTCTTTAAATAAAGGTGTTGTAACTCATTTAAAATTTTTTGAGTTGGTATGCAAAAAGGTGAAAAACATCCAACACGTGTTTCGCCCCTTTACATGGCCATCCGGCCTGGGGCTTCCTCAGGGCTGTACATTAAAACATGACTATTTGACATAAAGGTCCATAGCACAATACCACATAACAAAGACACACAACAGTATGAAAAGCTAATAAAAAATTATAGAGGCAAGAGACAACATCATCATATGCAAAGACGCGCAACAGTACAGGGATGCAAATTAAATATAAATGATAAACAGTAAAAAGCAAGAAACACATATAGATATTGACATTGCAGGAGTTTACCGTGTCATCAGACACATTCGAGGACCATTGTATGTTGACAAGTCATAAAATGTACACATAAACAGTTTATTATATATACGATATAAGATAGCGGGGGAAGTTCAAACAGAAAAATGGTAAAAAGGAAAATAACGGATCATCACATCAAAATTGCAAGGAAAAGAAAAAAGATCAATATATTATACAAGCAAGACGATACAGGTGAAGGGAAGTAAATTGGAAGAGAGAATCGAGCATAGGGATAAAATAGGATATGGCAGAAAATAGATCATGTGTGGTTTGAGTGTGCTGTGAGTGTATAGGAGACCGAAACAGGAAAGCCCTCTATGTTGACCCCGAGGCAAAAGTAATGACTGGCGGGTGTGAGTCTGAAATTATCAATATCCAAAGAGGTACACGTCAAGGCTGCCCGTGCTCCCCATTATTATTCGCATTATATATTAACCCTCTAATCCTCAAATTAGTAACATCACCAGTGATTAAACCTATCAAAGTTGGCATTTATAGCACTAAAGTTCTTGCTTACGCCGATGACGTTGCGGTTCTAACAACTAATCCCACTGAGGCCATAACTGATATTGAAGAAACTACCCGATCTTTTGGTCTATATTCTGGGTACTCACTGAACCAAGATAAAACAATGGTGTTATGCACTGCCAACACGCCCTTCATAAGTCAATACAGAGTCAATAAGGCAAAATACCTCGGAGTGAACATTTCGCCAAAAATTAGCGAAATTAATGAAATAAACTATGACCCTCTAATTAAAAAAATAAAAACAGATTTACTCAGAGTAAATAACCTACATCTCTCCATAATTGGCAGAGGAAATTACGTTAAAATGGTGGTGTCCCCAAAGATCCTCTATTTATTTCGAGCTATTCCCCTTCTTGCTAGCAATGACACAATCAAAATATTAGACCGTGCAATATCATCCTTTATCTGGAGCTACGGGAAGACAAGGAGAGCCCTAGCTAAGCTGACATTACCATCTTCTAGAGGTGGCTTAGCAATCCCAAATCTAACATACTATCTATGGGCAGCCTTTCTACAACAAATGATGGTTCTGCTCACACCCGGTCCCAACAACAATAACGATCATGGTCAACACATACCATCAATTTATGAGCTAATGTTGGGCAGTAAAGCAAGAGGCCTGCTACTGAGACAAGTAGAACCTTCTTACTTCAAAAAAATTAAATTTAAGACCTTTATAGATGCCCGTAAAACCTGGAATAGAATCATTAAAATACTGTCAATTTCAAAATATACCAAATATACACCGTTATGGTATAGCGCAGTCATACCGCAATACCTCAATGATAATATAACCAGGCGGTGGGCGAAGTTAGGTATCATAACCATTGGTGATTTTCTGAACAGGGAGGGGAAAATAACATTTGACGAACTATACGCTAAATATCAAACCCAATCCACAGACTATTTAAAATTCATTCAAATCTACACAAGTCTTAGACAAATTAATTCTGACATAGAATTAACACCTATACCACTCCTAGACCTTATAGGAAAACATTCTACCAGAATAAGTAATTTATATGACATCTTCATAAGAAATCACCCCGATGACCTTGAATACACAGAAACTAGCTGGGCTTATAAATTGAACAATTTTAATGTCGATATAGACATGACTCTACACCTATCTTCTAAACTTTTCCTTGCCTCCAATTTAAAGGCCCAAATCTATAAAACTATATTCAATTTATATTACACACCCTTCAAATTGTTCTCATGGGGTAAGCTAGAACATGATAAGTGCCCCAGGTGTACTCTAGGACCTGCTGACCTTATACACATGTTTTCGGATTGCCCTAAACTAGAACAGCTTAAAAATGCCATCACGAAGTATTGGGCCGAAATTTTCGGACACGAGATAAAAACATCAATCACTCTGTTTTTGTTAGGATATGATGATTCCCTTGGCCTCACCAACCTAGAAATTCCTGTTATTTACATCGGTACTGCGGTCTATAGAATAACTTTAGCAGCAAGATGGAAAGATCCCGAAGCACCAACTTTTCAGGGATGGCTAAATAGACTATTAGCAATATACAAGCAAGAAATAGCAATTTATGGAGCTAGAGGGAAAAAATCTCGGCTTTACGGGGAACAAGTTTGGACACCAATAGCTAATTGGTATGAGCAGCTGAGGGACTAATTAGATCCTCTAGTTAACATATCCATATATAAAGGACTCCTTCAGACTAAATGCTCTATTGTGTGCTAAGAGAATTTCGCCCTCTCAATGCTATTTTTAAAACGACTTATATTGTTTTTTTTCTCCAAGATATGTAATTGGAATCTTATTTATGTTGACCTTATTATTATTTAAATGCTTAGAACTTGTTGTTTGTTCTGCCACCTTCAAGTATTGATTATTGCTTTTTTCTTTTTTTTTTTTTATGTACAGTGCTATACTTCTCTTTTGTATTTCTCGAATCTGCTCAATAAAAATGTATTAAAAAAAAAAAAGAAAAATGCTTTGTTTTGCCCTTTCTGTCTCCCAAATTTTCTTGGGGTGGAGAAGTTCAACCCCCCAAACTCCCCCTAGTAGTGGTTGCTCACTGCGCTTACTCGCTACACACCATGTGGGGGGCTGGTCTCCCTTTTACTTTGTTCCCTCTGATTCACTACTTGTGTCTATTTTTGGTGCTTTCTGAAAGAATGTCTATGGGTACATATGACTGGGTGGGTAACCTGATGTTCTTTAAGGTCATCATCTACTATTTACTGTGCTTTGAAAGTTGATACAATTTGAATATGTAATGAAAACTGTGCTGTAAAATTCACTATCATGTGACCTGGTGTCCTGGCAGCCATCTGTAATTTGAAATGTGAAGACAACACAAGGGGTGAATCTGTGGCGCTATCATTATTCAGACCGACCATTTACTTCTGTCACTCCCATAAGAGTACAGGAAGGGGGGCGGGGGCTATATTTGGCTGCCCTTTATTGGGCATGTATGTGCTATTGATCTGAGACCTTTATTTGGAATAGCTTGTAGGAGCACCTCCCCCCGATGTCCATGCCTGGGTGGGAGGCTCAACTACGGTGTCATTGTCACACGACTCCACCATGGTGGAGAGCTGCCTGGCAGAAACGCATCCACCTGTTAAATCTGGTTAAACCGCCAGGCTTGCCCTGAAATGAGGGGGAAGCCAGACTCGGAGCAGAGGAGGTCCATGCGGTAAGTCGTGAGGGGGTGACACCATGAGTTACCCGCACCGGGTGACACCAACCCTAGTGACGCCACTGGAGAGAGATATAATTTTAATAAACACAAAAGGTCATGGTTAACACCAGACCAAATTTAGGGGCCCAATCATTAAAGACAAACTCAGAAGTGCACACATGGTATGTATCCTTGCATTAAGTGCAGTTATAAGGCTTTCATGAATTCACAAGAATTTACAGAATTTGGGCAAGAAATAGTACTCCTAGAAAATATTTGTGAACTGCATTTTAGCACGAGCAAATGGGCATGTGTAGATTTGCTCATGCGAAAATCTGAGTGTTTGCACGTTCTTTCCCTCCAACCACTTTTTTCCAACTCTGAAAGAAGGTTTACGTCTGCCATTGTCAGGAGTAAATTTCCAACATTTCTCAGTATGAGAAAAGATTAGAGAAGAGTTGTTGAAAACCCTTAAAACATGCAAGTTAGTAGATTTGCGCAGACTTAACAGGGCATTTCAACCCTACAACTTTTGCTCACCACAGCCTTCAGCCCCAGTATGAAGATGTGCGGAAACGTGGCAACATAAGGGGATTGCTAGTATTCAAACAATACTATGGTATGAGCCCTAGCATAATCAGAAAGGCTATATCAGAGCTCTTATATAAGGAGATTGCTGCCATAATTTGTCGCCACACAACATTGCACCAAAGGGACAGGTGGATTTTGTTACAGGACAAGTAGATTTATGAAGCAACCTGCCCTATGGACAAGTAGATATTTTTTTTAATTCCACACTCTTGCCTAATCATAAGCGAATTCCAAAGTCGTTGTCAGGACAAGTCAAGGTAGTCGTATTATTCAGAAAAAAATCCAATAAGCTGGATTCATAGTGGTAATTCTTTAAATAAAGGTGTTGTAACTCATTTAAGATTTTTTGAGTTGGTATGCAAAAAGGTGAAAAACATCCAACACGTGTTTCGCCCCTTTACATGGCCATCCGGCCTGGGGCTTCCTCAGGGCTGTACATTAAAACATGACTATTTGACATAAAGGTCCATAGCACAATACCACATAACAAAGACACACAACAGTACGAAAAGCTAATAAAAAATTATAGAGGCAAGAGACAACATCATCATATGCAAAGACACGCAACAGTACAGGGATGCAAATTAAATATAAATGATAAACAGTAAAAAGCAAGAAACACATATAGATATTGACATTGCAGGAGTTTACCGTGTCATCAGACACATTCGAGGACCATTGTATGTTGACAAGTCATAAAATGTACACATAAACAGTTTATTATATATACGATATAAGATAGCGGGGGAAGTTCAAACAGAAAAATGGTAAAAAGGAAAATAACGGATCATCACATCAAAATTGCAAGGAAAAGAAAAAAGATCAATATATTATACAAGCAAGACGATACAGGTGAAGGGAAGTAAATTGGAAGAGAGAATCGAGCATAGGGATAAAGTAGGATATGGCAGAAAATAGATCATGTGTGGTTTGAGTGTGCTGTGAGTGTATAGGAGACCGAAACAGGATGGGAGGGTGTTGATATTAGGAGTTATAGTGAACTCGGGACGTGCCGTGTGCACAAAGTGATGGTAATAAGCCATATTGCATACATGATGTTATGGGTGTTGTCACATGGTCAGTTAGAGAATATGGAGAGAAGGGTAGGGGGGGCACAGCAAACATAGACGGTAGAAGGTGATATATACAACATCACAGCGTGGTGGAGCAATATTATGGATGCAAATCATCATATCAAGTTTAGTCATCAGGGAAGGCAGTAAAGAAGCAGTGGTGAAGCAGGTCATGCATGTATTGTGACATATAGTATACCGATGTGCATAATATAAAGTAATATGTATATCTACAAAGCAGGTGGGAGATTCATGTTCAAAGGTCCAGTCCTGATCGGAAAAAGAAATGACATGTGACTTGGTTAGTCCTGGGACAACATAATATTATAACAGTTCAGTGTTGTGTGCGTAGTACACTGTAGGACTTATATGTCCGTGTTGAGAACGATATCGCCCTTTCCCCTGTTGGGGGAGGTGCGTTTAGACCTAGCATGCAGGTGTGGGGGTGTGGGTGGCTAGGAAATAGGTGTCTATCAGGAGGTCTACTGCGGTCCTGAGTGGGGTTGCCGTGGCGAGTGGCCGGAAATAGGACTATAGGCGACGGTGCGTGTGCGCCTAGAAAAACTTCATGGTAATAAACTCTTACCGTGGCAATTCTCGGAAAGACTTGTGTCATCTAGGAATCTGGGGGAATATCAGTAAAAATTAGGTTCCTTTAGGTGGGAGAAGTGAAGGATACTGGAAGGAAAACGAGGGAATCCCAAGGGAGCTTACCTATAAAATGATGGGCTTAATACCCAATGGTCTGTCTTAGTGGAATGCTGCGTCTGCCCCTCGCGTTGTAGTCAGAGGCATTTAAGAGGGTGTCACCGCGTACTAGTTCCAGTTAACGAGGTCAGGTGCCTGCCTGTTTGCCTGAATGTGCCCGCCATTTTGGAGTGGTTAAAGAGAGTTGGTGTGACCGGGAAATAACATGAGGAGAACTAACAATGAGAAATTACAGCCCATATGATCTTGGTGATTAAATATTAAATCAACGATAGTTTAGGAGGGAAACTTATTGGAAAGGTTATTATCACAGTTAGTCCGATCGACCCGAGGCACCGCGTAATCAGTGCGGGTCAGGCGGTCAGGTACCTGCCTGGTGCCCCAAAAATGGGCGCCATGTTGGAGTGATAGATAAGGAGGTATGACCGGGTAATTAGTAGAAAGCTAGCTTGCGGCTAGCCCAAATGTCCCATGAGTGATTGAAAATTAAAGCTAATTTTACATGGGTTCTGTTTATCTGGAGTGAGACTTACTAAGAACTAATAAGCAAGTCTTTCAGATCGGCCCAATAATTACCTCATAACAGGCGTCATCCTAGGGTGGTAGTTGAAGTGTGGGTGTGACTGGTGAGAAGCCTGCAAATATTATCTTTATTACTGGGCCACAAATAGGTCCAAAAATAGGAATAGGTGAACCTATATTTATGAAAGACATGAGGGGAGACATATATTTCAGGCTCGGGGTCTGGTGCTTAGTCAGTACTGCAGTTCCAACGGGGCAAGTAAGTAGAGGATATAAACAAATTGCCTACTAGGAGCCAAGTAAACGTATGGCACAGCTGCAAGCAAGGTTGTAGGGAGAGACATAGTGAAATTATGTTATATAGATCCTCCCCATGGGCCATACATAGTTGATACGTGCAATGTTGTGGGAGCAGTGATTGGCATGTGTATCAATCATCTCCCAGCCATACGTGCATTTCTGCATCTTTATTCAGTCCCAGTGTCACTGTCTTGAACCTGAGAATGAGTTCCCTTTCTCTTCTTCTTAGTTTCAGTTTGCGATCTCCCCCTCTTTTAGCTGGATGTACAATTTCCAGGCCAAAGAAGGTGAAGTATTTCTTGTATGGATGTATGAGATGAAAATGTTCTGTAAGTGTATGACCAGTGTTGTAGTTCTGTATGTTCCGATAGTGTTCTTGTATCCGAGTCCGTAGTGGTCGGATCGTGCTCCCAATGTATGGGTGATTGCAGGGACAGAAAATTACATAGATGGTGAATTTGCTGTTGCAATCGATCCATTCCGTGATAGTAAATTGTTTTCCTTGAGGCTTCAGTACTTTAGTGGTTTTGCTTATGTTCAGGTTGCATATGCTGCAGTTTTTACATGTTTGGAAGACTGGCGGTCTGTCTAGGAATGTGGTGGTGGGCTTCCTTCTATCTTCACGTTCTGATTTGCATAACATGCTCTTAGGATTCGGTGCTCTTCTCAAGGTCAGTTCTGGATAGTTTTTAGGTCTCGCTGAGACAGCGAAAGCTGTCTCTTTGAGACATTTTGTAAGTGGGTTTTCAAAAGTGCTTCCCACATGCTGGCCTAGAGCTTGAGTGCACGATGACATGCACGTGCACAGCTGCTCCTCTGCTCCTTGCATTCCCCCTCCCTTCTCACCGAGCTCTTTGATGCTCTGCTCATATCTTCCTCCTCCCTGGGCGTGAAGGGAGACAGAGCCATCCTGCTTGATTAATGGCTTTGCATTGCCATGTGTTCCAGCAATAAACATGCCCGAGGCGCCAGCCGAGCCAAAGGCACACGGAGACATCCTCTTTACCCTCGTTAGTCCCTGTATCTCTATTTCATTCAGAAGCTCTTGCTTTTCCTACCTTTCTGCCCAGCGATTTGCTTGTTCCTTTTGGGGCAACGAGGAAAAGTGGCAAATTATGGCAGCATTCTCATGATATAAAAGCTCTGATAATGCCAGTCTTCATGTTTACCCAGGTTTTGGGTTACACTAAGGTTCCGATTTTGTCACCTTTCTGCAAATCTATATAGACTTGATTACGAGCTGAGCAAATTTTCCTTATGGAATTCTGCTCCGCTGAATTATGATTGGACCCTTGTTCTTGCACTTGGATTTTTTAAAACAACAGACATGATTTTACCAGAAAGAAAATCTGGCTGGTAAAAGCGCTTTTCAAACTGGCCAGACCCATTTTCTTGCCACTAGTCAACCCTCAACCACAGCACAGTGGGAGCATTTAAAGCTCCTCCTCGCCAGACTCCAGTCACCCCGTCCCCCCTCACCATGCAGCAGCTCCCCAGCTCAGATTTATGATTGCCCGGAGCAAGTGGTACATGTGAGCGATGATCCCCACAGAAATGGGACTGCTGTGAGCCATTCCGCCCTGTAAAACCAATCAGCGCTGTTATTTCTCATTCCAGTGGGATGAACTCGTAATTGCATGGTGCTAGTGGTTGTTACTGCACAGTACTGGTTTATACGGGTGTAGATGTACCACCCCGCCAGTGCTGTGGTTGTTCCAGGTTAGGAATGCCCTGGGTGGGTTTATGCAAATCCACAAGATCAAATGTTTAAGCTTATTCACAAACTCCTACATTGGAAAACGTTCGATATTTACTCTTGAGAAATGCAGGTGTAAAAAGGTTTTCATTGTGAGATAAAGGGGATGTAGGAAAAGTGAATTTGCAATTGTTCAACTGATTTTTACATGAGTAAATATACATGTATGTATTTGTTCATTCCGAAATGGATATCAAATGTTTTCTAGGGATACAGGTCTATTTTTATAAACTGTTGTGAATTATGGAAGTTGTAAATCGACACTAATGCTGGGACATATGCCTACTGATGCACTTGGGTGGCTTTCTTTTTTTTTTAAAAACCGACAAATCTCTTTATTAAATGATGCCTCTAAGAAAAGGTATTTCAAGTTTCAAATCAGTGTAACAAAACTTTTTTCACGTTGCACTTTTCTGGGTACATTTTATTTTGAAAGCAATCAATAATTTTCCTTTTGTGCTTCTGCATGTATTTTCATATAATCTGGGAGCATTATAAGTAGCGTCAAATTGTCAAACTTTGCTAACGTAAGTAGGTATTTCTATACTAGAATACCCTGTCCCTGAAGCAAGCTTACCTGACAGAGTTTTCTTGTAGTATAAATCATCTTTCACACAAATTCGTACTCTGGTACTGGTAACTGAAAGTCAAATGGATGGTGCTGTAGTGGGTTGGACCTACTTGTCCAGTAGGCATAGGAAAATGTGCTGTCCAGGACCCCAAATATATCTTTGATCATGGGGTGCTTGGTATTCCACACCTCTAGACTAGACTTTTTCTGAGTATCCCACATTATAAGTATCTCACAGTTATGCAGCAGGGTTTACCAAATTCAGTCCCAGCCAAACACACTCAGACTTATAGATATACCCACACAAATATTCTCAGACATCATTATGCCCGCTGCATCCACTTGCAACATTGAAAACTCCAGCCTCCCAGCCTCCATGCAAGTAGGATTCCAAATGAAGAAAAGTTGACTGTCGCCTCGGCTTTCCAGACCATTATAGATAAAACATGTACACAAAATAAGGGACTGCTTTAGTTATACTGACACTATAGTAAGTAGGGTCTCATAGATTGAGTACTCCGGAGTTTCAGTAATATTATGTTCGAGTTTAACAGTTTGCAGTAGGGACTTTTTATCCTATTGATTTGTTGTTTTTATTTTAGGTCTGGCTTAACATCACTTATCTGAATTATCTGTTTTTCCAATTATTTTATATATAGCTAGATTAGGCTTTGGCTCCGCCCCACAGGAGTAGTACGCTCTCCTACCATGGTAGTGGATGCTGGTGGATGGTTGGTGTATCATTCTCCAGCCAATGTAGTTTTTACATTGCAATGCATGAAGGACTATTTTGTATCTCAGAAGTATACAGAATCATCAGTCATGAAATTATTTATCTCTTAGATGCATTGTGGGCAGAATGTATTCTTTTGTTTTTTGTTTTTGCTCTGCAACAGGCCCTTTATCAATATTTTAGGCATGTGAGAAAATAGGTTTTTTGTTAAAGGGTGTGGGGGGAGAAGGCGATGGGTGAAACCTTACGCCAGCAACTGCCACAATCCTTGTCAGAGTGGAACTACCAAAAAATCACAAAACTAACCTGTGCTTAACACGCTGGTAGCTTATTACAAAACCACTCAGGCTTAACTTAGAGGCAATGTGTTAAGTATTAATGCAGTACTTCAACAGTAATAAAGTGTTATCACAACACAAGAAAAATCCTACACTTATTTACAAAAATAGAGTAAATTTGAATCAATTATTTGACAGCAAAACGACAACTATCCAATCAGTAAAAACAGAGTTATGAATTTTTAAAGTGAAAAATAGTGCCTAAAAGAAAGTGGCAACTGCGGGCCTCTAACCGCGCGAGAACAGGGCAGAGTCGACAGTTATGGCAAACTGCGATGGAGGGTGGTTCGGATACACGAAGTGGATGAGGCCCATTCTCCGCTAACTTTCGTGCTTATTTTTAAAAAAAAATTTATTAAAGAAAAGAGCCAGAGAAGGTAAAATTTTGCGAAGCTAGGCAGCCAGCCAAGGAGGAGATATTGTCATTTGGGAACCGCTTTTTGGAAGTCAAAAATCTCCAGCTGGATGAAGCTGAAGGCTGTAGCCAACGAGGGCTCGTCAAGGCTGAATACCTCTTTGGCAAGGAGCTGCTGAACAGGATTTGATGCTGCTTAGAAGAATGTAGTGGGAGCTACCATGAAGTCAGGCCGACTTGCGATGCACCATGGGTGAAACAGCAAGTAGGTAGGTCCTGGTCTCCTCTCTGTTCTCACGGCACTTTTTGCCAGAAAATGTTGTGAGTGCTAGGTTTTGGATTTGGACTATCTGGGCACGTTTATCACCACATCCAACGGTCAAGGACTGATGGTGCTCCTCTGGGAGGGCCAGTACTCACTCAGGCTGGGTTCAGGTTTGTGTTCAAATAATTGATGACATTTCTGTCCTTGAGGCTCGGATCAAAAGGCCGTCAACTAGCCCTTGGAGTCATTCTGAAAGTCTTGGATTTGAGCAGGAAAGCAGGTCTCAAGCAGCAGGGCAGTAATCTGAGAGGACAAGGCATGCTTTAGGCAGCAGGGTAGCCCTCTTCGTGCAGAAGGGTAGTCGTTTGAAGTACATAGCAAGCCACAGGCAGCAGGGTAATCCCCTGGGAGTCCTCCTGTAGGTGTAGAGGAGAACTGAAGAGTAGGTCTGTGTGTCCTATTTTTGTACCTGGTGGAAGAAACTGCTGGAGTGTTCCCCCCACAGAAGCGTCTTGAATTTCCTGCCTCCCTGCCCTGGTCCCAGACTATCTGGGGGCACAAAAGGCTAGTCTAAAGTTCTTTGTGTGTGAGCTGAGGCCGTGCCTTTGACGTGCAAGTAGGGCTGTGTAAACCTTCAAACCCCCATCCTGCTAACACCCAATCCCTTCTTAGTGTGGCTGTCTGTCAGGACTACACAGAGGCCAACTGCCAGCTGACACAGGAAACAGGTTGCAGGCATCAAGTCTTCAAGACTCTAAAATGCCAACTTTCTAAAAGTGTCATTTTCGGAATCGTGACTTAAATCTGATTTTACAATTAAAGAGGATTTTAAATTACAATTCCTTAAAAAACAAACTTAACATTTCTACCTGCTTCCAAATAAAATGTATAACTTATTAAATGTAATAAGTCAATCCACTGTTAACCTATGGGAGAGAAAGGCCTCATAGCAGTGAAAAACAAACTTGGGAGTTTTTCACTGCCAAGACATGTAAAACTTAAGATAAAATGTCCAACTTTTTAAATACAGTGCACCCTGCCTTTGGGCTGTTTAGGGCCCACCTTAGGGGTGACATATGTATTAAGAAAGGAGTTTTAGGCCTTACAAGAGGTTTATTTTGCTAACTCAAATTGGCAGTTCAACACTGCACACCGGCTGCAATAGTAGACCTGGGGCATATTTTAAGGGGCTACTTAAGTGGGTGGCACAATAATCATTGCAGGCCCACTAATCACATTTAATTTTCCAGCTCTGGGTATATGGTATACCATCTTACTAGGGATTTGTAAGTAAATTAAATATGCCAATCAGGTGAAAGCCTAAGGCCCAAAAAAACGCTTTCAGAAACACTGGAGGAGAGAAGGTAAAATGTTGGGTCAAGACCACCCTACGGCTGACAGATCTAAGAAAGCAGGACTGAAAAATCTTTGCCAGTGCTTGTATTTTTTCTATTGATCAACTTGATTACCATTTTTCCAAAGTTTTCAAATTTCTATCCGAGTATTTGAGGTGATGAAAGGAAGTAACGTGCTCAAGCTGTCTGCCAGGAACCCAAGCACCTAAGATGTGAGCTGATTCACATAAGATTGATAGCAGTTAAGTACTGATTGCACATTCAGACTTGCAACAAGGCCAGGGCAACAAAGCTGGTACTTTATTCATACAGAGGACCTACATGTTGTTAGAGGGCTGTTCTGTGAGTACAGGTGCCTGCCAGTGTTGCATGGCCATCAGGTTCAGGATCTGTTCTTATGCAATGGGTTCCAGCACCCATGAGGGAGAAGTGCCAAGGACCTGGAGTTCTAGAGGATGGACCATAAAATTATGTCTTCGGAATCAATTGTTTTAAATTTCAGCAGCTATACCGTGCTTTGCACAGCAGTCAAAAGGCCATATGTGGACTTTATGGCTTGTGCCTTTTCCTGTTCCTGGCTTGTTGGGGAACACATAACATATAAGAAGGTCAGTATTGTCATTCACGCCAGATCAAATGATTTATTCTCTTATTTATTTGTTTAATAAATCAGCTTTATAGGCAGCCAGAATGGGTAAGACAAGTTAAAGACTGTATCTGAGCACTGTACAGTGATGTTGTTTGTGATAGACATTAACCCCTTAGCTTTTGAACTTTTCCACACCCAGTGCAGAGCCTTTTTAGGTCTCGCCTGACCCAGCGCATGCGTTGGTCTGGCGAGACTTCTTGACAGGCCTCCAAAAAGTGCTACCAGGCCAGCCTAGAGCTATAGTGCATGTGTGCGGGCGCGCGCGCCGCACTTGACCGCGATTATTTTCACTTTCGCGGCCGCACGGCTGCCTTGATGTTTGATCGCGATCACTTTCACTTTCAGGGCCGCTTGGCATAGCCAATAGGTCTCGCTTTTGGGACCTTATAAGTATTTAATTATGCAACTGTTGCATGGCTAAACACTTATAAGTTCCCAAGGCGAGACCTATTGGCTATACCAATGCTTGTTGATTTTATCGTTTAGGCTGGGTGTATGTTGTAAAAGATGACAATGATGTTTCAGGGTTTGTCTTATGCGGTGATGTCCATTATGGTAGTCTGTAATGAAGCGGATCACAGTATTGCCCTCCTGCTTTCTCTATGGTTGTAGGGTATTCTTCCGTTCAATTTGAGATACTGAGGTGAGTGTATTTATCAGTATGTTGTGATCATATCCTCTTTGTTCCAGTCGCAATATTGTTTCCTGTACTTTTTCCATAAATTCCTGTTCTTCACTGCAATTTCTGCTGGTTCTTAATAGTTCCCCCTTGGGGATATTCCTGACATTGTGTCTTGGATGGCAGCTATCTGCTCTCCGTATGGAATTGGCAGCTGTTTCTTTCCTATGGAGTTTTCTGTGCAAGGTGTTATCTTTGACATACAGTGTCAGGTCTAGGAAGTTGATCTTCTGTGAAAAGGTGTATGTGGTTTTGATACCCAAGGGACTTTTATCCAGTTTTTCAAGGAATCGTTCTAATAATACCATGTTTCCCTGCCAGATACACAGGATATCGTCAATATATCTGGGCCACAATATAATGTGGGTTGTAAAATCCGCAAAGTCTTTATCCCAGAGCCAGAATTTCTCCACGCGGCTCATGAAGATGCATGCGTACGGCGGCGCAAATTTGGCCCCCATGGCGGTTCCACGTATCTGCTTGTATATTTTGCCATTGAATCTGAATATGTTGTTGTCCAAGCAGAAATCCAACATCTCCAGAACCATTTTATTGATCTCCAAGAAATTGGCCGATTGTGTCCAGAGGGATTGTTGTGTTGCTTTGATTCCATCGCAATGTTGAATTGGGGTGTAGAGACTGACGATGTCGATGCACGCTAGTACGAAGTCTGGTTCCCACGTGATATCCTGTAGCTTAAAAAGGATGTCTTTGGTATCTTGGATAAATGAGGGGATCTCTCTCATGAGTACCTGTAGTTTCTTGTTGATATATTCTCCCAGCCTTGAGCCTCGTGAATTGATACCCACTATGATCGGTCTACCAGGTGGCGGGTACGTGCCTTTATGTATTTTGGGGAGAAGATAAAATGTCGGCATTGTTGGGTGTGCTATGTAGTGGAAAGTTTTTTCTGCTGAGGATATCAGTCCCAATGCGTTCCAATTGTTGATTTTTTCACTAATACGTTTGAGAATCTCAGGTGTTGGATCTCGTGATAGGAGTTGATAGCATGTTCTATCTTCAAGTTGATGATTGGCTTCAAGGATATAATCATCAATGTGTATTGCAACTGGGTTTCCCCCCTTGTCCGCCTCTTTCAAGATTAGATCCTTTCTTTACTTGAGTGTTTTTATTGCTGTTCTTTCATCCTGGGTAATGTTATGAAGTAAGTATTTTGATTTCTTTTGATATTTAGCAAATTCCTGTTCATGATCATGCGTGACCGCCTGATGAAAGGCATCAATGCTTTTACCAGAAGGTAGCTGTGGGCTGAAGGTCGATTTTGTAGTTAATTCTGTATCCGTAGATGCTTTGGTTTCTATGCCTAGTTCCATGGCTGTTCTAGTTAGTGAGTCGGAATTTGTTTCTTGTTCACTGAGATTGGCTAGTAGGTCGACGTAAGTGATGTCATGAATGGACAGCTTTGAAACTGTTGTCTGAGGTAGATCTTCTTGTCGGTTGACGCGGTCAGCAAAGAAAGCTTTAAGTTTTAACTTGCATGTAAACTTAAACAGGTCTATTTGTGTTCTCGTGAGATTCCAAGAGGCTGTTGGACAAAAAGAGAGTCATTTGTTAAGAATACTTGTTTCCTGATTCGAGATTTGGATAGAAGATAGGTTCTTATTCAGTCTTCCGGTTGCTAGGTTATTCTTTCCAGTTCCTTTTTCCTGGACCTGGTAGTCACGCCTGTTGTTGGAGTTTGTGGTCATCCATATTGTTGGGAACCTGCTGTTGTTGTAGTATTTGTGGTTCTGATTTCGAGTCTGTACGCAGCACCTCCTCGAAAAAATGTATCTTGCATCGTGAGCTATCCCATTCCAGGCTTGCTGCTGGTGAGTCGATTTCCAAGCTGGAAGAAGCTCCTGAGTGTTGTGCACTTACGTCAACATTTATGTTATCCTGTGGTTTGGTATCGTATCTTTGTGCAAATGTATATACTCTTCCGAATTCATCGATGACCTGGTTCAAGATCTCATAATTCTTTTTTGTAAGTTCTCCCTAGTTGGAGTCCTCAATGTGTTTAGTTAGATTGTCGACCTCTGTTTTCGCTTTGTTATATTCTTTCTCTGCATGATCAATTAATTGTATGATCATATTATTAGAACACTCTTTTAGATTTTCTTCCCATTTTCCTATATACTGTGGATTGGTTGTATCGGAAGGAGGCAAGATCAGGATTCTTAATCCACGGGAGATTCTATCCACCTCCAAGTACTTTTTGAGGGATTCTGCTTCCCACCACTTGGTGGTTTCTCTTTTCACTGCACGTTCTAATGTTTGGAAAGTGCTTCTTGCTGACGTTGGATTAGGTTTACTAGTTGTGTTCCTAGTAGTGACTGGATTTGTAGAGAATGTTTCTTCAATTCTGGTTGAGCGTTGCGCTCTGCGATTCTGGCAAAATGCTATTGATTGAGTGTTCAACTAGTTCTGTTTTAATTGATGAGATCAAAAGTTTCAAAAGCTGTTTTAAAAAACGTCACTCTCTGGTGTTTCAGGGATTTGACCGTGTGAAGCAATTCAGGGAGAAAAGGGGTGATGGGTCCCAATACCTTACTGGCCGTTAAGTATTGAGCAAGTCATGTTGCGATACTTGTCCTCGAAAGGGGGAAACCCCTATCCCCCTAATCATAAGCGAGTTCCAAAGTGGTTGTCAGGACAAGTTACAGTAGTCGTATTATTCAGAAAAAATTCCAATAAGCTGGATTCATAGTGATAGTTCTTTATATAAAGGTGTTGTAACTCATTTAAGAAATTCTGAGTTGGTATGCAAAAAGGTGAAAAACAGCCAACATGTGTTTTGCCCCTTTACATGGCCATTCGGCCTGGGGCGTCCTTAGGGCTGTATATTAAAACATGACAATTTGACATAAAGGTCCATAGCACAATACCACATAACAAAGACACACAACAGTATGAAAAGCGAATAAAAAATTATAGAGACAAGAGACAACATCATCATATGCAAAGACGCGCAACAGTACAGGGATGCAAATTAAATATAAATAATAAACAGTAAAAAGCAAGAAACACATATAGATATTGACATTGCAGGAGTGTACCGTGTCATCAGACACATTCGAGGACCATTGTATGCTGACAAGTCATAATATGTACACACAAACTGTTTGTTATATATAAGATATAAGATAGCAGGGACGTTCAAACAGAAAAATGGAAAAAAGGAAATTAATGGATCATCACATCTAAATTGCAAGGAAAAGAAAAAAGATCAATATATTATACAAGCAAGACGATACAGGCGAGGGGAAGCAAATTGGAAGAGAGAATCGAGCATATGGATAAAATAGGATATTGCAGAAAATAGATCATGTGTGGTTTGAGTGTGTTGTGAGTGTGTAGGAGACCGAAAGAGGACGGGAGGGTATTGATATTAGGAGTTATAGTGAAGTCGGGACGTGCCGTGTGCACGAAGTAACGGTAATAGGCCATATTGCGTACATGATGTTATGGCTGTTGTCACATGGTCAGTTAGAGAATATGGAGAGAAGGACGGGGGACACAGCAAACATAGACGGTAGAAGGTGACTGTGAGACCTGGCACCTTGGTGTGGGTCTCCCTTCCATTTTCTGCTGTTGCCTCGTGTTTTTGCTGGTTACAGATGCCTTGGGCACTGTGCCACTGCTGTCCAGTGCCACTGTGCAAGTGTTCTCTATGGTAAATTGATGTATGGATTAGTGATTCCATGATTGGCTAGTTTGGTTTACCTGTCAGACCCTAGTACAGTGCACCAGGAGTGCCCGGGGCTTAAAAAACAAATGCTGCTGGTGGGCTTGCAGCACTGTTTGAGCCACCCACAGAAGCAGCCTGTAAAAGTGTGTCTCAGGTCTGCCATTGCAGAGCCTATGTGTGGTCTGGTACTGCCATGCTGACTGGGCAAGTGCACCCACTTGCCAGTCCTTAAACCTTCCCTTTTCTGCATATTAGTCACCCCTATGGTAGGTCCAAGGGCAGGGTGCATTGTAGGTAAAAGGTAGGACAAGCCCTGATGTGTGTGGCATGTCCTAATAGTGAATTATAGCCATTTTCGTTTTTCACTATTGCAAGGCTACCTGTTCCCCATAGGCCAGAATGGGCAGTTTGATTATTAAATCTTATAATCCAACCTGACTCTGGGAACTAGGTAGAAATTCGAGTTTAGTATGCCTGAACTCAGAATGATAAAATGCATCTTTTAGTTGGTTTTAACATTCTGTGTTTGAAAATACCACTTTTAGAAAGTAGGTATTTTCTTGTCTAACTATCCAAGCCTGCCTCTGCTAGGTTGTGTATTCCTTGTCTGGAGTTTTAGTGACAGGGGCTGGGGGTTCCAGGAGACAGGGTGAGTCAGTACAGGGCTGAATAGAAAGATCTGCATGTTGATGGGTAGGAGGAGTTGCACCTGGGACCTGAATAGGGCTTTGCCTTCCCTCCACAATGCTGGCTTCACCTCCTGTGGTGCATCTGATGTCCCTGCCCTGCACTGTGAAAGGAAAGAAGGAGTCTTGTCAACAAAGTGCTCCAGGACTGACCAGAACTGGTTTGGACTAGGCAAAGGCCTCTCTGCCTTCATAGAACAGAGAGAAACTGAGTATAAATATTGGGACCTAAACCCAAGAACTTTAGATCACTTTGGGAAACAAGAAGAAACCTTTGCTGAGGACAGGAACCAGAGAGATTGAGGAGTGACTAGCCCTAAGCTGAAGTGCTGCTTTGGGGATTGGCCTGCAGTGGTTGCCTAAACTGCTAAAGAAAGGAGAGAGGAACTTTGTGTGTACTTTCATCAACTTGTAAAGGATCTCCAAAGGCTTGAGAGAGAGCTTGCCTCCTGCTGAAGTCTCAGGGACAACAGACTTCACCCACCAGCTCCCCAAGAGTTCTTTTGGAAGTGCCTGCTACTGCGCGAGGCTTTCTGAAGGACTGCGTGTCGCAAGGAGCTGGAAGCGCGACTCGCAAAGAAGAAGCGTGTCGCCGCCGCAGCCGCTGTCGGGGCATCGCCGAAGAAGAGGATCGCCGTCGCATCAGACACCGCCGCATCAACGGAGAAGCGTGTCGCCACCGCTGCAGTTGACGCATCATTGTCGAAGCACCTTGCATCACCGGAGGAGAGGATCGACGTCGCATCAGACGCCGCCGCATCACCGGGAAGTGTGTCGCAGGGCCTGTTGCAGCTCAGAAGAATTGCTGAGTCACAGCAGGGCAGCCGAAGCACCTCGCATCGCCGGAGAAGAGGATCGACGACACATCAGACGCCGCTGCATCATCGAAAAGCGTGTCGCAGGGCCTGTTGCCGCTCAGAAGAATCGTTGAGTCACTGCAGGGCTGTCGCATCATTGCCGAAGTGTCTCGCATCACCGGAGAATAGGATCGGCATCACATCAGAAGCCGCTGCATCACCGCGAAGCGTGTCGCAGGGCCTGTCGCGGCTCAGAAGTATTGTTGAGTCGCCGCATGGCCGTTGGGCGTGCATGCATCGTGTCGCATAAAGAAGAAGACGCCATCTTTGTCGCATGGTACCGGATCTTTATCGCATCACGGCGTTCAATGCCGCAAAGCCACGGAAGCGCAGTAAGAAACCGACTCATTACCTCCCCTCGCAGAGAAGAACCGACGCATCCCCTACGCATCAGTAGGGACCCGACGCATAACCGTTCTTGCGTGTAAGGAACCGACACATCACCTTCCCTGCAACGCTTTCGTTGTATAGCGTTACGCATCCTAAGGTACATTGAACTCAAAGTGTCGCATTTACCATCTTAAGAGAATTAAGCTAATTCTACCATTTTAAGTACAGTATTGTGGATTTTTGTCATTTTTGGTCTTGTGTTAAGTCTATATGAAAGATACTTATTTTTAATAATACAACTTATGTGCTGTCCATCTGTAGTGTTGTCACTGAGTTACTGTATGTGTTCACAAATGCTTTACATACTGCCTCTGAGATAAGCCTGTCTGCTCGTGCCAAGCTACCAAGGGGATGAGCAGGGGTTATTTTAGGTGTGTACCCCCATATCCTGACTAGAGGCAAGAGCCCCTATTTGGTCAAAGGTACCTACCTCTGCCAACTAGAGACCCCAAATCTAACAGTGACATATACAACATCACGGCGTGGTGGAGCAGTATTATGGATGCAAATCATTGTATCTAGTTTAGTCATCAGGGAAGGCAGTAAAGAAGCAGTGGTGAAGCAGGTCATGCATGTATTGTGACATATAGTATACCGATGGGCATAATATAAAGTAATATGCATATTTACAAAGCAGGTGGGAGATTCATGTTCAAAGGTCCAGTCCTGATCGGAAAAAGAAATGAAATGTGACTTGATTAGTCCTGGGACAACATAATATGATAACAGTTCAGTGTCATGTGCGTAGTACATGGTAGGACTTATATGTCCGTGTTGAGAACGATATCGCCATTTCCCCTGTTGGGGGAAGTGCGTTTAGACCTAGCGTGCAGGTGTGGGGGTGTGGATAGCTAGGAAATTGGTGTCTATCAGGAGGTCTACTGCGGTGCTGTGTGGCCGGAAATAGGACTATAGGCGACGGTGCATGCGCGCCTAGAAAAACTTCATGGTAAAAAACTCTTAGCGTGGAAATTCTCTGAAGGACTTGTGTCGTCTAGGAATATTTGAATGGGTCCTTGGTTGAGCTGAGGGAATATCAGTAAAAATTAGGTTCCTTTAGGTGGGAGAACTGAAGGATACTGGAAGGAAAATGAGGTAATCCCAAGGGAGCTTATCTATAAAATTACGGGCGTAATGCCCACCGGTCTGTCTTAGTGGAATGCTGTGTCTGCCCCTAGTGTTGTAGTCAGAGGCATTTAAGAGGGTGTCACTGCGTACTAGTTCCGGGTAACGAGGTCAGGTGCCTGTCTGTTTGCCTGAACGTGTACGCCATTTTAGAGTGGTTAAAGGGAGGTGGTGTGACTGGGAAATAACATGAGGCAAACTAACAATGAGAAATTACGGCCCATGTGATCTTGGAGATTAAATATTAATTTGACGATAGTTTAGCAGGGAAACTTATTGGAAAGGTTATTATCACAGTTATTCCGATCGACCCGTGGCACCGCTTAATCAGTGCGGGTCAGGCGGTCAGGTTCCTGCCTCGTGCCCCAAAAATGGGCGCCATGTTGGAGTGATAGATAAGGAAGTATGACCGCGTAATTAGTAGGGAGCTAGCTTGCGGCTGGCACAAATGTCCCATGAGTGATTGATAATTAAAGCTAATTTTACATGGGTGCTGTTTATATGGAGTGAGACTTACTAAGAACTAATACGAAAGTCTTTCAGGTCGGCCCCATAATTATCCCATAACAGGCGTCATCCTGGGGTGGTAGTTGAAGTGCGGGGAGAGACTGGTGAGAAGCCTGCAACTATTATCTTTATTACTGGGCCACAAATAGGTCCAAAAACATGAAGAGGAGCACCTATATTTATAAAAGTCATGAGGGGAGACAGATCTTTTAGGCTCGGGGTCTGGGGCTTAGACAGTACTGCGGTTCTAACGGGGCATGTAAGTAGAGGGTATAAGCAAATTGCCTATTAGGAGTCAGGTTGATTTATTGTGGTGGGCGGTGCTCTGAGCACCGCCCGCCACAATGCTGTGAATGCGGGATCCCACCACCACAGTGGCATCCTAATTGACAGTGCAGGACCGCCGCACCACTGGCGGCCGGTCCCGGCACCGCTAGGGTGGCGGGCGGACAGGAGTCCACCCGCCATCCTAATGGGGCCCTAAATTACTACACACACTTTAACACTATGATATCCACAACACACACCTGAAGTAAACTCTAAAAGAATAAAACACAATTAAAACGTATTTATAAATTAAAAACTATTACTATTAACAACTAATAATAAAGTAATTAAATTGTACTTAATACCCGCTCTTTACCACTTTGAACGTAAAAACAACGGACAAAAAAATAAGCAATTACCCAAAATAAATTTCAAATAATTAACATTAATTAACAGCTATAGATTATTTAATCAAATACAAATTACTTCCCACCCTTAACACCACAACACAAACCTAAAATGTATTACACAATTACCATAATTAATTACCAATTAATTAATGTAAATTAACACAATGCAAACTGCACTCTTGGCACAAAGACTGACAATATAAACCTTCAGCTGAACTAATCTGGTATATCCAATCCGAGCTCGATCACGGTTTGCCTGAACTTTTGACTTTGACCCGGTCCAGTGCGACCAGATAGCCCCAGTTGGCAGTATGTGCTTTAAGGATCTATTTTCCAGTTTGTTTTAAAAAATTTATAACTCTGGTTCTACTGATTGTATTTGTGTCGTTTTGGCCTTGTGTTATTTATAAAATTCAGCTATATTGTTTCTACCTGGTGTGGGATTCTTTTTCTGTGGTGTTTTCACTGTTTTCCACATTGACTCTAAGTTACGCTTGACTGCTCTGTGCTAAGCTTCCAGGGGGTTGAGCACAGGTTAATATGGGGTTTGCGTGTGCCTTACCCTGACAAGGATTGCTGTTGCTATTTGACCAGGGTTCACACCCCAGTCAACCAGTAACCTAATTTTTTACAGGTATCACAACAGCTTCTTTACCTTTGTGAAGGGTGGCAATAAGATGTTCTACAATGTTGGTCTGAGTTACTTTTGTATCTTGTAGTGGTGTGAATCTGAACTAATCATCATGTAGGGTGAAATTGTATTTCACATAATCTAGAAGTTGTCTGGTATCCTCACTTTCCAACATCATTTTGCTTGAGTTCAGAAAGCTGGACATCATAGGAAAGTTTGATAGCAATTTTGGGTTCTTTAATTTGGAAAAGGTTCATGTGTGCTTTGATTATGGTTCCATTGGTAGGTTGAAGACTTTAATTTTCTTGATTAGATGTCAATTCCTCCTCTGTAGTAGTTCTAAATGACGTGTGCGCAGATTGGAGCAGAGGGGGTATAATGGGTTAAGTCAGTCAGTCAAAAAACTTTATTTCTGCAACTCGTGCCATAACAGTACATTAAAAGATAAAAAACTTCAAATATTTACACAGACTAATCAATTATTACATCTCATGCATTTGTGTAAAAAGACTGACAGCTACACAGGGATTTAAAATTCATAAAAACAGTCATTAAAATGCAATGAACAAAATTTACAAAAATTGTTGAGAATTATTTTGGAGACACACAAAATATAAATTGTAATGGTTTTGGCCAAATGATCCTCCCCTATGATTGCTTTAAAAACCCTCTCCTAATGTGCCACATAGCATTTAAAAATGAGATACGGCAAATACAATTGGAGGATCAGTATCATATTTTAACACTCTGTGGGCCTCTTGACAACGCACAAACCCTAAGTTTTTACATAATTGGATAATCCAACGTTTGCGGGGCAGGGCAGAAAAACAGTACATGGGTTTCAGTCTCAGCCGTTAAATTACATGCAGGACACACACTCAAATTCTCAGGAGCCCATAGACTAGTGTGCACAGCCAGTGGTCGATTCCCCAATCAAAACTGCAAGTACAATTTCCTAGCCAATGGAGGTAGATTACATCCAAAATGAGTTCTTTTTTGTATACCTCTTAGATTTGTAGGAACTCCATCATCAGCCTACCCTCTTTGGCACTTTCTTGAAGGGACAGTAGGTTGGATTGCCTATATTGTTTTACGAGGTCCGACCTAGATGTCAAGGCACAGGAAAACTCTGGGGATAACCATAGCTCTGGCCTACCAAGCCTAACGGAAAGGTATACTAGGTTAATACCGAGCCATATATGTGCAGTTACTAATGGGTTCAATGGTTCCTTGGGATTTTACTACAGCAAGGACTGCATTGCACCTTTACTTAGGTGCAATGGGTGCAAACAATGAGAGCGCTCCCTCTTGCTCATATTGTGCTAACCCTAGGGCAGCAGGGAACTCACAATGCCCCAGGGACAGACAATAATTGCAGTGCCTCCAGGGTAACTGCAAACTCACAATGCATGCAGGGCAGTACATAAGTTAAAGATGAACTGGATGATTGAAGCAGCCGGCCCACCTTTCACAGTGCAAGCTGCGCCTGGCCTGCACTTTCAATGGGGGCATAGATCATCTGCAGGCAAATGCAGTCAATTTCTGCACCTGCCTGCAAGGGGATGTATGGAGGGGTTTCCTTGGTGGGAGCACACTGTGCCTCCTAACAGCCTCTTTTCCTCTGTGCCTGCATCCTAACATGATGGATCAAACCCAGATCTCTTGACTGGGTGTGAGTGTTTGATTGGTTCTAATGCTCCGTCCATCACCCCCCCCCCCCCTTTTGTACCGCTTTCTTCGCCATAAGTTGGCAGGGTATGCTCAGACGTGAGTCCCTTGCTCACTTTGCCACTGGATTCAAGCAAGCCCGGCTGAAGACGGCTGAAATGCCAGAAACCGGTCCTAGGAAGCTTGTTTCCGGTCCAGGGAAGGCATGGCTTGGCAGTTCGGGCTGGACTGTTCCCATGAGGCACAGGGTCAGACTGATTTGCATATGGCCATGTCTGAACTGAGGTGGCAGAGTGGGCTAAAGAACGGTGATGGATCAAACCCAGATCTCTTGACTGGGTGTGAGTGTTTGATTGGTTCTAATGCTCCGTCCATCACCACCCCCTTTTGTACCGCTTTGTTCGCCATAAGTTGGCAGGGTATGCTCAGACGTGAGTTCCTTGCTCACTTTGCCACTGGATTCAAGCAAGCCTGGCTGAAGACGGCTGAAATGCCAGAAACCGGTCCTAGGAAGCTTGTTTCCGGTCCAGGGAAGGCATGGCTTGGCAGTTCGGGCTGGACTGTTCCCATGAGGCACAGGGTCAGACTGATTTGCATATGGCCATGTCTGAACTGGGGTGGCAGAGTGGGCTAAAGAACGGTGATGGATCAAACCCAGATCTCTTGACTGGGTGTGAGTGTTTGATTGGTTCTAATGCTCCGTCCATCACCACCCCCTTTTGTACCGCTTTGTTCGCCATAAGTTGGCAGGGTATGCTCAGACGTGAGTCCCTTGCTCACTTTGCCACTGTATTCAAGCAAGCCTGGCTGAAGACGGCTGAAATGCCAGAAACCGGTCCTAGGAAGCTTGTTTCCGGTCCAGGGAAGGCATGGCTTGGCAGTTCGGGCTAGACTGTTCCCATGAGGCACAGGGTCAGACTGATTTGCATATGGCCATGTGTGAACTGGGGTGGCAGAGTGGGCTAAAGAACGGTGATGGATCAAACCCAGATCTCTTGACTGGGTGTGAGTGTTTGATTGGTTCTAATGCTCCATCCATCACCAACCCCTTTTGTACCGCTTTGTTCGCCATAAGTTGGCAGGGTATGCTCAGACGTGAGTCCCTTGCTCATTTTGCCACTGGATTCAAGCAAGCCTGGCTGAAGACGGCTGAAATGCCAGAAACCGGTCCTAGGAAGCTTGTTTCTGTTCCAGGGAAGGCATGGCTTGGCAGTTCGGGCTGGACTGTTCCCATGAGGCACAGGGTCAGACTGATTTGCATATGGCCATGTCTGAACTGGGGTGGCAGAGTGGGCTAAAGAACGGTGATGGATCAAACCCAGATCTCTTGACTGGGTGTGAGTGTTTGATTGGTTCTAATGCTCCGTCCATCACCACCCCCTTTTGTACCGCTTTGTTCGCCATAAGTTCGCAGGGTATGCTCAGACGTGAGTCTCTTGCTCACTTTGCCACTGGATTCAAGCAAGCCTGGCTGAAGACGGCTGAAATGCCAGAAACCGGTCCTAGGAAGCTTGTTTCCGGTCCAGGGAAGGCATGGCTTGGCAGTTCGGGCTGGACTGTTCCCATGAGGCACAGGGTCAGACTGATTTGCATATGGCCATGTCTGAACTGGGGTGGCAGAGTGGGCTAAAGAACAGTGATGGATCAAACCCAGATCTCTTGACTGGGTGTGAGTGTTTGATTGGTTCTAAGGCTCCGTCCATCACCACCCCCATTTGTACCGCTGCATCCTAACATGGGCAGAGAGTCAAAGTGCCTCCTTCATTAGCATGGGGCCATACCCCTATAAAAATAACAGAACTCTGCTTTAGGATAGTGCAGGCGCTGCATCTATGCTGGTAATATCTTAGAAATTAGGTTTCTGGTTGGCAGAGGTATGCATCCTATCCAAGCAGAAACCACAAGCCTAGTCAGGGTAAATCAGATACACACCATAAATTAGCTTGTGCTCACCCTCTGGTAACTTGGCACGGAGCATGTAGGCTTAACTTAAGAGGCAATGTGTAAAGTATTTGTGCAACTGTCCAAACAGTAACACAGTGAAAACACCACAAAAGACTCCACAACAGTTTAGAACAATAGATTGTATTTTTATGAACAGAACAAGACCAAAAAAACAAAAATACAGTAAGTATAACCAGAGTTATACATTTTTAAAGATAAAATGAAATTGAAATGCTTAAAAGCTTAAAGCGTCAAACAGGGCCATCAAATGTGCAGGCTGACCATGATGGAGTGCAGGTCAGATACAGGGACCAGCCTTGACCTGAACAGTACCTTAGATGCGTTGTTGACGAAGCTGAGATGCGGGAAACAAGAGGTCAGGCATAGTCGAAGCACAGGATTGGAGGCGATGCGTCAGTGCTGAGCCACGCAAATTCAGAGATGCATCACAAACTGGAGACAATGCACCATGAAGTTAGCGATGCAGTGTCTGTGGTTCTCACAGGGAGGGAGATACGCTAGTCCCAATCGTGGGTTCTGGTTGTAGCAATACTTTACACCCACTTCCAAGGGCCCAGGACTTGATTGGCATTGGAGTCACTCTGGGGTTAAGTGATATGGATCCAGTCCTTCCTCAGTCAGGGCACAGGGTAGGAGGCAGCAGGGCAGCAGCACAGCAGAAAAGCAGTTCTTCCAGAGCAGCAGTTCCAGCAGAGTGGCAGTGCTTTTAGCAGCACAGTAGTCCTTCCTCCTGGTAGTGTTCTGCATAGGTCCAGTATGTACTGAAGTGGTAGGGTCAGAAGTTCAGGTCTTACACCCAGTGGTGCCTTTGAAGTGTGGGTGACTTCTAAGAGGGGTGTTGAAGTGCACAGAGGTCCTCCCTCTCAGTCTGGCTCCACACTAACTCCAGGGGGGTATGCAGCTCTTTGTGTGGGGACAGTACACAGCTTATTCAGTTAGAGTATCAGCTCCTCACTCCCATCAGGATGTGTATGGCCACTCAGTCACAACTAAGCTCTCTTTATGTGTGACTGTATAGAGGGAATGTACAAAGTCCAGCTGTCACCCACACTAGACGTGCATTGGAGGCAGGCAGCAGGCGCGCAAGGCTAAGAGCAGAAAAATGCCATCCTTCTAAAAGTGGCATTTTTAAAAGGGTAATGATAAATTTGACTTTACCATAGGATTTACCTTTGCCATTACAATTGTATGAAATATGACAGATCTACTTCTTCTCAATCAAGAATTACAACGTAAAAGTGTAACAAGGAATTCCCAATGTTAACCTATGAGAGGGGTAGGCCTCATAGTAGTGAAACATGAATTTGGGTATTTTTTACTATCAGGGCATGCAAAATTTAAAAATACATGTCCTATCTTTTGATTGCACAGCACCCTGCCCTATGGGCTACATGGGGCCTACCTTAGGGATGACTAATATGTAATAAAAGGGGAGTTTAAGGCTTTGCAAGGGGTTTTAAATGCCAAATCGACTTGGCAGTGTAAACCTAAACACAAGCTCTGCAGTAGCAGATTAGACATGTTTAAACTGCAATTTGTGTGGGTGGCACAACAGTGCTACAGGCCCATTGGTTGCATTTAATTTACAGGTCCTAGACACATGTAGTGTAATCTACTAGGGATTTATAGATAAATCAAATATGCCAGCTGTATATACGTCAATCAAACCATGTTTAGGGGAGAGAGCACTGGTTGTCAGTGGTACATTGCTCAGAGTCCTAAGGCCAACAAAAAGGAATCAGCAAAAATATGGGGCAGCCAGACAAAAAGTTATGGGGAAAGCCACCTTAAGGCTGTGAGGTCTAACCTATCTGTATTACAGAAGGAGCTGCACAAGTGTCTGCGGCCCCTTCTGTAATCTGAAAGTGCCCTGGAGGCACATAAAGTGCACCTCCAGAACATTTTATTTGCTACGGCTCATGAATGTTAAGTGGCTGATGGGATGTATAAGTTGAGTTTTTTAGTACTTCAGTGTTTTTCATTTCTTGGAAGATTTTTGTCCTTTGTCTGCTTTGGGACTTCTTCAATGCGTTTTGTATCTAAGGGCATTTTAACCCAGATTAGCAATGACCATTGAGATAAAATATAGTGTGTACTTGTGGAAAAACATTGCTTTATAAGTTGGTATTTCTGTACGGTGCATACAGGAAACTGGCCCAGGACATTACAATTAGAAGGGGCCAGCTAATGACAGCAACGTTTGCAAATCTGTGATAGTGAAGTCTTACTTGAGTAGCATTATGTTAAAATTATTTCATTAGCACAGCAGACCAAAATACAATTTGGTATTACACTCTGTTACCTAAGCAGGTTAGGCTTATCAACTTAAACTCATTCTTACAATATCTTTGACAACATTCAGACAGCAAAAGAAATGATAGATTGAAATGCGGTCAACATAATCGCATCATGTGCGGCAAAGATGGCGTCCGCAGGCCGGACGTGTGAGCGATGAGCTCCTTGGGAGGTCACCCCTCTCTTCGTATTTGGCTCGAGTTTGGAGGTAGAAGAAATGGAGTTTGAGCAGAAAAAGGAGGTGAAAACAGCAGTAAAAATGAAAAAGTGAGAAAACCCAGCAATATTGTGTGTGAAGCCAGTATAGCGTACCTGAAACCGACGGGCTTGAGGCTAGGGTGACCAGATTCTCAAAACAAAAAACGGGGACAGGTCATAGACATAGAAGTAGGACTACGGTTTGCAGTAACCATCGACATAAAGGTAGGACTATTTGACAGCTGCCATGGACATAGAAAAAGGACTATAATGACAGCTCCCTCCACAGACCGAGATGAAGCATTACAGACGACAAATCAGAGGTCTTTTATTGGCTGTAACCATTAATTCCATTTAAACAGACTTTGCCTCAACATTTGCTATAGTTGGTGACCACGGCTTTAGTGCTGGTGGCGCCCTGTGCGACAGTGTTTGTTGGCGCCCCCCCAAGACCACCTCCACCACGGATTCTCTCACTAGCACCCTTTAACAGTGACCAAGTCTCCATAACCACACTCTCTCAGATGCATTGAATTAGTTATATAGCGCCACTCATACCAGTGTAGAGTGTCCGAGCACTTCGCATCACACACACATTACACAGAGACAATCAATCATGCATGTGTAATCAGTGTATAGGAAATGTTACATAAGCCAAAGGACTAAAAGTGTAGGGAGTCACATGTCATCCATACTGGTAGGCAGTATAGTTTAAGAGTGCTTTGTGTGGAGAAGCACAAACGCAGAGTCGAAAAAGAAACAGCATAGTTGGGAGTTTTCTTTAATAATAAGAATCGATTTCTAGCCAAATTATCCCTTTTTGCAACATTAATCAATGCTCTAATAATGTATACTTTGCAGTGTGTATGCAGTTCTAGGATGAAAGTTAATAGCTCACTATTCTATATCAGGACTTTAAGTTATAAATTGCAAGTAACAAAAGGATATCTCTTTTGAAAGCAGTAATCTGCTGATCTGTTTACATCATACGCACTCTGTAATCTACTTGGTACAGGTTCTTTGCAGCAGGCATATTAACCCTCTACACTAACTTCACCGAAGTCAAAACCTCAACTATACAAAATGCTGATCTCTCTCCAGGAAGATTATTAATCACACGAGTTATCTTGACATTTATGTGAGGCCTGGTAATTGCCTGGTGGTAAAGAAACGCTGCAGCAGGTGCTTCAAAAGCATAATAAACTTTAAAACACGGCGCCCCCAGGAAGCCAGCACCCGGTGCGGTGGCACTCGCACCGCCCTAACAGGTTACTGTTTCTAAACAAGGATATAAGCAGGTCCTGCAAGTAGGCTTTTACAAAATAAAGACATTCAAAGACGCACTGCCATCAGTAGCTGTTGGAGCAGGAGCGCTGCATTAACAAAACAAAGGTATCTCTGGAAGCACCCTAAGTGACCGGCATTCAGGTGTGAATGTATGCAGATTGCATCCTTTGACTTCTCGGCCTGGAGACAGAGGTCACATTCAAAGCGCTGAACCTCGCGCTGTGGAATGAAAGGAGCACCTCTCCCCACCCCCCTTCCCTTCCTGCTACAACGCTCACCTAAACGTCACGCTTTAATCAGTGCAAAGAGAGCATGCACGCGCATGCTCAAACAACCGAAACAAATGAAAAACCGGGACATTTGTATGTTTAACCCGGACACTGTTTAAAAACCCGGACATTTCATTGAATTGGAGAAAAGTGTCGGGACACTTCTCCAAAAACGGGGACCGTCCGGGGAAAACCGGGACGTCTGGTCACCCTACTTGAGGCTCTAGGGAAGCTGTGGGAGGAGCTCTAGCCGGTTGAGGGTTGGATTGATGGAGGAGCCGTCACGCCGGAGACCGCCGTGGTGAATGGTTTGAGCCTCTTGTGGCTGTGAAATATTGGTGGGAACGACGGAGTAGCAGTACGGATGAATAACAGCTATCGAGGATGGAGATATCGCTGCAGGGTATGCCGCCCAGATGGTTAGCAGAATAGCCAACCACTACATGGCAACTAAGGTACGGAGCTTGTAGTGTACAACCGTGGACTTTTGTTGGTCCCCGCTTTAGGGGAATCAGAGGGAGCAGAGGAGCAGATGGGAGCAGCAAAACAAAGCTGTATGCTGGATGATTGTGCTCGATTGTTTTTTTTTCCCTTACACTAACACTAAAGTAATTGGGAAACTGTCAAGTGTAAATGAAGAATGAACTAAAACTAACAAGCAAATACGATTGGTGGACATGGCAGGCTGAATAGTTGAAAAGCAGCAGATAACCAGAGTCCTTTTTCGCCAATAAAGTTAAAAGTTTCTTCAAAGGAGGAAAAAAAAGAAGAAAAAAGGGAAGAGAGCAAGTTGTTTCTCAGAAAAAGAAACACCATTGCTAGACACCGGCTTGTAGTAGTAAAGAACCAGGTCAGTGATAGAGGGCGTGGCAGAGCACTTTCGGCCGTGCGGTGGTATTGGCTGTGTTGTGATAAGCGGGGGAGAGCTACCTCAGGTGAAAATATTGTGGCAACCGAGAAGATCAGTAAAATCAAAATGCCGCCAAAGTCAGCACGTGGAGGCAAAGCTGGTGCTATGATAGGAACCCCAGTGTGCAGCAGAAAAGTAGCTTCAGAGACTGGGGGGAGTAAATTAAAAGCTGTGCTGCAGGCAGATCTGGACTCCCTACCGCAGGGGGAAGAATGTAATAAGGGCCCCAATAAAAAGAAGGTTCCACAAATGTTTGCAGCACCAGGTAGGAAGAAGCAACTCAATCCCAATGATGGGAAGATTGAGACTGTACAATGGGACGCTATGGCAGATGAGCAAGCGAAGAAAGGTGTAAATACACCGTAAAATGGCATCCTTGGGGACTGATCCTAGAGAGATCGACAAGGAGCAGAAAGCACAACCCCAGAGTGATTCTAAAAATCAGTCAACAGGAAAAGGTCCAGGATTAGGACAAATTAATGGTCAGGAGGTAAGGGAGCCTGGACAAACAACAGAAGAGAAGGAGGATGTAGAGGATGAAATAGTTGGTAGTAGAGGGAGTGATATGGGAGAGAAATTCTATTCACTTTCGGAACCTTCTGACTCTTTAGATGAAGACCGAGCGGAAGGATTAAAGGCTGGGTCTATAGATGGCTCAATAATGAGCCTTGGGAGTGAACTCAATGTGTCCAATCTAGTAGAGCCAAATTTGGATGCCATTATGGTGCAAGAAAAGGAGCACAACTTGGAGACAGAAAGACTAATGCAGACTGGGACAGCTAGGAGCCTGATCTGGGAGATTTCACTCTCCCCGTAAACTACTGCTGCAGGGGATAAAACTGAAGATCAAAGTGCCGAAGGGGCAGCTGCTAAACCAGAGGAAATATCTTTGGCCTCAATATATCGATCCATAATAGCACATAGAGTGGAAACCCGCACAGAGCATCTCAAAACTCACACCGCTTGTCGTAAGTTGCAAAATACTGTCAGGAGGATAGCCAAAGCCTGTAGTGAATTTTCGGAGAGAATAACTGAAGCGGAGGGGCGCATATCGGTTTTAGAGGATGAAATGGTTTGAAGGCTATCACTTCACATCGCGATGATACTCAGATTACGTAGGAATAATTTAAGGATACTGGACATCCCAGAAGGGTTGGAAGGTGATGATGTCGACAAGTTCGTGGTGGAACTATTTTCGAGGCCTCCCGTGAACTATCAATGTGGGACAAGAAATCCAGGCAAAAGATTTCTTGGATACAATTTGAATAACTATGGGGAAGAGATACACCCGTTTCTGTGAAAAGCATAATAGTATATAGTTTTAGGTATAGATGGAATGTAAGGAAAGTTCAATGTTCAAGTTTAAGTTTAAGGCTCATGAAAAACTGTAATTCTAAAAACTGCTTGAATGGATTGTTTGGTGTGAGCTGATAGGAAGTAAGGGGGGACTGAGAGGCATATCTCTCCCCATCGCAAGGGCTATGTGCCCTTTTGCCGCTGAAGGGGGGAAAGGGTGGGAGGGTCTGGGGTGGGGAGGGAGCACAGGGGTGGTTAAGGGGGTAGTGGAGGTGGGGGTTGAGTGGAGGGGCACAGGCGGAAGGGAGGGAGAAGGGGCTGGGGTGGTTAGTGGGGAGGTTTGGGTAAGAGAAAAAAGAAAAAATATGGACATCAGGAGTACAAAATGGAAAAGTGGAAATGAAGTGTGGTAAACTATGGTGAGCAAATATAACAGGAAAAAAGTGAAATGGGGATGGATAGTTTGCAAATTTGTACATCCAATGTGGCCAGTTTGAATGACAGGAATAAGAGAGAGAGGGTCTTTCAGATTTTCAAAACAGTAAACCCAGATGTTATATGTTTCCAAGAGGCGCACATTCCCTGGAAGAACAAAGACATGTTGGGAATCAGGGGGTATAATCTTGCAGTGTGTTCCACACAAACTACTATGATAAGAGGCGTGGCTATATATGTGAAACAGAGGGCTGGGGGAGTTATACGCACAGCTGCAGACAAATGGGGACGCTGGGCTATAATGGAGCTAAGTACCGGGATAACAGTGGTTAATATATATGTGTCCAATCTCGATGATGCAGCTATCTGGGAAGAACTAGAGGTGGGATTAGCTACGTGGCCACAAACAGTGATCATATGTGGAGATTTTAATATACATATAGAAGTGGATAGACAATCAAAGAGATATAAATATTTAGGGAGAAACCCAAAGGTATACAGAGCAATAAATGAACTCAAGGCAACTCATGGGCTGATAGATGTCTGGAAAGAGAAGAAGCAACAAGATCCTCGATATACGTACTTTTCACATCCTCATAGGAAGTTTGCTAGATTGGATTATTTTATTATTGTTAAAATAGATATGAGGAAATTACCCCAATTATTTTCTGATCATAAACCTCTGGTGCTGGAAATAAAAATTATGGCAGGTAGACAGAAACAGAACTCATGGTCTTTTGATAAGAAGCTATTAGCCGATGAGGGATTTTGCTCTTATATTAAACAATGGGCGGTAGAATTCTTTGATTGTAACAGGTACAGTGCAACTCGGATGATGGTTTGGGATACTTTTAAGGCCGCTTTTAGAGTAATTGGATATACAGCCCGAATTCGAAACGCACCAGTGCCACAGTGCAAGTGCTCCCTATGTAAAATGTATATGTTGGTTGGATTCCACGATTGGATTATTTGGTTTACTGTCAGACCCCAGTAAAGTGCACCAGGAGTGCCAGGGCGTGTAAATACAAATGCCGCAGGTGGGCATGCAGCACTGGTTGTGCCACCCACAGAAGCGGCCTGGTAAAATGTGTCTAGGGTCTGCCATTGCAGAACCCGCGTGCAGTCTGGTACTGACATGCTGACTGGCAAGTGCCCACACTTGCCAGTCCCTGAACCTTCCCTTAACTTCATGTTAGTCACCCCTCTGGTAGGCCCAAGGGCAGGGTGCGTTGTAAGCCTAAGGTAGGACAAGCCCTGATGTGTGTGGCATGTCCTAATAGTGAATTACCGCCATTTTCGTTGTTCACTATTGTAAGGCTACCCTGTTCTCATAGGCCAGAATGGGCGGTTAGGATTGTTCCATCCTATGATCCTAACCTACCCAGGGAACATGGTAGAAGATCGAGTTTAGTATGCCTGAACTCGGAATAATAAGGTACATCTTTTCGTAAGGTTTATTTTAATATTCTGCGTTTGCAAATGCCACTTTTAGAAAGTTGGCCTTTGCTTGCCTAACCATTTCAGCCCGCCTCTGCGTGATGTGTATCTGATGTCTGGCTTGCGTGAGTGACAGGGCTGGGGGAACCCAGATGGGCAGGGCTAGGTAGCCTGGTGGTGAATAGGAAGATTGACCGGTAGATGGGTGGGAGGAGTACACCTGGACTCTGAATAGGACTGTGCTCTGCCACCACAATGCCGGCTCCGCCCCCTGTGGAGCGTCTGATCACCCTGCCCTGCACTCTGAAAGAAGAAGCCTGCATCACGTCAACAAAGTACTCCAGAACTGGACTGAACTAGGCAAGGGCCCCCTGGCCTGGGAGAACAAAAGAAATGCAGTATAAATGTAGGAGCCCTGCTCCTAATAAATCAGATCCGCTTTTGACCAAGAAGAATCTCTGCCTGAGGAGGAGGCACCGGGAAAGCTGTAAGGAGGAAGACTGTCCTTATCCTGGGGGACTGGCCTGCAGTGGTGACCTTGCTGCCAAAGGAGAGAAGAGGAACCTTTTGCTGAAGACTTTGCTTTATTTATACTTTCAAGACTTGTGCTTTTCAAAACGATCTCCAAGGGCTTGGAAGTGAGCTTGCCCCCTGAACTGAGCCCCAGGACCATTGGGCTCAACCTGACCTTCACTCGCCCGCCGCTGGACTGTGGTGTTCCTTGCCTCGCCGGAGTTGTGACTCTTGTGCCCCCCAGCCCCTCCTTGAGCCATGACCTGACTGCTTAGCCGCCCCTGCCTTGGGAAGAGCCTCGCTCGCTCTGAGCCGCTACCCCGACGCCGTGCTGGGCTGCCCGTCATCTCGCTCGCCGGAGGCTCGCTGTGCACCTTCACCCCTCCCGCCGGAATTGGCATTGTGAGCATCCTCAAGCCTCGGACGGCCCGGACGCTGACTGCGTGCCCGGCTGCCCCGCTTTGTTCACTTGCCCCCGCAACACCCCGCTCTTGCCGTGAGCCTGAAGGATCAGACCCCCATCGTGAAGTGTGGGAGCCCCGGACGCCGCCTCGCCCTTCTGACGAAGAGCCACTGAAATCCCGCACCCGCCTTCGCGTCAAGAAACAAGGTACTGTACTTACGAACTCAACCGCGAGCTCGCATCGGATCCAGGGTCCGCAACGTTCTGATTTCCCTGTCGTCTGCCGCGTGCTTCCCAGTTGCCGCCTCAGTGCGTAGTGCGCTGAGGCCCACAGTCACCTTTGTGCATGCCTAAGAACTTTCCGTAACAAAGAGAACTTTACCGTATTTATAGGAATTGTGGCCCCACCGTTTTACCGTTACTGGGACTTGTACTGAATCTGCTGAAACTATATAAAAGCCTTATTTACATACAACCTGATTGGTGTCCGTTTGTGGTGCATGCAAGGGGTTTACTGTATGAATAATTGCAATTGCTTAACCGTGTACGCCTGAGATTTAGCCTGGACTGCTCGCGCAATGCACTTAGAGGGTGAGCAGGGGTTATTCTGGCGAGTCATCCTTCGCCCTGACTAGAGGTAAGGGGTCCCTGCTTGTCGCTGGTCCTTACCTGCGCCAACCAGAGTCCCCCTCATTTCTAACAGGAGGGATGAGCTGACACTTGTATCTGAATAGGACCTGTGCCTGTCCCCACACAAAGAGCTGCATACTCTCCTGTAGTGCATCTGGAGCCAGGGAAGGAAGGGCATGGACCTTGTGAGGGTCAAAGGCATTTTGATGTCTCCCCCACTTTCAAGGTACATTTGGGTAAAAGTACTAGACCCCTGACACCCCAATTTCAGTTCAAATTTGGGTTTTGAGAAGACTCTGCCAAGAAGAGGAGCTGCACTGCCAGGAGGGATTACCACTTTGCCACTTGCTCTGCTGTTCTGGCCTGCTGTCTGCTGTGGGACTGCCACTTTGCAACATGCTCTGCTGTCCTGGCTTGCTGCCTGCTACCTCTTGTAGTGATAAGGGCTGAACCTACTCTACAACCTCTGCACTTCAAGTAACTCCAAGGGCTTGTTGGCTTGCCCACTGTTGCAAAGTCTCAGGACCTGAAAATACTTCAATCCGCCCTTACTGGCAAAGGGGGTTTACAAGGGTCGAGCAATCCGCTGTGTGACCTGCAAATATCAAATCAAGAACGACTGTGCCAATACGCTGATTGAAATCACCATTCCTGGGAGTCCACAGATGTTGCAGCAACGGGAGAAGCCTGAAAGTGCGGCTGCAGCGTTGACTTGGAGATCCTGTTCTTCCCCCGTGATTAGTGAACAGCCTGCGTCACATGAACCTAGACTGTGTGTTGACATCAGAGTTCCCACCCCTCTCCAATTGCAAGACCGGCTGAAAGGAGAGAATGCTGTGCCTGGAAACGCCTGGGCGCCACTACAGCCATTCCTACCTCCAGCTGTCAACGCAGTACAAATGCTTCAGTCCCACCTCCCCGCACAAGAAACCCTCAGTGTTTATGGGCTCAATCAAGACAGCTGTAGCCCTGCTGTCTGCTCCAGAATCCACATACGGGAAACAGCGGAGGCCTGAATTGACGAATGCAGCAGATTCCTTGATCTCCCGGTTCCAAGGGAGCTGCACCCAAACCTCACAACTTGAATCACAAAAACTGTGTTGCCACACCACGGCATGAAGGGGCATTTACCTATCACTGACCTGATAGTGTAGTTAGTACTGGGCTCACTGCTTTTATTGGCCTAAAACCATATCAGTTGGCTTACTTGACACTCACTAGCACTGCTAGCACAAGATTTACTACTTGACTTGACAAATATGCATAACTTATGGAGAAGTGACTGACTGGTTATCATTTCACTAACTAACTGAGAAGTACTCATTGGATTTTTATAATTTTAGTCTTATTTTAACCAGATAAAGATATTTTATTTTGTTAAATTGGTGAGAAGTCTTTTTTTGTGGAGTTTTCACTGTGTTACTGTAATCATTGTGGTGCACAAATACTCTTAAAATAAGCCTGACTGCTCTGTGCCAAGCTACCAGAGGGTGAGCACAGGTTATCTTTATTGTATATCTAGTTGACTAGAGTGGTGGGTTCTGCCTGGCTGGGGTGTATAGCTTTGCCAACCAGGAACCCCACTTCTAACACACCTCACCTATTAAGATCTATTGAGGAGGAAATTATAGTGAAGCATATATAGCTTAGTGTTTTGTTTAGGGGAGGTGCAGGAAGGGCTGGTTCAGATACAGTAGCTAAAGCATGCTTTCAAAGAAGGAATAGTAGGAGAATTTCCCTATACAGCTTTTGAATAAGGGCAGGTAGCTGCTCCTTAGTTATCTTGAACTATTATGTTTCGTGTAGTCACTCAATCTGCGTAAGGAAGAAGAAAGAGACACAACACAACCACCGTTGTGTTTAGTTTCCAGATTGTTCACATATTCATACGTTTGTGCTCATACCACCGTGTCCAAAGATTATGATGGTGACAAACGCAGAAAATGCGTGTGACATATTAGCATAGTCTATCACACACACATATTTGTGTGATGCCCATTTTGGTGGCGGCCAGTTGCCGCATCCTATCATCTTTCACTCGTCAGTGTGTGATTAGCATTAATGAAACATCCGTGTCATTCACACTCATTCAAACCTGTAAACATAAAAATGCCAAGTCTCTCATTACTGTAGTCATTTCATAAAACCAACTCTCTGTATTAACTTAAACATACATGCTTCTTACCCCGTTCTGGGAGAGGCTTTACTCCACGTGTGACCTCACTTAACACTGGGGTAGCCCTGTAGTCAAACACTGTTTTTGTCAGGATAGTGTTAACAACCATGTAAATCAGGTGTCCATTGCGGTGAATTATTATTCACAATCGGTAAAGTCACAATGAGGGGAGGGGGAGAAAAGAGGGAGACAAACGGAGATGTAGTGAGATAACAGAGAAGGGCCACTCCCGAGTGAGGTGGAACTCATACATACCTTCCCGCAGCTGCTTGCTACGTATTTACTCACGCCATCAAGGGTCCTGCCCCGTGTATCATCATATTTGGAGGAGGTTCCAACCGCCTGGAGATACAAGTGTTCCGCGGTCAGTATTTTTAAGAAATGGGAACTGGGCTTTGATTAAGGACGCTAACCCCGCCCATTTCCTGGGTCGCATAGTTAGAGTCATCGTTCCTTAAGGTGGTGTCATGGGAAACGTGGTTCATACTTGTAGTTTTTATTATGCTGTCTATGTTGAAAGGTATTAATTCGTGTCCGATCCTTCTACTCTCAATGGGGCATAGTGCTTCTTAAATAATGAACATTATTTATTATGTTTTATATTCAATATGTCGAACAAATACGATCCAGGATATTGCGTCTAACGGTAGTATCATGGGAAATGTGGTTCCTCCTTTTAGTATATTTTGCTGTATAGACAAACAGGCATTTTTTATTTTGTTATAAACGGGGTGTAATGCCTCTTACTTCCAGGACATTATTAATTCGGATGACTCATATTCAGACCCATTATCCCGCCCCAATCTGTGTTTGTTTAGTGCAATTTATTGCGTAAATGATGGTGTCATGGGAGATGTAGTGCCTTCTGGTGGTCTCTACGCCATGTGCCGAGTAGGATTGCTATGATATTACTCACTTTCAGCGTGAGGATACTAGGGGGTGGAACCCCTAGTATGCTGTGAGTTTAAGGTCTCAAATGACTCGTCCCATTCTCGGTTGTATTATATGTTCTGTTACGATATTGCAGGCTCACACTGTGGTGAAACACTGGGATGTGATGGAATGTTAAACCCTCAGACGGATATTACCTAGGGTACCTGGTGACTCACATGATTTCAGAGACAACCCGTTTTCTTAATTAGTTGTTAAAGGTTCATAATATTCCTACTTGTTGAGTCAGATCAAATGTACACCACTCACAAAGTAGAGATCATGAAAACTGTCGCTGCCTTATCTGTTTCTGTTAAGGTGATTCCAAGGTATGGAATCATTTAGTCCAGAGATATGGAATTTTCAATCTATAGACCCATCGTTGCTCACGTTCCAGTAGAATTTTTGTCAAGTCGCCATCTCCCTTGACCTTTTCAATTACCGTCCACCATAGATCAGTGTCTGTATGTTTTTTCTCCATGTAGTGAACTGTTAGTTTAGTTGCTGAAATGGCCCTTCTGATTGTGCTCCTATGTTCGCTTATGTGCACCTTGATTTTTCTCCCTGTCATCCCTACATACATGAGTTGGCACTGGCACTTAATCAAGTAAATTACTTTATCAGTGTTGCAGTTAGTGTGCGATCGTTGCTGCCACGCATGGTGCATTCCTAGGTCTATTTCCTTGGTGTGGTATGTGAACGGGCAGGCCACACATGAACCGCACGGGTAGTGGCCCATCACTTGTGGCTGGTTCCAAAGTGTGAGTTGGTGTGATGTTTTAATTTTTTGGAGATCTGTGTGTATAAGGGAGTCCCTAAGACTCCTATTTCTTTTGAAAGAAAACATCGGTTTTTCAAAGTTCAGTGTATTTGAGGTGAGGATTGACCAATTTTTATTAATGATTTTTTTTATATCATTGGACGATGCATTGAAAGTCGTCACACATATAAGTGTGTCTTGCTCCTCTTTCTGGTGTGATTCCAGCAATGCCTCCCTAGGTGTGTTACGGGATCGTTTCTTTGCTCTCTCTATGATCCTTTTGGGGTAGGATCGTTCTTCCAGTTTCCTAGACAACATTTCTGTTTCTGCTTTGTACTCGTTGAGGTCCGCACAATTCCTGCGAGTTCGCAGAAATTGGCCCACAGGTAAGTTCTCTCTTAGGGCGCAGGGAGGGCGCTATCAAAATGTAATAGACTGTTTTTGTCAGTCGGTTTTGTGTGAAGTGAACTAACAACACCTCCATCTTCAGCGCAAATTTTTACATCTAAGAAGGACACCTGTTCTTGATTATGGGACATAGTAAATTTCAAGTGTGGATTGAGTTGATTTTTTTTTTTTTTTTTTATGTTTAAAACAATATTTATTTCTTCAAAATAAGTTAACATATACAAACATTAACTAAAATATAAAATCTAAATAAAGACAGACTTAGCTGTGTCATTTACTGACCTTTGAAAAAAGTCAATACTGATGCAACACTTTAAGCGTTACTTCTAATATTAACTCTGAAATAGAACAAATTAAATTAAACATGTTTTCACTAAAATAGTTAAATTTACTAACCCCATTACTCTTGAAACTATTTTTTTTTTTTTTTTGAGAAAACCTTTATTGTACATAAAAATCAATACAAACATGGGCCTACAACCACCAGGGCCGGCCGCTAATATATACATGGTCAACAACATCAAGGCAGCAACAGGCCCCCTGGGGCCCAGCCGAATTAACAAATTACTGAGTGCACCTCAGAGGTTATCAGGATACATAGATTTTAGAAATACAAACAAAGAAAAAAATAAAATAACACCAAAAAGCAAGGCGGAAACCATCAAAAAAGGGGCGTCTAACCACATCCGGGGAACTACACAATACAGACTCCACCCTCAGGTGGACAATGAGGATGAGCAAGGGGGAGGGGGGGCGACGGGAGAGCCACAACCGTCTACAGGTAAAATGTAATAGTCCGGGAACCTCAGGATCAGGGGGGCAAGGCAGCATCAGATGTGTCCACGAGGGGGGGTGTGCAGATGTTCCCTCGGTACGCGTTCCACTGACCCCAGATTCTACCCCACGCCCCCGGCTTACCCCGAGACACATACACAGTCTTCTCTCTGCACATGCACCAATCCATGTTCTCCTTCCATACTGACACGGTGGGAGGCCGTCGGGAACCCCAACGCTGTGCGATGTCTCTCTTAGCAATCATGTTCCCAAGGGCCGCCCACCGAGTCTGAGCCGCATTATAGTCATTAGGCTCCCACACGTTCAACAAACATCGGCGAGCCTCGGGCAACAAAGCGACCCCAGTGACGCATTCCATGACAGCATGCACCCGGCGCCAATACTCCGCCACCTCACAGCACTCCCAGAGAACATGGAGAAAAGTGGCGCCTAGCCCACAGCCGCGCCTACAGAGCCCGTCTTCAGAAAAACCCATCAAAACTAAACGAGGGCCCGTCACGTAGACACGGTGGAGAATTTTAAGCTGGACAAGACGGAGACGCGCGGGTATGGCCACTTCCTTAGGGGAGGACAGCGCAGACTGCCAATCCTCATCGTCCAGTTCCACACCATCCCCGGTCCACGCCTCCCGAAGGCGCACGAGGAGATCCGCCCGAACGTTTATTAGTTTTTTATAGATAAGGGAAATAGTACTGTCGGGCAAGTGACCGTCGAGTATGCGGTCCTCGAGTGGCGAAGACACAGGGACTGCAGTCCCAGCCCCGAAGGCCGAGAGCAAGGCGTGCCGAACCTGGACGTACCGAAAGAACTCCCTCTCACTCAATTCGTACTCACTCTGCAGCGCAGCAAAGGATTTAACCGCACCCTTCACCCAGAGGTCACCTACTCTACTGATGCCAATCGTGTCCCAACGCTCAAAGCCCTTCGTCGTCCAGTGGCCTCCCAATCTTTCAGACGCAAACAAAGGGGTCGCACCCGTCAGACGCTCATTCCAGCCTATGGCCACATTCGCAGCCCTCCACACTCGCACAGAAATCTTAGTGGGACCGGTTAAGTTCCTCCCAGCCGATTGAGAGTAAAGCGCCCTGTTAAAGTTGCCGCCAGGCAACAAAAATCTATACATTTCGAAAGCCGGATTCGGACCAGGTGCGTACGTTGCATGGTTAATAGCAGATAGCTGGGAGGCCCAATAGTACCTCCTGATGTCCGGGAGCGCAATGCCCCCGTCATACCAGGGGAGAGTCAGTTTTGCAAGAGCAATACGTGCACGACCATCCCAAACAAGCCTCCTCTGTAAGCTCTCCACTTCCCGGAAGTAGGCCGCCGGAATAATATCAAAGGAGTTCTGAAGTGCGTAAAGGAATCGGGGAAGAGACATCATTTTAAAAAGCGCTGCACGACCGAGGGGAGACAAGGGAAGCTTACGCCAACGGGCCACGTCTAACCTCAATCTCCGAAGTGGAGAGAGGAGATTATGCTCGTAGCGGACCGCCGGGTCCAATGAGACGTACACCCCCAGGTACGTAAAGCCGGAGTGGGACGCCTTAATGGGAAAACGAGAAGGCAAGAGAGGAAAGCCACCGGATATAGCATAGACACAAGATTTGGACCAGTTAATAATCAAACCAGAGTTCTTGCCGAAGGAAGTAAGGATGTCAAAGAGCACATTGAGTGACTGACGTGGTGAGGTGAGGTACAAAAGAATGTCATCCGCGTACAACGAAACTCGATCCTCGAAGCCAGGGGCCCACTGGATCCCTCTTATCGACGGTTCCCAACGAAGCCAAGCAGCGAGCGGTTCCAAAGCCAGAGCGAAGAGCAGGGGAGACAACGGACACCCCTGCCTAGTGCCCCTCCCAAGAACGAAGGGCCGGGAAACCCTCCCATTAACGACAACCTGAGCCAACGGAGCAGCGTATAAGAGTTTAACCCAACTAATAAATCCCACCCCGAATCCAAACTTTGCAAGGGCGGCCCAAAGATACGGCCATTCTATCGTATCAAAGGCCATCGTGGCGTCCAAGGAAACCAAGATGGCTGGCTCTGAAAGATATTCCGCCCTTGCAAGTACGCCATGTAGGCGCCGCAAGTTAAGGGCCGTATTCCGGTGCGGGATAAAACCGGATTGGTCCGGATGCACCAGGTCACAGATAACAGTAAGCAGGCGATTAGCAAGAACCTTGGCAAGGATTTTCGGCTCGGCGTTCAACAGAGAAATAGGCCTGTACGAGGTGCAACGGTCCCGAGGCTTACCGTCCTTGGGAATCACGACTATAGTGGCCAGACGTTGGTCAGCAGGGAGAGAACCAAGTTCAAGCGACTCCGAAAACATACGACGGAGAAATGGCGTAATTTTATCCGGTTGCAGTTTGTAAAGTTCAATAGGGAGTCCGTTGGGGCCCATAGCCTTGCCTGAGCGAAGGGAACGAATCGCGGTAGCAATCTCGTCGACCGATAACGGGGCATCTAACTGCTCACGCTCATCCACCGACAGGCAGGGCAAAGCAATATCCTTCAACAAGTGACGGGAGTCAGCCTCATCCCTATCAGACACCGGGGAGTACACAGCACGGAAGTAATCAGCAAAACACTCCACAATCTCACCAGGGTCAGTCACACTCACTCCCTCCGACGTCTGAAGCACGGGGACCACTCGATTCACTCTCTCCTTCTTATCAAGCCAAGCAATCAATTTACCCGCCTTATCCCCAGCATCATACAGCCTACCCTGCTGTTCCCTATACATTGTCCGAGCAGCATCTGTAACAAGGGACTTATATTCGAATTGCTTCAGGCTGAGAGCGTGGAGCCCGTCCTGAGTGACAGCCGTCTCCAAGGCAGCCTCCAACCCCGATATCTCAGCCTCCAACGCAACCACCTCCCCGTTCTTAGCTTTCTTGGCCTCCACGATCAGGGATAGGGCGTGTCCTGAGGACAAGACGGACCCCTCATTCTCAAGAAAATACTGGTCAAGCGACTTAATGAGACCCTTGCGGATCTTGGGGTCACGCAGGTACCAGGGGTTAATGGGGGCGACCCGCCCGGCAGATCGCATCCCGGTATCGAAGAGGAGCCACACTGGGGAATGATCGGAAATGCCCCGGGCCAGGTGTTTAACCTCCCGGACGCGGGTGGTCTGGGCCGCTGGCATAAGAAAATAATCTAGTCTGGAGAGACTCCCGTGAGCCCCGGAGTGGAATGTGTACTGACTCTGTGTCGGATGTATCAACCTCCAGCAGTCCACTAGGCCAAAAGTGTCCAAGAACCCGCCGAGCCACGCCTGGGCGGCAGAGAGGGCTCTGGGAGGGTAACGATCCAACTCGCCAGAAATCACGGAATTAAAATCCCCACCCACAAGCAAGAGACTATCAGGAAGTTCAAGTAACATACGACCCACATCAGAGAAAGTGGAGGTCTGGAGGCCCGGGGAACATAGACCGAGACCAATGAAAGAGTCTGACCCTCCCACCGTCCAGTCAAGGACGCATAGCGCCCTCTATCATCAAGAGTAACTTTGTCAATCTCAAGCGGGAGGGAAGATCGCAGCAAGATGCCCACCCCTCTGGATCCAGTGGTGAAGCCAGAATATGCAACCAGTCGGTAGCCCCCCCTGTTCATGGCATGACATACATTGCCCACCAAGTGCGTCTCTTGAAGAAATACCACATCAGGGGCCAATCGGCGCAAATATTGCAACACAACCCCACGTTTGATACGGTCCCCCAATCCGTTGACGTTCCAAGACATAAGTTACAACCCGTCCCCCCCCATCCCAACACAAGAAGCTGGAGTCCCCGGGCACGCAGCCAGACACCTAAAACTGAAAGGAAACAAGCACACCGCCTTGAAAAGAAAAAACACACAACCCAACAACCACTGTCCCCCTCCCACCCCCACGCCATTGCAACTCCCCCCACCCTGCACCCCTGCGGACTATACAGCCCCCCCAACTTGCAGTGTGCCTGTCGCCCTAACAATCCCATGCTACAAAAAGACCCTAGAGGAGGAAAGGGACCCGTCCCCGCCCGCATCCAATCAGAACATTAATAGACAAAATATACAATTGAAGTAGAACCTGGCTGGGCGCAGAAGGAAATGACAAAGTAGAGGACCAAGAATCATTCCTGCGGAGGCCCTCCGCCCTCAGCACTGCCAGTACGCCCAGATCGTTCGCCCCGGTCCGGCAGGGAGTCTAACCAGTCACTCACAGTGTCAGGGCGTTCAAAAAAGAGAGTCCGATCTTCATATTCCACACGAAGCCTGGCAGGGAAAAGCATAGAGTATTTAAGTTCCAGATCTCGAAGACGGCGCTTCACCCCCTGAAAGCCCATTCTCTGTTTCTGAACGAGTTGGGTGAAGTCCGGAAAAAAGTTAACGGAGGCATTCTCATAGTTAACTGGGCCGTGCACCCTCGAGGCCTGCAGGATCGCATCCCGGTCTCTGTAATGAAAAAGTTTTGCAATAATAGGCCTCGGGGGAGCTCCTGGTCGAGGCCTACCGCCCGGGACACGATGGGCACGCTCCACGGCGAAGAACTTGCTCAGGCCTGAAGGAGCAAGATGATTGAGGACAAGATCTTCGACCATGAGGTCCACCGGACGATTGTCGAGAGTCTCCGGTACACCTATGACGCGGATATTATTGCGTCGTGCCCGACCTTCGAAATCCTCCAGCCGCCGGGACATAGTGTCGTTTGCCGACTTTAGATCGCCAAGAGTTGCCTGGAGGTCTGATACATCCGTAACAAGAGTGGATGTCCTCAAGTCCAGCTATTGAACCCTCTCGTTAGTCTTAGAGAGAGGATTGAGTTGATTTAACCAATCATGGAAATTGCCCAAAGTGACCGCATCACCCTCCCAAACTACCAAGATGTCGTCTATGTAGTGCCACCACTTTTCTATGTTATTGGAATAGGGGTTCGGGGTCCAGATATGTTCTTCCTCTAGTTGTCCCACATACAAACAGGCTATACTGGGCGCAAACGTGCTGCTCATCGGTGTACCGTGGACCTGTTGATATAGTTGGTCCTCAAACCTGAAGAAATTTTCTTTGAGTGCTATGCGCATCAGTGTGATCCCCCAGCTTACCAGGGCATCCCAGGTCCAGTCTTCTTGATGTAGAAGTGTTTCAATTACGCAAATACTTTCTTCTTGCGGGATACTGGTGTAAAGCGCTTCCACGTCTAAACACACTAGGATGTTGTGCATAGGATTGTATGTGACATCTTGTTGGACATTCAGAAGATGTTTTGTGTCTTGTATGTAGGACCTAATGCGAGTGACAAGAGGGCGGAGGAACCAATCGGTGTATTTGGACAAGGGTTTTAACAAAGAACCAATCCCAGATACAATAGGTCTACCTGGGAGTGGATTTTTTCTTTTGTGAATTTTGGGTATCGTATAAAAGACCTGTATTCTTGGGTCATCACAATTCAAAAATTCATGTTCTTTTTTTTATCTTTGTCCACTGGTTTGATGGTGATATCTGTTCTTGTGCTCAGGTTTAGCGCGCTTAGCGAGTTTTTCTGTAAAATAAGGATATAAACATTTTTCATGGACAAAGAGACTCCAAGGGAAGACCACACATCCTTTTGTCTGTAATCAAATTTCTTTCCACCAGCATCTCTGATGCCCCCGGAGGTGATTGCCTTTGAGGAGAGCGTATCAAAGGAGGTTGAGGAACTACCCATAAGAAGTGATACATATGACAACTTGAGCAAAAAAGAGAGGAAGGCCCTAAGAAACCTGAGCACAAGAACAGATATGACCATGAAACCAGCGGACAAAGGTGGGGCCACGGTGATACAGAGTACCACAGCCTGTATGAACCTATTAGCAGATACCAGGTACTACAAACTGATCACCAGAGACCCCACAATGCGCCTCAAGAAAACTATAAATACAATGACCGCGGAAGTACTGGACTGAGAGTGGATAAACAAAAAAGAACATGATTTTTTGAATTGTGATGACCCAAGAATACCGGTATTTTATACGATACCCAAAATTCACAAAAGAAATAATCCACCCCCAGGTAGACCTATCGTATCTGGGATTGGGTCTTTGTTAGAATCCTTGTCCAAATACACCGATTGGTTCCTCCGCTGTCTTGTCACTCGCATTAGGTCGTACATACAAGACACAAAACATCTTCTGAATGTTCTACAAGATGTCACATACAATCCTATGCACAACATCCTAGTGTGTTTAGACGTGGAAGCGCTTTACACCAGTATCCCCCAAGAAGAAATTATTTACATAATTGAAACACTTCTACATCAAGAAGACTGGACCTGGGATGCCCCGGTAAGCTGGGTGATCACACTGATGCGCATAGCACTCAAAGAAAATTTCTTCAGGTTTGAGAACCAACTATATCAACAGGTCCACGGTACATCGATGGGCAGCACGTTTGCGCCCAGTATAGCCTGTTTGTATGTGGGACAACTAGAGGAAGAACCCCAAACCCCCATTCCAATAACATAAAAAAGTGGTGGCGCTACATAGACAACATCTTGGTAGTTTGGGAGGGTGATGCAGTCACTTTGGGCAATTTCCATGATTGGTTAAATCAACTCAATCCACACTTGAAATTTACCATGTCCCATAATCAAGAACAAGTGACCTTCTTAGATGTAAAAATTAGCGCTAAAGATGGAGGTGTTGTTAGTTCACTTTACACAAAACCAACTGACAAAAACAGTCTATTACATTTTGATAGCGCCCACCCCCGCGCCCTAAGAGAGACCTTACCTGTGGGCCAATTTCTGCGAATTCGCAGGAATTGTGCTGACCTCAACGAGTACAAAGCAGAAGCAGAAATCTTGTCTAGGTACTGGAAGAACGATCCTACCCCAAAAGGATCATAGAGAGCAAAGAAATGATCCCGTAACACACCTAGGGAGGCCCTGCTGGAATCACACCAGAAAGAGGAGCAAGACACACTTATATGTGACGACTTTCAATGCATCGTCCAATGATATCAAAAAAATCATTAATAAAAAGTGGTCAATCCTAACCTCAAATAAATTGAACTTTGAAAAACCGATGTTTTCTTTCAAAAGAAATAAGAGTCTTAGGGACTCCCTTATACACACGGATCTCCAAAAAATGAAAACATCACACCAACTCACACTTTGGAACAAGCCACAAGTGATGGGCCACTACCGGTGCGGTTCATGTGAGGCCTGCCTGTTCACAGAACACACCAGGGAAAAAGACCTAGGAATGCACCATGAGTGGCAGCAACGATCGCACACTAACTGCACCACTGATAAAGTAATTTACTTGATTAAGTGCCCGTGCCAACTCATGTACGTGGGGATGACAGGGAGAAAAATAAAGGTGCACATAAGCGAACATAGGAGCACAATCAGAAGGGACATTTCATCAACTAAACTAACAGCTCACTACATGGAGAAAAAATATACAGACACTGACCTATGGTGGACGGTAATTGAAAAGGTCAAGGCAGATGGCGACTTGACAAAAGTTCTACTGCAACATGAGCAATGATAGGTCTATAGATTGAAAACCTATATCTCTGGACTAAAAGATTCCATACCTTGGAAATAGCTTAACAGAAACAGATAAGGCAGCAACAGTTTTCACGATCTCTACTTTGTGAGTGGTGTACATTTTATCTGACTCAACAAGTAGGAATAGTATGAACCTTTAACAACTAATTAAGAAAACTGGTCGTCTCTGAAATCATGTGAGTCACCAGGTACCCTAGGTAATATCCGTCTGAGGGTTTAACATTCCATCACTTTCCATTTTTAACCACAGTGTGAGCCTGCAATATCGTAACAGAACATATGATACAACCGAGAATGAGACGAGTGATTTGAGACCTTAAACTCACATCATACTATGGGTTCCACCCCCTAGTATCCTTGCGCTGAAAGTGAGTAATATCATAGCAATCCTACTCGGCACATGGCGTATAGACCACCAGAAGGCACTACATCTCCCGTGACACCATCATTTACGCAATAAATTGCATTAAACAAACACAGAATGGGGCGGGATAATAGGTCTGTATATGAGTCATCCGAATTAATAATGTCCCGGAAGTAAGAGGCATTACACCCCGTTTATAACAAAATAAAAAATGCCTTTTTGTCTATACAGCAAAATATACTACAAGGAGGAACCACATTTCCCATGATACCACCGTTAGACGCGATATCCTAGATCGTATTTGTTCGACATATTGAATATAAAACATATTAAAAAATGTTCCTTTTTTAAGAGGCACTATGCCCCATTGAGAGTACAAGGATCAGAAACGAATTAATACTTTTCAACATAGACAGCGTAATAAAAACTACAAATATGAACCATGTTTTCCATGATACCACCTTCAGGCGTGATTACTCTAACTATGCGGCCCCGGAAATGGGCGGGTTTAGCGTCCTTAATCAAAGCTCAGTTCGCATTTCTTAAAAATGCTGACCGCGGAACACTCGTATCTCCAAGCGGTGGGAACCTCCTCCAAATAGGACGATACACGGGGCAGGACCCTTGATGGCGTGAGTAAATATGAAGCTAGCAGCTGCTGGAAGGTATGTGTGAGTTCCACCCCACTCATGAGTTGCCCTTCTCTGTTATCTCACTACCTCTCTGTTTGTCTCCCCCCTTTCTCCCCCTCACCTCATTGTGAATAATAATTCGCTGCAATGAACTCCTGATTTACATGGTCGTTAACACTATTCTGACAAAAACAGTGTTTGACTACCGGGTTACCCCAGTGTTAGGTGAGGTCCCACTTGGAGTAAAGCCTCTCCCAGAATGGGGTAAGAAGCATGTATGTTTAAGTTAATACAGAGAGTTGATTTTATGAAATCACCACAGTAATGAGAGATTTAACGTTTTTATGTTTACAGGTTTGAATGAGTGTGAATGACACGGATGTTTCATTAATGCTAATCACACACTGACGAGTGAAAGATGATAGGATGCGGCAACTGGCCGCCACCAAAATGGGCATCACACAAATATGTGTGTGTGATAGACTATGCTAATATATCACACACATTTTCTGCGTTTGTCACCATCATAATCTTTGGACACGGTGGTATGAGCACCAACGTATGAATATGTGAACAATCCAGAAACTAAACACAACGTTGGTTGCGTTGTGTCTCTTTCTTCTTCCTTCCGCAGATGGAGTGACTACACGAAACATAATAGTTCAAGATAGCTAAGGAGCAGCTACCTTCCCTTATTCAAAAGTAGTATAGGGAAATTCTCTTACTATTCCTTATTCCAGGGGGTAATCATTCCCGCCCTGAAGAAAGTCCAGCACCCTTCATGGGGCAACAGCGGACTGAAACATGTTGGCAATAGGGTCTTAGGACCATAATATCCCTACTGACCCTTTTTCTCTGTTTTTATTATCCCTGCCAGATCCAAGAATAAAGGGAAACTGGGGTCTGACAGTGGATTTTTAATCTTTATCCCCCAGGCCAAAAACATCTCATTAATTGCTCCCTGAAAGATGGTCGAGCCCACCCTGACTTCTAGGCGTCAGGGTGTCCCGATGTTGAAGCATGACACCAATAGGGTGTGTTAGGGAATATAAAACCAAAGGACGTGCCTCCTTTCCCACTCTATGCTGATGTCATATTCATCGCTTCACATAGGGTGTCCCACCTATTGTTAGCTCAGGGATTGTTCCAGGAAACTTAACCACTCGACAGTGGTTAGACAATCAGGGGAGTACTTGTTATGAAATAGAAGTTCTGAAGCCTGTCTCACTTACTGATAGCTGAGAAAAGCTTCTGAGGGTATAAATGCTTCAAAGGCTCTCCAACACTACGGGAATGTGCAGAATACTCATCATACTGTTGAAAGTACCAACCAGTTCTGTGTAAGAGCAATAAGCCCGCTACACTTTTTCACATTTATAGAAAACTACACAGTAATTCCTTCTCTCATCCTTCCTACCATCACAGGGGTTTTATTTCCTCCGAAGAAGGACTTTTCACACCTCATCAAATGGCAAAATACTGCCTTTCGAGAAAATAAAGAATGGCAGAACTAAACCAATTAAGTCGAGTCTCTCAAGAGGAGAAAAAACAATTGTTCCCTTTAGCATGCGTCTTTGGTAGCTTTGTTTACAGCAGTAGAAACCCTGAAGTCATACTTTTCAAGTCTCTTTGTGGATGTGTTCAATGTCCACTGCAGCCCACGTGTGACAGCTAACGTTTATTCCACCAGTGCTGTTACTTCATCACTGTACTGTGGACTATATTAGAAATATCAGAAAAGCCAATCTGTTAGAGTGTTACAATGGAACTGGATGTGGTGCAACTAGAGCACATAGAGACAGTATCCCATCCAGAATGCACCATGTCCATTGTGGGTGCACACTTGTGCACTGGACTCTTTTAAGCATGGAAAAGCAGACCAGGGTTTGAATGTGCAGGTCCACCTTCCTGTGCAGTGGGACCTCCAGCAATTGGAAGATGGAGTAGGGATGCCCTGGCAGGCAGGTCCAGTGTGTGGAAGCACTAGGCTCCAGGGTGAGATCTGAGAGTAGGTGTGTTTTCCAATTGCATCTGAGTCCACATCTGTAGTGGAAACGTTCTTAACGACGAAGCCGGAATCACGCTGTGCCTTCACAGTGCCGGCAACAGAACGGATGTGTCTTTAGCACGCATTCGTTCTGCACGTAAGTCATTACAACGACATGCTTTAGGGAGGCGCAATGGTGGAATGGTGCTGGAATTAAAGTCCTACACCTTTCTTACTGTTGTGCAGACTGGAGTTGGAATACTAAATTAAACTATTCCAATATCCAGAGCCCCTCAAGGCAAGTCGTTAAAACGACTTGCATGCAGAACAAATGCGTGCTAAAGACGCATTAGTTCAAATGACGGAGTTGCTAAGGCATGCATGAAAAACGGATACGGAATTCTGTCATACAGTCATCTGTAGCACAGCACAGGGGAAAATGCATGTTTTCTTTCAATAGGTTCATGTTTCTATGCAAATGAGGGAACACCCTTTTTGGATCACGCTAGAGCAAACTGTGCAACAGTGGTCCATGATAAAGAATGGACCACAGATGCCTGCAGAGCCTCTTCTGTAATACCACTGTGTCACAGGGATACAAAATATGGGCACAAATGCTTGTTGCAACCCTGGGGCATTTGCTATACTACAACACCAGGCACAAAATAGATAGCAATTCATGGACCACCCCAATAACAACTATGTTTTTGGCTCTTAAGAAGGAGTGAACAAGAGCATTCATTCCTCCATAAAAATATTAATCTATTTTAAAGTCTGAAACAGATTTGGAACAATTATCGTATATGGCCAGCAGGCATTGAAAACAAGGCACTATCAATAAATGAAAAATAAACAGCAACAAAATGGCAGATGCAATCAGCACCCTGCAGCTAATAATGCCTGCTAATACGCTATCATTAGCCATGGTTCTTTGTGCTTGCGTACCTGGGTTACCAGAACAAGTGTCCATGAGACAGACTCAGAAATGTGTGCAAAAGGTTGAGGCTATTTTATTCCCAGTGACAAAGCACATTTCCTGTTATGTTGGGCTTGGGTTTCAAGGCACAACAGTCAGGGTTCTTCGCATTACTTTGTGCCTTGGGGGCGTACGAAGGGTGGTGCATGGGCGTTTCCATGCAATCATCCAAGGTTTCTCACGCTAAACCCAATTTACTAAAAACAGTAAATTGGGTTAAGCATGAGAAAACTGCGTCTTTTTAAACCAGGCGCAAGGAAAAAGAAATGCTTTAGTTTCTCCGTCCTTTTCCGACTTTGCATGCGTGCCTCACTGTGCAGCACACATACAAAGTGGGAAACACTTTCCCTTGTGTCTAGAATAGTATTTTACAAAACCTATGCTAGTGTCAGACACACACCCTATCGCTATGGCGCTAAGGTGTGTGCGTGGTGCACGGCAACTGTAATCAGCACCGGCACAAGGGAAAGGGGAGGACAGAGCCATGTCTTTGAAGGTATGGCACTCTCCTGCTCCCTTCCTGTCACGCAACACAGCTCAGCCTCGCGGGAGGCTGCATTCCGTTGGGGGAGATTTGTTAAATCTCTCCCCTAGTGGACTGTAGCTCATGAACCACTAGTGCATTATATGAGGGTGTTGCATTCTGGGCAATGATAGGTCTTGTGAGACTTTCAGGATTATCAGTTTGTCAGTGAATTCCATACCCTTTTCACCATGAATGGTCACACACCATTACAATTAGTGTCCTAATCTAGTCTTGAAAATGTGTATAGATGTATCTATGAACACAAACAAGATAATAGCAATGAAGCAATTAATAAAACCTTTAAAAGAATTGCAGCATTATTACAGTATTTGAAGAGTTCATTGTATTGAATGCTCAAACTAGTCTTCGTTCACCAACCCATCCCTTCTTGCCCCTAACCAAGATGTTTTAGCTCCCAAAGGGCCTGTCTGAGTTTCTTGAGGTGCCTGTAACCCACATACCTTAGACGAATGATAAGTCTGTTGTTATGTAGTTCACAAATGTCATTCTCTGTCTCTCAGTTGTGGCATTCCCAAACAAGGGGATGCGGCCAGGCGGCTCTGAGAAGCAGATGAGCTTCACTGAGGATGTTTGCAGTTTAGGTTGCATGAACCAAATCTCCCAGGGAGGTGAAGATTCCTAAGATAATACTTCTCTGTACAGGTTTAAATATTTTGAAAATGGCAGGCCTCAGAATAAATTATGTAAAATTCAATATTTAGCATATAATCTTGTTGCACCTTCACTGAGTTGTATCACACATTATATAAGACCCCCCTACTATACATTAAATGGATATTGGAAGTCACTGAGGAGTTCCATACCCATTTAGAGGAATAAGATTGAAGGCCGAGTTCCTTTATAACGTTATGGAGCTCCGAACTGACTTGCAATCTACTTATCACGTACATCGGTGTACTTTATCCCACATAATACATGGTCACACCATTACCTTTCTTACAAACCACTTAAAACCTTGGGGGGGCTATTTATGACCCAGTTTGCATCACGCAATGTTGTGCAAGAGCGACTCAAACCTTAAGTCACATTTTGAAGTCACACAAAGCCACTTTGCATGGTTCTGAGTGGCCTAACAACACTGGAGTAACACAACACAGCACAAATCACTGTGTTGCATTACTCTGCCGTGGAAAGGCATTCCACGGGTGTTGTGTGGGAGTACCCATGCAGCTCCCATGGATTTAGATGCACCCCCAGATTTAAAAGAACTTGTAAACCTGGGAATGCGCCAAAATTCTACACCTTCCCAGGGGAGGCGTAACAAGAAGAAATATCTCCATTTCTCTTTGTTTCTTCTTTTTATGCATGTTCCATTCTGCAGCACACAAAGAAAGAGGAATATGCCTCCCAGGATAGTTTTTACGCAGGAAGGTGTTCTTTCCTGCACAAAAACAATCTTGCATGCAACGCAGGCGCCCTTGCACCATGGTGTAAGGGTGCCTGCATTGGCACTAGGCATCCCCTTGGGCGCAGTGCATGGAGAAGGACAGGAACGTGCAGTATTCAATTAAATATGGTGCATTTCTGCCCTGTCACTCAGTACAGCGCAGCAAGGTGACTTGCGCTGCACTGCGTCACAAAGCTCATAAATGAGCCTCTTGGTGTGTAGCTTTTACATTTGAAGAGCGAGCATGGTTGCAAGTATGAAGAAAAAAAAATAAACCTCCAGTGTAAAAAGAAATACATCAACAACCTGTTAGATATTTTATGCAAACAGATATTAGAAATAGTTCAATACAGTCAGTTGTTAGGGGAAAAAAGCAGCAGTAGCTCAGAATGTGTAGACACATGCAGAACAATTCTAGCTTTTCTCTAAGGAGTGCAAAAAATAAACACAGTCACTCTGCCTGTCAGAGTAAGCTATTAAAATAGAGCAGACGAAAACAAATCAAAGTTCTGTTTTATTTGATTTTAACTGCTACTTCACTTAAGCTCAGTGACATGATCTGCCTTTCACCTCGGCTGCTGGCTCGGTCAGCAGGCATCGTGACGTGTATTCTTTTGAAATATATGAATACATATGTTTGAATCATTGATGCACTATCAAACAATGACAAAGCAAATGTTATATTATACATGTACAATAAGTCCTAAATGCTGTCCACTTTTAGAAAGGAAAAATGTGCACTCAAATTAATAATTAAATATATGAAATGCGATGAGGGGTACATCTGTAGAGCAATACAAACATTACATCACTGTTACTAGCGCTTCGATCTACTTCTCCTAGGGGTGCTTGTGAGTGTATGGCTACATTTTCTTACCTATGGCACCAAAGAGGGTGGTTCAATGCATGCCCCAAGGAGAACACTGCAAGGATGCTAAGGTTCAATGTCAATGAGATTCTAGACTTCTAAACATGTAGGGCCCTATTCACGAAAAGTAGCACTCTGGCAGGACTACTTTATGTATTCGCTAATGTGATTCACAAAATCCCGGCCAAAGATCTGCCCCTGCACCTGTGCAGAGATTTCCACCATGAGTGTGGAGAGACGTGCACTTGAAGGTATACGTTTTTGTAGTAAAGGAGGGAGGTACAAGGGGCAGTGGTCTGTAAATAGGGAATAGGGAATATTTATTCAAATATGTGAGGCTAGGGGAATCCTAAGAAGGGGTTTATAGACGGGATGCAAGTGAAAAACCCCATCCATAAAAGAATAAGGCAATTGCTAATCACAAAAGTTATAGTTAAATCTACTACAGTAGTACTACTGACAAAACAGGTTAAATCCACACCAGCCAAGTCTCGAAATAAGTGAAAAACCACACACAGCCAATCACTGGTACTGTAACACACCCTACTCAATGAATGCAGGCAAGGAATAATATTAACAACACTTATGAACATTTGGAAAGAAATAGTTTTTTTTTTAATAGGTAAAAAATAGTTGTAAATACATTTTAATGTTGTTATTCATTAAATTAACATTTACAAATAAACACATTAATTCTAGTTTCAAAGGTATGTATAATATTGATTAAAACAGATGCAGCACACTTGCTATTGCAAGAGGGAGTGCACAGTCAGATTTTCACCCTACCCCTCAACACAGCATTACAACATCAACCACGTACACACCACCTCCCTACATTAGAAAGTAAGACAAACAACATCAGTTTCACCCTGTCGGTGAACATCTTTGTGCTTTGCCTCATTTTTAGGGTGACCTATTTAAGGAGCATCAGGAGGATTTGCAGACAGAGGATCAATATCCTTGCCATGTCCAAGAAAGCATCATTGCTTCTCACCTGATGTGGTCCTTGATATGGTAGCACACTGGGAGCAGGAGCTTACTTTACCCACTGCCCGCTCTTCGACCATACCTGCACATCCTACAGTAATGGCTGCACTCCACTAACTGGCCATAGGATATTTCCATAGGGTCAGTGAAGACACCAAAGGCCCTCTGACAGGCAAGCTAATCGCGATGCATGTGACAGGTACCGAGATACACTGCCTGCCGACTGCACTCGTTTAATGCCTTAGCACAGTTGGTAGGGCTCCTGCTCCAGTTGTTGCTAATAAAGCACCGAGGCCCAGGTTTACAAAGAGTTTGCATCAGGTTTGTGAAACTTTTTTTTTAAGCGCAACCCTGAGCAAAGTCTTCTGCTCTGATTTATAATCCAATGCAAATCCTGATTAGTATTGGTTTGTAGCACAAAGTAATGCAGCGCAGCACAATGTGCTGCTTTACGTTAATTTGCATCAAGGGGGCATTCCATGGGCATGCCATGGTGCGCAGGCATTCCCATGCAACTACCCATGGGTTTTGATGCAAATCCCTATCTACAAAGGAGTGCCAGCAATTGGCCAAAATCCGGTGCGTCCCTGATGTCGGTGTAACAAGGAGAGATGTTTCCATTTCTCCTCATTTTTTCCTCTTTGCGTGCGTGATGCATTCTATAGTACACATATAAGGAGAGAAATGCCTTAAACCATACTTATGGTGCAGTAAGAGGCCACCTCTGCTGCACAAACTATGCTGAGTATAACACAGACATCCTTGCACTATGGTGCAAGGGGTGCCAACATTGGCGGATTACAGCCACAAGTGTGCCAGCCCAAGTGGAGAGCAAAACTGTGCCACTTCAAAGTAGATATGGAGCATTTCTCTTCTCTCCCATTCACACAATGCAGCACAGCAACTTTACTTGCTGTTGCTTTCCTCAGAAAGGTAGAGTGGGATGAGAACATCTTAGCAGTTTACTCTTTGGCAAAGGAAGTGCTAAAGGTTATTTATGAGGGACATGTGTGTGAAGTCTGCCTATCTGTGAAGGGTGAGGGAGAACAAAGTGGCTCCCATTGCCATTCCGACACCTGCAACTCTGTCCGTTCTATAATAGTTATAATAATTCCTATTTGTAAAGCGCAAATGTATCACCACTTAAAGGTTTCAAGGCACTGGGGACCGTCGGGGAGATTAAGTGAGCTAGTGCCCAGTCACATGATGCTGAGCTGATCTGCCGCTGGCGATCGTACCCTGAGTCCCGTGCTCAGGAGTCAGCCGCTCTGCCCACTGCGCCATACCTCTCCCACTCAATGACCCAAACCCACCAATGGAGATTCTTTCTATCAGTGCTGACAAGCTGGTGTAGCTGAATTATTGACTGACAGTGAAAAGGCAGCGGCATGCTTGGACATTTGTCACTCAGTGCCAAAGAATCCCCTTAGGACTTGAATGATGAGAGAGAAAGTATATGCCTGCATTTGAAGAGTGTGCTGAAAAACATCTATTTCAGCATCAAGAGACCCAAATGGGTATTTCAATTAATTACTCGTCTAACTCAAGCTATGGCTCTCATTTATTGGTGTTCCATAAAATCCTTTTACCTATTATAAATGTGTATAAGGAGCTGTGCAGAACTTTATTTACAGATTGTATATTTACACATGTTTTGGATCTAGTTTTCTAAGGCCGGGCATCAGCCTCTTTGTGGGTCTTTTCCCTGCATGTTTTTGTCTGAGGTCATGAGATAAACAATACCAACAGTTTAGGTATGTAGAACCCCTAAATAGGGAAAAGAAGCAAATTCCAGACATGCAGTGCACCCCATTATACATTCCTGCGGATTTTAAATAAATAAAATTATAGAATTTGAACCTGCAAACCTTTTAGTTATGGGAGAGAGCACCATGGACCACAAAGCCCATTTACAGTCCAAGAGTAGAATGTCAATGGCAAAGGACTGTGAGATTCGTTGGCAGTGGGAAACGCCTGGAAAGTTTTCTGCTTCTACTGCACAGAACTTTGCTAACTTGCAAGTCAATGTTCCAAAGAAGGCAGCAGTAGCTGCATATACATTGGTAGTGAACAGTGTAGGTCAGAGATTCAGGCTCTACAACAGATGATCAAAGAGGTCTTGAGAAAGAAATCTTCACAGACTGCCCATTGCAAGACCTAAGGATCCTATAAAGGACAGGAGTCGTAAAGGGATCTGCTCTATTACCTGGAAACGAAGCCTTGAAAACGCCTTTCATTTCTTACTTTGACCAGTCGCTTTAGCTACAGTTTAAAGCAGTTTTCAAATACAGTTAAACTTTTTCTGCTTTTTGGTTTTCTACTGTCTGAAGCATAAAGGTGCATGGAATAACCACAATAGACTTTTATAACTCCTCTAACTTTTCGACTTTCTGCAGATAACGAAGTGTCATGTTTATGATGCTTACAGGTTCATTTATTTTTATTTGATTGGAATTAAACGAGTTATGGTATTTTGAAACAAGATGTGCGAAAAAATAACTTTGTTGTGCATTTTCTTTACAATTATTTCAATGCTCTGAATTATCAGATTTGTTTCTGCCTCTGTTTATTTTGTCCTACAGAGGATGGGCCAATGCATTACATCTTTGCAATGGGTCATTAGGGGATCTATCAGGGCAGTAGTACTGCTGCTGAACTCACTAGGTCTTTTACACAGGTCTAGATTGGCCATACTGGACACCGGGTGTTTCACTGTGAGGCTGACGCGGTGAGGCCAGTTTCTGACAGCCGACCTGGGCTGGTAGTGAAGCAGACCTGGGCAGACAGCAGTTGCTACAACAGTATAATAAAAGTGGGTCATAGGTAGGCAGTCTCAGGAAGCAGCTCAGCTGCCACCATTTAATAATAAAACCTTTTGAATGCCTTTGCAATTCGCAGCAAATAAATTCATAGACAGCCTACTTCCGATCCAGCCTGTACCTGGAGTAATGCCGGTGAGGTATCTGCAGCCAGATGAAGGCGGAGAGAGAGAGAGGTAAAAATGCTACGCGACCTTCTGCCTCAACTTGTTCCTCAATGAAAAGATGGGCACTAACATCCTGCTGCTGGCACATTGACAGGGACGGTCGAAGGCCGCACTAATGCTCGAACCACTGCACTGTGAAAAGAAACAAGCATTTGCAATGCAATAGGTCTAGCATTTACGAGAGTTTGAGCTATTGCCGATGTCAATGAGAATTCCTTGTATTTATGTGTTGGCAGACAGCACATACGCGCTGTAGCTCGACCTAAATAGGCTGAAAACATGGCTTTTGTGCTAAATTACCTTACCATTAAAGTTTGAGTATGTACCATCACTTCAGAACGTACCATCACTTAACCTGTGCTAGGCACGGGGACACGCCTCGGACTAACTACACATGTTACAAGTTGCTTTCATACTCATACTTATACTTTGCATCACTCAACATGGTGACTATTTTCAAAGTATAGAAGAAGTGTTGCAGTTGCGGCCGGTGTGACTCACGGGTGGGGGGCGGGTTAGGTTTGCGCGGGGGTTAAATAAAATAAAAAAAGAAACTTACCTTCCCGGGTCCCGCGCCGTTGCAGCTCCTGGCTGGGTTCTGTTTTCCTGCTCTCCTGCTGAACAGGAAGCAGGCAGCCTCCCTCACCTCCCCTTCCCTAATCCAATCACAACGCTGCAATGGCAGCGTTGTGATTGGTGGGGACGGTGCCCAGCCGAGCGCCTCTGGGGAGGCCATTTTCTCCATGTAGGCTGCATGCAGCCCACATGGAGAAAAGGGAGAGTGCACATGAATGCTTGTCTTATTTCTAAACACCAGCACTAATTTTAACACTTTCCACTATATGGTGGTGATCTCTGTCTATGTTTTGCTTGCAGTGATCTGTTATAGTCCAAAATATAATACTTTATTGTGTGATGACAGTGTTGGCAGGGACAGTCGGTGGTGCCAATGAGGGTGGCCTCCTGAGGAATACCTCAGGCACTGGCAATTACATTCTGCAAATCATGCAAAGAATGAGAGAGATATATACTCCCAGAGCGGGGCAATAGGAGGACAGGGAGGAATGCAGCTATCCCAAAGCACAGCATTAAAAAAGACAAGAGAGTCATCCAGTGAAAGAGCTGAAAGTGGAAAGTTAAATATGGAATACTATGCTTCCTACAACAGATGGTAAAGATTGTCTGCAGTGAGACTGCAAAGTGGCGGATACATAGCCTGGACACTCGTGATCAGTCGTATGTGCTTGCAAGGATCACAGCTGACACCAGTGCAGCATAGCCATGCATGTGCAGGCATAACAGAGGTGACATTGGGCGCGAATGCTGCCCCTCATTTTTTTAACTTTAAACTACCGAAAGCTACACGTGTTTGTTGTCTACCAGTATTTATAAAAGAATTAGGAGCTGTTGCAGTTTGTCTGTGCTTTCTCATTACATTTGATTTATTCTGTATCAAAAATTAGAACGAGTACATCATTTTGGCCAGGGCGATAAATTATTAAGAATAAAAAATATGCCATCCTGTTGTTGACAGTGTAGGATATGTCTGCTGTGTTCATTTATCTTTTTGTTGTGAGCCGTAGACCAGTGCACTCTTTCACTACACAACTAAAGTCACCCTGCAGCCAGTGAAACATGATGAATCTTAAGTGTCAGGCAACAAGATACCATTTTCATTTTTTCTTTAGAAAAATCTGGATACCTGCTTATATTCCTTGAATGCTGAATGAAGTAATTTGAACCTGCAGCTCCATATGGATTGTAGAGTACGTAGATATGTCTTTATACATTGTCCCTCTTTGATGTCATATGTTTATCGCGCATTCTGTATTCTGTGGCGTGCGCTTCTTGAAGACGTTTTTACCTTCAAGGAATGCTCGCGTCTTGCCTCTGTTGCGGTTAGAATTCCGAACTGAAGAATGGGTTGTCAGCAGTTGGACTTCTTCCGCAACAGACGTGCTCCAGTGACTTCCTTTCCCTTCAAGAAGAATAAATCTACTTAAAGCAAGGATTATCAATCTTGAGACTTTATTTATATTTGCTTACATGTGTTTGGAATTTTATCTTGACATTTTGGCGACGATTTTGTAAAGGAAGATTTCACAAGGTTTGCACTCCCTACCTCTAGAAATAAAGCGTGGATTGTTGCCGGCAGCCTTTCGAGATAATTAGTGAGCTTTCCCGCGATCTGTTACCATCTGTGAGTAGCCAATGGCGGAATTTTGAGTGTTTTGCCTTTTCCTGGCTCACACTCAACTGACGCCTCATGCTCCTACCCAACAACGTGGTATCCTAGCAACGTGCACAACAAAAAACAACGTTGCACATCATCGCGCACGGACGTCACCGGCGGCCATCTTGAGAAATAAACAAGTTTGTTTCCATAGCTACGGAGTCTCCGATCGGACGAATTACGATCGGAAAAGAGATTATTTCACACGGGCTTGCGCATAGTGTATATTCTTCAGCGATATACATGCTAAATATGCAAATTTGAGGATTAAAGCTTGCACTTGTAGTCTAGAAAAGAAAAGTCTTTTAAAACACAGAAAGGAAAGAAATTTTGCGGAAAAATATAAAAGGTATTGTTAATTTTTAATTATACAGTACAGGAGAGAGAAGAAAATAATAATTTTAACAGAGAAAATATATATTTATTTTTACATAATTTACATATTGACAATAACACTTATTTAAACAGCAACTATTGAAAGCATTCAAAATATATCTTTAGATTAATACAATACAATATAATGGCAGCAAATCAACAAATTGTGCTTCTTAAACAATTTCTTCCTGTCTCTGGCAAACCCAAAGAAATATGGAAAACCTGGTTTCATAGTTTTGAGAGTTATTTGGTTGCAATTGATGCTGATGATTATTCTGCAAAAAGAAAGTTGGCAATCTTGTATAGTCACTTAGGAAAAGCGGGACGGGAAATATTTGATAATCTTCCTCCCGGTATTCCCCCGCCTGGAAATGGAGATGGATGGAATGTTTTCACTGATGCAGTTCAAAGACTGAATAAAAAATGTTTAGAACAACCAAATGTTATGCTTGAACGATATAATTTCATGAAAAGATAACAAGAGCCAAATGAAACAGTGGAAGAGTTTATTTCGGCTCTCAGAAATTTAGCAGCGCAATGCAATTTTGGTGCTTATCTTGACATAGTCATCAGGGATCAATTCGTATACAAGTGTTTTCATAAAAAAATACAAGAAAGAATCTTAAGCTGCCATGATCCAACATTATCAGAAGTAATAGATATGGCTAAAAGCATTGAGCAATGCTATTACTGCAAAAAACAAATTTGTGAAACCTTTTATAAAACCTTTTCAAAGGAGAATAACTTCTTCAAGCTATAGACGTGGTTCAAGAACACATCTTGGGAACAGTCCTATTTGCCAGGCTCTTGGAAAGAAATGTTCAAATTGTCAAAAGATTGGACATTTTTACACAGTTTGTAGGAGCAAGAGATTTGTTCAAGTCAATGCTGTTTCTTCAATAGAATACCCAGACATAAATATTGCTTCTGTTGATTCGTCTCTGCAAAACTTGGATATTAATACTGTTGATGTTTCATCGCAGTCTTTAAAGAAAAAGATAATACTTTCAATTGATAATGATGGAGAGTCATCGATGAATAGTCGTGCAAAAGAACCTACGTGTGAAGTTATGATTAATAACATTTCTTTCAGCATGATGGCAGACTCTGGTGCACCTGCAACAATCATTTCTGATGTTTTATTTAATTTTCATTGGCCATCTCATTCCATGAAATTACATCCTTTAGATATTGTTCCAAAGGGTTATGGTGGCAAAGACATCGACATGTTGGGTTATTTTATGGGTGATGTGACATGTTTGGGAATGTGCATTTGTACAAAAATCTATGTTGCAATCGAAGGAAGATGTATTATAGGTTGGCAACATCTTGCAAAAATGGTCCTCAAGCTAGTTCCAGGTTCTGATTCTCCAGTGCAAGTTAATGATGTGTCCATTTCATTAATCTCAGAAAACTTAGATGATCTAGTTAGTGGTATTATTTCTGAGTTTCCAGAAGTTTTCAGAGAATCAGTTGGCAAAATCAAGAACTACGAGCATTTAATCAAGCTTAAACCAGGTGCAATCCCTGTTATGAACAAAGTAAGAACAATACCCTTAAATGTTAAAGATGATCTTAAAAAATTGTTAGATAAAATGGTGTCTGAAGGCATAATTGAAACAACCAATTCCTCACAATGGGTCAGTCCAATAGTCATCGTTAAAAAGAAGGATTCTAGCATTCGTTTGTGTGCTGACCTTCGCTCATTAAATCAAAATATAATCATTGACTGTCATCCTCTTCCAAAAATTCAAGATTTACTCACTGGTATCTCTGGTTCAAAATTTTTACACTTTGCTTGATTTACGGAGTGCATATCACCAAATTCCTTTGTCCCCATCATCATCTGAGCTTACAACATTTATCACTCCTTTCGGAGCATATAAATATTTAAGACTCCCTTTTGGCTTGGCTTCTGCAGCCATCATTTTTCAGAAATTTCTGGATGACCTACTTAGAGATATTCCATCTGTACAAGCGTACCAGGATGACGTTCTTATTTTTTCAAAAAATAAGATTGATCATATTCACACTATTAAGGCAGTTTTATCCCGTTTTAAGGAGGTTGGTGTAACTTTAGGAAAAGACAAATGTAGATTTTTTGCAAAGGAAGTAGATTATTTGGGACACTCAGTTTCAGAAAATGGAATAAAACCAAAATGTTCACTTACTCAGGCAATATCAAATGTTCCAATCCCCTCTGATAAAGATTCGTTGAAATCTTTTTTAGTATTGACAGAGTATTATTCAAGGTTTATCCAGGGTTACTCCCAGATTGTTCAGCCTTTGCGTGCACTTCTCACGAAAAATGAGAAATTTAATTGGTCAAGTGAGGTTGAATATGCGTTTAACCTAGTTAAAAAAGTCATAATTGAGGCTCCTGCATTGTCATCATTTACTCCAGGATTAAAATGTACAATCTCTGTTGACGCCAGTCAACATGGATTGGGTGCAGTTCTTTGTCAATGGATAGGTTCAAAAGAGCATACCATCGGGTTTGCTTCCAGATCTCTAAGTAGTGCTGAAAGAAATTATAGCACTATTGAGAGAGAAGCTTCAGCCTGCTCATGGGCAGTTGAAAAATTTTAAATGTATATTTGGGGTTCACACTTCATTCTTCTTAGTGATCATAAACCCTTGTTGCACCTCCTCAATGGCAATGGCACTGGTAAAGCTTCAGCCAGGTTAATCAGAATTTTGTCAAGATTACATGAATACAGTTTCACCATACAACACATTTCTGGAGGACATAATTTGAGAGCAGATTGTCTTTCTAGACTATCTTTAAAAGAAAACTTATCTGATTCAAGTTTTGATGATGTAGAATGTGTTGTTGCTTCAATTGAGGACTTAGTTCTTTCTCCTTTCAGTATTTCACGATCGGATTGGGTCAAAGCTTATTGCGATGATTCCACACTTTCTGCTGTTAAGAACATGATTATATCAGGTTGGCCCAAAGAACGTTCCCTTCCTGCCCCCTTAAAATCATTTGCTCAAGTATCAAATGATTTATCCATTGTCAATGATGTGATTTTTCGTGGAGATCAATGTGTCCCTCCATCCATTTTTAGAAACAAACTTTTTCATGCAGCTCATGAAGGTCATTTAGGGATAGGTGCCACCTCAAGAAAACTTAAAGAACACTTCTGGTGGCCAGGTCTAGATGGAGATATATCTAATTGGATTAACAATTGTAATACATGCCTGGTTTCAGATAAACATTGGAAGACATCTCATCTTCCTTTACACTGTGTTCCTTTGCCTGAGGAGCCTTGGTCCAAAATTGCAATTGATTTTGCTGGCCCTTTTGTTGTTTTACCTCAGCATAGACAGTATATTATTACACTCATTGATTATCATTCAAAATGGGTTGATTTTGATTTTTGAGAAACCCCAAATTCTCATGCTGTCATGAAATTTCTTAACAGAGTTTTTCTAGCTGAGGATTCACCAAGAGAAATTGTTACGGATAATGGGTCACATTTCTGTTCTTCCTTAATACAGGAATATTTTAACACACATGACATTAAACATCTAAGGGTTGCATTGTACTCTCCTTCCTCGAATGGTCTCATTGAAAGAATGAATAGATTAATCAAGGAGGGCATTCAGTCTGCAATTTCCACCAATGTTGACGTTGAAGACTTTCTAAGAAAGAAGATTTGGTCATACATTGATACTCCTCATTCCACTACTGGCATATCTCACTTTAGATTACTCAAAAAAAGAAATCCAAATGAGAACATTTGCCCATCTTGGATAAAAGGTCTTTCAAGTAAAGATAATAATTGCTTAGCTTGTAATGATAAGCATATTTTTAAAAGAAATGTCTTGGCGCAACAGGAAGTACAAAGGAGAAGCTTTGATTCTGTTGTTAAACCTTTTGCACATACATACCAAGTTGGTGATTGGGTCTTGATCAAAAATCCATGTAGAGTCACTAAAGGTGTTTCGAAATCTTCTCTACCTACACAAATTATAAAAGTTGCAAAGGGGTCTGTTTTTTTGGATAAAAAGGGGTGGTGGAATAAAAGAGCTAAAGTTAAACTTTCCCCTGAACAGGCCAATAGAATTCGGATGACTAAACACTCTTTTGACATATCTTCTTGTTCTCATTTCCCCATTGGCTCACCTTCCGACAATTCTCACACACAATCCTTTCAAACTGCTCCTAACAGCCCTTCTCAATGCACTTCTCAAGACTCAAACTCACAGATCAATTACACCTCTCCCACACCCACAACATCTGTATCAATCAGACCTACAAGGAACTGTTCATTCCCTGCAAAATTTAAGGATTTTTATCTGTCTTAATTTTTCTTATTCTAACAGTCTGTTTTTCCTTTATTAAAAAAAGGGAGATGATGTAGAGTACGTAGACATGTCTTTATACATTGTCCCTCTTTGATGTCATATGTTTATCGCGCATTCTTGAAGACCTGTTTACCTTCAAGGAGTGCTCGCGTCTTGCCTCTGTTGCGGTTAGAATTCCGAACTGAAGAATGGGTTGTCAGCAGTTGGACTTCTTCCGGAACAGACGTGCTCCAGTGACTTTCTTTCCCTTCAAGAAGAATAAATCTACTAAAAGCAAGGATTATCAATCTTGAGACTTTATTTATATTGGCTTACATGTGTTTGGAATTTTATCTTTACATGGATGTGAAACAATGATACACTGCTTTTAAAGGCTGTTTCTACAGCTTTGATTCAGGCTTCAAATGAAGGACCTAGACCTGTGATCACCACACTTCTTAAAAGAGACACTCAAATAGAAGCATATCCAATAAAGAGCCACCCTGGAAAAAAAACAATTATTAGGTTGTGTTGATCTAATATAGGATTTGTATTGCCTCACGTGCTACCAATATATCGCGGGTAAAAGAACTTGGTTGAAACAGTATGGCTCTAATAGTGTACCACATGCAGTTCGCAGACTATTGGGTTCATTCAGATCATACGCAATCCATTTCACCCAAGCTGCTAATAGCCACTATTTTGAATCCTTGGACTTCTAGTTTCTTTTTCCACATTCCAAAAATTAGTTTCCATGTCTCAGACGACGAGAGTACCTGGATAACAAACAAGCCCTACGCTGAAATGGAAGGGAAGGTTGTTTTTGGAACTGGCTCGCACTGAAAAAAAAAAAAAGAAACGGCGCCCTTGTGAAACGGATGCCAGAAGAGCCTTTGGGCACTGGAAGTGGCTTGCGACACATGAAAATAATGAAAAAAATGGCGGTCAGGGGTAATGGGAGGGGATTAGAAGAAATAGTACCTAATAAAAGCGGACAGCCACAAATCAATGAAAATCAATCCGAAGTTGAGTGGTGCTCCTGTACAAGAAAACGAAAGTGATGCATCGGGTTTGGAACCAATTAGGAGGCTGCAAAGAAGAGCGACACTTCAATCAACCTATGGTAAGCAGCAGGCGGGATTACAGTCGGTATAGTGACTACCACAGGTCTTGCAGACAGCACACACACGCTGATGCTCGACCTAAAAAAGTTGGCAAAAGCACTTGCAAACAGCAGTGTATCTCTGGAATAAACCTTCTCCTGTCTATCTCTTTAGCTGAAATAGCTGCATGGCACTAATTTTGGCATCTTCAAAGTGGAACACCTCTTAAGAGGCGAATATTTAATTTTTAGGTGAGTTTTTTGGATGATGTAAAATTCTCCTTTTAAAAACAGACAATGTGAACTCTTTCTGCTTCTTTTCCTGTTACAAATTACATTTCATTTGTTTTCTCCATGCTTTACGGCAGGCGTATACAATTGACGGGAATTAGAAGGTTTTACAAGGAACTTTTGCTTTGCCCACAGGCGTAGTACTCCATTTTAGTGAGTTTTAATATTTGAAGTGGTGCAAGACAGTTTATCACAGTCAACTCTCTGTCTTACTGACAATACATCCGTCCTTTCTTTACTATGCTAGCCATGGATGTCATGTAGGGGTCGCAAATGCGGCCCCTGAATTGACCCTTGTGACCCCTAGCACTGTCTTTGTGACCCATGGCCTTAATGTTTGAAAAAACAGTGCCAGGAACACAGTGGCAGCTCTTCCTTATGCATGTCTTTTGGGGCTCCAGTTTTCTTGTTTTCTGTCAGATTCATGTTGTACTAATAGTGAATAATAATATAGTATCCACTATTAGTGTAATAAAGAATGAGTACAATTAGCTTGTTTATGACCCTGATAGCTGATGGGGTCTGGTTTTGTTTCTGGTGGCTAGGCTGGCCACGTTTCCTGCCTGGAGCACTTCGGCGCTGTACAAACCAACATTGCAAAACAAATGGCTTTAAAGCCAACTCACTTCAAAACCATTGTTTTTCACAGTTGTTTGGTTCATGTTTCCTGTAGGCTTGCCAGTAGGAGCACTATCTTTCAAGGAGAAGAGAGGTTTGGGGTTCTCTTATGCTTGGTACAGTACACATATGATTAGGACACTTCAAAGTTCAATGATCACCACCTGCTCACTGCTCACCACCTTGACCTGCTCTGTCATCATGTCTTCCATCCACTCCAACCCGCCCGCTGCCCCCGACCCCTTCCCCCACCACCTCCACAACCTTGCAATGAACGCAATCAGCACGCAACTCACCAGAATCCTCAACACCTTCATCTCCACAGCAAACTTTCTGGACAGATGGAAACATGCAAACGTCAGACCCCTCCTAAAGAAGACCTTTCTGATTCCAACGATCTCAAAAATTATCGTCCGATCTCCCTGCTCCCCTACACAGCCAAAGTTCTCGAGAAAGCCATCAACCAGCAGCTCATCGATTTCCTGGACCAAACCCATCTTACTGGATGCCTCTCAATCAGGATTCTGTGCCAACCACAGCTCTGAGAGTAAACTGATTGCCACTACAGACGACATCAGAACACTCCACGACAGTGGAGAAACCTTGGCCCTGATCCTCCTCGACCTCACCGTGTTGTTCGACACAGCCTCCCACAAAACCCTCATCAACAGACTCCACAACATAGGCATACAGCAAGAAGCCCCTAAGTGGATTGCCTCCATCCTCACAGGATGCACACAGAGCATCTGACTGCCTCCCTTTACCTCGGCACCCAAAGACATCATATGTGGTGTACCACAAGGATCATTACTCAGCCCCACCCTGTTCACCAGCTACATGAACACCCTTGCAGATGTCATCAGATCCCACGGACTCAACATAATCTCCTACGCAAATGACACTCAACTGATCCTCTTGCTCACGAGGACCCCTCCAACGCCAAAAACAACTTCTGCAACGCCATGGCCAATGTCGCCAAATGGATGGGAGGCAACTGCCTCCTACTCAACTCCAACAAAACTGAAGGCCTGATCTTTGGGAAGAACACCTCCGCATGGGACCACAGCTGGTGGCTCACAGAACTCGGAGCCTCACCCGCACCGAACGACCATGCTCGCAACCTCGGCATCATCCTTGACAGCCAACTGACCATGAAATGACAAGTTAACGGAGTTGCCTCTTCCTGCTTCAAAACACTTAGCATACTCCACAAAATCTTCAGCTGGATCTCAACCAACACCAAAAAAGCTGTCACTCAGGCCCTCGTCACAAGCTGTTTCGAATACAGCAATTCTCTCTACACCGGCATCTTCACCCAGCTCCCAGAAGACTCCAGACCATATACAATGTTGCAGCCAGACTCATCCTGGACTACCCAAAACAAACCACATCCCCCCCCCCCCACTTGCGAGACCTCCACTGACTTCCAATCCTAAAAAAATGCCAGTTCAAGCTCCTCACACATGCTCCAGCTCTGTACAGCCCCTTTGCTGGCAGACTTCAGAAAGAGACTGAAGACTAGACCCTTCGACAGAGACACAGCACCCAGATACCCCGAGGGGTGACAGTGCTGCGCTTTACAAATGCAGTTTATTTGAAAGATTGATTGAAAACAATGTATTTCTTTATGCAGTGTCCATTGCATCACATTTCAGTTTAGTGCATTCAGTTATAATATTGCTTTTGTTGGTAATTGTTAGAAGTGATTCTAATAATGGACTTAGAAACCTTTATATGCCAAAACCACTGCCATGATGACGATGTTAGTAAACAAAGAGGAAAGTCAGTAGTTCTTGCCCGCTATATGTGGCTTACAGTGCTACTGTAGATGGAATATCATTAGAGTCTTTTGTTTTTGTGCAGCACATACCCTGAACTGATGTACTTAAACATGCCCTCAAGATGATGAAGGAAAAGGAAGACCTGAAAAAAACTCAAATGCCTAGCATCACACAATGTGATCAAGTGGAAGCTATCATTGATGCAGGGTTTCCTGGTCTCCGAATGTGCCGTTTGACCACTGCGTGGTTATCTCTTTTTCTCTCCATTTTAAATCAGAGCTTAATGCTTTGTGTTTAATTCTTTGCTTAGTTTTTAATTCTTTGAGCACTAAATCACTGCACTGTGGAAAAAACATCCGCACTTTGCATGTTTCAGAAGGATTGGTGGTGGTTTTAGTGTTTGGGTAGGGTAATGTTTTAATGCATAAGCTCAAATGAAAACCAGAGCACCCACCTCTGGTCAGTGCATTGAGTCCCTTTGCTCCACAGAGATAAAATGATCAATTAATTGTTATCCAAAGTTAAATTATTTCACCCCATACAACTAGTCATTCATTCATTGAGCCATGTCTCCAAACTCCATACATCTATTTAATGACTGCCCAAGGTTCTATAATGAACACGCATTGGCAAAGCCGATTGAATTCACCTATGAGGGATCTATTGGCTTTGTCACTGTTTTTTAGACATGTTGCTCTCAGCGTGGCGGGAAGAAAAGAAAAAAGTACTATGGCGTGGCAATCGCTGACTGCGTAGCAGCACTATGTTTTTCCTTACTTTCAGTCATGTGGCACAGCAACCTGTGCTGCTGTGTCATATGTCTGAAAAATGTTGACAAAACCTATAGATCTTGCATAAGCAAAACCTCCTGGCTTTGCCAATTCTTGTAATTGGGGGGGGGGGAATTTGTAACCTTGGCTTGGAAAGAGTCATATCCTACCCACTGTTTCCAGTGCAGCTCCATTTATGCGGTCGCCCATCTTTAAACTACCCCTCTTCCGTGAAGGAACAACTTTGCAGGTGTGGGCATGGCCATCTCTGTATGTGGCCCCAGTGGCAGCATTGTGCACTCATTCTGATGCCATCAGCCAGCTGGGGTGTATTCCTGAGTTTCTGGTGAGTGGAGTCCCTGAATCATTCAGAGATGGTTAGTGAGGAGGCCTTGATGTCTGGTAGTGGTGGCTGCCACTGAGTAGCACGGGGGGGGGGTTTGACAAATAAATTAAAATATGGCTTACTTTGCTGCCGGACCGCCGCTTCGCATTGTCCTCTGTAGCAGGAACCACAGGCTCCCCTAAGTCAATCACAACACTGCAATGCAGTGTTGTGATTGGTCTGAGCTCAGATGGGGACAGGGGGTCTGTGCATGTTCCTCACAAGGCTGTGTAATGTGGCCTGGTAGGGAACATGCAAAGTGTGCATGACTGTTTGGCCAGCCCAGTAGGGCCGGCCAACCCGTCATGCTCACTTAAGTGCCCACCGTTCCTCCCCATGCTGGTTGTGATGACAGCAAAGCCCTGCCCCGTAAAGCTGCATGACATAGGGAAAATAAAATGATAATAACATAGTGTTATTATCATTTTCTTTTTCCTTTTCCACTGCAAAAAGTGCAGTGGGGGCGGCACTACTCTGCTTTAGCAGATGAGCAGCCACTGGTGTCTGGACAAAGCATTAGTCTACTTTTACTAAGCATATAATGCAGCTCTTGATGCAAAGAAGTGAACACGTTTTTTGAGACTGTGGCCCTTCTGAGGAGACTTGCGGGTAGATTTTCAAATATTTTGCGCTGGATTAGCATCACAAAAGTGACGCTAACCAGCACAAAATGTTTTTGGGGGCAGTCACTTTCCAGTGCAAAGCCTGTTTTGCTCGGGAAAGTACCCTAAAAGTAGGGCACAGCAGAATGAAGCACTGCTTTGCATTACTTAGCACCAAGGGGGCGTTACTTCAGTGGTACATGGGTGTTCCCATACAACCACCCATGCCTTTTGATGCAAAACCCTATCCACAAGGAATTGTAGACAGGGTTTAGCGCCAAAAGGTAACACCACTTCAAAGGAGGCGTTAACTGTAGAAATGTTTTTATTTCTCCTTTCTTTTCCGACTTTGCATCCCTGCTGCACTTTACAGCACACATACAAAGTGGGAAAAGCTTTTAAACTTGTCTAGGTATGTTATTTTGTACAGAAAAGCTATCCTTCCTGTATAAAACACCTATGCTAGACACACCCTAGTGCTATGGCGCTAGGGTGTGTGCATGGCACTCAGCAGCTAAAATCAGCGCCAACGCTACATTGCGTGACAGCGAGGGAGAAGCGTTGTGTTGCGTGCCCATTTTAAAAATCTGGACCTAGGGCTGAGTATGTGGCTGAATTTCTCGCGGTTCCTTTAGTGCACGTGGACATTTATGTCACCTGCTTGTGCCTTCATCCTGAAGTGAGATGCCCTTAAAACGCCCGACGACTAGCTGGGAGATGTTACATTTTCTGGGGACTGTAAGCACTGTTCACGAGATGGGGCCTTGGGACTAATCATCAACTTTGCTTTCCGTTGCAACTTGGAACAGTAATGCCACTTTACCAATTCTTGAAATTGCTGTTCTGATGCCCCGGCTGTTTCTTTCAATAAATTACATTATGCTCCTGTCTCTCTTCCTTTGATGTAAACCTCATCCCGTCCGTCAGCCTCTGATAAATGACTACAACTGAAACGCCCACACGATGATTGTGGAAGAGATAGATGTTTTGAAACTCTGTACCTTTGAGTGACACAACGAAGGCCTGCTTTTCACTCCAAGCATGTTTTATAGAGTAAGATAGTTCAGCTGCTTTATGCACCTTCTGCAGATATTGTGCAACTGAAAGTTAACACTTTCAAAATGTTGGTTATGGCGAGCTCAGCCGTTTATCCTTGCAAGGTAATATGTTTGGTGAAGATGGCATGTTTTTCTTATGCAGCTGCCCCAAATTGAAATGTCGGAGCTATCAAGCAATATACAAAAATCAAATTGTCCTTAATAGTAGATGTGAGGGATTGGATTTGACTGTTTGTAAGGGGGCATGGGTGTGGAGATGATTTTGGACAAAAGCTGGAGAGGTTCATGTGGGGAATAGCACTTCTTTTCCCGATTTCCCTCACCCCGCATGTTATTACAATGCGGTCGTTACAATGACCGCGTTGTAACAACGCAATACCATTACCCCGCAAGTCGTTATCACGACTTGCAGAGGGGGGCGCTGGATGTTGGAATAGTATGATTTTCTATTCCAACTCCAGTCTGTGCGGACAGTAGGGAAGGTGTTCGATTTAAAATCCAACACCTTCTCTCCCCCTCTGATGCGGAAAAATAAGTGCCGCTCCCCAAAAATAAGTGCTGTGGTCCACACCGGCAACCACTGACTCAAATTAAGCACTGGCTGTGACATGGAAGATCCAGGGTGGATTAAAAGATTATTCTATTCCAGTGTGTAAAATTTAAATTTCGCCCACTAATTTTTGTGATGTTGACAATATTCAACTTCATGACTATTGTGAAGGTTGTCAACGTTGCACAACATCGCTTGTAGTCAAATATTTCTCTCAAAATAAAATATTGTATTTTAGAATTTTCCTATCAAAACTCTATTTGCGAGATATTGCTCCTGCTGAAAGGGTTATTCTGCATGGTGTTCATCACCCCCCATAAAATATGGAGAGATTGTTCTCCCGTAAAATTTTCTTTTAAACATGTGAATATTTTTGAGCGAGATGAAGCTTGCAAAATGTTGAAAAATCTCCATGAAACATATGGATGAAAATCTATGCGTACTTATATATTTTTGGGGGAAATGCCCATGCGCCTGCTCAGTTCCTCTATTACCTGACCAACCTTCCTAGATTAGCAGCTCTGTAGCAAGGAATTCAAGTTCAAAAGTAATAACAAGTAGAAACGTCACCATCTACATGAAGAGTGCATGTGTTTGCAAACATAGATAAATAACTAAAATACAATAATGAAAAAAATACCCATTGAAACAAAATGGAAAAAAAGAATGGCCGACCTTTGTTGCTATGGAAGTGGACTACTTTTTTAGACGGATGTGTGCATACACAGAGACCAAATGCCGTCGCTCACATTGAAGAGTCAATCAGCGAAACTGAGCTGTCCCATTGCCCCATGCTGTATAATGCAGTGGGCAGAAGTACAGTGAGAATGATGCTGGAACAGACCAATAAATGACAAGAGCTCATTAGAAGCCCCTGTTTCTATATATGCATATGCATGTATTTTATGTTTTTTTTTAAATAATGATCCTGTCGAGACAGATAATGAAAACATCGCCCACAACCAAAAATATTAAGGAGGAAACCTGTGTAAAAAACTGGAAATGTCAGTGCAAACCATGTTCTTTTTCATGGCACCTATAAAAATAATTTTTTTGATGAACGATTCTGCATGTGTTTGGACAAGCATAGATCCCGAACGGGGTAGATCCGGTGACTTCTTAAAGAGTAGGAAACCAATAAAAATCCAGAGGTGCTTTGTGTGCAGATTATACATCGATTCATTTTTATTGAGGATTCACTTTCAAATTAATCCGGGAGAAATTAACAAAGGCTGTGACATAAAGATGGTGTTTGACAAGCCAAAATATGAATAATGATGGAAAATTACTTATTGTCTAGCACATAAAAATGATTAATGAAGTACCACCGCAGGGTTATATAAAAATAAAAGAGATACACACTCCCCTCTAATGGCTACAGAATAATATGAAAAATATGAATAATAACCAAGCCTGAGCCATTTCAAGCATCAGTATTTCTGAAAGTTGTGAGGACATATTCCTTGATGAATGTGCCAATATACATTTAATACCCACATGACAAAGTACATTGGCATGATATAGCTATCATTGTCATTTTTCTTACTAGAAGTATACCTGCTACACCTACCGAAACAAAACTAATTGATACAGAAAGAAGGGAAGAATGAAGATGCAATAAAGCTGCATTTTTAAGACAGATTGAGGAATGACCACAATGCGTTTCCATGGTAGACATAAATCAGATCTATTAAAGAACTAATGCACACATATATTACAGTGTCATGTAAAATTGTAGTTCGTGAGGGTTTGCACTGCCTCATCCTCAATCTCCCATTGCTTTTCATTTTCTCTTTACATTTTGATAGATAAAGGAAAATTCACATCAAAGGGATTGGAAATAGATGCCTGTTAACTCACACGGTGCCACTGTATGACACACGATCTTGGCTTGGTCACCCGGTGAGGAGCGTATATCACAGGTGGCCGGCTCGTTTCCAGATGCTTTGAACTTCTGATGTTCATTTAGGGGTGTGAAAACACCCCAGGACATTGGCAGCCACCTCATCAAGTATGTGTTTTTTTTTGGAGGAGGGCGCTTGGGGCCAAGTTGGGGCAAATGGACCTCTTAGGTACTTCTCGGCATGAGGCCCCACCCCTCCAAGGCCCTACCCCCTCCCAACACTCTAGTTTTTATTTTAGCTGGCAGGTATGTGTTAGACTTAGCTTTTTCTGCAGGTTTATCCCCGGGCTTTTTGATTTTTTACCTCCTGTTTTTGACCTTGTTTTTGTTGGTTTTAGGACTCTGGGCACTTTACCACTGCCATTCAGTGCTATAGTGCATATGATCTCCATGTAAATTGTGTTTCTGGATTTGTGCTTCCATGATTGCCTTATTTAATTTACTACTAAGCCCCTAGTAATGTGCACCTGTGTGCCCAGGATGTTTAATTCAAATGCTGCTAGTGGGCCTGCAGCACTGATTGTGCCACCCACACAAGTAGCCTTTCAAAGGGTTCTCAGACCTGCACTGCAGTGTCTGCGCTCAGTTTTTACTGCAATGTCGACATGGCAACTGCACCCTCTTGCCAGGCCCTAAGCTTGCCTTTTCTTACATGTAAGACACCCCTCAGGAAGGCCCAAGATACCCCGTGGGCATACACTGCGTATGTGAAATGTAGGACATGTGCTAGCGTGTGTTGCATGTCCTAATAGTGAAATACTGTGTATTTCATTTTCACTGTTGAAAGGCTATCCCTCCCATAGTTTAACATGGGGGCTGCTTGGTAACATTTTACCAAGGCATATTTCCATTGGGAGCTGATAAAGAAATGAAGTTTATTGTGCCTGAACCCAGGATTTAAAAAAAAATCTTTTAGTAAAAATGATTTTTATATTGTGTTTGAAAATAACACTTTTAGAAAGTGGGTGTTTTCTTGCCTAACCATCCTGTGTGCCTTTGCCTTTTGTTTATTCCCTGTCTGGGCTTAGAGTGACAGGAGCAAGGGATGTGTATTCACACTAGAAAGACACAAGGGGGGTTGAGATGTGTCCTGCCTTTCCTGGATGACTCATAGCCAGGCTGAATAGACCTGGCTGCATTTAGAGTATTCGGAGGAGTTGTTGCTTGCACCTGAATGGACTGTGGCTGCCTCTCACAAAGCTGCCTCCACCTCCTGTGGGGAACCAGGCCTGAGCCAGGATGAACTGGTTTATGTGTGCCAAAGGAACATTATTTGTACCAACTTCAAAGGAAAATGTGGTATAAATATTGGGGCCTTAACCCCAGAACTTTAGATTACTGCTGGACTAAGGAACCTGCCAGGAAGAAGGGCTGGAAGAGCTATGAGGAGAGACCACCACTTTGCTGTGTGCTTTGCTGGGTTGGCGTGCAGTTGCTGCTTCTGTCTTGTGCAGGGAAAGGACTGGACTGTTCTTCCTGCATTCTAAGTATCTCCAAGAGCTTGATGTAGAGCATGCCTCCTTTTTGGAAGTCAGAGGGATATTTATCTAAAGCTGGAGTGGTGTCCTTTTGTAGTGTTTTTACTGTATTACTGTTTGTTATATGAAAATGCTTTACACACTGCCTCTGAGATAAGCCTGACTGCTCATGCCAGGCTACCAAGGGGGTGAGCAGGGGTTATTTTAGACTTGTAATCCCCTTATTCTGACAAGATTTGTAGATTCTGTCTGGCTTAGGTGCATAACCTAGCCAACTAGAAAAACCAATGTTCTCACAGTTTAGAAATATAACCATTAGGAAAATGCAACCAACAAAGCTGGTAGTGTGGCTCCCTCCGCCTGTTGCTAAAATATGTGGTGATCTGTAAGTCACATGGTCAAATCCTGGCTGGGGGGACTTAACCTCTCATCCTTTTAAGCAGTTGGACTGATTAACATTAAGGACCAGATAGACGGTTTTTCTGAATTATCGCCTGTGAAAATATTAATAAAGCACCATGGCACTCATTACATGTGACATGTTAATTGAAGTTGGTGTCAATAATTAGAAATACCAGGTCCATCGGATTTATGAGTACAGCAGCAACACTATTGCATCACTGTTGAAGTCTCTGGGTGAAACACCAAGGACAACATGTAGCAATCAACACAAAAAGCCCAAATTCCACATGTTATCCCCCCCTAAAAAAAACCCTCATAATCCCAATTATTTCCCCTCTCTGAAAAGATGGACGCTGGGTAATTGAGCTCTCACTCCCCGGTTCGGAATAACCTTCTTTTTGCCAACCGGAGAGACTTTTGGCACTTCCTCATGGCCCGGGGGGCTGCTGGAGGGCTGAGGACTGTGGCAGAGTTTTTATCAGCACTCTGGGCACCATCCCTCTTTTGGCCCACTTTCATGACTTTGTGGCAGTTTGGGGTTGGCGTTTTTCCCTCCATTTCAGCCGCTGACAGGATTTTGTGTGCACGCTCTCTCCCTGTGAATTTGTTCTCCTTCAGGTACCTGCCTAGGTCCTATTGGCCTAAATGACTGATTATTCCTCTGCGATTACGTACGTTTCCCCCTTCTTGAGGACTTCCTCTTTTCTCCTTCAGCTCCTCAGTTAACTATTTCTCTGGTGGTTCTTTGTTCTGCATCTCAGTTCTGGGGGTGTCTTCTCCACCATCGTTGGATTGTACTCTGCAGTGTTGGCCAGTCAGTTTGATCAGTGGCCTTCCCTGATTCTTCTGGTCTGTTGCTGGTGCCTTTTCTCATCCAAAATGTCCCTCTGCTTCATGCAAACAGAATCCTGGTAGTGGTAGTAAACGTCTTAAAAAAGGTCTTGCTTCTCCCACAAAATGTCCTCCCCTCATTACCATGGAGGATTTAATGGATAAATTAAGACAGTTTAAATCTTTAATGATAGAAACCACTTCTACTCTTCAATGTCTTGAGGATAAATGATCTTCTTTGGAGTCTAGAGTTTTTGATATTGAACTTTGTGTGACAGAGTCTTGGGATGTATCTTTGCTGATAGATATGATGGTCAATAACATTTCTGCCCTTAAAAGACAAGTGGAAGATTTAGAAAACTGAAACTGATGCAACAATCTTCATGTTTATGGCTTACTGGAAGGGGCAGAGGGGGGCAATATGATTACCTTTTTTACATGCCAATCTACCCAAGATTATGGGTCTTACAAGCAGTTCCCCTCTTAACATTCAACGAGCAAATCGTCTTGGACCCAGACCCTCCAACACAACTTCTGCTCCCAAATCTAGAGGACTCATCATCCTTTTTCTCCAATACATGGATTTAATGCAAGTCCTCTCTGCATCCAAACAGTGAAAGCAGATGATCTGGGCAGGTCATATGATCTTTATCTCTCAAGATGTCTCCTCAGTTACCACTTGGCGTAACATGTGCTGTCTACTATTGCAACACTTTTGTGTTTATGCAGACGTCAGACCCAGCCTCTGTACCCAAAGCCCATATGTTGTACCATATAAAATTGACGGATGGTTGGAGCAATGCTGTTGCAAGGGTGGGAAGATGAGAAGAAATATATAAGAAGGACACTCTTTCTTGTCACTCTGTGAAAACATGTACATTAACTTCTGCTATGAGACTGCAAGGGAGGTCACATGCATCCAACATCAAAACAAGATTTGTGAGAGTTCCATAATAGAATCCAATGACATGATATCCCAATGAAAACAGACTATTCTCATTCTGACACACTTCCACGGGGTCAGAGAAACTCACAAGACTAGCCAGCCATGGATTCTTGGGTGGCTACCTCACTCCAAGTAATTATAGACCCAGGGTCTGGAAGAGCATGGGACCTTAATAAATATTTGGTTCACAAATCCGGATTTGTGTCTCAATACACCTGGATATAAAGTCCCTGCTCTTTCTGGGTCCTAGGGCTACGGATCTTTGCTGTAGGTAAAGAATTAATCAAAAGCAGCAAATAAACATTGGAATTACATGTCACAGTTAATCATCAAATATTGGGAGTCAATGATGACATTTTGGTATGACTTTAAAGGGATTTATTGATGTCTTTTAGTAAATATTTATTTAGTAGCTATAAATAAGTAATACATTCATCAGTAATGCACAGTAGAACAATTGTATAAAGCATGTTCCATATAAACAGCGTACCTATTCTAAATATTACGAAGAGAAAAGTTTCTTGAACTAATAAAGAGTTCGAAATCAAGAGGGAGAAGCATAAAGTTTTAAGCAATATAAGTAGTACTTCTCATGAAAAGAAGTTCAGAAATTTAGTGGACTCTCAGAAAATTATAGCATAAATTCTGGCAAGGTAAATAAGTAAAGGACTTCAGAGCACAGAGAGTCTGAGAAGTTCTCTCGAGTGTGGACAGTGGGAAATCTGCATCTGCCAAAGATGATCTCCCTCTAGTCTAGGAACACACACTAATATAACAATTTGATATCTAAAACTAATCCAATTGTTACAGTAGCCCATCTTCTTCAACCAATGATGTTCTAATGTCCACCGTCTACGCTGTCTTGAAACAAATACTTACAAATATTAAGTGTTACATGTACATTACTAACAACATTGTACAACTTGTGGTTTGGTTAATAGTCACCTTTTTTCTAAAAGACAAAATATTTCACAGTTAAATTTGTCATTCCACAAATTAAATAATCTCGTTCTCACATATTCTGCCTTACTACTGTTATTCATGAAGAAAAGTTTAGGTAAGATTTAACTACATTACAATTGTATTATATGGGTAATGTATCTATGGTAAGGTTGTAAACTACCTTTTCTATTAGATTATGTTGCTTAAACACATTTTATCATTAAGCTCTTTACTTATTCACATTACGAAGAATGTTGACAGAAGGTCAGTAGAAAAAATAAAAGGCAAACTGCATCATAAAGCATTTCTAACTTGACATGCGATCCTATTGAAGCCTAGGGCTCCTATTTGCCATTTTAAAATGTGGCTTCTCATTTTAGGCCTACACATTATTTCTACATGTTATTGCAAAAATGTGCATTTATTAACAACGCTGCATCATCTCCATTCCTCAACTTTCTACCTCCAAATCATTGTTTCCAGGTTGGTTAGTTTAATTAGTTCAGTGGAAGCAAAATAAAACTACAACACCCAGAATGCATGAGGTGATCACACGAATGTCCAGGATTAGATATATTGGCCGTAATGACCTCAAGGGAGGTGGTCAGCCTAATGGATATGATATAAACCAAAACCGGGGGAGACCTTATGGAGAAGGTCATGGCTGCCAAAAAAACTTTAAACATGAGCAGAAAAAACCCTATACAATTAATAGAGAAAAACACTCAGAATCAGAAAGCATAAAGAGGCGAGTTGTAGGAACACAAAGACACATGTTGTGACTGAGGAATTTTTGTTTCAATTGCATCTTCCATCATTCTGAGTCAAATCAACAGCAGACTTAAACTTCAATGAACCTGAGGGTACTGCTGAAGTTGGTTAACCATGTGCAGTATAAAAATAAACAAAGTGTGAATCCTCCCTATCTTAAAGGCATAGCAAAGGCTCTATGAAGTAAGGTTTTTACTTTGGAAGGGCTCTGTCTAGAGACTGCTTAATTTGCGCTTAAGGTGTGCGAAAAAGCATGGTGCAGGTGACTCCAATTGGTTGGCACCAGCGTCTCTTCTTTATCAGAGGAAGCAACCCGAAATTCCAGCTCCTACTGCCATCAGATCTCACAAGGGACATAAGGACAAAGTGCTTATTTTGAAAAGCCATCAGTACAAACAATGTTGGGGGAGGAGCTCGTCGTCACCATTCCAGCCAGGATAATGTTAGCAAAGCACGTGACAAAATATTAAGATCTGACTTGTCCTCTAAGGCTATAAAGACTTACCAGATAGTTTAGAAAGTCCAGCCTTGGCCTCGGTTCCCATGTTTAATAGGTTTGAAGTCCTCGCACCCCCTGTCGAGTCGATTCTGGGGGGGGAGTCCTTCCAGCAGTAGAGGGATACAGGGAGTATCTTGTGTGGCTTTAACCCAGAAGCTTGAAGAGGTGGCTACTCATACCACAGTTCTGGAGCAGGAGGTGGCTACCTTGCAGCAAGACATTGCTAAGAATGCTGCTGGCGTAAATCGACTGTCTAAGCAGAGTCAAGAGGTTAAGGAAAATCTAGAAAGGTTTGAAAATCACTCACACAGAAACAATCTCAGACTCTTCAATGTTCCTGAATCTGTGGAAGGTTCGGCTATCAAAGCCTTTGTCATTACACTTTAGCAGGATACAGCTCTGAAAAATAGGCCTTGTTTCTGAGATTCAGCGTGTGCACCGGGATCCATTTAAAAGAAATCCCCAAAGACAGAAACCAAGGAAAAGTGTAATTAATTTTCTCTTGTAGACAGTAAGGAGATGATTTGACTGCTGCATTAAGGGAAGGCTCCTATTCTACTGGAACGTACTCATTCTCCATAAGATCACATGTGTGTCATGTCACTGGCCAGAAGCAGTGGGAATTGGGGAAGAAGATGGAGGAGCAGAATAAGCTCGGTGCTAAAGCGCAGTTGAAATTCCCCGCCACGCTTCAGATAATGTGGAGTAATCACATGTACCATTATCGATCAGTGGAGGAGGCGGATGGTGTAATTGATACAATTAAGACAGGAGCAGGTCCTTGATCTAATTGGAATGGGGGTAAGGAGAGGTTGGGTCAATTTTTGTTTTTATTGTATTATGTTAGTTCCCCCCGAGAAGAAGACCATTAGGCATTAATGCCTAAAAATTATGGGAGGGTTTCCCAGCATGGGGAGGGGATGGGGGCACAGGGATGGGATAGGGACTGGGCATGAGGTAGGGAGAATTGGGAAAAAATCTTAAAAATTAAGTCCTCAATATCACCCTTGTATATGAGCATAGCGCAGCAGGTCTCAAATTATTTACATGGGGGGGTCTAATGTGTTAACCTTGTTGTCCTGGAACGTAAATGGCCTAAGGGCTAAGCGTAGGCAGAGGTTAATTATGAGGTATCTGGCAAAAAGCCTAGCCCATGTCATACTCCTGCAGGAAACTCATTTAGATGCTAGAGAGGGTAGGGCCCTCCTCTCCAAATATGGTTGGATAGAACATGTTCTGGTTTCAGAGCAGACTTAGCATTGTAAGGGTGTAGCAATTGTGATCAGGAGGGGGGCAGGGTGTGTTATAAAATCCTCTAAGACTCACAACTTTTTCTAATTTGGAGTGGAATCAAATGGAGGTTACATCCCAATAGTTATCAGGGGAGACTTTAATGTTCTCCTCGATCCAATTCTGGATAGGTCCTCCCCAAAGAGTTATGCCTATGCCCCTGTGTGCTGCAGGCCCTTAGAAATATGCTATATAAACTTAGCGCTCATTGATGTGTGGAGGCAAGGGTTAGGAGCCAGCAAAGGTTTTACATTCCATAGCAAAAAATATGGCCATTTTTCTAGGTTAAACTATTTGTTTGCGATAGGATCTTGGTAGATCGTATAACAGCAGTTAGTAGTCTACCTGGCCATATTTCTGATCATTCTGCAGTCATTATGACAGTAAAAGGTTTTGGTGACCTGCCAAGGCCAAGATGAACGTTAAAAAGGGCTATCCTCTCTGATATAGAGGTTGGCAGGGCGCTAAAGCAAGCAAGTGTGGCCTACTTCCTTGATAATGTGGGGTCCACCTCCCCTGATGTTGTTTGGGGCACCTTTAATGCATATATTAGAGGGGCATTGCAACATCTGGTTCATTTTAAAACAAAGACTGAGAGATTGGCCATGAAAGAAATAGAAGATAGAGTGGGATCTTTAGAGGCTGATTTGTTGAGGCTTGACACCGGATTAAATGTAGGAAAGGAGCAGCTACAAAGGCTTTTGGAAGAGGCAAGACAGAACTATAGGATTAAATTAGATCAGAAGTGCAGGGAGCCATGGTAAGCTTGGTCTATGAAGAATTTTGAGTATGGGGAGAAAGCACTACTAGCATGGAAAGCTATGGCAGAGAGAATAAGGAATTATATTAAGCAGTTAGTAGTTAACCCTAGGGGGATCTTTCTGATAACAGGGAAGAAATGCAAGCGTCCCTTATATCCTTATTCTCTGAGTTATATACAGGGGAGATTTGCCCTGACTAAGGCTTACTTAAGGCTTGGCTGAGGAAGGCGCAATTGCCAAAATTGACAACGGAGGGCAGAGAGGGGCTTGATGCTCCCATTACTAAGGAAGAGATCCGCTTATCGCTATGTCAGAGTCGGAACAGTAAGGCTGCTGGGCCAGATGCCCTGCCGGTGGAAGTATACAAACTTCTAATAGAAGAATTGGTTTCAGTCTTGGGGAGTCTGTTTAACTCAATCTACCGACAGGGTGGGTGGATGACCAAAACGTTAAAGATGACTTAAGTCTCCCATTATGGCGAGCTGGTATTACTACCTCGGCGGACCTGATGACATCTGGAGGTCTGCTCTCTTAGGAAGTTTTAAAAGCGAAAGTTGGATATAGCCTTTCAAGGTTCAAATTTGTGCAGCTATCTTCCTGGTTTGTGGCTTCGAAGCTGGAGATAGGGAGAGATTGGGATTTTCCCTCCAGGATGTAAGACCAAAGAGTAAGAAAGTCGCAACTTGGTCTTGGAAACTCGTGGCTGCTGATGAGAAGAATCTAACCCTCCCAGTATTTAATGTGGAGAGGTGTCTTTCAAGAGATGGGTTTTCTTCCTATTTGGAGTAGCTCTTTGATTAAACAAAATCTCTCAGAAATCCATTGTATAATTTCTTTGTACATAGTGTGAGAAATCGTTTTTGTTCTTTAAAGATTGTATTCTGGGACCACCTTTTCCTGTAACATTTTTCCACTATGGGCCAATCTCTTAAAGCGGTGCAGAGATCAAGGAATTGGTCCAATGTTCCTATGATTACACTGAGGCACCGTTGGAGGTGATGGGCCTGTCTAGCTATGCTAGGACCCTGAGAGCATTAAGTAGACTGCAGGGCGGATAGATCAAGCGGTCCGAGATTTGCAGATGCTTCTGGTGGTATGAGGATAAGAAAAAGAAAAAGAAATAAAAAAGTACAAATACTGTTAAATGGTATCTTTAGAACATAAAGCAATACAACAGGAATAATTGTGGACACCTTGAATAAGTAAGAAGCTAAAAGGGTTATCCAGGTGCCACAACAGGCCGGGGAATTAGCAGACCACAGGGCATGGTATTTGTTTGCTGCTGCTGTTACTTGATTCGAACAAGTGTCAAAAGCATCATTGGCATGCTTAGCACACTAAACTGGTTTGCAGCCCTGGTAGGCAATGTTCACACTTACTGTAGTCACTATCTTTATAGTTTGACTTTTCCTATTTTTTACAGGCAACCCTGAAATACAAGGCATAATCAACCACCATTTAGACAATAAGGAGACTTTGAGTGGCATTATGTGTCTAGAAAAGATATTAAAGAAATTGAAGGCAGAGGGAACACCACTCCCAAACGATCTTCGAAATGCTTTATTTAAGTATGATGTTATTTCTGGGCATGTTATTTAACGCCCCTCTGTAATCAAATCTTTCACACAAACATTATTCCAACCTCATGGAAAGGGAATATTTTCCACCCTATTTATAAGAATAGCAGGTATTCATCTCGGGTTAATAGCATTGATTGATGTCGAAGCCAAACTGTATGCGTCGTGCATACTTCAAGACATTAAAGCATGGGCTAACAAAAAACACCTTATATCGAAAACACAAACAGGATTTAGGTCAGGCATGGGGGGACAATTACAAATCTGTCAGCCCTTACCATCTTAGCAGAAAAGGCAATGCAGCAAAAATCTCATTTGCTTACATGCTTTATTGACCTTAAATCTCCTTTTGATAGAGTTCTACAAGATCGTCTCTGGGTAAAACTGTTAGAATCGGGTATCCCTGGAAAACAGCTAACACAATTATAACACTATACTGCGACACATGGGCTCAGGTTAAAGTTGCAAACGGCAACAGAGTAACGTCAAACATCTAAACAATGAATGACATGAAACAGGGGTGCGCCATAGCCTCAAACCTATTTAACTTATACCTGGCCGATTTAGACCGTCACTTGACATAAATGGAAAGTCATGCACCAAAATTGGCTTCAGAGAAAATTGTGTACTTGCAATACGCCGACAACATTGTCATATTGAGCCAAACTCCCATCGTGCTTCAACGGTCAATCGGTGTACTAGCAGGCTACATAGAGCAGCAAGGCTTGTAGCTGACTTGAAGGAACACAAAGCGATCCACCCTGTGGATGCAAAGTACAAATCATTCACAGGGTACATAAAGGACAAACAAGGACAAACAAATTGAGGTTGTAGCCTCATATAAGTATCTGGGTATTAACTTGGAGCATCAGTTGACCCTCAAACAACATCTGGCAGTATTATGGGCAAAAGAGCATTTACTAATATTTGCATTTAAGCTGATGAAAAAGAAACTAAGCTGCCCCTAACATGAACACCTGCTACCAATAATGGCAGCCCAAGTTATTACAACTGTAGCTTGGAGATTATGCACTGTAAGGAAACAGCCACTATAAACCTGTTACAAACAAATCTCTACAAAGCAATCTTTTGCTTGACAAAATCAACTTCTTCAGCCCGGATCCGGCTTGAATTGAGGTGGAAAAACCAAAAGCTGCAAAGAATGAATGCTTTCTTCAAACTATGTTGGAGATTTGATGCCTCAGTGAGTGGCTCCCTGAACAATCCATGCTGGCTGGAAATCAAGGCGCAGGTGAAGAAAAAGAATACATTCACAAAGAGGCAACATTCTTGGACAGTAGTTAATACATACTGCAGTTTGAAGCCTCAAGCATACTTGACAGCCCCATTTTTCATTGGCTTTAAAGCATTCGTCCATGTTGTACCACTTTGGGCACTTGAACAGAAAAGATCCTACTCTAACATGGGTGGGTAGCCCCCCATACCCAAGCTGTCATCTATGTGGAAAAAATCAGACAATTACCCACATTTTCTGCACTTGCCAAGCAGTCATGGGACAAAGAAAGATGCTACTCAAATCACTTTTCGTGAAACTCTACATCTGCACCTGTAGACACGCTGTCATCACCTGGTTGAGTGGAGTCTCAATGCCCGTAGCCTGTCACAGAACAACATTCTTAGTTCTGGTGAAGAATCAGCTCGGTGAGTGTTGGTACTAAGGTTATTGTGAACATGACTACAAAGGGGCTGATTAGGATGGAGGGTGGAGGCACATCCGCGGTGCTGGCGGTGGCAAAAAATGCCCTTTTCCGCACTCCATCGGCCGTCCTTGCATCCGTCGTGTTACGATGGGCATAGATAGCCCATTTCCCGTTTGCTGCAGTGTTTCTGGTTCGGCCAGAAATCTACGTCCGCACCGTTGGCGGTCGGAGCCAATATAGAGGGACCACCGTGCGGAATGCAGTTATGACCGCCGGTCAAATCACGATGCCTCAAACAGCCCATCACACCACAGCGGAGAATCCGGCCATTCGGGGACGGCAGTTGTAATGCTGCGGATAGCTCCATGTGTTCCTCACTGCTGGGAAAATGCGGTCTTTGGCCTTTCTGCAGCAATTTCGACCGCCGTAGATAGATTTTCAGCTTTTCCGGTGATGTATCCTGGAATCCGACCACCGCGGTAGGATGTTTCAGGCAGTGCATCCTAATCTGACCGCTGGTTTTGCCGTGGTACCTGAGGACGGTGCTTTTCCGCTACCACGGCGGTCGGGATGCTTTTCCGCCTACCATCGTAATCAGTCCCTTGATTAGGCTACTCCAACCCTCAAGACTTGGCCCTCCTAGGTCTCAAAATAAATAAATTAATCAATAATCAACACAGATGCAGCGGGTACTAGGTGTGCATCATTCTGACCACAAAGGCCAAACAGGGTTCATTAAGCAGTTTAAAAACTATAAAGATGACTATTTTGCACAATGCTCAGGCACTTTGTGAGTACGGGAGGAAGATCAATCAGAAAAAGGAAAAACAGTCTCAGAATTTGATAGACTCCGGACTACCCGTAAAAAACGGATGAATTACATCTTACGTACCCACCTCCCCAAACACCTGATAAACTGACCCACATTTCTATAAGTAGCAATTTGTATGATTTTTCTAAGGATTTTAATCTGAATGTTCAAGAAAATAAGTACTACATCTTTTCACCAGTACTTAATTACAAGATCTCCAAATATCAGTTGTGGGTTAGCAGGATTGTGTTTTAGTGGGCACATCTTGCTGGCTGTAGGGAAAAGCCTTGTGCCAGGATCCTGCTAGAAGTGCTGTAGCGACCAACCTATGAATAAAGAATGCTGCCTAACTCTCCATGCTGAATCACATGAGCTCCACAACCAGAGGGGCCAATTTCCATCTCCACCTCTTAAGAAAACTAAAGCCTATCCTGCCCAATGCAGCTCTCAAGATGGCAGTTCAGGCTCTCATGATTTCGAGACAAATCAACAAGGAGCTCCAGGGGAAAAGGGAGATTGGGTCGTCCCCCACTCAAGTCAGTATTACAACAAAGAGACCCAATCTACTTGGCACGGAAACTCTTTACACACTATGTGAAAAAGGACTGAGAAGTATAAACTTAACTTCTTCTGACCAACTCCCCACCATCTAGATTTGTAAGAGGGGTCCCTAATTCACAAGATTCGGTACTTATATAAAATCTGCAAGAACCTTATCCAAATGTAGCTGTCACGGTGTTCAAAAAACCAATTTGTGAAAAAACCCAGTGAAATCACAGAGGTAAACAACCCACACCGTGTATATCAGTGAAAAAATGAAAAAATGTGTGCAAAACAAGGTAGAGCCTCACATGCGCAACACCACAGCGGGCTGACACTGGTTAGATTATCACCAGTACTGCTACGTTTCTCATCATAGGTTACTACCTTGGGCAAGAACTGGACAAATGTACCAGAAAAAATTAATCAACGAAGATGAACATATGTGAATATCACACACAGCAGTCCCAAGTTAAAATTGATAAAGAACCATGGCCACCATAATTTTATTCTTAGCTCGTGGGTCAATTAAAAAATAAAAAGTACTGTATCTTGACAGACCAAATGCTGTTAAGCTGACATGTTTCATTGCCTTACTCTTATGGCAATTTCTTCAGGGCACCAGGACTTCGTCCACCTTATCAGCACACTCGTGGCGAACTATCTGTGACTGCATAAAACAAAAGGACAGATTCTTGCCATTATACACTGAACGGCAAAACGGAACACCTCCACACCACACTATATTCATACAATCTTTGTTTAAAAATACGTCAAAAACCATTATTACCCGATGTCAGCCAAGGTTTCTCATACCAGCTCAACACCGCGTCACACAGGCACTGCCATCTTTTCTGTAATCCTGTATCTCAAAACCTTTTGCAATATGGTCGTTCTGTGGGGGAAATAATTCAAATCAAAGTTTACCCAAATGGCACTAACATCAAGAGCACTTCGTAAATTAGTTACAAGGTGATTGTTTCCACAATTTCACACCCCTTTACTTCTGTGGGGTGTTCGAACCTGTTAATAATTGTGAAAATCTGTTGCCTTTCTCTGCTACAAATCCATCTTCAAAACCCCCTTTTGATTTCAAACTACACTTGTGCATATTTCAATAGCAATCGGCACCTCAATGGCCATAACGGGCGCTCGACTGCCTTAATGTTCAGCTAGTGCATTAATGACCGCCCGACTAACAAAGCAACTCACTCAAACACGACTTCACATAAAGAGTATCAGTAATCACTCCTGCACCGCCGACCATTATTGCCTAGATCTTACCGCTTGTCAGTCGCGTCCTGAGCTTTCTCTCAGCCGCGCAAAGCCTTCCACACGCCTCGCTATTATACACGCCGGCTCTTACACGGGTCACGTTTTTCTTCCGTGTCACGTGACCTACGAAAAAAGCATCAGTGCCATCTTTAAACAGGCAATAACTCGTTGCCTTTCTCCTTATATTATCATAATTCAACTCGTTCAACTGAAACAATGAGTCATCAATGTCATATCTCAAACGAATATTTGCAAAAAAACGCAACTCATATTTGGTGTCAACAAATATCCCAGTTTTGTACTCACATGGGGGGGAAGAATCAAAAAACAAACACGGGGCTCCCATCTAATATTCTGAGTTAGTAAAAGCCATCATCTATAATACAATTTACCGCTTTCACTATCAACTTTTAGGTAACTTTATTGAGACATATTTATATCTCAGTTAATCAAAGATTGTCTCTCCCATCATATTTGACATCTCTCCCACTGGGCATACTTAAAATCCACTTGATATTCACAGCATTCGCTGTATTCGCTGCCCTACATTGTGCCCCACCACCTAATCATTTTAGCTGAGGTGCAACAACCGGGTTTGTATTCAGGAATACATAGACACTCGCTTGACACAAAGGGACAGCCATCCATTTCATACAGAAATTCGATTCCATTCAATACAGTCGTTCAATCCAACTTTATCTGCTCTTTCAGAAAAAATCCAACGCGCTTCCTTACTGGCAAGTACTCTGTCCATATTGGAGACCTCACCTTTTATTCTCTCCAATACTGTCCATGTCATGGATCTAGCATCATGCCTCTCAGTGATAAAATGCTGTACAAGTCTCGTGGTCAATTTTCCTATGCTGATGGTACTCAGATGTTCCTGTATACGTATGTTGACTTTCATCGATGTTAAGCCAATGTAATGCAGCCCGCATCCACACGTAATACGATAGATAACGTTGGCTGTATTACAATTGGTAAAATGGGTCAAATGCCAGATTTTACCATCCGTCAATGTTACTCTGTTGGATTTTAAAGTCAGATCGCATACAGAACAAGACCCACACGGATAGTGGCCTGCAGGTAGAGTGGATGTTGGTTTTTCAATTTTCGAGCGTGAATGCACTAATTTGTCCTTCAAATTACATGCTCTTTTAAATGCAAATCTAGGAGGGGGCATCTTAAAGTTTGCTGTCGACAATAGATCCCAATTTTTACGCATCATCTGTCTTAATTTACTGGCTAACGGATCGTACGTCATAACCATTGGTACACACTCACTTTTCAATCTTTGGTTCTTTTCCAATAGAACACTCCGTGGAGTATTCAAAGCTCTTTTTCTTGCACTTTTTACCACTGTTCTTGGATACTGTCTCTGAATCAATTTATCACAAAGGACCTCAGATTGTTGCATAAAATCAACCGTGGAAGAACAGTTTCTCCTATACCGAAGAAATTGGCCCACTGGCAAATTATCTCTGAGGGCCCGGGAATGGAATGAATTAAAATTCAACAACGAATTTCTATCCGTTGCTTTTTGATGGACCGTCGTTCCTAATTGGCCCTGTTCAGCATGGATATCAAGATCCAAATAGACAGCAGAATGTCGGCTATACGCCCAAGTAAATCTAAGACTTTCATCTAGCGTATTCAGCCGATTGAGAAACAACCACAACTCATCCTCAGTACCTGCCCAAATGCATAGAACATCATCAATATACCGCTTCCAGAGGCGAATACTCCTCTGGAAGGGGTTGGCTGTATGGTGAATTTGATGCTCTTCAAACTGGCCCACATAAATGCAGGCCAAACTGGGCACAAAAGTTGCGCCCATTGAAGTACCCGAGACTTGTAAGAACAAGTCATTCTTGTAACAAAAATAGTTCCTAGTAAGCGCAATTTCAATGCATTGTAATACAAACGACTGTGGCGTGTCGTAGAACCATTCTCGTTCACCCAGGGCACGTGCTGCTGCAACCAGCGTCACATCCTGTGGTATACAAGTATATAATGACTCGATATCAATAGTCACTAAAAATTCTGATCGTATTTCATAACTGATAGTCTCTAGTACATTCAGGATATCTCTAGTATCCTGCACAAAAGAAGTCTGTTTGATCACTGACTCTCTGAGAAAAAAATCCGCAAATTGCGAAAGGGACTCAAGAACTGATTGCACCCCCGAGACAATAGGGCGTCCGGGGGGTGGCCGAGGGGCCTTGTGAATTTTGGGTAAAATATAGAACGCCGGTGTCCTCGGTTTAACATTAACAAGAAACTCGGCTTCTTTAACCGTGATCCATTTCTTTTCTTTTGCTGCAGATACCATAGTTTTAATGATATCTAATAGTTCATTCACAGGATCACGGGCCAAGGGTTGATAGTTTTCACGTTTACCCAAAAGCCTCAGCACCTCTCCTTCATAATCCTTAGTATTCATTACAACTATTGCACCCCCCTTGTCTGCCGAGTTTATAGTGACAAGGGGGTTGTCCTGCAGACTTTTGACCGCAAGCTAATCTTTTTTACTCATGTTGTTAAAGGTATGATTGTCAACAGTATTCTCCAAGGTATTAATTTCCTCAAGAATTTTATTCCCAAAAGCCCAAACCAACACTCGCTGCTGGAGGACAGAAACGCGAAGGACAACGTAAATCAGAAGAAAACAAAGAGGTGGGACCTTGTATCTTGTTAGCAAATAATTTTTTTATTTTAATTGTTCTCATTGTTTCACGGAATTCAATGCGGCATTTGAATTTGTCATGTACCTGTGTGGGAACAAATCCCAACCCTTTGTTCAAAACTCGTATTTCATCATCCGACAAATTATAGTTGGATAAATTCACTACAATATCATTCAAATTTGGTTCCGTCCTCGACTGCGTGTTATTCGAGGTGAAAAACCTTGCCATGTTTGGTCTTGATTGAGTCGAGTCTGACCTCTGCCCCTCTGGCCTCCTCTTCCTCTGTGTCCTCTCTGATTCTGTCCTAAAAAAGACCTCAATAATAAACCTAGATCTTCATTGGATTGCTCAGGTTGATTAAATCTTACCCTGTTGGTCTTTTCACCTTGTCCACTAGCCTCATCATCCTCACTGGATGTGTTGTCAAATGTCCAGTTGTAGGGTGTTCGTCTAAATGGCTGTCTCCCTCCCCTGGCAGGGCCCCCACGTTGTCTAGGTTCAGTTCTCTGTTGGTAATAACTGTCTTCGACATATGGGAATGCCCACTCATGGGTGAAGCGTTCTAAGTTGCGTTTCAAACCCTTTATTTTTTTATTTATCATATCGTTTTTATAATCGGAGAGGTCCTCCTGAATTCTGGATAACTGTTCCTTTGTATCAGCGAGTTTAGTATCCCTTTTGATACTTTCCTCCAATTCCAAAATCTCTTTTAGGAGGTCCTCACTTAATCTCTTTGCTGTATTGATAATTAAAATTAGCCAGTCATGGGTACACTTATTCGCGATGTAACTCCAATCAATCCGAAACTGGCTATCTTCAAGAAAGATTTGTGGTTCAATTCGTACAAGAAGACTCGCAGGGGCAGCCCCTGCTCTTAAATACTCTGTCATCAATGCCCCATGAAGGGCTATTCTGACTTGTTTCTTTTTAAGAGTACTCAACTTCTCCCATTCTTCCCTCGTTCTTTATCAATTTTAACTTGGGACTGCTGTGTGTGATATTCACATATGTTCACCTTCGTTGATTAATTTTTTCTGGTACATTTGTCCAGTTCTTGCCCAAGGTAGTAACCTATGATGAGAAACGTGGCAGTACTGGTGATAATCTAACCAGTGTCAGCCCGCTGTGGTGTTGCGCACGTGAGGTTCTACCTTGTTTTGCACACATTGTTTAATTTTTTCACTGATATACACGGTGTGGGTTGTTTACCTCTGTGATTTCACGGGATTTTTTCACAAATTGGTTTTTTGAACACAGTGACAGCTACATTTGGATAAGGTTCTTGCAGATTATAAGTACGGAATCTTGTGAATTAGGGACCCCTCTTACAAATCTAGATGGTGGGGTGTTGGTCAGAAGAAGTTAAGTTTATACTTCTCAGTCCTTTTTCACATAGTGTGTAAAGAGTTTCCGTACCAAGTAGATTGGGTCTCTTTGTTGTAATACTCTCATGATTTCAAAACTTGAATATGAGAATGTTACCCTGGTTGGCATTCCAAAAATAAAACTAACACCGCTGAGGGCTACCCTCAATGAGGCTTAACTGCTCATCACAGGCATAATGAAAAATTATCACATTACCCCGGCCCTCCACTCTCTGAAACTGGCTACCCTTTGTATCTAGGACCCACCTAAAAATAGCATGCATGACGTACAAAGCCATCCACCACAACACTCATCGCTACCTGGGTCAGAAACTGGTTGTATGTGGAAGGACTAAAGCGTCTCGTAGTGAATGCTCCCTACTGCTGAAACCGCAACAATTTCACACAAAAAAACCTATAGGAGAACTTTCTCCTGAATTGCCCCAAGAATTTGGAACTCTCTTCCCCCAGAGATCAGGACCATCCCCTCATTCGCTCTTTTCAAAAACGAAGCAAAAATGAGACTTCTGAATAATCTCCTTCCTATCTGAGGCGACTATCCATGCCAGTTTGATTTCATTGCTGGTGTTTTCACTACATCTCTTTGTATTATCTTTTCATGCTATATATTCTATATTTGATGCTATTTGTTATGTTGTACATCGCTCTGACACCAAATTGTGGTCTTGTTCGCGCTTTATAAAACTTCATAAATAAAATACAAATTAGGAAATAAGATAAGCGGGGGAGAAACAGGATTGCATCTTTCATAAGGAAAAAGTATCCTGACAGCTAAGTCTACAGCCTAGCTGACTGTGAGGATCTGTAGGATCCAGTGGTGGGCTACAAAATTCCTCTATTTAAATTTTCAGCAAGTCACCTACATCAAAGCCCGCTGCTGCACCTCGCTACTGAGCACAGGAGAATATTCCCTCCTCTTGCAGTCATGAGGGTGAGCCGGCTTCGTCCCTGAAACCACCCATTTCTCGACGAGCATGCATGCTCAATCAAGTTTCCCCCACATGTCTTGAGTATTACCTAGCTTAACCTCTACTGTGGGGTACAGAGAGTTAGAGAAGTTCACCCAGAGACCAAGACCGTGGACCCCATCGCTATATACGTGGTTCCAGAGATATTTGCATTTGAACTCCTGGTTCCTACCCTAGTAAGTTTATTGTCTCCTCCTTAATAGTTGTCAGCTTTGGTGTTCATTTGCGTGCCCAAGGACCAGTGAGTGCCCTTCCACTGGAATTACTTGAACAACACCAGATCGGATCCCAGTTACATACTTGTGACTGTTTAAGTCATGTAAAGTGGCCATTCTAGTGTAAGCAGCAGATTAACTTCTTGTTAGTTGGAATCCAACTGTCTGTTGCCAGACACAAGGTACCTGACACTAATGCTGTCCCTGCACACAAACATATTTTTTTCACTTGCCCAAATTTAATGGGAACTTCTTTACGTTTGGAGGGGATAGTTGGGTAGTTCATTGGATCTTCATGGTTTTGTGACAGGTACCCCAAAACCCATGAACATTCCAGCACCAGAAACCAAAATCACAGGAGAGAAAATATAGAAATACATTTCTTTGAAAAGCAGCATCAGAAACATTGCCACTTTAAACTGTATTTTTTACTGCACTGAGATATGCGATCCTATATATCGTTAAGTGTTTCTGGGATTTCACTGAATGCTGATTTTCAAGTTCTAAAGTCTCGAGTCAATGTGAGAATTCGGTCCCATTGACCAGCATATGGTCAACTTGCTCCTGGTAAATTTAAACCGTAGGGTTTAGCACCTAAATGCTATACAGCACTAGCTCTAGAGCGGTACGACCGGTGCAGCCTCACCTGGTGCTGACCTTGGCGGGGTGGCATGTTTAGAGATAACACAGGCTTAAAAAGCACCTGCCACATAGTTCAATGTATGTCCGGACGTTTTCAGGTAACAATAAAAATGTTAAGAAAACTTTGTTGATCAATGTTCCTGCTGATGAGAGATGGGAGTTCTGTCTAGTGACAGTTTCCTTTCAAAGCAGTGCAGAAGGCTAATATGCCTGCTGGAAAGAACATGTACCATGCAAATCACTGAACTGTATTGTTAGATGTATTTTTAGACCTGTCAGCCTTATAGAGGTCTTCCCCCAAACCTTTTACCTTTGCCCTCCTATTTTGCAGAATTTGTTTGTGTTGTCCATAGGACTCTGTGCACTTTATGACTGCCAATCAGTGCTAAAGTGATTGCGCTCACTCCTTAAAACATGGTAATACTGGCTTACACCTGATTGGCATATTTAATTTACTTATAAGTCCCTAGTTAAGTGGGATATCATATACCCAGGGCTTTTAAATTAAATGCTAAAAGTGGGCCTACAGCATATATTATGCCACCCACTTAAATAGCCTCTTAAAACATGACCTGGTCTGTCATTGCAGCCTAAATTCAGTTTTAAACTGCCAATTCGACTTGCAAAACAAAACCTCTTGTGCCAAGCCTTAAACTCCCCTTTTATTACATAAAAACCACAGCTAAAGTAGGCCCTAGGTAGCCCATAGGGCAGGGTACATTGTTATTAAAAGGTTGAAGGTGTACTTTTAAGGTTTACATGTCCTAGTAGTGAAAAAACGCTAAATTAATTTTTCAAATGTATGAGGTCTACCTCTCCCATAGGATAACATTGGGTTGCCTTATTACATTTAATATGTGCTCAGTATTGATTGGGAAAAGGTAAAGATTTTGTGCTTGGTGCCTGAGAAATTTTAATATAAAATCCTCTTTAATGGTAAAGTTGGATTTTAAGATAGAATTTTGAAAATGCCAATTTTAGAAAGTAGGCATTTTACTTCCCTAACTATTTGATATCTGCAGCTTGTTCTTGGGTCATACGACTGGTTGCAGTCGGCAGTTGAACTTTGTTTATTCTTCCCAGACAGCCACACAATAGAGGGAGTAGATGTGACTGGATAGGCCATCACTAGCAGGATGGGGGGAGGCTGGGAACAGCCCCACTTGCAAATCAATAGGCTGTGCCATGCCTTCACGCGAAGGACTTGACACCATTTCATTGTTAATGTAGCCAGCCTGGCGCCAGGGCAGGGGAGCCAGTAAATGGCAAGCACTGAAGCTTCTACTACTTCAAAGAAGGCACCAGGTATAAAAATAGGATCCTCAGACCCACACTTCAGTTCACTCTCTGGACCTGTGGAAGGACTCTCAGAGGACTGCCTGCTGCTGGGACCTACTTTGCTATTCAAAGAACTGCTTTGCTGCACCTGGAAGGACTGCTCTTTTGCTTAAGCCCCATTTCACTGTTTGAACCCAGGACAACCAGAGGGACTACAAGGGTAGTTGGCTGACCTCCTGATCCTAGCCTCAGGGACAGAAAAAGCTCCAACAATATTGAACCCACACCTGAACCCAGACTGAGTGAGTCCCAGCTCTCCAAGTGCTGCCTACTCAGTCCTGGATCCTTGTGAGTGGTGCTAAAGGTGCTCAACTAGCCCAAAATCCAAAACATAGGACCTAGAACATTTTAAGCACAAACGCCTCTGAGAACAGAGAGGAGACCAACTATCTCCGATAGACCTGACTTCATGGCAGCTTCTGCTATGTTCTTCTCCACAGTAGCAAATCCTGTACAGCAGTCCTTTACATAAGAGGTATCTGGACGTGTGGAGCCCTGATCAGTAACAGGCTCATCCTACTATTGAATCTCAACTTCCAAAAAACAGACAGAATGTGGAAATCTTCACTGCAACTTCTTCCAGCGGCTGCCTGAAGATGACGCCTCATCCTCAGACACCGCCTGCAGTCTTGCCCTGCTAAACTTCTGCTGCCTCAGAACATTTTTGTTTGAAATTTCTTCTAAGTTTGAAAGGCAAGCGCCCACCGGGCCAATCCACTTTTTGTGCCCTACTTGTGAACATATATATTTCGACATTGACTCGCTTTCACACGACTAGATGTCTGCAGTTGCCACTTTGATCTCTGAGGCACTTATTTTTACCTTAAACTATAAAAATTCATAACTCCGGTTCTCCTGATTGTATTTTTGTCATTTGCCAAATAATTTATGTAAATTTACTATATTTTTCTAAATTGGTATGGGAATTTTCATGTGTTGTGTTGTTACTTTATTATTGTTTGTATGTTGCCTAAATACTTTGCACTTTGACTCTAATTTAAGTTGACTTGTTTTGTGCCAATATACCATAGGGTGAAGCACAGGTTAATTTTGAGACTTTAGTATTTCACCCTGACATGGATTGTGGCTGTTGTTTGAGAAGGGTTAACACCCCACCCAACCAACACCCCATTTTCTCACATGCATTTTTATGTAGATCGCTCTGTAGATTACTGCTTTTGTCACAGAGATTCTTTTGTTACTTGCAGATCATAAGTTACAACCCATTTATAGCACTGTGAGTTATGGACCATCATCAAAGAGGTGCATGCAAATTACATGGTAGAGGTTAGAATGTTATGTTTTTTTCCAAGTCTTTGATCACCCTAATGTTGCTAAAAAGGGTTCATTTGGGTAGAAATGCATTCTTAATAGCAAAGCCAACCAATGTTCCTGGGTTTGTGCTTCTCCAGACTAAACACTTTTAAAATATACTGGCTCCTGGTATCAGTGACATGTGACTCCTACACCATGTAATCCTCATTGTCTTATTAAATTTCCTATAGACTGATTTACACATGTGTGATTCATTAGCTCTGAATAATGTGTGTGTGATGTACATGCTTTAACAGCCTGCAATGGTATGAGTAGCACTATAAAAACTGAAATTCATGTACGAGAGGGGCAATGGAGAGAAGAAGGGCACTGGTGGAGCATGGCGTTGATGGAAATCATGAAGACAGAGGTTTGTGGGGGGCATGCCAACAAAGAAGTTTGCACTGAGTGTCACCTCTGCTAAATGCTATTACATTGTATAAGGGCATATCTCCATCTGGAAGGAGCTAGAGACTTTTGATTGTCTCTGCCGATCATTGTTTTAAGAAGAGTATATTTTACTTTTGCATATTGTTTTTTTATTTACAGAGAAAAGCACTGATTGGACAAGGAGTGTTTAAGTGTCCTACTGTATCATGTGTCTAAACCCTTGTTCCACTAATCTGCAAGACTCAAGCACAAAGGTGGAAAGTCTGGTCATCCTGAATTGGGGGTCCTTAGTCATTTGTGTCCGGGATAGCAGAGGTAAATTACTCTACTTGTTTCAGAAACCCAGTCTCACATTCTCAAAGCGCCCTGAAGTAGCCAAATCCAAAAAGATGGTAGTTATAGAATGAGCACAAGAGTGGCTATCTACATAAAATTAGATAAATAATTTCATATATGTATTCCAACTTGCACACACATATTCCAGCAGGTGAAATGTTACGTTTACACTATTTATTTATTTATTTAGTTTTTCTTTGGCAGAAGATGGCTAATACAGGTAAGATATAAATAAAAAACACTGCATGAATAACATTCAGGTTAGTTAAAAGACTCAATTGAGGAGAATTTGTCACAGAAAATTAGTCTTATAACAATCAACTGTACATAGTCCGTAGTAAATAGTCCATTGTATACTGTTCATTGTCAGCAGTCAAGAGCGAACTACAGAATATCGTAATCAATGGTCTCTAATTTCAGATGCAGAGTTTCCATATTTGCTGACCTTTTGAGGTGAACAGTCAGATCTAGTTCATAGACCTCCTACATCAGGTTGTGACAATTATCAGTGCTTGATGTTGATGGTGTAAGACTGGTCCATTCTGATAAGAAGCAGAAGCAAGCAAAATGATTACGATGAAAACAAATCGTACAAACTGTCGGCGAATAAACTCATTGGTATCACAAAGGATACTACTAGTGTTTTAAGTAAGATAAAACTGTACATACCCAGAAAAATATAACCTGCTACCACAATTCTGTAGTATCCTCATATTATGTCTTTATGTTCCCCTTCACCTTGTAACTAGCTGCTCAGCCAGTGCGAGTGTTCTGTGTAGAATGTTAGTGTGATTGACATGAGTGAATGCTTGGGTGCCTGGTGTGAGTGCTGTCAGTTGGAAGATGGGCTGCTCCTGGTGGGGATCGCTGTAACTACTTCTTAAGGACTGAATAAACTACATGAAAATCAACTCGGCTACGACTACTATGTCACCTGCACATGTGGGGCCAGCCCACTACATTTTGTTGACAATCTTGATGGGATTTATCCTTGCTCGACGTGCCCTCCAATAAGAAGTTCAGTTAAAGCTGTTGGGTCAAAGAAGTAAGGAAGTTGAAAAGGAAACCAGAAACAAGAGAAGTTCAAATTGTACAAGAGAAGTTCAAGCATGACTCACAGCCCCACCAGTGTCTATCACACCGGACAGCCCCAGCCCAGGCGTGCTGTGCTCTGATGCTCGTACTTTCTTCACCTGGCATTGCGTCATCAAAGCAGCCTACATCCTGCTGGAGTTTTTTTACACTACATTAAGCGTCTACAGAGCAATCTAAGTCAAGTAAACAGTGGCTGTCTAGGTATGTGACTTCAGTGCGGATTGAAGTATTTTCGTTTAACGACTTGCTGTTCATGTGCAAACTCCACTATTGTGACTTTCATCTAGCCACTGTCTCGTCTAAGTGTGGTTTTGCAAGGTGACGGCGCAGGACTCGTTATGCTCAATTGGTGCGTGTTTACTTTATTTGGTCCTGTTACTTTGATGTATGGCTTTTCTAACGAGTGCCAGCTGAATGCGATTTGGATTTGTGTTGGTCTTCCTGCCCTCCTCAAGAGGAGGCCATCAGGATGAGAACTATTCAAATCTTATTTTGTTATTACAAGTATGTCGACTCCCTTACAGTGAGGCCAGTAAAAACTGTGGCCGGTAAAAACTGTCACGTGGCGTTTCAAAACTTGAAAGTCAGCGCATGCTCACCTTCTGCACTTCTGGCGATCTTTGTCTATGACGAACCAGACATTCTTGTCTTCGTCATGAACAAGCAGAGCAGTCTTCTGAAGTATATATCAGGCCACAGCAGCAGGCAGTGCACTGAAAGTCCTTCCGCAGGTCAAGAAAGTGTATGAAAAGTGGGTCTGAGGGTCCTACTTTTGCAACTGGTGCCGTCTTTGAAGTAGGAGACGTTTCTAGGGAATTCCCTTTGAAGTGCTTGGAGTTTCCTGCCTCCTCTGCCCTGGCTCCAAGCAGGCTCTGTAAACAATGAATTTGTGTCAAGTCCTTTGTGTGAAGGCAAGGCACAGCCTTTTGATTTGCAAGTGCGGCTGTGCGGCTGTGCCCAGCTCCACCACGCATCCTGCCAGTGATGGCCCATCCAGGCACACCTAATCCCTGTATTGTATGGCTGTCTGGGAGGAATATGCAAAATACAGCTGCACCTAGTCATGTTAACAGAAACAGTCTGCAGGCACCATATACTTACGGGAGGAAAAGGCCACATTTCTAAAAGTCTCATAAACAACAATACACATTGTCTGCAATTATTTCACCAACACAAGTTGATTATTCATTATTAGTCAAGAAATGTACTGAACATGACCACATTCTCTATTCATCGTATATTTCAATCTTGTTTTGGCACATTTTGCATACCAGATCATAACCATTGAACACATAACCAACAGTCAATACCATATGAGCTTATTTAACTCATGCCTTATTCCTGAATTCTGTAAACAAAAACATTAATGATACATTTTTTTAAAAACATTCAGTTAGAACCAATTTTTACAGTTTGGGACACATATGAAATGTACCAGTCCACAATTTTCTTTTCAATAGGAGCTGCATATTTATCTCAATTTTCTGAACTCCTTAAATCAAGCATATTCTGGGGTTGTAACAACTTATTAGTTGAACCAAACCAAGGCTAGTATCCCCTCTTGAAGGACATCACAAATGGGGCACATGTTTCCCATGTAATCAAACAATTGAGGGTTCTGAATTCCAATCGGACAATGTAAAATGGAAACATGCTGCATGTTCAAATTGCAGAACAATGAATGTTGTTCATTACATTTTCTGCCCTTGCCATACACTTTATATTGACCAAACAAATCAAGAGATGCAACAACAGATTATTTAGCATGTTTATGATTTGATATGCAAAATGTTCCAAAAAAGTTGTAATATTCTATGAATAGAAAATGTGGTCATGTTAATTAAATTTCTTGATCATGAGCAAATAAACAATTTGTGTTGGTTAAATAATTTCAGACAGTGGTCTAACCTTGCTGAATAAATATACCCAACCCCTTGGTATATATTTTCTGAAAGTGGCATTTTCAAAATTTCAACTCAAAATCCGACCTTATCATTGAAGAGAATTTTAAATTACATTTTTTTAGACCCCAAACAGGAAATCTTTAACTGTTCCTAATCAAAACGTAATAAGACAACCCAATGTTATTCAAAGGGAGAGGTATGCCTCACAGCAGTAAAAACACATTTTGGAATTTTCGACTACCAGGAAATGCAAAACTTAAAAGTTCACGTGTAACCAACCTTTTCATTGCAATACACCCTGCCCTATGGGTACCCAGGACCTCTAGGGCCTACCTTAGTGGTGACTAATACGTAATAGATAGGGAGTTTACGGCCTGGCAAGGGGCTGATTTTGCCAAGCAGAACTGGCAGTTTAAAACTGCATTCAGGCAATAGCAGACCTGGGACATGTTTTAAAGTGCTACTTAAGTGGGTGTCACAATCAGTGCTGAAGGCCCACCAGTGGCATTTAATTTACAGGCCCTCGGTATATGATATACCACTTTACTAGGGACTTAAATATGCCAACCAATCAGATGTAAGCACATTTTACCATGTTTCAGGGAATGAGCACTAGCACTTTCAGACTGCAACGACCGCAACACCACCACCCTGCTGGACAACCTCGCCAACCTCGGACTCAAGCAGCTGGTCACCACCCCCACCCACTACGCCGGACACACACTCGACCCCGTCTTCTCATCCAGCAAGGACATCGCCTTCAGCCACGCCACCGGACTCCACTGGACGGACCACAGCTGCGTCCACTTCAGCTTCAGAAGGACCACGATCCACCACCACCAGCAACAGGTTGCACGCAGAAGCTGGAACAAGATCACAGCCGACCAGCTCGCAACCGCCCTGAGCAAGAACCCACCCACCAGCGCAACGAACCCCAGCCAAGCGGCCACCAACCTCACGAAGTGGATCAGCGACTGCGCAGACGACCTCGCCCCTCTGAAGACCCCGACTAGCAGACCCGGTAGCAAGAAAGCCCCATGGTTCACCGACGAACTCAAGAGCTCCAAGAAGAACTGCCGAGCCCTCGAGAGAACCTGGCGCAGAGACCCAACACCGGACAACATGACTGCCCTCAAGCTCGCCACCCGAAAACACCACCAACTCATCCACGCCACCAAGAAAACCGCATTCAAGGAACGACTGGACAACAACGCACACAACAGCAAGGAACTCTTCAACATCGTCAAAGAGCTCTCCAACCCCAACGCCGGTAACAACGACATCACCCCTTCACAAGACCTCTGCAACTCCCTCGCCTCCTACTTCCACAACAAGATCGCGGACATACACAACAGCTTCAGCACTCAACCGACGCACGCCACGACCGAACCACTGCCCCCCACCACCACCCTCCGCGCCTGGACCCCGATCAGCACCGAAGACACCGTCTGCACGATGAACTCCATCCACTCCGGATCTCCTACCGACCCCTGCCCTCACCACGTCTTCAACAAGGCCGACGCTGTCATCGCACCCCACCTGCGGGACATCATCAACACCTCCTTCGACACCGCTACCTTCCCGGAGAGCTGGAAGCACGCCGAACTCAGCGCTCTACTAAAGAAGCCATCAGCCGACCCCACCGACCTCAAGAACTACCGCCCCATCTCGCTGCTCCCGTTTCCTGCAAAAGTCATCAAGAAGACCGTCAACAAGCAGCTGGCCGCCTTCCTCGAGACGAACGGATCCCTCGACCTCTCGCAGTCTGGCTTCCGGGCCAACCACAGCAACGAGACCGCCCTGATCGCATCCACCGATGACATCCGAGCTCTGCTTGACAACGGAGAAACAGCGGCCCTCATCCTCCTAGACCTCTCCGCAGCCTTCGACACTGTCTGCCACCGTACACTAGTGCAGCGACTCAGCAACGTCGGAATCCAGGAGAAGGCACTGGAGTGGATCATCTCCTTCCTCACCGGAAGGACACAGAGAGTCTGCCTCCCCCCGTTCAGATCTGAAGCCACCTAAGTCATCTGCGGCGTTACTCAATGTTCCTCGCTCAGTCCAACCCTCTTCAACGTTTACATGAGCCCCCTTGCAGACATCGCACGCCAGCACAACCTCAACATCATCTCCTACGCCGACGACACCCAGCTGATTCTCTCCCTCACCAATGACCCCACCACCGCCAGAGCCAACCTCCACAAAGGGATGAAAGAGGTAGCCGAATGGATGAAGAACAGCCGCCTGAAACTGAACTCGGACAAGACGGAAGTCCTCATCCTGGGATCCTCACCCTCCGCCTGGGACGACTCCTGGTGGCCCCCCGCCCTAGGCAGCGCACCCAAACCAACAGACCACGCACGCAACCTGGGCTTCATCCTGGACTCCACCCTCTCCATGACCAGACAAGTCAACGCCGTCTCCTCGTCGTGCTTCAACATCCTGCGCATGCTACGAAAGATCTTCCGGTGGATCCCCACCGAGACCAGGAAGACAGTCACCCAGGCCCTCGTCACCAGCCGTCTGGACTACGGCAACTCCCTCTACGCCGGAACCACCGCCAAACTCCAGAAAAGACTTCAGCGGATCCAGAACGCCTCAGCACGATTCATCCTGGACATCCCCTGTCGCAGCCACATCTCCGGACACCTGAGAGACCTGCACTGGCTCCCGGTCACCAAGAGAATCACCTTCCGTCTCCTCACCCACGCACACAAAGCCCTACACAACCAAGGCCCAGGATACCTCAACAGCCGCCTCAACTTCTACGCTCCCAAACGCCAGCTTCGATCGACCGGCCACGCCCTCGCCACCGTCCCCCGCATCCGAAGAGCCACCACAGGGGGATGGTCCTTCTCCTTCCTCGCCGCCAGGACGTGGAACTCCCTCCCGACCCACCTCCGCCTGACCCAGGACCACCTCGCCTTCAGGAAGCAACTCAAGACCTGGCTGTTCGAGCAGTAGCGGACCCCCCTCCCCTAGCGCCTTGAGACCCTCTGGGTGAGTAGTGCGCTATATAAATGCTTTGATTGATTGATTGATTGATTGATTGCTTGATTGATTGATTGATTGATTGACTGTTTACCAGTGGTAATGTGCACTCTGTCCTAAGGTCACCAAAAACAAATTCAGAAAAATAGGAGGGTTAAAGCAAAAGGTTTGGGAAAAGACCACCCTAAGGTTGACAGAAAGAACAATACAGTTCAGTGATTTGCATGGTACATTTTCTTTGCAGCAGGCATATTAACCTTTTGTTCTACTTAAATATGAGTGGAAACTGGCACTGGACAAAACTACCTTCTCTCTCTAACAGGAACATTAACCACCAGAGCATTCTTGACATTTTTATTGATGCCTGAAAACTGCTGGGCACACAAGGAGGTCTGCAGTAGGTGCTTTGTAAACCAGTGTTATTTCTAAACACATACTCCCCCACTAAGGACAGTGCCAGGCGCAGCTGCACCGCTTGGACTGCTCTACAGCAGACCCTGCTCACTGACCCACATAGTGAATGATAGCATTGTCTTTGCAAATGACCTAGATATGGGTTTGGTAACATCCTGTAGAATATGAGATCACCAGCGCTCCTTTTCTCTTCCATATGCCTGACAGAGGGGGTGACAACAAAGACTTATTCCCCCTGCACAAATTGTCCTGTGAAAGCAAAAAAATGGATGAGAGATCAGAGGAAGCCAGTGTTGCTTTTTATTTCCCCAATGCCCTACAGTTACAGAGGGAGCAAGGGATGCTTTTACGTTCCCTCGTTGTCCAATGGAAAAAGGATCTGGAGAGGGTGTACTTGCTCTATAATTCTCATGATGGTGAAGGCAGCAACAGGTGTCTCCATTAAGGCCACAGCACTGTGAGAACGGAGGGAGGCAGTGCACTTACTCTTGTCCATTCCCACCTTCTGAGTGAAGAGCAGAGGCAACAAGTGCATTTCTTCCTTAAAGCTCCTACCTCTGATCAAGCAAGGTGGAAGCTGTAATAAAAACAGGTATCAATTGGAGCAGTTCACCAAAAAGCATTCTGCCAATCAATCAACTCATATCCAGCAAGCCATACTCCATTATGACACTAGATAATGGGAATTGTCTTAATCTTAGTAGAACTTGCCTGTCACTAGCCCTCACAAATTCAAATACGCCAATGAAAATGGAGAAACAAATGTACTGGGGCTCCATTTGGAAGGGATTTTACATTAGACAGAAGACCTCTGTTTTGCCTACTCAGAACAAAATCACCAGATTGGAAACAACATCGGATCAAGTTAGTGTTGTGAAGACCAGTGGCTGTAGACAATACTCAAACAACATAAAAATAGATGGAAGGGGCTGATAGTTTTTGGCTTCAGTACATCTGTTCTAACAATACTCCCTTTATCTAGCATAAAAGGGACAAATGAAAAAAGCATCAATAAGGATGCCTGCCAGACAAAAAGTAAGCATTTAAAGCTGGCATTAAAAACTGGTATTCTTCTTAACCAGGGTGACATACTCGGTTGGGCTTGGGGTTCTGTAGAGGTCTATTACCTCAATAAAACAGAACGGAGGAGATAGAACCTTGGGGTGACTTTACTCTGCTTTCCTAAACATATCTTTATTAATCAAAGGAGAGTGAACTACACTGGTGTCTGGGGCACAGATCTCTTGAGAATTGTCCTGAAACCCTCAACCAATTGCACTGGTGGAGTAAGTGATCACCACTATGGTATCTCATTAGCTGGCGTCATCAATGGGTTTGGCATCTGGGTACTTGCTTCCCCAGGTGAGTGCCGCTTCCATCTGAGGTAGGGTACTAATGGGATCTGTGCTGTGTAATCTAAAATTGCCTCTACCTTAAATAAGAAGTTTAGTGTGGGAGTAGAGTATAAGGGTTTAGTTAAAAGATGAAATGGGGGTGAAGAAAAGTGATTACCACACCCAATGTGTAAAGTTACTATCAAATACACATTTCTATGAACCCCGACTGACAATCCTACTCCCAGACTAAAATACTACATAGGAGGCATGGCAGAAGAAGCAGAAACTGGGTCTCTAAAAAGTAGGCAGAATATCTACTTACATCCAACTCCAAAATGCCATATTTCTACTTACTTCCCAAAATGCAGAAGAATACAGTACCACCCCCCGGATGCCCAATTGTGTCTGGAATAGGTTCTATTCTGAGCCATTATGGCAGTTTTGCCGACCACTTCCTCTGCCCAATTGTACAAAGCACTCCGACCTACTTAAGGAACACTAGAGATATGCTAAATCATCTTCAAGGCCTAAACTTTGACCCCACTGTCCATCTCCTGATTGGGTTAGACAATGAGAGCCTGTACATCAGCCTTCCGCAAGACGCCACCCTTGAGACAATCAATAATATATTGTTCAGGGAAGATCGCCAGTAGAACACCCTGAGACACTTCATCTTAGAGTGGTGCAGGTTGGCCTTAACGGAGAACTTTTGGGAATATGAGGTTTCCCGCTTCCTACAAAAGCATTGGACCTCGATAGGCAGTACATTCGCCTTAAGACTGGAAAGATTATACATGAGAAACTTTGAAAAAATATATATACTCGATGATGCCAATCCCTACAAACAAGACATATGCTTTGGAAATGGTATATTGAAAATATACTCATAATATGGCAAGGAAACAAACACTTGGTTAAAGAATTCCTAAACTGGCTAAATACCCTGGCCAACTTCCTGAAGTTCGCCTGTTCAACACACCGGACAGAACTAGCCTTCCTAGGCATGACCTTTTTTTCAGAGGGCACAGGACTCAGGACAAAAACCTATTATGCACCTGCTGATAAGACCAGCCTTTTATCCTTTGAAAACTTCCATCCACGTCCACTCAGGGAGAGCCGCCCTTATGGGCAATAATAAGGATTCGTCAAAATTGCAATAACCTCCAGGATTACAAAGATCAGGCATGTGACCAAACAGAGAAACTGGAAGATAGAAAATATTCTAGACATATATAAAAAAGTGAAACAAACATGCTAGGAACCAAAACAGACAAAATCTTTTGGAACAAGCGCCCAGAACTCCTAACACAGACATCTTGACATGAGTCACAACTTACTGCATGGCATTCAATTATGTGAAAAAGGTCATTAACAAACATTGGAGAATAGTCACATCAGGCACTCTAGATTGGCCATAAGCAAGGTTTTCCCTTAAATACGGAAAGAACATACGGGACTACCTGGTCCATACCAGACCAGCAAAACACCCTTCAACTAAAAGCACAGTGCACTCAGCTTGGGGCCCACAACTCATTGTGGGACACTACCCATGTGGAACATTCTCTGTATGCCACTTGACAAAAATAACAAATACCATTGATCTGGATACTAACCTGTAATGGATCATGCAATTGCAATACCACCCGCACGATCTATATGATTGCATGCCAGTTAAGATATATCGGCGTTACTTGTAGGGAGAAGAAGATCCAAATAGAGGATCTAAGCAGCCATATGAGGTGTGGCAGAATGGTCATGCGAATGAGTCACCATTTTCTTACAGAAAAACATACAAAAAGTGATCTTGAATAGATAATATTGGAGACACCCGACCACATTGATGCAAATGCAGAAAGAGCCCTTGTTCAAAAGGAGCAACAATGGATTCATCGGTTAAAGACTTTTAATAGAGGCCTGAATGAAAATATCCCTTGGTTGGCACTCAACCACTAAAGCTGATTGCACCCAGAACAAATAAGCATAAAATCTATGAAAGGCCATACTGCCCATGATGACCCAACCAACGGCTGTAGCATTGGGACACAAGAACCAGATAAAAACCCATGACAAACCCATCCTCTAACGCTAATCACAGGGTAACCCATCCACCCTCTGAGAATCCGACTTGAAGGGGTCTCCATGGCAATACAAGCAGACGGTGACCCTAACTTGACATGAGGCAGAGTAAGAGTAATGACACCCAAAACAATTTGATAAAAGCCACTGTATATATCGACCTTTCTATATGGTTGGAGCTCTTATGACATCAATACTGGGGGCAATGCACCCCAGCAACCAATGTAGTGCACAGGCAATCATCATAACTGACTGTACCCACTTTACTACAAGCGGCAATCTTCAAAATCCCACTAGCTGGATAGATACATGAAGACATCAAAGGAATTAAGAACACTTAACCCCTGTTACCCATCATAGTGTACCATCTCGCCATTTATTTACTGAAGGGCAGAATCTAATCCCCTTTTCAGCAATCTAAAAAACCCAGGCACTCCAATTTCGAAACATACAAATAAGCACAACTTGCTCCGTTTACTTTCCCATTCCGCCCGTCATCACAGAGGGACAACACTCAATCCCTTGCTCTAACAATCAAAAAACCTACACAATCATTTTTCGAAAATATAGAAGATAATGTGTCCTGTTCAAGCAAACTGAAAAAATAAGTAAATCCAATGCTGAATCATCACACGTCTTTCAAAATAATTATTTTAGGGTTGCATTCAAAAATATCACTTCCATGTCTATCATTATGTTTAGAGGTCACATCTATGATCATTCACATCCGTTTTATGGAAGATGGGGAACATTTGGGCCTCTTTCCATCAGTAATCGGTGCAATCCTAGATGCACCAGTAAATTAAGTCACTGATTAACCAATCTGTTGGTGGCTTCATATACCATGATTTTTTTACAGCATGTCCTCGATCCAGGATGGGTGAGGATGATCTAGGTGAGGACGCCAAGGGCCAAACTTCACCAAGTAAGTTATATAGTAGACACACAGTTTCCTCCTTGCCGGTTTAGTTTCTCAAGGTGGCTTAATTGACCTTACTGTCCCTAGTCCTTTTGTTGCCAAAGTGTTCACAAGCTCTTTTCCTTTTAAGTATATTAACAGAGGGCCTCAGTACTAACGAGTTCCCTTCCCTTGCCTGTCCACACTCCTGAGGTGGTTCAGCATCCTCTTTACCACTGAGAGTCCCACACTATAAATAGCACCTCAGCTGAGTTTCTCACTTTTTACGTCATACCAATCTCAGAACGTTTAGAAATATTTAGATACATTCTGAAATGAATCTCCATTAGAAACAGAGGGGCAATTGTCCTTCAAAACGAGGACAAGGGATGCTTATTTCAGCCTCACCACAGCCTATCTTTTATGAAAGATACACATTATATATATATATAAAAAAAAACTTTCAACCAGGTGACCCTTTAGACAATGACACATCTTAGTCGCTAACATGGTGTACATACATTTTAAATGTGCACAATCTTTCTGGAGAATTCCAGACCCCCAATAACCGGTGAATTAGACTTCACCATGTAGCCTCCACCTTGCCCACTTAATCAGTGTTGATAAATACAGATCAGAGCAGATTATCTTTTCCTTGTATTATGTCTATCTTCAGATTGGTACGGGACCCTCTGATCACCTAATGCCTATGAAGCAGAGCTACTAGCATTAAAAGGTATTTATTGTATGAAGCAAGTTTAAGAGAACACATAGTGCTTCTAGAAGTTCAAATAAACAGTAGCAAATTCTCACCAAGAGCTTTTAAGGTACAAGCTTCCCTGCAAACACCCCCATCTCTTTTTCCTCCCCTCCGACCTATGGCAGGTCTTTTTAACCTATTTTTTTAAAAAGAACATTTGTGTTCACAAGTAACTTGTACGGTTATGCACAGTTGACTTACCACATTTTCCCAACCCCTCCTAGAGGTAGAGTTTATGGGTGCATCTTTACACACAGAAACATCATGATGCCCTGCACGAAACGAAGATAGTTTCACAGGCACCTTAGAGCTTCCTATTGAGAAAGGTAGACACAGTAAATAAGGGAATATGCACACAGAAATGTTATCATGTTGCACACTATTGCATGTCTTTTTTGTCTTTCACTCTTTATCCCTCACTTCTAATGAACTTTTTTCTCTAAAGATTTACAGGTTTAACGCAAGCCTGCATAACAACTATACTGAAGGTGCATGAGTAAATTAGACTCACAAGGTAAAAAAAGAGAGTTTTGACTACCATAGATACAATCCCGATGAAGGCCTGGACCCTTTAGGCAATGAAAGCTGAAACATGTTGACCACAAACACTCATGTGTGATGCTAAGGACAGATAACATGTCCGAGCAACATCGCCACATCATCTTTTAACCTTACCCCTATACTCTCCATCCATATTAAACTTCCTATTTAAGGAGGTATAGAAGGTCATTTTAGATTCCATTGCACAGATCCCACCAGTACCCTCCAACATATAGAGGTGGCACTCACCCGGGAATGGGAGCATCCATTTGTGAAACCCAATGATGACGCCACTCAATAGGATACCATTGTGGTGATCGATTACACCATCAGCGGCATGAGTGTTTCTAGACAATCCTCAAGTGAGCTGGGCCCCCTACACCAGTGTGGTTCAAGCTTCTTTGATTAAAAAACACCTCCGTTACATACCAAACACAATGAAAAAAGATCATCAGTGTAGAGCAATGCACACAGAAAGAGAGAGACATGGATTTCAAGCAGTAAGCTCCATCAGACGTCACATTCTCTTGCACTCGCAAAACACAGTCATAAAATTAGCAAACAGACAGGGTCAAACTAGGATGCATGATTCCAACAACATTGTGGGTGAAAGACCCCAGCAGTCAGCTTCCATAGACCTGTGTTGCACTAACAGCAACCACAATGAACTACAATATGGCTAAGCTGATAGGCACCCATCAGGGCAGCCTCCATCACTGGCTACTATATCTGCCACCTCGATTTGGTATTTTTCCAATCTCAACATCAACCAGCCTGTTTTTTTTTGGCTTTGGTTAAATATTTGCTTAGCTCTCCAACCAAACAGCCTCAACATAAAGTTCAGCACTGTGCAACACTGTGACACGTGTACAGTGTGCAAAGCACAATACACGTCACCATTGTGTGTTGGGATACTTGGTCCATGGTCCAGGGCATGAACCTCCTGGCCCCAGCATTCAGTAGCTCATTGAGTGAAACACTGCTTATTCATTTTGTGATTTACTACATTTGAGAGAACTGTGCAAATTTGATATCTAAAGTCTTTGAACACGTTTGATTTGTGAACTTTGCACATATCAAATACATTCACCTCTCAATGTACTTTACATGCATCAAACACATTAGGAAGTGAAATATAATAAGTGTTACTCAAAAGAAGAGATTGATTTGTAATTAAGTTAAAATATCAGAAAAAATCTAATCTCTTAAACACAATTAACTGAACATATATACATTTAAACTCTCCATCATAGTCTTACCAATAAAAAAGTAATCTACTGTCCAGTATGACTCATGCTAATTGAAATAAAAGTAAAATCATTGCTGGTTGGGTGAAAAAACACATATGTCTGATAAACCAACGCGGTTGATCACCTCTGCAAAGTGCTGGCATTGTGAAAGGCCTTCATTAGGAACAAAGGGCACCTGATGCCAAAGTAAAAGTCACATTAAGGGGATATTTGTGGGAGCCGGCAACAGTTCCCCAGTACTGCTGCCTGCTTCACTATATGCCTGCAGCTGTCACTCCCACAGTGAAAATGCTACGTCATGGATAGCATCCACTTACAAGCTTCCTGTGGCATGTGGTAAATATTACCGCCCAGATTTACAAAGGAGTCACGCAACACAGTGCAGCAAATAGAGTTGCCTCGCTGTGTAGCATTACATGAACGAGAGAGCAGATCAGCACCATATCTACTAAGATGTTGCACTGTTCTCTCTCCCAGTCCTAGCGCACTTTTGACTACCATGCACCAATGCAAACACCCTTACGACATAGTGCAAGGTCGTCTCAGTTGTGGGAAGCATTAGTTTTGTGCTGAAAGAGGTCCCTTTCAGTACAAAAATAAGGCATTAAGGCATGTATCTCTGTCTACAAGTTCTTTGTAAATAAAGATTGTGTCAAACCCCATGGGTTGATGCTTGGACACGCACATGCACCACCCACGGAATGCTCCTCCAATACAAAGTAACGCAAGATGGCGCATCACACAGCTTTGCGTTACTTTGAGTTACAGTCCAATGCAAATCATGATTTGTGTTGAATTTCAATTACCACCACACCACTTAGCGTTAGGTTTGCGTTAAAAAGTAACAGAAACCCAACGCAAAGTGTTTGTAAACCTGGGCCTCTGTGCTTTCCAACTACAAGACCGTTCACCAACTGTTTATGCAATTTGTTTTTGGTAATACCTTTACTGCAATACCATTAGTGCTTGAGATTTTACGTGTGAAAAGTCTTTAACTTTGCATAGCACAGATTTAGCACAATGAACCTCTTAATGCATCTTGACCTGTTTGTCATCAGTGAAATCAGGATGTAAAGCAGTTCATCTGATTGCTAGGTAATGACAGCAAAACACAGCTCACTGATTCCAGTTGAGCAAGCCGGAAATTGGACTCTAAAATGCTGGTGTATAGCACCCAAGCCTAATTACATATTCTGCAAAGAGTTCACATATACATCAAAAAATACAACAAAGTGTCGGGAATAGTGGCTACATGGCACTCTAACCTTCACACTCCTCAGAACATTTCCACAACCACACCACATGATAGATGGTTCTTAGCATACCAAAAAACCGTACCTGTCCAAAAAGGGACAAACGAAATGCAATGTGCAGCTCTATACACAAATGCTACAAAAAGAATATCCTTATGCGCCACTACTTGGCAGCAAACTGAGCCTTCACCCAAACCAATCCTCATCCCTGCTTGGACAGGTGCACTGTAGCTGAAATACACACTAAATGTAAGCCACTTTCAACACATTTATGAGAAGTCAATTATACAAGTTATCACACAATCGACAATAAAAAATAAAAAAAGAACATTCACCCACTTGCACTTTATCCTTGGTATTCAGTGCACAGAAGGGCAGGAAGTACAGAGGCACAAGGAATGACATTGTATGTATCTATCAGCATGGCAGAGGTAAAAAGTGGTACATAGCTAAAAAATCTGAAGCAAACAACCAAACACACAATGGTGCCCATCAAAGGGGCATATTATCAAGGACGGCGTTAAAATTATCGCCGGTTTAGCGGTTTAGCGGTAGAAAAAAGCTGCTAAAGCGGAGATAATCGGCTTGATAATATGCCCTGGAGAATTCCAATAGAAGCCCATGTTCACACCAGAACATGGACTTCTATTGAAATTCTCAAGGGCATATTATCAAGCCCATTACCGCCGCTTTAGCGGCAGTTTTCTGCCACTAAGCCGGTGATAATTTGTAATCTTTATCCCTAGGGTAGGCCCTAAATAGCCCATAAGGCAGGGTGTATTGAAATTAAAAAGTTGAACATGTATTTTTAAGTTTTATCTGTCCGGGCAGTGAAAAACTCTTCACCACTGCAAAGCCTACCTCTCCCATAGGAACACATTGGGTTACCTTATAACAGTTAATAAGTGATAACTTTTATTCGGGAGCAGGTAGGAATGTCATGTTTAGAGTCTGAGAAATTGCAATTTAAAACCCTCTTTAATGGTAAAGTCAGATTTTAAGTCACAATTCTGAAAATGCCAATTTTACAAAGTTGGCATTTTCTTGACCTCATCATTTGGTGCCTGAGCCTGTTCCTGGGTCACATGACTAGGTGTAGTTGGCTGTTGGTCTTTGTTTATTCCTCCCAGATTTCACACAATATGGTGTCTGAGTCTTGGCAACCAATAAAGCTGAAACAATTTCACAACCTACCTTGTTAAGCAACAAACCCAAAGACAGGGCAGCATCCAATAGCGTGTTCATCTCCAAATATTCCACTCAAAGCTATTCTATCAAAAGGATCATCTTAAGATATTGACCCATGCTTGAAACTGAAATCGATTTTAAACACATCTTTGATACACCTCCCAGATTTGCGTATCAACGGTCAAGAAATCTAAAACAGATTCTTACCACAGCTAAAAAAGCCAACGAACTACATTACAAAGGAACCATGCCATGTCTCAACTGTGGCAACTGCAATTCCATTACAAAGGGGAATACTCTCCAACACCCCAATAAAGCAACGAATATCAAACTAAGGGTAACGACCACCTGCAACAGCCAGAACGTCATCTATATGTTAAAATGCCCTTGTGGTTTTGTTTACATTGGCAAGACAGAACGCAAGATGCACATATGACTTAATGAACACAAGAGCAATATTCGAACACAGAACGCCAAATCTCCTATTGCTAACCAGTTTCACCTTCTAAAACATAACATCAGCCAAGTACGTTTTTTGATCCTTCAACAAGTACCGATTTTAAAGGACGCAATAACACACAATTCTAGTTAGAAAGAGAGGTATACTGCATAAACAAAATGGATTCAATTAGCCTAAAGGAACTCAATGAATGTTGTGACCTTAGCTGTTTTTTATAGAGTCACTCTTTCTGACATCTGAAGAACTTTCAACACAGCCCCCCAGCATTCCGTACTTTGAATGACTTGGTTATCAATATGCATCTCATAGATGACCCTGTACACTGTACACAACATGTGTTGTACATTCAGTCCACATGTTTGTTCAATTATGTTTGTTTAATTATGCCTGTTACAACTTTTTTCCATTGTCAGAAATTCCCACCCCATCACTATTTTAATTCAGTTTGTTACTGTTTTAATTTTTATTGAATACAAGTTTCAATGCATTCTGCCCTGATCACCGTATTTTTTGAACGCCACTAAGATCACACACGTTACTTCCGGGTCACTAAGATGCGTATATTCTTCCCGTAGTACGCGCTTTGACTATTCACATCTATCGACACCGTTCCGAAGAACGCGCTTCACATACGGTTTCGCGCCGTTCAGTAAGTAGTCTAATTGTCGACTGTTATTACGCTCCCAATTTTGCATTTTTCGTAAATCACTTCATACGTGACTGCGATATCACTGTTTCTTTTACAGACAGCAGAGAGTATCCATCTACTCATTGGCCACTGTTATTTTCTTTTCCATTTCCTCACCGACCAGCTTTTTTAATGCACATATTCACCGCGGTTTTTCGAATCACATGTTTTTCGAATCACCAGTAATCAAGACACCATTCACTTTGCATCCGTGATCACCTTCGCGTTACAATTGCACTTAAATCTGCTACACCAACACGCCGTGCGCACCGTTAACCCCTTCCTCCACAACCTTTCCGTCACATTCCTGCCACCTTTCCGCTCAATTCAAAACCGTAGATCTCACTGACCCCAGGATGTTTTTAAAACAACTGCACTTGCACGTATCGTCGTAAGCATGAAATTTGTTTCACACCCACCTTGTACCATAGTATTGTTTATCATGTTCTTATCCAGTGACTTATGTTGATACCCTGTTTCCTCTTATTCACAGTATATTAGCCCCTGACAAAGGGCTTACATGCCCGAAATGCATTGGGCACTTTGAATGAATTTAGAATTCAAAGCCGATTAAATGATTAAATGAAAACATCTTTTGATCATTTGAGAACTTAAGAAGAAAAACTTAAAGAATCGAATTATACCACGAATTAAAGCAACTTTTTTCACAAAGATCAACTATTGAAGTACACAGCAAGTGCATGAGGGGGACACTCTCTTAGACCAAGAGAGCGCAATCACGTCTTTATTATCCTCATACTCAGGAGGACTTACCTGATTGCACCACCAACCCTTTTACCACATCATAAATCCGAGAGATTACAGAGGAGTGCGTTACTCTGTTCAATTTACTCTTGTCAGGATAGGCCATCCTGAATCGATGACAAGGGCAGCGCTGTTACCTGTCACACTTGCAATTCAAAGACACTGCCTCAGCTCACATACAAATAACTTCACACTACCCTATTGACCCAGGAGACAGACTGGGCCCAGGGCAAGGAAGCAGGAAATTCCAGACACTTCTGTAGGGGGAAGGCTACAGATGTTTCTTCCACTTAAAAGTGGGCACCAGGTATCAAAAGGGGACCTTCAGACCCACTCTGCAGTGCACTCCTGGACCTGTGGATGCTACAGAAGACTGTCCTGCTGCCAAAGGACTACCTTGCTGATTGAAGCCTGCCCTGCTGTCTGAATAGGAAGACTGGACCTGTATCCTTCATCCATGGCTGAAGTAACTTCAATGGTTAGCTGACTGACCTCCTGTTCTGAGCTAGAGGGACACTACAAACTCCAAAGGCCTCTGAGCAACTGCCAGGCTAACCTGGTGCACTGGAACTGCCTTGCCCTGCAACTGAACCAGCCTGAGCCCTCTGGCCTCTGCAGGAGTTAGTTCTCGATCTTCAAGAGATGTCTCTCGGATTGTTGACCCATAGTGTGGCATCAGTTGGACTTTCCTTAGAAGAAAAGGAGAAATATGAAGTTTTGGGATCTTTGCAAGCGCAAACCGGCCCGTTTGTGCCAAAATCTTGCCACCCACAACAAATATCAAAGTGAAGCTCAAGTGAACCTGGCTCTTTGCCATACAGTGACTGCCAAGGACGCCTGCCATTGTAGGATCTGTACTTCATGATACAACATCGACAGGTCGCAGTTAACGCCAGTGCAAATCTCCAGTAACAACCACACACAACACCTTACTGGATCTTCACGCTACAGCAACGACCATCCTTGACACCCATCCTACTGTTCATGATACAGCGATGACCTTCCACTGTGCTCTCCATGTTCCTCACAGTCTACTCCACCATGACCTGAACAAATTGAACTCCCCGGTTCTGCTGGTTGGGTTTCTGTTGTTTTGATGTCAAATAATGTAAAGGATTGATGTAAAGATGTAAACAATTAAAGTGTCGGACAGAGCCCACTGTTGGTGATTAATTTATCCAACTTGGACTACGGGTCCCAGCATGCGTTGTAAGGTTACCGCAATTTGCGTGGCCCACTGAGGGTTAGTACATAAAGCAGCAAGCAATTTAATTGAAATGTCTGTGCCGCACTTTTCAGCTGCCTGAGAAGAAGAGGCAGTAGCCTCGAAACGCGTTGGCAGTAAAGAAATTTACCTGCAATGCAGATGCCGGTTCTTCGTTTTAAATAAACCGGAAGGTTTACATTGGCTGGAAGTGCATCTTCAAAGCTTTCAGGCAATTGGTTTTGAACATTAATTACATGGCTGCCCTGTCGTGGAAGTTTGCACCATCTTGGACGGAGCTAGAGGCTGCGCAGTTGGGACTGTTGCCAAGACCGCAAGCAGCGCAGCTAATGTCAATATAATTGAACCTGTTCTTACATCCCAGGGCCCACTGGAGAGTATATGAGGATTGATGTAAAGCTGTAAACAATCAAAGTGTCGGACAGAACCCACTGTGGGTGACTAATTTATCCAATTTGGACTACGGGTCCCAGCATGCGTTGTAAGGTTACCGCAATTTGCGTGGCACACTGAGAGTTAGTACATACAGCAGCATGCAATTTGAATTGGAATGTCTGTGCCACACTTTTCAGCTGCCCAAGAAGAAGAGGCAGTAGCCTCGAAACGCGTTGGCAAAAAAGAAATTTACCTGGAATGCAGATGCCAATTCTTCATTTTAAATAAATCGGAAGGTTTACATTGGCTGGGAGGGCATCTTCAAAGCTTTCAGGCAATTGGTTTTAAATGTCAAATAATGTATTAAACTTTACTCTATTTTTCAAAATTTGTTTGGGATTTTACTTGTTTTGTGTTTTCACCTTATTGCTGCTTGTGTCCTGCATAAATACTTTACACATTGTGTTTGTGCCATGCTACCAGAGGGTTAAGCACAGGTTAATTTAGTGACTTTTGTAGATCACCATATAAGGGATTGTGGCTGTTGCTTGAGAAGGTCTCACAACCCGCCATCCAACAACCCAATTTTATAGTGTATAATAGTTAACATTGGATATATTTACCCTTTGTATCACTTCTTATGGTCTTCCCTGTTTATATTCCCATTACTTTTGACTTTACATGCACAGTATAAAAAGTCGATATTTGTGTTCTGGATTTGTTTGGGAAATATTGTTGTCATCAATATTTTTGTTGCCAACATTTTGCTAGACAACCGGAGCATGTCTGCCAGTTAGACTTGAATGTTGACAAAGTAGTGTTGTTTTTTTTTTTTTTTTTTTTTTTTTTAATTTCAAAATATCTTTATTGAAAAGTTTTATGAAACAAAAACATAGAAACAGTACAGGAGTTGGACTCAGTTCGCGGGCCCCCAATACCCATGACTGTGTTTCACCGGATCAACGGATATTTATCCACATTAGACGATCAACAAACCAAAGATGCCCTCCCGAGGCTCCAACTCCCGGAGAGGGGGAGGAAAGGAAAAGAAGGACAGAGAAAGGAGAGAGGGTGAGTGAAGAGACGAGGAAGAGGGGAAGAGAAGAACAGGAGAGATGTCCGGCGCCTCTAGCTACACAATAAAATACCGTGATGCAACAACAAGTGACCATCTTAATAGTAACCTTGGTGTGATGACAGTTTTGCGACTTTTCTTCTAGGAAATAAAGTCATGGCGGCTTATGGGAAGCAAAGTAGTTATCCAGGGTAGACCAAATGTTCCTCGTGGGTGATTTCCAGGGTGACTGTTGTAGGACAATATTATCTGCTCCCCTGAGATGAATGACCCAGTTCATCCAGCACTTATACGAGACCTTGCTAGTGTCCTTCCAGTTGGTGAGTATCATCTTAACTGCAGAAATCAACAGTAGATCAAGGAGGTCACGATCCCCCTCTGAGTGCAAGTCCTCCTGTAAAAAAAGCAGTTACTACGGATGACAAGGACCTAGGAAGAGGGCAGTTAAATAATGTATACAAAAACAGATATACTTTATCCCAGAAGGGTTTCACAATAGGGCAGTGTAGAATAAGGTGAGCCAAATCCCCTTTGTCTTGCTTACAATTCCAGCACATATCATCATCCCGGATCCCCACGGAAAATAGCCTGGCTGGTGTCCAAAAGGCCTTGTGTAATAGCCAAAATTTCGTTTGGGAGAGGACTGGGGAAATCTTATTACGTGTGGCTGATCTCCATATCTGGGGCCAGGCAGCGTCAGATAACTGAGTATTGGACAGATCGTTCCAGTAGCTTACCACCTTAGAATTGATATTGGATGATTTGGGGCGCAGGAGTCGGTAGATTTGGGAGACATGGTGACCAAGCCTATTAATTTTTGCTACAAAGTTGGGAAGCGAAGGGGATCTGGGAGACATTCTGGATTTCGCAATGGCAGCCCTTACTTTCAGGAAATTATAAAATTCGATATCAGCCAAGTGGAAGCGGGTTTGGAGCTCCCTGAACGTCAGAGGATATGTGCCCCCCATCAATTGGTGTGGAAAAAAGATACCTCCTCTGCACCAAGAATCAAGGAGTAAAGGTTCGCCATTATAAAGGAACTTGGAGTTAAGCCAGAGTGACTCCATATCGGATCCCCTCATACTAACCTCCAAGAACCTGTCCACTTTTAAGAGAGCCAGTTTAGTGTTCCTAAAGATGGATCTGGAATGGGTGGCAGTGAGGCGGTTGGCCGTGAGAACCGACAGAGGACGTATGTTCTGTAAGAGAGCCCTTTCTACCTCTAGCCACACCGGCGTATAGTGAGCAGGAGGAGAGACCCAGAGCAAACCCTGTCTCGCCAGGAAAGCATATTGGTATAAACGAAAGTCTGCAAGGTTCACACCGCCCATAGACTTGTCAAGCCTCAGTTTACGGATGCCGATCCTGGCTTTTTTACCACGCCATAAAAAGGACGTCAGGAGAGTATCTAGTTTATGGTGAAAGGAGTCGGTAAGTAGCAGTGGCAACATACTGATGAGATAATTGACTAAAGGTGTAACCATCATCTTAATAGTCTCAATTCTTCCCCACCATGTGATAAATTTAGGGGACCAGGTTTCCAGGAGTGTTTTAATTTTCTGCAAGAGTACCTTCTCATTCTGATACAGGGTTTCCAAGACGTTATTACCAAATTCAATCCCCAGGTATTTGATGAAACTCGGTTGCCAAGCTAACCCAGAGTCCCCCAGTATGTTGCTAGTACAAAAAATGTTCAGTGGTTTAACCTCCGATTTATCTCTGTTAAGTTTGTAACCAGAGTGCAGAGAATACTCTGCAATCGTCTCCATTAGAGCAGTAATGGAGGAGTCTGGATGCTCTGTAACAATCAAGATGTCGTCCGCGTACGCAGCCAGTTTAACCCGGATGCCATTGATATCCACACCCGCAATATCCCTATTTAGTTTGATAGCCTGAAGAAGGGGTTCTAACGCTAGAAGGAAAAGTGATGGAGACAGAGGGCATCCCTGTCTGGTACCCTGATATAGGGGAAAGGGTTCCGAGAGAGCCCCATTGACAGCTATACGCCCAGTCGGTTTTAGGTAGAGTGACATAATCATTTTAATAAAGTCGTTACCCAGCTTAAAAGAGTGCAGACAGCGCTCCAAGAATGGCCAGGAGACTCTATCGAAGGCCTTCTCGGCATCTAATGTGATGGCAATCGAGGGTTCAGTTTTGGTTGCAGCGTTTTCCAGCACGTGGCATAACAGTCGTGTGTTATCATTAGATAAACGGTTACGGAGGAACCCCACCTGGGAGTTACTTATCAATTTGTGGAGGACCGAATTGAGTCTGACTGCGAGAATTTTGGCATAGATTTTGCAGTCAGCATTTATAAGCGATATTGGCCTATAGTTTTTTGGAAGGACCGGGTCCTTCCCCTCCTTGGGGATAACTACAATGTTTGCTTCAGTCATGGAGTCGGGTGTATGTCCAGAATCGACCATATGATTAAAAACCTGCAACATCACAGGACCTAGCTGGGTTAAGAAAGACTTATAAAAGGATGCCGTGAAGCCATCCGGCCCTGGGGCTTTATTTTCCTTCAAAGACCTGACCGTCTTATCCAGTTCCGCACTACTGATTTTCATTGCTAGCATGGCAGAGTCATCGTCTGAAAGGCATGGGAGATTAAGATCACGGAGAAAGGCAGAGCACTTCTCAATGTCGAAAATCTGGTTATTTGAGTATAGGTCCTGATAGAATTGTTTGAAAGTGTCAAGAATGGCCTTGTGAGATGTGTGGGTCCGGTTATTAGCGTCCTTGATGGAAGAGATTACGTGTTGATTTTGTCTATGCTTGAGGTATGAAGCCAAGAGTTTCCCCGCCCTGTTGGCCTCGCAGAGATTCAGTGCTTTAAATTTATTAATCCACACCCCCGCCCGTTCACTCAGTATCTTATTGTACTCATACTTCTTCTGTGTCAAAGTCAAGAGTAGATTGGAGTCATTCAAGGAGGCAATATGTGCGGACTCCAAGTCTCTAATTTCCCGTTCCAATTGAAGGAGTCCCTGGTTCAATCGTTTATTTATTTTAGTTTTTATCGCTATGATTGTACCCCGTATAGTGGCCTTAAGAGCATCCCAGTGTGTGTTTATATTAGTGTCAGATACCTTATTGTGTTCCAGATATTCTGAGATGGCCTCCGTAATCCTTTTTTTATCTTCAGGGTCCGATAGGACATCATTGTTAAACCGCCACCGTTTGGGAGTTTGTTCTCTGTGGCTACCTGTCAGGGTCAGAGAGATGCATGAGTGGTCGGAAATCAATCGTGGAGCAATATTAGAGGACTCAATAAGGCTGGTGTATGCACCGGAGATAAGGATATAGTCGATCCTAGAATAAGAGTTGTGGGGGGGCGAATAGAAAGTATAATCCCTTGAATCTGGGTGTTGGAGTCTCCAGGGATCTTTAAGGTTAAATTTTGAGCAAATAGAGGTGAGCTCAGCATGCGCGCTTGTGGGGTGATATTGGCAAGTGGACTGTCTGTCAATTATCGGGTCCAGGGGAAGATTGAAATCGCCTGCCATTATTATCAGATCTTCTCGAGGGAGACCATCTAGCATGTCGGAGACACCTGACCAAAAAGTGGGATCATCTGTGTTGGGCCCGTAAATATTGATCACGTGGAATACGTCTTCGCCCCTTCTCAAGTGAGTAAGCAGGAAACGGCCCTCATCATCGTGTTGGGAGGATTCTAGCGTGATGTTAGCAGATCTCGAGACTAAGGTTAAAACCCCTCGCTTCTTCTTAATTGCCGATGAGCATGCCAATTGCGAAATCCAGCTGCCCTTTACCAGATTATTGTCTGCATCGGAGAGCTTAGTCTCCTGTAGGAGAACTATATCACTTTTGGTTTTGGCTAAGTACTCCAGAACCTTACGTCTCTTCACCGGGTGGTTAAGGCCCTTGACATTCAGGGAAGCTATCTTCAGATCATTCAGAAGGATCCCCTGCCTGTTATTGGTCATGAGTAATGTGTCTACATGGTGAATTCAACAAGTATGGATCGTAACATAAGAACAAATGTGAAAGTACTAATGACACCGGCGCAGGCCCAATGTAGACGCCAATATAAACATACAACCATGACTGTATTCCACATCTGGAGAACGGACATCCCCAACCCGAGCAAAGCATACGGTACATAGGCCACTTGTCATAACTATAGAGTAGGAGGTGCCAGGCAGAAAGAGGAGACAGGCGGAAGGAGAAAAGGGAAGAGAGAAGAAAACAACAGAAAAGTAGAAGGAGAGCAATTGAGGAAGCAACTATGGAGACCAACAAAATGGTCGTATAAACATGGGCGCTCCCAACCCCATTCCCCCCCACACCCACCCACCCCACCCCACCCTCAAAACCTAGCATGTGAGAGGTGCGACGACAGAAGCGTCCACCCGCCCCCCAGGGGAAACAACATGTCAAAATATATACAAAACATAAACATACCTTCCCAGTATCCCACTTTCAATGAGTCGTTGGTGAGAATGCAGCTCAAGTACAAATAACTATTGACATATCAGCATGGCAAATCCCACAAAGAAAGATCCATACCACCCATAGGACACAAATACCAAAAGAGCCAATATATCCCTTCGGACCGTCTAGATCAAGCAATAGGAACAGAGGAGACAGTACATGCGTCACGTCGGGCCCGGTGAGGATTTCCTCTTGCTGGCCATAAGTTGCGACGAGTCCATGTCCTGAGTAGGAGGGCCTTCCAAGTAGGAGGCCAGAGCACCAGGGTCAGTGAAAAAGAGGTGTCTCCCCCCCTCGGTGATCTTGAACCTAGCTGGGCCTACAAAGGAGAACAGAATGCCTCTGGATTTTAGTTTGTCTCTCAAGCTTAGGAACCCCCTACGAGTGTCTACAGTAGGTTTCGAAAAGTCCTGGGTGAAGATGATTTTGTTACCCTTCCAGCTTAGGTTGTGATTTTTCCTGGCATGGGCAAGCAAAGCTTCTACGTGGCGAAAACGGAGAGGCTTACAAATGATTGGGCGGACACCCTGCCTAGAGGAAGACTTGAATGCAGGGATTCTGTGTGCTCTGTCCAATTCAAAGGGCTGGTCGAACGATATGCCAGTGAACTGAGGAATCCAGTCTTCCAGAAAGGCTAATTAGGAGCCCAGAGGATCCTCTGAACCCTCCGGAATCCCAAGAATTCGAATATTGCCCCTACGATTGCGATCCTCCAACTCGGCCGTCTGTCTCAGGAGCATGGAAGATGTGTTCGAGAAGGCTTTCATCTCTTTACTTGATTTGGAAACAATGTCCTCGACATCACTAATTCTCTGTTCAGCAGCGGAAAGTCTGTTATTTACTGCGTTCATATCTGCTCTGATGGCTGTTATCTCCAGTTGTATAGTGTCAGTAGTTTGTTTGGTCGACTTGGCTAAGTCATGGACGTCGGCCAGCTTTTTCAGAATTAATTCCAAGGTGCTATTAATATCTGGTTTCATTTTGACAGGAGAGTCTGACTGAGAGGGTTCACCTTTGTTTCTCTTATGCACCAGTTTAGATTCGCGGTCAGCCATTCTGGATGCCGTGGCAACAAGTGGAGGAGAAACTGTATAGCTGGCTTGTGAACCCGGTCTGCAATATAGCAATATTGACAGTGTTGGCTATCTTGACAAAGGTGACTGTCGACTTCCGACAGCGTCGAGCACTGGAGAATAGAAAGGCTGATTTTGAGGAAGACGCATGCTATCCGTGAAACCTGCAGACCAAATGACCACAACTCTGCAGACGGTCAACCAGAGACAGGAGTGTTGGAGGGTAAGCTACCAAAAGGCCGTATGACGAAGCCTCTGAGGCAGCAGGAGCCTGAATGAGGTGGCCAACTACCCTTAGCAACAGGGACAAAGTCGCCCCCAGTCCGGTGACCCAATCCTATCCTCCGATGCAGTGTGATTGAGTCTCCCCCAGCGCGCATTGGACACGGGACCCAGCGCTGCAAAGGCCGACTCACAGATCCTGCATTCCCCCAGTCTCCAGCCCAAGAGCGTTTCTCAGCTCATGAATCCAGGAGTGGGAGCAGTTGGAGTCTACTTCCGTTGTTGTGCACTGCTGTCTGAAAGCAAAACTGGACAGACAGACATCGATCGTGGTCTGGGGTAGATTGGCACCGGGGTCACACTGGCAATTCTGTGAGCAACCCACTCTATGGCAGGTTTTGTCAGGAGGTGGTAAAATCCATGCTAGGACTGCCTGTGATTATTGGGATCGCTCCGTCTCGTCGTCACATCCGCCGCCATTTTAAGGTCAGGCATGTCGACTAGAGACGATCCGCCGTAAAGACAAAGGCGTCTATAAAATCGTGCCAGCAAGGCACCAGCAGTGAGAGCACACAGCCAAACAGTCAAATAAACAAGCAGGGTACTTGCGGCAGGCCCCGAGACTACGATCGAGGAGATTTCACTCGGTTCAGCGGGGAGGCGCCATCTTGTCTGCTTCCTCTCGGATCTCACCGCGAGGCAGGATGATCCACAACTCGCCAATGCAGGGACCGCGGGTGTCGTCAAAGGGCTCCTCTTGTGCCCGGCATCATGCGCGGCGGGATAAGCTCAACCTGAGCCACAAACAGTCCCCACAGGATACGGGAAGGGCAGCATCTTCCCCCGGACCAACGGAGCGTCGGAATCAGGCGGCCATCCCGACTGCCGTCCAAGCCACGCCCCGACAAAGTAGTGTTGTTGTCATGCCTTTTCATACTCTGAATGAGCTATGACTTTTATCTTCATTGAAGATTTTGGATAGGAGTTGGAGTTCCTGCAATGCTCTTATGGTGTCTGCAAGGCTGTGTACATGAGCTTGAAATTTCATTAGTGATTGTGTGCGTTCTGTTTACTTGATTTGTGTTCATGGTTATTTTCAAATATTTCATGTGTGTGCTCCCAATGGTAATTGTACACCAGTTTTCATTGCTAAATGCTTTGCATTCTTGTTTTCCGTGGATGTTTACAAAAAGAGCTTTTCATGTGGTTCTCTTTTCCAGGTCTGAGGACTAAACTGCGGTATATATTAGTAACTGTTTTGCCATTTAATGATTGCTCAGTTCTTTGCTTTCTTAGATTGGCATTATCATGAAAATATATTTGTGTCTGCCGGACAATACAGCAGACTCAACTACGGAAATGCACTCTATGCAGGCACCACCCAGAAACTCCTCAGAAAACTCCGGGACGTGCAGAACGCTGCAGCCAGATTAGTCCACAACCTTCCTGCCGTAGCCACAGCTCCGAACGCCTACTAGAACTCCACTGGCTCCAAGTCAACAAAAGAGTCACCTTGAAGCTCCTCACACATGCCTACAGAGCCTTCCACGATGCCGGACAAGCATACCTGAATCATCGCCTCTCATTCCACGCATCCTCAAGACCAGGACCAAAGGAAGATCCTTCTCCTACCTCGCCATCAAATCCTGGAACACCATGCCACTTAACCTCATGATCTTCCTATCCCGGATGCAAATCAGGAAGGATCTCAAGACCTGGCTCTTCGAATCAACCACAGCGCCCAGTTGGACCTTCCCCCCCCCCAGTGCCTTGAGACCCTCACGGGTGAGTAGCTATGCTTAACAGACACTGAATGATTGATTGATTGATTGATTGAATGCTCACATTTTAGATGGTCAATTGTGCGTAACTGGCAACATCTGCTCGATGTGAAGTTCTGTATCTGGCCACAAGTGCTATGAAATGGATGGCCATATGAGTAATTTAATGTTTGACTGGAGGCCCACCAATCCGCTCGGTCACCAGAGGCCATAGCCTCTGCCCTTCTGAAGATGGACCATATGTCTTGTTTAGAAGGGCTGGATCTCCATAGCTGTAGTGCTTAAGCAGGTACAGCATTAACAGTTTGTGCACAGCTGAAATGCTGATTAGGCACTATCTATTTTCAACTTGCTCTGCATTTTAATTTTCTTTTCAAAAACAAACCTCAAAGTAGGCCAGACCCTGGACAAACCCCCCCCCATGGGTGCCCAACTCCGGTTGTACATAATCTTCAGTCATGCAACGCAGAGGCTGGCCACAGGACCTGGTCTCCAGCGGGCCCAATGTTCAATCTTCGGTGTGCCCAACCTCTGTAGCTGGCCAACAACTGCTGTGCCTGGTCTTTGCATGTGTGCACTAGTGGTTCCCCACAATGGGCAACCAAGCCCACCATCATGCATGGCCATTAGCTGTGTGTACCAGTGGTTGGCTGCAGAGCCAGGAAAAATCTAAGGTTTGTGTCCAACCTCACACAGGCAGCCAGCTCCACCTGCGCACGGCTTTGACAACAACAAAACGACTTAGATTCAAGTTCTGGTCTCTGTCCAGCCTAACCCCTGGCCTGGCTCTAAATTTTTTATGGATAATTTTTTCTTAGGAGTCATGCATCCAGTCACAGGACTCATGGAACTGCAGACCAATGTTGGAACTCCCCTAGAGTGCGTGAAGCTGATTTTCGATTTATCGACCCCGCCAACAGGCCAATATGGGCGCCTGAAGCTTTCTGTGGGTTCATGGTCCAATGCCTGCGATGCTTGAACAGGATTTATGGTCCCCAGCTAGAATTTGAAGTGTAATGTACTTTGCGGTTTCCCTTCTTTTAACCCCCCCCCCCACATAGCATTCAGGTATTCATTATAAATGCATGGTTTACTACTTAATGTTTCATCATTTGCATTTGTTATATAGTGCGATGATTTGATATGGGTTGATAGTGCATCAGTAGCTCATATGTTATTTATTAAATAGCATGATATAAAAAGTGTATTAGAATTAGGCAACTGTATAGGAGAAAAGCATGTTTCTTTCTTGTAGTTTACACACACAAATCAGAGTACCTGTTTATCTCATAATATTGATGAAAAATCATGAATAAATCACATGCACAGGCATCTCAATTAGGCCTGGGCCAAAATTCCATTCCGCTCGTGGAAATTGCGATAATTTGGCATTTTCGTGTTCCGCGGAAAGCGCGAAAATTTCAACATTTCCGCAATCCGCATCTTAGCGGTAATTTGTTTCTTGCCCGCGCTGTAAAAAAATATATTCTCGCATGCGCGCAATCGCCTGACCTGAATCCCCGCGTCCACCGACAAGTTTTTCTGACCCGGTCGTGTTCTCCACGAGGTGTTGGATTGTTGGTAGCCATTTTGCGCTGTCTTGCGACAGTTCGTGCCCGCATTAACGTCATTTGTCGCACGATCACGTCATTTGTTGCGCGATCACATCTTTCTTCTCGCGATCATGCACCGCGAGAGTATGAGAAGATTGAGATCTCAAACACGTCATTCTCCACCGCGAGCGAGAGCGTGAGGTCGCGGGCATGTCTAATCGAACACGAAAAGGAGAAAGAGACCCCGAACACGTCATATCCAACGTGACAGGGAGCGAGAGAATGCGATCAAGTAATTTTGGACACGCCATCGACATCCGGCGGAAGTAATGTGAAACTTGAGAACTCGAACATGTAAGATTTTCAATTTGGAGAAGAATATCAGCTCTAGCAGCATGAAACCTTCTGCAAATGATGATTTTGGATGAAAACAACTCCTCAGATTGACATTTGGCTCTCCTTTTTTGTGCAAGGAGTCCTTTTTTAAAAAGGTGGGGAGAGGGAGGAAGTGCCACAGAATCTCCAACTTCCTGTTCCTGTCCAGCAGGCTCCTCCCAGTGCTTTGTCCATCTCCTGCTCATTCTGCCGTTGGATTTTGAGCTGGAAAGATCACTCTTTTCGTCTGCTGCATCATTGCAATTGGATTTGAGGATTTTTTAATTGGATATTTTACAAGTAAGTGGTTGTTGTGTCTGTTTGATTGGGGGCATTGCAGTTGTTGTAACTACAATTTATTTTTGGTAACTATCATCATTCTTTTTTTTTTAAATGTTGTGGGTAGTAGTAGTCAGTAGTAGGCCCGAGCTAGTCATGACCTCATGGGTGTGTGCATGATGAAGCAACTGTTCCTTTGGTGTTTTTTGAATGTATTTCATTTTCAAGCATCATTTAGGGCCTGGATGGCATTGGAATTAGTTGGGAAATGTGTTTTTTGGGGTGGGCTTTCTGATGTTGTTGGGCCTGGCCATGTGGCTGGTGGCCATTTGAATCCTAGGCCTGCAAGCTTGCCTGGCCTTGTCTGCCAACAGGCCTGCTTTCATCCAGTAGGATCAGAGCAGGTAGCAAAAGCTTTATTAATCAAGTGTTTTCTGTGTGGTCTGTTGAATTTAGACATCATTTAGGGCATGGATGGCATTGGATTGAGTTGACGAAGTGTGTTTTTTTTTGTGGTGGGCTTTCTGATGTTGTAGGGCCTGGCCATGTGGCTGGTGGCCATTTTGAAGCCTAGGCCTGCAAGTTTGCCTGACCTTGTCTGCCAACAGGCCTGCTTTCATCCAGTAGGATCAGAGCAGGTAGCCACAGCTTTATTAATCAAGTGTTTTGTTTTGTGTTGTGTGGTCTGTTGAATTTAGACATCATTTAAGGCATGGATGGCATTGAGTTGGGGAAGTGTGTTTTTTTGTGGTGGGCTTTCTGATGTTGTTGGGCCTGGCCATGTGGCTGGTGGCCATTTTGAAGCCTAGGCCTGCAAGCTTGCCTGGCCTTGTCTGCCAACAGGCCTGCTTTCATCCCGTAGGATCAGAGCAGGTAGCCACAGCTTTTTTAATCAAGTGTTTTCTGTGTGGTCTGTTGAATTTAGACATCATTTAGGGCATGGATGGCATTGGATTGAGTTGGGGAAGTGTGTTTTTTTTGGGGTGGGCTTTCTGATGTTGTTGGGCCTGGCCATGTGGCTGGTGGCCATTTTGAAGCCTAGGCCTGCAAGCTTGCCTGGCCTTGTCTGCCAACAGGCCTGCTTTCATCCAGTAGGATCAGAGCAGGTAGCCACAGCTTTATTTTTATTTTTTTTTTTTTTTTTTTTTGAAAAACCTTTATTAGCATTTCAACCAATAACAAGTATGGGCCTACAACCCCCCGGGGCCGGCCGCTAAGCAGTCAAAGCAACAGAGATCCAATGTTGACACAGGCAGAACCTCAGGGAGCCGAATCTCCATGCTAATATATTCTCGGCCAGTGAATGGCGCAAGTAGGACACCAGGATTAAGAAGGCTTTCATTTTATAATAGGGAAAGACGAAAGGATCAGGTGCCAAACAATTTCCCAGCAGCGATAAATGGCAGGCAGAATAACAAACTTAAACATTAAACGGCAATCTATCGAGTCAATGGCACTAAAACAGGAAGTACAGGATGTAGAGAAGTATCATGACCAGTTGCGCCTGCAGTCCCATGCCCTAAAGCCCAGAAAACACCCCGGAAATTGTGGCACACATGAAAAAGCAGTGATTCACAACAAAGGAGTTGTACCACGCTGATCCCAGAAAAGAAAAACAAAGAAGAATCAGAGAAGAAAAAGGAGGCCATGGAAAAAAAGGGTAAAGACTAAAGAATCCCCTTCCCCAACCCCCCACCCTGCACCTCTGCAGATGAGTACGGCCCCCCCCCCCAGCAGTGTGCCTGTCGCCCTGGAACCAGACCCGAAATATAGAAGAACAGAGAAAAGGGAGTAAGAAAAGAACCCCACCAGACGGGGGGTAGAGAGAGTATTAATAAACTGGAGGAGGGCCTTCAAAACATGCCCCCGGCTTCTCCCTCCCGCACGGTAAGTTTTCCCCAAGGCAAACAGTAAGCAGCACAAAATCGACCATGTCAAAGAAAGATGGGGAGCATTATGCACCAATTATACTAATAGCTATGCCATGAGAGCACGCAACCCCTGAGCCCGCCCGTCTACTAGATGACCACCCCTGAAGGGTCAGCCTTATCCTTGACCACTCTTTGCAAATCTGCCCACGCATACCCCTCGACCCAGCGCCATGTCCAATGTTACAAGGTAAAGGAGTGTCCAAAAACGACCGGGAAGCGACGCACACAGGTGGGGTGGAAGTCTCTGAGTACCAACACAGTCCGCATCATGGAGGGACGTCTTTCCCAGTGTTGCCCCAGGATCTGCACTGCACACAAGGTCCAGGAAGTCAGAATCAGCCAAAGTAGACAACTGTTGCTCGAATTTTCCCTGGGTCGCCGGAGGCCGTGAACGGGACGAGGCCACCACCTCCCACTCAGGTCCAATACCTCCAGAACAGATCAGACCCACAGCCAGCCGATCACACGGAAGCATACTGTCCGGAGTTTCCAGCTGTTCACTAATCTCAGGGGTGGCCGCGGCATTGTCCTCCTGTGTGCAGTGTGGGAAGTCCCTGTGTACCTGAGGACAGGCCGGCCGCAACTGTCCGGACGCTGATGCCACACCATCGAGCTTACTCCCCAAGACCCCGATGCCATGAACCAAGGTGGAATGAAGGGCACCGAGAGCCTCGAGGAGGTCGCCGTACCCCAGCACAGCTCTCTGCGATCACTCCGCCACACTCCCAAAAGTCACACACTCCCAATCCTGCTGTGACCCGGTGGACAGGATGGTAGGCTTCATCATAACAAGATGGCCGCCGGGTAGGCCCGACCCGTATTGGGACCGGGACCCAGGGACAAGCGCCTCAAGGTCCACGTCACTGGAAACAGGGTTCCGGGGGCAGGCAAAAATTATCCGTTGTGTGGTCACGGGCAACAGTCGTCCCCACCACGGACCAGCGCCCGTGAAAATCCGGGAGCAGCCCGCAAGAATCAGGGCGAGTCACGGGCGGCGTCCGGGCAGCTCACCGTCAAAGGCAGGGGCAATCACCGGAGAATCTCAGAATTGCCACCCCGGGCATGCACTCGGTCCGCTACGCTTAGCGGTAGGAACGACCACGGCGAAATGTAGGCCGAGGTGTGCACCGCTCCGGTGGTCCGACTCCACCCAGTCACCACAGGCCGCTGTTGTTGAACTGCCACCCGGCCAAGGCGTCCACTCGAGGTCCTGGCTCCAGGGCTGCACGGGCCGCAAATTTCAAAGGCACATTTCTCCGGCGGTACAGCCGCCAGAAACTTCGGAGTCACACGGTCGGTTGCCACTCTCCTTCACAAATACGAGCGCGTAGCGCAGGCTAAGGATCTCAGGCAGGATATCCGTGCGGGATGCGGAGGTTCACGGAGCCGGGAGTCTACGCTGCCGTCCCGGTCGCCATCTTGGCTCCTCCCCCAGCCACAGCTTTATTAATCAAGTGTTTTCTGTGTGGTCTGTTGAACTTAGACATCATTTAGGGCATGGATGGCATTGAGTTGGGAAGTTTGTTTTTTTGTGGTGGGCTTTCTGATGTTGTTGGGCCTGGCCATGTGGCTGGTGGCCAATTTGAAGCCTAGTCCTGCAAGCTTGCCTGGCCTTGTCTGCCAACAGGCCTGCTTTCATCCAGTAGGATCAGAGCAGGTAGCCACAGCTTTATTAATCAAGTGTTTTCTGTGTGGTCTGTTGAATTTAGACATCATTTAGGGCATGAATGGCATTGGATTGAGTTGGGGAAGTGTGTTTTTTTGGGGCGGGCTTTCTGATGTTGGTTGTCTTAAAGACATGCTTTTGTTGTGTGTGTCTGGTGTGTGTTGGTGTGCAATGCATGCACCCTGCAGCAGACCTTTCTGGGGCCTGTGAATATTCATATTTGCATTTTGTTGCTTTAAAAAGGCAGAGCAGTGTGCTTTAGCATGCATCCTTTACCTGGCCTTTATAGGCCTTTTGTCAGCTCCTGGTGTTTCCCAGGCCCCCTGCTTGTTTGTGATTTGTGAGTGTCCATGTGGCTGTTGGCCTTTTTTGTGTTGGGAGTTATTACTGTCCTGCTTTTGCCATATAGGCCTGCATGGTTTTCCTATTGGCTTACTGCTTCCATCCATCCACCCCCTTTGCCAGCAGCAGCTCCATGGATGCTGAGATGCTCAAATAATTTAATGGCAAATAGGGTCCACCCCACTTCCATTACATTTTTATTTTGGTGGTTCTTAATAACTTTCCTATCCCTCCTGAGAGTGTAGTGTGTGACTGTCCACAGTAGTATAACATAGCCCTTGTCGAAAAAAAAGTCCTAAATGGCTAGACTATCTTTTGTTTGCACTAGTACCGTACTAAGTAACTGAACCACAACAACAAATGCAACATTTCCCTGATGTTCTTCTCCTGGCTTATTTGCTTTTAGGTGCACAAAAAGCCAGAGGAGGAGGTGTCATCAGCATCACCCGGCTACCTGCCAGCCAGACAGAAGTCCTGCTGCGCATCACGTCCACGTGTGACCAGAACTTGTTGTGCATCTGCATCCTGCCTGACATCTGAAGAAGATGGCCCCAAAGAAAGGTACCAGGTCCAGTACCAAGAAAGTTGCCGGTGAGAAGAAGAAACAGAAAAAGGAAGTGCCATTAACCACGACTGGTGGTGTGCCGGACAATGATTTTTTTTGGCACCAAAAAAGTTACGCCTGCAGCAGCGTTGTCCGGGAACCAAGCTGGGAGCAGCACCTCAGCACCAGCGGTCCAACCCCACCAACCTAGGCCCAAGGGCTTTAGTGTCGCAGAGGTAGCCAGTCTACTAACGAGCAGCGATGTTGAAATGTCATTATCGCAAAGTAGTACACAATCAAAGCAGGCGCAAACTCAGCAGATAAGTGTGCAGCCGTAACAAGAACAGCAGCAGCCTCAACAAGAACAGCAGCAGCCGCAACAAGAACAGCAGCAGCCGCAACAAGAACAGCAGCAGCTGCAACAAGAACAGCAGCAGCCGCAACAGCCCACCATAGTAGTTGTTGCTCCTGACGTAGGGGCATTTCAGGACATCGAGCTTCCTGCAGACAAAGTGGAGCAAAGTCAAACCACTGTTTCAGAAGATCTATTGTCTTCCACACCACCAGCAAGGAAAAGGAGGCTTAGTCCATCATCTTCTTCTTCAAGCCCCGCTTCTGATGATCGTGATGCCACTTGGCACCCACCAGCTCAGTCTGAGAGTGATATACGCCACAAGACAATGCTTTTGAAAAGGAAGGTCCCAGAAAAACTTAGAGTTATGGAGGTAGATGTAGAAGAGGGGGGTGATGTTGATGAAGACAAGCCAGTCATCACACACATTACTCCCGCCCCAAAGGGATTGGAGAGCAGTGCCAGAAAGTTCTCCTCCGCAGTTTGGGACTTCTTTTCTGTTAGCACCAAGGAGGAGAACGTTGCTATATGCTCAATTTGTCGGCAAGGTGTTCGGCGGGGTAAGCTTGGTACAAACTATGGTACCGGAGGCCAAGCAAGTCATCTCAGAATACACCACACTATCGTGTGGGAGAATCACCTACTTCAGTTAAAAGAAAGTAGAAAAACTGAACCCATTGAAGTTGGTCAGGAAGAATCAGGGAGCGATATTATTGCGGTGGAAGGTGAAGAAGAGGGAGGCATTTCTAGCTCTGTCCCAAGTAGTGCAGTGGTACCGCCCACATTCTCCTCAGTAACATCTGAGTGGCACCGCAGTAAGAGCCATACTCAGAGCCAGGCTGAGACACCAAGGCGACCGAGTACCGCAATGAGACAAACTGTGTCATTGAGCCTAAGTGGGTTAATGAAAACAGCACCACAAAGGAAAGTAATCCAGCCTACCATTGAGAGAATGCTTAGGTTGGAGGGGCAGTTCCAACGCAAACACCCAACGGCACGGTTGTACAATGCCAAGCTGGCTAAAATGTTAGCGCTGGACCTTCTTCCTTTTTCATTTGTGGAAGGGGTGGGTTTTCTTGAATTTGTGTCAGCCATCTGCCCTAAATGGAAGGTTCCCAGCCGGTCCTATTTCGCAAGATTTGCTGTTCCGGCACTACATCATGATGTGCTGGAATTGGTTGGACAAACTTTGCAGCAGAGTGCTGTTCACAATATCCACCTGACAACAGACATGTGGACCAGTTACCAAGCCACAGATTACATGTGCATCACTGCACACTGGGTCTCTTTTGTGGGGGTTAGAGATAAGCTATCTGCACGAGGTGCTGTTGACACAGCTGCGATTTTTAAAGGTACTCAGAAACATGCAACTGTAGCCATGTTCGCCATGGAGAAATCTCATACGGCTGTAAACATTTTGCAAGAGTTTCGCAGCAAGGTTTTTGAATTTCTGCGCCCAAGAGGGCTTAGTATTGGTTTTGTTGTCACAGACAATGGCAGTAATGTACTTAAGGCCATGGATCTTGGTTCCTATTTCAGGGTTCCGTGTTTGGCGCACTGCATAAACATTATAGTTCAAGACTTTCTGAAAAAAGAACCCATAGTCAGCAACTTACTGGCCATCTGCTGAAGAATATGCACTCATTTAAGCCATTCTTTTAAAGCTCGGAAGCACCTGACGATCATCCAACGTGAAAATAGGATGCCAGTCAAGGCACTCATCCAGGAGGTGGCAACACGTTGGAACTCAATGTATTACATGCTTGATTGTCTGTATGAGCAGTACAAGTCACTCCATGAATATGTCTGGAAAAGAGGGGATGCTACTGTTAAAGGCATGAGCCTTGAGATGGAGCAATGGAGCCTAATTAAATGCCTGACTGAGATGCTTCGTCCTTTTGAGGTCTTCACACGTGAAGTCAGCAAGGAGGACTGTACAATGGGCCAAGCTATCCCGTTATTGCAAATGCTAGAGCATCAGCTGAAGAAGGTTTCTGAATCATACAAAGGTGCAGAGGACAAAAGGGAAGCCTATGACTTGGTGGAGAGCTTAGCCCGTCGCTTAGCTGAAAATACAAGGATAGAAAATGAAATTTTGTCACAAGAACATTACATTTGTGCCACAATTCTGGATCCACGTGCAAAATTTGGACTGAAGACATTCTTTGCTTTTTCAGAGATTGATGTTGCCCGCTACAAAACTTGTATAGCTGAGGCAGCCAGTAAGTTGGAAAACGAACGGCTGCTAATTAAAAGCCCGCAAGATCAACCCACAAGAAGTACTGCAGCAGGGCATGCAGGATCAAGTGCAACTTCGTCGGCTGAGGGCAGTGCATTTGGATCACAACCCTCACCATCACTATCGACAACAGCAACAATAACTGGATCATTAGGCCCAGTAGAATCGTTAGACGATTGGTATGTACAGTTAGGCATTAATAAGCACAGTGCTGAAGCACAGAGTAAAGAGCCCGAAAGCTTACCAGCAGCACCCGTGAACATTGAGCGGATGGTCCAGGCCTATCTGGACGACCCAACAGAGGTGTACATTGATCAAAACCCATTGCAGTATTGGTATAGGAAAAGGTCTGAATGGCCACTGTTCAGCAGGCTGGCGATAAGCTATCTGGCTTGACCTGTCGCAAGTGTCTCTTCTGAACGTGTTTTCAGTACTGCTGGTTCCATTGTAACATTGAGAAGGACCAGTCTCTCGCCCAAAAACGTGGAGAGGTTAACAATGATCAAAATGAATCAGCACTTCATACCACCGAATTACACAATACATGAATCAATGGAGGAAGAGGAGGACAGCGGCTCAGGTGACAGAAGTAGTGTGTCACTTGATTGCCTACTACTGGCTGACCCCCCAGAGTTTGAGGACGAGCTATACTTCCCTGACAATTAGGCTTGCACTTACTGTCTTCCTCCCTTTTTTCCCCCTTTATTTGTGTGTCTGTCGTTCCGGTTACAAACTTGTGAATCACAACAAATCCATTACCACCGTCTTTTACTCTTCTTATTTCATATACAAGTTTCAGGTGTCTGCAATTTGACAGTACAGTCCTCCGAATCCAGCTCCTCTGCTCCATCATACTGAATCTCCCGCCCAAATCCATTGCCCTCATGAATGAAGATTGGATGATGGTAAATAGAAGAAAAAATTAAAACTTTCCTAGTCCCGCCAAAAGAAGTGGAGCATGAATCAGATGACTACTATAGCTATCTTCCTTTCAGAGCCGAGAGAGACTGCCCATTAACTGAAAATAAGATGGAACAGGTAATGATTGATGCCATGCATTGGACGCGGATTGATTTTGTTGTGTTTGTTGTGCATGAAGTTATGTAATTGTGCACTAATCATCTTTCTACAGTACACACTAAACTTAACTCAAGGTGAATTTTCCCCTTCTTGCAAATATGAAAATTTGTACTTCTTCTGCAGCTTGGTGATACATTGCTTTTAATTCAATACAGAAAGGGGACTCACTCAATCTGCGCGATGAGTATGATTGACACAACAGCACCATCCATGATGATGATGGCGAAATAGACGGCCCGTTAACTTAAGATGAGAAGGAACAGGTAATGACAATTAATGGCATGTATTGAACACCTGACTCTGAGCGATTGGTGTTTGTGTTTTCGTTGTTTGTTTGTTGTGCACAAAGTGAAGTCAAAGTGTACTAGTAATCTATCTGTCTGTACACACTAAAGACTGACTCAGGTAAATAATATTTCTACTCTTGTTGTGTAATAACAATTTTACTTCTACTGCAGGAAGATTTTCACAGTCAGTCAGTACAAGTATCGGAGATGATGATTGATGGAATAATAACAAGTCAGGAGGATGTTTCATGAGTGGCATAAAACTTAAAAGCCTAAAGGTAAACACGTCAACAACAACCACAGCAGACCCAAATGTCTGTGTAGAAGTGGAATAGAGTGTAGCGGTGGGATGACTGCGGGGCATTGATTTACTAACTTAAACTGTAAAATGCTATGTTTGGAATGGATAATGTGCTGTGCCTTTGTCCAACTCTTTAAAAAAAAAAGTACTCTAAAGTCTAAACGTAGGATGTGCTACTGCTAAGCAATGTGCCGTCAGGCCTGTCACTGTGGGCCTGCTCTCTCCTGTTATTGTTGAAGGTCAATGCTGGAAACAGACTAGAGTAGAGATGATGCATACATGCCACCTCGGAAAGTGTTCTTGTTGCACTACACCATAGCTTGTGCATTTGTTTCAACTTTGTTTCTCAATATCCCCTTTGTTTTTCCATCTACAATTACAGGCCGGGCCTTGCCCTATACTGGGGAAAACATGACAATGCACACTTACCTTACCAATAAATCGAAAAACAATTCCAGCCGGGCAGTGGTGAGTGGCGACACACCCAAGATTGATGGACGAGAGGACCAAGAGGAATGCCGAGATGCAAATCCAGTCCACATTTTTTACCAGGATAACACAGTAAAAGTATCAACTTTTATCTTCTTTTAAATAATTTGAATCATTTTTTTGTCTACAATCTTTACAACAGTGTGTTCTTGTTGTTCTTATTATCATCATTAGGTTTGCTCTCTGTTTACGATTCTTCCCTACCAATATTTAAAATTTCTATTTGCTATCTGTAAAAGTATTAAGGCCCGAACAACAGAACAAGAAGTGTATGTAATCCGGGTCTCTCATCATAATGCATGCATTTCCTTTTTCTCCCTTAACATATGGATATGGCAGTCTTCAAAGATTGTCGTTTGTTTGTCCATGCATACTGTTTTTCAATGTCAAACCTTTCCCAAAACCCCCTTCCCATCCATTCAACAAACCCTAACCCTCTTCCCCCGGGCTGTGTGACTTATTGTCGAGGTGTGACTAAATTAAATGTACACCAATACTTAATCACATGCTTGCTGGGGTGGATGTGGCGAAAGCAACAGTACTTCAATTTCAAGGCAGAGCGATGATCTTCTTCTGCTTGCCCACCCATGAGTAGGATATTTTAGAGGTTATTTTATTTAACAAAGGAACATATATCTCAGCATTAATTGCCGGCATTGATTGGATTTGTTTGTTGTCATTCCTCATATACAGCACTAACTGTTAGGCTGTAGGCCTAGTCAAGTGACTCAACACAACTATAGTTTGTAACTCTGTCTAGTAGGCTATCCCAACCACCATTATGTTTTGTTGTAAAATATTTTAGCATATTATTGTTGCTCGGTAAGTTCTGTACTGTACTTCATTCTACTACTCCTCTAACAGTCTCTCAAAGGCGATTGACTGTCTCCTTTTCTTTTTTTGCAAATGCTGCTGCCCTGCCAGTGTCTACTACTACTACTATACTACCACCACCACCCCAATCATGGCATGTTAGAAAAAGTAAACCATCTTCACCATGCAGCCATTGCTGTGCCTAAGTTAAACATCAAGCACAGGTAAGAGAGAAGTTTGGGGGAGGCAGAATTAATAATGGACATGTTTTCAATGAATTCAATTCCACACACCCCTTTGAGTCCAGATAAAGAATGCATAGACTAGAGGAGAGACTGAAAGTACTAGTAGGACAAGTCAATCAGTGAGGGGTGTCGCATCTATCTGTTTGTGTCTTACACAGTCAGCCAATTACTTAAATCAAACACTGTATATGGGCGGCCCTGCACCAGCAAGGAAACAGTGTGATGTAAAACAGTAACCCCACCTACAAAACATTAACAACATTGCATGTAACGTAGAAAAATATATTTAATTTACCCTAACAAAAATAAACTAAAAACCCACAAAAGCTGACCCACCCCCCTCCCTAACCCCAACCAATGTCTGTAGTAAAGTCCAGGAGAAAATAGTAGTCCGAAAAGCAAAAACCCAACGCCCAAACCAGTTCCCAACCACCCAAACAAGAATTAAAAAAAGGGCAGAAGACAGGGACTAAGGTGTGGGGCGGGACTGAAGGAGGACACGCATCTGCTCCTCTAAACGGGCGACACGGCGTCTGAGGGCGTGGCAGTTGCAGCCACAGTGGGGGGGCACCAGAGATGGCATTGCGGTGGCAGTGGGCAGCCGCTAGGCGGTGACGCCATACCGCTGGAGGGCGGAGGCTGGGGCCCGGGGCACTGAAGGAGGCTTCAAATGCTGCTGCAGTCTCCTCCTCCTCCTCTGTCAAGACCACCAGCCACTGGTATTCACGCTGGATTGCCTCCAGCTTCCGGCGCCGTGCCTTGGCGGCCAACTCCTTACGATTGAGTTTAGGAGTACCTGTGTATCAAAAAGAAAAAAACAAGACAATTGTAAAATATACTCTTAGAAAAACAGTAAGACAAGTTAATTATTTATACACATAGTGGCATGGTAGAGTAGCACTATAAAGCACGCCACAGTAGTACATAACATTTTAAATCTCGCCCGTCCTTCTTCCTTCCACCCGTCTTTCACTTTTTAGTTGAACAGTGCACCAGGTACTCTTTTCCATAAAACTTTCAAAGCAGAGTTGAAATCAGATAGATGAGGCCATTGGTTACTCAATACTCCCGCTCCTATGCCTATTAAAGGGATTCTAGTCTTCTAGTTCACTCTTCAAACGTTCACAACTCACTTACTAAACGGGAGGTTTGTCCCTGCGGTGTCGGCGGGGAATACCGCCGGCCCGACAGGGGCAATACGCCCGCCATCCTAATGGGCCCTAAGTCTCAACAGTACAGTATACATACAGTACACCCTTGCAGTGAGTGTACTGTCAACAATAGTTAAGGATTATGAATCTAACTTACCACCGCCCGTCACTGGTGCTGCCATGACCCCCTACCGCTCCATCGTCGGTATCTGCAGCAACTGCCGCATCCTCTCCCTCCACGTCGCCGTCGCTGGCCCCGGCAATGGTGGTCGATAGTGCGCCTAGAAAAACATTACACATTTATTAGGTGTCATATACACCTCCCCCTATTAATCAGTAGCAAGGTTAAAAAATTAGTTAATACTAACATACATCACTAGTACAAATCAGGTAGTAGTAGAGTAGACACTAATAGTTATATATGGTCCTCCCTAGGGTCATTCTAACCTTTGCTTAGTTAGCCCGAGCCATGCAACCATTTTACCTTTGGGTCTTTTATTTTTGCACATGTGACGTTACCTTGCAGCTTTTTGTATAAGACACCTTTGAGCCCACATGACCTGCCTCACACTGCTACTGTCTACGCGCTGCGTACAAGCGGTCAACAGAAACATTAACAAGCCACTTTTTTATGAAGTACTGGTGTACTGTTAGTCCATATTGCTTATCCATAAATGCTACACTTTTTGGCACGGCTGAGAAATGCTTGCAAGTTGCAATATACTAACGCGCACCATTTCATTTTTCGCATTACAGACAGAAGATTCCCTTCTACGAACCAGAGCTTTGCAGAGCTTATGAATGATGCAACAACTACCAGTACTAGGTTCTTCTAAGGTGAGGGGTCCCTTCACTCAGAGATCTTCATTTATAAATTTATATAAACTAAATTCCTAGGGGATGGTGGTGCTGCCTTCCACCACTGTTCAGTTATCATGATTTAATTCCCAACTGTAAGTAAGTGTAACAATGTTTATTGTTTTAATGTTATTGATTTTCCAGTTGGTGCTGCCTTATATAATAGAACAATGTACAGAGCTTCTCAATTCAAAATAAACATTTTGAACTTACATAGACTTGGTGGTATTTGGTGTGGACTAACTTACACGAGTGAGCAAATTAAAGGAAGGGTGTGCATGTGCATTGCTTCCACGACTGAGAGGTTGGGTGTGTTATGTTCTGGGTTGTCTACTTGTTGGGTATCTTGGGGGGAGGGTTCGGAGACCTAATAGTTATGACAAGACAGTACTATAGTCGAGCAGGGGACTGTGGTGGGTTCTGAATTTCTGATTGAGGTGTGTGAGGAAGGTCCAACCTTCCATCACCAACATCCTATTTTCTTGTGCAAAGGTCTGTATGTGCAAGATCCCTACAACAGTAGTAGTATGTCCTATAGGCTATCATATCAAAATAGTAATAAATCTGGTTGGGCATTTGTTGCTGTGAATTGTCAAAGCCTCAAGATTAACAAAGACTCAAGATCAATAAGACTAGAAGAAGTACAAGAGGACGACCCAAAGGACTGGACCCAATGGCTAGAGCTACTGGTGAATCTGAGTTTTATTACAACCTTTCAAATAAAGAGTGGCACTGGCCAACTGGGCAAGCTTAGCTACTACAGTACAGACAGACTGATAGTAGTAGTAGTACTGAGAGTCATCATAGCAGAGGCAGGGATAACAAGATTTTTGAAACCGTACAGATCGAATGATAATTGTTGGTAAAAAATAGCATTGGGAAACTGAAACAATAGTTTGTGAAAAATATGGTGCAGTAAAAGTTATGGAATAAGAAATATTATTAAAAACAAGAAGACTTACTGGGGCCAGCAGAGGAGCCCTCATTGGTGTCCTCCTGGTGGTGGTGTTCTGACTGTTGTCCCGCCGACTGCCCACTCCCTGTCTGTCTGCCCCTGGGTGCTGATGAACAGGAAAGATATAAGAAAGAGACAAACATTGATGGATGGTGTCAAACAAATAAAATATTTTTAAAGAACTGTCAAAAAACACTTCTGTAAACAACAATTGCAATAACTAAATTGACCAATCTCATCTGGTCAACAAGTAGTATCATGGGATTCGCGGATCGACTACTTAAGTTACTATTTATCAACAGTAATCCAGTCTTGCATTCTGATTCCAGAATACTAAGTTACAACTAAGCCTAAGTACGACGTACCACCCGACCTAGCCCACCTATTCCAGGCATGCCAATTGTACATTCATTATGCATTTCCACTTCTTTTATTCCTCAACAATGCATATGGTCAAATGGAGGACACATGACTAAATTTTTTGTATACACCAAATATTGGGTTGATTGATTGATGCTGATGTTCTGCTAGTGCTAAACCAATTACCACCACTCATTGAACAAACTAGAAAAGGTTATAATAAAGACTGGCGTACTAGCAGCACGTCACGTAACTGAGGGGGCATCAAGCATACCACTAACAAATTAGAAACTCATACAAAGTACCTAAACCTAAGTATCAATCCGCCCCTATCTCTTAGTGACAGGACAAAGTAAGGAGTGGACTAGAGTCACTGTAGCATTACTTAACTTAATTTCTCTAAAATAAACTCTTACAGAATCACGCTAAGCGAGCACAAACGCAAAGCTCTGGCTGCGACGACGAGCCCTACCCTTTGACATGGTTCTGTGACGGGGCGGGAAAGAAAAGGTAATAAAATTAAAGGAGTAAAGGAAATAAATAGCAGGCAATAGAAAGAGTGAAAAAGTAGCTAAAAAACAAAAAAAAAGTAGACAAAAACCAAAAATATAGAAGCAGGAAAATAGTTAGAGAAAAAATAAATAAGAAAGATAAAAAAAAGTGGCTTTAAACAAAGGATTGAAAAGATGCAGGGAGGATTCAAAATCACGCCCCAGAACCATGCAATAGAGTGAAAAACAAGATGGCTGCGCCCATTGCGACCACCTGCACAAGTTCGCACAATATTTTCTCCCCGAGCAAGCAAAAAGCAACACGATCAAGTAAAAGCGTTTGCGAACAGGAAATATCTACCGCGAACGGGCGCGAACATGCATTGCGTGACCCGGAACAGGAAGAAAGCATCGCAAGAGGGCAGGACAAGTGAAAACAAGATGGCCGCGCCCATGAGCAACCGCATGGGTAAGTTGGTGAGCCGCAATCACGCAAAAAATACCGCGAACAGGAGGGAACATTTTTTTTGCGTCTTCGCGATATTTCCGCGTGTTTGCTGAGATTTTCAGCTTTTTCGCGATAGTTTGCGAAAGTGAATTTCGCAAATTCCGCCCACCCCTAATCTCAATAGAGAAGAAGTTCAGACTTTCGAGGGAGCACTGAAGCTCAACAAAGAGTGTAGGCCGCCCTATGGTGCTATCTATCGTCTCCCTAGTCAAGGCAGGACTAAACAAAGACAGAAACTGATCTCACTTGCCGTAGACTGAGAAACATATAAAACGCTATGAGCAAAAGGTATTTGTGTGATAAGACTATCTATGAATTTTGTTTATATGACAAGAGACTTGGAAGAAAGACATTTCAAAACAAATTGATTCCAACAATGATTTGTCTCAAGGATCACCATCTAATATGTTGCCATTTTTCTTCCTCTTATTTATATTTATTATATTTTGCTTTTCACTATGATTTTTATTCCTGCAATAACTTTCATTATCATGTTCTGCACTAGAACACAACATTATTATTTAAAAAAGAATGTAAAATACATTTATTTTGGATTATTTGTATCTGTCCATTTTATGGGGAAATGAGCTCTAAAGCGCACTATTAATTATAATCCTGCACTATCTGCCAAGAATGAGAGTTATCCACTGCATATTTTCTCCCGGAAAGTAATTGGAGGTATGTTTAACAGCCTGTCTTGTAAAAGTATATCTGTACCATATTTACAAGAGGACTCGTAAAGAGATATTAGCAGATCTTGGGAGGCCACACTAAGGGACCGTGAAGTTGGTGCCAGGATTTGCGAACCCTGCAACAAAATCTAAGGGGCATATCAGCAAGCTGGCATGAAAAATTATCTCCGCTTTAGCGTCTGTTTTCGGACGAAAAGCGGCAATAATTTTATCGCTTAATCAGCAAGGTCACGCTAACGCGTGATTCCTTGCTTTAGCTCCCTTTCCCATAACGCCCACCTTTGCATCTCTAATGAGATGCAAAGTGGGCGTTCCGTCCCAAAATAACTGGAGAAAGGTCGCTAACCGACATTACTCCAATTATCAAGGGAATTGCTAACAGGCATAGCGATAAGAAAAGTAGCGCTAACCACAGTTAACGCTACTTTCCTTACGCCTGTTTTCACCCTGACTTAGCCATTATATCAAATGTAAGGTGGATATAATGGTTAAGTATGCCCTGCCTTATCAGCAAGCTAACGCCAAAATGTGTGAGATTATCGCTGGATTCCCAGCGATAATCTCACTTTTGGCTGTTAGTGCGAGGAATTTTATCGCTTTTGAGATAAGCGTTACTGATAGCACGTTATCTCAGCGATAAAATTCCACGATAGCCGGCGATAATTATCCTAGCGCTAAGTGCGCTTAGCGATAATTATCGCGGGCCCTTGCTGATATGCCCCAGAATTCTTTTTATAAATTTTACAACGGAGGGGCGTTTGGTGCAAATCATACTTTTTTTTAATTAACTCCATACTTGTTCCTAATGTAACTCCATAACCTATGTAATGATAATCTTGCAGTTTATGTAACATTATTATTTTAAAGCGCTCTAGCTCTTTTGGGTGTCTGCACTGTATAAAAATGCAGAGGTAAATAAATAAAGTAGATAATGCAACAAGATACATTTATTGGTCTCTTAAGGAACAACAAATACCTCCTGATGAAGGGACGAATACAAAGTTTTGAGCTTATTTAACAAATGTTAACCTCTTCAGTGCCCATGACGAGATAGTCTCGTCATGGAGCACGGTTGCGCTGTGCCCATGACGAGACTATCTCGTCATGAACCCCACCCACTAGTGCAACGCCTGGCACAGGAGGGGGAAAGGGCGTGGCACTGAAGGGGTTAATAGTTGAAACGGTATACAGAACATCGATGAAGAATATTACGAGGGAATTTTCATGTATGTATTAAAAATGGAATTCATTTACCAACATGTTGCTATAACTTCATCAATAGGATCAAAGTTTCCAAATCATAAGCTAAAAGGGGCAGATTGACAAGAAACTGACACATCTGAATAGATGCGTCAGTTTCCCTGCGCCTGCGTGAAAAACCCTTGCGCCAACATATTTACAATACGGTGCACAAGGATTGACAGATGCGTCAGAAATCTGTTGGCAGAAAAGTCACGCATTGCTGGAGTCGTGTCGCAAGCACGACGCAACTCCAGCAATGCGTGTTGCGGCCTATTCCCAATACACTGCGTCTTTTTTTATGCCTGCTTCAAGCAGGCATAAGGTTGTGACTCAGTGGGGTCCTAAAAGTCACGCAGTGAAATCTTATAGATTTGACTGCGTCACTTTTGCGAGGCTTTACATGCATGGCTTTACAACGTGACGCATCTCCCTAGATTCGTCACGTAAATTTGCCGCATTTTTTACACCGCCTTTGCGTCACAACAGTGACACAACGGCAGCGTAAAAGTGAAGCAAGGGACTTGTAAATCTGCCCTTAAGTGTTTATATACTGTTAGTGGTGGAAGTGACTCAAACTTGAAGCTTCTAAAGGGCAGCGAGTGCAGCGGTTATAATTAAAGAAAAGTCGAATAATTTCTTTTTCCATGGCATGAAGAAATATCTGTAAAATAATATATATATATATATATATAATATATATATATATTAAATTTCTATACACCACTCATACTCAGGAGAGTGCATCCAGTAAGAGTTCAGAAGCTGTAAGTTTGACCACTAGATGCTTTAGTTCACACTAAATGTGTATTTAGTCTCCGGGCAGAGCAGGCAAAAGACAAAATGTGGTGTGGAAAGAGGATGTGGCAGAACAGCCAGAGCTGCTGACTTTGGAACTGGAGATCTAGGTTCGGCATTGGTTCAAAATCCTTTGATTCTTGACAAATCTAGGACTTGATTACGAGTCTGGTGGTCTTGCAGGGGCGCGTGGTGGCAGTCTCTTGACCACCTTATTACAATTAGGGCTGTCGGACCACCATTGCCCCGCCGTAGCAGCAAGGGAATCACCATTCCCTGGTGGTGGTGCAGTGGTGAAGAGGCAGCAATATGTTTGGCAGGACTGCTGCAGTCCCACCAACCATATTACAAATTTACTCTGCCACGGTTTTAATGTTGGTTCCACCGCATGAAACTATGGCAGAGAGGAAACAAAGGGGGTACTACATGGCCCCCTGGTGCCTCACGCCATGTGGATGCACACAGGGGGGCACAACATGTGCCTCCATGTTCATGCACCGCAGTTCCTGTACAGCATTGATTTTACAGTCCTTGCCGTGAAGGGACTGTTTTTGCATTCCAACTGCGGTGCCCATCTTCTGAGGCACCGCCAATGGAACGTAAAAAAAAAAGGTCGCCAGATATGAGAAACACTTGTAATCTGGGTTTGGCAGTGCGGTGGGGAGGCAGACCTGGCACCGCACTGCCAAAGTCATAATTAGGCCCTTAATCTCATTGTGCCTAAACAAAAGACAAAAGCAAAAAATTAATGTGTTCTTGTGTGATATAACTGGTGCTCATGTAAAGTACTCCAAAACCTTCAGGTCGATGTTCACACTATATAAAACTAGAAAAAAAGACACAAAGAGAAGTAGCCCCATGTCTGTTGATAACTATTTGGAATGATAATTTATGATCCCAATCATTCAAGGTAAAGTAGCGCCTATGCATGTACTTTTCAGGGGCCACTATTTACAATTAGGGGTGGGTGGAATGTTTCATTCTGCCAGGGGCAGCTCCTCGGTAATGGCAGAGGAGCTTTGCCCCACTGCCAGCAGATGATAAATAAAACAATAATAAAACATTGTTAGTATCCTTTTTTTATCTGTGTCTGGGCTGCTTAAGTGGGAGTGGGAGGGGCCGGGCCATGGCAAGGAAGAGTAGTGTGCACTTATAGACGGCCGGCCAAACTAACATGCGCACTTATGTTTTTCCAACTCGGCTAAAATGCCACAGGCTCCCAGGCCCTTTTTAAGTGGCAAACGAGTTCACTCAGACAAATCTTGGTGCTGCCTTTATGCTATGGGAGCAGCGTCTGGATTGGTTGGGGAGCCTATGCTTTCAGGTCCATCCACTTTCGGAGGAGGAGAGGAGCAGGAGCAATAAGGTGGCAGGCAGCAGGAGTGGGGTGAAGCGGCAGGTAAGTGATATACTTTTTAAAAATGTCCCAGCCTCCCCCCGCGCAGCCCTACCAGTTTCAATTGGCAACAACCGCCACTGCATTCCGCCCACGGAATGGGCGGAACTTTGCTCACTCCACGTTACTCTTTAATGTGGAGTTCTGGCCAAATTCCACCAATCGCCACAGGGTGGAATTTTTCTCCTGTGAAGCACCAGAAAATGCAAGCTGGCGAGCGACATTTGGTGTCTCCTAGCGTGATTTTCTAGCATGGGTAGTTGCAGGTGGTTGTGGTAAGAGGACTGCCGATAGAGTAGATCTACTGCCACTCAAGTACATTTTCCACTTAAGAGGCAGCAAAATCGACGCAAATGGACACGTGCTCCTGCTCAACGCATGGTGCAGGTTCACGCTGATTTTCTGTGCTGCTCGTGATATTGGCACTTAATTGTAGCGGAAGCAGTGCGAGCTGCATATTTTCTGCACATTGGCAGAATGCCAGGGAATCTTGTGGAGTTGTTATGTAACTCAGCGGAATTCCGTGAAATGAAACTCCATGAGCTCCGCCCACTCCTACCAAAATTACTTACGCAGACACATAATTTTTATTTGTGTGCCATCAGATGATCGATAAATGATCAATCGTTTTACTGTGCCATGTAGCTCACAAGTTGTGTATACAAGTTTCCCATTGTGCAATCTCGGGTGACAGGAGATATGGCATTTCTGTCTTTCTGTTCTAAATATAAATAAACCCCCTTGAAATGAAATGAAATGAAATGAAATGAAATGAAAAAAGGAATTTAGTAAAGCGCACTGCGGCCAAAGCGGCTTCCTGGCGCTGGGGGGTCTAACACGCTCACAGGGAAAACCCAAGAGGACTAGCCGGGAAAAGCCTGGGAAAAAAGAAAAGTTTTAAGGGCCTTGCGAAAGTGACGGTAAATCGCGATGTAACGGATAGCAAGAGGAAGGCTATTCCAAAGCCGAGGGGCCAGAACCGAGAAGCGAGTGCCCCCGGTACGAGTTTTACGAAAGCGGGGAATGTGAAGCAGAGACAAAGATGAGGAGCGAGGAGTGCGAGCGGGGGCATGAGAAGTGATGAGGGAGTTAATGAACAGAGGGGCAGAACGATGGTGGGCCAGGAAGGCCAAACAAGCAAGTTTAAAAGAAGATCTGAAATGTACTGGGAGCCAGTGGAGAGACCTAAGGGCAGGAGTGATGTGAGAGCATTTAGGTAAGTGAAGAATGAGTCGGGCCGCCTGATTTTGGATGGCCTGAAGACGGCGGGCTTCATAGGCCGGGATGCCAGCATACAGGCCATTCCCATAGTCAAGGCGGGAGATGATTAAAGCGATGACTATAGTTTTGAGAGCATCAGCCGAAAAAAAACGAGAGATCTTGCGAATGATACGAAGGGAAAGAAAACACGAAGAAACAACAGAACTAATTTGTGAGTGCATAGACAGGTCTTGGCTGATCTTGATGCCCAAAGTCCGGACAGAAGAGACGGGTACCGGGGGAGGACCAAAAGAGAGAGGCCAATGAACAGGGGACCAAGGGTTGGAAGGACCACCGGTGAGGACAAGCTCCGTTTTATCCGGATTGAGCTTCAAATGATTGGAGCTCATCCACTGCGAAATAAAAACTAGGGTAGAGCAAAATTTGGGAAGGGAAAGAGAAGGGGAGGAGAGATCGAAAACAAGCTGGAGGTCATCAGCGTAGTTATACACAGAAACCCCCAGCTCGAGAAGAGAAGAGACAAGAGGGAGGATATAAAGATTGAAAAGAAGAGGGGAGAGAGAAGAGCCCTGCGGCACCCCACAGATGACTGAGCGAGGGGGAGCGGAGAATCCGGAAAGATGAACCGCTTGCGTCCTGCCTAAGAGGAAGGACGCGATCCAAGAAAGGGCAGCTCCCTGAATGCCCACTGTGCTGACACGGTCGAGAAGAATGGCATGATCGACCGTGTCAAACGCAGCGGACAGGTCGAGGAGAACCAGGGCCTGGGGGAGACTGCTATCAGCTTTCCCCTTAAGTTCATCCATGACTGCCAGCACCACGCCCTCTGTAGAGTGGCCAGGGCGAAAACCCGCCTGGTGGGAGGCCAAAAGACTATTCTCCTCGAGATAGGTGGATAGGCAAGTAGTGACGTAGCTTTCAAGGATCTTCCCGAGATAGGGAAGCAGAGAAATAGGCCTGAAATTAGATAACGAGGAGGGGTCAAGACTAGGTTTTTTAAGAATGGGAAGAATGATAGCAGATTTGAATAAAGAGGGGACAGTAGCCAAAGTAAGAGAAGCATTAAGAAGAGCAAGAGGGGGAGCAGGGCAACTAGAAAAAAGAGTTCTAAGGATGCGAGCAGGAGCGCAGTCTGCAGGAGAACCGGACTTAACTTTGGCAAGCAGATCCAAAAAGAGCTGAGAGGAAATAGGCTGAAAGTGATTAAAAGAAGAAGAGGGTGAAAAGGAAGAGGCAGAAAATTCAGGTTGGGGCGCAGGAGGAATGTTGGCCTTAATAGTAAGGATCTTATCAATAAAGTAATCATTGAGTGAAGAACATAAAGATTGGGAAGGAACCAAGGATGTGCAAGTGCGGTCAGAAGTGGCAAGGCTATGAACTAAGGAAAAAATTTCACGCGATTTGTTGGCAGAGAGGGTAACTCTCTCAGTAAAGTATTTGGTCTTGGCCGCTAAAATAGCACTTTTGTATTCGTTCAAGAGGGTTTTATATTTGAGCCGGAGAGTGGGACAGTAGTTCCGTCTCCACTGACGTTCAGAGCGCCTGAGACCCAGTTTAAGAGTTTTTAGTTCACAAGTAAACCATTTGTGGGCATCATAAGGTCGAACACGCTTAACCCTCTTGAGGGGGGCGGCCTGATCACAAGAGGAGGAGAGCCAAACAGTAATGGCGTCAGCCTGATCTTCCAAGGGCAAGTTAGTGAGGTCAGGAGCGGATAGAGCCAGAGAAGATGAGAGAGAATTAAGATCAGTCTGGTTCCAGCTGCGTGCCAAGATGGTCTTAGAAGGGGAGCTTTCTCAGCAGAGCCCAGATGGATGGAGAAAGAGATCCGACCAGACACAGGGAAGAATGGAAATTGATGAGATGTTGCAACATGAAGACCAGATTTGATCCAGAGTATGACCCTGTGTGTGAGTGGGGGCCGAAACATGAGAGGAAAAATTGAGGCACTTAAGAGTGGCAGTGAAATCTTTGGATGATGAATCCTCCCTGGGATCACCTGGCCAATAGTTAAAATCCCCGAGTAGCAGCAACGAAGAATTGTTGACTACCAGGGAGGCCAGGAGGTCCAGCAGGGTGGACACAAAAAGCGGCATGGCTTGAGGGGGGCGATACAGAAGAACAACTGTAAGAGGAGAGGGTAGATTAAGGGAGCGGGCCACCAAGAAGTCTACATTAAGTATAGGGGGGTGGGCGAGGAGTTGAAATTTCAAGGAGGATCTAAAAGCTGCAATTGTATTTTTGTACTTCTTGTTTTCAAAATTCATGTACATTGTTTTCAATGAGAGTGTGTAGCAAACAATTATTAGGCATAGCAATTAAACTAATTACTATAGAAACAGGGTACCAGGGTTTTAATCCTGACTTCCCCATTTTACCACATGCATGGTCCTCAGCATATTACTTTATTGCCCTCCCTGTTTGCTCCCAGCCTGTTTTCTGTGTGCAAAAATATTAAACATTGTTGATTGTGGATGTAAAATTTGCAGACCTGACCGTAAGGGCACTGAAACCGTGTGTTCACTGTTGAAATAATAATGGTGCCGCTCTACTAGCAGACAAAGAGAGGTGAAAACTAAAACCTAGCACAGTACTCAGGATAAAGCGAAATGTACTCCATGTCTTGGAGTGGGAGGTGAGAAGCTCAGCAGTAACAGGTTTCTCCCATAGCTGTAGCGGGCATAGAGGGGTCAGAGTTCATAGTTTTTACCACGTCTCCCTCGGCCTTCAGCATGGTGTTTCTTCCCAGCATCCGAGACCTTCTGCTCGTGCTGATGAGTCAGGCGCTATCTTCAGCTCTCTGTGTTCCTCCGGTCTTCTTGTTCTTTGACTTGTGTCACGATACCGGGCTGCGCTCTTCCAGTTCTGCTGCCTTGTCCTCGTGCTTCTGCTGTATCACTTCCTGTCACAGTTGCAAGTGCAGTATAGCCAAGAGACCTTACTGTGATTGGCTTGCACGCCAGCCATCCCTGACTCGAATTGAGACATCTGAGGGCATATTAACAAGGCGGCGATATGAAATTATCGCCGCTTTTGCGTCCGTTTTCGGGTGAAAAGCGGCGATAATTTCATCGCCCTATCAGCAAAGACACCCTATCGCGTGTCATGCTGACTTAGCGCCCGTTTGCAGCACGCCTCCGATCGCATCGCTAATGAGATGCAAAGGAGGCGTGCCTGACAAGACTCCCTTGGGAAAATATCGCGAAGGCAGCTTTGCGATATTAACAAGGGAGGGTAGCGATTTTTAAAATCGCGTTAAGTATGCCATAACGCAGGAATTTTACGTCTGTTAAATTCCTGACTAAGGCATACTTAACATGAGGGGTGGATTTTGTGGCTAAGACCACAGGCCCTATCATCTAGGATATCGCCGTTTTCCACCATGGAAAACGGCGATATCCCAACTATCTCTGGAATTTTTATCGCCTCGGCGATGCGCGTTGTTAATAACGCGCAACCCGGGCGATAAATTCCAGAGATAGCCGGCGATAAATATCGCAAAGAGCGCTTGTTAATATGCCCCTTAGTTCCTCTAATGGGAGATTTTTCTAACACAATCTGCCGCTTGCGGAGCACCGCACTTCACGGAGTTCCGCATAGTGGAACTCTGCGAACTCCACCCAGGCTTACCTATAAGTCAGAGAGGCGGGTGATGCAGCTATATGGCAGACCCTGCAGGAGAGGCTCATAACAATTTCAGAATAATCATTTTGGGGTGGTGTAAACAAACAATTCTCAGGAGCAGTGACAACAAGAAGCGACACCCCTAATGCTTTTTCGGTATATGTGTGTCTGTTGGTGGTTGCTCTGCATCTTCACATGGAAATATGGTGTGTGCACGCATGATGCATGTATATTGAGTGCCTGTGCGCACGAATTGTACAAGAACCAAGCCTAATGGCTCTATCAATGCTTGTTTTTTCATATGCTAAACTAGAAGCATACAGGGACTCACCCAAAACTGCTTCAAGGTTTCAGTACCAATTTTACAAATTGCCCCCTCTTTTCTCCAGTCCTTCCACCATGAGAGGTGTAATAGTGGAAAATGACAGAAGTGGGAGGAAAGACAGCATAATACATATCAGCTTGCCACATAATCGGAGTAACAAATTTGTTTTGCAATATGATTGCGTGAGCTGTGAAGCTTAAAGCCCACCCTGACATCCCTGACACATGCAGCCGATGTGGTTGAATCTGACCACCATCATGCCAATAGTACATATTTCACTTGCTTTAAAAATAGAAACAGGCGTCTGCTGGTGCAGATGAGATACGTCATGATGAACAATTCAGTCAACCAGTGGTAGCGGAATGTGGTATATCAATAACTAAATGAGATAACTAGCAATAGCTGATGGTGTCTCTACTATATACACCCCAAAACGTCCCCAGGCAGATCACAAATTCTGATAAATCTTAAAGAATCTGAACAGAAGTAAGCATAGCATGAAAAGCAACTTCACCCAATTAAAAGCAATCATTGAAACAAAAGCATGAATGATTTAGAAAATAGTTGAACAAAGACATCTCAGCACCATTGTTATCATCACGTTTATGCTCAGTGGCTAAGTAGGATTATCATGCTATCACACCAGTAACCTTTAGCTTGACCACTCTAGTGAGCTGGGACCGAGTCACAAAGCTTTTTTTGACTGGCTCAATTTAATAACATTGGTGGTAAGTCAACACAAGACAGTACTTGATGCAAATCCCATATGTCACTGCATTATGAAAGTGCCCCGGGGGTGCAAAAGGCGTTTACACCTGCTTAATGCACCCCAGGGGCACTTTGATACTACAAAAGGTTCCATGGTTGTTTGTGCGACCCCTTTTGTAATACAGATGGCTCTGGCACACGTACAGCACCAGCGCTAACATTAGAGGGCATACCCTAATTTGCATGGGGGCGGCCCCATGCAAATGAGGAAATCACTTTGCCTCTGTGCCCGTGCCATATTACCCACGTGGGTGCAGAGGCAAAGATGCCTTTAAAAGGTGCACTGAAAGTGCGCCACAAAAAGGTGGCACACTTTCAGTGCGCCTTCTAACTGCAGCCCTCTAAAGGGATGAAAGGGGGTCCCATGGACCACCCAGACATCCCCTTGCAGTCACTCACTGCACCCACCTGCCAGGAATTTATAGACCCTTTTGCAGGCAGGTTTCCGCCTGCACAGAGAAACACGGAGCAGCTTTTAATCAGCAGCTCCATATTACTCTTGAATGCGCATTCTTCCTGAAGGGGCGCACTTTCCATGTTTGCACCCAGCACACCTGCTTTAAAGTGCACTGTGGTGCAAACATGAAAAGTGGGTCCTATCTGTAATATAGGCCGATGAGTCTTAAATTGGTAATGTGTGACAAGAATGTTTATGCACATTTGTTCTGTGGCATTTTGTTGTGGCAGTGCATTTTTTCTGTGTCGCTCTATTGTAGTGTTGCATTTTTGTAATGTGATTTTGTTGAACTGTACTGTGTTTTCATGCCCTTTTGGGTTTTGACTGTTTTCCTGTGACGTGGCCTGTTTTGCTTTGTTTGTGTTGTAAGGTTGCTTTGAGTATGTTATTGTGCTATGCTCTGTTCTTTACAGTATATGCCAACAAATGCTGCTGCACGGGAAGCAATGACAAGCAACTATTTTCCACTATGTAAAATAGTAAAATAGCGCTGCTCCACCTCTTTAACTATTTATGCCAGCCCAAAACTATGGCAGAGACTTTGTCTTAAATTAGCACTGATAGTGCTCACTTTATGCGATGCGGCCTTTGTTCTGTAATGTACATTAGCTTTGTTCTCGTCTCCCCTTACTTTTAGCTAGAACAAACAGTGGGTGTAAGAGGCTGCTGCAGAATTAAGTATGCTGCTTCTTTTTTCTATCCATCTCAAAAATTGTTCCCGATTACATGCAGAGGAGGACATAAACACAGTGTACCATATTTCTCGAAGACAGGAAAATTGCATATTATCAATGCTGTTACGGTGCTGGAGCTGTGAAAACATTGCTCATTTATTGCATTTCCATTTCAGTTAATGACTACATTAGAAATTGTCAGATTACTTAAGAAACATGAGGGGGAGACAATGGAGCAGCTCGTTTGAAAATATTTTAATTAAAAACCCATCAATGATCAGTTTTGTTATATTTCAACCTCCCTCAAAGGCCTAAAGCTTGTACCATGTGAGGTAGGAGAGCATGTCACATTAAGAATTTGAACAAATACCTAGTGTGTTCTACCAACAAGGTATATTTAATGAGCTCATAGTATACTTACAGAAAACTACAATATTTAAAAATCAGAATTCTGCACTGTGTTCTTTGCATTTCACATTTGTGTTTTTTGGGTCTAACACTGTTTGTAACAAAGATTTTACAACAGCCAGGTGTTAAGAACAAGTGGGAAAATACCACTATTCGTTGCTGAATTTTATTGTTGCTTTTTAGACTCTGCGCCCTGGGGAATTTCTGTCCAGTGTCCAGTGTATGTGCTCTGAGCCATAAAACATGGAGAAATTGGCTAATCATTGAATGGCTAAATTAACTTTATTATAAGGCAGTAGTAGCATAAGGCAGTAGTATATAGTGTAGAAAATAGATTGACTTATGGGTTAGAAAGATAAATGTCACCTGTGGACTGCAGCACTTATTGTGCAATTCACTAGTGTGACAAGTAACATGCCTTCAGGCCTACCATTACCGCCCAACTGCTACAGTGTAAACCCTGCAGTGTGACCAGTTAAAGTAACCTTTTTTGTCAGGTAAAAGCATCCGTTTTTAAATATTAGTAAGTCTTCCCTGTGTAGGCCTAGTAGCCCACAAGGTACGGAGCAGAGTATTTAAAATTATTCTTAGAATGTTTCTACAGTGACAAGGCCCAAATAGTTTCCTTCACTGTGACAGATTAAAATACTAATACTCTATCACAAGAATGGGACCAGCTAGAATAATGATTAAACAACTATTTTAATAGTTATTGAAAATGCTGCAGTTAGATTTTAAATAAATATTAAGAAATAGTACCTGTTCCCACCTTGAAGTTCCTGTGGGAGGGGACACACAGCCCCTCCGCCGGGATACTTTTGGCTCCTGTGATCACATCCCCAGGAGCCAGCCCCTGTAAAAGGTGGGAGTCCTTCTGCCCACCCAGAGCACTCACCATAGACTTGTTGGGGGCCACGGGGAAACCCAAATGCCCCAGCGCCCCAGCGGGATCCCCACATACAGCGGGAGCCAGCATTGCTCCTGCCTGTAGTGAGCAGCTAGTAATGCTGCTCCCTGTGGATGGGAGCAATATTTTTCTCTGTTTCCCTGCCCCTTCTGTGAAAATTCAGCTCTCAGCAGATGAGAGCATTAGTGAAGCTCCAGCTCGCTGGAAGTGGACTTGGTGTTTGCTCCCACTTGGCAGGAGTTGAAAATGCTGCCATCAAATGAGAGCAAAGACAGGTTTCCTTGCCCACACCTCTGTGGGCAGGCAAACTGCTATGTCTTGAAGTTGGGCTCCCGTTATATGGCATCTGACATGGCCCCTCCCTTTCACATTACTTTCATGTCCGCAGCTCCTTAAGAGGCTGTACCCTTAAGCAATAAGTCTCCCCCAGGGTGATGGGGTCCCCGGGGCAATAAGCTGCCTGGGTAGGGGGGTTGTTTGGGGGTTGTTTGCCCCCTTTCACCTCCATAAAATGCCAGGCACCTGGGGATGGGGTCCTGGGGGCAAAATCAGCCCAGCCCCCCTCCCCCTCAAAAAGGCAAAGGACCCCAGTGGATGCTGTCCCTGCCACCAATATCAGCCTGGGGAAGGGGCCACATGCACCCCCCCAAAAATAAACGTTTCCCCTCCGGGCCCTGGCCCATCCCAGGGGAGCTTTGAAAAACAAGCTCAGGAGCCTACACCTGTTCTTTTTAGGTTGAGCTTGTGCTGTCTGCGAGAAATGTTGTATTCAGTCTATGGGCTGTAAGCATGCTCATGTATTGTCATTGGTTCTTTGTTGTGTCGTTCAGAAATGCTAGCTTTCTGTTGGTCCATTGCTTTCAATTGTCTCTCCTTGGGTGCTTGGTGCAGCCCAGGCGATTTCACTAAGTGATGGTTTTGTTTGGCCATTGCACCCTTCCTCCTCACACAGCACAGTGATGGTCTCCTCCCTCAGTGCATCGCAGCCTCAGGTTTGAGTTTGCTTCTCTGGTTGTCCATCTGTTCCTTCTAGACAGCTGTGAACACACACTCCCTCCTTCGTGCTAATTACAAAAAAAAAAAAAAAATCACAAGCATCATGGAAATAAGTTGTTTTTTTGCCGTGTTTTATATAGCGAAACTCGGCCGAAGGTCCTGGAGCGCTTTACATCAGCACCAGTTACCCAAGAACACATTCATTTTCGGTAGGCATGGGGTGATTAAGTGATTTGCTCAGAATCACAGGATGTTGAGCTGATGCCAAGACTCAAACCTGGTTTCTGGGACCCTCCGTATTGGTCACGGGGGGGCATGGGTCTCCCCAACCCCGGCATGCACATTGCGGCAGGCACCACCCACCCCTTTTTGCTGCTGGAGCCTGTGTATGGGATCAGTGTACAGGCTCCCATAGAGTTCAATGATATTCCGAGCGAGCTGAGTCCGTCAGCATATGGATGCATCGTACTCGCTCGTTCGGACTCCAATGCTTCGATTCGCAGGGAAAGCATTCCGGATCCGATTTGGTCGGGATGCTTTCCTTACGAGATCGGAATCAACCCCTTAATAGGGCTGAGTGAAATTCATCTGGGCTGCTCCACCCAGAATGGACTTAGTTCTAGAAATTATAGGGAGCATTTGTTAGCCTCTCAAAGAAAGAACCATGGTTAACAATGAAATAAAAACGTACTTTAAACATTACAAGAGGAACATGACAGAGTTTCTTGTTATAACCATTCCATTTGTTGTTACTTCTATATTTTGATTTAAGCCAAAACCAAAGACTCAAAGGTTAAAAGGTAATCAATGTAAAGTTTTCCGGCTGTATTAAGCAAGCCCCTTTTGCATTCATTTGCTACATATTCAGCTATACCACATTCACAATCCATTGAGGTGTGACTTCAGTACTGGCATGGAACAAAAGAGACATCTCTAAGCTAAAGTCCAGGTTCCATATCTAGCACTTGCGGTAACTATGAATACCTCTGACTTAGTCAGTGTCTACTATGAAAAGTTATAATATGAGATTGAACCAGGTAAATCAAAATATGGTAAGCTTCTCTTTTCATTTGAAGGACTTTCGTCTTGATTTTACCAAAATTGTTGTTCCTATGTTATGTGTTTGCTATCTTGTTGCAAGTTTTAGCAATTTTCCTAATATTTCATACCTTTTTGGAAATTAAATATCCCAAAGCTAGCATAGAAACAAAGTGACATTCCAAATTAAAAGGCTGTCAGCATCCAAGAGACTGCTAACAAAAAGACCACAATAAATAAATAAATAAACAAATACATATGGGCTGGAACTTCAGTGTATCTGTCATGAAATGCTTATATTTATTTGATGTCCCTTATTTGACCAAATATCATGGCAACGTGGCTATGATACATAATAAGGAGACGAGGAACTCCAGTTGAATAATGTTGCACCCATGATTTAACATAAAATGTTCTACTGAAGCCATTAGAGTTTTAATACGGACTTTGGTATGAAATAATTTTTAAGCTGTGTTGAAATTAGTAAATAAATACGTATCCAGCTATTCTATAATGTAACAAATATGTTACATATCCACATGGAAAATACATTACAGAATGAATTCTTTCTTTTTACATCCATATGGCAGTTCTATAGTAATTTTAAATTCACAATGTTTATCAAAATGCACCAGGTAATACTGCAGTTAAGCGGACCACTATGGAATGATAGAAGAAATGAAAAATATTTGCATTTCACTTGTATACATGTATGTACTTAAAGTAACATATCTTTTAGAAAACTAAACTATACTATATGAAATTATACATCATTCTTACATCCTTTCAAATCAGATATTGAGGCAAACATAACAGAGTGCCTTGGTGAGGATATTAAGAATGAGGAAGAGGATCATTCTCGTGCGACCAATGATATTCCTCTACCAACCGACTTTACAAGACCTGTAACAGTATGTGAAAGAAGAGGACCTCGCAGAAGGCAAACAAGACCTTCTTCACATGGACATTCACCTCAACGACTTAGACCATCCCTGTACATGCAAACACTAAGGGCCCCATTACGATGAAAGTCTGCCCGCCACCGTAACGGAAAATGGGACCCACCACCAGAGGTGCGGTGGTCCCAAGAGGCCAATTAAGATGCGCCCGCCACACTGGCGGGCGCATTCTGGCCTTTAACATTGCAGACGGTGCTTCTGGGTGCAATGTTAAAAGTGCATGGTTTGTATTGCCATGCACAACGTGACAGGCACCGCACGGTGCCTGCCACCCTGTGTATGGCAATGTAGGGGGGAACCATAGGTACTCCCCAAGTGCAGCATGCCACCCCCCTACCCACCCCAGGGCCCGTAACGGGCCCCCAAAGCAATTTCCGTTGGCCTTTCCATGGCAGCATTGCCACCGTGGAAAGGCCTTTGAATTTGTACATCATAATATGGATGGCGGTGCCTGCTCGGCACTAATATGGCGGGAGGTAAATCGGGTACAGATGGAGGGCGGATCGCCACCGCCATCCGCCCGCCATCATAATAGGCCACTATATTTTTTGTTTTGTGTTAATATAAAATTTAATATATCTTTTTAAAAATTGTAAAAATTTCTACATATAAGAAAAAAATCAAAAAATATACATTACATTTTTGGGATTCTTTTATTATCTCTCCATTCTTGTCTATGGGAAGTTAGTATTTTTTTCATTTTTATTACATGGCCATTTTTTTCCCATTTCCTCACTTTTCTGTCTCTGTTTAGTTTTTGGGTCATTTTGGAAGACAGAAACTCGCAGTTGGGAGCTGTGTTTCATCGGTTAAAGTAAGTTTGATTTAATTTACTTTTAAGGTAGTTTTAGGGTAGGGGCGAGGTTGTAGTAGTGTAAATAGATATGTTAGGGTGTTAAATGTTCGTTTTTTGTGTAGTTAGGTGTTGTTTTGGTAGTTTAGTGTTTGATGTGTTTGACGTAGTGTTGAAGGGTAGTAGAGTGTTATATAGTATTAGTTATGCAGCACCCGCCACAATGTTAAAGTGCTGGATGGAACCACCATAGTGGCGGTCGCATCCTAATGTGGAGTGCGGAACCGCCGCATGACTGGCGGGCGGTCCCAATCCCCATCATAATAGACCCCTTAGTTTTATTAATTTTGTATAATTTTTTGTGTTTTTTTTAATGTTTGATATGTTATTTGATTATATTATTAAAAATATTTTATTCTTATGTTTAAATGTCATTTTTTGGTATAGTTTATATGTATTTTGTCGATGTTTGTGTTGTCGAAATTATTTATATCCATGTTTGTGTTGTTTTAGTTTTGTGTATTGCGTGTCGATATTTCTGTATACGATATTATTAACTCGATTATTTTGTAGTTCGAGATTATTGGAGTCAATGGTGTATCAGTGATCCTTTGAAATCACATTTGACCACTAGAGGGCCATACCCCTAAAACCACAGTATGGACTTCTCACAAGGAATTGTGGGGCACTTCAAGCTCGAGAAAATTAACACTTTATGAGAGGGTTGCCGCTCTGTAACTTCTCTGCAATGTCTGTTTTGTTGTTTGTTCTTTTAGTCTTGATGTGTACCAGTCCGAGGCACTCAGAGTGGCCTAGCCTGCTCCCTGCCCGGCTGACATTGTCCACTGCCAGCACGGGAGCAGACAAGCATGTTCTCCCATCTGCAAGAATGCAGTTAAGTTGCTGTTTTGGAACTCAGAAGCTTTCACCTCCTCCTGCCAGCCTAGTGCCCCTTACCCAAGCTGTGTCTCAGCAATACAAGTCGGACACTGGTGGTAAACACACACAGTCCAATTACCATGTATTTACTGTTTTGAGACTTGACTAGTGAAACCCACCCACAGTAAACGTCCAAAAAACAAGTGATCAAAAAGTGAAAAAATGTGGATGGACTAAATGAGCGGAACCCATTTCGCTACAATAATAAATGTACTTGCCTTAAAAATAGTATGTACATCACCGATCATGAAGTGTGTTGTGTAGTCGAAATTCTTTTTTCTCAGATATTTTAACATCAGGTTGCATTTGAAGACCTTTTCTTTTCGCAATGCTGTGTAACATTGCACAAGCTGCAACAATTTTGCATATGACTTCAGGGTAATATTAAGGAACACCACCACTTTTAAACACCTAATAGACAGTCATCTCCAAAGTCTCCTCTGTAAAGGAGGCTGTATAGACCACAGTGCCTTAAAATGTAGAATTGTGTGTTGACCCAGGAAAATTAGCAACAAGATCTGTTTTTAAACAGCCGGCTGTGCATACTATATTTTGTTGAAAAAGTGCTGACTTTTTCGATTCCTATATAAATATCCAATGGCACTTGGTGGACAAATAAAAAATATGTACCACCCACACTCCCCATGACCTGTGGAGGATTTGCAATAAAAAAAATAAAAAGAAAATCTTTGCTGCAATTCTTGGGGATAGGTTGGAAATGCAATGTGTTTGTTTTTGTGAAGCAGTATTGCCTCATGGAAATTACAGAAACTTCTATGAAAGCAAGCTCTGGGAAACACCTCCTGCTGTGGCTACTCCACCCTTATAGCTGCCTTTTCATTTTTGAGTTTTTATACAGCGCGAGCTTGACCTGAAGGTATCAGAGCACTTTACAGGAGCACTCGTTGCATTACAGATGGACACATTCTGACTTATAAAGCATGGGTAGATTGAATGATTTGCCCAGAATCACAGGATGTTGAGCGACCCTGCCAAGACTCTAACCTGGTTCCCCAGCTATGTGGTTGACCTCTCTAGCCACTAAAATATTAAGGCAGCAGAGAACTTGGAAATGTGTGGAGATAGACACATTTCTGTTTTTGTCCCGGGACAACACTGGGCCTAAATCTGCAATAATATTCAAAATACCATTGGATCATAACATATGCTTATCATAAATTGAATCCTCGTTCTGCTGAAATTAAGTTCCTCTAACTCTAAAAATATACTCCTGTCTTTGTCTTCCCCTTTAGCTGCTGTAGAGCGAAGACCCTCAGGGGCATATTATCAAGGCGGGGCTATGAAATTATTGCCGCTTTTGCGTCCGTTTTCGGGCAAAAAGCGGCGATAATTTCATCGCCTTATCAGCAAAAACACGCTATCGCATGTTTTGCTGACTTAGCGCCCGTTTCCAGCACGCCTAACTTTGCATCGCTAATGAGATACAAAGTAACGCCTATTTTGCATCTCATTAGCGATGCAAAGTTAGGCTGTGAAACCAACCAGGGAAAATATTGCGTAGGCAGCTTCGCGATATTAACAAGGAAGGGTAGCGATTTTTTTAATCGCGTTAAGTATGCCTTAACGCAGGAATTTAACGTCAGTTAAATTCCTGACTAAGGCATACTTAACATGGGGGGTGGATTCTGTGGCTAAGACCACAGGCCCTATCATCTAGGATATTGCTGTTTTCCACCATGGAAAACGGCGATATCCACACTATCTCTGGAATTTTTATCGCCTTGGTGATGCGCGTTGTTGATAACGCGCTAACCGAGCGATAAATTCCAGCGATAGCCGGCGATAAATATGGCCCTTGTTAATATGCCCCTCAATCTCTTTGCCAGAACATAAAGAACAGCGATTCTCCAAAGAAAGTGTTACCTCTCCCTTTATACTTTGCACCTGATTACCAGCTGGTCCTGCTTGATGATTATGTGTGAATGCACAAGCCAGTTTTTGCAACAATTTGCAATTTGGGAATGGTTTATGCATACCATTTAGGAAGCCCGATTTGGACATTGGTAATATGTAATACAAACAGCTATAATTCAAACTACTTTAGTACACTGCAAAAGTCTCCTTGAGCAGTTGGAAGCCAGTTTGTGACTGATTTGCATCTTGCAAAAGCTTCGTACATCTGGTCCATAACCCTTTCACTTTCTACTAATTATATAGAAATTGTCCTAGTTTATTCCCCTTTTAGATGTTCTGGGCCAATTCACGAAGGAATGTAAGATTATATAAAAGAGCACTATGGAGTACTCGAACATGGTCTTTGTGGATCAGCCTCACTATATGCAACAAAAAAAAAATCTGAAAAATGTATAATGGCTAAATTCAAATAGTATAATGGACCCAGTTTCAAATATTGCGAACAATAAGGAAACTTGGGGGCATATTATCAAGCACGGCGTTAAAAATTATCGTCGTTTTAGCGGCAGGAAACTGCCGCTAAAGCGGTGATATTGGGCTTGATAATATGCCCTTGAGAATTCCAATTGAAGTCCATGTTCTGGTGTGAACATGGGCTTCTATTGGAATTCTCAAGGGCATATTATCAAGCCCATTATCGCCACTTTAGCGCCAGTTTTCTGCCGCTAAACCGGCGATAATTTTAACGCCGTCCTTGATAATATGCCCCCTTGGGAAGTTTAATTCCATTCAATGGATGATGTTTCTGTTACCCAGCCAGTGCCTGTTACATTTTAGAGTTTCCATAGCCTACAATTGTTTAAAATAATAATTGAATATCAAATCAGTCCAATATAGGTTCACGCAGTGTTAAAGACACTGGAGAAAGTTTATGTCACTTTAAAAAAGCAAACACTTCCTATTTTATCAAATATTTACAGGAAATATGTGTACATTTAAACACCTTTTTCACATAAACTAATCTCTATCACTTTAATGCCTATTTCATAGAAGAATACTCAATATTATATAATATATTGTTGAAAATTAACTTTGGAAAAGAATGAGACATCAGGGAAAAGTAGGCGGCACAACTTACTCGTACCAGTACTCCAGGATTGACAGTCTAAGGGGCATATTATCAAGGTCCAGCGTTAAAATTATCGCCGCTTTATCGGCAGAAAACTGACGTTAAAGCGGCGATAATGGGCTTGATAATATGCCCTTGTGAATTCCAATAGAAGTCCATGTTAAACGTCCTTCACATTTAACATGGGCTTCAATTGGAATTCCATAGAGCATATTATCAAGCCCATTATCGCCGTTTTAGCGGCATTTTCTGCCAATAAAGCGGCGATAATTTTAACGCCGGTCCTTGATAATATGCCCCCAGGTACTTTAGCAAACACTTTGGTTAATCATCAATGCTGCCTGTTTTCTAAACTTATCTTAGGGAAATCACTATGGAAAGCCATGACAAAGTATATGGCTTTGAGCAGTCGAAGATATTTTAGAACAATGATTGTCTTATGATATGCCTGTAATATGATCTCTGCAAATCAACTATAGCACCAATATGGGAGCAGCGGTAGGCTTAAATAAAAATGAGTCCTGCAGTAGAGTGGGCGACTGTGAGGACTGAATGAAACAGTGAGGGGAGAAACTAGGGTCAGGCTGCTTGAACGTGGAAGTATGAAATGATTGCGAGGGCTGAAGGATCTGCGTTGCATCTAGTGGCAAGGGACTGCACCTGAGCTGGTCCTGCGAGCGGATGGGTGCGCAGAGCTCCCAGACTCAGGGTGTCATTAAGGCAGGCTATTAAAAGGCAGCATGGCACATTCTGTGGAGCTGTGTTGGTGGGAGCATCATTCAGATCAGTGTAGAGATCTGAAGAGAGAGGAGAGTAACGAGGCAGTGGCAACTGTCCAGTGTGATTTAGAAACTGGGGAGTTGGAGTTGAAACTAGAGTGGTTGGACATTATATGGGACATTGGGCTTCAGCAATCGATTGGGAAAATACCAATTTAGGAAGAGGAGGAGCCACAGTGGATTAACCCTGATCAGGAGTTTACTCCATCAGGAAAGTGGAGGACAATTCATCAAGAAGTCTAAAAAGATTTAATTGGCAGACAACATTGATAATCATAATGCAAGGTTCAGTCAGAAGGGATAGGCAATGCCAATGGGTAGTGGGCTTGTGGCTAAATTAGACATGGAGCGCTAATTTTAGTAAGCGGATTTGTAGTCATGGGATATCTTTTTAGGATGGGTACGTTTTTCTGTCAGATAAGTCTTTCAAATACACAAAAAGTATCAGCGCTGGACTGGAAATCCAAAGCTGCCCGGCAAAAGTGTTCAAATCAGCCCTGCTTCGGTAATCCCTCTTCTCTCTCTCTCTCTCTCTCACTCTCTCTTTTGAAAAACTGGCCTCCATTCTCCAGAGGAAATGCCTGAGGAAATAAATGAAACAAGAAAAGGGGGGACTGGGGATAGAAGAGGGCCAGCATACATGTCCCTGCTAGTGACTTGTCAGAAAGAGGAATGCAGTTCCTATAAAAAGATGAAGGTCTACCAGAAGGTAAAGAGGGGGAGTGCTCCCTTAGGAGCAAGGACCCTTACACACCCCAATCGGTGTCATGCTTAATCATAGGGCAGCTCCTCGTTGGGCCGGCGCTGCAATGCCCAATGGGCCCTGCGAAGAAGCTCTTTGCAGGAGTTCTTTTCTTTTTGCTGAAGTGAAGCGTGAGGTGTGGTGGAGAGGTGAATATATGGAAGTGAGTAGATTGGTGAACACGTGTAATTAAAAAAACAATAGGAGCCCAAAAACTATTTTATTCACTGGGTTCCTTTATGATTTAAAACTTGGATTCAGGCATGAGATGGATATAATGGTCCACTCTAGCACGTTATGGTGTTTGTAAGGAAATAAAGGTCAACATGTTCATGCCTGTTATTGTCTAAGAGATCATGGCATTTCATCAGGACCAATAATCCTTTCCTACTCATGTAGGGATGGTGGGATCAGTGCAAGTAGATAGTACCGTAACCTAAATGAATCCCTCAAATTTATAATATACCTTCTGGTGAAGACCCATAAAGAAAAGGGGTAAATAGGAAAACAGGATGTTAAAATACAGTATCATCATGCTGTATAACTGGTTGGTAGAGATCAGCAGGTCTCCATCCCCAATAATGTGCATATGGGTGATGTAAATTGCAACACTTAAAACCACAGTCAAAGCCAAAGATAGTTAACAAAATATGAACAAATAAAATTGTCCACAATCACAGGGATGGCGACCTGCTTTTTTGCATTAAAGGAAAATGGGATACGTTTAAAACATAAATGAAAACTCACACAATCCTTTTTTAGGAGTAGGAAGTTGTCCCATGGACCACTGCCTACCCCTAAAAAATGTTTTTGTCAACATTCACAAAGGGGGAAGGCTTGTGGACCCCCTCCCTATTTGCGAATGGCTTGCCAAATCCTTTAAATTGGTGATATTCATCTTTTACAACATGATTTCAGTTGGAAAATAATACAAGCAATAAAAAATCTGGATTTGTAATTGACGCCATAAACACGTCTCTTCCAAATACCAATTCCTTATTGTTTGCTTAATACTTTTAACTATTTGGGAAACCATTTTATATTGCTAATTAGTATTAGTGCATTCCAAATGTGTTTTAGCCCTTTGGGTCAGATGTTCATAGTATTTATTTCATCACAAACAGCCTGATTCGGAGCAAAAATATTTTTCCTATGTACAAACACCAAATTGCAATTCAGTAGCAAGTTACCAGTGGTGGCCCGTGCAGGTAAGCACGGTGGGCGGGGCGAAGGTGTGGTAGGATGGTGGGGGGGTAAAAGTGATAAATGACTGAATAGGTAAGATAAAATAACAAAATAAATAAAACCACTTACCTTGCGCTCACCACATGGCCGACTTGGCGATGCAGTGAGCGCAAGGTAAGTGGTTTTATTTATTTTACCTTACCAATTCCGGCGTTTGTCACTTTCACCCCCCACACCCCGTGCCCCACCCCACCCAGCTTGCTTGCACGGGCTGCTACTGCAAGTTACCACTCTGCAATTTGTGTCTGTAGCCTCATGCTGATTCTGTATTTTTAAAGGGGTGTATTTAGGGTGTTACATTTAAATACTGAATGGGAATGGTTTGTATTAATGTTTTGCAACCGGAATCCAGACGCAAAACATTAATACTTTACCGACTACAGAAGTATATTGGTAATGCATTTGCAAACAGGAATGGGTCCCCAAAGGACCTCTTCCCTTAGAGAATATTTTTTTTTTTTTATTGAGAGTTGGCAGTGGTCTCATGAACCACTGACTACTTGCTCCTAAAAAAGGTAAGTTTAGCATTTCATTTTTTTTTATTATTGCGTTTCAAGGAAAAAAATGCTTTCTTTCAAAACAATCACAGACGTGGTTTTGCTTAACCTAGTAGGCCACCATCCCCGTGATAGCTGCATGCTTAGTGGGTTTCAAATTGCAACCTACCTCATTAATATTCATGAGGTAGGTCGATTTGCGACCTACTAGGAATCATAGGTCAGATCTCAAAATAGCACTCTGGTCCCAAAAAAACTGGGCACAAATGGCGACCTGTATTTTGCCACCAGAGGTTAGTACACCCGGCCCTTGGTACATGAGGCACTCAGTGAGGAAGGGCCCGATTCACAGAACTAACTTAAGACAAAATCCTAAATTTACTACCATTTTGGTATTCACAGAAGGCACTTACTCATTTTGGTATTCACAGAAGGCACTTACTCATTTGGGTATTCACAGAAGTTAGGAGTCCTAACTTTAAGACTCCTAAATGCCTTCTGTGAATACCGAAAGTCTTAAAGTTAGGATTTTTCTCAGTTTAGGAGTAGTAAAGTTAGGATTTTTCTCAGTTTAGGAGTAGTAAAGTTAGGACTCCTAACTTTAGGGCTCCTAAATGCCTTCTGTGAATACCGAAAGTCTTAAAGTTAGGATGTTTCCCAGTTTAGGAGTAGTAAAGTTAGGACTCCTAACTTTAAGACTCCTAAATGCCTTCTGTGAATACCGAAAGTCTTAAAATTAGAATTTTTCTCAGTTTAGGCAGGCTCTTTCACCAGGGCCAGACTGGGACCACAAACCAGCCCTGGCAATTACGTTGGGCCGGACCCCCAGGAGTGGCGGGGTGGGGGGTGGTTGGTCAGGGAGCCTAGTGGAAAACACTGCTGCTGCGCTTTTGTTACTGGGTGGCGATTTTGCAGCACTGCTGAAAAACCGGCCCCCAGTAACAAAAACATCCCCCACTGGTCCAAAACCAGCACCCACTCTTCCATCCCACGGGGAAAACGCATGGTGCCCGCTATGGCCAGTCCAGCCCTGTCTTTCACTTTCACTGGGTTCCCTAAGTCTAAGTGGTCCTGAGGAAAATCTTGTTTGGCAGCGCGCTGCCCTGCAGATTTAGGGTGGTGCTTCTGCCAAATTCTAAATGACCCCGATAGTAGTCATAGTTTCATATCTTCTGCTGGTTTCACCGTTTAGGGAAGAATATGAGTGCAGAAAATTGATTTATAATTCAGCCGCTCAGTGTGTTTTGCTCCATATGAAAACCACTGCTGCATTGTAACCGGGTTTACAGAAAATTAATTGCAATCTCTTGATATTTCTGCTACTTTTCAACCTTGCTTTATGGTGAAATTTCCAAACACATTAATTCAGATATTCAAGATAAAGGAAAGAATTGTTAATTAAGAAAAGGATGCCATTTAACCTCCTCTTTCAAATCCTTTCTTGACTTTTCAAGACTTTTCCTTTGTTGTTGCTGAAGTGATTAAACCGTTCAAGAAAAGTGAAACATTTTTGGTTTTATTGCCATTATAATAGACGTTAAAAGTCTACTCTACGATGAAATTAATTTTCTTCAAAATGCATATCCATGCCTCAACTGCTTACAGAGATAATCTATTTTTGTGAACACTACAGCTTTTGATTCGCACACCCCATTAAGTATTAGACACTTCGGGCCCGATTCACAGAACTAACTTAAGACAAAATCCTAAACTTACTACCATTTTGGTATTCACAGAAGGCACTTACTAATTTTGGGATTCACAGAAGGCACTTACTCATTTCGATATTCACAGAAGTTAGGACTCCTAACTTTAGGACTCCTAAACTGAGAAGAATACTAACTTTAAGACTTTCGGTATTCACAGAAGGCATTTAGGAGTCCTAAAGTTAGGACTCCTAACTTCTGTGAATATCGAAATGAGTAAGTGCCTTCTGTGAATCCCAAAATGAGTAAGTGCCTTCTGTGAATACCAAAATGGTAGTAAGTTTAGGATTTTGTCTTAAGTTAGTTCTGTGAATCGGGCCCGAAGTGTCTAATACTTAATGGGGTGAGCGAATCAAAAGCTGTAGTGTTCACAAAAATAGATTATCTCTGTAAGCAGTTGAAAGGCATGGATATGCATTTTGAAGAAAATTAATTTCATCGTAGAGTAGACTTTTAACGTCTATAATAATGGCAATAAAACCAAAAATGTTTCACTTTTCTTGAACCGTTGAATCACTTCAGCAACAACAAAGGAAAAGACTTGAAAAGTCAAGAAAGGATTTGAAAGAGGAGGTTAAATGGCATCCTTTTCTTAATTAACAATTCTTTCCTTTATCTTGAATATCTGAATTAATGTGTTTGGAAATTTCACCATAAAGCAAGGTTGAAAAGTAGCAGAAATATCAAGAGATTGCAATTAATTTTCTGTAAACCCAGTTACAATGCAGCAGTGGTTTTCATATGGAGCAAAACACACTGAGCGGCCGAATTATAAATCAATTTTCTGCACTCCTATTCTTCCCTAAACGGTGAAACCAGCAGAAGATATGAAACTATGACTACTATCAGGGTCATTTAGAATTTGGCAGAAGTACCACCCTACATCTGCAGGGCAGCACGCTGCCAAACATGATTTTCCTCAGGACCACTTAGACTTAGGGAACCCAGTGAATGTGAAAGACAGGGCAGGACTGGCCATAGCGGGCACCATGCGTTTCCCCGTGGGATGGAAGAGTGGGTGCTGGTTTTGGACCAGTGGGGGATGTTTTTGTTACTGGGGGCCGGTTTTGCAGCAGTGCTGCAAAATCGCCCCCCAGTAACAAAAGCGCAACAGCAGTGTTTTCCACTAGACTCCCTGACCAACCACCCCCCACACCGCCACTCCTGGGGGTCCGACCCAACGTAATTGCCAGGGCTGGTTTGTGGTCCTAGTCCGGCCCTGGTGAAAGAGCCTGCCCAACACAAGGTCGTCCAATCACATTAAATGTCACCTTGTCTTATGTAGGTCAGGGGGACTGTCACTCTTTTTTATTTGCCTGTGACTGCCGTGCAAGGCATTGTGGTTTGGGGCAGGGAAATCAAACACTTACTGCAACTCAGATGGAGAAAATTCCCCGAGCATCAAGAAACAAATCCCTTCATGAAAACAAACACATTTTCAACAATATCAGCGGCTTTCCTGAAAGGTCAAAGATCCCAGTCTAACTTGCGGGCATCTCTAAATTTAGTAGGTGTGCTCCCGTAGAACAGAGTGGGCTGGCCTCTGCTAACCTAGTGATCCAGCAGGCTGCCCAACAAGGTCTAAATTACTCCATATATATGTTCAGATGAGACTATTGATGGGCCGGGCATTCTTATTAGCATGACAGTACAAAGAAATACCCTCACTCCCTGTCATTTTCTCTAAGATCTTAATGCTCAGGTTATAAAAAGTAGATTACTGAGACAGCTTTTCAGTATTTGATTTTATCAATTGAACATTAAAAAATGTAATCTTGATAGCTCCAGACAAACTCTATTCAATTTAGAATTATTTATGCGAAAAAGATATCACACCAAAGCAAAGTCTGTGCCCGGCATCCATGCATTACCTCATAAATTCCTGTAATACGGCTAGATTATGTCCACTTCTTCATCAAAAGTGGAGATCAGCTCCTGAAGGCAGGCCCTCAAAGCCAGTTTCCTAGCTCAACAATATTTATATTGTTAGCAAAGCTTCATAAATGACAGCCAACCTTTCATCGAGTTTTCTCAGCTTCTTATTGAAATGGAAAAAGCACAAATTCTCTGAGCAGTCCCTAATGTTACCTCATCCACAAATGTTTTTGTACATCTAAATGAAAATTATGTAGTGAAAAAGTGCAAGCGTAACTTCATGAATCCTGGTTCAAAGAATCATCATCTGTGGACATACATGCATTGAGAGATACAATCTGGCCGTATAGAGGATATACTGTCCCACAAAGAAAGTGCACACCATACAACAGGTAACTGGTAAGCCTTCTTTATTTCTTTTTCTGCACACAAATGTTATGTCCACAATCCTCTTGCCTCAGACAGTCAGCCCATTACCCCAAGGACTGCTCCTGCCTCCCTTCTGACCCTACCTTTTGAAGGTGGTCATATGACCACTGGCCGCCTAGTCTGCTGGGTCTTAATGTCAATCGTGTGACTGTTCGACAGAGGACAGCAAAATAATTTATGTTTGTGAGAAAAAACAAGAAAGCGGGTTCTGTGGGAGGGGAAGCGGGGAAGCTCATGCAAAAATGGAATTAAAGCCCATTATATTCACAAGCTCTTGGCTATTCAGAAATATTTAGAATGCAAAACGTTTTCAGAAAAAAAGCAGGAGTCATTTTTTTCACAAAGGGAAAGGAAAGGTAACAGCTCCATATTATAAACAGGTGTTGGGAGACAGGTTTCTCCACAGGAAAATTGCACAATTCAGCCGTGCAAGAATTGATGACAAGGAGCATGCGTTGAAATGGATGATCACAGTGGAATTACATGCACAGCCCAATGTATCTTTAGGAATCCTCAAAATGTTAGCAACTTATAAAAATTGTAGGAAATCTAGGATGCATAGATTTCGAATTTTCGAACATTAGCACACATTTTGTGATTTGAGGATGCATAAAATATGTCTACAAGGAAACCAAATCTGTCAAACTAGGATGGATGAATGACTGAAGTGCTTGAAAAGGTTGATTGTCCCCTTGAAAGTCAACAAAGTTTGTTGACTACTAAACCATTGACAACACCATCGACATGCCCTACATCCTCATCCTTCAAGACCACTTTCCAACTTAAGAGCCTCCCTTTCAGAATACTCCAATTCCCAGTTCACAAACAGTAAATCTTATTACCATTAAAAAAACCTGTTATAACAGGGCTTGTCTACAGGCACACTCCAAATCTGATAAATCATAAACTTAACTGACTAGGGCATTTTAACAGTTACTGTGGAAGAAATAGCTAGTGAGTGCACCAGGTGAAACTGGGCAATGGAGAAAGAAAGAGTAATATGGAGAGATTAGGGAGTGGATGTGCTCCTAACCCCATTTACCACCGCATTATGAAAACAGTATTCTGGAGTTGGTACTACACGATTGTGCACATTTGTTGTGCCACATTTGTTGTGGTGTTCCTTTGTCCTGCTGTCTTTTGTGCTGCTCTGTGATGCATAATTGGAAAGTGATGCTGTTTTGCACCTTGGTTTTTGAGTTGCCTTCTGTTTTGACTCTTTTGTTGTGTTGTTTTGTTTCAATTGTGTTTTGTTTCTTTGTGTACCCCATTGTTTTATGTTCTGTTGTTTAGTGTAGATATGTCAATAAAGCTGGTACATTTTCATCCAAAATCATCACATGTCTTTAAAGTTCCCTCATCAAGCAACAGTTTACCAATGTCTAAGATGGTAAAATAGCTCTTCTGGAGCTCGTTCACTATTTAAAACACCAGACAACCCCAAACAATGTCAGAAACCATTATATTTTAACCATAAAATAAGCATTTGGGAGTGCTAAGTTGAGAACCAATCGCTGCCACAGTTTTAGGCTGACTAGTGTGGTGGTTGTTTAAGGCATACCAGGGACTTCATTTCCATAGCTTGTTTGCATTTTATCAATCTTGGGTTCCTGCCATGTAAATAATTTCCATTTCTAATTTCCATTTCTGGAAAGCGTTGTTCTCAGAATTTAGAGACGCTTGTGGCAGCATTAGTTTGTGGTTGAAATCCTAAAATGTGGATCCCCATATCCTCATTAGGGGCACCTTGACTCGAGCAGTAGTAAGCCATTTTGAGCAGGATAAGACATTCGGAGCTAAATCACAGGAGCCATTCTTCATGTGCTCATATACAATTCAGACCTCGAGTAAAGAGCCACGTTTATGAAGGAATAGATGTGAATGGCGTCTACTCCTAAGTGAAAATTCTCAGAATTGTTGAACCTCGATTTATGACAAGTTCGTTGCTAGTGAAGTCAATTCAAAATTTGCCAATATCTAAAATAAGAGAGCTATTATTTCTACATTTTTATTTTGAAAGAGAGCATCATAAGAATAGAAGAATGTACCCCAAACTACAGAAAACCTTAATTTTCCAGTGGAAAATAATCAATGCTAATTAATCATCATTGAGTAAAAGATGAAAAGACCCACCCATATTCGAAGGATATAAGCTAGTCATCTCATCGTGAAATAAGCAGCATTCAGATGTTCTCCTAGCTTTTCCTTTCCCAGCAGGTGCTATTCTAATACCCATCCTCTTATGTGGTAACAGTGTTGAGGTCTGTGCCGCTCTGAAGGAATCTAGAACCTAAGTCAGTGATTTACTTTTTGCTAGGTAACATCTTGACAGAAAATGGCAATTCTAGATGAGACAGTAAAAATGGTGGCCTTCATATGAGCTGACAGGTTAACCAATGAGAGGTGACCAGAGAAAGAGGGTTGCTGGCCCCCTCAAGTGGATAAGGTTGCAGTACGAGTTGCCCCTACATCCACTACCCTTAATGGTATATCTTCAAAGTCCTATTTCTTTTTACTCACCTGCTTGTCCCATCCCAGTACCTCCCAGGCTACCTGTCAATGTCACTCTTGTACCAGTTGTGTCATCCAAAATGTACTCCAGACACCAAATGCATATCTTCCTTACTCAAACTCAATAGATATTTTTCTGTGTTCAGAGAGAAGTTCAAGACATAAAATCTATGATGGCATTTTCTTTTATTAAAACACTTGAAAGGTGATTGGAAGTATGCCTGCACCTTTTTTAAATCACTGGCAATAGTTCTGGATAGCATTACAGTCCATTGATTTTCTCGGTACCTCTCCAGACAGAGGATAACATTAGTATTGACCTGTCACTGATGAGAACAGGCCATTTTAAAATACCAGATGAGGCCTCCTCCAAAGGGACACAAACAACCCAGGACTGGTTTCAGCCTTATCAGTGAAGCAGAGCTCGCATCCTGTGGCACGTGTGGGAAAACCCTTGGTCACATAGGGTATTATATCAGACACATGAAAGGTGATGGGAAGAATGCTTGCAAATAATCAAAACCACTGGCAATTGCTCTAGGTAGCAATGAAAGTAAGCAATCTTTTCTCCCCTCTGTGGAAGCAATATAGAAAAACAACAATGTCTCAACCGGTATTATTGAGAGAACTAAATCAAGTATGTACACGACATTACAAGAAAAGAAAATAGGGAGACTCATAATATGGTTTGAATGTGCTCAAGGCATCTCTTATTTGGATGAGTATAAGAAAGAACAATGGTTGTAGAAGACAATTGGGAACAGTTGTATCAGCACTGCAAGCAACTATTGCATAGGCAACCCAAAGAATTTGTGCACGCAAGTACTCGTGACACTCAAAGGTGAATGGCGCAGGTGACAAGCGGCAAAAACAACGAGAACGCAATGTGAAAAAGTGACTAATATATACAAAAACGACTTATGGTTCAAAAAGGATTATTTACACAGATTGATCATATATTTCAGAAATTTTTTAGTGAACCATAGTAAAAGAGGCACCGGAGTTAGCGTTGGTATGTCGAGGGCGTTTCGATCCTAGTTACTTGAGATCATCATCAGGTCCAGGTTACCATTTGAAGGTGCTATACAGGGGAGGGAAAAGGGGAAAATGAGGCATGGGAAGGAGAGGCGCGAGGAAACAGCAGGAGTGTAGGGGAAGCAGGCAGTGAGGCATACCTGAGGAAGCTGGTGGTGCGATGTCCAGGAGGCGGTATGGGCAGCAAGGCTTGTCCCACCGGAAGGGATTAGTAATCAAGGAGAGGAGGCCCTACGGAGAACCGTAGGAGAGAACAATTGGGGAATCAGATGGTGTGGGCCAAGGAGGGAGTGTAGCTGCCAGGGCTGTGACCGTTAGTATACTTACCAATGGTGAAGTACGTGTGAATAACGTCTAGGCCAAAGGTTGGTGCTGGTTGATGGTGTCAGGTTGGGCTAATAAAACCTGTGGAGGAACAGTGAGTCCTTACCAAAGGAAGCCAGAGCGGGGACTCCCTGGAATTGAAAGGCCGCATTAGTCCAAGTGGATCATAGGATGTGGGCTGGAAGCGGCGCGGCGTAGTGGGGTCGAAACTTAACAAAGAATTACTCGGGAGGCATGGGCTTGGGTGTCAGGGTGAGCGAAAACAGGGTTGGAGCCCCGATCCACTGTTTGCGGACTGGAAGAGCGTGTGGAGAGGAGCCGCCAGATGCGTTCACCCTGAAGGATAGGAAACAAGCCGAGAGTGAGAGGAGTGGAACCCCGAGGGAGACCGGGTGCGGGAGGAGTGGCGGGGGAAGGATTGGTCGCAGCGTGACTTCCCGCAGTGTAGCAGAGCTAGCTGGGGCTGGGCGAAGAGCTGTTGAGTTGTTTGGTCCTGTTTAGGGTCCCCGGTCAACAGGAGGCCGACACAATAGTGATCGGCTGAGTTTAGTTCTGGAAGGCACGGTCTGTGCCGGAAGCTAAGTAGCAACGATGGGATTGATGAGCTGCGCATCCACGTCATACCATTTAGGGGGGCATGGCTGTGGGATGATGAACCGGTTGTCAAGGAGTCAATAGTGAAGCTCCAGGGCAGACAGACCGGTCAGGAGGCAGGGCAGTGATTAGAAGAAACGGGGGCGGAAAGAAGGGGGAGGGAGGAGGTGTGGGGGAGAAAGGGGAAAGAGAGCACAATTCAAAAATTCAGTTGGAAAATATAATTTAAACGAAGTGAAAGCAATGTATAAACCTAACCAAAACAATTCCATATAATGGGGGGATGTGGGCACATACAGATAACTGTGGAGCATCACAGATAAACCTACAGTTAGGTAGAAGGCCATACGCGCCGTACATATGCGTGTGACAGAAAAATTATCGTGATCAGTAGCTGAAGGTCACAGTGGGGTGAGCCATGGATTGAGTGATCTAAAGTTTGGGCAAGTATGGTAGTTACAGTTGGATGGTACTATTCCATTCAGCAATGGTGTTCAGTCCAAGATTCAAAGAATTGCATCTGGCGATTCATTTACACTCACCCCTATTCAGGACTGGGCGCTCATCCGTAATCCAATTGTATGGTTCTTGCTGACAGGTAGCAAAGCTCTATTCTGAACTGAGCATTCCGCAAAGTGGCAGCAAGGTGGCGCTACAGCACCGAAACTGTGTGCGAGCAAATCTGGTCAGTCTGTGCAGCTGTGAGGTGCTGTGCGGAGTGCGGAGCGTGGAGCGTTGGCTGCGACAGAGCTGGTGCCCGTGGGGGATCAGACGAGCTGACGAGGAGGTGGAAAACAACAAGGAGCGAGCGTGGTGTGGCGAGGCGAGGCGAGGGCCAGGCGAGAGTAAGGTGAGAGCTTGCCGTGACGATAGCAGGGGGTTGACGACAGATCTCTTATCTCTCATCTCTCATCGAAAAATCCACCCTTCCCCTCGCCCCTCCTTGGTCGCTTGCCTCCTCAAAGTCAGCCTCTCTCGCCACGCCCAGCCCTCACCCGCTTCACCGACTTCACCGACTTCAATCATTTCAATCACAGACGCTTAATTGGGGTCCAGGTCACCTGGTCCTGCCTTCTTGCTGTCTCCTGTCTTGCCAGCTCTACTCCCCTCTGCCTCCCTGCCTGTGACCCTTCGCTGCTCCCCCCTAAAAACATCGCCTAAGGGCACCACCACCTTGCCTGCTCCTCCGAGAGGGGCCGATCAGCTGAGCCCAGCCCAGGCTGGCCCCCGAGCTGCTGGGTCGGTCAGCCAAAAACCAGAGGAGAGCCCCCCTCCTGGCACTCATAGGCAGCGCGCACGCAGGAGCCAGGAACCTGGGTTTAAGATTTCAGGATTCCAGGATTCCAGGAGGAGAGTCCCTGCCCCGGTCTCGAACCTGATCTTGGTCCGCCCTGGTCCGGGCCTGTCTCAGGCAGTACGGAGGCCTTATAAGATCGTTTTAGAAAAGCCTGATGCTGGGAACACGGAGTGCACTGACACCCGTCACACGCTGACTGTGACGTTTACTGAGAGGACTAACCTAGGGACTTATTGAGAGGATCAACCTAGGACAAAACTAGGTAGCAACAGCAACAGGGGCCTGAGGTGTTGCCGAAAGAAACCCCTCCCCCTCCTCCTGATCCTGACCCTGATCCTGTCTGTATTATATTGCCTCATCTCCGTCACAAAAGAAACCCAAAAAAAAATCTACTCCCTCCCCCTAAACGTAAAAGGAAGGAAGGAGGGAAAGGAAAGAGAGGAAGCTGAGAAGAAGAAGGAAAAGATTCAGACAAGGCACAGGGAAAAAGGAAACTGAGAAAGGCGCACTCCAGAAGGAGGACATCAAGGGACTCATCAAGGGAGGAGTGAAAGAAAGAAGGAAGGAGGGAGGGAGCTCAAAGCTGTGTAATGAGATCCGGTAATACTCGGAGTTACACGGCTCCCGCCGACCGCCTGAGGAGAACAAGGAAAGGGAAGAAAAATCAAAAGGGCGACCTAATGAAGGTGGGCAGCGAGGGAGACGCGACATCAGAGGGGAGGAGGAACGCAGTAGAGGGCGAGTTCTCATTGATATCTCCCCTGCTTACAAGCCCCATAAGCTCCCCTAACTCCAATAGAAGCAGAGCCACAAGCACACTTTCTGTGAACAAACCCAGCTTCCAGCCTAAGATCTACACAAAATTCTCATTTATTAAGGACCCCGGATCCATTCTCTGCTTTAAAAGCTCCAGTATGAGCGATTTACCAACCCCACTACAACCAAGCAAGGCAAGTACGGATGTTTCCCTGTTACAACCATCGCGGAAGGGTTCAGGCGATGACGCAACTCTCACAAGTAAAGAATTGAACAGAGCGGCAGAAAATAAATCTGCTAGGAGAGAAGATTCGAGTAAGGGCCCTGGAAGGAGGGGCTCTGAGAATCAAAACTCGGAGGCCACGGGTTTGGACCAGGAACAAGGTTGCAGCCAGAAGAACCCTTCCGCAAATCAGAAAATCAATCCGCATGGGGCAGACCCCAAAAACTTAGAGGAGATTAGAGTGGAGGTCCACGAAGTGCCAAAAACTCAAAATCTCAGCATAATGACAAAAAACTCGAAGAAGCTCTTGAGTGGACATCAAATAAATACTGATAAAGATTCCACCGATGTTGAATTCTCTGATCTCTGCGGTACCGCAGAGTGCGACCAAAAAGTAAACAGAGTGCTAAAAAGACATGAAAGAACGGAGGATAACATGACAACTCCTCCTCAGAACCACTCACAAAAATGCAAAGCCAAACCTAATGGCAAGAATAAGGGCAATATGTCCAATGGTGAACACTTGCTCTGTGAAGATCCACCAACGCAAACAGAATCAGCCGCCCGGCAATACTCACTAACAACAGAGGAGTTTTTGCAAGGGTCACCAGAATTAAAGAGTCTGAAGAGTCTAGGAATAATCAAAAAACAAATAGAAAATGCAGACTTGAAGTACCCAAACCTCTCTCCCAACCAAGACGACAATGGGTGGGGTGAGAAATCAACCATTAACGACATACACCGGCTTGAGGAAAAAGCATTTCAAAGAAAACAAAATGACACCAATTAAGTCCCTTCCAGCCCCTGTCCCTCAATTACTACTCCGGCAAAATCAACACCGAACAGTGGCCCAGAAACCTCATATCTCACTCCTGCGGAGTGGGAAGAGCTTGTAGTCTCATATTCGGTCTCTAAGCCGGAGGAATCGTCAAGAAGGGTTAGTCTCACCAATACAGAAACCCCCAGAAGGGAAATAACTGATGCCAAAGAAGACATCTGGTCCTCACTTTTACACACAATGCAACTATCTGTAAATGCCATTCAATACCAGTCAGACAAAATGGACCTTCAACTTTCTGTTATTAATACACTGTCAATATTCGTATCTAACATTGACGGCAAGTTAGCTGAACTAAACAACCTGGTCAAAAGGGCTCAAAACGAGACCCCATTTACACAACTCAACTGCTCCTGCGCAACAATAGTAGACAAACTGGCAACACTTCCAACGGCTATGGATCATCTTCTCTCAGATATTAGGCTGGTTGTAAAAAACAACTGTCCAGTTTCTCTGACAAATAAGGGAACAGAAGTATGCATCTCTCCATTACTGGACCCCCAGTTCCTAATAAATGAAACCAAAAAACTGCCCCATGATTATGACTCACGCATGGTGGAGAAAAACAAAGTGCCGAACAGAAGCCATCAAAACCAGGGAGCCCAATCATCCCTAACTTTAACACCTCTGTCACCAGGAAAAAACCTACAAAAAGAATCTGCTACAGAGGACACTCTATCTGGGAAACATGGGAGGAAGCAGAAAAGAAAAGGCAGAAACCAAAAAAAGAAAACAGCCGCACTACCCTGGGGAAAGGGTAATAATATTACGAAAATTTTACCTCTTGCTCCGCAAGCCATCCAGATCGAATTGGAAGAAGAACCTGAAGAGGAACACATCCCCCAAGAAAGAGGTAATATGGATGGAGGAAAAAAATACGAAGGAAAAGAACCGCCAGAAAGAGACCTCTTAAGAAAACCCCTCCCAACAGTGAAAGTATCGAAAACAAATTGCCGAGGGGGCACTCTAGGCATCCGAACCATACTAAAAACTCTTAGCCCCTTAGGACTAGCAACAACGAGAAAATAGAAAAATATAGAAATGAACGCTCACACACAAGCTGAAGGATTGGAAGAAACCGATGGTTCAGGGGATGAGCCAATCCTCCAGCATAACAACTCACCTGAAGTAGATGGGGTAATAGGCAGCTCTATGTTAGTCTTCCACCCGGAGTACAAATCAAGGGGCGCAATTGACACTATAAACAGGGGAAATATTCTCTGTTTACTTAAAACCATAGATAGCTTAAAAGACATCCGCTCCAGCGATTTGGAGTCAGTTGAGTTTATAGAGTCACTAGAAACTCGAGGGGTAGAAGCAACAAAAACAGTATGGGCAACGGCCAAATTTCCCGAAAGATTGTTAAAAGAAGAAGCAAAGTTCAACTCGTGGGGCATAAAACTCCGACAACTCCCTAAACCAAAATATCCGGATCCCCTGATTCCTGACAACTTACTAAACAAAACTAACGAATACCCCATGACGATCTCAGTACTTCGAGGAGCCCGGAGTAAAACCCCCGTGAACTCAACTCACCATGATCAGTCAAACAAAAAAAAAAAAAACCTTTACTAACAGTCCAATTTTGCAAAATTGGAGTTGGCTTTCGAGATCTCTTAACGCTAAAAACCAATAACACAATAATGCAGCAGAGGAGAACGAACACGACAACCTCAAACTGTGTTCCTGGAACATTAACAGCATAGGTGTCAAATTTCTGGATGCAGAATTAATAACATACTTGCACAAATTTGATATCATTATATTACAAGAAACATGGACGGACTCGCCCCCGACCATTCCGGGATATAATTTAAACTTCCTGCCAGCCACTCAGAGCTCACCGTTTGGCCATAAAAAGGGAGGCCTTGCAATATACTGCTCGCTTAAGACCTTCTTTGCAGCAGAATCCCTGGCTTACAATTTACCTCCTCCAAATGCAATTTTGACTTTACTTCTGGCAATCCGTGAACAAAAAAATGAAAACATACTCCTAACAAATCTCTATTTACACCCCAAGGAGAAAAATAAGGGAGCACAGCAACTGAAGGAAGAATTAACAAAGCTACTGGAAACTGAAAACTCCAACAACCTTATTATTAGTGGGGACTTTAATTTAAACATGCTTAATAATCCAGCTGTAGCGCTTACAGAATGTGAGGACACCTTCGCATGGGTACGATCCGAACAAGACAACACCTCTGGCGGTATCAGCTCCAAAATAGCGGGAAGACTGCTGGAAAAATAAGAAGAGCTGGGCCTACGTGCCCTCAACGGCAGATTCCCAGGAGACCGCCCGCAAGTGGCGACATTTCATAATTCGAAGGCCAGCTCTACAAAAGACTTTACATTCCTCTCTCGGAACATGTATCAAATGGTGAGTGATTACCGAATCGGCACGATGGACTATAGTGACCACCTTCCTCAGGAAATCACTATTGAGATCCCATCAAAACTAAATCCATTGGCCGTTAATACTCTTGGTTCAGATTACACCTTCAACGCAGAAGGATAAAATGTAAAATCTCAAATCTGCAAAAACTCCAAATGCAAGCAAAACAAGCATTTGAAGAGGCACAAATAGCATGCATAGATCCAATTGAGAGGTGGGCGCGGTTCACGAAAACATTATGCGGAAGAGCCGGAACAGACAAAAATGCTCGGAAAAATTACAAGACCAATACTTCAAGATACAAGAACGATTACAACTTCAGTTCCAACATCCAAGTCAAAATCTTAAAGCGCAAGATTAACCACCTCCTACGTAAAGTGAGGACGATACCCTCCGCTCGCCACGAGCTAAGACAGCAAAAAGAAACCCGTAGAAAACTAATCTGGCGACTAAGAAAAGAAGTAGATGAAACCTTTTGGGGAAAACTCCTCTATGACGCCAAAACAAGCAACAATGCACAATTCTGGCAAAAGATCAATTCCAGAATTGGCGAGCGAAACAGTGGGATTGATTCATGCCCCACAGAAGAAGCTTGGACAAACTTCCTCGGCAAACACCTAAATGAAGACCTGGAAGGGTGTAAAGGACTAGACACCCCTAAAAAGGACACAAAAGTACGGGCTCCACTACATAATGACGGCTCTGCACAAAACGAAGGAATTGTGATAAACAACTCACAGATCTGTAAAAGAATCTCTAAAGGGAGACGCGAAGGTGCACCAGGTCCCAACGGCATTCCCCCGTTGGTTTTTAAACAAGACCCTGAATATTGGGCCAAAGTCCTAGCACCAATATTCGATAAAATTTTACAGACATCAACAATCCCAGAGTCTTGGAGGGGGGCAATAATCTCCCCAATCTTTAAAAAAGGCGATAGGAACAACCCAGGAAGTTATCGCCTCATAGCCCTGCTGGATAACGAGGCAAAATATTATGCAGGCCTTTTACTCGAGGAATTAACAACATGGCTGGGCGACACAAAAGCAATTCCATTTAATCAAACTGGCTTTTGTAAAAGTATGGGCACGACTACAATCATACTCTCCTTATCACTTCTAATTGACCAGGCTCTCATCACAAAACAACCTCTATTTCTGTGCTTTATTGATTATAGTTCCGCTTTCGATCATGTTAACAGGAACATCCTCTGGCAAAAACTAAAGAAAATGAGAATTCCTCCACAGTTACTGAACCAACTAATTCTCATGCACAGTAATACCTGGGTACAGGTCAAATTAGGTGATGGAGACTTTCTGTCTAAAAATATCCCTACAAGCATTGGAGTGAAACAAGGATGTGTCCTAGCACCGACGCTATTTAATCTTTTCTTGGCCGAATTATCAAACCTGCTGAACAAAAGCAACTCACACGCGCCAAAATTGGGAGGGACACAGATGTCAAACCTACTCTACGCAGATGATCTAGTGTTAATTAGCCAGACCCCGATAGGCTTACAGCGACTATTAAACATAACATCGCAGTATTCTATTACAAACAAACTTAAAATCAACTACGAAAAAACTAAAGTTATGTGTATCACTAAACAAACAAGGAAAATAACAAACAACTGGTTCATGGATTCAAAAAAATTGGATATTACTACCAAATACAGATACTTGGGGGTCATCGTTGACGCCAAGGGGAGTTTTATCCCGCAACGCGAGGAAATAAAAAAGAGAGGTCGAATGACAGCAGTATCCCTAAGAAACCTCAAAAATAAGATCACTGTACCAACTCTCTCTCCTCTACTAAAGGTGATACAGGCAAAACTGATACCATCTATCACCCACGGCAGTGAAGTAATGAGAGGAAGGGATGCAGAGGTTTTAGACGGAACAGTAACTAAAGCAATGCGTATGATCTTCGGCCTACCAAGGTACACATCACCAGCGCAAATTAGGCTTGAATTTGGTCTTTCCAGGGAAGATCTGGCCCGCAAAGGAGCATATCTAAAAAGCTGGTACAAAATTTCCAAGGGAGAAGAAAACACACTAAACGCCCTTCTATGGAAGGAATTGCAACACAGAGAAAATTGTCCAGCAAGGCTCTTTTTGGAGGATGCATTAGAATCACTGGGGCTGCACCAACTATGGAATCTACTAGGACCAGTGGCGGGCTTCAAAAAAGCGGTAAATAAAATCGTTAAAAAGGAATCACTTTTGCAGGACAAGACCCAACTGGCAGAGCGAGCGCATGGCTGGTTAATCATACAAACATACACCAGCCTCAGACCACAAAAATATCTGCAAATCTGTTTTACCAAAAGAATAAAAGATATGTTTTTAAAATTTCGCTTAGGTTTATTGCCGTCTGCAACCCACAAAGCCCCATGGTTACGCCCTACCTTGCCAGCAAACTGTCGCCTTTGTGGCAATGGCGCAGAAAACATCTTACATCATATTACCAACTGCAAAGCCCTGCTACAAGCGCGCCGAACAATTCTAAAGCCAATCTTTAACGGACAACGAATAAGGACTTGTAGGCAAGCGGTCTTGGCATGCTTCTCGGGTGACAATGTCCAACTGAGTTGCCGTCTTGTAAAATTTCTGGAAATTGTAGAAAGCAGATTTAAAACAGAAGACCTCCAAGAAAAAATTGTAACCTGGTCTCACAATACACCTAAGCCCGCAAATCTTTAAGAAAGGAGAAGGCACAATCCTGAAGATTAAAGGAAAACACATAAAAGGATACCAGCTTTACACCCTTAGTGGGAATATAAAACTTGGGCATTAAGGACCACTTCGGAGCAGCAAGACTACCAAATTAGTATAGAACATATTGACATGTGGAGAACACGCTCTTGTAAGTTGGTCACCAAGGATTGTCACAACACAATTCGAACCTCGACAGAGCAACACTAATTCTGGTCAAGCCTAAATAGCCTACAGGACACGTGAGAACTCCTCAGCTCGGCACTTTCCCCAGCACTGGAACTGATCTCTGGACTCTCAAACTTTGAACGCAGTTTTTAAACACACAGCTTTTTTTTATCTTACGTTGGGCATTATTGATGTACAAAGTTCTTTTTTTTTATGTTCTTTTTCTTTTTTCTCTTGTAATGGTTTTAATTAACTGTACAATAAATATTTATCTCTCCGTATCTATCCAGTAGTAGTTGGAGATTGCCGCCCCTGGTGGCTAGCGCAGGTTGGTCAATGACCTGCCACGTCATTTCCAATTCACTGTGCTGCTTCACGATGTAATGGGACACCAACAGGGCGGTCATGACCTTACAGTGAATGCAGCTCTTGTGCTGGATTATTCGTTGTTTGACCATTTGGGTTGTTTGGCCGATGTAGATCAGGTAGCAGGGACAGCGAATAGCATAAATCACGTTACTAGAATGACAATTAGTGAAAGTTTTCAGTTTGTGGGTCATGTTATTGGTAGTAAATTCCTTAGTATTCAAAAGTGAGGCAACATACCACACAGTTCTGGCACCTGTAGTGTCCAACGATAGGTGGAAGACCCGATGTGGCAGCAATGGATTCCTGCAAGCTTGATTTCATGGGCCATGTAATTGCTTGAACGAGATGGTTGGAGAGATTGTCGCCTCTTTCATATGAAAAGAGAGGGGGTTGCTGGAATGGTTCATGTGGTCTCAGTATAGACCAGTTTTTCTTAATGATCTTGCTGACCTGGTTGCTGCAGGGGCTGAACGTGGTAACAAAAGGAATCCAAGTGTTGGCATTTCTTTTCTGGGGTGTAAGGAGCTGTTCTCGGTGACAGTATCAAGCTCTTTTGTGTGCCCGGGAGACCAACCGGGGTGGATAGCCTCTTTAAAGGAGTTTGTTCGAGAGGATGGCTGCCTCACGAAAGTAATCCTTTCGCCACTTGCAGTTTCTTCTAATGCGAAGGAACTGTCCATACGGGAGGCCATCACGGAGACTGCTGTGATGGTAACTAGAGTAGTGTAATAGGGTGTAGCGTTCCGTGGGCTTCCTTATTGGGTGGTACCGATTTTGCCATCCTCAGCGTGCAGGGTGATGTCCAGAAGGGGGAGGTTGTTGGATCTGTAGTCAGAGGTGAATTTTAAATGAGGTTGTGACTGGTTCAGCCAATTCATAAATGCATCTAGGGTATTCGTTTTTGTTCAACATAATTTTTTAGAGAAATACCGTCCCACCATTTTGACATTTCTCTTCTTTTCAGTTTTTCCAGTTTTAGAAATTTCTCTTTCAGACTGCTGCTTAGAAGATCTTTCCTGCCTTCCGTGGCACTCCTTTTGCTTTGTTGAAATAGTTCTGCTGCCAATTTCTCCCAATCATCCTCCATCCTGGGGCTCTTCACAAACAGATCTCAATTTTCTATTGATAAGATATTAACCACCCCCGTGGCGCACTGCCGCTTAAATGCAATATAACCAATATAGAAGGCTGTGAGGGCCTCGCAGATGTGCGCACTGGTGGGTATTCCTTGTTATTACTCATTAATCCTGTGTTTGTAAAACGCTCAACTTCCCGTGGTCCACTGCTGCTAGGCCACAGTCCTCATATAATCCTAAACACATGGAAAGGAGCGTTAAATCGTTATCTTGTGTGACCAATCAATTATTGTATTCAATAAGAATCCAATCTGTAGGCAAGCTACCTTAGTATAAAACTTCAGAAGTGTATTTATGAACATGTATTTCTCAAAAAACTTGATCCAAAAACTTATATAACATAAATTCAATCAGCCAAACTTGATCCAAGAATTTGTATAACAGAAATTCAATCAGCCCTAAGTAAAATATATGTATAGCCATTTGCCACATTTACACTCAATCATTGAGTGCAGATTAAACAAATAGCAGCCCCTAATGTATCCATAGGTTCCTGCATGACTATATCCTGATCTGCCAAATTGCCTAAACTTATACGCCATCTCAAATTAATGTCAAAAACGTATATTGACTGACAATCCTTAACAGTCCATATCACCTGACTGACAGCCGTACCAATCTGCCCACTTGGAAACCTGCATTTTCAAAAACAGAGGAGAAATTCACCATTACTCTCCAATCGCTGATTTCACTGCAAACGTATTTAAATATGTTTGCAGTGAAATCAGCGATAGGCTGATAAGGTGGAACAAAGAGACTGAAGTTGAGTGGCAATATTAAAGGGTGCCTTGGATAGATTTAGGGGCAGAAGTAAACCCCAGGGAGAAGTAGGATTTGTTAGCTTCCAGTATTTTGGATTTGTATTCAGCCAGTTGTTTAAGATAAACCACTTTGAGTTCTGTGAGCTATTGTTACCTCCTCTTCCATTCAGCTTGACAAGCTTGAAAGTTTTTTGTTTTTAAATCAAGGGGAAACCATTTACTGTCAATAAATTAGCTATTTAGTCATTTGCTTTTAGTAGGCAATTTTGCATCATGGATAAATCAGATGCAGTTACTGAGGTGTTTCAGTAGAGTCGTGGATTCTTCCAACTGGAAGAAACATTATCTATAGACAGTACCATCTTTACAGCTAGATTGGCTAGGGTGGGGTCAAGAGATTTCAAGTTGCATCGTACAATGGAAGAAATTATCTGGATTATGTTTATGATGGGTAAAGGATAGAAAAAACAGGATACCAAAATGATCCATTCACAGGAATTGGAAAAGGTCTGTCAGTGAAATGCTGGCTGAAGTGGATACTGTAGTGTCTTTAGATTAGATTAAGCACTTCAAAATCTCTATACAGATTGAGGTTAGTGGCGCATGATTCTTCAGCCAAAGGTTGAAGTTTCAAAGCACCATGAGGTTTGTTTATTCTATTGCAAGTTGACTACCAAATTTAAGAACCAAGACAAGGTTGCCAATGGTTGAAGTTAGAAAACCAAAAAATGAGATAAAACATATGTTCTGACATTGCTCATATTACATGAAAAGGCAAGGGACTCACAATCCCTGATTCATAAAGAGTGATTAAAGAGATGTTCCAAGGAGCAGTGAAATAACACTTCCACCCCACCTCTGACTTATCTGAGGACAGAATCTTACAGATGCTAGGAACAAGTTCATATTTAACCGGGGCATTGCATTGGGCAGGCCATTGTTTTGCAATACAATAGCGATCTGCAGTCTAATGCCTGCGCTCAACTACAGATCTAACATTATATAACATACCACTGAGTGTTGAAATATGAGCCTGCATTTAGTATACATTAGAAGAGACTCTATGAAGTGGGATGGGGTGATTTAACATGGATGTATTCTTTTAATATAGCCAGATGCTATAACACCATCAAGAAATTATTGATTATGGACATATATTTTCATATCTCCTGTCTGTGTCAATATTGAAACGAAAAACCCATGCATGATAAACTTTCAGATTTTTGTTGCACTGCTATAAAACTTCCTGTTTTTCTGAAGTACATGACAACAGCGATAATTTCCAAAATGAAACTCAAATGCAGCAATTCAATATCAGATGCTATTTTTTAGGTTATATCTATTTATTTTATTTATTTAAGATTTTATATAGTGACTTTAAGAAATTAGGGTATTAATTGAAGAGTGTGAGTACCCACCTCAAGTGATAACCACAGTCATTGCCTGGGTTAACCCTTAAAATGACTAAATTAGGAGAGAGTGGCTTGGACGGAGAGGCAAATGGCAGCATGATCTCACTGCTTCCGACAGCGTGGACCAATAATGAAGATATCTGTGATCCCTATGACACAAACATGATCACAAGTAACCCTGCATGAAACCGCATAAACTGCAGTCTACATCGATGCTCCATGCACTTGTAATATTGCAATTTTTAAAGATCCCTGGACCTTACAAGAAGAGCGTGGACGATCGCCTCACAAAATTGCCACCGCTACTTTCTTCATTCAGATTCTGACAGCAGCTAAGAAATCTGCACAGTGCTTTATAAACCAGGTAGCCACTCCCTGCATTCTACATAACTGACCTGCCTTCCTATACTCAGTGCCACAACAGCAACCAAGTTTCTCCATGCCTGACCTTAACATGGAAGGGCATGCGGTGGCCTGTTATACTTAGGCCTGTTTAAATCCTGCATTACACACTAACACTCAGTGCTACATATTTTGGACACCAGTGGGCTCCTTCAATTTTCATCTGCTCACCACCTATTAATCTGGGGAAACTAGTCCATTACTGGCATTACACTGTGCTGCACAGCACTATCTTCGTGCATGGCTGATGCTGAGGAAAGGCTTACCACTGTGGCCTCCATGCTGCTATTTCTTTCACCTCATTCGTCCACCTGCTGAGGGAATATAGCCTGCTGGATCCACTCCACCAACAAGCATTAATTGCATACCATAGATAACTTACCTCTACGACCTGCTCAGAGACTGCATATCTAAGAAGCTAGATCTACAAAAGTCCAGTTCTGCACTTGCTTTCTAGTAAACCTATGTTTGCTTTTTAGTAATCCTGCCCACCAAGCAGAGCCCAATGGGTTGCCTCTACCAGGACAAAAAAAACACCAAAGTCTCACTATGTTAACCCAGTTGCTTCAAAGGAAATATAAGACACCAGGCTTGCTCTCCCGTGGTCCACCTTGTACACCACTGTTCTCTGTTCTCCTAAGATCACCATTCAGCCCTCAAATTGCGGAACGAGCGCACTGAGAACTTTCCAAAACTCTCCATATCTTGTGTACTTGGAGATCTGTTACTGATCAAGCCATGGCAGAAAAAGAACCACCATCCCTGGACTAGCTCATCAAAGGTGAAACAGATATGAATCCTACTATGGAAATGATCCTTAAAAAGCTAGCCAAGGTTCATGATCTCGCAAAATAAACCAAAAACAGCACAAACCTAATGCAGTTAGAACCAAGAGCCATTAGAGCGGACATCAACAACATTAATAATAAACTCTTGTATGCACAACAACAAATCAGCGTTGTGGAGGATCTCTCATCAGAATCGGAGAAAGCACTCAAATCGCTCCAATCTCAATTAAAACCCTTCAAAAAGAAGTATCTGACTTGAAAGACAGAAACCGCAGAGGGAATTTATACATTTTTGGAATCCTGGAGGGAACAGAAGACTCAGCAGACTTATGCATCGCCTTCTTGGAAAAATGGCTTCCTCAAGCCACCTGTATGTAATTCGCCAAAGACATTGAACTCGAACGTGCACATCGAGAATCCACATTCAAACCTGCAAACAAATCAATAACAAGTCAGATCGTCTGCAAACCTTTCCACTTCCAACACATAGAACTTATCCTAAACCACATGTACAAGCATAAACAGATTCTGTGGAGCAGCCAAAAAATATATGTCTCACATGACTATTCAAAGTCGACAGTTGACACAAGAGAAGGATTCTTGGCTCTTTGTCCCGGACTCACAAAACTCAATCTACAATTTTAATTTGCTGCTCAGAATGTCTAAATAATGTCTAATAAACTAATATCGAACCATGAATACATTTATATAAGTTCAACACAAGTTCTCCAGTCTACTATTTTTGAATAAACCGTTAACAGACTTCTTACATCCCGCGCACGCGGGTTTTAAGCAGTGCTCAGGGGGACGTCCCCTAATCAGGAGACGCTACTTTTGTATGATTTCGGCACACTCATTAATCAGAGAGTGATACCTCTGAGGCACACAACAATTTAAACATCCTGTTTAACTCAGTAGGGCATGTTCCACCACTTATTGCATTGCTAATTTTATGCCTACTTGCAGTCCAGTACATTCAATATTTGTCCTGCTTTTACATTCAACAGATCCTTGCAATTCCTAGGCTCTTTCCAATTTATCTTTCCTTCTTAGCAACACACTGTGCTTTCATTTTTCTACAACTCAATATTCCCGGCATCCCGGTTTCAACCATTCATAGGACTTCGCAAGATGGCTAATTTACTCCTGACGAATGACTTGAAAATATTCCCACTGAATGTTAGGGGGCTAAACCACCCTATTAAGCATTAAAAAATTGAGAACTATCTGTTCAAACTTAATGAGGACCTCATGCTTCTCCAATAATCCAAAATTGACTAGAAAGAAGCTGCTTCTCTCAACACGAGGTGGACAAGTGAAGTAATCTGTTCTCCTGCTGAAAAATCACAAGAACGGAGTTATAACAATAAACTCAAACAAATCTACTCTCAGATTAATTTCTCACTCCACTGATGGTGAGGTAAGGCTAGCAACAACAAAAGTTTACCAAAAGGGGAAACATATTCACCTCATGTAGTATTCAGGGCTGTGTTGTTGTACTGGCTATCTCAATGAATGTTCATTAATTCTCTTATGTGTTTATGATGTCACTAGTTCTTGGGTGGAATGTGGATAGAGGTCTGACTGGAGAATGGCAGTTAGTTTTGAGCTGTTTTCTAACTCCAGATGTTCCTAATGTGCCATCTCTAATTAATAATACATTTGTAACATCTAACAGATAAGCAGCGTTTTCACTACAAATATTTTGCTGACGATTGGTGAAAGAGACTGCAGAACTTGTGAGCCAACAACATCAACCATTACACTTACTGTGCAGTAGCACCATTGTGCAGTTGGTCACTATCGGACTGAGGTGGAAATGTACGGGAAAGATTTGCAAATTGCCCAGCAAAGATTCAATGAAGGGGACATCGCGAGTGTCTCAGTGATAAATTTTGAAAAAAACACGGTTAGTGCGCAAGAGCAACGCTGTGCAGAAGGATGGCTGCAAAGGGATCTGACGTGCGGCAGCAGCTCATTTCCGTTCAAAAGTTCTGATGTACATGAACAAGTGGTGCCATTTTGAGCAATTTGCAGTCTAGTGGTTGATGCTTTTTCCTATACCTCAGCATCTCCATGTTTGAGATGTCATTTTGAGTGGTCCAAGGTATGAGTCTAATTATTTTTAAATGAATACAGAAGAGAAGGGGGTCCAAGAGAAGTTTATAGACCAGCGAGAATTAGATCCCCACACAGTAATCAACAAACACAAATAATCCTCGGGTCTTGAGTGCCAAACTAAACAAGAAAGAAACACTGAAGATTGTCTCCAGGTACTTATGGGGGAGTCCCTTAATTAGGACAAAATCCCATCACCCCCCGAGGTGGCATGCTTCATCATCTGGGATTCTCCTCTTGCCCGGGACACCTAGCCCCTCCAAGGGCTACAACTCCCTCACTGAGCGGGAGGAGCTCAGGGATATTTTATTCCTACCCTGTTAAGGATATACTAAATCCTGCAGATGAGAAGACACAGAACTAGCTGGGAAAAGGGCCCAGTGCAAACAAATTCATCTGAAAATGTGGGGATAGTGATGCTAAAACTAGCTACCAAAAGTGAAACAAGCTTTATTGACTTGTTCCTAGTGCCAGGATTAAAAACAGTGCACCTGCAGTGTGAAATAATAACTGCATGTGACGGACGAAACCAGGTCTACACGTTTCAGCCTTATAAACCCAAAAAGGTGTCATGGCTTTCGTCAGGACCTTAGAAAAAGTGCTACTGTGAAAAAACAAGTGATAGGTGATAAATAATGAAAGGTAAATACAACACCAGCAATCCCACTCTTTATGTAGTTGATTTACTGGTTGTATGTGTAGAAAACATGAGCAACAGGAGAAATCAAAAATGCATGTGACTCTAGACAGGTTATTAACAAACATTCTTAGGACCGTGTGAGAAACTATTCTCATCACTGGCATGCTGTATTAAACAGTGAGTGAAGTAAAAAAGTTGCTTACCCGTTTCGTACGAATAGGAAGCCTCACCTCAACCTGGCAACAGCTCAGAGGAAAGGCACCGCTCTGAAAAAAGGATGTGAAACATGTCAAAAACATTGTGAAAATTATTTCGACACATCTCCATTAATGCAGTTTCTATAGAGAATAACTGATCACATACTAATCCAGGGCACATATGTGTCAGTAAGTTAGCTATCTAGTGCTGTCAAGTGTCATCTACCAGAAAGGAGACCTGGGAGTAGCTCTTAAGTGAAGTTAGTTTGGTCTTTGTCCGCGTATGTAACACAGACTGTGTACTGCTTCAGTGACACCAGAAATTGGTATTAATAATACTAGCCCAATGCTTGGTCTTAGAAACCTTGAAGTGTGAGCAAACCCCTCTGGGGAGCTATCTGAGTAGGATGGAAAAAAAACAAAGTCATTATAACACAGTCGGTTATGTGCATGAATAAGTCATGTGAAGCCCATGGTTGATCATGGAAAACCTGAAATACGCGCACATGCCTGTGGGGCACTATCTGAGTGTGAAGGGAAAAATCCCAGTTCTTTTAGCACAGCCGATGACAGCCTGTGTACGAGAAAAATGTTTTGCGCCCCAGGATGGTGAGTTAGGCAGTGGCTATAATCCTGTGGCAAATATAGGATCTAAGCCAAACAATGTGGACGAACCCACTGAAAGAAAGGAGATCACTTTATGAAAACTCACTGTTATGGTAAGTTGTCTCTGGGACCTCACACACCAACCTAGTTTGTGTCATGCTTTATCATTGGGGTCCCAACCGTGTGGCTGAATGCCCCCCGGTTGTGCTACGATGCCTGATTACAGTGGAGCGGGTGTCATGTGTAATGTGATGGGTGTGGATTAAAAAATATCTCTGGGAATCCTTGTCTGATAAGTTTATTAATGACGGCCCAGGATATCGTTAAAAACAAGTCTGGCAAGTAGTGGAGGGATTTGCTCCTAGTTGTCAAGTAAAGGTCTACATGTTTCACCCCAACAAAAAATCGTGAAAGGGCTTTCTTCAGGACCGGGTGAGTGGTTGTGAGTGGCAAAAAATCACGCCACGTGAGTGTGATTATCCAATACACGCGCTAAGGTGTGTGGTACTGTGTGTAAGTGTCGGTATACTTACGGACACTCAATAAAAAACACTAAGCTGTAGTGCTAGCCAGAAATTCGGGGCTCGGGAAGGGTCTCATCTATAGTCACACTTTCGTCAAGATGAAAACCCGCAATAACCTGTAGGGGTCTCCTGTGGTCCCACAGTACCACACTCCTTAGCACGTGTGTTGGATAATCACATTCACATGGTGTGATTTTTTGCCACTCACCCGGTCCTGAAGAAAGCCCTTTCACAATTTTTTTGTTGGGCTGAAACATGTAGACCTTTACTTGACAACTAGGTGCAAATTCCTCCACTAGTTTCCACACTTGTTTTTAACGATATCCTGGGTCATCATTAATAAACTTATCAGACAAGGATTCCCAGAGATATATTTTAACCCTCACCCATCACATTACACACGACACCCGCTCTGCTGTAATCAGGTCTTTTAAGTAAACCTAATGGGTCCCAGAGACAGCTTACCACAACAGTTAGTTTTAATAAAGTTTTCTCCTTTCTTTCAGTGGGTTCGTCCACATTGTTTAGCTTACTATTGAACTGGGGACAAGGACGCACCCCCACAATTCCCTTGCTATCTCCTTGTTTAACACAAATATAGGATCTATACATGTGTAACATAGGTACATCTGCTCCAAAGGTATCGAAGTGTCCAAGCTAACTAGTATCGCGTAAGCCTGGTGTTTCTTATGCAGAGCCTAGGAGATACTCGATTAAATAATCCCAGATGTCAAAGGGGGTGATACTATATAGCCCAAAGGGTCCAGGAAACAGTTGTGACCCCTAAAATAAGTGAACACATGGAAATAGGTTCACGGAGTAAAACATGAAAGCCAAACTTAGTATAGCACCACATAGTAAAAATCACCCATAGCTGTCCTTCGTTCAAAGAACCTCAGTAACTGGACACAGTTTGCCTAGAGGCGCTACCAGGCTCTGCCGAGCCACTCACCACTCCATCAGGACCCCTGGCAGTATGAGAGCTGGAACCAGAGATTTAAAATGTCTTCCTAGGCCTCCGTAACGCGTAGACGTCATCACGCGTAGACGTCACGCGGCAAAAAAGGCATGCTGGGGAAAGTAGTTCTGTCCTGTAAGCACCTAGGAAGGTGCTGAGTACAGGAAGTTACACACACACACAATGATGCACATCACATACGGTGAAATACTTCAATGTGTAGAGAGATAAAGAGTGAGTTTCAAAATCCCAGCATGGTCTGCTCATGCTGCCTTGTGCTGCCTGCTGGTTGTTAGCGCACACAAAGATATTGCGCACCACTAAATGCAGAATGGTCAAGAGGAGAAGGGGTGAAGATAGACTCCAAAAACAACACCTTAGTCAAGCAGAGCATGATCTACTCATGTTGCGTAATGTTAAATCAGTTACAGTAAGATGTTAATTAATGTACTGCGATAGAGTACCTGAATCACAGTGCTTCACATTATCCCCACAGCTTGGAGCTGATGGATCAGACAGGTGTAAGGTCTTGGTGCATGCTCAGGACAATGAACAGCAGGTACAATGTGTGGTGTACTGGATATTCCTGTACACTGGACCTGTAACGTGGTCAACCCAAGCATTAGTAAGAATGGTGCCGAGGGTGGTGGGCAGCATTTATTCAGTGTGGAACATTATGTTTTGCTATCAAATAGACATGCGCCGCAGTCACACCGTGCATTATGCCTATACGATGTGTGTTCTCCATTGTGTGTAGTTAGGAATGGAACTCAACCTAGACACTCTAAGTCAAGAAGAGGGGGGGTGGCGTGCAATTTTGGAAGCTGTTTTGGACTGAAACACGATGTAAGCACAAAGCTGATGCTCCTGTTTCTTACTGCACAAGGCGGTGATGCACACAGCAGTACATAGGTATTATAGTTTCTGTGCTGAAAAATGCACATCACGGTGATGTGCGCAGCTGTTAAAAATGAATTTAACGTGCAGTGTGCAGACATTACAGTGAAGTTTATGACACAGTGAAGTACGCACATATAAATCAGTGATGTGCACACCTATTCATTAATGTCTAATGATAACACAGCAAGTTGATCTCAGGAATATTTGTTAGTTTTCTTCTACAGTGCAGGCACATCATGGTGAGACAAATCGGTGATGTACACACCTGTTCCATACTTTGTAATGATAATGCAGCAAGTGGCGCACAGGCATATTTGTCAGTTTTCTACTACAGTACAGGCACATCACAGTGATACGCAGACTTGGAGAAGTAATGCAAAATTGTTTTTATAAATTTGCATAGTAACTAACTGTATATATTGGGGTTTAGGATGTTTGTAGTGCGAAGGAGGATGGTAGTTGCAGGTCAGGGTGGCGAGTACACTCTTTGACATATAATTGTGTGTTGTCATAACAAGTTAGGTGTATGGTGAAGTAACATTTGTCAAATTGCAGGATGCAATCTGTTACACCATCACCACCTTTATTTTAGGTACTTGGGAATCCCCCCATAGAGTTGAAGAACTGGTATGACACATTTATCACATATGTAGGGGCAATAGGTGCTTCATGTTATAGACCTGAAAGGTAAACATTTATGTTGCTCCATTCACTGTGGTTTGAAGGAAGATCTGTGTTTAAACATCTACTGCCTTTTGTAGCTAATAATAATGAAGAAGAACCTGATGAGTATGTCGAGGCAGTAAAAAAAGTAAAACTATGTTTTGACATTCAACCCAATCTTGTAGTCATTAGGCATAAGTTCTTCAAGAGAGAACAAAGGTCTGAGGAAGATGTTGATACTTTTATTTCAGCTTTCAGGAAGTTAAGCGCAGACTGTCAATTTGAGGCTTTTACTGATCAGCTGGTCAAGGATCAATACATTTGTAAATGCTCAGACAAAACTGTTCAACAAATGCTTCTTTCTATGAGAAATCCATCATTTAAAGAGACTATTCGCATCGTGAAAAGTATAGAGCTGTCCAAACCATCTGTTAAAGAACTTGAAGACAAATCTACCGAAGCTGTAGGTGCAGTTAAGGTTAAGGAGGTCAAATCTAACACAATGACACATGGGGACTATCAATGGTTTTTCAAGCAGGCCAACATATGTTTTAGGTGTGGAAATGCTACTCATGCTAGGGGAAACAAAGTGTTTCCTGCAAAGAGTGTCACATGCAGGGCATGTGGTAAAGTTCTTCACTTTCCCAAAGTGTGTCAAAGTTGCAGATGCAGGGGAGGAAATTTTCAGTCCAACAGGATTAACATGAACAATACTGGAAAAGCCAATGCATCTGAGGTTGATTATGATGAGTTTGAAAAGGCACAAAAGATACAAGATGATCTTAGAGATACGATGATGGTGATTGCTGACAACTTAGTGGTAATGGGGAATGCTTCTACATGTGCTGATCCCTATGTTGAAATTGAGGTAGGAGACAAAAAAGATTAATCTACTGGTAGATTCTGGTGCCAGGATAACCATGATTATGCAAGAATTGTTTGCAGATACTTGAGAGAATCGACCTTTAGAAACACCTGATAGGGTACCTGTGCACTATGTGGGATGAAAATATAACCTGCTGGATATTTTGAGGATGTTTTAGAGTTTAGAGGAATGAAAATCCTAGGAAACATTTGTGTTGCTATTAAAGGGTTATCGATTCTGGCTTGGTTTCACCAGGGTATAGTCCAGATGGCCCTGAGACTAGGCATAAAGGATCAGGTTTCAATTGTTGAGTCCACTGATTTCACTGAAGGAATCTCAAAGTTTTCCCTTCTGTTTTTAATGGTGAATTGGGCCAAACAAAGGTTAAAGATAGAGCTATACCTTTTAGTGGCAGAGAGAGTCTGGAACAAGAATTGAATGAGTTGTATGAAAAAGGAATAATCAAACCTATTGAATCCTCTTTAAGGTTGTCATCTTTGGTTCCAAAAAGAACAATTGATGGACAGAATGCAGGACAATGTCATACATTCATCCCAGTATAGAGCACTGGGCCTCAATCCATCATTTTTTTTCTCCCTATGCCATTCCAGTTTAAACTCAGCCATATGCAAATCAGTCTTGACCCTGAGCCCAATGGAAATAGTCCAGCCTGAACTGCCAGGCAAGGTCCTCCCTGGACTGGAAACAAGCATCCAAGGACCAGTTTCGGGGTTTCACCCCTCATCAGCCAGTATAGCTTGACTCCAGTGGCATGGAGAGCACGGATCCCACGTCGTGTCATACCCGTCCCACTCGGGTTGACATATGCAAAAAAGAACAATCGATGGAAAGAATGCAGAAAAAATTTCATAAATTCACCCCAGTACATAGACCTGGGCCTCAATCCATAGTTTTTTTGCTCCCCATGCCGTTCCAGTTTGAACCCAGCCATATGCAAATCGGTATTGACCCTGCGCCCAATGGGAATAGTCCAGCCTGGACTGCCAGGCCAGATCCTCCAAGGACTGGAAACAAGCATCCTAGGACCGGTTTTGTGGTTCCACCAATCATCAGCCAGGGTAGCTTGACTCCAGTGGCATGGAGAGCACTTGACCCATGTCTGGGCACACCCGTCCCACTCCGGGTGACATTTGCAAAAAGAACAATTGATGGACAGAATGCAGAACAATGTCATACATTCACCACTATACAGAAATCTGGTCCTCAATCCATTGGTCCCAGTATGCTTGTTTCTGGTCTAGGGAAGACCTGGCTTGGCAGCTTCGGCTGGACGGTTCCCATGAGGCACAGGGTCAAAACTGATTTGCAAATGGCTGGGTCTGAACTGGTGTGGCGAAGTGAGCTAAAGAGCGATGATGGATTCAACCCAGATCTGTGACTGAGGGTGAGTGTCTGAAACGTTTCAGCGCTCCGTTCATCGTCTCCTTGTGTTTGCTTAGTTTGCCCCAAGTTGGCAGGGAATGCCCGGACGTGGGTCCCTTGCTTACTTTGCCACTGGATTCAAGCTAGCCTGGCTGATGAGGTGTGTTACCCCGAAATCGGTCCCAGGATGCTTCTTTCCGGACCAGGGAAGATCTAGCTTGACAGTTCGGGCTGGACTGTTCCCATGAGGCATAGGGTCAAGACTGATTTGCTCATGGCTGGGTCTGAACTGGGGTGGCGAAGTGAGTTAATAACGATGATGGATTCAACCCAGAACTGTGACTGGGGGGTGAGTGTCCGTGCTTCCTCTCCTTGTGTTAACTTTGGTTGCAGCAAGGAAGAAAAGTGGTGATTTGCATGATTATGTGGATTTCAGCCCCCTGAATAATCATATTTGAGTTAATTCCCATCCTCTCCTTAAAACTTCTGAGTTATTAACCATGATAAATGCCTAACACCAGGTTATTTTAGATGCTTCTTCCAGCCACTACACTGCATTTGTGTCCCCCATTTGGTACTTATCAGTATTTCAGGATGCCTTTTGGGATACCATCAGCTGCCATCAGCTGCTGCTGCTGGCTTTCAACAGTTTCACACAAATGTTCCATTCGTGTGGGACCAAAATTACCAGGAAATTTTTGAATGGATTAAATCCTAACTGGTAGGGTAAAACATGTTGAAATCTTATGACCATAAAGAAAAATGCATGGTAATGGTTGATGCCAGTAGCTTTGGTGTTGGAGCTTTTCTTACTCAAATCAAGGATGCTGTGTACCATATGGTGGGTATGCCTCAACGGTATTAAGAGGAGCTGAAATTATTTTCTCAGTAATAGAGAAATTATATTTGGTTTGGTTGGTGGGCAATCTGAAAATGTCATCAGTATATTTGGGGAAATCATTTTGTACTGTGAACAGATCATATAACTCTGGTCTCCATATTGTCCGGGGGCAAAGTTATGGATCATACATCATGTATTGCTAGGGTGTCCACCAAACTGCTGCAATATGAGTTGGAGGTTTCATATTTGTCTGGCGGTAAGAATTGTAGGGCAGACTATTTGTACAGGTTTCCAATCATTGAAAGTGACATTAATAATGTTGAGGAGGAAAAATAAGAAAGTTGTTTTGTTGCATCTATTGAGTTGAAAACGTGTGCCATAAGTGCAGTAGAGTAGAGAAGATAGTAAAGTAAGGATGATTCATTGATTCAAGTGATGATGTTTGTGAAGGATGGAGGGCCCAAGGAGAAAAATGTTTCATATCAGTCCCAAACATTTGTGACAGTTGCCTCAGAACTTTCAGTGGAGGATGGTATATTCCTGCATGGAGAGAGGTTTGTACCTCCTGAAGATTCGTTTTGTGTCCGTGGCTGACTCTGGATGTTCCTCTTGCGCAGTCTCTGGTTACTAATAAACCTGTATTAGAACATTTGAATGTGGAGAACTCCATTGAATACAATGGAGTGCTCTGTGCTTCTACTGGCTGGTAAAGGCCCGCAGAGCAATATTCCAATGTTGCTTTTGTTCACAGCTATTGCTGTGAACTAAGCCCTCTCAGAGCTCGAGGGGATTTAAACCACCTCGGCCTCTGAGACGCCTTTGTTTTATTTATTAGAACATTCTGCCCTCTAGTGGCAGAATTTTCTAATAGCCTTATAGCCCTTCATAGCTGGGCTATACCAGCTATTAAAGTCCCTTCTCCCTTGTTAAAGGCCCTCGCCTTCGGCCCAGGCCTTTAATGCTGGAGCGGGCCTTTAATAGCCGGTATAGCTGGCTACAGCAGGCTATAATATGTAACAGATGAGCAGTGTTTTCACTACAAATAAATAACCCCTATGTCACAAAACTGATAGCCCAACTTTTGGAAATCCCTGAGTGACACCTTAAAAAATATTCCTGGAGACAAACTGACAATAGTGGGCTGAGATTTAGTTTTTACCCTTGACCTAACTCTGGACAGACAAGCCAAATCCTCTCTCCACTCCCCAAACTCTCACAAAGTCCTACTAAACATCTGCACTAGATTTAACTTGAAAGATTGTTGGAGATTGCAACATCCAAACACTGAGGATTGCACCATTTCCTCATTCCCGCATTCTTCCTTCTTGAGAATTTACTATCTTCTTATAGCAGGTGGCTTTACACACCTCATTGACCTAACATATTTTCTTCCCTGACTAATTTCCAATCACTCAGTTGTAACCATGACAATTGCAGGCACTAATTCTAAACCTCAAATAAAATCCAAGATAAAATTATAGGGGCAGATTTACAAGCCCCTTGCGACACATTTACGTTGCCGTTGTGTCACTTCTGTGACACAGTGGCGGCGTAACCCATGTGCCACGTTGCGACTTATTTACAACGTGATGCATCTAGGCAGATGCGTCACGTTGTAAAGCACTGTGCCACATGAAACCTGCGTGAGGTTTTATGTGGGCGTTCCGTCGCAGGGTGGACGTTCCGTCGCAGGAAAGCCTTGTAAAACTGACGCAGTGAAATCTACAAGATTTCACTGAGTCAGTTTTACGACGCTGCTGCGTCAAACCCTTGTGCCTGCTTGAAGCAAGCGTAAGGAGTGATGCACCACATTAAGTGTGGGCGGCCCCTGTGCATTGCTGGAGTTGCGTCGCACTTGCGACATGACTCCAGCAATGCGCCACCTTTATGCCATAAGATGTGACACGCATCTGCCTGTCCTTGCGCCACGGTGCGAAGCATTCGTCGTGGCGCAAGGGGAGAGTTGCGTGTCGCATCTATTCTAGCTCACCCCTGCTGATTTGCAGAAATGCGCCAGTCATTGTAAATATGCCCCATGGTGATTTAATGACAACATATCAAGATCACGCATAGAAACAACAATTCTTAATTACATTTGCAAAAATAAAGCTACGCTATCTTAACACCCACTTTTTGGGGTGCATTAAAGGCAACAATCAGTGGCAACCTAATAGATATTCAGGCTAAACTAAACAAAGAACACAACAACAAGATATATGCATTAGAAGTAGAAATTAAAAGTCTTTAATCACTACACATCTCAAATCTTGACTCCAGCACCCTCGCACTCTTAGCGAACAAAAAATATGAATACAATACACTTCTAAGCGAGAAGCCAAGGTTCTGGATTAATAAAGTCAAGTGCCTGAAACTCTGTGTTGCAAACACAGTACGGAAAATGCTTGAATCCTATCTGAAACACAAACAAAACCAGAAAAATATTAACTCTATTAAAGAGGTAAAATGAACAACATACAAACAAACCTTCAAATGATCCTAAACGTCTTTAAAGACTTCTATAAGTCATTCTACCAGGATGAATGCCAGATCTCCGACCTTCCCTGCAGAACTTCACTTGATAAACTAAACCTTCTACAGCTGTCCCAAAGAGATAAACATAACCTTAACTACTCTTTATACAGATGGAACACAACTAGCAACCAAATCTCTCATGACACATAAAGCTCCCGATCTAGATGGCTTTCCCACAAACGTTTTCAAAACATTTATATCCTTACTAGTCCCTATAATGGTTGACTTATTTCAACACTTTGCAGAAACTTGCTCTGTCACCGGAAGGACAAGCAAAACCACCATTGTAGTTGTTCCCAAAGACGGCAAAGACCTAGCCTTAGCACAAAACTACAGGCCCATTTTCCTAATTAATTTGGACGTCAAGAAATATGTTAAGATCTTATCCAGATGTTTAGAATCACTTGTACCTAAGATAATCAGTAGCTCACAGGTAGGCTTTATGAAAGGCTGCATGTCCAATTGTAATACATGCTTACTTTTCTAATTACTAGAAAAGGCCAAAAATTCATCCTCCGAAACTGTGGCAATCACACTAGACGCCAAAAAAGCAATCAATAAAGTCTCATTTGACTTTCCTCATTGAAATCCTGGGAAATTTCAAGAATTGATAGAAATGGTTATTGCCCTCTATAGCAACCCTAGTGCTTGAGGTAGAGCGGATGGTCTAGAGAAGTGAACAAGACAAGCAGATCCTCTTTCCTCCTCTCTTTTCATCCTTGCCTTAGAACCGCTTTTCTACACCATTCAAAATAAAAGTAGCGGCATACGCAGATAATATCCTGGTAGTGACATATAATGCCTGTCCCTCTATTATAGCTCTTACCAACACCATTGATAACTATGCTCCGGTTGCAGGCTATAGTCTCAATAGAGATAAGTCTGAAGTCAAAGATCTAAATAACATCTGCTCTAAAGACCTTCTAGAGGATTCTGGTCTAGCATGGCAACCTAGTTACCTCAAACACTTAGGAATGGAATTTGGGTTGGACCGAATAGCTACCTTAAAACATAACAAAAAAAAAAGACTCTGCAAAAAGTAGAACATTTCCTGGATAGCTGGAATCCCAAATTCATCATCTGGTGGGGGCGCATCGAGACAATAAAAATAATGATGGACACACCTAACTAACCCATATGATTGCTCTCACTCACTCTCAGATGATTTCCACCACAAACTAGAGAAACTACTTTCTAACTTTATTTGGCAAAATAAATGTCCTAGGATCTCAATTAAGAAACTCAGCCAGTTGGTATGGGAAGGGTAAACTTAGTAAACTTTAGACACTATTGATCAGCTTTCCTGGAAAAAGCAGGGATCAATGTGGTTTTCCCTACTACTTGATTACACTACAGCCTGCCTTTTAATAGAACAAGAAATCTTGGAAGAGTTTCACCTCACCATGCTCCTATCCACCAAAATTAAACCCTTCTACTAACCAAACAAATATTTCAAAACACTAAACTAGCCCTACTAAAACCAGATAGTCACCTTGAATGCCCAATAAAGACTTCCAACATGGTCTCTCTTTGGAAAAACACCAAATGAAAGATCAATGATGCCCCACAACACTGAAAATCTTGGTCCTCCAAAGGATTCCACTTTCTGAAGCAACTATGACTAAAAGATTATCCACTCACTTTGAAGGATCTCCAGAATGAATATGGATTGCTACAAGTGTGATAAACTTAAATCCTGCTTATCTAGAGCCAAACTGACCCCTCCCTTTTGTAGGCTGATCATTTCTGGCCAATAGATCAGGACATCAGGTTTCAAAATACTACAAACTCTTCCAGCCTCTCTCCACATGACTAAACCTAGCCGTACAGACCAAATGGGATGAACATAATCCATAAACCAAGAGACCTGGATATTAATATGGAAATCTGCTGTCTCACACAAAATTATACCAGCGGACTCCCAGACTGCACTTTGTCTCCTATATAGAAATTTTTGGACCCCCTCACGCCGCCACAAAGTTGGTCTTCAAAATAATTCTGAATGTGTCCTCATGTAATGCAACTGGTGCTGTGTAAGGCGCTGTGATACCCATTTCGGGTCTAGTTCGCGCTATATAAAACTCTGTAAAATAAAAAAAAAATACAAAAACAGTTTTTTGGCTTTCAAATTAAGCACGGGTTTCACTCCATCATTATGGGGTTTTTAGACCCTCGACTGAATTTCCCCAATGATGCTGTCCTTCTAGATATTCTACTAATGGCCACCTGCAGATCCATTCTTACCAACTGGAAAAATACTGCCTTCGCATCTTTCAAGTCATGGAGGAACTGGATTACACTGAGAGGTGCGGACAACATTGCTCTGCAACAGTCCCCATGGAAACCACAACATAGACCTCCATGGGGGACCCTTGATTCCTATTTTGCTAACAGTAAACCTCCATGAGACCTCAATACCAATATTCACCCATACCCATCTTCACTTGTCAGTCATATTGTTGAGAGGTGGCCCCTTGCGATACTACCCACACTGTATGCCCACCAACATCATTCCTCTTGTGAATACTCAACATAATAAGGTAGTGTTCTTATGTTGACCTATATATATTGAATATATACATCAATGTTAACACCTTAATCCTGTTCCATGACAGTGCTTTCCTTATTATAATGTACTTGATTTTTCAAGATCCTACCCCACCAATTTGCTTTTGTCACTTATTTACTACCACATGTACAACTTGGTTATCTCCTTCATAATCTTGTTTTCTTTGGTTGCTCATATGATTTTTATTTCTGTTTATTGTATTCACTTATGCTTACATTCTCTTATGTTTGATATATACAAAAATCTCAATAAAGTTTCTTTGAAATGAAAAATAATAATGGTATGTAAGTGTTGTATTTCACAGAGTACACATTAGAGGATGCATCAAGCTTAGATATATTTCCTAAAAGAAATGCATTCTGGAATAAAAAATTAAAAAAACACTAAATTAACCTGAGTTCAAACCCTTTGTAGTTAAGAAACAGAGCAGGCATGCTTAAGTTAGATACCATGAGTAAAGTATTTATGCAGAATCAAAACAGTAGGAAAAATAAAAAAAACAACACTAGAAAAATCCCAAGCCTACTTGGAAAAACAGAGAACAGAAATTTCAAAAATCCAATTTTGGGAACCAGGAGTTAAAGATTTTAATTTAGCTATAAAAATAGCACCAAAAATCTTTAAGCACCTATTGAAGCCATCTAGGTGCACATCACTAGTACCTTGGCACAAGTTAAGGCTGACCACGATGGTGCACGAGTCAGAAATGGAAGCCAAAATTCCTTATAGAGTAAGGCAACATACTGTAGGCAAAGAGGGATGCACATAATCGGAAATCCACTAGACTAGATATTAGTTAAGTCATCGACTTTTGCCAGGAAAGCTATGAGCTGGAGAAATCTGAATCTCATGCTCAGAGAAGATCCCTCACTAGCACATCTTTGCCCAGTGAAAATATCTATCTTCACCTTTTGGAGTTTAAAACCTTCCAAGATGGCAAGGCGACTGTAGCCGAAGAGGGCACTATGAGGCCAAATACCTTCTCTGTCAGTTCCTGCTGAATTGGAGTTGCTGATGCGGAAAAGCTCAGAGCAGGAGCAACCTGAATCTTTGACCCAGTGGCAGCACACTTTTGTCAGATCAACTTGACAGTTTTTTTTGTGGAGTATTAGATAAAGCGAACTAGACCCGAAGGTATCAGAGCGCTTTATATATATTTCAGAGAACTAGATCATTTAATGTAGTTGAAGAATGTAATTTTAGAAACTGTAGATAGTTAAACAGGTAGTTGAACTTGTAAATATTTTCAACACAGATTTGTTTTTTTTTACAATCTTACAGATTTTTTTTCCCCTGCCATTATATGATGATCAACATTGAAATCACTGTGTATTGTGAAATTCAATGGAATCTGAAAACAGCAAAAAAGGGAAACTGAATATATTATGTTATTCTAAAATTATGTTGTGTTCTTAAAACTAAAATATTATATGCAATAACAGTTTTTTTCTTCTCTTTTACAGAAAGTAATGCTAAAGTTTGAAAATATTTTAAATTTAGTTTACAATGAACCAACTGTAAAATAGTTGCAATGCGTTTGATATCTACTTCAATAAACAAGGTAAGATGAAATAATGTAATAAGCATAATAATATGAAGTAATGTTTACAGTCACTTTTTATGCAGTCATTCATTTCTTAAAACTCTTGCAACTCACACCTCCAATCGTCCCAGCAGTACCCATGCACTCATCCAATCCCTCCACCACTACCCAAGGACTTATAAAATCACCACGCACTACCCTTGCACTCCTCCAAACACCAAATAACTACTCATGCACTCATACAATAACCCAGGCACTAACCAAACACTCATGCAATCATCCAGGCACTACACAAAAACTCATGGACTCACCGAGGCATTACCCATGCACTTGCAAAATCACTCAAGCACTAGGCATGCACTTATAAAATCACCATGCAGTATCCTTGCACTCCTCCAATTACCCAGGCACTACTCATGCAATCATCCAGGCACTACCTATATACTCATGAAATCATCCAGGCATTATCTATAAACTTGTGTAATGACCCAGGCACTACCCATGCACTCCTCCAATTACCCAGGCACTGCTCATCCACTCATGCAATAACCCAGGCACTACCCATTCACTGCTCCAATCACCCATGCACTACCAATGCACATCTCTAATCATGCAGACACTACTCATTCAGCCCTTCGAATCCCAGCCAGTAGCCATGCACTCCTCAAATCACCTAGTCACCACCCATGTACTTATAAAATCACCCTGCAGTATCCTTACACTCCTCCAATTACCTAGACACTACCCATGCACTCATGCAATCTTCCAGGCACTACCTATGCACTCATGCAATCATCCAGGTATTACCCATTAACTCATGCAATCACCTAGGCATTCCACATGCACTTACAAAATACTCAAGCAATACCCATGCACTTTCAAAATCACCCGGGCACTACCCATGCACTCCTCCAATCACCCAGGCACTGTTCATCCACTCATTCAATAACCCTTGCACTCCTCTACTCACTCAGACACTACTCATTTAGTCATGCACTCCTCCAATCATGTACAGTTTACATCTCCGCTCATTATAACACTGAGGCAGTGGCTATGAACACATACAATTACCCAGACTTTAGTTCTGCAATCTTGCAATAACCCAGGTGTTACCCATGCACTCCTTCAATCATATATACATTATCTGTACACTTCTCCATATATTCCACTTACCACAATTCATAAAACACTTAAAAAATTTTATTTTCTAAACCAAGTGGGCGGTTCTGACAAGAACCATTTTTTTCTTTTTTTTTTCTTTTATATATTCTTTTATATATTTTTTGTTTTTTGAACTCTTTTTGACTTTTTTGGGTCAACATGTTTCTGCCTCTTCTGGGATATTCATGAGGCAGTCGTCAGGACCGAGCCACCCCGGCGGTGTGCACACGCTAAGGCGCACCCTAACCATTGGTGGAAAAAAGGACAGAAATAACATGTCATCAGGATTTCTGAAAACCAGGTGATTGTAAAGCGTAGGTTGGCCGCACAACATAGGTCCAAGGGGTGGCTGCTCACTTGTAGTCACACATTTGTCGAAGTGGCGCGCCCGTAGGATTCCTAACAGCTCCCTTCACAAGGACCTGTTTTTTCAGAAATCCTGAAGACATGTTAAAAAAACTTTTTCCAGCAACGGTTAGGGTGCGCCTTAGCGTGTACACACCGCCGGGGTGGCTCGGTCCTGATGAATGCCTCATGAATATCCCAGAAGAGGCAGAAACATGTTGACCATCATTGTTTTACTTCACGTTAGGATACAACTGGTGTAATTAACTGGTAGTTATATTTCCTTTTTACTTACGCCTGGTTTTCCGCCAATAAAGTTTTTGGGATATAATCAAGGCATTTTTAAATCACACTTTTTTGCACTCACTATCTTTACACACTCCCATCCTACAAAAAATAACCTGCTCCGCTGTAAACAGGCGTCGTAGCACACCAGGGAGGCACTCGGTCTCTCTGGTGGGAACCCAATGATGAAGCATGTCACCAACAAGGTTGGAGACTAAGAGTGTCTTGATTACCCTCTCTCTCCTGTTGTTCAATTATAGGAACCTCCCTATTGAACATAAAATAGTTGGTTGTGAGGCAAATCTAAATCATTTTTAAAATCATCTTATTGTGTTCATAAAATTGAATGCTGCATTTACCCAAATAATAACGTACTGCTTCAATACCTTCAGAATGAGGAATACTAGTATATAGTGAACAGATGGCCATAGCTATCAAGAGACAATCACCTTCTTATTTTACTGACTGTAATTTAGATAAAAAGTGACCAGTGTCTCTGATGAACGAAGGGAGATGCTCTACAAACACATGTAAAAAATAATCAACGTATTTAGACGTGGGTTCTAAAAGTCTTTTTTGAGCTGATATTCTAGGTCTCCCTGGTACCGGTGTTACGTTCTTATGGACCTTGGGTATGAAATACAGTATTGGGGTTATTGGGTAATCGTTCTTTAAAAAGCAGAATTCATTCTTAGTTAAAAGGCCCATGCATTTCCACTGGGTCCAATTCCTTGAACACATTGTCCTTGATTTGTCTCAGTTCAATAAAGGTAGCTTTTCTGTAGCAGTCCCCATCATTCAGGTGATGTGAGGCTTTTTCCATGTAGAGGACTTTTGGCCACAACACTATATTGCCTCCCTTATCCGCCTTGTAAATAATCACATTATCATTCTCTTGCAATTTCTGAATGAGGTTAGAATATTGTATCTCCAAATGTCTTCTTTGTTTGTTTTTCTGCAATATATTTCTATTCAATTATTTTAGATCCTCAATAACGCAATCACTAAAAATATCAATAGAGTCTTTAGGCATAATAGAAATGAAGGTTGATGGCGGGTGGAATGGACTGCTTGAAGGACTGTTACACGAGATTCCTAGTTCCTGCAGTTCATCTTGGGTGGAAATGGACGTACTCATGTCATCTTGGGCCGGAGATTGCAATGACCTAAGCATATGGATGTCTGAAACCTGAAGGGTGGGCGACAGACCTGTAGGTTGAACAATATTGAATGCTTATTCTGTTGCATTCTTCAATTGGAAATGCTTCCGAAGCTTAAGTTTTCGGATGAATTTAAAAACATCCAATTTTGTTTGTGTGTATTTAAAGCTATTGACAGGACAGAAGGAAAGACCAAGGGACAACAACTGTTTTTCTGCCGTATATAGAACAGTATCCAATAGATTGATGACTGTGTTATCTGCATCACTTATTACTGGGGCCATTACTTGGCTCTCCTGCCCATGCCTCTGCCGCTGTTTCCTGAGTTTGCGCCTCTGTCTCCTGTGTTGGTTTCTCCTGCGTCTTGTTTTTCATAGGATTGCACGGTTGCAGGGTTTGGCGGCGGTCTTCCAATAAAAAATTCAATTCCTCTCCTGGACTGAAATTTGTGGGCAGTGGTGCGAACATATTGGTACCATTGCTGTTATCCAATTCATGACCACTACTCGCAGAAATGATCTCAGAGTACGAAGATTCCAAGCCTGCTTGAGCTGGTGTTGCGAGAGAAGGGGTTTTGCTAGTGAATGTTTGCCTCTTAACATTGTCAAACTTTTTAGAAAAAGTAAAAGTTCTCCCCGTTTCGTACTCTCGCTTGTCTCTAGCAAATTTAAAGCTTTTTCTTACTTTTATAGTGTCTTCATGTTTCTTCAGGCGTGCTTTGATCTCATCACAACCTTTTTTTATCTGCTCTTTCGATTCACTCGCTTCCAACAGACCATTCACTGCTTCGATTTCTTTTAAGATTTGCACTCTGTCTATTTCGGCATATTTAATAAGTATTGACACCATATTCATCGATGCCTCCAGATTGTTAGATGCCCACTCCTTCAACATAAAGGGATTAGGATTTTCAAATGATGGAACAATCATCACCCTTAATCCTTGTGGGACCCTTCCTACTTCTTTGTTCTTTTCTAAAGACTTCTTTTCCCACCATTTCGTCAACTTCCAGTTTTTTTCAATAAAGTTTTTACATCATTTTTAGTATTCGTGTTGCCATTCTGTCCCCTTTGTATTGCCTCAACTTCCGGTAAGTTTTGAAATAGGGCATCTGCCACAGCCACTCGGTCCCACAGCGTGTCCGCTGTTGACATCATTATTCAGATGCTTTGGAATAGTTCGTTATGCACCGCAATATTGGGTAAAATATTTTTTTTCTGCATTATGATTAGAGCACTGGATTCTTCTCCACTATCCCAGCCACCCGCAATGTCTCGAAAAGAATTGACAAACTCCTTATATATATATATATGTATATATAGTTAGGACCAAAGTTTCCGGAGGAAAAGCTTTTTTTGTTTAGCCCATTACTTTGGTGCCGCTTGACGAGTCTTCATCAAATTTTCAAAAACCTTCCCCTTTTTGGTTCAACTGCAGTGTTGACAGTATCGGGGTAATCCGTCAAGCATGGGCCGAGAAAAAAGGGAGGTCCAAAAATGCCCCTTTCTCCTTTTTGAACACGACTACAGCTCTAACCGCTAAATAGAATGACACCAAATTTGGCAGAAAGCTAGATGTTGATCCAGAAAGCATTCTTTCTTTAATTTGGTGTATATCCGTTCGATAGTTTCAGAGACATTTAAGTTAAAAAAATATAGATATCTGGGAACCCAATAGCCAACTGAGACCCTACTGAAATTTTATTGGCTGCCAATACTTCAACCAGGAAGTGTTGGTAGCCATTTTGGGACTCGGTAGAACCGAGTGGCACAAAAAATGTAAAAAGAAAAAAAAAAGGGGGCAGGGTAGAAACACCCTGTCCCCCTAAACCTTTTAGGGGGGCTTCCATGAGGACACCGCAAGGCCCAAAAATGTATTTTTTATTTTTGGCAGGATACACGGACCCGGCCTAAAAAAAAACCTAAAGTGCGGGCTCCTGCGCTACGTTTATTGTTGTTTATTGTCAGCTCCAGGGTGGGCCATGTCCCTGGGGCATGTGTAAATATATAGGAGGTGTCCCTCCTAGAATCCCTAAAGCCCCAGGAACCGCCAGCTCCCCGGGGCATGTTTTATTACTTACGCAAGGGATGGCCTTGTAGCATCACCGCGACCTGGGAACCGCCACCTCCCCAGGGCAGGTTTTTTAATAATGTGGGGGACCTGCAAGGCCCTCCCCAAAGCCCCAGGGATCACCACCCCCTAGGGCTAAACGTAACAGGAATGCAGGGGGCCACGTGGAACCCCCTCAGCCCCAGGGACTGCCACCTCCCAGGGGCTAAATATGATATTAATGCAGGGAGCTCCACCCTCCTCAAAGCCCTGGGGAACCCCACCTCCCTGGGTCTCAATGCAATGCTGGCTTCCGCTGGAGGCGGGGAGCCGGCAGGGACTGCGGCAGCCTTCAGGCTACTCCCATGGTCCCCAACGTTTAAAAAGTGGGTGCCCCGGGTAGGACCAGCAAAAGACACACAGATAATGGATGGAATGCAGAGCAAATCAAACATTCACCCCAGACAAGAGATCTGGGTTAAATAATCCATCACTCACTTACTCACCATGCCACCCGTGTTCAGACCCAGCCATATGCAATCAGTCTTGACCCTGTTCCTTTTGGGAACAGTCCAGCCCGAACTGCCAAGCCAGGTCCTCTCCGGACAGGAAACAAGCAACCTGGGACCGGTTTCAGGGCATCACCCCTCATCAGCCAGGCTAGTTTGAATCCAGTGACACAGTGAGCCTGTGACCCACGTCTGGGCATTACGGCACACTTAGGGCAAGAAGGCAAAAGACACACAGATGATGGAGGGAAAGCAGAGCAAATCAAACATTCACCCCAGACAAGAGATCTGGGTTAAATCCATTGTTCACTTACTCACCATGCCACCCCTGTTCAGACCCAGCCATATGCAAATCAGTCTTGACCCTGTTCCTCATGGGAACAGTCCAGCCCAAACTGCCAAGCCAGGTCCTCCCAGTTCAGGAAACAAGCATCCTGGGACCGGTTTCAGGGCATCACCCCTCTTCAGCCAGGCTAGTTTGAATCCAGTGGCACAGTGAGCCTGGGACCCATGGTGGGGCATACCTGGGGCACTTAGGGTGAGGAAGTAAATGACACACAGATGATGGACGGAATGCAGAGCAAATCATACATTCACCCCCAGTAAAGAAATCTGGGTTAAATCCATTGCTCTTTTGCTGACCATGCCACCCTTTTTCAGACCCAGCCATATGCAAATCAGTCTTGACCCTGTTCCTCATCGGAGCAGTCCAGCCCGAACTGCTAGGGTTCTCCCCCCACGAGGTATAAAAAAGGGGGAGGCTCCGGGGGATGGGGTCCCTGAGACCAAAAATGGCCCAGGGGGACGCTTGGCCCCCTCCCTTTAAATATACAATAAAAAAAAAAAGGCCTGGTCCTGGGGATAGGGTTCCCAGGCTTAAAAATGGCCCAGGAAATGGGGGCCAGGTGGCTCCCCTTCATTTATTTAAAAAAAGAAATGCAAGGCCGGTCTCTAGAGGATGGGGTCCATGGTGTTGGAACCGGCCCTGGGAATGGTGCCACGCAGTCCCCCTACGCATTTTTAACATAACTGGCCCCGGGGGTGAGGTCCCCAGGGTCGAAAATGGCCCAGGGAAGGGGACCTGCCGAGCCCCCCTTCCCTTTAAAAAAAAAGGCCCAGCAACTCCCCCATTCTCTACCACTCTGCAAATGCATCTCCTGGTAAGCTGCTGGTTGGGGGATGAAGTCCCCTTGGCTGCTGAGGGTCGTTAGGGGCCAACAAGACCTCCTGTTACCTCCAGTAAACCCCACACAGTGGGATTGCTGAGAGATGGTTGGAGGCCATGCCCCCTTATGCCACCATTCTGCAAACGTGCCTCTTGGTGCACTGCTGGTGGGCGGATGATATCCCCTTGCCTCCATAGGGCATCAGGACTAATGTGGACTTCTTCCCCCAAGCAGCGGTGTACCAGGTGGCGCTTTTGGAGCGTGGTGGAAAAAGGGTGTGTGGGCTCTTTTGACCTCTCAACAATCCAGCTGTATGGCTCTTAGTGGAGGTAACAGCAGGAGTAGTTGGCCCTCAGGAACCATCAATACCCATCAGGACTTCATCCCCCTACTAGTAGTATGCCAGGAGGCGCCTTTGCAGAGTGGTGGACAAAGGGGGCATGACCACCGAAGACTTCTCAGGTAACTATAACTGCTGAATTTCATTGGATTTATATGAGTGAAATCTGAGCATAACTATAACAGCTCAGTAACCTTTGATTTTTGAAGTGAATGACTACGATTTTTCAAAATCTATTTACTAACTATAACGTCCGTGTAACCTTTGTTTTTTTAAGTGAACTTCTATGGGTTTTTTTAACTAGGAGTAGTGTTTGCAGAGTGGTGGAGAAAGAGGGCCGGACCTGCTCTCAGGAATCCTGCTGTGTTGTATTTACTGGAGATAAAATGAGGGCTTTTTGGCCCCCAAGAACCTTCAGCATCCAAAAGGACTTCATCCCCAAACAGCAGCATGCCAGGAGGCTCATTTGCAGAGTTGTGGACAAAGGGGGCATGGCCTCCGAAGACCTCTCAGCAAATCCGCTGAGTGGGAGTTACTGGAGGTAACAGGATGCCTTGTTGGCCCCCAAGGACACTCTAGACCCAAGCGGACTTCATCCCCCAACCAGCAGCACGCCAGGAAGCACATTACAGAGTAGTGGAGTAAGGTGTCCTCTCAGCAATCACGCTCTGTGGGACTTACTAGAGGTAACAGGAGGGGTTGTTGGCCCCCAAGAACCCTCAGCATTCAAGGGGACTTTAACCCCCAAACAGCATTGTGCCAGGAGGTGTGTTTGCAGAGTGGTGGAGAAAGGGGGCGTGGCCTTCATAGTCCTCTCAAAAATCCTACTGTGTTGGACTGGAGGTAACAAGAGGGCTTGTTGTCCCCCAAGAACCCTCAGGAGCCAAGGAGAATTTTTTCCCCAATGAGCACTGCACCAGGAGACACGTTTGCAGAGTTGTGGAGAAAAGGGACGTGGCCTCTGAAGTCCTCTCTGCAATCACACTCCATGAAACTTACTGGAGGCAACATGAATGCTTATTGGCCCCTAAGGAACCTCAGCTTTCAAGGGGACTTCATCCCCCAACCAGAAGTGCACCAGGAGGCACATTTGCAGATTAGTGGAGAAAGGGGGCGTGGAATCCGAAGACCTCTCAGCAATCCCATTGTATGGGACTTACTGGAGGTAATAAGAAGGCTTGTTGGCCACCAGGAACTTCTGCAGCCAAGAGGACTTCATCCCCCAACCAGCAGTATACCAGGAGGCGTATTTGCAGATTTTACAGAAAGGAGGACGGGTCTCCAGCGACTTGTAGGTCCTGCATTTATTTTAATTTATAATGGATTATGGGAGAGGGGCCGCACAGCGCACCTTGCTGGATGATTTAGACCCCGGGAACCCCATCCTCTGGTGCCCAGACTTTGGAAAAACATTCTTTATACAAGAAAGGTAGTTGGGCTGAGGGGCCCCCTTCCTTGGCCTATTTTGGCCTTTGGAACCCCATCCCCCGGGGTCTGGCCTATAGTGTTGGTGTCCTAGTCCCACCCGGGTCACATATTAGATGTGTTGGGGACTGCAGGGGGAGCATCAAGGCCCCCGCGATCTCTGCCTGCTCCCCGCCTCCTGTGGGAGCCAGCATTGCTTTGACAGAGAGGGAGCTGCTAACAAGCTTTCAGCAAGTGAGAGCAAAATTCTCTTGCTTACTCAAAGCAGTGCACTGTTTGTTATGGCTTGGTGGGAGCAGTAAAGCTAACGCCAAGCCATAGCAAGAGCCGGCCCTGAGCGGTGTGGGTAGCCAGGGCCATGTATGACTTCAGGAGGGGTCTGCATTGCCCCCCTTCTTTCTTGTTTTTGCCCTGGGGAGGTGGTGGTCCCCAGGGCCGTGAGGCGGGTCTGCATGGCCCCCCGCATTCTTTTAAACTTGAAGCCCCAAGGAAGTGGCAGTCCCTGGGGCTGTGTGTGTATAAATGCAGTTTTAGGAGTAGGAGGTAAGGGATATATGGGTTATAGGTGGGCAAATGTATTAATATTCAGGTATCAATTATGATACCTAAGTGTTAAAAAAGTTATATATTTTAAAATAATTTAATATTTTTTAAATAATTAATGTAAATTAGTATATGAAACTGAAAAGAAAGTTTTACAAGTGGGATGTAAGGGAAACAGGGGCAATATATGGGTAAGTGTATTAATACTCAGGTATTAACTATAATGCCTGAATATTTTTAAAAAAATATTTTACATTATTTTTTTATTTCTGAAATCAGTTGTGCAAAATAAGTAAAACTATCAAAATAAAGTTTTAAGAGGGGAATGAAAGGGATGTAGGGGTGATGGGTGGGGAATTCTATTAATACTGGGGATTAAACGGAAGGGCTGTTAGAGGCCCCTGCACTCACCGCTCTGCAGTCAGTTGGCTGGGGTGGGGCTCGGTCCCCCAGCATTCTCTACTTGGCACGGGAGGCGGAGCCAGCCCTCCCGGTGCCACAATGGCACATTTGCTCTCCCGCAGCATGGGATTAAACTGAAGGGCTGTCCGATGCCCCTGCACTCACCATTCTTCAGGCAATTGGCTGGGTTGAGACTCAGTCCCAAAGCATTCTCTACTTGGAACGGGAGGCAGAGCCACCCCTCCCGACACCACAAAGACATCTCTGCTCTCCCGAAGCGCAGGATTAAACAGAAGGGTTGTCCGAGGCCCATGCACTTTCTGCTCTGCAGGCAGTTGGCTGGGGTGGGACTCGGTCTCACAGCATTCTCTACTCGGTGTGGGAGGCGGAGCCAGCCCTCCTGGCACTACAAAGGTGTCTCTGCTCTCCCGCAGCGCAGGACATATGTGGGTGAGCCCGGGCCAAGGGTGGGCACGTCTGCGCCCCTCCACGGCCGATAGAGGCTGGGCCTATTCTCTAGGCTCTGTCAGCTGGGACACAGCATCTTGCTGCGGCACCAGAGATGCCCTTACTGGTAAAATCCATATTATCTGCAACGTTGCCTTGACTCGACAAGCATCCCTGTAGCAGTTCTTTTTAATTGTTCCAACAGATCTCAAGCCTGGGCCGGTAAAGACATGGGTAGACAGAAGGCCACGCCAGGCCCAAACTCCACCAGTTCCACATTGGATGGTTTTCTGCAAAAAGCCGTGGGGATGATCAGCAAGGAAATTGAACTTACGGACTTTCACTAGTCCCTACCCAATTTTTAAACTTGACTGAGCCCAATTGATCTGACCAGGATCTGCTGACCAGGGAAATGTAAATTCAAACATTAACTGTTCAACACATCCATTTACATGAGGGGAAAGAGCAAAAGATATATTCAATTTACCACAAGATTGCCCCCCCTACACCCTGATATCAACAGGAGTCCCCCTCTCCCTCCTGGCCAACACAAAGACTGTCAAAGTCTCAGAAATGAATCAGTCCACTGGTGTAGTAGCAAAACATTGTTCCAGACAAAGTTGCTTGATAACATCATTATGGCACGGCAGGTGGGCTGGCTAGGTCGAACATTAAAATCTGTGGAAGGGGACTGTGTGGTTCTAAATTTTAGGGACCCTAGGAGTGTGTTCTCCCTGCTGACACACCTTAAGGAAGCGCTGGGCGAGAATGTGGGAGGTTTTGTACATTCAAGTAATAACCTAGGGAAAGTCACCTGTGAGGAGGAAAATGGAGTTGAAGAGGTTGTTTCTCCAGTTGTTTGTACTTCTGATGTACCTGTTAATTTAAGCTGGGGGCTAGTTCAGCAGGGAAACTGTTGGACTTGGCCCTGCTTGCAGGGTCATCCCGGAACATTTTGCCTTCCCCCTAGTTTTTTTTCCTAATATAGAATTGGTGGTTCGAAATGAGACACAATAAATATGTATGTTTGGTGGTTGAACTAGAAATAATACATGCTGCGTAATGGTGTGCAGAGGTTTATCTTCACCATGGAAGAAAATTTCACTTTTAAAATGTCGCCATTTTGGTGTGCTTTGTGCCTTCCTGTCTGAGGTGGGTTGCCGGTCTAGTTGTCTGTCGGCCAGCCCCCAGCTTTTGGAGGGAAGCCTGGCAGACAGGGTGCCCTACACCTCCCCAAAACCAGTTGGGACCGGTTTCACCAGAGAGCCTTCTAGAAGGTTCTAGCCCTTTCTGGTAGGTGGGGTGAGGGGTGTATATATAGGGGGGCTGTGCCTCCATGTGACAGATTGAACGTGGACTTGATTGAGAGGGGACACTCTGCCAGGGGGTACCACCGCAAGGGCCTGTGTGCAGGCCCCTGATCCCATCTGTACCCCTCTGCTGTCCTTAGGGCCAGTGAGAGCCTGTGCTGGAGTGAAGACTGCTATGTCAGGAGGAGTGCCACTTTATGAGAGATGACTGCTTCTAGGAGCTGCTGTCCTGTACTGATGAGTGCCCACTGTCTGCTGATCTTGCCCAGCCTTGCCTGCCTGCTCTGCTGCCCTAGCGCCTCGTGAGCACTATACTTTGACTGCCTGTATTCCAAGGAGGTGAGGAGTGTGGGCACTACTTCCTTGTGTGGGACTCTGGATCTTTGCCAGCTCCCTAGCGCCGGGGGGGTCACTACTTTCCTGATTGCCAGAGGAGGAGCTGACGCCTGCAGCACTGTGCTGACATAGCGCTATATCTCCATCCCCAAAGAGAGGAGGAGCGTGGATCCTGCAGCTGACGTCTGGTGAGGGAACCCCCCTGCATTTTCCCCTAGCACCTCGTGAGCACTATATGTAAATGGCCAGGAGTAGTGGAGAGCGTGGGTATGGCAGCACGGGGCTGCCTGTGCAGGAATCCTGGTGTGAGAGGGACTCCCCCGTGGTTTGAGTCAGCGGGAGCCCACCCCATGTATTTGCGGCGCCTTACATGCTTAGTTACATACAGCGGGTGCCTACCCTGCGTTCCAGCATGCTTTAGAAACCCGGCAGCTGCCCACCCTGTGGGTTTAATGCCACTGTCAGCGCGAGCTACCCCGCACTTTGAAATTGCCCGGAATCACCGCTGCATTGCCCCGCCGAACTCTGAAGTCTACGAAATCACCTCCGCGGCCCAGGGATTAACTAGGGCCGCCACTCTGCCCGCGGCAACCCGTAAGGCCTGCAGGCTGCCTGGTGTGGGCGGGGCAGATGCAGGAAGGAGTAACGTGGCCGAGCGGGGCTCCCATCAGCGGTGGAAGCCCAGTGCTGGTAAGGAAGATGCCCGCCCATCGACCGTCAGGCGGGAGGCCAGCCCGTATCGAGGAGTCTGGAGACTAATAATGTTTTCTCCCTAAGGCCTACATGGTTGGAGATCTGCATGACAGGGTCTTCAGCCTACACCTACTGCAAACGCGATTGTGCCCTACGCTAAAAGGAGTAGGCCTAATATTATGCATGGTGTGCGCTATGCTCAGGAGGATGCCTAAGGCAATAGTGGTCTCTGTTTTTAAAAAGGGCATTAGGAGTGATTCAGCATGCTACAGGCCCATTTCACTGATTGACGCCACAGCTCAGGTACTGGGTAGGGTCCTTCTTGCTTGTCTAGTAGATTGGGCATCCACCACTGGGATTATGTCTAATACACAATATGGTTTTAGGAGAGGGATGGGCATGACTGAGCAATGTCTTAATTTGTCTCTAATTGTCAGCAAGGACATGAGGGCCATCGAGGGATCTATCCACCTGGCCTTCATGGATTTATCTAGCGCCTTCAACACAGTAAACCGGGATAAATTGTGGACCATGCTGGAAGCCATGGTCGAAAAAGCATTAGTAACCCTCCTCCCTAGGATTCACTCCAATACTTCAGTTACCATAAGATATTTAAATAAAGGGGAAAAAACTCACCCAATCAACTCGACAGAGGGGGTTCAGCAAGGGTGCATCCTAACCCCACTCCTGTTTTTAATTTACACAAATGGGTTGGAGACTTTCTTATTAAGTAGGGAGCGTGACTTCCCTAAAATCGGTAATAAATCTGTTCCTTTATTATCGTATGCAGTCAACACAGTTTTATTGGCAAGGGCAGCTATAAGCTTGCAGAAATCTCTTGATGCTTTTACCGATTCTATGTCTTACCTTGATCTAAAAGTTAATTTTATTAAATCATACATAATGGTATGTGGCCCTAAGACCACAAAAACTAAAACTTGTACTGTACAGGGCAAGAGGATAGAAAAAGCTAATAATTTCTCATATTTGGGCAATTTATTTAATAATCAGATGAAATGGGAACCACTTTTAACCACCAGAGCACAGCAGACAAGCAGGTCAGTGGATGCGGTATTTCAGTTTACTTGCAAATTGGGGCACAAGCCTGTAAAGGAATTAACCACTCTCTATAGAGCGAAATGCCTTTAGATCGCTACTTTTGGGGCCAGGGTTTGCCGATATAACAAAAGCCAACGACTCAAAGTAATAGAGAATACACTTATTAAAACATTACTGATAACCCCTAATAGTGCCCCTACCCTATTCTGCCATAAGGAACTGGGTTTAGAGTTTTTAGAAGAACGTATAGGCCTCCCTGTTTTTATGGGCCAAGATTTGGCTTTCAGATGACTTAGGGCCTCATGTAGGTAGCTAAATACCGGTCGGTAACGGCCGAAATTCGGTAAATATGCCGTTACCGACCGGTATTTAGACAAGTGAGATGTAGGAGGACAAAAACCAGTATTCGGTAAATATGAAGCGGTAAATACCGATTCATAATTACCGAATTCTAAAATACAGATTCATATTTACCGAATACATATTTACCGATTCGGTAAATATGAAGTGGTAAATATGAATCGGTAAATATGAAGTGGTAAATATGAAGTGGTAAAACTGAAAATGACATGTAGGAAAACTCGGTAATTAAGAAATCCATGAAATTCGGTAATTAAGAGTCGGTAATTAACACTGAGTGAAAGCAGGTGGTAACCATCAACAGACCATATAAGCAATCCCAAAATGCAACAGCGTGGACAACATGGCCGCTCTGTATGTCATTGCAAGGCGCCTACGTCTACAGGCAGCAGGTCTGAGGATATGGAGACGGGAGGAACGCATCTACAGACAGCGCATCACACTCTTCCAATTGACTGATGCAGAGATACATGAAAGGTACAGGCTACATCCCCAAACCATCATGGACCTGATAAGGGACCTGCACCCACTCCTGGACCAGCCAACAAGAAGGGCGCATGCCATACCACCACATGTGCAGGTGCTCTGCAGCCTACATCTACTGGCATCTGGCAGTTATCAGGTGGTGATAGCTGCGGTGGGTGGTGTATCCCAGAGTTGCCTGTCCCGTTTCTTCAGGAAGTTCCTGGATGCCATGATGCAGAGAATGCACCACTACATCAGCTTCCCAAACACACAGGCCGAACTGCAGAAAACTTAAACTGACTTTTATCACATGGCACAGTTCCCCCATGTCATTGGCTGTATTGATGGCACACACATCCCAATCTGCCCACCAGCTGACACAGAGCACATCTACAGGAACAGAAAGTCCACCCACTCCATCAATGTGCAGGTGATCTGTGATGCAGGGAACATCATCACTGATATTGTAGCGAAGTTTCCTGGGAGCACCCACGACTCTTACATCTTCCAGAACAGTGGGATCTACACACGACTGATTGCCGGAGAATTTGGAGAGGGATACCTGCTAGGTAAGTAACAGTGACGCCCCATGAAACCTGCAAATCATAGTGTATAGAGGCATGTGACTGATGGTTCCCTTTTACTCACCTAGGCGACAGTGCATATGCCTGCCGGTCATTCATCCTTACTCCCTACCTACACCCATCAACCCAGAGTGAGAGACGATACAACGTGGCACATAAATCTACACGCAATGTGGTGGAGCGCACGTTTGGACTACTGAAAAGCAGGTTCCGCTGCCTCCACAAGAGCGGAGGCGCACGCCAGTACACACCGATCAACTGCTGCAAGATCATTGCCACTTGTGCAATGCTGCACAACCTTGCCACGAAGAGAGGTACAGATGTGGAACTAACAGATTTTGAGGACAACGAGGAAGAGTCAGGCCAGCCAGAGGGCAACGCAGCTGGAGTGCCAACTGCAATAGATGGGAGAGAGAGACGGGCAGAGATCACATGCAACTATTTCTGAGTAAGTAAGGGGACACAGCCAGTTGTGGTATGTCATGACGTAGTTTTAATGGGGCACTACGCCATGAAAACAAGATCAAGCCAATCTGGCAACATAGCATATTTACAATGAGTAAGTCCAGGGTTACGTCACCCATTGGGAATTGGCTACGCAGGGCTGCATCACTGTTTGCGCATACGCGCTGCAGTGTGGGATGGCACGGATTGAGCATCCTCACTACAGCCAACCCCAAGCCGCCTGCTGCTCCTGCGTGCTTCTGGGACAGGGGGTGTGATGCTGCTCCTGCTGCTGGAGTCAATACTCTCCGCAGCATCCCCTGCAGCAGTTGTCGTCGCCTGACTTGTTAATAGCACCTCTAGTGCACTTGTCACCTGCACCATCCCCCGAGACACGTCGCTGCAGCAGTGTGTCAGGCCCTCCTGCATCGACACAGAGCGCCGGCAGAGTAGAGAAGTGGCAGTTGCCAGACGGTTGAGTGCCCTGGTGTTAGTGTCCCTCCTCTGCCGTTCCCGGCGCCGTGCATCTATGTCAGCATCTAATTTGCTGCACAACTGCTGGATTGACTGGGACATGTCCCGAATGCCCGCTGCCATTGCACTGATGTTATTGTCCATGTTGACAAATGTAGATTTCATGAACCGCATATGCCTCTGGACTGACATGACTGCCTTTGTTTGCAGGCGCTGTTGTTTTAACATTTGGCCCTCAAGCCCCGAGAAGACACCATGGCTGTCAATGTTTGCTGGTGGACTCTGGACACGCGACCTGCGGCGCCCTCTTGCACCCGTCTGTGCTGCCTGTGAGGTGTAGGGCACAGTGGCATGGCTCCCATCCTGGGGCATAGTGATTTGCTCAGGGCCCCTGCTGTCGTCAGACGAGGTGTCTAAGGCTCGCAGCCTGGCGCCAGGACGCCTCCTCATTCTCACACCTGCAGGCGGTGATGTGACCGGTGACTCAAACATGAGTGGCGATGCTGGCTCTGGGTGAGGTGATGCTGGCTCCAGTTGAGGTGGGGCTGGCTCTGGTTGAGGTGAGGCTGGCTGTGGTTGAGGTGAGGCTGGCTCTGGTTGAGGCGAGGCTGCCTGTGTTAGTGGTGCGGCTGCCTGTGGCACTGCTCCCTGGGCTGAACTTGTGCTGGCCAGAGCTGATCTGTGTGGCCGGTGTGCCCTCTCTCCTGCAGCATGTCCTGTCCTGCGTGATGTCACATCTGTGGACAGAAATGCAACATCGGCTCAGTGTCCCTGAAGGGCTGCATTGCAAGCATCACAATAAATCATGTTATACTCAAAATTTGTCCTCTGCCTCCTTGTGGCTAATGTGTGTAACATGCTTTGTTGTCCTGTGCTATTTACTTCATGGTTGGGGTTTCGCTGACTACATCTCCCAGAATGCATTGCCTGTCTGCACTAACACATGGACTGGAGTGGGATACTCATTTACCAATGGGGGATGTAGGATAGGGGTAGGGGGGCTACATTGCTGTGCACTCTTCTTACCTTGTTGGGTGGCGGCTCTGGCAGAGCTGTCAGCATCCCCAAGACCCACGACGCTCTCATTCTCGATTGTGGCCCCCACCAGCTCCTCCAGTTCGGTGAGGGCAGGTGCCCTGTTGGTTCCACCTCCAGTCTGGCTGGCCTCCTTCTGGATTTCCCCCATCTTCCTCTTGGTTACAATCCTCAGGTCATACCAGCGCTTTTTGAGGACCTCTATGTCCCTGTGGGTCACTCCCACAGCATTGACCTGCGCCTGGATGGCCAGCCAAATATTGCGCTTTTCAGCCTCAGGCACTTGCAGGGACTGCCTCCCAAACAGCTTCTGGTGCTGCTTCACCACCTCCTCCACCAGCACCTGGAGTTCCTTGGGGCTGAATTTCAGCTTCCTCCTCCTTTCCCCTCCATCTCTCTGTGTCCTCTGGCTGGACATGATGTTTTTTTGCTGCACAAACAGGCACTGGCTCCCTGCCTCTCCTCTGCACTCCACGCCTCTCCAGGGTCTGTTAATTGTGTGCACCTGCCTGGGTGTGGCCACTTCCTGGTTGGGTGGGGTGTGGTTGCACAGGATTGGCTGTTTCATCAAGTCATGTGATTTTTTTTCCCGATTCGGTAAATACCGATTCGGTATTTACCGATTTGGTAAATACCACCTCGGTATTTACCGATTCGGTAAATTCCGATTCTTGATTACCGAATGTTACCGATTCGGTAATTATTACCGAATTTTTACCTACATATAACTTACCGATTCTTAAATACCGATTCGGTACGGCTTGGTATTTAAGAATCGGTAATTTTTATTTACCTACATGAGGCCCTTAATGTTTTCAAGATAAGTCATGGAAGATTGTCTAAATTTGGACAATGCCCTAATAATACTTTCTCTCCATTTTCTGAGAAAAAAATACCATGAGATAGGCCTGGGAATTTTATTTGAAAATCCTGTAAGCATCCCTCCTAATGCCAAGACTATTATTAAAGAGGTGCACCACATTAGGGGTGTTAGAACTGGGCATCTCTAGTTGGCTGAGGCAGTTGCCTTAGTCCAAATAGGGACCCTTGCTTCAAGTCAGGGAAAGGAGGGGCACCCTCTTTGATAACCCCTGCTCACCCCCTGGTAGCTTGGCACGAGCAGCCAGGCTTATCTTCAAGGCAATGTGGAAAGCATTTGCAACCACACTCCCAGTGACACAGTGATAACACCACAAATGGACACCACACTGATGTATGAAAATAGCGGTATCTTTATCAAAAAGAAAAATACGGTAAGACCAAATGATAAAAAACCAGCATATGCATATTCGTAATATTCCACTTAGCTGGTTATTAGGCCAACAAACACTTGTAGGTTCTTGCAGTATTAATGAGCAGTTCACGAGGTTCATATGCAGTCCTAATGCAATGCTATGCAGTTCGTAATGCAGTTCCTATTGTCAGACTAATGCAGTTCGTAATGCAAGAATAATGCAATCCTCAATGCAAGTAATCAGGCTGTTTGTAATGCAAGAATAATGCAATCCTCAATGCACGTAATCAGGCAGTTCATAATGTAAGAATAATGCAATCATCAATGCAAGTAATCAGACAGTTCGTAATGCAAGAATAACGCACTCCTTAATGCAAGTAATAAGGCAATTCGTAATGCGAGAATAATTTAATCCTCATTGCACGTAATCAGGCAGTTCATCATGCAAGAATAATGCAATCCTTAATGCAAGTAATCAGGCAGTTCGTAATGCAAGTTATGATGCACTCCTTAATACAAGTAATAGGGCAGTTCGTAATGCAAGAATAATTCAATCCTTAATGCACGTAATCAGGCAGTTTGTAATGCAGGAATAACACAATACCTAATGCAAGTAATAAGGCAGTTCGTAATGCAGGAATAATGGATGTATGACGTTACAACGCACACTTTTACAACGCATGCACTTACAACGCATTTTTTACAACGCATAATCCATTACAACGCATGACATTACAACGCATGACACTACAACGCATTTTAAAAAAATACCTTTACAACGCATTTCCATTACAACGCATACTACCTTTACAACGCATACCATTACAACGCATAATATTAAATTACATTTAAGGTAAGTATTAGATAGTATAGGGGTAAAAGTTACTTTTCTAACTCCAGGGGGTGCAACAGTAGGGTAAGTGTTGGATAGTATAGGGGTAAAAATTACTATTCTAACTCCAGGGGGTGCAACAGTGGGGTAAGTGTTGGATAGTATAGGGGTAAAAATTACTATTCTAACTCCAGGGGGTGCAACAGTAGGGTAAGTGTTGGATAGTGTAGGGGTAAAAATTACTATTCTAACTCCAGGGGGTGCAACAGTAGGGTAAGTGTTGGATAGTGTAGGGGTAAAAATTACTATTCTAACTCCAGGGGGTGCAACAGTAGGGTAAGTGTTGGATAGTATAGGGGTAAAAATTACTATTCTAACTCCAGGGGGTGCAACAGTAGGGTAAGTGTTGGATAGTGTAGGGGTAAAAATTACTATTCTAACTCCAGGGGGTGCAACAGTATTGTAAGTGTTGGATAGTATAGGGGTAAAAATTACTATTCTAACTCCAGGGGGTGCAACAGTAGGGTAAGTGTTGGATAGTATAGGGGTAAAAATTACTATTCTAACTCCAGGGGGTGCAACAGTAGGGTAAGTGTTGGATAGTATAGGGGTAAAAATTTCTATTCTAACTCCAGGGGGTGCAACAGTAGGGTAAGTGTTGGATAGTATAGGGGTAAAAATTACTATTCTAACTCCAGGGGGTGCAACAGTAGGGTAAGTGTTGGATAGTATAGGGGTAAAAATTACTATTCTAACTCCAGGGGGTGCATCAGTAGGGTAAGTGTTGGATAGTATAGGGGTAAAAATTACTATTCTAACTCCAGGGGGTGCAACAGTAGGGTAAGTGTTGGATAGTGTAGTGTAATATTATGCGTTGTAATGGTATGCGTTGTAATGGTAGTATGCGTTGTAATGGAATGCGTTGTAAAGGTAGTTTTTAAAAATGCGTTGTAGTGTCATGCGTTGTAATGTCATGCGTTGTAATGGATTATGCGTTGTAAAAAATGCGTTGTAAAGGTAGTGCGTTGTAAAAGTTGCGTTGTAAAGGTTGCTCCCCAGGAATAATATCAGGCCAATCGACGCGATTAGCGCGGGCACCGCTAGGCCCCAACCACAGGCAACAGTCCTGAACTTCCGATGGCAGCCCCGGTACTGCCAGGCAGGTTCGGGCCACTCGAGGACTCAGCGCATCTAAGGCGATGCAGCGGGAGAGACACGGGAGCACTCCTGTACTCCTCCTGCACACCTCCCAAGGCCACACACACTTGCTGCTCCTGACCGAAGTCCTAGCCTTACCTGGGGGATGCTCTGCCTCACTCTCTCTCTCTCTCTCCCCGCTCGTCGGACGTCCTGTTGGGCGCTCCCGATGACAACGCAGCTCTAACGCAAGGCAATGCTGTAGCCGGACAGGTTATGGCGCTGCCTTCTCTGTTGCTGATGATCTTGGGCAGATTCCACTTGCGAACAATGATCACGATTACCTCATGACTTCCTTAGCTTTTATGAAATCCTTCAGCACGTTGCGTCTCGGGCCGGCGGCGGCGATCTTGAACCACAGCCTCCGTTACGATGATGGCTCGGGCCACAAACAGCTACACAGCAACATGGACGATGATTCACGCTGCGCGGGCACTGCAGTCACGGGGCACTTTTGAACCAGCTCCACAGACCCCACTGCAGTCTCAGGCTGCAGACAAACACGCACAAAGCGTCGCTGAGACTTGGTTGGGCTTCGGGTCACACAGTCCCGGGGCAATGCTTACGAAGTTTTCAGGCTGCAAAAAGCACACGCACACAGCGTCGCTGAGACTCACTTGAGCTCCGGGTGCACACGATCATGGGGCAATCCTCACGAAGGTCTCAGGCTGCACGAAGCACACGCACACAGCGTCGCTGAGACTCACTTGGACTCCGGGTGCACATGATTACGGGGCAGTTCTTACGAAGGTCTCAGGCTGCAAAAGCACACGTACACAGCGTCGCTGAGACACACTTGACCTCCGGGTGCGCACGATCATGGGGCAATCCTCACGAAGGTCTCAGGCTGCACGAAACACACGCACACAGCATCGCTGAGACTCACTTGAACTCCGGGTGCACACGATCACTGGACAGTTCTTACGAAGGTCTCAGGCTGCAAAAAGCACACACATACAGCGTTGCTGAGACACACTTGGAACCTTTGATGTTCCTGAGTTTCCACAACAGGGAGCCAGCTCACCTCGGGCCCTTGGAGACACGTTACTTCGGGACACAGCACACAACAAAGTCCTTTCAAGCGGGGGGACACAGCAAACTGCAGGCCAGCCCCAGAACACACAGCAAGGGTCAGTCCTTCTCTTCAGTCTCTTCAGCTGTTGTTCCTTGGCAGAGGTTCCTCTTGACCGCAAAGTAGTTTCAATCCTTTTCAGTCTTGATCAGTCCAAAGTCCAGGGGTTTCAGCTCTCATAGTTATACCCCTAAATGTCTTTGAAGTCTTTGTGTTCAGGGGGCACTGACCCCTGTACAAAACCAATTCTGGGTGCCTCCCTGCCAATGACACCTTCTTCCTTTGATAGAGGGGGTCTAGTTCCTCAATCCCTCAGCAGAAAGTGGAGCCATTGTTTTATGGCACCAGTCCAGGCCTCTTCACCTCTAGGGGCTACTCCTCCCCCTACACTCCAGATGCAGGTCAGCCTGTTGCTGTCTCACCTACTCCTCCCCTGGGTCAAGACATTTCCCAGATCCTATCACATTCAAATCCAGACAGTCAATCCACAACCAGGCAGAGACACACAGAATTGTTTGAAAAAAACCAGCTACTTCTAAAAGCGTGGTTTCTAAACACACAATTTAAAAACCACCTTCACAAAAAGATGTGTTATTAAATTGTGAGTTCAGGCACACTAAACTTCACCTCTCCATCTTAAGCCTATGGGAAGATAGGCTGGAAACATATTACACAGCCGTCCCCATTCTCTCCTATGGGCAAGATGGCCTTGCAACAGTGAAAAACGAAATTGAGAGTATTTCACTGTCAGGACATGGTACACACTTTAGTACATGTCCTACCTTTCACAGACACTGCACCCTGCCCAGGGGGGTACCTTTGCTCTACCATAGGGGTGTCTGATGTGCAGGGAAAGGGAAGGGTAAGGCCTGGCAAGTGGGTGCACTTGTCAGGACAACATGGCAGTTAGCAAACTGCGTGCAGGCACTGCAGTGGCAGGCCTGAGTCTCCTCTTTAGGACTACTTGTGTGGGTGGCATAATTAGTGCTGCAGGCCCACTAGTAGCGTTTGCATTACTAGCCCTGGTACACATAGTGCACTTTACTAGTAAGGCAAACATACCAATTATGGACAATCCAATTACCATAACACTTTATACAGGGAGCACTTGCACTTTGACACTGATCAGCAGTGGCAAAGTGCTCAAAGCATCTAAGCCAGCAACATTACGTCAGAAAAAGGTCTAGAGGGAAGGCAAAAAAGTTTAGGGAACTTGAGCCAAAAAGGGCCAAGTCCAACAAGGGGTAATATGCGAGATTATCAGCATGGCGACATCGGAGTGCCCCATTTGTTTCCTGCCCCACTGCAATTTTATCAATCAATCAATCAATTAATTATTTGTAGAGCACCCTACCCGTGAGGGTCTCAAGGCGCTGAGGGGAGGGGGGTGCCGCTACTGCTCGAAGAGCCAGGTCTTGAGGAGTCTTCTGAAGGTGAGCAGGTCTTGGGTCTGCCGAAGGTGGGTAGGGAGGGTGTTCCAGGTCTTGGCGGCGAGGAAGGAGAAGGATCTGCCACCGGAGGTCATTCGTTGGATGCGGGGGACCGTGGCAAGGGCGAGGCTGGCGGAGCGGAGCTGGCGGTGGGGGTGTAGAAGCTGAGTCTGCTGTTAAGGTAGGCTGGTCTGGTGTTGTGGAGTGCTTTGTGTGCGTGGGTGAGGAGCTTGAAGGGGATCCTCTTGTTGATGGGGAGCCAGTGAAGGTCTCTCAGGTGCAGGGTGATGTTGTTGCGGCGAGGGACGCAGAGGATCAGTCAGGCAGAAGAGTTTTGGATGCGTTGCAGTCGTCGCAGGTGTTTGGCCGGGATTCCTGCATAGAGTGCCTTGCCGTAGTCCAGCCTGCTGCTGACGAGGGCCTGTGTCACCGTTCTTGTTTCGGTAGGGATCCACTTGTAGATCCTGCGGAGCATGCGGAGGGTGTTGTAGCAGGAGGAGATGGCGTTGACCTGCTTTGACATGGAGAGGGAGGAGTCGAGGATGATTCCCAGGTTGCGTGCGTGGTCAGCGGGTGTCGGTTATGTTCCCATCGCGGTCTGCCACCAGGAGTCATCCCAGGCTGAGGGGGTCCGTCCGAGGATGAGGATCTCCGTCTTGTCTGAGTTCAGCTTTAGTCGGCTGCTCATCCATTCGGCGACGCCTTCATTCCCTCGTGGAGGTTGGTTTTGGCGGTGTGCGGGTCCTTGATGAGGGAGAGGATGAGCTGGGTGTCGTCGGCGTAGGAGATGATGTTGAGGTCGTGCTGGCGGGCCACTTGTGCGAAGGGGGCCATGTAGACGTTGACCAGCACGGGCTGAGTGATGAGCCCTGGGGTACGCAGCAGATGATGTCGGTGGCTTCGGATTGGGAGGGTGGGAGGCTCTGGGTTCTGCCGGAGAGGAAGGATGTGGTCCAGTTGAGGGCCTTCTCTTGGATTCCGGCTTCTTGGAGGCGTGTTTTTAGTGTGCGGTGGCAGACTGTGTCGAAGGCAGCTGACAGGTCCAGGAGGATGAGGGCTGACATTTTGCCGTTGTCCAGTTGGCACCTGATGTCGTCAGTGGCGGAAATGAGGGCTGTCTCGGTGCTGTGGTTTCTTCTGAATCCGGACTGGGACGGGTCTAGGATGTCGTTGTCCTCGAGGTGGCGGGTCAGTTGCATGTTGACGATTTTCTCGATGACCTTCACCGGGAACGGGAGCAGGGAGATGGGCCAGAAGTTCTTGAGGTCCTTGGGGTCCGCCTTGGTCTTCTTGAGAAGGGCGTTGATCTCGGCGTGCCTCCAGCTTTCTGGGAAAGTAGCTGTCTCGAAGGAGATGTTGATGACCTTCAGAAGTTGGGGTGCGATGGCTGCGTCTGCTTTGTTGAACACATGGTGTGGGCAGGGGTCTGATGGTGCTCCTGAGTGGATGGAGTTCATGTCTCTTCGTCGTTGACGTTGGTCCAGGTGGTCAGGCCGTTGGTGCGGGTGGGGTTCGTCGGGTGGGTGGCAGCTGGCGTTGTTGGGGTGGTCAAGGTGTTGAAGCTGTCGTGGATGTCTATGATCTTGTGGTGGAAGAAGGTGGCCAGCGAGTCGCACAGTTCTTGTGAGGGCGGGATGTCGTAGGCATTGGTGCTAGGGTTGGAGAGTTCCTTCACGATGCTGAAGACCTCTTTGCTGTCGTGTGCATTGTTGTCCAGGCGGGCTTTGAAGGAAGATCTCTTGGCTAATCTGATGAGGTGGTGGTGTCTGCGGGTGGCGTCCTTGTGGGCTGCGTGGCTGTCCGGTGTTCGTTCCTGGAGCCATTTCTTCTCTAGTTTCCGGCATGCTCGTTTGGAGGTCTGGAGCTCTTCGGTGAACCAGGTGGCTTTCTTGCTTGTGCGGCTGTTGGAGGGTTTCTTGAGCGGGGCGAGGGTGTTGGTATCTAACTTTTTCTACCAAATCTCAGATTAGATTTTATCCAAGATTCCGTTTACACACTGTGCACTGTTAGTTGGCATTTCTGCGCCAAGGAGGGTGGTCGGGCAAGCTTACGCGTTGCCCGTGTGATAATTCTTCGAGCCAAAGCACTATGCACTTTGTTTTATTCTACACTTTATATAAATCTGTGAGAACGAGATTTTAGCTTCCATTATTAAGGACTATCCGCCCTTGTTCATATATTGATGTTATAATTTTCTGCATACATTGGCTACCGCTAATATCTGCATCACAGTAGCTAACTATATAAAGGACAGTCCCTGCTACATGGTGCAGGGATTTTCACAAACTCCCATAGGGAAGTGGGAGCATACGAGCACACCATGTGCGGTTGCATAGTAATTCTGCGGTCGGTATCGCTGACCAGCGGTCGATCCAAAATCCGTGATGATGTTGGTCGGAGGCAACTCCAACTGACATCATAATCAGGCCCTTAGTGGTGAATGGATGGATACGTTTATTAAATTCAGAACAGTTTTTTTTTTCAACATAGGTTTTAAAAAAGAGAAAAAATTACAAACATATTTTTAAAATTATGTATTTTAAATAAAAGCAACATTTTCATTATTTTTGCATCATGTTTTTTACTGTTCAATTTTGAAAAAGAGTAAGACAACACTTATGAAGGAAAAAAAAAATCTTTGGATAGCTTTTTTTGTTTTTCTTTTCAGCTGGGCCGGACTGGGAACCAAAACTGGCCCTGGTAAAGAGCTCGGCCAGCCCCTCTGGGAGCAGACGAGCTGTTTGCCAAGGCCGGTTTCGGCCGATTTTGTTACAGGGGCCAATTTTGCAGCTATGCTGCAAAAATGTCCCTGTAACAAAAACGGCCCCAAGGCCCAACATTGTCCCGCAACCTAGCGGCCCACTGGAGAAATGCCCTGTGCCCTCTACAGACAGTCCGGTCCTGCTTTTCAGTTTGGGGATTCAATTTGTTTTTTATTTTTAATTTTTAATTACATTTTTCTTGTAACCTGGTTCTTTGATTATGTTATTTCTGAATCCTTGAATGGATTTTTTTTGGGGGGGGAGATTTTCTTGTATTTGTGGCTTACATTCTGGATTGTTGGTCTACTTGAGTTTCTTGGTGAGAAAATATCACAAAGAGTTGAAGAAAGAAGAAAGAAGTAGGAAGTGAAAAGACAATTAAAATTTTAAAAATAATTTAAAATATGCCAATTAAATTAGTCAAAACAGGTGAGTAATTTTAAAAGGTATAAGTTTTGGTTAGTAGTGTAATATGTATGAAATTTTGTCAAGGTGGTCTGACGCTCCAATCAATGGATATTGATACATTTTGGCCAAACGTTTTTCCAACATTTGTTTACTTCTTTATAGCTATCAGACTGCCTCAGAACTGATTGCACCAGTCTCATTTCCTGGAAACTTTGGGCCTGATTATGAAAGCAGTCAGTCGGTCAAGCATGTGGCGGTCCGACCGCTGGATTATGATGTGACCGCCAGGCTGGTGGTCAGAAAGTGCTGAGAACCGCGGCGGTGGCATTCTGCAGCCAAGGTAAAGGTCTGCAGCACAAGCCGCCGCCGTGCAGCACCTCCAGCACTTCTGTGCATGGAGGTGAGTGGGGGCACTACATATGCCCCCGGGGCCACTTTTAAGTGGCCTATGATGGCAGGGTCCCTGTTTGGGGCTCTCCATGTCACTTTCTGACAACCTTTTCATGGCGGTGTTCCCACCATGAAAAGGCTGTCGGAAAGGGAACCCAAACCCCGCCATTCAGGGATTCCTCACCGACCGCTGCCCCGTCTGGATCTCAGATGCTGGCAGAGGCGGCGGTCTTCCCTCCAACCGTTGGGGATCTGACCGCATGAATTTTAATATGACGGTCAGTCCAAAGGGGTGTCGGCAGACGGACCACCACCGATGGCTTGTCAGTGTGCGGTCCGACTGCTATCAGGCCCTTTGTTCTCTTTTTTTTTATTTCTAGCAAATGATTAAGGTTGGGGGTGACTTTTTCCAATTGAGTTGTTGAAAGATTTATGCCAACCCTCTATTGCATTTTTGAGTTTTGATCCTCCCTCTAAGCAGATTGAGTAACAGTTCCACCATTCAATAGGAAATCTTGTTTTCTTGTGACATGACCTGCTTAGATGTCCAATCCATGAGTCTTTAAACTAATTTAGAAGTGGAGCCAACTTTTTCTCATTTTATGTCAAATATTCTGATTGTATAATTGAAGTGCAGTGTTCATCCACACATTCAGTAGGTACAAAACACAATGCAGCCTGCTGTTTCAGTTCATATTACAGTTCACTCCAATGTAATCCAATGTACATTCATGGAAAAGGCATGCATGGTAAAGACATGCATGGTAAAGTTATATGCATAGCAAAGTCTCCATGGTAAAGGCATACATGATAAAGGTGTGTGTTGTAATGTCATACAACTGTTGTGGTTTATAGTCAGAAACCACCAGAGGCTGTTATGCTAAGTGATCTGGTCTATGTTATGCTGTAAATGTTTTGACCTCTGTTTCTGAAGCCCTCAGGTCCTAAGCAAGGATGTACTTAGAAGATTGAATTGAGATAGTGCATCAAGGGGATGAGGCAAGGGTGCATCAAGGTATAGTGGCATAACCCTTAACTGAGTTCATTCGTCAATATGCTGAAGTCCTATTTTAAATCTCTGAGGGATGACCTTGAGTGTCAAGGGATTAACATATAAACATGATACTTTGTTCAATGAAGCTCTATTGTTAATAACATTGTCAATGGCTCCAAACAGAACAAATTCACTATTCAAAAAAACCTATTCTAAAACAACAGCAATACCAAGTACCATAACATTTCAGGGGGTTGTCAGAAATACTAAGACTTGGGACTGAATTGCAACACCTGGACACCAGCATACAGGGAGATTAATAGTGGAGTATTACTTGCTATACTAAACTCACAGCATGCATTGTTAAAAAAAAAACATATTAATTTGTAATTCAGTAAGCAAACTTATAAAGAGAGTAACATGCAGTCAAAATATGTGAACAATTTTATGAGGCAGAAATTTTGTTTGTAAGGTATCTGTAGTAAAGTATTTATATGCATGTGCAAGGCAATCAGCTTTTGTTAAAATGCAGATAGGTGAATATTTACAGTAGTACATGGTATTAGCTGATGATGCTCATTTGCCAAACAGGAAACATTTTGGACTACTGATTCACAAGTATCCCTCTGAGGGTCAGGAAGCAGATGCTTTGGTCTCATGTCTCAAAACAGTATATTGTGCTAAAGTAAGTTGCACTACTGGTGCTCCTGCTGTACACTGTGTGTATGTCAGTTAAACTTGTTGAATATCTTTCACTATTCCAAAGATAACTGATATTATGACAGAGGAGTGAATGGTGTCAAGAGCTGAGGAGAGCAAATGCCTTAATGGGGAGGGTTAAAAAAAGAGCACATGGTGCAAGTTGGAGTGCAGAGTGCATAAGGCTATGTGTTTGTAGATGTCTGTGTTTTGTCTTTGCTCATGGGTGCCAGCGTGCCTGGTATCTGTGTACATTGGTGAAAGCATTTGTGTTGCTCTGTGTGTGCAAGTGGAAGTCTAACTCCATCTGTGTACTCTGTGTCCTTCTGTGTGTATGCTTTCCAGAAAACACTGACTTACTTATTTTTCAGTGATAGTTTAAATATGACAACAGAGATTGATAAGTCCTTCAAGACTTTAACTGATTCATGCCAGCCCTATTGATCTTTTCAGGATGCGCGACAAACACGCAATGAGACGCCTCCTGCCTCTATCGTACAGACCAGTCAAAAATGTGCTTGCCACATAACTGACTCTGCCATTGCCCTACCTGTCCGACAGAAACTTCCCCGGCACAAGAGATACTTGACAAGCCTTATTTCCTTGTCAAAGGTACTCCTGGAACATGTCTGACTGTTTCCCTGTCCTGCTAACATTGTGATTGGCTCTGCTGCTTCCCCAGTGAATACTCAGATGAACGCTTGATATATGACTGACTTTATTCCAGCCAGATTGGCCCTGAGATGTGCGTCTGACTTGTGACTGCTGCTGCCTCCTAATCCTTACTGACGTTGCAGTTATTGAACCTGGCATGTTACTAACTCTCCTCCTGTTCTAATTCCTCATGTTGGATGTGCATCACTTGTAAGTTGATTCGACTCATTTTTACAGAACACAGTCGTGCAAGTGAGTGCCTATAACAATTTTATTGGAGTGCCAGAGACATGCCTGTGATGTGACTTCTGTCCCAGTTTATTTTTTTGGTCGAGCCTAGCGCAGTGTGCATGAGCTGATCTGCGAGGCATTGTGTATCTGGTGTATGTGGTTCAAGAACCTCCCATCTTTTCAAATGGCTTCTGTTAGTGTCCTTCTTAAATGCCCACTTTTATTTGGTGGATAAGCCTAATTAGTCTTCATTTTGGAGATTTGGATACTCCCAGGTGACCGCCCCTGTTACTGTGGTAGTAGTCTTTTTTTAATATATGTTCATTCCTGCAGCATGCGTTTTTTTTTCTTTCCCTCCACTTATGTATCAGCTCAGTGTCTGCGTTACGTACGCCATGCTTCATGTTTTGAATGGTATTAATGGCATTTATATTACAGTCGCCTTACCTTTCCCTTACATTGCCGCCTCTCTATTTTTTTGGCTTCCCCCCTCCCTCCTCTCAATAGGAGCCCCTCCCATCCTCCGAGCACAAATGCAGCTGTAGGTTTCTCATTACACGTCAGAGAACTGACAACAAGACTTTGGTTGAAAAATAGGCCATCAGAACCAGGGCCGGACTGGGAACCAAAACCGGCCCTGGCATAGTGCTCGGCCCCCCCCCAGGGGGTTGGGGGTACCACCAAACTCTTTGCCAGGGACGGTTTTTGACCAAAACCGGCCCCCACCTGTGCAGCCCACCAGGGGATTACCTGGTGCCCGCTACGGCCAGTCCGGCCCTGATCAGAACAAATGAAACAATGGAAACAAAATTACAAATGCTGATCATACTAGGATAAAATCCCCAGTATGATCGGAATTTGTAATTTTGTTAAGTTTGTTTAGTTTGAAGGCATATTTTTGTAGGTACAGGGGAGAGCTGACGCCTAGACGCGACCCTGGTTACCCAGTCACAAAGTCGGCAGCTCTGCAGCTTACACTACACCCTCTCAAACGTTTAACTGACACCAAACAACCACCAATATGTCTGCACCAGAATGCTGCTACACGAAAGTGATGCAAGAAAACAGCAACGGAAGATGAAAGCATAGTACGGGTGAATGGCACCCACGCCAGCAAGCAGATTGTTCGTGGAGGGAGCAAGTGGTCTGGGCGCGTGGCTGGACATGTACAGCAGCCCAGTAGAGGTGAATGCAGCCTGCTCCTGCTTTCCCAATCACTGCTTTCAGGTGTTACTATTTGTCCCTATGCTCATGCACTTCTCTGCCCCTGCATAGCGTTGCTCTCTGTACCCTTTGTGCTTTTTCCCCATTCCCTGTTAAGCTCCTCTCCACCCGTTCCCTCCTCCTATTTACCTGTTGTTTCTTACCCTACTTTGCCCTCTGTGTTAATTCCTCCTTCCCCCTGTTGCTTCCGCCCTCTTCCACCCTTCCCCGTGTCGCTTCCACGTACCCCCACCCTGTGTGTTTCTTCCTCTGCCACCTCCCATGCCCCTGCCACCTCCCACGGAGCTTCTATGTCCTATCACGCTTGTGACCCCATTGCTTCTGCCATGAGTTGCCTCCTCTGCCCCTGTCCTCTTGCTCTTAATAAAACAAATGACACTTGTTTTTAATAGCTGCCGCTTTTTCCTCAGTGTTGTGTCACTCTGTTACCCATTCCTACTTGTAGATCTTCCCTTTCGTCACTGATAAAAGATTGTGATGCGTGAAGTCCGACACCTGTGGTTTATTGAGGAAGAATGCTAGGCATCTTCTGGAGCTAGAGGAGAAGGCTGAGTGGGATTTGTACTGGAAAGGTAGCCCCAAGCTCCACCAGCTCATTCCATAATTAGTTTGAGTTAGGTTGTGCTTGGAGAAATGCCCCTTTTGTTACCAGTAGACAGATATGCATGCTCTAAAGCCTGACTCTCTGTCACAGCACTTAATTATCTTAGGTTTGTGTGGCATCTGAGCTTGGCGAACTATCATATCTGATCTCTGGGTAATGGTCAGACTTCTAGTTAATTGCTGAGGCTGCTGCATGCATGGGTTTCTGGATGGGGTTTGTATTCCGGCTGTTTCCATTGTGAAATCAGGCCTACAAATCCCATAATGCATCATTTAAAAAAAACAATGATGCGTCCACTGGGCTGTGTTATTTTGTATGTGCACATGTGTATTTAAAGCATGCACATGCCTACAAAATAGCACAGCTCATCAGCCACATCAGTTGGCTTATTTTTTTTAAAATTAGTTTTATTGATTTTCGCATTGCATACAGAGTCGAACAGCTTATGCACAACAGAAACAAAGTAAAAAGAGAGAACCCATGATCGACCAGATCAATTGCACATTTGCCTTCAGATACATTCAGATTTGCTGTTACACATGTTTGGTTAAAGTTTATACATGACCGGTATTATCCATCTTCACTTTCGGATGATGCTCCCTGATCTTTAGTCCGCAAATATTGCATTAGTGGTTCCCAAATGTCTCTGGGTCGAGATGGAGTCGGTAGCTCCTCAGCATATAGTTTCAGGTTCTCCCAACAGTACACGAGGTCCTTAATCCAATGGTCTGGGAGTGGAGCAGCTGAACCCTTCCATTTCATCGCCACCCTCCTTTTTGCCAGTAGCAAAGCAATTCTGATAAATTTACCAATGACACTCTTCAGCTGCGGCGTAAAACACAGTAGGAACACCTGTGGGGTACATTGTAGGGTTACAGTGGTCATGAGCTAAAGCCTGTGTGTCACCTCTGCCCAGAAATCAGCCACCCGGCCGCATTAACAGGCTAGGTGCCAGAAGTCTGCTCCTTAATCCCCACATCTTTTGCATGCATCACTCTCCCGAAGGCCATATTTGTGCAATCTAAATGGTGTATGGTATATTTGGTGAAGATATTTAAAGTGAATTATGCGCAAATTATCATTCGAAGTAAATGCACTGGTGAGTTGGCAGCAGTAATCCTATTCCTTCTGCGTTAGTTGAGGGTGAAGTTTATTATTCCACCTGGCAAGGCTCCTGTCCTCAGTATCCACCCCTTGTCCCTAGCTTCCCTGTATAATTTAGTGATCAGCTTGTGTCGTATGGGGCTAACCAGGAGCGATTGAAGAGTTTGCAATGTCGGAGGTTCAACAGGAAAGGTGTGATAATATGCTTGTACCGCCTTCTTAAGCCTTTGAAATATAAACAGGAAGAGCCGCGACTTGTTCTGAACATATCGCAGCTCTTCTTCCATAATAAAACTGCCATTAGGGAACAGGTCTTGCATGCTATCTATACCTGTTAATGTATGCATAGCGCCTACTTCTCATGTGACCGATAATGCTGCATGATTCGCTAGTGGGAGCGAGGGGGCATACAATGGGAGTTTTGCAGCCATCTGACCTATATCCTGCCAGGCCGCGATTGTGGTGTCTATTGTATTAATTTCTTTTTTTGGAGTGCCTCTGTGTGTATATGATAGCATGCATTTTAGTGGAACCGGGTGTGCGTCCCCATCTTCAACAGCAACATGCGGAATGAATTTGTGATGATTATACCAATAGTATGCATATTGCGCCTGTGCGCAAAGATAGTACAGATGCATGTCCAGCGCGTTGAAGCCACCTTTACCGTAGTCCAGAGTAAGGGTATCCCAGCTCACGCAGGGTTGCTTCCCTCCCTATACCAGCCTCACCCACGAGTGCAGGGTTTAAAAAAAATGCTGGTTCAATTTTATTGGAATGTTGCTAAACAAGTACAAGAATCGGGATAGAATGATCATCCTAATGAGGGCATTGCGGTCAGCCAATGACAACGGTATCTCTATCCAATGGGCAACCTGCTGTTCCAGGGTGGCGCATGCTGCACTATAATTCTCCCGTATGACTATGTCTGGATCTCGGTGAACCCAAACCCCTAAATATTTAACAGGGTCAGACGACCATACGAGAGGAAACTCCAAAGCATGGGCAGTTGTGTTTACAGTCAGTGGAACTACCATCAACTTATTTCAATTAATGCTGAGCCCTGAGAAAAGCCCAAATCTTATTTATTCTTTCAGTGTTGGTGCCAAAAATATCTGCGGCTCCCTAACAAAATGCAACATGCCGTCGGCATATAACGATATGCCTACAGGCCGGTGTGTGAATCATAGGGCTGCCTCTCTATGACGTAGCCTGATAATGCAAGCTAGCGGTTCTTGCATTAGGGAAAGAGAAGTGGCGAGAGAGGATAACCCCTGCCTAGTGCCCCTGCCGATCCGAATCGGATCCGACGTGATTCCATCTACCCGGACACGTGCCATAGGGTCCGAGTACAATAAACGCACCCATCTGCTGTAAACCTCAGGGATCCCTATGTGCTGTAGTATTTGAAACATGTGTCACTTTCTATAGAATCAAATGCTTTGGCCGCATCCAGCATGACTGCCGCCGCTTGGAGATCAGGGTCGAGTATATGGAACATTGCAAAGACTGTGCGCAGATTGTGCGATGTGGATCTATCTGATATGAACCCAGATTGGTCCGGCAGGAGCAATTTCGGCATTAACGGTTGAAATCGAGTTGGTAACATTTTTGCTAAAATTTTTGCATCTATATTAACCCCTTCTGTGCCCATGACGAGATGGTCTCGTCATGGAGCACAGTCGCGCTGTGCCCATGACGAGACCATCTCGTCATGGGACCCACCCTTGGGGGAAGCGCTGGCACTCCCCCCGTGATTCCGCGATCTTTTTTTTTTTTGCTGGGGAGGCAGGGGAAGACCTTCCCCTGCCTCCCCCCGCCCGCGTCATCAATGACGTCAGCGCGTGAGCCGCGCTGACGTCACCGGAGGCTTCCCCTTTGCTCTCCGAGGCGCAGGAAGCCATTTGCTTCCTGCGCGTCGGAGAGTAAAGGTCAGTTTTGGGGCTGGGGAGGGGGTGTTAGTGCATCTGTGGGGTAGGTAGGGTGGGGGCACAATGTTGGGGGGTTGGATATGTTTGTTGGAACACTCTGCTTTGTTCCTGCGCTTGGATCGTCCAAGCGCAGGTGATTTTATGTGCAATTTCATTAAAAAAAAACGCTTGTTTTCGTTTCTTTGTCGTTTTCGAGCTTAGGGGTGCTGCTAGCGTGGGATGGGGGTGGGGGGCTAAATAAAGTAAGCATTAGGGGTTGCAAAGTGGCCAGATTGATTTTATGTGCATTCAAATACACCAGATTTATTTAGTTTTCCAGTGTAGTGCTACTTTCGTTTTCTGGTCTTCTTTTGAACAGCATTGTTGTTCCCCGGGGGCAAAATAAAGTTAGACAGAGGGATTGCAAAGTGGCCAGATTTATTTATTTTACATCTTGTGATCGGTGGGTGCTGGCAGGGGGGTGGGGGGTGAAACAAAATAAGTCAGAGGGGTTGCAAAGTGCCCTGTTTTTTTTTTTAGTATGCAAATACACCATCATACATCACAGAGTTTGCCAGTGAAGTGCTACTTTAGTTTACTCGTGTAACGTTGAAGAGCATTGTTGTTCCCAGGGGGGTGAAATAAAGTGAGACAGAGGGGTTGCAAAGTGGCCAGATTGATTTTATTTGCTTCCAAGTACACCAGCATCAGAGTTTGCCAGTGAAGTGCTACTTTCGTTTACTCGTCTAACTTTGAACAGCATTGTTGTTCCCAGGGGGGGCGAAATAAAGTAAGACAGAGGGGTTGCAAAGTGGCCAGATTGATTTTATTTGCTTCCAAGTACACCAGCATCAGAGTTTGCCAATGAAGTGCTACTTTCGTTTACTCGTCTAACTTTGAACAGCATTGTTGTTCCCAGGGGGTGCGAAATAAAGTAAGACAGAGGGGTTGCAAAGTGGCCAGATTGATTTTATTTGCATCCAAGTACACCAGCATCAGAGTTTGCCAGTGCAGTGCGACTTTCGTTTTCTCGTCTTCCTTTGAACAGCATTGTTGTTCCCAGGGGGGGGCGAAATAAAGTAAGACAGAGGGGTTGTAAAGTGGCCAGATTGATTTTATTTGCATCCAAGTACACCAGCATCGGAGTTTGCCAGTGAAGTGCTTCTTTCGTTTTCTTGTCTTCCTTTGAACAGTATTGTTGTTCCCAGGGGGGGCGAAATAAAGTAAGACAGGGGGGTTGCAAAGTGGCCAGATTGATTTTATTAGCATCCAAGTACACCAGCATCAGAGTTTGCCAGTGAAGTTCTACTTTCGTTTTCTCGTCTAACTTTGAACAGCATTGTTGTACCAAGGGGGGGTGAAAGAAAGTAAGACAGAGGGGTTGCAAAGTGGCCAGATTGATTTCATTTGCATCCAAGTACACCAGCATCAGAGTTTGCCAGTGAAGTTCTACTTTCGTTTTCTCGTCTTCCTTTGAACAGTATTGTTGTTCCCAGGGGGGGCAAAATAAAGTAAGACAGAGGGGTTGCCAAGTGGCCAGATTGTTTTTATTTGCATCCAAGTACACCAGCATCAGAGTTTGCCAGTGAAGTGCTTCTTTCGTTTTCTCATCTAACTTTGAACAGCATTGTTGTTCCCAGGGGGGGGCGAAATAAAGTAAGACAGAGGGGTTGCAAAGTGGCCAGATTGATTTCATTTGCATCCAAGTACACCAGCATCAGAGTTTGCCAGTGAAGTTCTACTTTCGTTTTCTCGTCTTCCTTTGAACAGCATTGTTGTTTCCAGGGTGGGAGAGTGTACTATTTCTGGAGGTACTGCAATACCTGGTCTGGTTGATGGGTGAATTGGAAAACACAATGTGCACCATGGTTCTGTGTTTATGGATGTGGTCTACCATACTGCTTATGTTTTGTAAGGATGTAAGCAATGGACAGTGAAACGGTTCCCTTCAGGGCCCTCTAGTCATGTCCATAACTTTTCCGGTGAAACCACTCGCTGATTTCTGAATAGTTAGTGAGAGATCGTTTAGGTAACCATGTTGTTTCTGCTTACATTTCACATGCTTTGCATTCCCTAGGAGTGTTTTTTTTTTTTTTAGGCAGCGTATTACTCTTATCAAGTGCATAATTTGAATTGAGCCACATCCAAGTGTTTATAGCGGGCACAATTAGGTTATAGCTGAAGGCAGTGCGAGTTTCTCTCAGTGGGCAAGTATGGCGTTCAGTGGGGATGTGGCACTGTGGCCGGAGCTGTTGAATTTGGAAATGGGGAACCGGGTTCAGCATTCATGACCAGTCCACCACACCACTGTACTGAGGGAGCACATTCCCATGCTACACCGTAGAAGGCCCCACTGGACCTTAGAAGGCTTGATGTCTTAGCACAAGCAGGTGTACTGTAGTGGTGTCAACTTACAAAAGAGTACAAGTAGAGGTATAAAAGTGCAATAAATGGCAGACACGCAAAACACAGGAATACACTGGGTAGGCACTTCTACGGGCATGGAGAACAGAATTTCCTATAATGTAAAGACTTCCTTCACACAATAGAGAGGGTGTGAATTAAGTTTGGAAGTGTCTTTGCAGGAGGAGAACTTTGAGGTTAGTTTTGAAGGACTGGGAAGAGGGAGGGGGTGGTCCGGAGCTGAGGCTCAGTTCCAGATTCTCGCCGCGTTGCTTGTAAAGGATTGGGCCATCGATCTTTCCTTTTTGAAAGTGGGAGGGTCAAGCAATACATTTTGCGCAGTACGTGATGGTCTAGAGCATTATATGCATATGTTACAATAAAGTTTTTTTCTTCTTTTTATTCTAGTCTAAAGCTTTTCGACGTTGTTGTATTTACACCAAATGAGTAATAATATAATGTCTGAATGAATTTTTTTGTAAGTGATGTCATAATGGCGGCATATTTAGTTAGTAGTTTGAGCATGAAATTCTTTGTGATGTGTTTTGCATAGTCTTATGTGTAATTGCTTTTCTCTTTCTTTTTTAGTGGGATATTGTTGATCCATACTGTGTCTGTACAGAGTTGGTGGTGGTGAGTAGTTTAGCTGCCTCTGGCAAGTGAGTGGTATTGTTTTGGAGTATATTTGAGTTTTTGATAAAGGTGCTTTTTGTTTATTACTTATTTTACAAAGAGTTTGTTGTTGTTGACTTGTTTGACAAGTTACCTTTATTAGTAAGCAATATGGCTAGCCGTAGAATGACTGCTCAACAGGTGGTCGGTATGCTTCTTGAATCTTCCTCTGAGCATGATTATGAGACTGACAGTGCGTCTGAGGGAGAGGAGGGAGGGGAAGATTCTGGCAGTGAGTTTTCTCTCAACATGGAATCATCGGATGATGAAGGTACTCTCAGTGCAGATGAAGGTACTCTTGGTGTGGATGAAGCAACTCTCAGTGCGGATGAAGTGCCTGTCTTAGAGGAGGAAACTGCTGTGCCGATGGTGCAAGAGGCATCTGGATTGCAGTCTGAGGCTGCTAGGCTTCTTACTGGAAGTGCTGGACTTTGGGTTGATCCAAACATGGTGCAGCCGGTGTTGCCTGCCTTTAGCGGTGATGCAGGGTGTACAGTGAATTGTGAATTTTTTTTGCCTATACAGTTTTTTCAGTTGTTTATGGATGATGTATTTTTGGGTGAGATTGTTGAGCAGACAAATTTGTATGCTGAACAGTTTTTGAGGAACAACAGCGACAAACTTAGGCCCCAGTCTAGAGCTACCCGGTGGACTCCCACATATCTGGAAGAGATGAAGAAGTTTCTGGGTTTGACTTTATTGATGGGTGTGGTAAGGAAGCCAACCTTGGCTTCATATTGGTCTACTAGCCCCTTGTTGGCAACTGCCATATTTCCTGCAGTTATGACTCGTAATCGGTATTTACTTTTGCTACGTATGCTGCATTTTGTTGATAATTCTATGGCGTTGCCACGAGATCACCCTGACTGTGACCGTCTTTTTAAGATTCGGCCCGTTCTTGATCACTTAGTGGATCGATTTTCTGAGATCTATACTCCAGGGAAAGAAATATCTATTGATGAGTCTTTGGTCTTGTTCAAGGGCCGTTTGGTTTTTAGGCAGTACATCCCTAGCAAGAGGGCACGCTATGGAATTAAGCTGTATATGTTGTCTGAGAGTAGGACAGGATATGTTTTTAATTTTCGTGTGTACACTGGTAGAGATTCTGCTATTGACCCCCCAGGTTGTCCGTCCACTTTTGGAGTTGCAGAGAAAATTGTGTGGGATCTTGCTAGGAGACTGTTTAACAGAGGCCACCATTTGTACCTTGATAACTTCTATACTGCTGTGCAATTATTTAAGGAATTGTATAAAGTGGACACTTTTGCATGTGGCACAATCCGCCCTAACCGTAAAGCTTATCCGAAAGAGCTTGTTTGCAAAAAACTTCAGAGGGGGCAGTGCAGTTCCTTGCGTAGTGATGAACTACTAGCTGTAAAATTTGTGGACAGGAGGGATGTGTACATGCTGACTACCATCCATGATGAGAGAACTTCACCTGTGACTGTTTGGGGTCAGGTTGCTGAAGTGCGCAAACCTGTGTGCATTCTAGACTACAATAAGCACATGGGTGGTGTTGACAGAGTAGATCAGAGGTTGGAACCTTACTCTGCTATTCGGAAGGCTTATGTTTGGTATAAGAAGTTGGCCATCCATTTCTTCGAATTAGCAATGTTCAATGCTTTTATTGTGTTCAAGGAGTGTTCTCCTGCGTCAAAGTTGACATTTCTTCAGTTTCAGCACTCTGTGATAGCTAGCCTTGTTGTTGTGGAACAGGCAAGTGTTCCTAGATTTGGAGTGGTGGAGGATGTGGTTCGATTGAAAGATCGCCACTTTCCTGATTTCATCCCTCCCACACCGGCAAAAGATTTTCCCACTAGGAGATGCAGAGTCTGTTGGCGAAGAGGTACGCGGAAGGAGATTCGTATGTATTGCCCCGACTGTCCATCTAAACCTGGGCTGTGTGTCCCTGCTTGTTTTAGAGCGTACCATACTCAAAAGAATTTTTGGGAGCATTCATGAGTGGTAAAGTTAACTGATTGGTTTGTAGTCTTTGAAAAATTTGATTCTGTTTCAAGGTTGCCGTTAGTGCAATGTGTTTAGTTTCTGATTTTGTGTTTGTAGATTTGTATCTATTTGTGATTTGTTTGTGTTTCTATTTTTGTCTAAAAAAATCCTAAATGTGTTGGCAGTGTGTGTGGACTGGCACTTCTTTGGCGGTGTACGTGGAGTGGTGCTTGGCTGGCGGTGTGCATGGACTGGTGCTTGGCTGGTGGTGTGCGTGGACTGGTGCTTGGCTGGTGGTGTGCGTGGACTGGTGCTTGGCTGGTGGTGTGCGTGGACTGGTGCTTTGCTGGTGGTGTGCGTGGACTGGTGCTTGGCTGGCGGTGTGCGTGGACTGGTGCTTGGCTGGCGGTGTGCGTGGACTGGTGCTTGGCTGGCGGTGTGCGTGGACTGGTGCTTGGCTGGCGGTGTGCGTGGACTGGTGCTTTGCTGGCGGTGTGTGTGGACTGGTGCTTGGCTGGCGGTGTTGGTTGAACTGGTGCTTGGCTGGCGGTGTGCGTGGACTGGTGCTTGGCTGGCGGTGTGCGTGGACTGGTGCTTGGCTGGTGGTGTGCCTGGACTGGCGCTTGGCTAGCGGTGTGCGTGGACTGGCGCTTGGCTAGCGGTGTGCGTGGACTGGTGTTTAGCTAGCGGTGTGCGTGGACTAGCGCTCGGCTGGCTGTGTGTGAGTAGTGACTAGCTGCTGGTCACTACACACACTGCTAGCTGAGTGCCACTCCACGCAATCCATCTGCTTGTGTAGTTGCTGCGTCAGGAATGTGGGCGTGTGAAAGTGATGGGCCCTTGAATGGCGCTGTGTGCTGGTGTGAGTTTTGTTATGTGATGGGCCCGCGGCTGGCGGTGTGAATGGTTTTGTATGTCTCACGCGTATGAAAGGTGTATGAATGGCCTGTAAAGAGGTTGGTGCCTTGTCGTGGCTTTACAGCTCACGAGCTGTGAGTCAATGGTTCAGTTTCTTGCCCTTTCAATTATTAACAGTGCATTTCATTTTTGTGAAATCACTTGCTAATACAATTGTATATTCTGAACCATCACTCACCCTCGTGCCAAATCCAACCAGTATGTGTGTGTGCTTGAGGATTAGATGGCTGTGCAGTAATATTTGCCTTTCTGAAGCAGGGTGTACCTTGTCCCTTTTGTGAATTTTGTAATGTGTTGTTTTTGTGCCTGATGGTGCGAATGGTCTTGTGTGTATCACGTATGAAAGATGTGTGAATGGCCTGTAAAGCGGTTGGTGCCTTGCCGTGGCTTTACAGCTCACGAGCTGCGAGTCATTGGTTCAGTTTTTTCTCCATTGAATTATTGACAGTGCATTTCATTTTTGTGAAATCTCTTGTTAATAAAATTTAATATACTGAACCATCACTCGCCCTCGTGCCAAATCCAACCAGTATGTGTGTGCGTTTGAGGAATAGGTGGCTGTGCAGGATTCTTGGTCTTTTTAGTTTCTCTGCCAAGGTGTATGTTCCATGTAAAAATAACCCACCAACTGTAGATATTGTCGTAAACCCATGGGAGTTCATGGTGATGTCTCTCTTGTGCATTACAAAAAAGTTTTTTATCCTCAATGTCCTGCAAACCTCAAAATATCTGTCACATTGTCCATGCAATATTGTGCCGAAATTCTCACGTTGTAGAAACAATGTCAAAACGTTCTGGTTTTGCAAGGGGGTCAACTGTCTTTTTGGCCTGTGCTCGGCGGCCATCTAGGCAAACCTACCAAACCCATACATTTCTGAAAACTAGACACCCGGGGGCTTCCAGGGAGGTATGGCTTGCGCGGATCCCCCAACGTTTCCTTACCCAGAATCCCCTGCAAACCTCAATTTTAGCTGAAAAAATCACTTTTTTCACACTTTTTTGTGTGGGAAAGTTGTGACATCACCGGGCTCACTCAAATTTCACACCTCCCAGCGTTCCCCTGGGTCTCCCGGTAAAAATGGTGCCTCACTTGTGTGGGAGGCCCAAGTACCCGCGACAGGCAAGGGCCCCAAACGTAGTGAGGCGACATCAACATTGCCCATCTCAAAAAGCCAAGAGACCCCCCTTGCAAAACCAGGTGGTTTTGAGATAGGCAATGTTGATGTCGCCTCACTACGTTTGGGGCCCTTGCCTGTCGCGGGTACTTGGGCCTCCCACACAAGAAGGGAACCATTTTTACCGGGAGACCTGGGGGAACGCTGGGTGGTGGTAAATTTGAGTGAGCCCGGTGATGCCATAACTTTCCCACACAAAAAAGTGTGAAAAAAGTGATTTTTTCAGCTAAAATTGAGGTTTGCAGGGGATTCTGGGTAAGGAAATGTTGGGGGATCCGCGCAAGCCATACCTCCCTGGAAGCCCCCGGGTGTCTAGTTTTCAGAAATGTATGGGTTTGGTAGGTTTGCCTAGATGGCCGCAGTGCCCCTGGCCAAAAAGCCAAGAGACCCCCCTTGCAAAACCAGGTGGTTTTGAGATAGGCAATGTTGATGTCGCCTCACTACGTTTGGGGCCCTTGCCTGTCGCGGGTACTTGGGCCTCCCACACAAGTGAGGCACCATTTTTACCGGGAGACCCAGGGGAACGCTGGGAGGTGTGAAATTTGAGTGAGCCCGGTGATGCCACAACTTTCCCACACAAAAAAGTGTGAAAAAAGTGATTTTTTCAGCTAAAATTGAGGTTTGCAGGGGATTCTGGGTAAGGAAACGTTGGGGGATCCGCGCAAGCCATACCTCCCTGGAAGCCCCCAGGTGTCTAGTTTTCAGAAATGTATGGGTTTGGTAGGTTTGCCTAGATGGCCGCCGTGCCCCGGGCCAAAAAGCCAAGAGACCCCCTTGCAAAACCAGGTGGTTTTGAGATAGGCAATGTTGATGTCGCCTCACTACGTTTGGGGCCCTTGCCTGTCGCGGGTACTTGGGCCTCCCACACAAGTGAGGCACCATTTTTACCAGGAGACCCAGGGGAACGCTGGGAGGTGTGAAATTTGAGTGAGCCCGGTGATGCCACAACTTTCCCACACAAAAAAGTGTGAAAAAAGTGATTTTTTCAGCTAAAATTGAGGTTTGCAGGGGATTCTGGGTAAGGAAACGTTGGGGGATCCGCGCAAGCCATACCTCCCTGGAAGCCCCCGGGTGTCTAGTTTTCAGAAATGTATGGGTTTGGTAGGTTTGCCTAGATGGCCGCCGTGCCCCGGGCCAAAAAGCCAAGAGACCCCCCTTGCAAAACCAGGTGGTTTTGAGATAGGCAATGTTGATGTCGCCTCACTACGTTTGGGGCCCTTGCCTGTCGCGGGTACTTGGGCCTCCCACACAAGTGAGGCACCATTTTTACCGGGAGACCCAGGGGAACGCTGGGAGGTGTGAAATTTGAGTGAGCCCGGTGATGCCACAACTTTCCCACACAAAAAAGTGTGAAAAAAGTGATTTTTTCAGCTAAAATTGAGGTTTGCAGGGGATTCTGGGTAAGGAAACGTTGGGGGATCCGCGCAAGCCATACCTCCCTGGAAGCCCCCGGGTGTCTAGTTTTCAGAAATGTATGGGTTTGGTAGGTTTCCCTAGATGGCCGCCGTGCCCCGGGCCAAAAAGCCAAGAGACCCCCCTTGCAAAACCAGGTGGTTTTGAGATAGGCAATGTTGATGTCGCCTCACTACGTTTGGGGCCCTTGCCTGTCGCGGGTACTTGGGCCTCCCACACAAGTGAGGCACCATTTTTACCGGGAGACCCAGGGGAACGCTGGGAGGTGTGAAATTTGAGTGAGCCCAGTGATGCCACAACTTTCCCACACAAAAAAGTGTGAAAAAAGTGATTTTTTCAGCTAAAATTTAGGTTTGCAGGGGATTCTGGGTAAGGAAACGTTGGGGGATCCGCGCAAGCCATACCTCCCTGGAAGCCCCCGGGTGTCTAGTTTTCAGAAATGTATGGGTTTGGTAGGTTTCCCTAGATGGCCGCCGTGCCCCGGGCCAAAAAGCCAAGAGACCCCCCTTGCAAAACCAGGTGGTTTTGAGATAGGCAATGTTGATGTCGCCTCACTACGTTTGGGGCCCTTGCCTGTCGCGGGTACTTGGGCCTCCCACACAAGTGAGGCACCATTTTGTACCGGGAGACCCAGGGGAATGCTGGGAGGTGGGAAATTTGAGTGAGCCCGGTGATGCCACAACTTTCCCACACAAAAAAGTGTGGAAAAAGTGATTTTTTCAGCTAAAATTGAGGTTTGCGGGGGATTCTGGGTAAGGAAACGTTGGGGGATCCACGCAAGCCATACCTCCCTGGAAGCCCCCGGGTGTCTAGTTTTCAGAAATGTATGGGTTTAGTAGGTTTCCCTAGATGGCCGCCGTGCACCGGGCCAAAAACCCAAGAGACCCCCCCTTGCAAAACCAGGTGGTTTGGAGATAGGCAATTTTGATGTCACCTCACTATGTTTTGCGCCGTTTCCTGTCGCGGGCACTAGGCCGACCCACACAAGTGAGGTACCGTTTTTCTCGGAAGACTTTGGGGAACGCGGGGTGGGTGGAAAATTGTGGATCCACGCAGATTCCGGAACTTTCCACGACAGAAATGTGGGGAAAATGTGTTTTTTTTGCAAATGTTTTAGGTTTGCAAGGGATTCTGGGTAACAGACCCTGGTGGGAGGCAGTCAAGTCACCCCATCCTGGATTCCCCTGGGTGTCTAGTTTTCAAAAATGTATAGGTTTGCTAGGTTTCCCAAGGTGCCCGCAGAGCTAGGGTTCAAAAACCACAGCTAGTCATTTTTCCAAAAAAGGGTCATTTTTCACTGCGAAATTGAGGTGTGACCAGGTTGCGTTTTGCGCCGTTTCCTGTCGCGGGCACTAGGCCGATCCACACAAGTGAGGTACCGTTTTTCTCGTAAGACTTTGGGGAACGCGGGGTGGGTGGAAATTTGTGGATCCACGCAGCTTCCGGAACTTTCCACGACAGAAATGTGGAGAAAATGTGTTTTTTTTGCCAATTTTTTAGGTTTGCAAGGGATTCTGGGTAACAGACCCTGGTGGGAGGCAGTCAAGTCACCCCATCCTGGATTCCCCTGGGTGTCTAGTTTTCAAAAATGTATAGGTTTGCTAGGTTTCCCAAGGTGCCCGCAGAGCTAGGGTTCAAAAACTACAGCTAGTCATTTTTCCAAAAAAGGGTCATTTTTCACTGCGAAATTGAGGTGTGACCAGGTTGCGTTTTGCGCCGTTTCCTGTCGCGGGCACTAGGCCGACCCACACAAGTGAGGTACCGTTTTTCTCGAAAGACTTTGGGGAACGCTGGGTGGGTGGAAATTTGTGGATCCACGCAGATTCCGGAACTTTCCACGACAGAAATGTGGGGAACATGTGTTTTTTTTGCCAATTTTTTAGGTTTGCAAGGGATTCTGGGTAACAGACCCTGGTGGGAGGCAGTCAAGTCACCCCATCCTGGATTCCCCTGGGTGTCTAGTTTTCAAAAATGTATAGGTTTGCTAGGTTTCCCAAGGTGCCCGCAGAGCTAGGGTTCAAAAACTACAGCTAGTCATTTTTCCAAAAAAGGGTCATTTTTCACTGCGAAATTGAGGTGTGACCAGGTTGCGTTTTGCGCCGTTTCCTGTCGCGGGCACTAGGCCGATCCACACAAGTGACGTACCGTTTTTCTCGTAAGACTTTGGGGAACGCGGGGTGGGTGGAAATTTGTGGATCTACGCAGATTCCAGAACTTTCCACGACAGAAATGTGGGGAAAATGTGTTTTTTTTGCCAATTTTTTAGGTTTGCAAGGGATTCTGGGTAACAGACCCTGGTGGGAGGCAGTCAAGTCACCCCATCCTGGATTCCCCTGGGTGTCTAGTTTTAAAAAATGTATAGGTTTGCTAGGTTTCCCAAGGTGCCCGCAGAGCTAGGGTTCAAAAACTACAGCTAGTCATTTTTCAAAAAAAGGGTCATTTTTCACTGCGAAATTGAGGTGTGACCACGTTGCATTTTGCACCGTTTCCTGTCACGGACACTAGGCCGACCCACACAAGTGAGGTACCGTTTTTCTCAAAAGACTTTGGGGAACGCGGGGTGGGTGGAAATTTGTGAATCCACGCAGATTCCGGAACTTTCAACGACAGAAATGTGGGGAAAATGTGTTTTTTTTGCCAATTGTTTAGGTTTGCAAGGGATTCTGGGTAACAGACCCTGGTGGGAGGCAGTCAAATCACCCCATCCTGGATTCCCCTGGGTGTCTAGTTTTCAAAAATGTATAGGTTTGCTAGGTTTCCCAAGGTGCCCGCAGAGCTAGGGTTCAAAAACTACAGCTAGTCATTTTTCCAAAAAAGGGTCATTTTTCACTGCGAAATTGAGGTGTGACCAGGTTGCGTTTTGCGCCGTTTCCTGTCGCGGGCACTAGGCCGACCCACACAAGTGAGGTACCGTTTTTCTCGTAAGACTTTGGGGAACACGGGGTGGGTGGAAATTTGTGGATCCACGCAGATTCCGGAACTTTCCACGACAGAAATGTGGGGAAAATGTGGTTTTTTTGCCAATTTTTTAGGTTTGCAAGGGATTCTGGGTAACAGACCCTGGTGGGAGGCAGTCAAGTCACCCCATCCTGGATTCCCCTGGGTGTCTAGTTTTCAAAAATGTATAGGTTTGCTAGGTTTCCCAAGGTGCCCGCAGAGCTAGGGTTCAAAAACTACAGCTAGTCATTTTTCCAAAAAAGGGTCATTTTTCACTGCGAAATTGAGGTGTGACCAGGTTGCGTTTTGCTCCGTTTCCTGTCGCGGGCACTAGGCCGACCCACACAAGTGAGGTACCATTTTTCTCGAAAGACTTTGAGGAACGCGGGGTGGGTGGAAATTTGTGGACCCACGCAGATTCCGGAACTTTCCATGACAGAAATGTGGGGAAAATGTGTTTTTTTTGACAATTTTTTAGGTTTGCAAGGGATTCTGGGTAACAGACCCTGGTGGGAGGCAGTCAAGTCACCCCATCTTGGATTCCCCTGGGTGTCTAGTTTTCAGAAATGTATAGGTTTGCTAGGTTTCCCAAGGTGCCCGCAGAGCTAGGGTTCAAAAACTACAGCTAGTCATTTTTCCAAAAAAGGGTCATTTTTCACTGCGAAATTGAGGTGTGACCAGGTTGCGTTTTGCGCCGTTTCCTGTCGCGGGCACTAGGTCGATCCACACAAGTGAGGTACCGTTTTTCTCGTAAGACTTTGGGGAACGCGGGGTGGGTGGAAATTTGTGGATCCACGCAGATTCCGGAACTTTCCACGACAGAAATGTGAGGAAAATGTGTTTTTTTTGCCAATTTTTTAGGTTTGCAAGGGATTCTGGGTAACAGACCCTGGTGGGAGGCAGTCAAGTCACCCCATCCTGGATTCCCCTGGGTGTCTAGTTTTCAAAAATGTATAGGTTTGCTAGGTTTCCCAAGGTGCCCGCAGAGCTAGGGTTCAAAAACTACAGCTAGTCATTTTTCCAAAAAAGGGTCATTTTTCACTGCGAAATTGAGGTGTGACCAGGTTGCGTTTTGCGCCGTTTCCTGTCGCGGGCACTAGGCCGATCCACACAAGTGAGGTACCGTTTTTCTCGTAAGACTTTGGGGAACGCGGGGTGGGTGGAAATGTGTGGTTCCACGCAGATTCCGAAACTTTCCACGACAGAAATGTGTGGAAAATGTGGTTTTTTTGACAATTTTTTAGGTTTGCAATGGATTCTGGGTAACAGACCCTGGTGGGAGGCAGTCAAGTCACCCCATCCTGGATTCCCCTGGTTGTCTAGTTTTCAAAAATGTATAGGTTTGCTAGGTTTCCCAAGGTGCCCGCAGAGCTAGGGTTCAAAAACTAGAGCTAGGCACTTTGCAAAAAAAGGGTAATTTTGCATTGTGAAAATGTGGTGTGACCACGTTGCGTTTTGCGCCGTTTCCTGTCGTGGGCACTATGCCTACCCACACAAGTGAGGTACCATTTGTTATCAGGAGACTTAGGGTAATTCAGATTTGTAAAGGAACTGTTATTATCTATTGACTTTCCATGCATTTCTGCTTTCCAAATGAAAGATATTGTGTAAAAAATAAGTCATTCTAAAAAATGACTGATAATTCTCATGCTAGTATGAGTATTCCCAATTTCAGAAATGAGCAAATATCTACTGTTTCTAAACTCTATATTTTGTTCCCATTTCAGAAATACATAGGTGTCTTTCATACCGATTTTTCCATGTACACTTTTTTACAGAATAATTACTATATACCCGGTACATAATAAAAAAACATTGCAAGTTACTACTCAGTTTTTGGCTCTGGGTTCGTCGGGTTCTTGGTGAACCTACAAGTCCTATATATCCCCACAACCAGTAATGTCCAGCGGATGCAACGGTATATTGCTTACAAAGAGCTGTCATAATTACAAGAAGTTACAGGTGAAAACGTTGACACAAAAGGCTGTTTTTTTAAATAAATTTCAATTTATCCTACATTTAACTGTTTGTTTCTATAAAAAAACCTTGATGGATCTACACAAATGACCCCTTGCTGAATTCAGAATGTTGTCTTCTTTTAGAATAGCTTTCCAGGATCCACTATTGCTTTTGTACCCATTTCAGCCACTAACTGGAAGGAGGTCAAAAGCACAAAAAATTGCAAAAATAGGCTATGTCCCAGAAAAATGCCAAAACTGTGTAAAAAATGTTGGGTTTCTGACAAAAGTCAAGTATCCCCGAAAAGCTGGGAAAATGGTGATTTCAACCCCACAAACCCTTTTTTGATAACATTTGCAGGGAAGAACCCAGATGCTTTCATTTGCAGCCCATTTTTCCAATTTTTCCAAAAAAAAAAAAAAACATTTTGCTGTATTTTGGCTCTTTTCTGTGACCCCTCCAGGGGAATCCACAAACCCTGAGTACCTTTAGAATCCCCATGATGTTGGAAGAAAAGGACGCAAATTTGGCGTGGCTACCTAATGCGGTCAAAAAATTACAGGGGCCTAAGGGCGCACTACCCCAAATAGCCAAAAAAAGGCCTGGCACAGGAGGGGGAAAAGGCCTGGCAGCGAAGGGGTTAATAAGTGAAAAAACAACAGTTGATGGACAGAATGCAGAACAATGTCATACATTCACCCCAGTACAGAGATCTGGGCCTAAATCCATCTTTTTTTTGCTCGCCATTCCAGTTTGAACCCAGCCATATGCAAATCAGTCTTGACACTGTGCCTCATGGGAACAGTCCAGCCCGAACTGCCAAGCCAGGTCCTCCCTGGACTGGAAACAAGCATCCTAGGACCGGTTTCGGGGTTTCACCCCTCTTCAGCCAGGATAGCTTGATATCAGTGGCATGGAGAGCACGGGACCCAAGTCTGGGCATACCCATCCCACTCGGGGTGACAAATGCAAAAACACAGTTGATGGACAGAATGCAGAACAATGTCATACATTCACCCCAGTACAAAGGTCTGGGACTGAATGTTTTGATTTGTTCTGCATTCCATCCATCAATTGTGTGTCTTTTTCTTTCTTACCCTAAGTGCGCCAGGTATACCCAGACGTGGGTCCTGGGCTCACTGTGCAGTCCTGGCTGAAGAGGGGTGAAATTCCAAAACCGGTCCTAGGATGCTTCTTTCCGGTCCAGGGAGGACCTGGCTAGGCACTTCGGGCTGGATTGTTCGCATGAGGCACAGGGTCAAGACTGATTTGCATATGGCCAGGTCTAAACTGGGGTGGCATGGTGAGCAAAAGAATGATGGATTTAACCCAGATGTCTTGACTGAGGGTGAATGTTTTGATTTGTTCTGCATTCCGTCCATCAATTGTGTGTCTTTTTCTATATTAATAAGTGACAAGGACAGCAAGAAGGCTCCTTGTCTTTTTTTTAATAAAGTGTTTATCAGCTGTTAGACCTGGCACCTTGGCGTGAGTTTCCCTTCCACTTTTTGATGGTGTGCCTCGATTGTTTTGCTGGTGTTGTCCGCTCAGGGCACTGCGCCACGGCTAATCCGTGCCGCAGTGCAAGTGCTCCCTAAGTAAAGTGTACCTGTAATTGATGTCCATGATTGGGTTATTGGATTCACTGTCAGTCCCCAGTAAAGTGCACCAGGGGTGCCAGGGCTTGTGAATGCCAATGCTGCTGGTGGGCTTGCAGCGCTGGTTGCGCCACCCACGGAAGCGGCCTTGTAAAGTGTGTCTAGGGTCTGCCACCGCAGACCCTGTGCGCGGTCTGGGACCGTCGCGCTGACTGCGCAAGTGCCCCCACTTGCCAGTCCCTAAACCTTCCCTTACCTACATATTAGCCACCCCTCTGGTAGGCCCAAGGGCAGGGTGCATTGTAGGCATAAGGTAGGACATGCCCTGATGTGTGTGGCATGTCTTAGTAGTGAATTACAGCCATTTCCGTTCTTCACTATTGAAGGCTACCTGCTCTCCATAGGCCAGAATGGGCTGCCGGGATCACGCCAACGCTGTGACCCCAGTGGACTCAGAGAGCATGGTAGAAGTGTCAAGTTTAGTATGCCTGAACTCAGGATGATAAAATACTTCTTGTAGTCAAGTTTATTTTAGTATCCTGGGTTTGTAAATACTACCTTTAGAAAGTTAGTATTTACTGACCTGACCATCTCAGTCCGCCTCTGCTGTGTGTGTGTGTGTTCTGCCTAGCAACAGTGAGGAGCAGGGTTGGGGGATCCCCAGAGACAGGTTGGCTGCCAGGTGGTGGGTAGAGAGATTACACCTGGATGGGTGGGAGGAGTACACCTTGACTCTTGAATAGACCTGTGCTCTGCCACCACAAAGCCGGCGCCACCCCCTGTGGGGCGGCTGATGTCTCTGCCCTACTGCTGAAAGGAAAGAGCAGAGTCACCATAACAAAGTGCTCCAGAACTGGACTGAGCCAGGCCTAGGCCCCCTGGCGCTAAAGAACAAAAGAATCATGGTATAAAAGTAGGAGCCTGGCTCCTAAGAAATCAGAATCCTGTTTACCACAAAGAACCTCTGCCCGACTAGAAGGAGAAGAAGACGCTGGAGGAGCTGGCCTGCTGCTTGCCTTGCTGAGAAAGGAGAGGAAGAGACTACTGAAAAGACTTTGCTACTTTGTGCTTGAACATTCTCCAAGGGCTTGATCCGAGCTTGCCCCCTGAACTGAACCCCAGGAACAGTGGGTTCTCTGTGCTTTTGCTCGTCCTCCAATTCGAGCCGTGTGGGCATCCCGCTGGAAAGAGACTGCGCCCCTCATCGCCCCTCCTAGGGCCGTGACACTCAGAAGCTCGCCTGCCTCAAACCCGTGAGAGCCCCGCTCCGTCCCGAGCCGCTCTCTGTCCCCGGGCCAGGCCGCCTGCATCCCTGTCACCGCCTGCTACTGGAGCGCGCTGACCGCGCTATCACCCCTCCCTCCGGAAGCCGTCCGACGACTGTGATTTACGCCGGGTCAACCAGCTGCACTGACCGTGCCCTGCGACCCCGCTTCGCTATCCCCGGACATCTCAGGCCGCGCCGCCCCCGCTGTGGAGACCCTCCTGCACCGCCGTGCTAAAGGGTCGCTGGCCGCGCCTGCCTACGTGCCCACACCTGCTGATTGAGGACCCAAGAACACTTCTTAAGCCGAGAGTCGCACCGACCTGTGCCGACTCTCCACATCACGAAAGAAGTTCCAGTATCGGGCTCGGGGCCCGCAACGCCTTATTTCCCCGTTCGCAGGAGCCGATCTCTGTGAGTACTGGAACCACAAGTAACATTTGCAAGAGACTACAAAGTATCCATTTGAAACTACGAACAACGAACATTTGCCTGCTTTACAACCTGGTGGCATAGCGAAAACGTTATTGGTCTTGTGATAAGTCTGCTGAGATATATATACCTTATTTTTACATAAAGAATCGTATTTTTATATATATCCAAGTCTGGTGTCCGTTTCTGGGGGGATTGATGTATTTACTGTGTGTACGATTGTAAGTGCTTAACCAACAACGCCTGAGGAATCGCCTTGGCTGCTCACGCCACGCACCTAGAGGGTGAGCAAGGGTCATTCGCGAGGGGTTATCCTGCGCCCTGACGTGGAGGAGAGGGTTCCTGCTTGACACAAGGGCAACCTTGCGCCAACCAGAGATCCCCGACTCTAACATTGTTGGCAGCGGTTGGGATTTCGGATTTGCACTTATAATTTGCATACAGTGAATTATTAATCACCAGATAGTGAGAGCAGACCAAATAACGCAGCCACAGGTTTTTATTTGTTGAACTTTGTTGAGACATCTGCCATTACTGCAACCATGCCTAGCTCACTCTCCGCTGGAAGAGCACTCTCTGTGATTTCTGGAATAGATGAGGTGGATTGGGAGAGACTGGGAGGCTACACGATGGAGCAATTGAAAGGCTACAGTGTAAAATTCAGAGTCCCCCATGCTGGATTCAAGAGGAAGACCCAGTACACCAAGGCGTTGAGAGCCTGGAAGGAGTCACGAGACCCACGGAATGCGGGGGACATCGTTCCACCCGACAACCTTGAGGAGCCCAGCAGAGTCCGGTCGCCAGAGGAGCTGGCAGACAGGGCAGCCGACAGGGCGCATGCAATGGAGATGGCAAAGTTGGCCGGACAAATGGAAATGGAAAAGCAGAAGTTGGCCCTGGAGGCACAACAACGCCAAATGGATCATGATATAAGATTGAAGGAGTTGGAGCTGAAGGCGAAAAGTTTGGACACCGCTCCTTCTGGTGGCAGCACTCCACCAGCGCAGGTAGAGTCCAAGGTGTACATCCCCAAAGATGTAGTAAAGGAGTATTTTAGAAAGGATGACATAGGGCAGTGGTTTAGAGCCTACGAGGTGGCCATGTCCTCACACCGGGTCCCTGAGAAAGACTGGGGAGCGGGGTTGTGGGGAAGGTTCCTTGCGGAAGGGCGGGACACACTGTTAGATTTGCCCTTAGAAGTCCAGACCTCATACCCCCATATGAAGGAAGCTTTAATGACCAGGTATGGGTTAACTCCTGAGCTATATAGACAGAGGTTCAGGGAGACCAAGAAGATCCCTGAAAGTACGTATGTGGAATATGTGACCTTTTTCTGCAGAGCGCTGGATGGTTGGGTGAAGGGTAGCAAAGTGAATGATTATCAAGGGCTACTTGATTTAATTGCATGGGAGCACTTGTCCAGTCAATGTTTTCCTGAGCTACGCCAGCACCTGATAGATAGCAAGCTGTCCAACCCGAGGAAGCTTGCTGAGGAGGCGGACCGCTGGCTCAGCACCAGGGTCCACAAGGGTCAAGTGGGAGACTCCGCCAAGGGTGGGCAGGGTCCCCAGCAGAAGAGTGGGGGGGACAAGGGTAAACAGAAGGGGTTCCAAAAAGGCCCCCAAAGTAATTCCCAAGGGAACCAGCAGAAGGGTTCTCAGCCTCCCCCACCCCCGCAGCAGAACGGGGCCCCGACAGGTAGACCTGTTCCAAAGGGGCCCTTCAATTGTTATAGGTGTGGTGACCCGGGTCACATTGCCTCTGATCCTAAGTGTCGCCTGTTTGGTAAGACCGCACCCACTGGTGCTCCACCCCGGCAAGTAGCTAGTGTTAACTTTGGGGAGGAGGTAGCAGTCCAGGAGGGTGGGGGTCCCGGGCAGATGACCCTAGTCTCGCTAGGAGACAGTGAGATGGTCCCTGTAACCTACCTGCCCTCTAACACTAAGAAATATGGGCAAGTGGTGACCATCAATGGAAAGAAGGTTGAGGCTCTTAGAGATACAGGAGCCAGCGTGACCTCGGTGAGGCAACACCTGGTGTCTCAAGAGCAAATTGTACCCAATGCCTACTGTAGGGTTGTCAATGCTGACAACGTAGAGAGTCGTTGTCCAATGGCTCAAGTTCCCTTTGAGTGGGGGGAGGTCTCTGGTACTCTACAAGTCGCTGTGAGAACTGACATGCCTGTAGACTGTCTGCTAGGGAACGACCTGGAGAGCTCCCCTTGGGAAAAGGTGGAGAAGACCACGCATCTGAGGATGGTGGGTCTACCCGACTGGGCGTGCGTGACCACCCGGTCCATGGCAGCCAGTAGGGGTGTTGAGAGGGTCCTGGAGCCTGAGGGAGAGGTCCAGGAACCGGCCTTAGGGAGAAGGCGCAGGAGGCGCGGGAAACCGGCCGCCGAAGTTCCCACGGCCCAGGAGGAAGCAGACCCGGAGGGGGATGCTCTGGAGCCTACCGGGGAACAGATTGCCGAACTGGGAGACCTGCCTGAGCTGACCCATTGGCAGCAAGAAGGAGGTCCCTCCAGGGAGGAATTCTGCAGGGAGCAGAAAGAATGCCCTTCTCTCGTGGGTATGCGGCAACAGGCTGCAGACCAGGCCAATGGTGTTCAGGCCAAAACACACTACGTGTACTGGGAGAGTGACCTCCTGTATTCCGAGCCTAAGGCTGCTGAACCTGGGTCAGCCCGTGTGCTGGTGGTACCCCAGAAGTTCAGAACCTTCCTACTGGGGCTGGCTCATGATGTGCCGTTAGCAGGACATTTGGGGATGGACAAGACCTATGACAGGCTTGTCACCCACTTTTACTGGCCCCAAATGCATAAGAATTCAGATTCCTACTGCAGAACCTGTCAGACTTGCCAGGCAAGTGGTAAGAGCGGAGGGAAGCATAAGGCTCCTCTGCAACCTTTCCCTGTGGTCGGTACGCCATTCCAACGAGTGGGTATTGATATTGTGGGGCCTCTGGACCCCAAGACAGCCCTGGGCAACAGGTTCATCCTGGTCTTGGTGGACCATGCCACCCGGTACCCTGAAGCCATCCCTCTGAGGACAGTGACGGCCCCCGTGGTGGGACGGGCGCTGATGGGAATTTTCTCCCGAGTGGGATTCCCTCTAGAGGTGGTGAGCGACAGGGGGACCAATTTCATATCCACGTATATGAAATCCCTGTGGAAGGAGTGTGGGGTAACTTACAAGTTCACCACTCCTTACCACCCCCAAGGAAATGGGTTGGTTGAGAGATTCAACCGAACCCTCAAAGGCATGATCATGGGCCTGGACGGTCCAATGAGGCGTAAGTGGGACGTCCTCTTGCCATGCCTGCTCTTCGCTTACCGAGAGGTGCCACAGAAGTCTCTAGGGTTCAGCCCCTTTGAGCTTCTGTATGGTCACCCGGTAAGAGGACCTCTGAGTTTGGTAAAGGAAGGCTGGGAGCAACCTCCCAGGAAACCTCCCCAGAATGTATATAGTTACATGCTGGCCTTCCGAAACCAGACTCGGCGTTTCAGGCAACTTGCTGAGGCAAATCTGGAAGCCAGCCAGGAGGAGATGAAGCGGTGGTACGACCGGAATGCCACTCTGGTAGAGCTTCAACCTGGACAAAAGGTGTGGGTCTTGGCCCCAGTGGAGCCGTGTGCACTTCAGGATAAGTGGACAGGTCCATTTGAGGTTGTGGAGCGCAAAAGTCCTATCACCTACTTGGTGGACATGCAGACTCCCAGGAACCCTTTGAGGGTCCTACATGTTAACCGCCTTAAGCCCCACTTAGAGAGGACCGAAGTGGGCATGCTGCTGGCCACTGATGATGGAATGGAAGAGGAGACCGAGCCTCTCCCTGACCTCTTAGTGGCCTCTGAGAAAGATGGGTCAGTGGATGGAGTTAACCTCTCACCCACCCTGACGCCCGAACAACAGGAAGATTGCCGCCACTTGCTGGGACAGTTTTCGGACCGATTCTCCCTGGTTCCTGGTGTCACAGATTGGTGCGTCCATGATGTGGACACAGGAGACAGCTTACCTGTAAAGCACAAGGCTTACAGGGTAACTGACAGGGTCAGAGCTTGCATTAAGGAGGAGGTCTCCAAAATGCTTGCGCTAGGGGTGGTTGAGTCCTCCAGCAGTCCTTGGTCCAGCCCCGTGGTCTTGGTCCCCAAAGCTGCTGCGCCGGGAGCCACACCTGAACTCCGGTTCTGTGTGGACTACAGAGGACTCAATTCAGTAACGAAGACTGACGCGCACCCCATCCCCAGAGCTGACGAGCTCATTGATCGGCTGGGGGCTGCCCGGTTCCTCAGCACGTTTGATTTAACGTCTGGGTACTGGCAGATCGCCTTGACCGATGGGGCCAAAGAGAGGTCCGCATTCTCTACCCCAGATGGGCACTTCCAGTTCCGAGTCATGCCATTTGGAATGAAGAATGCCCCTGCCACCTTTCAGAGGTTGGTCAACCAGGTACTGGTTGGGCTGGATGCGTTCAGTGCCGCCTACCTGGATGACATCGCAGTGTTCAGTGCCACCTGGCCCGAACACCTGCGCCACCTTTGGGAAGTGTTGATGGCTCTGCGCCGAGCAGGCCTCACGATCAAGGCAAGCAAGTGCCAGATCGGGCAGGGTTCCGTGGTGTACTTGGGACACCAAGTGGGGAGTGGCAAGGTGGCACCCTTGCAACCCAAAATTGAGACCATCCTGGCTTGGGAACCCCCCAAGACGCAGACCGCAGTGAGGGCCTTCCTGGGGCTCACTGGGTACTACAGGAGGTTTGTCAAGGGCTATGGAACGATCGTTGCCCCCTTGACAGAGCTGACTTCCAAGAAGCAGCCCAGGAACGTGATTTGGACTGACACCTGTCAGAAAGCTTTCGACACCCTGAAGACTGCCATGTGCACGGCGCCCGTGCTCTTGGCCCCTGACTTCTCCAAGGAATTCCTAGTACAGACAGACGCTTCAGAGCATGGTGTAGGGGCTGTTCTCTCACAGATGACTGAGGAGGGCTGGGACCAACCCGTAGCCTTCATCAGCAGGAGGTTACTTCCACGGGAAAGTAGGTGGAGTGCAATTGAGCGAGAAGCATTTGCTGTGGTCTGGGCGCTGAAGAAGCTAAGACCCTACTTGTTTGGGTCTCACTTCCGGGTTCAGACAGACCACAGGCCCCTCAGATGGTTGATGCAAATGAGGGGTGAGAACCCGAAGCTGTTGAGGTGGTCCATCTCCCTACAGGGTATGGACTTTACGGTGGAACACCGTCCTGGTACAGATCACGCCAACGCTGACGGTCTGTCCAGGTATTTCCGCCTTAGTGACGAGGAACCCCCTGGGCAAGGGTAGTTCTCCCCACATTTCAGCTGGAGGGGACACGTGTTAGACCTGGCACCTTGGCGTGAGTTTCCCTTCCACTTTTTGATGGTGTGCCTCGATTGTTTTGCTGGTGTTGTCCGCTCAGGGCACTGCGCCACGGCTAATCCGTGCCGCAGTGCAAGTGCTCCCTAAGTAAAGTGTACCTGTAATTGATGTCCATGATTGGGTTATTGGATTCACTGTCAGTCCCCAGTAAAGTGCACCAGGGGTGCCAGGGCTTGTGAATGCCAATGCTGCTGGTGGGCTTGCAGCGCTGGTTGCGCCACCCACGGAAGCGGCCTTGTAAAGTGTGTCTAGGGTCTGCCACCGCAGACCCTGTGCGCGGTCTGGGACCGTCGCGCTGACTGCGCAAGTGCCCCCACTTGCCAGTCCCTAAACCTTCCCTTACCTACATATTAGCCACCCCTCTGGTAGGCCCAAGGGCAGGGTGCATTGTAGGCATAAGGTAGGACATGCCCTGATGTGTGTGGCATGTCTTAGTAGTGAATTACAGCCATTTCCGTTCTTCACTATTGAAGGCTACCTGCTCTCCATAGGCCAGAATGGGCTGCCGGGAGCACGCCAACGCTGTGACCCCAGTGGACTCAGAGAGCATGGTAGAAGTGTCAAGTTTAGTATGCCTGAACTCAGGATGATAAAATACTTCTTGTAGTCAAGTTTATTTTAGTATCCTGGGTTTGTAAATACTACCTTTAGAAAGTTAGTATTTACTGACCTGACCATCTCAGTCCGCCTCTGCTGTGTGTGTGTGTGTTCTGCCTAGCAACAGTGAGGAGCAGGGTTGGGGGATCCCCAGAGACAGGTTGGCTGCCAGGTGGTGGGTAGAGAGATTACACCTGGATGGGTGGGAGGAGTACACCTTGACTCTTGAATAGACCTGTGCTCTGCCACCACAAAGCCGGCGCCACCCCCTGTGGGGCGGCTGATGTCTCTGCCCTACTGCTGAAAGGAAAGAGCAGAGTCACCATAACAAAGTGCTCCAGAACTGGACTGAGCCAGGCCTAGGCCCCCTGGCGCTAAAGAACAAAAGAATCATGGTATAAAAGTAGGAGCCTGGCTCCTAAGAAATCAGAATCCTGTTTACCACAAAGAACCTCTGCCCGACTAGAAGGAGAAGAAGACGCTGGAGGAGCTGGCCTGCTGCTTGCCTTGCTGAGAAAGGAGAGGAAGAGACTACTGAAAAGACTTTGCTACTTTGTGCTTGAACATTCTCCAAGGGCTTGATCCGAGCTTGCCCCCTGAACTGAACCCCAGGAACAGTGGGTCCTCTGTGCTTTTGCTCGTCCTCCAATTCGAGCCGTGTGGGCATCCCGCTGGAAAGAGACTGCGCCCCTCATCGCCCCTCCTAGGGCCGTGACACTCAGAAGCTCGCCTGCCTCAAACCCGTGAGAGCCCCGCTCCATCCCGAGCCGCTCTCTGTCCCCGGGCCAGGCCGCCTGCATCCCTGTCACCTGCTGCTACTGGAGCGCGCTGACCGCGCTATCACCCCTCCCGCCGGAAGCCGTCCGACGACTGTGATCTACGCCGGGTCAACCAGCTGCACTGACCGTGCCCTGCGACCCCGCTTCGCTATCCCCGGACATCTCAGGCCGCGCCGCCCCCGCTGTGGAGACCCTCCTGCACCGCCGTGCTAAAGGGTCGCTGGCCGCGCCTGCCTACGTGCCCACACCTGCTGATTGAGGACCCAAGAACACTTCTTAAGCCGAGAGTCGCACCGACCTGTGCCGACTCTCCACATCACGAAAGAAGTTCCAGTATCGGGCTCGGGGCCCGCAACGCCTTATTTCCCCGTTCGCAGGAGCCGATCTCTGTGAGTACTGGAACCACAAGTAACATTTGCAAGAGACTACAAAGTATCCATTTGAAACTACGAACAACGAACATTTGCCTGCTTTACAACCTGGTGGCATAGCGAAAACGTTATTGGTCTTGTGATAAGTCTGCTGAGATATATATACCTTATTTTTACATAAAGAATCGTATTTTTATATATATCCAAGTCTGGTGTCCGTTTCTGGGGGGATTGATGTATTTACTGTGTGTACGATTGTAAGTGCTTAACCAACAACGCCTGAGGAATCGCCTTGGCTGCTCACGCCACGCACCTAGAGGGTGAGCAAGGGTCATTCGCGAGGGGTTATCCTGTGCCCTGACGTGGAGGAGAGGGTTCCTGCTTGACACAAGGGCAACCTTGCGCCAACCAGAGATCCCCGACTCTAACATCAGCGCTTCCCTAAGGGTACCCTCCCTACCTCATAGGCCTCCTCGTACATGTCCAGCATGTATGGTATTAACTCATCCGCAAATTCCGAATAGAATTCGCACGTGATGCCATCCGGACCGGTGCTTTCTTATTAGGTAGCGAACAAATTGCCTCACGGATATCAGCAGCTTCAATAGGCTGACATAGGTACTCCTGCTGCCCAGCAGACAGCCAAGCCATGGTGATGTCTGCCAGATAGTCATCTAATCCCCTTGGCTCAATATCCCCTGAAGAAGTGTACATCTCAGCGTAGCAGCTTCGGAACTGTGCCGCAATTGCCTGCGTAGAGTAATGGTCCCGCCCTGCAACATCTGTGATTTTTGTTATGACGTGATGTTCCGTCCTGGACTTAATCTTGGAAGCTAAATTATGACCAGGCCTGCCTCCTTCACTGTACGCACGGGCTATATGTCTCTTAGAGAGATAACGCACCTCCACAACTGCCAGTTCATTGTACTCCAGATTGAGGTCTTTAATTTGAGCCAGTGTGAGCGCATATGGGAGGACCTCATAATCTCGCTCAAGCTTTATTAGTTCAGTTTCCACTCTGGAGAGTTGACCATGGATATCTTTGAGGACACCGGATGTGTACTTATACATGTGCCCACAGAGTAGCGACACTGCTCACAGCCCCCCTATTTAAATCAAAGTATTGAACTATGGCTTCTCTTATTGTATTAGTGTGTAGCAGGTCAAGCAGCGCCTCTGATCTGAAATGCCAGCTAAACTGGCGGGGGACGCTCAACGGAAAATGTAAGGTGGGCCTAACCGGGTTGTGATCATTAGAGCGTTCGAGGCATCGCGAAGGTCGGCCTAACCGGGTTTCGATCAGAGAGCATTCGGGGCATCGCGTCTATCATATAAACCCATGCATTCACTTCATCACTCACCAGCCAATAGTCTAACCTCGACCAACTGCCATGCTCTGTAGATGCGTGCGTGCCTTCCAATCTGTCTGTATTGCGGAGCCTCCATGTGTCCACAAGTCCTAGTTCAGCCATCCCGTTGCTTATGACCAGAGCTGTCTTGGGTGATTGTCCTCCCTGCTTACTCGATTTATCTTTACTGGGGTCCAAATGAGTGTTCAGGTCACTGCCCCATATAATTTCTGCTTCAGGCTACTCTCTTAGAACGTTAAAAATACCCTCAAAGAGCACAGGCGTGTCAGTGTTCGGTCCGTACACATTCTCTATAGTGAAAAGGAAACCAGATAGTTTCCCATGTATAATAGCATAGCACCGCCCATCGTCTGTGTAGGTTTTGATAACAGTAAACGGGTGACCTCTTTTTATCAGTGTAATTACCCCACTTGCATATGATGAGTACGAGGACGTCAATCGGTACCCGGCCCATCGTGAACCCACCCTGGCCTCGGTCTGTCTTGTCAGATGTGACTCCTGGAGAAGAGCGACCTTGACATTATGTCTGTCCTGATAAGCTAGTACTTTTCTGATTTTCTTTGGAGAATTTAATCCGCGGACATTCCATGTCATGCATGTAATTTTTTTTTTCTAGTATTACCATGTGATTTTTGCAACAGTATACCAAGAGTGCCTGTATCCATGAGTTCCAGTTGGTCACATAAACAATTCTATACTTTCCTGCCTCCCACATCCTCCCCCAACCAACTTCAGCACCCCCAAGTTTGTTAAAGCCATCCCAAGAACAGAAAAACTAACCCCCAATGCAAAACATAGTCGCAGTTAAATGCGGGGTACACCCACGGGGGAATGCCGGATCACATTGAGCCTCACAGATGAGAAGGGAGGTGGCTGAACATACTTAGAGAGATCTCCCTCAGTTTTTAAATCTCTAAGCAAAGAGGGATACACACGTCAAATCTTTTAGCAGTAGCATCACATAATACGTACAGTACAGTAATGTAACAGGCGGCTCGGCAAGGGAAACAAGATGAATTCTGAGTGGGTCTCCCCTCCACCTGTACCCTGAAATCAACCATGTCTCATACCACTTGGGTCATCTCAATACAGAGCCAAAAGATTTAGCAAATACATCACCGCTTATAGTTCAACAGCGTTCAGTCCTCTTCATCTAATGTGTCAGACATATCTTGAGCCTTTCGTTTAATGCTCTTCGCATACTCCTTAGCTGATTGAGGATTTGTAAATATTTTAGTTTTGCCTGCCACACCAATGCATAGACGAGCCGGCTACAGCATGGCACATGGGATGTTTTCCGCCATCAGCAGCTTCTTCATACCTTGGTATTCTCTTCTTGCCGCTTGAACCGCAACTGTGAAATCCGGATAGAAAGTCAAATTATTGCCTTGGTGAGTTATGGTACCTTTGTCACGGGCCATACTAATTCAGGGGACGGGCAATAATCGGTCTTGGCGGGCCGCCCAGGCGAGGGTGAGTCGCCAGCGAACGGTGGGCTCTCTCAACTATCAGCACCTGGGAGAGGTGCTCTGACCCAAAGATGTCATGCAACATTGCCTCCACGTATGTTTCCGGTCTCCCAGTGTTGGTTGACTCCGGCAGGCTAGTAATTCTTATATTATTACGCCGAGACCTGTCTTCCAAGTATTCATTTTTGCCTGTATGACGGCGACATAGTGGCCCCAGGCCAGCCCGATCGCAGCACTGCACGTACAAAGCCAATAGAATAAGGCCGCGCACGAAGGCTTCCTTGACCAGGGCCTCCCATGCAGCTCAGCCCCCGTGCAGTGGGCCTCTCCGAGAGGTGACAGTGCCCCTGCGGACACCCGCCCGTGTCTTCAGTTCAGCTTGGCCCACTTATCTCACGGCCTGGAGTGCCCGGGCACATCAGGAATGCTCGACGGCAGTCACACAGTGATCAGCAGGGGGGGGGGAAGGGCCACAACTCCGGACGATGCCAGTCCCTGCGTTGAATCGCCAGCCATACACTCACCGCAAGCCTCGCCTGGCTCTAGAGTCAGCAATCAAGCCAGACATCACATGTGGGCCCCCGTTTCTCAGTCAGCGGGCTCCATGCTTCACAGGCGGCAGTGTGTCACTCGGGCGCGATAGATGTCTTCAACAGCCTACACGGCCAACGTGTTGGGCATGAAGGCCGCCAGCACGTTAGGTCGCCGTTTGAGGCAGTCAGGGCAACTCACCACCCACAAACAACCTCCAAGCCAGCCGCTTCGGTTCTGCAGCGTCTCCCTCTTTTTTTAGGCTCTGGATTGCACTGGGAGACCAGGACTATTAGCCGATCATTGGTTCAGTTGGCAGAGCTGCACTACTGTGCAGCCATCTTGCCGAGTGCTCTCTAGCGCCCCCCCCCCAGTTTGCTTATTTTTGTATTCCTTTAATTCTTGAATTCATGCTGTACAGGATCTGCTTTGATTCTGTACAGCTTGTTCCAATTATCTCTCTCCTGCCTCCTGATTCATCTCTCTCCCTTTTGTCTTACCCTCTCTTAGTACCTCTCATTCATCTGCCTCTTCTCACCAGTCTTTAGTTGTCTCACCCACTTCCTTCACTCGTCCCTCCTGCATCACCCTCACTTACAGCTTCTCTGCTCGTCTGCCTTTGCTGCCCTCTCACCTCCAGCCCCTTCACAGCCTCTCCTCTCTCATCCACGCCTTCAGTACACCTTAATCAGACCCTTCTGTCACCCTTTCACCATCCACCTCCTAATCCCTATCTCAGCATCCCTCTCTCCACCCCAACTCAGTACCCCTCACCGTATTTTTCTGCTAGTGATTTACCATCCTTGTTGTAACCCCTCAATTAGTCCCTTTCTTCACCCTTCATCTTACTGTTCTGTTAGTGGCTCACCCTCCTTACTGTGACCTCCAACCATTTTTCACTGATCACTCAACATACATTTGCTACAGCTCACCATTGGGGCTTGTAAACCTCACTAACAGCCCCTCCCTACACCTTCGTTTCCTGATCCTGTCCACACTCCCAGACTCACCCACTGTTTCCCAAACCTCACTTCAGAACTACTCCCTAATCACTGTTTACCCAAGTGTAGCCCATCTCCCCACCCCTCTTCTGTTGCTGCCCCTCTGCTTATCCCTGTTTAAGCATGTCCTTTCCTTACCACTCAACCCTTTCCATGTACTCCCAATGCCTTCCATTGCCCTCATATTGCCTCTCCTTCCTGGCACTCATTACAAGGGGCACAATTTCAAACTGGGTGGAATTACGCTCTTTTCTCAACTCTCTTCTACTTCCCTTGCTGCTGACATCTTTCCATCCCTTATTCTGCTCTTCTAATCTCGCCGACTGCTGTTCCCTCTCTACCTCCCGCCGCTCTTCCCTCTGATTGACACTCTCCCCTTTTTCACTCATTCCATTGACATTCTTCCCACCTTCAGCCCCCCTATCACCGCCTTGCTGTTACCCCCGTTCATGCACATCTCTGCAGTGTGTCTGTGCGTGTGTGTACGTGTCTGAAACGATTTATCTCAGTGTACACTGGCATGCGAGGACGTGTGTGTGTGTGCCTGACGACGTGTGTGCATGCGAGTATATCTGTATACTTGTGCTGAGAACCCATCTGTATGTGTGTGCGTTGAAAAGTGTGTATGCATTCAAAGAGAGGCGTGTGTGTATATTCTAAGTTATGTGTAAGAGTGTATGTTAACCGATCTACTTGTATCCATTCAAGAATCCATCTGTATGTGTTTTTGTGTATAAGAAGGCATTTTTTGTGGTGGTGTTATCTGCATGTGTGTTTTTGTGTATGCATGCAAAGATTTCGTTGAGTGTTTTGATTTGAATGTAAGAATGTATTTTTTGTTTTATGTGTGTGTATCAGTCTGCATGCCCGTGTGTGTGTCTGTGTGTAGCACACATGGCAGTTCATAAGTTTAATTATGTTGTTTCATCTATTTTTGTGTAGCATACATCTGCCTTCGGTACTGCATGTAAAGTTGTGGCCTGTCTTGACTGTCCATTTCTCCAAAGCTTCTGCATACTGTGTAGACCATGGTCGATTTTGTGCCAATAGCTGTGTCTAATGCGGTGTGCATTTTATCAGGTCCTTTAGTCTGGGGCAGAAACTGAAAGCCATAAGTTGTCCATTGTGTGAGGAGCTTTCGTGGTTGCAACTTGTATAGGAGGAATAGCATATCACTCAGCGACCCCACAATTATTATTACCACTTGATAAATACTGTTGATGACACTATGGGCATCATTTCGATTCAACTGAGCTGTAACCTCCTTAGGAGTGAAGAAAACACCAGGCTTGCAGCGTCAGAGCCTCTGCTGGCTCTGTCTGCACACACATCTGACTTGGTGGCCTATCAGCCACTGAGCCACCAGGTCACTGTGATGGTCACCTCTCCCTACTTCCGACCAGCTCTACATTTCCATGTCCTGGACATTAAAGGAATGGCGGTCCAGGGAATCGAATCCAGTGGGGACTCAATACATTGGGGCCTTTTTTTATTTCAAGAAACAAACTCATACTTTGGGAGCTTGTTTCTTGAAAACAATATTTTCTAAGTTGATGCAACAAACATGGCTGCTGCTCAGCAATGTTCCGTGCCTTCATTGGTTCTACTGAAGGCATACAGGTCCTCCACCATAGGCGCAGAGGCCAAACCCTCCAATGACCGGATTGGGGATTGAACTGCCTGCGTGGGTCTAAATGGCACTTTCATTTTCATGCATCATATTAAGGAGCTCATTTATGAGTCCTTGCATCACTTTTGCGCCGCCGGTGCGTCACTTTTTGTGACGCATCAGCGGCGTAAAAACTGGACCTTGTTTCACCATATTTACAAAGTGACGCATCTAGGTAGATGCGTCACTTTGTAAACCCCTGCGCTACATTATACCTGCGTCAGGTATAATGTATGCAGGGTGGGCGTTCCTACGTAAGTAAGCATCGTAGAAGTAACGCCACTTCTAGGGTGCAAATGCGTCAATATCTTGCGCCTGCCTCACAGCAGGCATAAGACTGACGCAGGCCCTTTCACTTTTGTGACACACTCCAGCAATGCGTCACTTTTGCGCCTACAAATACGTCAGAAATACTGACGTATCTGTGACTCCTTGCGACATGATGCGTCATACTGTAAACATGACGCATCATTGGAGTCGCAGGGAGGGCGCAGTGAAAAGTGACGCATCTCTGTTTTCACGCAGGGATGCGTCACTTTTCATAAATGCGGCCCTATGTTTCCAAAATGAAAAATATCACCACATCATTATATATTGCTGTCTACGCATCCTGCTATGGACTATCTATTCTGTGCAGATTTTACCCCTATCTATCCACCATACCACTTAATTCCACTACACAATTCCACACCACACACAGTTCCACAACTAACAATTCCAATCCAACCCACATAATTCCACTCCACAACACATGCATCCACTCCACTCCAAACAAAAACAGATAGGTAGAAGACATTATCATTTACAATGTCAGTAGCTCTAACTCTCTGAGACCTATTGGCATTGCCAATGCTTGTAGTGGCAGTGACCTTTCAGGAATTCTATCTCATTCCAAGTGGTCAGTCTGCCAGCTATCTTTATATTGCTCCTGAGTGCCATTCTGATCCTGTCGGGAATATCACAATAAATACATTATAGTTCAGATATTTGTTAAAAAAAAGATGAATATTAGTCCTGAAAGGGACTGGGTGTCCTCTGTCTTTGGTTTAAATTGCGATCAGCATATTTTATCAGCATATCCTGGCATGTTGTCTGGTCATACACACACAATAGATCCCAGAAAATGTTTCCCCAACTCAGCAAACAAAAAGGAACCGCTAAATGAAGAAAAGAAAAGAGGAAGGGACACCAAATGTGAACATGTCCAGCTTTGGGGCCAGTGAAATGGTGGAATTTCTTACAAACATGGCACAACTCAATGCTGCAGATTTGATAAATTGCTGCACAGCAAAGCAACCAACGTTGCTGCTCTTCGTTCTTGTACAAAGGGGAAAACAGTGCTGTGCATCGTCTACAAAGATAGGGTGCTGCTGCTGTCATCCCCAGGGTTGGTGGTCAAACAAGTCACCTAGCATCAGACACACAGATTTGCACCACAGTTTAAAGTTGTGAGTGATGTCTAGAATATATTTTGTACCTGAAGGGTAACTGTTCAGAACAAAATATTATGCTTAAACATACTTTACAACTTTCCCCACACTATATTTTTGCTGTATAGTGCAGTGCACATGCACTGCTAAGAGAAGAAAAAACATTTCAACTTTTTAGTGCCTGCCTCAAAGAGACAGTATGTTTGGCATAGAGCCATGTCTACCATTGTTAATAGATAGGGCTTTGCATCAAAATCCATAGGAGGTAGTGTGAGAGCACCCATGTACCACCCAAGAGATGTTCTCTTGACGCAAAGTAGTGCAGAGCCAAGCACTATTTGTGATACATTATATACTACTTTTCAGTTCTGTGCTGGAACATCAATTTATCAACACTGCGCTGGTTTGTGTCCATTTTTTTGAGTTTGCACCTGTGCATGGTGTTGATAAATCAGCCCCCATGGGTCGCGAACAGGAAAGTCAATCAGCCAATGGCCCAGAAAGTCATTGAATGACACCAGCAGCTAATGTTTGAGCTTAAAATAGAACTGATGACACCAGGATACCTCTCCCTGCGTAGGTTACATGAGCTCTGTGAGAGCTAAGGCGGACTCTTGAAGATCTGAATGAAATATCTACTAAAACCTTGTGCGGAGGAATGGAGGGGAAGCAGGAGTCCAGTCTCTCAGCTGCCATCACCTTTGTGTAACAGTTACAGAAACCATCAACAGAGCAATCTAAGTAACAGATTTAATAAACAATGACTGGGACCGTGCAAGGGCTCGGACCTGTGCAGGGAATTTGCTCTGCTGTCCCCATCCAATGTACATTAAGATAAAAGTTGTTTACAAACCGCATAGGCACATGTCCTTTAATTGTGGCTTTTTTCCTTCATTTGATCTGAAGCATTTTATTGTTTTTTTATTAGCATTCTTTATCATTTTTTCTTTTAGTCTTCCTTGTGTGCATAAATTGTGTCTTCTATAAATTAAAGCCAATAGTGCATTTTTTGGCACAAATAAGCATCACGTTTCCTATTAAAACTACAAATAATGCTACACCTATTCTTCTGGCCTACTAAGAAGCTCCTATACCATTCTATTAAAACGTTTACATTAAAAAATCTTATTGCAAGCATGTGCTCAACACATGTAGGAGCTGTCATCTTTCTCATTGTTTTTATATTATATTTGCGCATTTTCTTGCAATGAAAAATTAAAATCAAAATGTAACCATTGCATCAGCTTGCCAAGACCAGATCAAGTGGCTTTGCCAACGCTGGTTTATTATAACCTTGTATTCCAAAGAATCATATGTGCCTAAAGTATTGTAAGGAAATTATGGTTTGATGACTTGGGATGGTGTCGTTTTTGTCATTGTAGTGTTATTTACTGGAGTGTGTTTGGCAAATTGATTTGTTTAGGCTGCCTTCATGCATTTAGGATAAGCTTGAACCTAGGTTTCTGCTATGCAAATGAGTTATTGTTAAGGAGTTTCAGCAGCTGCTTGGACTGGGGGTGAGTGTTTGATTTGCTCAAGCGCTCCGTCCATCATCCCCTTTGGTATTGCTTTGTTTGCCCTAAATTGGCAGGGTATGCCCAGACGTGGGTCCCTTGCTCACTTTGCCACTGGATTCAAGATAGCCTGGCTGATGAGGGTTATGACCCCGAAACCGGTCCCAGGATGCTTGTTTCCGGTCCAGGAAAGACATGGCTTGGCAGTTCGGGCTGGACTGTTCCCATGAGGCGCAGGGTCAGATTGATTTGCATATGGCCATGTCTGAACTGGGGTGGTGGAGTGAGCTAAAGAATAATGATGGATTAAACCCAGATCAGTTGACTGGGGGTGAGTGTTTGATTTGCTCGAGCGCTCCGTCCATCATCCCCTTTGGTATCGTTTTGGGCAGAGGCACTTGAAGCTAGGTGGTTGTCATGAGCAGCAACTGGAAAAGTTGAATTCATGTTTTTTGCCTGAGCTTTGATCGAGATAGGAGGGCATGTTTGTGCCAGAGATTTGTGCTGTTCAGTTCCAATATCAGTTATGCCTCATATATGGAAGGGTAATTTGAATCATAGTTTATTCCATAGGTTACTTTCCGTGATATTTAAACAAATGCTGATGAGAGACAGATGGGTGTAATCAATAACTTTTTGGGGGTTTTTAATAATGTCCAAGATGGTTGTCAAGATGTGCAGGTTAATATAAGATGGCCGCTGGATCATTCCATTACAATTGCCATGAATACTTGGGTGCAGTTGTCATGCTTGATTTGAATATTCGGTTGTCTTGGGAAGCATGCTTCGTTCCCAAAATGGCCCCCTCCTATTCTGATATTTAAAATGCGCATTTTAGAATGTAAATCTGGATTTTCGAACTGCCTAAAACAACACATGCAAGCTATTACCTTTGCCTGGCTGGAATTTGTACCTGTATTTTGTTCGTGAAATGGCTTATCATACAACCTAGTGATTCACAGAACATCAATGCAACAGAAAAGGTCGTATCTCGTGTCTAAAGTGACTACTTAGGGAGAATTTGTATGCTTCAGGTGAAACGGGATTAACCAAGTGGGTTACTTTCATTTTGCATTATTTTATTAATTTGGTACCAGTTCAGATTTCAGGAGCAATGTAAGTTCCATATTATACTAAAAATTGCAAAAGGTATCTCTTATGCTGCCCTGTGCATAGGATTACTTTTAATTAATGGACACATCTTTGGAATCCCATCAGATGCATGTCAAGCTGGCAGCTTTAATGGCCGCCAGTGACAGCACAAAGTTGTAACGGTAGACATTTACAAGGGAAACGATTTACAATTCTTTGCAAAATGGAGGCCATGAATGCCTTAATTTTCGATAAAAATCTGTGCCTAATACACTCTGACATCTGCCGCCTCCCCTAAATTCCTGAAATGCTACATTGCGGCTCGCCGTAATTGGCTGTTCTGTATCTAGAGCCCACCACGCAGCAGAAGCAGGAGGCGCTATTGGCGTCATGTGACTGGTCGATTGTCTTTATAGCCACATTGTACAAAATCGCCACATTCAGCAGATGACAAGGGAAAGCAATCACTCTTAAGATGATGGAATAATTGCGCGCTCTCTCCTCTCCGATACAAAAAAGCTTTAAAAAAAAAAGACTTTGATTTAACTTAATTTGCGAATACCTCAATTTGTCAACACGTCCTTAGACAGCGCCGAATAACTGATGAAAGTAATGTGTTTTTTATGCCGCCATCCACACGTCTCCCTCCTGTTAAAACTCCAATGATAATTTACATTTTTTTTTCTTTCGGTAAAGAAAAATCTATAGCGGCTGCACTGCATGGATAGTGTTCTCTAACTTAAAAAAAAGATGGTCTTATATTTCATATAATTTTAAAGTTGCGATTATGGAGGCCTACCTTAACAATGGTATTTATCTGCAGTGATAGGCAAGACAGAGTCGTTAACTACCACTTGACTGTGCAGAATTATTAAATATATGTAAATAAATCCTAGAACAGAAATAACCGCCCTATGTGCACAAAAGAGAAGCAATGAGGGGCTTATTTATGAGAGCCGTGCGTCACTTTTGCACCACGTAAAGTGGTACTTGTTTGACGCAGGGCTCTCATAAAGACTTGTGAAGTCACGCAAAGCCACTCTGCGGGGCTTTGAGTGGCCCCATAAATCATGAGTAAGACGACACAAAGCAAATTGCTGTGTCGCCTTACTCTGCGCCAGGGAGGTGTTCCATCTCCGTTGCGGTAGGTTTTCCCAAGCAGAACCCATGGAATTTGATGCTGCCCAGATTTACAAACTAATACATACATGGGGAAGCACCAAATTCGTACGCCTCCTAAGGCAGCACACATAGGGGCATATTCACAAGGACTTATCTCTGAATTATCTCCACCTTAACGCATCAAAAGTGGAGATAAATCTAACACCCCATTCTCAAGCTGGTGCAAACTGCAGACATCGTCAGTATTCCCGCGATAACTGCCCGTAAATTCATCTCCACGGTAGACACCACCAACTAACCCTAATGAAATGCAGAGTAGGTGTTCCCATGCAAAAACATACGAAAAAACCACAACACCACTTTCACAACGAAATGCCTGATCCGCGATGCAAGTCAAAACCACGCGATAAGCCGCGGTAGCCGCAGGCATATAACACCTGCCTTTTGCTTGTGTTAAGCAGGACGACTACCTGCAGTACGAAAGGAAGCCCAGCCAAGAGCCACACCGGAAGACCCACAGATGCCATGGAGACAATAATCATGCAGCACCAATACCCATGAGGGCCACAACACCCACCGCAACCACCCCCCAGGCCTGCCACCACCTCTAAGACCCATCCCGCCCCCCCAGGGAACACCACAGAGGCAGCGTACACAAGTGTGTGTGGGGGCTCGTGGGAGGGAGGAGCAGCTGTGTGGCAACATAACACACAGTGAGGCCGCTCATGTGCCCCGTGCTGGGCATATCATCCATGATTCCCAAGTTTTCAGACATCCCACCACACCCACGACAGGCCTCTGTCCATCTCCTGTAGGCATGTAGATGGTGAAGTCACTGTAGGGATGAAAGGTCCTTTGCCTGAACTAACAGGCGGTACCACATCTGCATCTCCGAGCAGGAACTTGCATGTGGCCATCACCTCCTGACAGATACAACAGCATTTGCTTGCGACTCCTACACTACGCACTGCCCGACGTGAGCCCGTGTACACATCCCACACGCAGACGTCCTTGGTTGGAGTTAGCATGCGTGAAATGGCCTTCACACGTACTCCCACCCTGCCCGGGCCTGCACCCGTTGCACACAGATACTGCTCATTGCACCGAGCTGTGCCATTCCATCCACAGGACTTGCGGAGGGATTGGACCAGAGGATGAGGGTTTCCGTCTTGTCTGTGTTCAGTTTGAGGCGGCTGTCCTCCATCCAGTCAGCAACGGCCTTCATTCCCTGGTGGAAGTTGGATTTGGCAGTGCGGGGGTCCTTGGTGAGGGAGAGGATCAGCTGAGTGTCGTCGGCGTAGGAGATTATGTTGAGGTCCTGCTGTCAGACGATGCATGCTAGTGGAGCCATGTAGACGTTGAACAGCGTCGGGCTGAGGGAAGATCCTTGAGGGACGCCACAAATGATCTCGGAGGCATGGTCGGAACGGGAGGAGGCGGACTTTCTGAGTTCTGCTGGAGAGGAAGGAGGTGGTCCAGTCCAGGGCCTTGTCTCGGATCCCTGCGTCATGGAGGCGTGTGCGTAGTGTGTGATGGCAGACGGTGTCGAAGGCGGCGGAGAGGTCCAGGAGGATGAGGGCCGCCGTCTCGCCGTTGTCTAGCAGGATCCTGATATCGTCTGTGGCGGCGATGAGGGCGGTCTCGGTGCTGTGGTTGCTGCGGAAACCTGATTGGGACGGGTCCAGGATGTTGTTGTCTTTGAGGTGACGGGTGAGCTGGGTGTTTACTATCTTCTCGGTGACCTTTGCGGGGAACGGAAGCAGGGAGATGGGACGGAAGTTCTTGAGGTCGCTTGGATCTGCCTTAGGTTTCTTCAGTAGGGCGTTGATCTCTGCGTGTTTCCAGTTCTCAGGGAAGGTGGCGGTCTCGAAGGAGAGGTTGATGATTTTGTGCACGTGGGGTGCGAAGGAATTGCTGGCTTTGTTGAAGATGTGGTGCGGGAGAGGGTCGGATGGGGAACCAGAGTGGATTGTTCCCATGGTCTTGATTGTGTCCTCGATGCTCACGTTGGCCCAGGTTGTCAAGGTGTCGTGGGCAGTGGGGTGCGGTGGGTTCGGTGCGGTGTGGTCGGCAGTGGTCATCCGGGGTCTGAAGCTGTCATGGATATCGTTGATTTTCCGGTTAAAGAAGGTGGCGAGGGAGTCGCACAGGGCTTGCGATGGTGGGATGTCATTGGCGTTGGAGCTGGGGTTGGAGAGTTCCTTCATGATGGTGAAGAGCTCCTTGCTTTTGTGTGCGTTGTTGTCAAGGCGGTTTGTGAAGGAGGTTCTTTTGGCGGTCCTGATGAGGTGGTGGTGGTTGTTGCGGATGGCGTCTTTGTGGGCAGTGCGGCTGTCTGGTGTCTTGTCGCTGTGCCATATGTTTTCCAGTTTCCGACAGGTGCGTTTTGAGTCGAGGAGTTCTGGGGTGAACCAGCTGACTCTTCTGCTGGTGTCTCTGCTGGTGGGGTTTTTCAGCGGGGTGATGGTGTTGGTCGCAGTCGTTCATCCAGCGTTCGAGGGTGAGTGCACCTTCATCTGGGTTGGTGGGGTTCGTCGGAGGGTTGAGTGCGAGGCTTGTCTGTAGTTGTTCTTGGGTGACTTTGCCCCAGCAGCGGCGGGGGGTCTGTAGTGTGTGGTGGTGTGTGAGGGATTTTCAGAAGGAGAAGTGGATGCAGTGGTGGTCTGTCCAGGTGAGTTCAGAGGCGTGGCTGAAGGTGACGTGGGGGCTTGAGGAAAAGATGGCATCTAGCGTGTGGTCGGCGCTGTGGGTCGGAGCCGTGACGAGCTGTTTCAGTCCGAGGTTGGCGAGATTGTCGATCAGGGTGGAGGAGTTGCTGTCGTTGTTGTTCTCCAGGTGAAAGTTCAGGTCTCTGAGGAGGATGTAGTCGGTGGAGGCCAGCGCGTGCGTGCTGATGAGGTCGGCGATGGAGTCGCAGAATTGAGGCCGGGGTCCTGGTGGTCTGTAGATGAGGGTGCCTCTTAGGGTGGTCTTGGGGTCCATGTGGATCTGGAAGTGCATGTGTTCGGCGGTGCTGAGGGTGACGTTGGTGTTTGTTGATACCCTGATGGTGTTTTTGTGGACGATGGCGATTCCTCCTCCGGCCTTGTTGGTGCGGTCTCTGCGGGTGATTTGAACCCGTCTGGGATGGCTATGGCGATGTCTGGCGAGGAGGATTCGTTCATCTAGGTCTCAGTCAGGAAGGCAACGTCCGGTGATGCGGTGTCGAGTAGGTCCCAGAGTTCGACGGCGTGTTTGTGTGCGGAGCGGGTGTTGATCAGGATGCATCTAAGCTGGTTGGGTTCCGGCGTGGCAGGCGTCTTGACGCTTTCGAGGCAGGAGAAACTGCAGTTCTGGCAGGTGAAGGGGCCGTGGGTGTGCCTCGGGGCGGCCTTGCAACAGGTGTGAGTTCTTCCTGGGTTGAGAGCGACGAGGGTGCTGGCGTCGTAACGGAGGCGGTCTTCATGGCTGGTGTGGGGGCCAGGGGTTCTGGCGCTGGGCGCGGTCCAGGCGTGGACGGGCGCAGACGGGCTTGCCTTAGGCGTGCCTTCGGCATTTGCCATTCCGGACACATGCTCGACTCCAGTCATGTGGACCTGTACCGTGCACGTCTGCTGTATGTACTGGGGGCACTGCCGTTGTCAGTGCTGTGGATCAGTTTCCGGTTGCGCTTCCGCCTTGCCAACGTCACCTGCATTCAGCCTGTGTTGCATTGTTGCTCGTGCACATTCGAGTGGTCCATGGATGTCTGCCTCTCCAACGTAACAGTAGCTGACCTGGATTACGACATGTGTGTGCTCCCCCCTGTTGGCCCACGGCCAGGAGTGTCACTGTGATGCTCGTCTATGGCATACATGGATGTTTGGCATGCAGGCTGGAGACTGGACCTGGGAGATTGCACGAGTGGCCGTGTGCAGTGAGCCACTACCAGATTGGGCTTTGGTGCACATTGGGTTCAGTGGTTGGATTCAGCACATCTGTCTGGGTCAGCTGATGGATTACGTCGATGACATGTCCAATGTGGTGGACAACGATCGCTCATTGGAGATGTTGGCCTATGCAGCTGCAGTCGCGTTCATGGACGAGTGACAAGGTACCTGCTGCCACAACTGGATGTGACCCATTGCACGTGTCCCGAAGCCTGGTTGCATGTTGGGAATCTGGTCACATGGCCCAAGACGACAGTGGATTTGGCTGCATTGGCCTGGACTCATGATCCAGGCGTGGACAACCAGCACGGGTTGGCACTGACTTGTGTTGGTGATGGACTCCCCCGAGGTGGACATGGCCGCTTTCTTATGTTCCTCATGCAGACATGCTGCAGCATTGGTCTGCATATCGTGGCACCTCTCTTGGCCGTACTGACACGCACTTGTTGATAAAGTTTTCGCACTTTCACTTGTCTCCAACTGAGTTGTGTCTTGATTTGTATGCCAATGTGTATGTCACGGACTCTCTGGCTCCCTGCCGTAAGTGCATTGCCACCCCATCAGGACTGTGAGTTTGTACTTGTGCATTATCATGTCCCTGTTTCGTGCTTAGCCAGATGCGGATGGCCGTTTCCCGGCCACAGGCGGGTGCACTTGTGTCCTGTGTAGGTTGTGCAGATTTTGGTGTTTGTACAGCATTGTGTTCGATGTTAGGGTGCTCTGCTTCCAATGTGTGTGTGCTGCATTGTGTGTTAGATGTCCCTTCAGCTCTGATTTGGCTCACCCTTTTCCCTTTCAGGCAGTGTGGTTTTCACTTCTGTGCTTGTTCAGTGGCGTGATTTTGCCGGGTTGTGTGACTTGTGATCCTGGTTGGTGTTTTTACTCTTGGGCATGGTTTGTCTGCAGTTGTGCTGTGCTTAATTGTGCATGAGTGCCGTTGTGCTCATCTCCCCCCGTCCCCCCAGTCCCTGCTTGTTCCTCTCCCTGTTGCTGTTGTGTCTGTTGTTTTGGGCAGTTTGCGGTCCCCGAGTCCTGCCACCATCTCCAGACTGATGTGGTTGACACCATTTCCTCCATGTCAACCAGCTCCTGATGTGGCGCTGGACTCCCACCTCCGGTGTGCATTGCTGCCTTCTTGTTGTTGGCTTGTTTCTGCTTGATTGTGCCTTTCACATTATTCCGGAGCTTCTGGTTTTCTTCCATTATCCTCCTCCGCTCTCCGGCGGCATTCACCTTGTCCGAGATGGCCTGCCATATACAATGTTTTGTTGCCAATGGGTCTTGTGGGGTTGTCTGATGGCTCGGGTTGCCTCCATTGTGCTTGGCTGTTGAGTTCTGTTTGGTTTGTCTTTTTTTTCAGGATTTTATTATGCTTATTTCAGCCTTCTGTGTGTATCACGGGCCTGGTGGTGCTTATCCCTGCTTTCCTCATGGTGAATGGGCTCATTGCATGTTTTTCCGTGTTGTGGTTTTGTGTTTTTATCTCCGTCGAGGTGGTTGTATCGCGGACATTGTCCGCGGTGTCGGCAGACTATCTCATGGTACCGCCTTGTTGTGAATTCCACGCTGACACAGTGTTATTTTCCCGTGATAGGCTGCGATGTGTGAAGTTGCGTTGACATTTTTTGGTGATGTTTATCACACGTTCTTGTGAATATACCCATAGAAAGAGGAAAACGCCTCATAGGATTGCTTTTGTACAGGAAGGTGCCCCTTCCTGCACAAAAACAATCCTGCATGCAATGGAGACACCATTGCACCATGGTGCAAGGGTGGCTACACCAAAACGTTGACAATTACACCGATTTCATGGATCATTGTATCAAAGGCAACGTTTTCTGCAGAATTTAATTACATTGCCTTGAAATTATCTGGAAAAGGTGTTCACAATTGTAACAAAGAAGGATATATATAACTGTAACTTTTGGTTGCTTTGTGTTTTTGTATGATCTAGTACCCTTTTTATTCTTGACATTTGATTAATATAAAATTCAACCTTTGAATATACACACCTGTGTGATAAATCTTTCTTTTACACTTTGTTTATATGTAAATAATTGAAATTTGGTTTTGGAAATTTGAATTGCAAGCTACTTTGATAGAGCTTGCTAACATTGAATGCAGTAATTACACAAATATTTAATCCAACAAATACCTTGTAAGCTCATTTACTCGCCAATATTTGTTTGCCCAAGCCGTCAAGGGTTAATTGGGTTTTCCATTTACTTTTAATAATATACATTGGCGCTAGGCTGCCAAAATGATGCCAGCGCAGGCAGAAGCAACAGGAATGCACCATATTGCTTAAATATTGTGCATTCCTGCCCGTTCAGTTTGGTGTGGGACAGCGAAGCAAGCTTCCTTGCGCTGCTGCCCTATGCTAAAATGCCATAAATGAGGCCCTAAGTTTCTTGAATCTTACATTTACGGGCCATGTGACATATGGAGCAGCAAAAGTTTGGCTCCATTCTTACACGTGATAAATACGCAATATTTATGTTCAGTTGGTACTACATACTTGTGTGTCCTAACATTATTAATGTAAAGTGTTGCACTTGACATCACTATTCAAGTGAATTCACTGTAGAATTAGAGACTCATGTATACACTGTGTGCATCATTGTGTTAAATGATATATACTTAGAAATCTAATGAAAACCATTCTCACACTTTTAAAATGTATTTACTTTAGAAACATGAAGACTCATGTAATGTGTGCACTAATGTTTCATATTTTCATTTGTGTAATTAGTCATATGTATATACATGCAATCAAGTTATTTCATCTGTACGCAATGTATGGATCTAATGTACTGTCAGTCTTCATTAAATTGTGGTGGAATGTGCACATGTATATTAAATGTGCAATATTGATTTAATACTTTAACTTGCCATAACTAGGCCGTATTTCCTTCTTCATGAAATTATGTTTTCCATTTTCTGCCTGTGTGTCTTTTCCATTCAGGTACATTCGCATGTTTTGTTACTTTGAGAATAGACATAACAGTGTATTAGCGATAGAGAGAACCTGAGAAGGAGACCCTGACAAGGAACATGGAGAGACAGACCGTTAACTGAAAGTTTCCATTCAGCGCTGGTGGAAAGGCTCACAGGTGACTGAGCCCAATACTGTTCCCATATCTGGCCTGGGAGGAATGATTTATGTTTCAACTCATAATGTGAGAATGGAAAGGACAATGGAGCCCCTGATGATGCCAATAGAGGGATGTTGCTTTGGAGGTTCTGGTGGAAATAAGTGGAGTTCACACTGTCTGAGAATATGTCACTTTCCTTTGGGTTTTGAATGGCTTAGACCTCTATGCTTATCCCATTGGCTCTTGCTGAGTGTGGCTTTGGTTAACACTCATTTCCCTGTCCCAAGAAGACTCTTGACCGAGCTTCTGAAATGCTGACACCACCCCGCACTTTCCCGCATTTTCCTATTGTTTTCTGCGTTTCCCTGATTTTTATAGCCTTTTAGAGTTTTAAACCATCCTCTTTAGTTTAATAAAGATGATTTTCGACTTCACCCATGTATAGAAGAGAGTATCAGAAACTATTCTCTGAGCATCAAATGTTGTTATTGATCTTTTGTATTGCTGTGACTGAACTTCTCGTCTGCAGTATAATGGAATGCATGAACTTCTTTAGGAGGTTGGGTTACCCAGTTTTTATTCTGTATCTTTGCAGCTTGGTATTGCAATTTAGTTCCCTTAACCTGACTGTTAACTTGTAATACACCTTCTTAACTATAGTCACTGATTCCTTGTCCTTATTGTGCAGCCAAATGGGTTGCACTGGTAATTAAATTGATTGATCAAATGTTAATTCCCTTTACTCCTCATTTCGACTGAAAAAGGTCCTACGGATAGTAATGGTAAGTTGGTTGGTCCAGCGCTGCATCCCATACGATCGTCACCCATGTGTAATCTGAAGACATGGGACTTTTCACAATAGCACAGCCTTTCCACAAAGTTATTTCTCCTGAATCTGAGATACAGAGTGGAAAATCAGAACATTTGTGACTTGAGGGCTGGCTTCTCATTTATCTGTGTTTTGATGTGCAGATATGTTCAGCTTCGTATGGTTTGGGATTTTTATACAGCTTCTGTGTTTTTTAAAATGGCTTCCCGACAGTCCTCTTTATAATTTGACAGCATGCTGAAAATTTCACCACCTTGTATGTGTGTATATTTCGCTGTGAATATAAGTGGCACTGTCTGAGATAGCTAACTGCATCGAGGCTCCACTAACCCTTTGGAGGGAACGCCAATTCAAGCCTGATATGAACGGCTTAACAATTTCATTGAGAGCCAATCATGTTATCCTGTGCTTTATTACACTCGAGAGCAACCAGACCTGTTCTTGTTGTCTGACATATACATTAACGCCTCTCTCTCATAGGTCTTGCAAAAAGATAAATAATGCAGACTGCATTTTCCTTACAGTATCTCAAACTAGAAATATTTCTCTGACATGGTGCTGAGAAGGGAGGATAGGGTGCAGCCTGGGCCACTGACGCCCCCCACCACACAAACACACACACACAAGATAAGTAAAGCAACCATTTACCTGTCTAAGCCTCTTTTATTGGAAACATCATTGGTGTAATTTTGTAATAATGCATTGGATTCTGCAATCCCTTTATAAATATACATTTCTAATGATCAGCGACTAGTGAGCACTCAGCTGCCGATGTCAGAAATTGACTGTAATAAGTTATTGCTGTTGAGTTCTCACATCACAATACTTGCTGCAAGAGCCAGCAGCCAAGGTGAAAGGCAGGTCAGGTCACAGAGCAGCTCTTTAAAGCAAGGAAAATGAATGTTGCTTTCCTTTCTTATACTTTATTTTTCAAGCTTACAGGTACTAGCCGAAAGAAAATGATTATGTTTTGTATTCATTAGATAATTATAGAAAAGTTAGAATCTTTTTGCATGTTTTTACACATTCTGAGTTACTGCATCTTTTTTTTTTTAAACTGACTTGTATTGAACTGTTTTTAATATCTTTTTGCTACAAATATCTTATAGGTTTTTGAGGTGTTACATTTTGCACTAGAGGTTCTATCTTTACTCTTCATGTTTGCAAACAAGGTCTCACTTTCAAAAATTGCTACACACCAAGGTTTTAAGTTTGTTCGAAAGGTGATTGTGTGTACATGCATTATGTGGGATAAAGTACACCCTACCGTTTATGATGAGGAGATTGCAAGTCACCACGGAGTGCTATAACTTTATAAAAGAACTTTGCCTTTGGCCTTGTTCCTCTATATGTTTATGGATTTCCTCGGTGACTTGCAATATCCTTATAATTTATGGCAGGGGGTGCTTTATTCCTTATATAATGTGGACTGAGGTAAATCACCAGGAGAAGTGCAGCTATCATTTAGATGAGCGCCTAATGTTGTAAAGCTAATGGGGTATTTACATTCTTATCTTTGCCTACAATGTAATATATCAGTTAATACAAAAAATAAGTTTCAACCCACCCCATATTCCTGTACTGGCAATCCAGTTATACCTTTTACTCTTTCTTCCCCTCCCAGTCTTCAATAGGCACCATGCCTCAGTTCAAGAGGAACCACAATAGCTCTGGTGTTACCAGCTGACTCATTTGATAGTGCCTACCATCTCCCTATGCTGCATCATAATTAACTCCTCCAAAGCCTTCTTAGGGCATGTCACTCACCCAAAAATTGCATAGCATCATAATTAGCTCCTCCCAAGCCTTCTTAGGGAATGTCCTCAACCCAAAATAATGTTCACTTGTTGCCAGTCACTTAAATCAACATGTTGACTGTGACATGCATCACAATGTAGCATAACTGTTTTGTATCATCTTCATGCAGTCTGCAATGGTCAAGTTAGATTGGGCTGCCCCTGGGGATGGATGGTGAAAAGAGAGCATCCTCCTCATCACATCTATCTAAGCACTCAACTCCCCCTTGTTTACAACCCACCGGTGGGTGGGGTATTGTGATTGGCTTGTAGAATAGGACACAACTCTGACCTAAAATGACCTCAAAACCTTGCAGAATACTAAAAACTAATATCATATGCCAAAATGTTTTCCTTTATGTATGAAACCTATCAGCCAGATACAGCATCTCCTCAAATGATATATATGTCATGATCCCAATATCTGATTACCAATTCATGAAATGTGTGACAAACATGTTCCTTACACTACAAAGTCAGCACCCTGTTCAGGGCAGAATGCTTACCCACAATCCAGATTCTGATATTTCGCTGTCAGAGTTAAGGGTGACTGTTTCCGGAAGTCAGAATGTCACCACATACTGGAATATGTTGTAGGCAAGAGCCCTTGAAAAGCTGCTACGTTCTCCGGAGGAAAAAGCCAAAGGTATCTTAAAACCACCTTGTGGATGAAACTGTCACAGGGTAGACAGGATAGGAGAAAATGAGGAGTCAGTAATCCAGGCAAGGAAGTCTAAAGACCGGATCGTCAGTCTCAGACAGTCGAGGAAGCGTGGAAATGAGTGAAGGAACACAGCTTTGAAGTGGCGCACCTTCCAACCAGACTGAGTCCTTTAAATAGCAAAAGAAATAAGGAAAAAAGTGCAATCAAATACCTCATGAAAGGAAGCATAATGGACTGGAAACATCAGAAAGAAACAAAGGAGGACCCCCTGTGATGGGAAGGGAAAAGAAAGACAACTAAAACCAGAAGCGAATTACCTGCGAAGTTGCCTTAAAATGCAGCTACAAACCCTCAGGAAAATGATTGTCATTTTGGAGATGAAGAGAGAAAGAGCAGCAGCCAGGAGCCCAGAATCATGAAATGAAATGGTTCAGGGTGAGGCACTCTCCAATTCTGGAGCTGAGGGCTTCGTTCAGCATCTTCTGATACCCGGGAACCACTCAAAGTACTGGGGTTTTCAGGAGCCCAGCCAGCCAAGAAGCCACGGACGCAGCACACCTAGAACATGGGGAAATAATGTATTTTCATTATACCATTGCTCAGTTCCTCAGAAACATACCCTGCTATGTCAAGTTTGTTTCATCCTGTCGTAGAAATTATAGACTCTATTGCTTTTAATAAATCAAGTTAAAGCCTATTTTGTGTTGTGCTCAAAATATTTGGGTTCTCAGTCTCAAACTCCTTTTTTCTTTGCCAACATTCCTGTTGACTTTGCAGATAGTATCTGTTAGACCTGGCATCCATGGCATGGTTTCCCTCGACGTTCTGCCTTCTGGCCTCCTGTTTTGCTGACTTCAATTTTGCTGGCTTTAGGATTCTAGGCACTTTGCCACTGCTAACCAGTGCTAAAGTGCATATGTTCTGTACTCAAACATAGTAACATTGTCTTATTCACAAATGACATATTTAATTTACTTATATGTCCCTAGTCATGTGCACTATATGTGCCCAGGGCCTGTAAGTTAAATGCTACTAGTGGACTTGTGCCAGCCACTCAGTAGCACTATAAGCATGGCTCAGGTCTGTCTTAGCAGAGCCTTTGTGTCTAGTTTTAAACTTCTGTTTCGACCTTGCAAGTTAACCTACTTGCCAGACCCAAACCTTCCTTTATATTACATGTAAGTCACCGCTAAGGTTGGCCCTAGGTAGGCCAATGGGCAGGGTGCAGTGTATTTAAAAAGTTAGACATTTACTTTTAAGTTTTACATGTCCTGGTAGTAGGATACACTTAAAATAGTTTTTCACTACTGCAAGACCTATCTCTCAGGTAGGTTAACATTGGGATTGCCTTAAACATCTTGCAAGTGTAAATTCCAATTGGGAGCAGATGGAAATTTAGATTGTGTTGCCTCTGGACTCACAATTCAAAATCGCAACTCATGCTGAAGTCAGATTTTAAATTGTAAGTCTGAAAATGCCACTTTTGGAAAGTTGTCATTTTCTTACTTTAGCCGTGCTGTGCCTCTGCCTTTCTCTGAATACTAGTCTGGGTTGGGTGACAGCTGGGCTCTGTGCATTCCCTCTAGCAAGTCACACAAAGGGAGAAAGGTTGTGGCATTTGCATTCTGATGGCCCATCACCAGCTGATGGGCCTTCCTGAGGTAGATTGGGAGGGAGGAGCTGACACTTGCACCTGAATAGGGCTGTGCCTGTCCCCATACAAAGAGCTGCATAACCCCTGTAGTGAGTCTGGAGCCAAGGCAGGAAACACAGGGAACTTGTGAGATTTACCCACTTCAAAGGCACATTTGGGTATAAGTACTGGACCCCTGGCACCACAAATGCAGAACTTTGCTGGAAACACAGACATTCTGCCATTGTGATGCCTGCTATTGACTTCTAAATACTGTTTTTGTATGTAATCTTTAAAAATTAATATCTCAAGTTCTACTTATTGGATTATTGTCGGTGTCTTGTTTTACTCAGATAAATATTTTCTATTTTTCAAAACTGGTGTGGAGTTTTTGTGTTGTTTTCACTGTGTTAGTGTAAGTAAAGTGTGCCCACATACTTTACACATTGCCTTTTAAGTTAAGCCTGCCTGCCTGCTCTCTGCTAAGCTACCAGAGGGTGAGCACAAGTTAATTTAGGGTTTGTATCTGACTTACTCTGACTAGAATCGTGGCTCCTGCCTGGACAGGATGTATACTCTGCCAACCAGAAAACCTCTAACAGTATCTTCATCATTTATAGCTATTTCTTTCTTCCTCTAAGGGCTTTATCATTCTCTGCTGTATGTTACCCGCTTCTTTGTTGTGCATTATGCTTTCATTTGAGTTCATTGATGAGTTAGAACTTAAAGTGCCTTCTCACTAACCCGTCTTCTTGGAGTGATCCTAAATGCTTTCAGCTCACCACGATTGCTCTTGCTTCTTCTGCTTTTCAAGTCTTTTTCATCCACTCTTTCCTCTTTCTGCGTGCTCTAAAGTTCTCTAAAACACCTTCATCCATGCCTCATCACTGTGAGTATGTCGTTCTTATATGCTTCCTCTGCTTTACTCCTCTCCTCCTCTTTCACATTCTCCTTTTCTCCCTTCATTCATTTCTCCTATTCTGTTCCTCTCCGTGCTGTTGTTTACACCTTTTCCCTTTTTTATCTTAGAGCTGCTCTGCCAGGCTGTGCCCTCTGGATGAATTGCAGTGAAACTTCTTAGTCCATATAGTCCTACTTGTTCTCTCGTGGTCTCCGTTCCCTCTCCTGGACGGATCCCTATTGGGATTCCATGGTCTCTTGCAACACAAAATGAATACCCCATGTACCTTTCCCTAGCCTCTTCACCTTCAGTTGTATTCATCCCCCTTGCTTGCTTCTGTAATGTCAAAGGAAGCTCACTAATCAAGGAAACATTAAATAATGATACTATTGATAATAATAATAATAATAATAATAACAATCAAGACTATGCTCTTTAAAAAAAATGTGACTAAAAGTGAAACCCCTCCCCTGGGAATTCTGTTCCTAAAAACTCCCTCGGGAATCTACAAACAATTTGACTTTCAAAAACTTGTGCCCTATGGGCAACTAGTGGTGAAATTAATCTGAATACAAGCCCCACCAGGTAGCTAGGATCTGAAAAAAATCCATCCTCAAAAATTGCTTTAAAAAGATCTAGTTCATCTATTCCTCCATTTAGAAAATCTCAAACCATGTACCGCCAGTGCTGTTGGTGCTCTTCCTTCTGTCACCTTCCTTCCATTTGTTTGCTGCTCTTTCTTTTTGTTTTCCCTTCTCTTTCTTCGTCCTTTTCCTCTGCCACTTGCTGTCTTTGTTCCTCACCAGCCGCACAGTGCAGACTGTGTGTCAAATGCTAAAATAAGCACTGTAAATGTGTCTCACATAATTATGTGCATGAGTAGCCTACTTGACACACACATGATAGTAAATAGTGTTGGTATGCCAATTGGTCACCTTGGATTTGGTACGCTTGGAACAGGAAGCCAGGAGTGACCCTCCTCCTGACACCCATCCACCTGCTCACACAATGCACAATAGCCCCCACCTTGTAGTTTGCAGCTTGTGTTGGGGCCATTATGCAGCAAGCATACATTCTCAAATTCGCAATTTATTCTCTTTACAATTCCATAAACCTGCCAGTGTCACAGAGAAAATGAGAAAACAATATTTAAATTACAGGTAATCTACACATGTTCTGGTTCAAGAATACAGAAACTATGGGGCAATTTGCAAAGAGTTCACGCAATGCAGCATTTAAAGTTTCTGAGCTCATTTGTGTGAAAGGGATATAGTTAAACAGCACCATGTCTGTGAACACATCTCTCTTTCTCTCTCTCTCTCTCTCTCCCTCTCTCTCTCTCTTTCGACTCACTCTGTCTGTGTTCGTGCGCTGTAAGCTTTTTGTGCCCCTGCACAGACCCTTGCACAATAGTGATATCAAACATAGGTTTTGTGCATGAAGGAGACCCTTCCAGTACAAAATGTTTTGATATAGTTTTACACTTTTAGAACTTTTTATGTAAGCTGTACTGTACAACAAACATGCAAAGTTGGGAAATGTTTGAGAAAACAAACCTTTTCTCTAATGTTGTGCCTTTCACAAGCAAATTAAATTTCATCGCCAGAAGGACACTAGATGCTCCCAGTAGGTGAATCTGCAGGGTGTTATCTTTGATGGATGTTTGACCACAAGGCCACCCTAAATTACCTTCTCCATGATCTGTTACCTAGTTTAATACAGGGACTGCTTCAAATACACACCAAGTGCAGCTCCAATTGGGAAGAGAAATAGGCTTGTACCAGGGATGTGAAATTTCTATAGCCCAATGCCTGGGACATACTGTTTGGGGTCAAGGGCAACAAGTTTTCATGAGTATTTTGACCTTGGGACAAATAGGCCCAACCCCCTACAGCACAAACACTTTGGCTGCCAGTTTACAGTCCTACATTGTGGATCAGGGAAAGGCATTTCCTGCAGTTAAGGTAATATATGTGCCCATGTGTTAATGCTGTTCAAACCTGTATTTATGGTTCATTAATGCAAAGCCTTTATTATTAAGGTGAGCTCTCTAAGTAAATGTTGTAAGCTCAGACTGCACTACTGACCGTAGTTAGAGTATAAAAATGTGCTACATGTTAGCAAACAGTAACAATATGAGGATATGTATACTGCTCCCAGAATGCTCTCTGATTACATGCAAATATTTGCAGCAGCCTGAAAGCAAGTTTGATAATTCTTTGCTTTCAAAGTAAAATGTTCACAAAAAAAATGCAAAAACATTTTGCTAAACTACTGAAAAAATGTAGGTAACATTTCTTTGCAGCATCATTTAGTAAAATGTGTTGATGCATGCTAGTATTTCCCAAAAGATATAAATAATGGAAAATAAGTGTAACTAGTTTTAATAAGATTATGGGAAACAAAAATAAACAAGCAGTGGTAAAGCCAGTAGATCTGAAATTGTTGGTCAGTCTTTTGGTTTTGTCAATGTGTGATTTGTGTTGGCATGGTTTTTGTAAAACATTATTAGTGTGGGAGCTGCTGGGCCCTTGCCATTATAACAAACATTTAAAAGCAAAAATCGTTTTGGTCTCAAAAAGCACACATTGCATAGTAGTTCCTGGCACTGAACAAAACAACTGTATCGATATGCTCCTTGTGAAAGAACAGAATGCTGCCACTCTCAGTGAGCCTAGCCGATAAACAGAAAGAGTGAGACTACATTTTAATACACACAAGAGGTCATGGTTAACGCCAGACCTATAGGGGCCCAATTATTAAATAAAATGCACCCATGTCCTTGGATTAAGTGCAGATGTACAACTTTCGTGAATTCACAAGACTTTACAGAAGTAGGCCAAGAAATAGTACTCCTAGAAAATATTTGTGAACTGCATTTTAGCATGATCAAATATGCAGGTGTAGATTTGCTCATGCAAAAATATGAGTGTTTGCTAGTTCACTTTCCCTCTAGCCACTTATTTCCCAACCCTTGAAAAAGTTTTAGGTCTGCCATTGTCAGGAGTAAATATCCATCCTTTCTCAGTATGGGAAAAGATTAGAGAAGAGTTGGTGAACACTCTTAAAACATGCAAGTTAGTACATTTGCACAGTCTCAGAAGGGCCTTCCAACCCTGGAACTACTGCTTACCTTTACCTTCAGCCCCAGTATGTAGATCTGCGGAAATGTGGCAACATAATAGAATTGCTGGCATTCAAACCCTCCTATGAAGGAGTCCTGGCATAAACAGAGAGGCTATTTCAGAGCTCTTATATAATGAGATTGCTGTCATAATTTGTCACCGCATCACATTGCACAAAAGGGACAGCTGGATTTTGTTACAGAACAAGTAGATTTATGAAGCAACCTGCCCCATGGACAAGTAGATATTTTATTAAATTCCACACCCCTGTTGTACCAGGGGGTATGTTGTGCATGTGTGCCTGCTTGGGAAGAGAGATCCCTGCTCCTGAAGAAAGACACTGACCTTGTTGGGCCCGACTTGCTGAAACGTGTAGACCTAATAGATGCAGAAGTGAAGATGACTCCTGGTCATCGCTCGATTTTTTGATCATCCTGTAACCCTCATTATCAAATAAAGGTATTTCCTTGGTGAGCATTCCTGGAATTTTTTTATCTTTGTTATTTTTTGTGTGGATCCCACCCAACCCTCATTCATATAGGCTCATGTTATCTCACTGGTGAAGCTGGCCTGCCACTAGAGAATGCAGTGATGTGGTGGAATGCCCGATGACGAAGCATGACATTCAGTGGGGCGTGTGAGGCCATACCTTTCACATTTCTGAATTGAGTTTCAATTGGTTTGGATTAAGGTTCTACTTTGTCTAATGAAAAATATTGTCAAGGTCCATAGGGTCTCTCAGAATTGGCTAAACTCCCAATGGTGACCTGTGAATGTCTCATTCACCTTTTTGTGATTTGTAGTTTTTTTATGCCAATCCCGGTTTACCAATGCAAGTGAATAGGGATTTTCATCAAAAACCATGAGAAATTGCATGGGAATGCCGATGTACCACCCCTTCTTGCAAATTATCCAAATGTAGAGCACATCGCTACTTTGCGTTACTTTGGGGCTACTTTCCAGCACAAAACATGATTTGCACTGAAGGTAAATGCCCAAATCAACACTTTGCTTTGGTCTGCATCATTTTTGTGATGCAAACCAGGCGCAAAGTGTTGCTAAATTTGGCCCTCTTGCTGGTGCAAAAATGGTGCAAGTGTACGTTTGCACCATTTTCTTGCATGTGCAATGGGGACTCGACCAAACAGTGTTGACTCAAGTACATAATATGTAACAATCGTTTCAAAGCACACAATGAACAAACTAATTTGCTGTATTTGCAAAATAAGGAATACATCTGTATCAGCCGCGGTCCGTGCAGGTAATAGTGGTGGGGAGGTGGGGCCGGATGGGAGGGATTCCGACAGACGATGCTGAGGGAAAATTAAGGGGCTCATTTATGAGCCCGTGCGTCACTTTTGCGCCACCGGTGCGTCACTTTTTGTGACGCACCAGTGGCGTAAAACATGCGCCATGATGCGCCATATTTACAAAGTGACGCATCTACCTAGATGCGTCACTTTGCAAACCCCTGCACTACATTATACCTGCGTCAGGTATAATGTATGCAGGGTGGCGTCCCCCCGTAAGTAAGCATCGTAGAAGTGACGCAGTGAAATCTACGAGATTTCACTGCGCCACTTCTAGGGGGCAAATTCGTCAATATCTTACGCCTGCCTCACAGCAGGCGTAAGACTGACGCAGGCCCTATCACATGGGGCTTGCCCCATGTGAAAGGACACATTGCTGGAGTTGCATCACTTTTGTGACACACTCCAGCAATGCGTCACTTTTGCGCCTACAGATACGTCAGAAATACTGACGTATCTGTGACTCCTTGCGACATGATGCGTCATACTGTAAATATGACGCATCACTGGAGTCGCAGGGAGGGCGCAGTGAAAAGTGACGCATCACTGTTTTCACGCAGTGATGCGTCACTTTTCATAAATGAGGCCCTAAGTATTTATTTAATATACCCCCGGCATCGTCCGTCGGAATCCCTCCCCACCCGGCCCCACCGCTGATACCTGCACGAACCGCGGCTGATATTAACTTTAGAATGTGAAAGATGCAGCTATGCTTCTGCTAAAACTAGTTTTCCTTTTTTTAAAAAAAAAAAAAAAGAACTGCAGCCTAAACAGTGCAAACTCTGCGTGATCTTCTTAGAGAATTTTTTTTTATGAAAAACAGAATTTGCTTCATTTTTTGCACAAGTGCAAGTCATCTGCACTCTGACCCCTCCTCTTATGACCCCATTGAGCCAAGCTCTTAGAAACTGGCCAAGAAGGCTGCTGTCCCTAAATCAGGCAATAAAACACCCCAGCCTTTGTAAAGTAGGAAATTCTCTGTGTGCTTCGAGCCACAGGCAGCAGTCTTATTAAGTGACCCAGCCAGGAAAGGCCACCGATAAGTGGGTGAGCTGCTAAAGATTGCTCCACTCAAAACAGCGGCAGCACCGAGGCCCTAACTAGATTTACCACACACGCCGCCATGAATACATTTAAAAGGTCGGGACAACACAGACAGTTTTATTGCTTTCTCTTATTGCCTTTTATTTCAGAAGCTCTTTTATCTCCATGTGGTGACCTTTTGCCGAATTTCTTAAACATTTTTTGAAAAAAACAGATATTACATTTAGCTCTAATGGAATCCCTTGGGGCTCTAAAACCTTTTTTCGTAATGATTTATTCCACCCTCCGATCTGCTTAGTGTAGCCTTTTTTTCAAATCATAATTCAGCCAGAAGGAGACGGGACACAGGACCACTGACATATGAAATTGAAAATTGTTTGATTTCCTTGGAATTTAGGCCACTTATGAAGAAGAATGCCATCGCGCGTTCCACTTTTCGGATGCAAATGACATATTGTGACTGTCTGGGCTCGCCTCTGTCTCGCAGCGATGCGCGCAGATTAAGTTTAATTAGAGTGCAACATCTCAGTGCACGCTGGCTGACTCGATTGTCATTTGCAAAGGGGGCAATAGCTGTGACGCTTCTTTTGCAGTGCCACATTGACTGACAGTGATGAAACAGTGTTATAGAAGGCCACCACAGCCAAACAATAAGGTTTCTTTTGTGATGGTGTGGTGAAATATTGCAAGACGTACACAAAGCATCTTTCAAAGAATGGAGCAAACTGTCATTGTCGTAGGTGTTTGTGCACAGCCACTTTGTGCCTTTTTAAATTGTGTGCAGAATTTCGGTGTGTACAGGTGGGGCCCACCAGCGCTTAGTTTTGGGTACCAGCACTAACTTTTTGCTCATCAGACTTTTACCCAGAACGAGAAATACAAATGCATTGGAGGAAAGGAGGCAGAAGAGAAAGATGTAAAAACAGTGGCAGAGGGTGAAAACAAGGACAAAAACAAGAACCAGCAAAAATGAACTAAAGGGAGTGTCTGATGGAAGGAGGGAAGAGTAGGAATCAAGACTATGGGGCTCATGTTCAAGAGGCCTAAACTGCTGGAGAGTCACTTTTTTTTGACAATCCGGTTAAGCAGACCTCTCAAACATACCTATGAGGTGAAGCAAAGCCGCCCTGCATGGCTTTGTATGGCCTCATTGATATGGAGTAAGGCAAGACAGCGCAAAGCACTGCATTGTTTTACTCTGCGTCAAGGATGCGTTCCATGGGCGTTGCAGTGGATGGTCCCACACAACACCCATGTATTTTCACGTTACCCCAGATTTACAAAATCACATAAACCTGGGGCAGCACCAAAACCTTGGACCTCCCCAGAACAGGTGTAACGCGGAGAAATGTGTTCATTTCTCCTATTTTTCCACCTTTCCATGTGTGCTGCATTTTGCAGCACCTAGAATGAGGAAAACGCCTCTCTGGATTGTTTTTGTGCAGGAAGATCCATCCGGCCCAAAATCAATCCTGCCAACAATGCAGACACCCTTGCACCATGGTGCAAGGGTGCCTGCATTCAGGAATGCACTGTATCTCATAAATAGGGTGCATTCCAGGCATTTCAACATGACTTAGGGCAGCGCAGCAAAAAGATTACGCGGCTGCCTTACACCAATATTTTGTAAATATGCCTCTATGTATCCTTCGTATGCAGCTATCTTGATATTATTCAGTGCCGTCTGCAGGCTTTGGAAAAAACTTTGGATACCAGCACTTTTTATTTTACAAATTTAGCACTGATCAAAAGTACATTAGAAGATCCTGGGGCTTCATCACCAAAAAAAACCTAAACATATGGTTGGATATGTAGATCTCTGCTTGAGCGTACTCTTATATTGTTTGATGTTCCCCAACATTCCCAGTGGTTTACCTGGAAAGTCCCTCCGGAACCAGATTTCCAGGCGTACTAGTGGAAATCACATCTCAGCAGTGGGAGGGAGATGAAAATGACTCACTGATTGCTGTCTGAGAATATCCCTCTGTATATCTTATTTACTAAAGTACACGATGTACCAGATAAATGATGAAGAAACTGGATATCTTTTCTGAAAAGGTTGAAGGCATACTACTGGCATTGTCGTGAGAGAACCTATACCCGCACAAATTTTACCATGCACAACCATTTATGTGCACAGCATGCAATCCAACCTCAGGGGAAAGTACAGGAAACATGGAAAGATACTGTCGGAAAAATGCTGTCATGCAACACAATACTTACGTATCACACAACACTTGTTAGTTACACCTGAGGGTTTTTCATAGTGTAAAGGAATGAGTAGCTTTTATAATCAGATGACACACCTAGGAGCAGTCTCTTAGGCTTCCATCCAGAACTCATCAGGTTAGATTCTACGATAATGTGAACAACATTTTGTTGTGAGAGGAACCAAGATGGCTACTCTGTCCCTTCCATGTGACAAAAAAGCTTTTTCAAATTCCATTGTACTGTGAGGTTTGTTTAACATGTGCTTTCATGAGCTACATATATGGGACTCAATGTTTTAGGGATCATAAGAAGCACTGGTGACATCTGCACAAGAAGCAATTGGTGAACTGGAAGCAAGTACTTAGGAATGGGACAGTATAGTCACATCTACCTCTTGTGTGACTTGTACAAAGATGTAGCTGGGAGACTAGCTACCTTTTTGTATAACAAAATGGAGCATATGTACAGCAAAATGTCGGAGCGCGGCGCTGCTCCACAATTGTCAGTGCCAAACTCTGACAGTTTCAAAGCGCAGAGATGTGCCGTATTTACCACAATACGGTGCACCTGAAATGGCCAGGACCATAAATTCTAGATATGTTCTAGAGTCACAAGTCGATGGTTGGTTCTTTTGGTCAGCAGGAAAGTGTGGAAGGGAGAGAAATTGTTAGCAACGTCAATCGATTCAAACGCAATTTCTCTAGACACATAATAACCACAGACCACTAAGTAAAGTTAGTTAATTTATTTAAAAGCCAAAAATAACTGGGAATAAAGACACTTCAAGATAAGAGCGTAGAAAGACATTGGAATCAATATAAAGCCAAATCTGCGGATAAAGTTGAGTCAGTGCAATATGCACAAGATTATTATCTCAAGAAATAGAATGCAGAGGATCAAAAAGCAGGAGTCCAAATTCCCCTGCATCGAGGGTTGAAAAAAATAAAAGCATTAATGTATCCCTACACTAAAGCTAACATGACATCCCTCCTTAAGCATTGGGGCAGGATAGAGAAAGGTATCAGCATGTGGAGTCTCCCTTAGAAGTCTCTTCACACCAATGGGTCAGGTAGCATGAAGCTACTGAGACAGAGCTCTCTCCAAAGGCAGCGAAGAAGTGGGGCTCTTTCACTACTTGCAATGTTCCAATATCACAGGTATCCTCCCAGGATTCCTTTCCGTCACACCATCTACTCGGCCCATGTTCTAATAGGTACTTTTCCACAGGACAGCGATGTTCCTGAACAGCAACATACTGACCTTGATTCCCAGGTCTTCTAAGGTGTGAAAATCAACAGTTCTCCTTATCGGCCGTAACTTGTGCATTCTGCAGCACACATAGAAGTAGCAAATCATCCTTTTCTAATGATTGTTTATGTGCAGGAAGAGACCCCTTCCTACACATAAACAATCATTAATGGGTTTTTGCTCTTTCCATGTGTACTGCAGAATGCAGCACACATAGAAAAAGCGAAAAAGAGGAGAAATAAAAGCATTTCTCCTTGTGCGCCATAGACAAAACAGACCAAGTGGATATGCTATATTGACCTGCACATCATCCTAGGTTCTAAGGCATGGTTCATCACAAATGGTGTAAGAGATATTAAGTATTGGGTGCTAAACAGTGTTTGATACTTATCCACCTCAAGTATCCCAAATATTGAGATCACAATTAACTCTCAATAAATAATTCAAAACCAAGAACACTGTAGCACACCACAAGAGGTTATTGATTTAGTATCATCAAGTTCATTTGATTCACGTTGAGTTGTCACTAGTTGGCTTTTATTCCAAATTCATATAAAAACAGCCATTTCCAATTCAGAGCCAGCCGACACGCGTTTCGCCCAACGGGCTTCCTCAAGGCTCCAACACGGGATAGTTCTACATCTATTGTCTCTCATCAAGTACCCAATTCCTGCAAAATTTTATTGTGATAATTCTTGTCAGTTCTGGATATTTAGTCCCATCTGTTGTCCAACTTAAATATGCGTGTGAATTTGAAAAAGTTCTTGTCATAAATGATGTGTATACATCATTCTTGGGACCATAGTTCGTCCAAACCGTTATCCAGAGTAGCGACCGTATATCGTCAGAGCTTGCAAAGTTGTGCGCCATTCCAACGCCTGCCCTTGCATGGCGTTAGTTTTTGGCATTGCCAACGATTGTAAATCTGGGCCAGTGTCAAAAAACAATGGGTGTCACGGTGGAACACCCACAGCAACACCTACTGCACGCCCCTCTCACACAGATACCTCTGTGAAAGGGTCGCATATTCACAAAGCAGCGTTAAACCACAAAAACAAATGGCTTAATGCCATTTTGTAAATATGGTGCAGGGCACACTGCTACTGAAGCATTAAAAAAAAGGGATGTTCCCGTGGTGCTAGGGGCTTGCACATATGCCCCAATATATCCAAACATTTAAAAAACACTTTGAGATAAAGCAGTGACCAAAAAGTTTCAAAACAGAACATCACTTCCCGGTATTAGTGACTGGAAAGACTTAATTTCATTGAGTACAAGGAGGCAGGTGGGTGGTATATTCATTGTATTCTTAATTTCCATTCAAATTACACAAAGCAGAAGAAAAACAAGCCTCAGATCAAAGGAGGAAGTGCACGTTTTGAACATAATCCTTTAAGAAAATTCTAATCATACCATAAGGCGAAACATATTCATAGGAACAACAAGTCAAATTCAATGAATAGTCCCACAGTATTGGAAATACCAGCAAATGCATCAAAGTGGAAGTAGTAGGACAACGTAAATACATCACTCTACTCAGAAGAAAATACAGGGTGGTTATTTACAAGGCCCTTGCGCCGCTGGTGCATCATGTCTAATATGGGAAAAGTGACGTACCGGCTGCGCAAAGAGCTTGTAAATACGCTCCAAGGATTTTATTCAGGTCAAAGATCAACAATCATTAATACAGAACAAATCTACATTTTGCACTCACAAAAGATAGAGAAATTGCCATGGTTTCACAAGACTGAAAGTGTATGTATCTATATTTAAAGTGGACCATACAAGCCGCTGACTTTTGATTCAAATAGAATGTTATAAATTTTGAAGTTGATGCCCATAGCGACCACTCCAGAATATTTCTTAAACCAACATTAACAAGCTTAGAAGTCGTTAATTGTACATTGCCATAAAATGTATTGAAATTCGTAATGATCTTCTGAGACGGGAGATATATAATATGTACACAGGCTATTCTACTCTGTTTTGTTTTAAAGTTCCAAGAAATAACAATAAAACAAATTTAAACAAAAAAACAGTCTTAGAAGTTGTTTTCCCCTTAGTTGTCTGATAAACCACGATGGCTACATCTGCTATAGCTTATTGCATAATTATATTCTATAACTAAACAGTGTTGGTGTACAGGTAAAGGCAAACACATTTCACATGGTAAATTACTACCTGGCCATAAACTTACAGTCGAATTACAGACACCATTGGATAAGATATTCTGTAAAGAAATGGCAGTAAAAAGAATACGTTTTAGTCTGCCTTGTTTGCAAATTTCTCTACCTATAGGGTTCTCTGGTGTTTAATTTTATTATATAAAAACATAAATCATATTCTATACTGAACAAAGGTACCAGAGCTGGCTACGCACCTACTTCAATTAAATAGCAATTGAAATCAATTTCGCTAATTTAAATTTCATTGATGCACAGCCTGCCTCCAGAAAGGCTTTTCCAGCATTCAAGACCTTTTGACTTGACGAAAAGGTCATTACATCATATTGAATTTTTGAGACCATTCCAGAAATGTTGTCTTTTTGTTCTAACCCCTGATCCTGTGCTCCGACAAGGGATCTTTTGTTCTCACTACTTTACAGAACTTACAAATAAATAAAATATAGATCCTATCTGATTCCTGGTACTGCTGAGTCTTTAACTTATTCTGCAGTATGCCTAAAAGCAATTGGAACTGCCAGAAACCTCTCAAATTTGCCTGGCAAGGAGATTCAATGGAATTGAAAGAAACATCTGTTGGAGTTCTGAGAAGAAACACACGTACACCTATGTGAAGTCTGTACACATTTATCCAACAAATTATCTACGATGCAATTTTGGTTTCAAAGTGGCAGCTTGTCCCTCCACCCCATAGCAATGAGAATCTAATGTTAACCCCATCCCTATTTGCATGCGATGAGCAAGATTTAAAAAATCATAATACACGACACATTTACTGTTTGAAGACACAAAAAGCTGAAAGTGCACTCTGCAAACGTTAGACACAGTGACACATGAAACTTGGACAAGTGCAGTAGAAGCGCCATAAAAGCGTGCGTTATAATGCAAGATGAAAAAAACATACATACAAAGTAATACTGATACATATAAATGAGTCGCACTAATGAGGATTTCGTATGAACATGTTTATTAGTATTTACTGATATAAATTGTGCTATTAATAAAGTGGCTTAGTGTTTCTAATGCCTTCAGTTAGAAAGCACCGTTTAGTAAAGACTGTGCAAAAATGTGTTGAGACTAGGTACGATCTTGAAATTTTGCATAATAATACTATAGATTCTATAGTTTATGAAAAGTGAAACATTCATATTGTAGTAGGAAATTAGAGAATTATATACTTGTATGAATATTGAGACATTTATTGGGAAGTAGTGGATTTCTAACATTACCTATTTCCGTGTAATAATGTCTCCTTAAAGTTCTACATATTTCCTATTTGAATTAATTTTATTACACTTTATTTGATATTGATTTAGAGTTTATTTCATTTAAAATGTGAAATGCCGATTTAAAAGCTTTTTTGAAAATGCTTTTTCTCTAATGCTGACCTTTCCCCTGACCTAATACAACATTCCTTTTACATATAGTGAAATCTTTTGCTTATTTATTCTGTACATGTGGAACTTTCGACAATCCTAAATGTTTCTTCAAGTTCCCAGTGAATTATTCCTGTGGGAACAGGATTTAAGTTTTTACTATAGACTGATACTTTGCATTTCTTTTAGACCGATGTTAGGCTTATGGGGACTTTCAAATCCTTAGTTTCTCATGACTAGCATGGGAAAGCATCTTACAGTTGCGAGTGTCTTAGGTGACATTATATGAATGTGAGCATCTGACGGTCTTTTGATGGTGGTGGTTGTTAGAGACTTTATAAAAGAAGAAACCCCAAAGGTGGGGTAATATAATTGATTTTTGTTTCTTGACAACACTCACCGCCATTCTGATTTTTCCTCTGAGACCCGAACTCTATTCTGACCGATTTTGTTTATTTTTTTATTTATATATTCTGTTAATTGAACTCAGCATCACCACATAACATCAAGATTTTATAGACACAACTTTAAATATATAGCAATTGGTTACAGCTAAAAAGACACCTTATACGATTACACATTCAGAGTCTCACTGCCCACCTTGTCCAGACTCCCCCTCTCACTGTGCGTTGCAAGAGTGTTAACACCCCTTACACTGGGCAGACTGCAAATATTCCCCCTGAACAAGTTCCACCCGCCCCACACCCCGGCCCATTTCTGAGGGCACCCTCTATTCTTATAGCATTCCACTTCTGCGATCATGCACCAGTCCATATCTAGTTACCAATCTTTCAGGGTTGGCGTCTCTGCCACCCCACATCTCCGGGCGATGTTACGTTTGGCAATCATGGCACGAACAGTAGTTCACAGTTGTTCAGTTGTGTTCATGACAGTTGCCTCCCATATATTCAATAAGCACAGTTTCGGGAAAACAGAGATGGCTCCACCCCCGGCATCTGTTATACACTTGATTATTTTCCCTCAGTATGCCTGAATCAGATGACACTCCCATATTGTGTGGAAAAACATGCCTACATTACCACACAGCCTTTTGCACTCAGCATCTTCCATCTTGCCTATTTTGACCAGTGTGGTGAGCGTGATATATGATCTGTTTAGTATCTTTAACTGTATGAGGTGCAGTTGTGACGAGATTGCCACCTCCCGGGGCGTTGCGAGTTCCTCCCTCCAGTCTTCAACTTCCAGGAGCCCCAACTCCACCTGCCAATGTCCCTAAAGGACAAGGAGTGGGTCAGGCAGATTATTATTGATTTTTTTATGTTAGAGATATAGCTTTAGACTGCAGGCAGTCGGTCAGGAGTCTGTCCTCTAGTTGTGACGCCTTCGGTACATCCTTCACTCTCGGGACCGCTCCCATGATGGCATGTCGTATTTGGGAATATCTAAAAAGTTCTTCATCAGAGAGTTCGTACTCTTTCTGTAGTTCTAAGAATGATTTCAGTTTTCTCTATGCCCATATATCCCCAATCAAAATGCCGATAGTGTCCCATTTGTCAAACCCCTGATAGCGGCCCAGCTCACCCAGGCTCTCTGCCCACCAAAGAGGCGTGGCAAGCGTCACTCTGTCCCCCCATCCCAGGTACTTAGTGAATTTGTGCCAGATGGCGACATTTTGCGCTCTGTGCCTTGCTAATTGCTGCTTTTTGGGGATGGTATATAGGGCTTCCCTGTACCCCCCGGCCCCCATCAGCCACTCGTCCATTTGACATGATGGATTACTCTGCTCTCGGTTTACCCATTCATTTGTAACGGCCAATTGAGAGGCCCAGTAGTATGCTCAGATATTGGGCAACGCTATTCCCCCGTCATACCAGCCACTGAAGAGTTTGTGTGTTGCCATTCGGGGTGGTTTCCCGTCCCAAAGTAGGGCCCTAATTTCTCCATCTATGGTTCCGAAGTACGTCTTAGGGACTGTAAATGGCGTATTGTGCAGAGCATACAGGAATCGCGAAAGTGCCATCATTTTGAACAGCGCTGCTCTTCCCAATAGTGACAGAGGCAGAGCCTGCCAGTGTCGCACTAAGTTGATTCAACAGGGCCAGGAGATTGCGCTCGTAAAAAATATCTTTGTGGGTAGTAACATAAATTCCTAAAGATGTGAAATCTTCCTCATCAATCTTTGCCTCACAACCAGCAGGTAAGACAGGAGCAGGTCCCCATAGGGGAACACCACTGACTTGGACCACTTGATGGTGTTTCCTGAAGACCGCCCGAACGTAGAGCATATACAGAGTATCCTGTCTATAGAGGACCGAGGTGATGAATTCTGTCCTCATGTCCATCTGTCCAACGCTGTCCTCGAATAATTGGGTCGCCCCGTATCCAACATGCTAAAGGTTCTAGAATCATGGCGAACAAAAATGGAGAGCAGGCAGCCCTGCCTCATACCCAGGTTCAGAGGAAAATCATTTGACACTCACCCGTTTACTATCACTTGGGCCAGTGGTGTGGTATACAGCAGTCAGAGCCAATTAGTGAACTTTTCCCCCACACCCATTCACTCTAGGACTGCAAACATGTAATGCCACTCAACCATATCGAAGGCCATAGGCGTATCTAACGATAGCATCGCCACGTCTTCCTGGATGGTTCCCCTCTGGCCCAAAACTGTGTTTAGCCGCCTCAGGTTAGGTGCTGTGTTACGGCCAGGCATAAAACTGGATTGATCCGGATGTACGAGTTTGGACACCACCGGGAGCAACCACCAGGCCAGAACCTTTGCCAGGATTTTAATTTTTACTTTAAGGAGGGAGATTGGCCTGTATGAGGACCAGTCCTCTACCGGCTTGCCCTTCTTATGTATTACAACTAGGGCTCCCGGTTTTCCGTTTTTACGGATTTATACATATAAATACAGACGGAAATCTATATTTCCTTTGTCTGTATTTATATTTATAAACAGCAAAATACTAGCAAATTTGGCCACGCTGCCGTCGTGTATTTTGCTACCGACGGGGCACTTGGAATGGAAGATAAGGCGCTTGTACCCGTGGCAGACTGTGCTGGATGAAGGAAGGCACCCGACACGGAGCGAGACTGGGAGAGTTGAATGAATGATAAACAGGACGGCTTCCGTGCTGGCAGCGCGGAGTGGGGGTGCCCTGTGTTCAGTGACTCGCGAGTCACGGTGTCTCGTGCTGGCGAGGACTTTGGAGAGCAGGGCACCGGGTAGAAACAAAGGGACACAGACAGACGGAAGCAAAGTGTGGCTAATGGACCTGGGATGCCTGCTGTAGTAGAAGCTTCCCACACTTGCAGGGAGGTAGTATGCTTCCCACACTTGCGCTCCTAGCTGCGCTCGAAGAAAATTCATGTCACTCTGTCAATTAAAGCCCAAATGGCTCCCACGCCGCCTTTCCATTTCATCATTAGCCATTTGCCACATTTACATTTTCTACAGGTGTCAGGTTTCCTGACGAGGGTCGTTGTTTAGATTGCTGTCCTCCAGGTTCACGGCACCCATCCTGTTTCCTTTCAGACCAGGCATCTGAGGGCTGTGTTTCTTTTCTTTTGCAAACAGCACCACAACTGTTTCTGTTTAAATAAAAAAAAAATATGAGCACATAGCTCCCACCCGTGTCCCGTGTAAAAGGCAACTCTCACAGGGGGTAGACACTGCCCGCAGTCTGGTAAAAAGGGGTGAAATAAACAACAAAGTCTCGTTAACATGTGAATGGTCTTTTTAAAGACCTGTGAAGTACTCGGGTGCGGCTTGTCAGCTTTGTTATCTCGCACAGCAAGAAACTCCATCTGATTTGAAGCACAATCTTTTGGAGCTGTTGCGTCGCCTTTAAGAGTAAGGGATACATAGTCAAGCAGGAAGGAGAGCGAGAACGACAAAGCAGCACAGCCCACTCATTTGCCATCCAAGATCTATCATTTTTTTGTCCTAAATGTTTTATTTGTTTTCTAGTACAATATAAACTATATTATACTAGAAAACGAATAAAATTGTCAATTTGAATAAATGTGGAAAAATACTAGCTGTAGCTTCGTCTTTTGCTTGTGGCAAAAATAAATGTGGATAAATACAGAAAAAATGACCAAAAAATAAATATGGATAAATACAGACGGAAATGGCAAAAAAATAAATACCATAAAACCGGGAGCCCTAATTACAACCACTGAGGCTAGTCTTTGATCATGCAGTAGCAGACCTGCCTGCAAGCTCTCCTCATTCATACTGAGGAGGTGTGGCGCCACCTTGGTAACTTGAGAAGTTCAACGGGGATGCCATTAGGCTCCATGACCTTTCCTGACTGTATACTGCTAGTAGCTGTACCCATTTCCTCTGCTGTGAGATCCTCCTCAAGCAAGTCTCTATCTGCTCAGAGAGGGCCTGAGTTGGGACGTCTGCTAATAGTTACTTAGCAGTGTCAGTCGTTCCTGTGGCTTCTGGGGCATAAAGCTGCACATAATTTGCCGCGAAAGCCTCTGCAAGTTTTTTGTGTCTCTCGTAACTATTTTCCCTTCGCATCCCCCATTGTCATAACCCATCTGTCTGCCTTTTCTTTTTCATTAAGCCATGCCAATAGCCTACCCGCTCTGTCTCCTACTTTGTAGATCCTGTGTTGTATTGCGCGCAGTTTACCTCTGGCCGTTTCTGTCACCAGATTCTTATACTCCCATCGTTTTATCTTAAGGACATGTCTGATATCCTCCAGCAGGGGGTATGCTGACCAATTTTTGAAGATTTCTAAGATGTATCTTATTACCTTTGGACTGCTTTGATGAAGCTACAGTCGGTAGATGACGGACTGAAACCTTTTTTTTCCCGAACCATTTCAATTTAATTTTCCTTTATTTCTTTGTTCTATGCTAATGGACTCACTCTTAACGGATTTTAAAGCTGAACCCTTTCCCCTTCCTTGTAAGATATGAGCTGTTAGACAAACAAACTATCCTTCTGCCTTTAATGGTTGAGGGACTCTGTAACTCCATAAACTGATTTTTTATAATAATCATCTGATAAAGCCTACCCTAAATGTTTGGCACTCTAATGCGAGCTGTAATATGTTTAACTGAAATTCTTAAAAGATTGCTTATTGCCATGGATTTTGAATCTTTAATACAATAACCACATTAATCTAATACCTGTCTGAGTCTATTATTTAGTCTTGTTGGTTCTTCCATTTAAACTGTGCTATTTTATTGATCACTTAATCAGGTTGTAGGGAGAATCACCCAGCTCTGTTAGAATATCAAGTATTACTTCTTTTGTTCTGTGTTGCTGTTGCAGAGCTTTTGGTCTTCATAATTCTAGTCTGACTTAACGTCTTCAGGAGGTTCGGTCTTCCCGTTGCTGTTCTTTATTTCTACAGCATGGTCTTGAGACTGGTGTACCTAAATCTCAACTCAAATTTGTGAGTAAGCTGTAAAATAATGGTCCTCATCGGACAGCTAATGTGGTGTTTTGACCACCCTAATTCCCACCTCTCCTATCGGTTGAGAAAGATTCATCAGACAATCATTAACTCTGTGGTAAATGGAAATTCTCTAGATTGTCCAACTATAAAGGGCCCAGTACATTAAGAGTAGTACTAGTAGTAGAAAACTTTATTCGGTAGCCACGTACCATCAAAGTTTACATAAACAAATCAATGCAATAAATACATCAGAATACATTCTAAAACATCGCGTGACTCAAGTTCATCTTAAAAAAAACAAATTCTATTAGAAAATTCTTCCTGTAATCAATACTTGCGTACAAAACAAGTAGCAAAAGTCAGACAAGGGCTATGCGCAAAACAAGCAGTGAACAGCATAAAAACACATGAAATGTATCCTTTTGTTTTATAAAAAATGGGCACTGTTAAAATTGAATAGTAGTTAAAAAGTGACCTAATCGCTGGAAGTCACAGTCTGTTATCTAATACGTTTATGCCAGACTGCCTGTAAAAATGTGCTCATAGAAATGACAATTGCAGGGGTAGTATCATTCTTTTAAATTCTAAAAGCCACAAGCAGCCTCATGCATCAAGCCAAAATCCAGTCGGTAAAATACCGAATCGCTAATAACACCCGTTAGCGATTAAAAAAAAACGAATCCCAATGCAGCAACCAAAACTGTGACCAAATAACGAATCGCTAAATGAAATCCCGTAAAATACCGAATCGCAATTAACCAACATGCAAAAATACCGAATCGCTAAATACCGAATTAGCAATCACCGAAATCACTAATAGCACCCGGCAAGTGCCAATGGCTAATAACGAATCGCTACCCAATGCAACAACAGTCGCAAATACCGAAAATCCCAAAAATCGCTATTTAGCATGAGCTAAATAAGGGGAATCAGAACCTGGAGGTAAAGTTAAAAAAAAAAAATTGTGAATAAAAAAAAATGATTCTACAGGTGCAACTGATTGTGGTAATCACCAACCCCTTAAATGTGGCCAAGGAGACCCTGTTGGCTACCACAAAATGGCAGCCCTCTACGTGCTTGCAAGGAGGAGGCGTATCAATGCGGCAGGACAGCGCAGGAGAAGGGTCCAGGAGAGAGTTTTCAGACTGCGCATCACCTTGCTCGGCCAGAATGAGGACGAGGTGTACGAGAAGTATCGACTCAATTGTGCCATGATCATGCGCCTCATTGCAGACCTGGAACCATTACTGCAGCACCAGACACACCGGACCAATGCAATCACTGCGCACATCCAGGTCCTATGCAGCCTGCACCTACTTGCCTCAGGAAGTTTCCAGGTGGTAATTGCGGTAGCCGGAGGCGTATCGCAAAGCGCACTCTCACGCTTCTTCCAGAAATTCCTAGATGCCATGCTGACAATGCTACACTCCCACATCAGCTTCCCCACAACCCCACAGCAGTTGGACCGCAACAAACAGGCATTCTACCAGGTGGCACAATTCCCCCATGTAATTGGATGCATCGACTGTATGCATATCGCCATATGTCCACCGGCAGCAAATGAGTACATATTCCGTATCCGCAAGTCATACCACTCAATCAACGTGCAGGTTGTGTGCGATGCCAATCACATCATAACGGACCTAGTGGCACAATTCCCAGGGAGCACACACGACACCTACATATTCCGCAACAGTGGAATCCACAGGCGTCTACTCAACGGAGAATTTGGAGAGGGACTCCTGCTTGGTACATACAAATCCCGCTTCCCAACATGAACACCACACATGTATGAACTTCACCATTGCTAAGTCTTTGCTTCTATCTTCTAGGTGACAGTGCTTACGCCCTGCGTGATTTTATACTCACCCCATACATCAATCCAGCAACCCCACAGGAGCAACGCTACAACGCAGCACACATTAGCACCAGGAATGTAATAGAGAGGACATTTGGGATTCTGAAGAGTCGCTTTCAAATCCTACACAAGACTGGCGGCGCCATGCTATACAAACCTGAAACCTGCTGCCGGATTATTGCCGTATGTGCAATGCTGCACAACATTGCGACCAGAAGGGGGATACCCATAGAGGTGGACAGGAATGGGGACCACCGGGAAGACCAACCACCCGCCCAACACCGACAGGCACACGTCCCTAACACAGCAGAGGGCCATAGGAGGCGAACATACATCATGCAACATCATTTCTGAATCAGGTGAGAATGATACATAACTAATTTGTTGGGGGTGCAACTGTTTAATGCACAGTAACACTGCGGTATGTGCAACAAAACAAGCAATGGAAATAATGCACCACATGTAAGAAGTAAAAACAAATGTGCGTTAAAGTCACGGCTGTGCAGACTCAGGAAGGGGAGGACCATGGTTGCCCCACCACGGTCAGGTAGGCCTGTAATTCTGTCTAGTGGCGCTTGCCACGTACACCAAGCTCAGGTGTCTCCGACGCCTCAACACGCCCTGTCCCCGTGGAGGCCCGTGAACTGCGGCGCCTGGTGCTGGCCTCTGCCACTGACACACTGTTGACACTCGAGGCAGCCTCACTGCCATCTTCCCCTCCCAATGCACCAGCACTGAATGTGCCGCTCTGTAGGTGCTCGGCAGCAGCGGTCATCTGCCCTAGTGCCTTTGCTACATCCCCGCAAAAGTGCCCAAGGTCCACCTGCAAGGACACAGAGTGGCGTGCCAACACTGCGGTGCTGTTGCTGAGACCTGTGATGGCCTTTGTAGAGGCCGCGGACCGCAACGACTGCTGACGGTGCCTCCTCCTCTCGCACTCATGGCCCTCCCTCATGGCACGGGTGAGCTCTTGGATGTCCTCCCTGAGGTGCCCATTGCCCTCTGCCACCACAGTGGACATGTCCCTAACCGCCGCACTCATGGCACGCATTTCCCGAGCAAGGCGCACGATATTAGAGCTAATTGTTGCCATGTGTCGTCCCTGCAGGCGCTGTACACGTAGCATCCTCTCCTCAATGGCAGAAGTGTGTGGGAGATCAAGGTCGCCTGAGGAGACAGAACTTGGCCGAGCCCTGCGCCGCTGTTGGAGTCTGGCGCGTCCAGGTGGTGCAGCAGGCGGTGTGATGGGGCGCTGACTTTGTCCCAATTGTGTGGAGGGTGTTTCCATCACCTGCAAGGGCGCTACTTGGGACCTGCGCCTCTGCGCTTTAGTGGCTGTTGTTGCTGCAGCTGGTGTGGCTGGTGCTGGTGCTGGTGGTGCTGGTGCTGGTGGTGCTGTTGCTGGTGGTGGTGGGGTGGCAGGTGGAGGTGATGGATGCGCATCCTGCGCTGTCTCCATGTCGGAATCCACCGGTGTCTCAGATATGATCAGCTGGCCGCTGTCGTCCGATTCCCCAGGAGATGCATCTGTGTGTGAAAAAGTGCATGGTTAGTGGGATAGTTACACCTCCGTAGTGTTGTACACGTACATGTCCCTCTGTGATCCACTAAATAAACACTCTATTTCCATGTTCAACTGATGTGGTGATCCGTAATTGTATTTACGCCTGTACATGCACACTGGGCTGACTAGACTACAACTCCCATGATGCACTAGTGTTAAGAGCTAAGGTGTGTGGCCCAAAGCTGCATACACACTCAGGTCCTGCTGGGGGCATGGGAATGGATTTACGCTATGCTGGGTATGGGCACAGGCATGCATCTTACCTTGGGCACTTGTGGCTGCGCCGGACGTGTCCATCTGGGTCACTCCCACGACGGCTTCCCGCTCGATCGTCCCTTCCACCAGGTCCTCCAGGGCAGTGTTGGATTGTACTGTTGAAGGACCGCCTCCGGTCCTGCTCGCCTCCCGGAGCCTCTCTGCAATCCTCTCCTTGGCACGCTTCCGCAGGTCGTACCACCTTTTCTTGAGGTCGTCGATGCTGCGGGCGTTACACCAACTGCATTCACCCTCTCCCGGATGCGCAGCCATATGCGCCGCTTCTCCTGCTCAGGCACCTTGAGGGACAGCTTACCGAAAAGGCGATCGTGCTTGCTGCTGACTCCGTCTATAAGGTACTCCAGCTCCCTGTCAGAGAACTTGCGCTTGCACTTGCGTGCTGACTCAGCGCTGGATGGCACTTCCTTCTCCATGATGAATCAGTTTTGCGAATTGCACAGTCGGTGTGGCTTCACTCTGCACAGGCAGTCTTCACTCACAGCTCCTGTGTGCTCCTCTGTCGAGGCAATGAGGGTGGGGCTGCAGTATTTCCTGGTTGGTGATGTCATCTGCACGTTCCCGGAGCGACGCGGTCAATTGAGATTTCGCTAATACCGAATTCGCTAATAGCTAATTCGGTATTACCGAACTCGCAAATAGCTAATCGGAGTTTGCATGCCCCGCTATTGATTATTCGGTAAATATAGCGATTTTTAAGGAATCGTAAAAATTTACTGAATCTGTTGATGCATGCTCAAGAGCGATTCCTTAATAACGATTCCTTATTTCTCGCTATTAAGGAATCGCTTTTGGTTTGGTTGATGCATGTGCCCCTTAATGTTTAGTCATCTCCAGACTGCGACATAGAGGAATAATCAGATTCCTTCGTGGGCCAAGATAGCTAGGATTGAAAAATAGTATGTGTATCTCATCCTCATTTTCCAAGCCACACACCGGGCAAATACTAGGAACTGGGTCCTTGTGCCATTTATTGGTACAGGACCTCAGAGGTAAAGTGCCAAATCGAAAATTAATAAAAAGACTTTTGGCTAGGGGGAAGAGACAAAGTCTAAAAATTCCTCAAAATTGGGGAGTGGTTTAAAATCTAGATATCTATTTGTCAATGTAGCAGACGGCTGGTCATTAGTATAGCCATCTTGGATATGAATCCAGTAACTGGATTTCAAGATATTAAGATCAGCTTTGCACAATTTTTCCAGATTTGTCTAAAGCCTTAGCAGACCCAGTTTACTTAACCAGTCAAAAACAAATTTAACCCAGGGTACTGACTTAGCACTTCTAACGGAAAGCAGTTCGGCGAGACAGCCTCTGAATTCCCTTAACTCAGGAGTAACCCATAATCGAACACAAAAAACAAGTGGTCTAAGAGAAGCTAGATCTGCAATTCTTTTTAATCCTAGCTAAAAGAATAAGGGGGTTAGCGGTGTGTTACTGGGAACAGCGATCAACCATCTGACAAATCTATTTTCCACAGCAGTGAGTAGAGAGAGATCAGTACGGTCCCAAGTCTCAGCTCCATAAACAGCGGCCCCTTGCGCCTTGCCACGATATAATTCCAGGGCCGGTGAGACTGCACGAGAGCTTGTTTGTCTATGCAACCTACTGATAGCGTGTGCTCTGTGCTTGAGTAATAACGTGTTTTTACTTAGCTGGTCTTTCCACTTCGGGTTCTCCTTTATCTTGACCCCTAAGTAATCAAAGCTCTCCTCACCCTCTCTAATGTTCCCCCACCAGCCCATATGATTTAATTTTTGACCACTCCCTTCCCATACACCATGTGTTTGATCTTGTTGACAGATAGAGTAGTAAGGAGAGTAAGCATATATTAAGATCTTACCAAGCTTGCGCTTCAACACATGCTTCTATGGATCTTCTACGTACATTGTTTAGGATGAGAGTGCAAGTTACAGAAACCGGTATACCACTCTCTCATGGAAGAATGAAAAAAGGACCTTGAAAAAGATACAAGAAATGTAAACTGTTGGATGCTGAGCTAGTCAATTTACGAATTCTGGTGTAGAACTTCAAACAGAGCAATGAGACTAAATACGTCAGTAGAAAGAAGGCTGAGCAGGCCTGGGTGTAATATGGGCACAATGTGAAAACATACTGGCAATTAATACATCAGCATGGTGTAAGCTGTTACAGTGGTATTAATGCAAAAACAACAGTTGATGGACAGAATGCAGAACAATGTCATATATTCACCCCAGTATAGAGGTCTGGGCCTAAATCCATCATTATTTTGCTCAGCATGCCATTCCAGTTTGAACCCAGCCATATACAAATCAGTCTTGACCCTATGCCTCATGGGAACAGTCCAGCCCAAACTGCCAAGCCAGGTCCTCCCTGGACAGGAAACAAGCATCCTATAACCGGTTTCGTGGTTTCACCCCTCTTCAGCCAAGATAGCTTGACTCCAATGGCATGGAGAGCACGGGACTCATGTCTTAGCATACCCTTCCCACTCGGGGTGACAAATGCAAAAACAACAGTTGATGGTCAGGATGCAGAACAATGTCATACATTCACTCCAGTACAGAGATCTGGACCTAAATCCATCATTATTTTGCTCACCATGCCACTCCACTTTGAACCTAGCCATATGCAAATCAGTCTTGACCCTGTGCCTCATGGGAACAGTCCGCCCGAACTGCCAAGCCAGGTCCTCCCTGGACTGGAAACAAGCATCCTAGGACCGGTTTGGGGGAATCACCCCTCTTCAGCCAGGATAGCTTGATTCCAATGGCATGGAGAGCACAGGACTCACGTCTGAGCATACCCGTCCCACTCGGTATGACATTGTTCTGCATTCTGTCCATCAACTGTTGTGTTTGCATTTGGCACCCCGAGTGGGTCGGGTATGCTCAGACATGAGTCCCGTGCTCAACATTTTGATATACTTAACAGAATAAAGGATGTTGTGTCGAAAGCGAGGGTGAATACTATAGTTTATTAATATTAGCATTAAAATCATAAGCATTTTGATTTAAAGTTATTATGCCAACTTTTATCACAGGCATTTATGGGGCTATTGTATACTTATTAGATATAGGAGACATGTCAGAAAGTATTTTACTCAATTCGGAATTAAAAACAATAGGCAGGCCACTTGTAACAAGGCCTTCCTAGTAGAAATTTGACCAAGTGTGGAAAGTTTGCTTCCCACAAGGCCTTTATTTCAAGAAAAAGAGTGTGGGTAAGACTGATAATTAGTTACAGTCCAAGGAGAGAGAGCACCTCATTTGAATGATTAAAAAGATATGTTGCGAATCATGAGAGAATTAAGGGGCATATTATCAAGCCAGGCGATAAAATTATCTCCGCTTTAGCGGCAGAAAACTGCAGCTAAAACGGCGATAATGGGATTGATAATATGCTCTATGGAATTCCAACTGAAGCCCATGTTAGACGTCCTTCACATTTAATAAGGGTTGCTGTATGGGTGGAAGGTTCTGGATTCGCGATGCTACAATTGTTAGGGCCCAATTTTATATGTGGCACAGTCCTCGTAAATGGCTACACCCAAGAGCCATTGAAAGGTTAAGGTTAAGAAGCGATGGAGGGTAGTGCCTTCTTAATTGATCCACGTCAGTGGATAATCGGCATCAATGACACTGCTCGAATGAAAATCATTAGTGTTGTTTTTATTTGTATTTTTATCAAGGAAAAACAAAAGCCGACACGTGTTTTGCCCTAGTGGCCCATTGGCCGTGGGCTTTTTCAAGGCGGTGTAAATTACTCATCAAAATCTTCCTGTGAAAGTGGAAAATTGAGTCTCTGCGGTCTTCGGGAAAGTCCTTCACATTTAACATGGGCTTCAGTTGGAATTCCATAGAGCATATTATCAAGCCCAGTATCGCCGTTTTAGCAAAAGTTTTCTGCCGCTAAAGCAGCGAAAATTTTATCGCCTGGCTTGATAATATGTCCCACTATGTCTTACCATTTGGTGCTCTTTTAACCTAGATGGTCAGTTGAAAAGACATCTTCTTTGAGGGAACTTCCCAAAAGAAGACATTTCCCTAAGAGTACGTATCACAACTAAGTCTGAATCCATAGAATAGGCACTATGAGTAGCAGGAGTAAAGAAGCAAGTTTCAACAGTTTAAAATGATTGTTGAAATGGGAATGTTCCCTGCATGTAAACAGGCAAGTGCCCCTACCCTGACTGCCCCACTGCAGGCAAAACTGGTATCCATTTTGTGTTTGGCTCTAGTGTCAAATGAATCTAGCGTGTGTGCAAAACATAGTCCAGTCCCTAGTACTGTGAAATCTAAATATTTTTTGTGACCTGGAAGAACATACCAAGGATAATCCCATAGTGGGCAGAAGGACTACTTTCCCTGCCTGAGATGAAACACACAGAGTGGTGGTTGCATTATTCCTTGTTTTTTATATCTTCAGTCTGGCAAGACCTTTTTCTCTGTGCCCTGACATCCTGTGTGCTTGTCGAGTTTGTGTGAGTGCCTTTTTGTGTGTGTGTGTGTGTGCATATGTTTGTGTTTGTGTGTGTGTGTGTAGCACTTATATGGTACTAGTCCTCTGTGTGGACTTTGAGTTTGACAACTGAGACCAGTGGGATCCATTTTGAACGCCCTTGGTTTAGCATGGCATAAGGACAGCTTACCCAGAAAATGGAATTGTATTAACTGCATCCCTTTATCTTGAAACCCAGATCCTGATGTGAAGATAGGGAAAGGGCTTTCCTTAAAACATCATGTTGGCACCCTGTTAGCAACATATTCCTCATTGGCTCTTGCTGAGAGCTGTCATTTGGTAGATTGATAGATGATAGGTGTGAGGGGGCAGAACTCATTATATGTTGCTCAAGATGAGGTTTATAGAAAGGGTCTTCAACTTCTTTGTCTCTGATATCTGCTTCAGGAAGGCTGATGAGAGCGAGGTGCAGAAATCTTCCACTTCAGCATGCTCATGCTTTGGAAATTCCTGCTTGAAGCCAGCCCCATTTCTACCTGCTGTGAGAGTCTATGAACAAAAGTTGTTTCTGAGAAACAGGCAGAAAATGACATTTGAAAGAGAACAAAATCAAACTGGTTATGAAAGCCTTGAAAAGTGAATCCACACTCTCTGCTTGAAAAATGTGCATGAATGTGTTATTGAAACTAGGGTGGGCGTAATTTGCGAAATTCACTTTCGCAAACTATTGCGAAAATGTTAAAAATCTCCGCAAACATGCAGAAATATTGCGAAGATGCGGACGTTTTTTTCCCGCTCGTTCACGGTATTTTCTGCGTGGTCGTGGCTCGCCAACTTACCCATGCGGTTGCTCACGGGCGCGGCCATCTTGGTTTTCACTTGTCTCGCGCTGCATGATCGCGAGAAGAAAGACGTGATCTCGCGACGAATGAAGTTACTGCGGGCGCGAACTATCGCGAGACAGCGCAAATGGCCACCAACAATCCAACATCTCGTGGAGAACGCGACCGGATCGGGAAAACTTGTCGGCGAACGCGGGCATTCAGGTAAGGCGATCGCGCGCACGCGAGAATGTATTTTTTTACAGCGCGAGCAAGCTAAAAATTTCCGGTAAGATGCGGATTGCGGAAATTTTGACATTGTCGCGCTCTGCGCGGAACGCGAAAATGTCAAATTATCGCAATTTCCGCGAGCGGAATGGAATTTTAGCCCAGGCCTAATTGAAACCAACTCACTTTGTTCCAGTCTTCTTGATGAAGGAAAAGAGTGTGCAGCAGAGTAGTAAAAGAACTGCTGTGTATCCAGTGCTAGACTGACAGCCAGTCTCTATGAGGTGAGGGGACATCACATGAAGTCTGAACTTTCTGCTGTAGAAGCCTAAGGTCTGCCTAAAATGCCTAGAAGCCTGCCTACCTGCTGAGAAAGGGAAGGAATGGGCCTGGCCCTTCTGGGGGAGAGACAGCAGGAATAGAATAGAAGCATGTTTCTGGCACAAACGACATGTACAGAAGCTCACTACCACAGAGAATGAATCCAGGAGCAAATTGTACTGTGAGAGAATCGTCGGGTCTCATTGAGCGGTTCCCATGTGAACTGAACTAAGACTGTTCAAAAACAAAGTTTTACGGCAATCTTCTGTGAGCCCGAAAGACTGGTGAATATGCTACCAAAGTTGGAAAGAGGAGCTTGTAGTAAGCTGGTTCTATGAGTTGAGGTGACACAGCAGACGTAGCCGAGAGATGTCTTTATGATATTTATTAAGTTATTAAGATCCACAGAACAGCCCCACCAGGATCAGCCTGCTAACTGCTCAGTCCATCTTCTCAACTGTCTCACATACACCCAGGCACTCAAGCATTCCAGTCAAGTCAACATTCCACACAGAACTCTCACACTGGCTGAGCAGTTAGTTACAAGATAAAGGGGAACAGTGATAACATTACATGAAGATACTACAATATCTTCTCCCTTTACAATTGAAAATAAAATAAACAATACTAAAATTCCAAACCACTATACACAAAATGTACACAAGTAATCAATAGTCTAAAACCCAAGGGTAAATGGTATAAACCATACCACGATAGGGAACCAGACTATACAAAGGAAGAAAGAAGGATGAAAAGATAAATAAAAACCATCACCAACCTCCTCCTTTAATAAAACACAAAAAGAATGTTTAGCTCACTAACAGAAAGTGAGAAAACACCACATGAGATACATGTGAAACAAAACTCAGAGAAACACAGTAGAGAAGGACTACAGGTACTCTACACATTGATGAGACATGCGGGGAGAAGCACTCCCAGAACAAATACACAATGGGTGGACCTCACCCGTGTATGTACTCCAAACTGTGGGTGGACTGAACCCATCGGGTTATTCCTATGTAAGGAACACCACCCCAAAAAGAAATACCATAATGGGACAAAAACCCATAAAGCATACTGTAAATGGGAATGGAACCCATTACAAATTACACAGGTGAGACTAACACCCCCTATACATAGAGTAGATGGGACTAACACCCATTACCAATAACGTAGGTGGGACTAACACCCCCTAAACACAAAGTATATGGGACTAATACCCATTAACAATAACGTAGGTGGGACTAACACCCCCTAAACACTGAGTATATGGGACTAACACCCATTACTAATTAAATAGGTGGGACTGACACCCCCTATACACAGACATGTGAGTCACAGCATGACTAACACATACAATAGAAGACCACGTGCAGCACAAAGTGACTGATACACACTACATGACCAACACACAATGGAAGTGGTACTAAAACAGAACACCAAACACAAAAGGGGCTAAAAACCCACCCAACACTAGAAAAGGATACACAACCTCCCATAATATCCACAAGGAGTCAAAACAAACATTTCCCACAAAGGTGACAAATATATGACACCCACAACCACAAAATAGTGGTAGGCAAAAGAGACTCCGCAAAAACGAAAGAGGTCAGGAACAAGAGTGTCTAAAGTCTCGAACGTCGTGAGAACAGGAAATATCTCACCAGCTTCTCCACACAATAGCCCGCAGCAGCTTTTAATTGTATCCACTTCAGGCCTTCCTTGATGAATTTCGAATACATCTCACTCGCCCCGTTTATTTTTCCTTTCCCTTGGAGCCAACTCGGTATCATGCCCATCACGGTCACTACTCAACAGGTCAGGCAAACTTCAGAAAGACTAATTATCAACCAACAAGGAATCGGTGGGTCTGAAAAAACAGAACTAAATACTGAGGCCAACAAGACTAAAGGCTCTAAGGAAAAATGTCCTCATAAGGAGGACGAAGTCCCATCACCCACCGAGGTGGCATGCGTCATCATCTGGGGCCTCCTCTTAACCACACCTAGTGTGGTTAAGGAGCTACAACTCCTGTGTTGATGGAAAAGGAGGAGCTCGCGGATGTTTTCTGAATCCTAACACCCTGGATAGACCGATCTACACAGAGACTGAAGCTGCCTAACGTGTGGTGAAGTAGCGTGTAAAGTGCAGTGTAAATGAACAGTGTATTAAAATTGACTATCTGAAGAAAATTATGTTTATTATCCCCTTCGACGCTTATGACGGAACGGTTCCGTCATGCACGTCGGTTGGGCTGTGCTTATGACGGAACCGTTCCGTCATGGCCCCGCCCGCGCTCAGAACCTTCAGCACTGCGCGGAAATCCGCGCAGCGCTGAAGGGGTTAAGTATCTTTAGATGTCAAAAAATAAAAACATGGTCAACATGTTTCAGCCATTAACGATCCCATTTTTTGATCATGGCTTTCTTCAGGACCAAATGTTACTACTGCAACAAAAATTAAAAATAGAAGCAGGGTGAGAAAAATCTCATCCCAAACTTAAATGGAACGATACCACCAACAGGAATACCTACTCATCAAGTAGTAAGTGGAACTGCGAGGGTTCTCATGAATCACCCGTATTAAATCGGGGACAGTCGCCTACGCTCCTGGTAGCAACTCAGGGCGTGAGGCAGCGCTCTGGCCGTCGCTACCCCGGGCGGTCTTCCTGGTTGTACCGAGCGGGTACCATGAGTTGAGGTGACACAGCAGACGTAGCCGAGAGATGTCTTTATGATATTTATTAAGTTATTAAGATCCATAGAACAGCCCCACCAGGAGCAGCCTGCTAGCTGCTCAGCTCATCTTCCCTACTGTCTCACACACCCAGGCATTTAAGCATTCCAGTCAAGGCAACATTCCACATGGAACTCTCACACTGGCTGAGCATCTAGTTACAAGATAAAGGGGAACAGTGATAACATTACATGAAGATACTACAGAGCTGCATTGCGCCTGAAGTAGAACGCCTTGATCGGTCCATAGGCTGCAAATGTTGAAACTGAGTATTTCTCTGCACCCTGGTTGGAAAGCTGGCATTGTAAAATAATTGTGCTGCTGTTCAAACCTGCCACCCTGACTCCGTTGGTCATCGCAATGGCCCCCAATGAACTGAAGCCACCACCATGAGCTTGGGTACGCAAACTTCATCCGCTGCACTGCTAGAACAAAAACACCAGCCAGTAAGTAAAAGTAGGGTCAAGCCTGCTAGCTGAATGAGATACTAGAATGTGCAGACGAGTCTGCATTTTAGACTTTGTTGGCTAAGTGAACGTTAAGGATAAAGGATTTCAAGCTGAGCTGCACAGTTGATCAGTAGGGAGAATGTGAAGTAATTTGCAACTGTGCTTAATTGATGCATATGCCTACTGTGTATTTGGGACTGTTGTGAGAACTCCTACAGCAGGAATAGAGAATACTGGCACGGGGTGTAGCACCTTACTGAGAATCATAACTTAGGCTACAAACATATAATTGCATTCTGATTGAACAGTGCAGTATTTCGTTCTACTGTGAGTTTAAAGTACTTTTTTTCCCTAAAAGATAGAATACCATTGGCGAATGGGTTACCACCTCCTCCAAGGAGTAGGTGAAACATGAATGTTTTGTGACGTAATTCAGTCACAAAACATTCATATATTCCATTCAGATGCGGTATTTGGGATAGATGTCCTAAACACATCCCTTCCAAATACTGAATCGCAAACACAAATTGTGATTTGGTAACATGTTACTGAATCACAATTTGTGTTCTGTGTATGTGTAAAAGCATTTTTGCAACACAAAAATGCTTTGTACATTTGGCCCCAAATTTCACAAATATTGTGTAGTACAGTGCATTTACACTTTTTAACATATTTAATATTATAAAAAAGTGTACGGAGGACAGCGAAAATCACTAAAAATATTTTGAAAATACTGCACAACTTACATTTAATTTTTTTTTACAGAAGCATTTACTAAGAAATACAGTGCTTACTAGGTATTAACACAGTACCCCTTAAACTTATTTTTCAAGATATATAAAAAATAAATTCACCACTTATTAGTACTAGGTAGAGAATTTCAATAAAACCCACTACTTACCTAAATGTCTTTTCATGATCTAAAAACAGCCATTACCCAATTATATGGTGGCTTGTGAACGCCACATACCATGGTATACTGCAAAGTTACTGTGGTGTATGTTGTCCAACATATAAGTAAGGCCTTGCTGTATTAGTGTATTGTCACATGGACATCTTAATTCTTAAGCCAGATTTAGAAAGCAACACAAGGCCACTATGCATGGCCCTGTTTTGATTGATAAATTGAGAGAAATGTAGGCCAGTGCAAGTCCCTGTTTTGCGTTGCTCTGCACACCATAATATATATTGCTGCTAAATTTCACATACATCTGTACACCGCTCCACTGTTCGCCACACACTATTCCCCACTCCACTCTATGGTATTCCTGTATATGCCACTCCAGTATACACCACTCCATTCTACGCAGCTCCACTGAATGCCACTCAACTATATGCCACTCCACTATTCACTGTTCCACTCTACTCCTCTTCCGTGTGCGAGACTCCACTCTACACCCCTCCAAGCTACGCTATTGCACTGTATGCAACTCTACTGTACGCCACTATACTCTACGCTCTTACACTGTATGCACCTTCACTCTACACCACTCCAGGCTATGCCACTTCACTGTATGCCACTCATCTAGATGCTACTCCACTATAAGCTATTCTGCTCTATGCCATTTCACTGTATGCCACTCCACTCTAGACTATTCCACTGTATGCCACTCCATTCTACAACACTCCACTGCATAATATTCCACGTTATCCTACTCCACTATAGGTTACTCCACTTTATGCCACTCTGATATATGGCACTCCACTCTGCACCACTTTATTCTACACTATTTCATTGGATGCTACTCCAATATACACCACTCCACTGTATGATATTACACCCTAACCTACACTCCTGTACAGCAGTCCAATCTACACCACTTGACTGTACTTCACACCATGGTACACTACTCCTCTATCTGCTATTAAACTCTACACCACTCCAGTGTACAACACTCCACCCTCCACCACTCCACTCTACGCTGTTGCACTGTAAACAGCTCCACTGTACACTACTTCAGTGTATCCCACTCTACTGTATGCCACTATATGCTATTCCCCTCTATTCCTTTCCAGAGTATGCCACTCCATTCTATGCTATTCCACTGTATGCCTGTCCACTGTACTACACTCCAGTGTATGCTGTTCTACTGTATACCACTACAGTGTACGCTACCCCAATGTATGCCACTCCAGTTTACCTCTCCACTGTAAGCCACTCCATTCTACACTAATTTATTGAATGTCACTCCACTGTATGCCACTGTACGCCACTCCACTGTATGCTATTACACTCTAACCCACTCCACTGTAAGACACTCCAGTCTAAACAACACCACTATATGCCATTCCACTCTATGCCACACCACCTTACAATCCTCCACTGTATGTCACTTCACTATATGCCACTCCTGTCTACGCTCCTCCTCAGTTCGCCACTCCACTATACGCTGCGCCACTATAAGCTATTGTACTCTACACCACTCTATACCACTCCACTTTACACCATTTCACTGTAGACCAATCCACTCAACCATACTCCAGTGTACACTTTTCGACTGTAAGCCACTCCATTGTGCACTACTCCACTCTATGCCACTCCATTGTGCACTACTCCACTCTATGCCACTCCAATGTACTCTCTTGTGCTCCATATAACTCCACTTTACAAAACACTACTGCACTCTATGCACCTCTACTAGACTCTACTCTATCCCCATACCCTTCACTGTTCAAATTTGTACTGACCTCTATGTCCATACACTCCATTGTACAAAATTCTACTCGACTATATAAGTTTTCAACACTGTACAACACAGCATTCCACTCTACTGAATGAGATGCCACACCAATTTATAACAATTTACTAGAATATGCACTACGACACTTCAATGTATGCTACTCCACTGTATGCAAATCCACTGTATCTTGCACCACTATACGCCACTCTGCTCTACGCCACGCCACTCCACTCCACTCTTCGCTATTCCAATCTATTCCATCCCACTCTTCTACACTCCACTGCACGGTGTTCCATTGTATGCTACTCAGTTCAGTTCATACTTCATTAATGTTTAAACACTGTCTTTAAAACATTCCTTTTTACAACCTAAAATAATCTTAGGGCCGATTCACAGAACTAATCTGAGATAAAATCCTAAACTTTCTAATTTTGGTATTCACAGAAGGAATTTAGTAGTAGTAAAGTTAGGACTCCTAACTTTACCACTACTAAACTTAGATAAAATCCTAAACGTACTACTTTTGGTAATCACAGAAGGTATTTAGTAGTAGTAAAGTTAGGACTCCTAACTTTACTACTACTAAATACCTTTTGTGAATACTGAAAGTCGTAAAGTTAGGATTTTGTCTCAGTTTAGTAGTAGTAAGTCCTAACTTTACTACTACTAAATGCTTTCTGTGAATAACAAAAGTAGTACGTTTAGGATTTTATATCAGATTAGTTCTGTGAAGGGGAAGAAGAAAAGAAGGACCCCCGACCCCTACTTGTAAACCAGATAAATACCTAATGCATTGTCATTTAGTGTATATAATCAACATTCCCCTGCCACCTGAGCCCATTGCATCACTAATCCAGACATATTTTGAAGAATTTTGCCAGCGCACATGCCACATCAAAATAGTCCATATTTAACAGCATCTGGAAGTGATGATAAATACGGAAATGCATTCCTGTTTTTCCAAGAATCTACCCAGCCAACCTGGGCTCTTTTTTACAGGCCATTTTAAATTCTGTTTTCGAAAGGTGTGAGGGCTCAGTTATTTTTAATTCAATTTCTAAGGTTCCTGCGATGGCTTCTAGCCTTTTCTTGACCTTGTTCGCCCATGTAGTTAACTCTTTCCTATTTCCGCAGCACATAATTCTGATATCTTCAGTACCGTTTAGACCCAAAGTTTATCCAAAAATCGCTAGGTTGCTTTATAGGCTAAAATGTTCCAGGCCTTCAAATTTCCTTCTAACCTTATTGCATGGAACATTGTACCTTTAAGGAGAGGCAACAATTTTTTCAAACATTTACTTTCGCACCTCTCCCAGCTTCCCTCCATACTTAAGGCTGGTAACGCGGTCCATAGAGGCATTCAGTGGGGACCATTGCTTTATCAAAAAAGGAGTCCAGGAAGGGCCACCAAACACCTTCTTAAAGTGAACAAGGCCCCCATCATTGCTGCTGCCCTTATCTCCGCCAATTCTTTATACAGAGCCTAACTCAACTGTCTAGTAAACATCATACGCAAATTCTTATATGTAGACACAACCTCAACCCTACTATTACCTAACAGCCCCTTATACGGTTTAGTTTTTTTCCCAATTGCTTTTTTTCCCATGTATCCTACTCCACTGTACAGTAATCCAATTTATGCCACTGTGGCCACTACAGTGTATGCACTCCACTCTACGCTGCTCCAATGTACGACACTCTCTTCCAATCTATATACATCCACTGCACTTTATGGCACTCTACGACACTCTATTGCACACTATCCCGGTCTCATTATTTGTGAGAACACAGGGCATGGTCGAGTTATAGTTAGTGTTGTCTGGTTAGATAGGTAAAACAGTGTGTAGGAAGGTGCACTACTTCTAAGAATTTAAAAGTTGGTGGTAAATTGGAAATGAAAGTTATAACTATAACTTCAGAATTTCCAAAGTTTGTGTAGTTTAAGCTGGTTTGTATTAGGCCTGGGTGAAAATTCTGTTCCATTCGCGGAAATTGCGATAATTTGACAATTTGCGAGTGCGAAAATGTAAAAAATTTCGCAATCCGCATCTCACCGAAAAAAAATTTCTTGCTCGCGCTGTAAAAAAATACATTCTCGCGTGCGCGCGATCGCCTTACCTGAATTTCCGCGTTCGCCGACAAGTTTTCCCGATCTGGTCGCGTTCTCCATGAGATGTTGCATTGTTGGTAGCCATTTGCGCTGTCTCGCAAAAGTTTGTGCCCGCATTAACGTCACTCGTCGCGCGATCACGTCATTTATCGCACGATCACGTCTTTCTTCTCGCAATCATGCACCGCGAGAGTATGAGATGATTGAGATCTCGAACATGTCATTCTCCACCGCGAGCGAGATTGTGATATCGAACGCGAAAAGGAACAGGAGACCCCGAACACGTCATATCCAACAAGTAAGGTGGTGAGCCGCCATCACGCAGAAAATACCGCGAACGGGTGGGAAAAAAACTTCTGCTTCTTTGAGATATTTCTGCGTGTTTGCGGAGATTTTTTACATTTTCGTGATAGTTTGCGAAAGTGAATTTCGCAAATTCCGCCCACCCCTAGTTTGTATAGGGGAAAAAAGTTTTCCTAACTATAACTAAGCTTAAACCTCTGTCTTTTTCATTAATATATATATATATATATATATATATATATATATATATATATATATATATATATATATATATTTATATATATATTATCTACTGGCAGTTGCCAGTAGATAGTTATAGTTAGGACCGTGTTTCCATAGGAAATCCGCAACATTCTATTTGGAATAACTTTGGCGCCGGTTGACGAATCCTCGCGAAATTTTCAAAATAGGTGGGGCGCTCTGCTCCGCTCCTACCCTGAAAGTCTCGGGGGGATTCGTCAAGCGGGGGCTGAGAAAAAAGGGGGGTCCCAAAACGCGTTTTCCCCATGCAATTTTCCATAGGGACCTTTAGTCCAAGGTACAGCCCGAACGGCTGAACAGAATTACTTGAAATTTGGCAGAGAGGTAGTCCTCAGGTCAGGGAAGTGCCTTTTGCAGATCTGGTGTCAATCTGTTCAGTAGTTCCTGAGAAGATCAAAAGTAAAATCATATATATATGTGGGCGGAGCCTAACCACACATCTCATCCTGAGATCTGATTGGCTTCATCCAAGAAGTGTTGGCAGCCATCTTGGGACCAATATACATGATAGCACCTCATTAAAAAGCATTGCAGTTAATAGAAGGTTTTAAGACTTTAGTTACATTATAAATCATTTGTTGATGGCACCATACTCATTTTAGAAATTGTGGTATGTTCTAAGGTGATTTCACCATGTGAAAAAGCCTTCTGCTGGGATATCATGATTGAGAGAAAAATATTTTCTCATGCTTTTCCCACATAGGTTTGGAAGGTGATCTATAAGCTGAACTGAGAGCTTATTTTCTGTAAATTCACATTATCTTTCTCAGTCATGTGAGAATGAAGTCTGACATTCTCAGTAAAATATGTACATCCAACAAGGGCAGAGACTGTCAGTTGATTCCTTTGTGTTCTACTGCAGCTTCCCAGAGTGTTCCAAAGAACAACTAGAGCGCTAACAGTCCTACTTATGATAAACGTATGGCACACCTGAAGCCATCTTGCTTGGATTAAAGTGGTAACTCTTAAAACATTTATTTTAAAAAGGAACAAAATGAGGGGGTTCATTTTTCCATAAAAAGTATGATTAGTGCTGCAGAAAGAAAAATTAGGGCACATTTTGAGTGACTTCTCAAATCCTCTTCTATTTCATTAAAAAATTCTGACATGCAGACTGAAACATGCACTTTCAATACCAGCAGCAGTTTTCCATGGTGAGCAGTAGCTTTACTACAGTGATCTAATGAGCAAAAAGAGTGCTAACATTCTGAATTCATGGCAAATGTGTGACACATCTGAATGCCTTCTTGATGGAATCACAGTAAAAAACTGAAAGTATTTCCTACTGAGGAGACTGCAGGAAATGAGGAAATTAGGAAACTTCATAACAAATAAGTCTCCCAAGATGGCCACCAGAGACAAAAGAGCCTAAATGTAGCCCAAATATCACCCAGATGTAGCCCAAGTATTGCCCAATGACAGAAATTCCCAGAATGTTCTTAAAAACAACTAGAGCGCTTACTGTCTTCATTATGACAAAAGTATGGCACACCAGAAGCCATCTTGATTGGAATAAACTGGTAACACTTAAAACATTTAATTTAAAAAGGAACACAATGAGGGGGTTCATTTTGCCATAGAATTGATTAATACTGAAGAAAGAAAATGAGGGCACATTTTGAGTGACTTCTCAAATCCTCTTCTATTTCATTAAAATATTCTGACATGCAGAGTGAAACATGCACTTTTAATACCGGGAGCAGACTTCCATGGTAAACAGTAGTTTTACTACAGTGATCTAATGAGCAACTAGAGGGCTAACATTCTGAATTTATGGCAAATGTGTGACATATCTGAATACCTTCATGATGGAATCAAAGTAAAAAACTGAAAGCATTTCCTACTGAGGAGACTGTAGTACATGAGGAAATTAGGAAACTTCATAACAAATAAATCTCCCAAGAAGGCCACCGGAGACAAAAGAGCCCGAATGTAGCCCAAAATCACCCAGATGTAGCCCAAATATAGCGCAATGACAGGAGTGTGCAAAACACTTATTATTTTGTGTTTTTTGCAGTGTTATATAGTGCAGACTTGTCAGGTATTGGAGCGCTTTACATGAGCATTGGTTACATCACACAAAAACAAATTCATTTTGGTTGTAGACATGGGGAGACTAAGTGATTTGACCAGAATCACAGAATGTCGAGCTGAAGCAGAAACTCCAACCTGGTTCCCCAGTTGCAAAGTCTGCAGTTCTGGAAGTAACACCACATCCTCTCCGCTAAGTGCAACATTTATTCAAGTGGCCAACTGGATAAAAAAACATAAAGATAACAAATAATTTAAAAGTGCTTTGTCGCTATTTGAAAACTCAGAAAATATGTCCTTATTTTAGTCTTTTAGAGCACTAACCATAATTTTGATGCCAATAAGACCCTCTCATATATGTAATTGCTAAAGGAAATGCTCTAGGTATTACAGTTTTGATTACATCAAGATGACGTCAGGCGTTCCACACTTTTGTAATAAATATAGAATGTTAGCAATCTAGTTGCTCATTAGGATACTGTTGAGAGGCAGAGGCCAGGGGCACGGACTCTGAAAAAGGCAGGTAGGAGGGTGCCAAGGCAACAATTTAACCACACTGAGCAGGCAGGAAGGGCCGTGGCAGCACAACAGACTATGGAGGGCAGTGGAAAGGGGGCAGGGGCAACAAACCAACAATACAGGACTTGCAAGAGAGGCTGTGGCAATGTAATAGACCATTGTGGGCAGAAGGAAGAGGCAATGGTAGTACAACCATACATGCCAACAGACCCAATTCAGCCAGGAAACGTCCAATGTTTTTAAGCTCAAATGGGCTTTATTTGATCTGTTTCCTGTCTACAATCTCCTCTTTTTCAATGTAACTCAAAGGGGAAAATCAATACCCTAGTTTTTTTTCAAAATCTCCCTCTTACCAAGTTCAAAATGTTCGCAAGTATGGTACATTGAATCATGGAAGGAAATGGGGTAGGGACATGGACTTGGATAACAGAGGACAGGACGGACATGGAGAGGTGCACCAAACTGACCCTGCAGGGCAGGCATCAGGGTTTGCAGCAGCACAATACACCACACAGGGCATGCGGGACAGGAGTGCAGCACAACAATCCATAGAAAGCAAGAGGGAGGGGACAGGACCATGCACATGGACAACAGAGAACAGAGGGGCAAGAGGCAATGGTAGCCAGGAGAGAAAGCTGCAGCATAACAGACCATAAAGGGCAGGAGGGACGGATCAGGGGCATTACAATGGAACAGACAAGCCAGGAGGGAGGGAGTAAGGGTCTGTACATGTAAACAGAGGGCTGGGGGCAAGGGGGCAGGGCAGGAGCAGCAAGATAGCCATGGAGGTCAGGCAGGATGGGCACTAGAAGCAAGACACACCATGAAGAGCAACAGTGAGACTGTGATGGCATACACACAGACCATGGAGGGAAGGTGGGAGGGGGTCAGGGGCAGCTAACTGACCACACAGGGAAGGTGGGAGGGGCCATGGCAGCACAGACGACCATGCATGGCAAGTGGGAGGGTTAGTGGCAGCACAATGGCTATGATGGGCAAGAAGGAGGGTGCAGGGGCATGCACAAAGGACGATGGAGGATAGAAGGGAGGGTCAGGACCTGTGCACAGACAAGAAAGTTCAGGGGAAGGGGCCTCACAACAGACCGCACGGGGCAGGCAGGAGGAGCAGTTGCAGCACAACAGACCAGGGAGGGCAGAAGGGTGTGGCAGTACAATGGACCATGTAGGACAGGAGGAAGAGGATAGGGGCATGGCATGTGGACAGGCAGGGTGGAGGTGGCAGGGACAGGTTACATTCATCTGACAATGCTAGGCAGGTGGGAGGGGAGTGGCAGCTCAACAGAACACTCAGAGTAGATAGGAGTGGCAGGTCCATGGAACATGGTGGGCAAAAAGGATGGAACAGGGGCATGCACAAAGACATCGGAGGGCAGGGGGAAGGAAAATAGGGGCAGCAAGCTAAGCACAGAGTTTAAGCAGGAGGTCAATGATGGGGCATAGAATTGGGCAATGGAGGGCAGGAGGAGTGGACTGGTACATCATACTAAATTGAGGGCAGTGGCAGCACATCAGACCATGCATGGCAGGAGGGAGGAGGCTAGTCCATGGATTCACACAACAGAGGATAGGGAGGAGGGGGATGGGGCAGCAAGCTAACTGTTCAGAGAAGGCGGGTATTAGGAACTTTATTGTTTTTAAAACGTGTGTCTGTGCAAACTACTTAAAATATGAACAAGTATGCAGCATAATCTCACTTTTATTCAGGAAGAAGAGGACGTTTGTGACTGTGACTCCGGGCTCACTTGGCAGAAACACCCCCTGACCCTCCACCCCCTATCGCAAAATGTAATGCCCGTGAAAAGTGTAGGTGAACACAGTGTTATATAGAACATAGTCCTGATAGCACGATTGAAAATGAAAACTAGATATAGTGTATGGTATAAACTATGCACCAAAAAGTGTGATATAAGATGAACCGGGCGTGAAATATAATATGCAATACATTGTGCGCAATGACAGATTCATTGGAGAGCGCGAGATAGCACAGGCTCTAGCGCGTGCTATGCGATATGCGCCTTGGAGTGTAATATGCACAGGGCAGTGTTGTGTAACCTAACTAGTCTCTAAAGTTGTAATATAAAATATGTGCTGGGGAGTGTAACGTTGCATATGCACTGTGACAAAGATATGGATCCCAGATTGTAATATGTATGGCATAGCACTGTGCGTTATAACATAGGCATCGAGGAAGGCACGTTAGATGGGGCAATATAACCCGTGCGAAGACAAGTGTGGCATGACATATTCACGGGGTGGTGTTACAGTGCACATGGGCTAGAGAGTGTCATAGCATGTGCACTAGCTAGTGGAATACAACACAGAGGTGTGTGGCACTCAGCAGGCAATGGTGGGTGTAACACAGCATTGGGCTCTGCCAGGAGCGCGCTGTGACTCTCAAGTGATGTTCGTCCCCTTTCCAGAGAGTAAAATAGAAAGTATTACACATCTGGCAGTGGATTTGTGTTTTATTAACCGTGAGGGGGGTTTCTTGCATAGTTTTGGTCGAATTTTTGTCGAATCCCCTTTGAATGGCTTGGTGTGCATGTGTATTAAATGTGCCCGTCAATAGCTACCCATGTTTGTATAAATAAACGACAAGGGTGTCTACCGGGATTAGGCACGGTAGGGCATCAGACATGTCAGAGCTTCACTAGTGGTGTAAATACATTCCACGTGGATTCATTGTATGCATAGTCGCCTTTTAATGAATATCACGCAAATCGTCATGGTGTGTCTATAAATATATATTTTTTTAAAATAATAAAAAACAGTGGCCGGCCCTTGGGATTGGGGTCAAAAAAATATAATTAGGAGACAGGCCCTGGGGGATGGGGTCATCAGGGCCAATAAATTAGAATGAGAAGGGGAACCACACAGCCCCCCTTCTTAAAAAATTTAAATAAATAAAAGACTGGCATCATGCTGGAGGCCACGCCCCCTCCTTGCAGCACTCTCCAAATGCGCCCCCTGGCGAGTTTTAAGTTGGGGAATTAATTCCTCTTCAATACTGAGGGTCCCTGAGGGCCAACTAGCCCAACGGGCATCTCCAGTATGCGCCAGGGAGCTGCGCTGCAGACAGGTGTTCTGAGGCCAATCCCCTTTTTACACCTCTCTGCAACGCAGCTCTGTGGCGCTTACTGGAGGTACCTAGTGGTCTAGTTTGACCCTAGGGACCCTCAGGATTCAAATGAACTTAATCTCCCAACTAAAAACGGACACAGGGCGTGTTTACACAGTGGTGAAGGGAGGGGACAGGGCCTGAGTTAACGTGTGCAAAAACGCCCTGTGGCCTGTTTTAAGAGGTAGTTTTAATCCCCCTGCCCTATTATATACTAGGGGCTTACAGAGGAGGTCATGCTAATCACAGGGGGACCCCAACGCATAATGTTCCCTAGTGTATGTAGGTGTTTTCACTGTATTCTAAGTGTCTTTTAACATAGCACTGGCTCTAGGACTGGTTAGTCAGACTCAGTTACCACCAGTATCCGTCTGAAAAAGTTGAGGGTACAGGATGATTTTGCAACAAGGCTTCTTTCTGCTCTTCTTTTTGTTCTTTCTGCACGTTATCCTTCTTCCTGCACTTTTCTTCGTCTTTGAGGACTTCTGTTGCTTCTTTCTGCACTTCCTTTTTTTCTTTCTGTCCATTTTTTCTTCTTTCTTCACATGTCCTATCTCTGTAGGCATAGTTAGAAATTAGCATTTAAAAAACCTTTGAAATTCACAGAAAAAACCATAGGTTTCAGGCACGTTATAGTTAGGAATTAGCATTTAAAAAACCTCAGAAATTCACTGAAAAAACCATAGGTTTCAGGGGTGTTATAGTTAGCTGGACTTTTCACTTGTACAAAACCATTGAAATTCCCCCGTTATAGTTAGTTCAGCTAACTATAACTCGCGCGCCCGCAATGCACTGCTGATGACGTCACATATTACATCACTCATGACATGGTCAGTGACATCACTCATGACATCACTGATGGCATTTCAAATGACATCACTGATGACATCATCCGTGTGATAGAGTGACAGACCTCCTCTCACCCTAATATAACTTTTGATACACACATTCAATGATAGAGACTAAAATTTTCAAAACAATGGACATACCAATACCAGTTACAACAACCTCTTCAGTAATTCTAAGATCCACATACACATCCACTCATTCACCAACAGTCCTATACAGTCACTCATACATGTACTCACTCATCATATGTACTCATACACCTATACATCCTGTTACACAATGCCACTCATCCATAGAGTTACTCACACACATAGTCACTCATGCTAATAAAGAATCAAACATACATTTACTTGCATATACAGTTATACACACACCACCACACTTACTTCTACGGAAACTTACACATACTTAGTCTTTTAAACAATCACTTATAGAAACACATACTTATTCATACATGAACTCTTTCAATCTCTCACTCTCACATATACTCACTTATATACACCAATAGTCACATATACTAGTTTAAAACATATGTAGTTACTCATAAAGACACTATTGAGACAGTCATTTACTCACTAACACACCCATACACACACTCATCCACCCATACAGTCCTGCACACATGCTGTCTTCAACACATACAAACAGTGAGTCACTCATTCATGCACCTATGCACTACGTAATACCCCCCACCGAACCATGCAGACACTCAGACTGATAATCAAAAAAACAACTAATAACCTATATATACACCCATGTAGCTACTCACCAACCCATGCAGCCACTTATACACAAAGTGAGAGACTGATACAGATATTTACATATTTAAACATTACTCACTAAGCCATGTATTCACTATGATACACTTAATCAGTCAGTTACACAATCAATTTTTCAAAAACAAATCATCCATTTAGACACTTATATACCCATTTATTCTTCCATCGACCTTGAGATATACATATATAAAACATATTTAATTTTCAGAAAAACACACATTCACTGGATGATGTCATCAGTGATGTCATCAGTGATGTCATTTGAGATGTCATGAGTGATGTCATGAGTGATGTCACTGACCATGTCATGAGTGATGTAATATGTGACATCATCAGCAGTGCATTGCGGGCGCGCGAGTTATAGTTAGCTGAACTAACTATAACGGGGGAATTTCAATGGTTTTGTACAAGTGAAAAGTCCAGCTAACTATAACACCCCGGAAACCTATGGTTTTTTCAGTGAATATATATATATATATATATATATATATATATATATATATATATATATATATATTCACTGAAAAAACCATAGGTTTCACACATGTTATAGTTAGCTGGACATTTCACTCGTACAAAACCATTGAGATTCCCCTGTTATAGTTAGTTCAGCTAACTATAACTCGCGCGCCCGCAATCCACTGCTGATGACGTCACATATTACATCACTCATGACATGGTCAATGACATCACTCATGACATCACTGATGACATCTCAAATGACATCACTGATGACATCATCCATTGAGTATGTGTTTCTGAACAATTTTAATATGTTTAATATATATAGGGAAAGGCCTGTTGAAGAATGAGTGGGTGTACAAGTGTGTAAATGGATGATTTTCTGTGGTGCGTAACTGACTCTATAAGTGAGTCATTAAATGTATCTTACTGCAGACTAGTGACTAAACTGTGTAAATGTTTGTATGTGTCTGTATGTTGGTGTATAAGTGGCGGCATGGTTTTGTGAATACCTATATAAGTGTCTGTATGAGTTATTGATTGCTTGTCGGAGTATCTGTATGGGTTCCTGAGTGTGTGTGTGGGTAGGGTGTGTGTGACTCTATGCATAGATGTGTGAGTGGGTGATTCTATGGGTGCATTGTTTTAGGAGTGCATCTGTGATGGACTGTATGTTTGAGTGAGTGTATGTATGGGTGTGTTAGGGAGTGAATGTATATCTCAGTGGTACATTTGTGACTAACTACATATGTGAAAGGCAGTATATATGCGTGTAAGAGTATATAAGTGGGTAGATGTGAGAGTGTGTGATTGTGACAGTGACTGTATGGATGATTGTGTGCTTGTATCAATGATTCTATAAGAGTGTAAGAATGTGATACTGTTTTTATGAGTAAGTGAACTTGAGTGTGTATAACCGCATAGGTGAGTAAATGGGAGTGTGATTATTTGCATGACTGAGTAGGTATGAGAGTACCTCTATGGATGATTGGTAGTGTGTGAGTGTCTATATAGGTGTATAAATGCATATGTTAGTTTTGTATGGAGTGACTGTAAGTATGAGTGACTGTACAGGTGAATGAGTGGAGGTGTATGTAGTCCTAAGAGTTAATAAGTGGGTATGTAGTTATTGGTATTGCAGTATGTATGGTTTTGAGAATTGAACTCTGAAATTATGAGTCGGTGTATCAAAGGTTATATTAGGGTGTGAGAAGATGTGGTAATTTATCACATGGATGACGTCATCAGTGATGTCATCAGTGATGTCATTTGAGATGTTATCAGTGATGTCATGAGTGATGTCACTGACCATGTCATGAGTGATGTAATATGTGATGTCATCAGCAGTGGATTGCGGGCGCGCGAGTTATAGTTAGCTGAACTAACTATAACGGGGGAATTTCAATGGTTTTGTACGAGTGAAATGTCCAGCTAACTATAACATGTGTGAAACCTATGGTTTTTTGAGTGAATTTGTAAGGTTTTTTAAATTCTATTTCCTAACTATAACGTGTGTGAAACCTATGGTTTTTTCAGTGAATTTGCAAGGTTTTTTAAATGCTAATTTATGAATGTTTTATTATATTTTTTATTTATTTATTTTACAATATGCTACCTATGTATATAATTATAGATTTACTGCATCCTGCAATATGGAATGGCTCAGCTCTTTTTTTTAAATTTTAGATATAGTTGAACAGCATAGTTAATATCTTCTATAAACCTCTAAACATTGTTTTTTTTTTTTAAGGGTTTTTGACCGTGAGTGCACCGTATGCGTACGGTACGTGTACAGTACGTGTATGGTGCGTGCACGTGGCTTGCATGCGTACGTGCTCCATGTGCGCATGCGTACGTGATTTACGTGCGTATGCGTACTTCGTGCGTGCTCCGTACGCGCATGCGCGCGTGCTCCTTTTGCGCATGTGCGCGTGCTCCGTACGCGCGTGCTTTGTACGCGCGTGCTCGTGCGCGCACCGTACGCGTACGGTGCGCGCACGGCAAGTCATGTGATCAAGAAACAACACTTTTCATTGGTTTATAGTAGTTTCAGTTCCAGAAACTTCCAACACCACACCCACTCCCCTCATTATTACTTCTGATTCCCTGGGAGAAGGAGCTGAGCAGCTTTTCTAGTACTTCAGTACTTCAGAATGGCAGAGCAGCAGTCATCTTCTGGGAGTGAGCAGGAGACCCTTGTGAGACAGAGACAGAGGAAACAGAAAGACTCTTTTATATGGCAATTTTTTACATTTCCACTGGGGCAGAAGAAAGTGAATACTCCCAAAGTCACCTGCACTCTTTGTGATCGTGTCTTATCAAGAGGAGATCCTAAAAAGAAATACTCTTTTAGTATCTTCACTATGATCAGGCACGTTAGAGATGTACATCCTGTGGCTTATGCTCGAGCTGCTAGAGAAAACCTTCCAGCAGCTCAGCCGAGCACATCCGCAGCAGCTCAGCCGAGCACATCATCGGCAGCTCAGCAGAGCACTTCATCTGTGGCGTCAGCTTCACCTTCTTCGGTTCCTCTGGATATACACCTTCTGAGAGGGTGCATATGCGGTGCAACTTGTGTCATGCTCTTATCTCTTATGCGGACACCAGCACTCCTCAAGTAGAGAGGAAGATACAGCAGCACACGTGTGACACCCTATAACTTTTGCCATCTCTTTTTTTTCCTCTGTCCCTCAATTAACACAACGGCTCTTTTTAGAGCCACCTAACATCTAAACACTTACATTTTTTTAATTCTATTTTTTTGTTTTTTTCCCCGCCGTGCGCGCACCGTGTGCGCACGGTACGCGTACCCCGCGATTTTTTTATAAAAAATAAAATGTTTTTTTCACCCTTCATGGTCCTTCAGGGACCTCCTGACAAAAGCAGGAACTCTGTACCCTACCCCCTTTTCACGTTCTCCACCGTTCTTTTAAATGGAAACACACATTTCTTTTTTTTGCATATTTTAACCCTTTCCAAATGATTTCTACCCCCAACATGACTTCTGCCTGCTAGCATAGCATTAGATCATGGAACACTGGTGTGTGCAGAGACGTCAGAAGTTCAGCACACAATGTTTCTAATCCAAAGAGCAAGATTGCTTAACTTTTCAAACCTAACAGCTAATCCAAAGTAATGTTCTGTGGGAACACATTTTTGTGGACCAATACAAAACATGCTTTTAAAACTTTAAACATACAGCCTAGATTTTATTGTAAAATGGTCTGAAACAGCCAATGAGTTCTTTTTATTAAAAAAAAGTATATAAGCCTCCATTTTACAACTACGTTTCTTTTCAATTTTGTCATTCTACTGAAAGACATCTTCAGAGTGCATCCAGGTCTCCTCCTCACTCCCTCAAATACACTGCTATTCTACAATTTTCAAGTAAAATTGATTGCTGCTCACCTCCTTGTCCCAGGTAATAAGAAGAAATAGTGAGGGGAGTGGCTATGGTGTATGAAGATTCTGGAAGAGAAACTACTTTGAACCAATGCTTCTGAGTGCATCCAGATGTCCTCCTCACTCCCTGAAGTAGATTGCTCTTCTGCCATTTACAACTAAAATTGATACCTGTTCTGCTCCTTGTCCCACAAAATAAGAAGAAATAGTGAGGGGATTGGCAAGGCATTTATAGAGTAGACGGTGTACATTTCACAGATGAAGGGAACAGAGTCTTCCTCTTGATCTTTAGACTCTGCATCGATACTTACTTATAGGTACCAAAAAACACTATATTAACACAATGGCTCTTTTTAGAGCCAACCAATATCCAAACACTTAAACTTTATTTTTAATTCTATTTTTTATACGATTTTTTTGTCGCATCTCTATGCTTCCCCTGCTCAGGCGTACAAACTGCAGCTATGCACCGGCGAAGGCTCCCTTGCACTATGGTTCAAGGATGCCTGCGTGGTGGGGAGATTGTTCTTGTGCAGGAAGGGACACCTTCCTGCACAAAAACTATCAAAAGAGGTTTTTTCCGCTTTCAATGCGTGCTGTAGAATAGAGGACGCACTAAAAGAGGAAAAAACGAGGAGAAATAAAAACATTTCTCCTCGTTGTGCCTCGTTACGCCACCTCTAGGGTAGCGTAGCATTCACACGCATCTCCAGAGTTACGATTTCTCGTAAACCTGGAGATGTGTCTAGTTCTTTGAGTGTTGCGTGGTAACACCCACAACAACACCCATGGAACGCCCCTTCAACGCACAGTGCTGCGTGTGAAGTGGCTTTATTTATGTGGAAAGGAAAAGTCACGCAGGGTGGCTTTTCCTCTCCTTGTAAATATGGAGGAGCTCCCTGCGCCACCAGTACGTTATGAAAAGTGACATAGTGCTGGCGCAGGGGCCTTGTTAATTTTCCCCAGAGATGTTAAGCAAATTAAGGGTAAGACAGACAAAGGGAGAGAGACAGAAACAGAGACAGAGAGCAAGGAACTGAGAAGGAGTAAGGCAGTTAGAATGACTGAGACACATGGAGACAGGGAGAGATACATGGTTGAAAAAGTAGTGATGGAGGCAGTAAACCTAGGGGAGTAGTATAGAAGGAGTGAGGGAGTTACCAAAGAGCAGTAAAGGAAGAAGAGAGAGAGAAGGAGAATGAGAAAAGCAGAGTAAGGAGAAGTGAAGAAAATGGAGCATGAAAGTGAAGGGGTGAGAAATACAGATATTTCAAACTTACCTGACGAACAAAATAACTTAATTATAAATACATGTTTTTTTTTATTGCTAGAAAAAAGGATTACATTTCCTAAATTTTCTTTCTCGATCTGAAAATAAAAAAAAATAGTAGTAATATTTAACAATACATTTTAGAATACAGTACACATATTTTCATATTTAACAAAGTAATTTTTTGCCCTTTTTTTGCTGTTTTCAGAATATATTGAATTTCACTGCAAATTGTGAAATCAATTGCATTCATCGCTTAACAGCGGGCAAAAAAATTAACAATCTGAAAGATTGTTTAAAAAAAGCCCTGAATCTCTACTCAGTAAAACATACCTTGATAGAAATGTAACATATATATTAAAAAAATCATCTAAGAACAATAACTATTTGCAATAAATAACGTCTGTAAATTTTGTTGCTTAAGCTCATACACCAAAATAATATCTGTCAAAGAAGTCCACAATAGAAACAGTTACCTTTCCATGAGGCCAAATGGTAATTTTTAAATTATTTTTTGGTGAAATATCCAATGGTAATCCTATAAAATCGAAATAATGGTTTCTTCAGATGCTGCAATTCGTATCTAAAATTTTGGTTTTAGAAAAATTAAGTAGGAATTTGGTAATTCTGCAGGCAAACGTTGCTTGAAAATCAATTGTGAATCATTACACAGTGTCCAGCCTTTTTCACATTTTAGATAAACTGTGTAATGACCAGAAGTTATAGAAGGTCCATCATGGAAAATTATTGCAACTGCAACAAAAGTTTTTCCTGATATTGATAATTGATTTCCTGTAAACTTCTTTATTAAAGTGTCCAATTTTGTTCCATCAGCTCTACAACGTTGCATCATTAAAATTACATACTGTCCATATTTCTTTAAAAATAACGTTGATAACATTTCTGATTTACATTGAGAACATTCCATGTTGTGATTTGCATCTTTAACTAATTTATTAAAAGTCACTGATTTACTCTCTGGTAATGTTAAATATATGAACCTTTCAGAATCAACATTAGAGCTGCATGTGTTCAAACAGTTTTCACAACTATGTTCCCATTTATAAGAGAGACCAAACATATTTTCTATTTCTACCCCTTCATATTCCAGTCCCATAAGCATATATATTAAGAATTCTTGTGCATCTTGCTGGACATTTTGAGTAAACTGTGTACATCCTGAACATACATCTAAAAGATTTCTAACATCAGAAGCACTTTCTAATTTAGTTTTATCATTACTCAGCTTCTCATAAAGAAAACTCAGCAGAGAACAGAATCTTTTTTCATGATTTAGTATTATCTGCTCTTGCAAACTTTCAAAATAAAATACAACATTCAGCACTACATTAGCATAGCAGTTGACACCAGAGCTATTTTCAAAATGACAACCAACAACCTCTTCAACATTGTCCTTTTTCTTTTTGCTTGCAATCACATCACTCTCCTTTTGTTTTCTCTTCTGTACATCCTCATTACAGATATTCTCAATTCTCCTTTTCCGACAAACAACACGTTTTTCAAACACAGGATACTGACCTAAATGAGGAGCATAGCTTCTTCTTAATCTATTATATTCCTTTACACAGTTTGCATCAGCACTAACTTTTGACACATCAAAGTCTATCATTAATAAACCAGATATTTTTTTCACGCGTGACAAAGCAACATATGCCATACCTTCTTTAAACACACTAGATCCAATGTTTACAAAAGCACTATCTACAGTTAATCCTCGAGATTTGTGAATAGTTACAGCATATGCTAGAGAAAACGGAAACTGCTTCCTACGTACATATAAGTCTTTCACAAGCAAGAAACGAACTGAACAACGACTAATGTCTTTAACCTCATCAATCAAATCAAATTTTATTTTTAAAAATTAAATTCCATCTTTTTTCTGGTAATTAACAAAACCCACAACTTTACCCATAGGTCCATTCACTAAACCTTTTTCTACATCCAAATTACGTCTTAAAATTACTCGACAGTTCATACATACATAAAGATTATTTTCTAAACCAGCTGTTTTCGATATGTTTTTCTCTAGAGAATCCAATTTAGTTGTCAATATAATTGTTATTCCTTCATGCTGTATTTTATCCACAGCTTCCAGTTTTACAATCTCTTCATTTTCCAATTTCAAAAGTTCTTGATTGAATATAGAGCATTCATGTAGTGTTGGCATTAGGCAGATTACAGTATTTTTTCCAGCAATTTTCTTGTATATTTTCTCTGGAACTATTTGTTCTGTTGGAAACAAATTACATAGCAATCGACTCTGTAAAGCTTTTCTTCCATGTTCTGTGAGTAGTCCAATTCTAATATCTTTGAGAATACTTGCATAATCATCATCATTTGCTTGCCGCATATTGGTAATGAGTTCTTTGTACTCAAAGTATGTCCAAATATTCACATTACCTATACTTCCTAACGACTTTTTCGTGTCTTCATGTGTAAGAGTATGAAATACTGGTTGTCCTTTAACTGGTGTGAGCTGCAGTAGATCCCCAAAAACTATAACATGTTTTCCTCCAAATAGCACGTCATAGTTTGTCTTTAGAATTTGCTGCATTCTTAAATGCACAAAGGCAAGCATTAAGTTTGATACCATGCTTACCTCATCAATAATGAGAACTTTCATTTTTTTCAATACTCTTGAAACTTCAAAACATGCTTCTCCTGTTAGCTTGTGGTATTGTATTTTGTTCTCATGCTCTACTGGTAACATTAGCAAACGATGGAGGGTAATTCCTTTTATGTTATATGCTGCTAACCCAGTTGTAGCAGTAACAACACAAGACAAAGTTGAATCCGTTTTTTTCTGTAGGTAGCTTCTAATTACTTTAATCAAGAAACTTTTTCCAGTTCCAGCTTGTCCACTCACATACATTCTGATTGGTTCAAATGATGTGCATGAGCACTCTTTATTTTCATGTAGTAATCCATGATCAATTTGTTTTGTGACTTCCTCATAAATGTGTTGTTGTTCGTCATTCAGTTGCTGTTCCAAATTTGGTAAGTTTAGTAAATCTTCCTGAGCTTAATTCATAGCTGTTTCCACTTCAGTCATGGCTATTGCAGCTTCATTTTCTATGATTGGTTCTCCTAGGGGATCTTGACTGAGCGTCCCAGAACTTTGACTGTCTTGAGAACTGTCTCTAGCTACTTCAGCTGCAATTGTTGCTTCTTGTTCAATTTCTTTATTTAACATTTGTACATAAGTTGTGAAAGTACTGCATTCTATGGTATCTTTGCATGCATTAAAGGAATCTTCATAGCTTTGAAAATGTCCAAGTAATTCATCCTCTGAGCGCCATGGTTTAAACAACTGTAAAAGTGCTAAGTGGTAAAATTCCTTCTTGTCAGTAGTGTCGCAACTCAGCTTTCTGTGATTAATCAAACTTCCTTTTGTTTGTTTTACCAAACATCCTTCCTCACCAATGACTTTATATTTTCCATTGTTGATGTCTTCTGTGGCATTCCGTTTATAAATGTAGTTCTGCAGCACTTCATAGAGACACATGTTCTCAAGATGATGACTTCTCTTTGGGTAATATGTGTCCAACATGTTTGTTCTTAAAATGTCTGTACTTTCAGGTTCGTACTCTGCTAAATATTAAATTTTTCGAATAGATTTCAGTACCCGATTTCGCATTCCTGCAAGGCCTAAACTTACCCAAATTATTCTTCTGGATTTGGAGTACAGACTTACAGATGATAACCTATCTGAGCATTCGTATGACCCAATTTCTCGATGCGATAACATCTTTAAACTGAAACTGTATAGCTTTTTACTGACAGTCTTCTCGTGAGAAATCTCTTCCCACATTTCTTTCAATTCCGTTTTCTCAGATTTAGTGATGTAAGATGTGACATACCGAGCAACAGCAATAGAATTGTCAGCTACATACTGAATATCCATGTTAGCATTCCACATGGATAAAATGACTGGGTTGTAGTAATTTATATATTTTGACTCTTCTTTTCTTCTTAGGTTGTAGGTATTTTTAGGCGATTTTCTTGTAATAGTATGTCGCACAGCTGACATAAAACTATTTACTCTTCCTTTTGAAAGAACAGGTCGTGGAAATCCAAATCGACATTTTGTGTAGAATTTATCTTTACTCTTGTACTTTCGTCGACATTATTTTCCACACCGATGACTTTGGAAACGTAAAACTTGATCTTTTAAGTTTTTTTCTTCTGTGCTTTTAGGTATAGCACATGTTGCATATCCTTCAATGAAAGATAAAACTGCATCATCAGAATCTGTTCCAAATTTTGGGGCATCCTTGATCCACAACAGCAAATGAATATGAGGAGCACCTCTTGCTTGGTACTCTTTTCTCGAAAAGAAATCCACAGCTTCTCCAAGAGGTGGATTTTTTTTCTTGCAGATGAAGGACATCATAGCCTCAAATCTATGATTGAAATATCTGCAAACATTAACCGGATACAATGAGCACAATTCTCCTGCTGTCTTGTATTGGATGTTTTCAATATTTGAATTTGTCTCTTGAAGAAAATCCAATAAATCATCCCAAGCGTACTCTGCACAGCTTAGGGTAAGGAACCATGTAGGAGTTCCTAAATTCCGTAACATACATTTCAATTCTCCATGGCGTCGGTACCAATATTCATTAGTCCCACACTGACAAGCCATCAGATTAATCAATTGAGATTCCAAATGATCATCTCGCTGTTGCACTTTGTTCAGAAAATCCTTTGCAGACACATTATGTAGATGTACTCCAGTTTTCAGAATGTGATTTACTGCATAAGATAGTGCAGATAAGTTACTTTCAAATATAAGATGGAACAAATAAGGAATACTTTGACGAAATCTTGGATCCTCTGCATATAATCTTGTAGTCCAATACTCAGAAGCAGGAATCTGTACTGGACGTTCATCACATCGTCAATCAATCAATCAATCAATCAATCAATCAATCAATCAATCAATCAATCAATCAATCAATCAATCAGTGACACTTATAGAGCGCGCTACATACCCGTAGGGTCTCAAGGCGCTGGGGGAGGGGGGGTGCCGCTACTGCTCGAACAGCCAGGTCTTCAGCTTCTTCCTGAAGGAGAGGTGGTCTTGGGTCAGGTGCAGGTCGGCCGGGAGGGAGTTCCAGGTCTTGGCGGCCAGGTAGGAGAAGGACCTTCCTCCTGTAGTCGCTCTTCGGATGCGGGGGACGGCGGCGAGGGCGTGGTTGGCTGATCGGAGGTGGCGTTTGGGAGCGTAGAAGTTGATCCGGCTGTTGAGGTAGCTCGGGCCTTGGTCGTGTAGGGCTTTGTGTGCGTGGGTGAGGAGGCGGAAGGTGATTCTTTTGTTGACGGGGAGCCAGTGAAGGTCTCTCAGATGTCCGGAGATGTGGCTGGTTCGTGGGATGTCGAGGATGAGTCTGGCTGAGGCGTTCTGGATCCGCTGGAGTCTCTTCTGGCGGTGGTACCGGCGTAGAGGGCGTTGCCGTAGTCCAGTCAGCTGGTGACGAGGGCCTGGGTGACGGTCTTCCTGGTCTCGGTGGGGATCCACCAGAAGATCTTCCGTATCATGCGTAGGATGTTGAAGCACGCCGAGGAGACGTTGTTGACTTGCCTGGTCATGGAGAGGGAGGAGTCCAGGATGAAGCCCAGGTTGCGTGCATGGTCTGTCGGTTTGGGTGCGGTGCCCAGGGCGGGAGGCCACCAGGAGTCGTCCCAGGCGGAGGGTGAAGAGCCCAGGATGAGGACCTCCGTCTTGTCAGAGTTCAGTTTCAGGCGGCTGGTCGTCATCCACTTGGCTACCTCTTTCATCCCTTCGTGTAGGTTGGCTCTGGCGGTGGCGGGGTCGTTGGTCAGGGAGAGGATCAGCTGGGTGTCGTCGGCGTAGGAGATTATGCTGAGGTTGTGTTGGCGTGCGATGGCCGCGAGGGGGCTCATGTAGACGTTGAAGAGGGTGGGGCTCAGAGAGGATCCTTGAGGGACGCCGCAGATGACTTCGGAGGCCTCTGACTTGTACGGTGGTAGGCGGACTCTCTGAGTTCTTCCGTCGAGGAAGGAGATGATCCATTCCAGCGCCTTGTCCTGGATTCCGATGTTGCTGAGGCGCTGTACTAGGGTGCGGTGGCAGACAGTGTCGAATGCCGCGGAGAGGTCTAGGAGGATGAGGGCCGCTGTTTCTCCGTTGTCCATCAGGGCTCGGATGTCATCGGTGGCGGCGATGAGGGCGGTCTCGGTGCTGTGATTGGCTCGGAAGCCGGACTGTGAGGGGTCGAGGGATCCATTCGTCTCGAGGAAGGCGGCCATCTGCCATCGTCCACCTTTTCCTGTAGGAAACAGCTGGGGAAAACAACGAGCTTCCAAGCTCTCCTCCCATACACTCACGGGAGTTCCTTTTGCATTTTTCATCTGAAACAGATCAATAGTGTTTCCCATAACTTCTTTAGAATGAAGAGGATGTATGCTGAAATGTTCATAAATTTCTTCTTCTTTTGACTTATCCACTTTTTCAATTTGCCCAGTTGGTATTCCTGTGTCTGCTAGTAAAACTTCTTCATCTTCATCCATATAAATTGATTCATACCATTTATTATTTCTTTTCAAATATAAATTTGCTCTTTGTACTTTTCGTACATCCACCAGCTCCTGCCAAATTTTCTTATTCTTTGTAGGTACACCATTAACCAGAATAACTAATGGTTCAGTTTCCAAACTGTCTGCATCAATTGTTTAAATATTTTTTTTCAAATCTAATGGCAAATAGACAACTCTTCCTTTTAAACCTCTTTGTAAATCTGAAGGCGGTAATTTGCCTGTTTTGGGCTCCATACGAACTATAGTCTGAAACGGATGTAAACATTGAATGAGTATAGACTCATACGTATTTAAATCACTAAGTTTTGCAGGAATATCAACCAATTCTAAATTATTATGTACAGCTCTAGCTGGCATTTTATTTTCTTCTAACTTGTTATAACAGTATTTACAAATACGCTGATCTTCACCCAATTCAAAACAATTTTCCAGAAACAAATATGTAGCAAAATCCTTCCACTCATAATTATTTTCTTTTCCACGGAACAGAGCACTATTCAACTCATGTAACTTTAGTGCTGGACTTTTAGCAAAATACAATCTTCTCACAAACTTTCTCATTTCAGTATGATGAACTGCCAGCATCCTAAAATGGTGAAAAACACTTTGACAAACTTTCCTAGAAAGACAAGCCAGAGAATGTCCTTGCAAACCAGTATTCTTTCTCACTCTGCATGGATCTAGTCTTTGAAGCACCTTAATCTTCTGTTTAACACTTTTTTTTTACTATATTCTCTTAGAAAGTCACGAAATTTATCAATAGATTCCTGTCGTACAGTACAAATACTACTACAATTCCAAGTGTACACTGGGGCTTTAGGAAGTCTCCCCATAACCTCATCAGCTAACACTTCTTCCTCATTTCTTGGAACCATTTTCTCCTTTTCCATTACACAACCATCCTTAACTTCATATGCTCGACCACTGGTGTCAACAGCATGCAGCAAACTATTACTTTGAAGATAACTCTCTTCATTAAAAAATGGTTCAGTACTTGAACCTTGCTTCCATTCTCCTAAGAACACTTTACAAACGTTTTTTTCTTTAACTTCTCTTTTTCTTTTTCTTTTTGACTTCATTGCATTCACTAATTTATCTAATGTACTGATCCTGTTCAAAATTAAAATGAATAGTTTTCTTTTTAATTCCAAAGCCTTTGCAACAATTGATTCAATATGTTTCGTTTTCTTATAAAATTTGGCTTTCTTCCTATATTTTTCACATCCTTTAGCAAATTGAACATCACTCTTCTCTGAAACATTTTTCAACGAATGTTTTTAAAATCTATTTTTCTTTTTAATTCATTCTTTCTTACTTCTGATTGTACATTAGCATTTAGTATATTCTGTCGATTGTCTTGTTGCTTTCTACTTGAAACACTATTTCCAGTGGATATATTTTTTAAATTTTTTCTTTGCTTGAGGATATTTTTCTTTAAAAATCCTTTGTCTGCTTACCAGAAGGCTTTTTCTTTTTTCCAACATGAGGTTCTTCAACTAATTTTTGTTGTCCAGTTGTCTTCAAATATAGATGTTGTTGCTGTTCTTTTCTCTTTCTTGATTTTATAGGCATCTTTAATTTATTTCAGTCTTGTTCAGCAATACCTGAAAGAAACTAAAAAGAAAAAATACCTTTATGTAGAGCTTTTCAAACCCTATCATATGAGCTGTCCCTTTCCTACGACTGCAAGTCTTACACAATAAAAGCTACACAAATAAAATCTCTGACAACAATTTCTGTGTGCACACAGACTCATGGTGTGATTCTAGGCAGAAAACAATATTTGATTGGCAATTTCAAAGCACATTTACTACTGTGGTTTTGCAAGTGATAATTACTGTAACAGCCTGACACATTTTCCTTATAGTTTAGAGAGGCAGAAAAGAGCACATGTCCTAAAAGCTACTTGAGAGCATGAGCATGTGGAACCTGGGTGAGTGATTAGACTACAGCAAAGGAAATGAGCCTTGGTGATGTTGAATGTGATAGCGTTACACACTACTATCTAAAATACCACACAGTGCTGAATAGTAAGCATGGGAGTGCAGGAGAAGCACCTGCCTGTGTGATAAGAGCGTGCTTCTGGAGACTGTGTATTGTCAGGTGCAAGAGAGATCTGCATGGACGCTTGCACAACTGCATGAAGACTGCACAGATGTATGTAAGAGTACATGTGGGGTAAGGGTTAATTGGAGTTTTGAACATATAGGATCTACCTCACCCATGGCAGGAGTGGAAGGAAAATCTACCCTGTTGTTTTCAAATGTGTTAGCATTTGCCTCTCATTTGTGAGATATTGATTTGTGCTGAATGCTAGCCATCACAGTTCAAGAAAACAAGCCTCCCCTTTCCAACGAATGCAAGTCTTACAGAACCAGATCAACACGAATTAAATCTCTGACAACAATTCCTGTGTGCACACAGACTTCTAGGCAGAAAACGATTTTTGATTGGCAATTTCAAAGCACATTTACCGCTGTGGTTTTGCAAGTGATAATTACTGTAACAGCCTGACACATTTTCCTTATAGTTTAGAGAGGCAGAAAAGAGCACATGTCCTAACAGCTACTTGAGAGCATGAGCATGTGGAACCTGGGTGAGTGATTAGACTAGAGCAAAGGAAATGAGCCTTGGTGACGTTGAATGTGGTAGCGTTACACACTACTATCTAAAATACCACACAGTGCTGAATAGTAAGCATGGGACTGCAGGAGAAGCAACTGCCTGTGTGATAAGAGCGTGCTTCTGGAGACTGTGTATTGTCAGGTGCAAGAGAGATCTGCATGGACGCTTGCACAACTGCATGAAGACTGCACAGATGTATGTAAGAGTACATGTGGGGTAAGGGTTAATTGGAGTTTTGAACATGTAGGATCTACCTCACCCCTTGCAGGAGTGTAAGGAAAATCTACCCTGTTGTTTTCAAATGTGTTAGCATGTGCCTCTCATTTGTGAGACATTGATTTGTGCTGAATGCTAGCCATCACAATTCAAGAAAACAAGCTGCCCCTTTCCTGCGAATGCAAGTCTTACAGAACCAGACCAACACAAACTAAATCTCTGACAACAATTCCTGTGTGCACACAGACTCATGGTGTGATTCTAGGCAGAAAACGATTTTTGATTGGCAATTTCAAAGCACATTTACCACTGTGGTTTTGCAAGTGATAATTACTGTAACAGCCTGACACATTTTCCTTATAGTTTAGAGAGGCAGAAAAGAGCACATGTCCTAACAGCTACTTGAGAGCATGAGCATGTGGAACCTGGGTGAGTGATTAGACTAGAGCAAAGGAAATTAGCCTTGGTGATGTTGAATGTGGTAGCGTTACACACTACAATCTGAAATACCACACAGTGCTGAATACTTAGCATGGGAGTGCAGGAGAAGCAACTGCCTGTGTGCTAAGAGCGTGCTTCTGGAGACTGTGTATTGTCAGGTGCAAGAGAGATCTGCATGGACGCTTGCACAACTGCATGAAGACTGCACAGATGTATGTAAGAGTACATGTGTGGTAAGGGTTAATTGGAGTTTTGAACATATAGGATCTACCTCACCCATGGCAGGATTGGAAGGAAAATCTACCCTGTTGTTTTCAAATGTGTTAGCATTTGCCTCTCATTTGTGAGATATTGATTTGTGCTGAATGCTAGCCATCACAGTTCAAGAAAACAAGCTTTCCCTTTCCAACGAATGCAAGTCTTACAGAACCAGATCAACACGAATTAAATCTCTGACAACAATTCCTGTGTGCACACAGACTTCTAGGCAGAAAACGATTTTTGATTGGCAATTTCAAAGCACATTTACCGCTGTGGTTTTGCAAGTGATAATTACTGTAACAGCCTGACACATTTTCCTTATAGTTTAGAGAGGCAGAAAAGAGCACATGTCCTAACAGCTACTTGAGAGCATGAGCATGTGGAACCTGGATGAGTGATTAGACTAGAGCAAAGGAGATGAGCCTTGGTGACGTTGAATGTGGTAGCGTTACACACTACTATCTAAAATACCACACAGTGCTGAATAGTAAGCATGGGACTGCAGGAGAAGCAACTGCCTGTGTGATAAGAGCGTGCTTCTGGAGACTGTGTATTGTCAGGTGCAAGAGAGATCTGCATGGACGCTTGCACAACTGCATGAAGACTGCACAGATGTATGTAAGAGTACATGTGGGCATGTGGGGTAAGGGTTAATTGGATTTTTGAACATGTAGGATCTACCTCACCCATTGCAGGAGTGTAAGGAAAATCTACCCTGTTGTTTTCAAATGTGTTAGCATGTGCCTCTCATTTGTGAGATATTGATTTGTGCTGAATGCTAGCCATCACAGTTCAAGAAAACAAGCTGCCCCTTTCCTGCGAATGCAAGTCTTACAGAACCAGACCAACACAAATTAAATCTCTGACAACAATTCCTGTGTGCACACAGACTCATGGTGTGATTCTAGGCAGAAAACGACTTTTGATTGGCAATTTCAAAGCACATTTACCACTGTGGTTTTGCAAGTGATAATTACTGTAACAGCCTGACACATTTTCTTTATTGTTTAGAGAGACAGAAAAGAGCACATGTCCTAACAGCTACTTTAGAGCATAAGCATGTGGAACTTGGGTAAGTGATTAGACTAGAGCAAAAGAAATGAGCCTTGGTGATGTTGAATGTGGTAGCGTTACACACTACTATCTGAAATACCACACAGTGCTGTATACTTAGCATGGGAGTGCAGGAGAAGCTACTGCCTGTGTGATAAGAGCGTGCTTCTGGAGACTGTGTATTGTCACGTGCAAGAGAGATCTGCATGGACGCTTGCACATCTGCATGAAGACTGCAGAGATGTATGTAAGAGTACATGTGTGATAAGTTTTAATTGGAGTTTGTAACACATAGGAACTACCTCACCCATTGCAGGAGTGGAAGGAAAATCTACCTGGTTGTTTTCAAATGTGTTAGCATTTGCCTCCCATTTGTGAAATATTGATTTGTGCTGAATGCTAGCCATCACACTTCAAGAAAACAAGCTGCCCCTTTCCTACGAATGCAAGTCTTACAGAACCAGACCACTACAAATTAAATCTCTGACAACAATTCCTTTGTGCACACAGACTCATGGTGTGATTCTAGGCAGAAAACAATATTCCTGGGTGATACCAGTACACCTTTACTTATGGTGAAGACATACTCCATAATATCTGACAAGTTCAAGGCAGTTAAATATCTTCCAAAACATAAAATGTAAAACACAATTTTAAAACAAGAATCTCATTTATATTTTTTATATCAAAATGCACCACATACATCCCCTCTCAAATTCATAACTCACCTTTAAAAGTAGTTAGTTGAGAAAGAAATGTGGCACTCACACAGCAGATTATCAGAGCCAGAATCTCTGAACTGTACACCTCTCAGCAGAACCAGTAAATGGCAATGTTTCCCTCTCTTTTTTCGCACATATACATGTTAACTTCAAATCACAGTGCTTCCCACATTTTTTCAAATGGAAACACACATTTCTATTGGTTGCAAATTTCAACCCTTTCCAAATGATCCCTACCCCCAACATGACTTCTGCCTGCTACCATAGCAACAGGTCATGGAACACTGGTGTGAGCAGAGAGGTCAGAAGTCCAGCACACAATGTTTCTAATCCAAAGAGCAAGAGTGCTTGACTTTTCAAACCTAACAGCAAATCCATAGTAATGTTCTGTGGGAACACATTTTTCTGAACCAATACAAAACATGCTTTTAAAAATTTAAACATACAGCCTAATTTTTAGTGTAGAATGGTCTGAAACAGCCAATGAGCTCTTTTTATTAAAAAAGTATGTAAGCCTCCATTTTACAACTATCTTTCTTTTCATATTGCCATTCTACTGAAAGACACCTTCTGAGTGCATCCAGATCTCCTTGAAAGATGTTCACAGTGTGGATTGTAGTTCATAGCTATGTCTTCTGGAGTGAAAAGTATGCAGAAAAAATAGGTATTTTGAAAGACCTTGCTTTGCCAAATGTAGACATTAAATGGATTGGTCAGAGAGGGTTAAAGTGGCACCAATGAATGCCTTTGGTGAAATCCTTTCTACATCTCCCACAGCCTCACCTTATAATTGTGCACTGTGGTGGAAATGACCTAGGCACTTTAACTGGGGTAGGTCTGGAAATGCTTGTTAAGGACACCTTTGTGCAATTGATGTCACTTTTTCCACAAACTACCTTTGTATATTCTAATATATGCCAAAGGCAAAAGTGGAACTGGTCCAACCAATATTGTCCCCAGACTATGGTATGGGTTCTATATACCACAACAACTTGTGTTACAACATGCAAGGCATTTATAGAGGAGACGGTGTTCATTTCACAGATGAAGGCAACAGAGTCTTCCTCTTGAACTTCAGACTCTGCATCGGTACTTACTTGTAGGTACAAAAAAACACTCCATGAACACAACAGCTCTTTTTAGAGCCAACCAACATCTAAACACTTAAACTTGATTTTTAATTCTATTTTTTTATGATTTTTTTGTGATCTAAGGGGTCTTTCATGGTCCCCCTCAGAAGGCCTAGGGGGTCAGGGACTCTCTACCCTGCCCCCTTTTCACGTTCTCCACCTGTGTTTTTAGCTCTCTTCTGCCTCTAAAACTCAAAATGGCAGCTGTGGGGTGCGCGCACCGTGCAATTTATGAAAAAAAAAATGTTTTTTTCACCCTTCGGGGTCCTTCAGGGCCCCCCTGACAAATGCTAGGGGGTCAGGAACTCTCTACCCTGCCCCCTTTTCACGTTCTCCACCTTTCTTTTTCCCTGTCACACACACAACACACAAAATGGCTGCCGACACTTCCTGATTTAGACCGATTTGAATGTTGACTGTCATGAATCCACCAATCAGAATTAAGCTCGCGCACGGCACCGTGCGCGTACGGTGCGAGTATGGTGCGCGGACGGTGCGCGGCTATAGATATTTATGTGCTTTTAACTGCAATTTTCTCAGGAACTATTGAACAGATTGACTCCATATATGCAAAAGGCACATCCCTGACCTGAGGACTACCTCTTTGCCAAATTTCAAGTAATTCTGTTCAGCCGTTCGGGCTGTACCTTCGACTAAAGGTCCTATGGGAAAATGCATGGGGAAAACGCCTTTTGGGACCCCCATTTTTTCTCGGCCCCCGCTTGATGAATCCCCCCGAGACTTTCAGGGTAGGAGCTGAAACGATGCGCCCCATTAGTTTTGCAAATATCGCGAGGATTCGTCAACCGGCGCCAAAGTTATTCAAAATAGAATTTTGAGATTCCCTATGGAAACACGGTCCTAACTATAACTATCTACTGGCGACCGCCAGTAGATAATATATATATAGATATTGCAAAACACTCTTCCACCGACACACCGCTCCTTCAGTAAGCGGAAGTCCCCTCCCTGGGGACTTGATCACAATTAGAATTGCTTTTTAAAGGTTACACTTTTTTTCTTATTTCCTGGTTTTTTTGTGAATGTGTGAACCACGTGTTTAAATCTTAAAGACATCAGTGCTAAATAAAAGCAAATACTAGTCACAAAAATAGGACTGACATTGGTTCATATTGACATTAGACTTAATGTCTTAGAGCTTGATTTCAAATTGTTCGTTTTACCACATTCGGGTGCATACCTTTATGTACAAATTTGCAAATAAATAAATAAATAATCAAATGCTTATGTACATGAATAAACAATAACTGTATAAATACATCCATTAAATAGCCAATGTAGTAACTTAAATAGTGGTTAAACGTGTTTCATTTTTAAATATATAAAACCATATAAATAAATAAATAAATAACTAAATAAATAAATACATAAAATCTATATATAAGGATAAATCCATGGTCATTATTGCTGCTTGAATGCTATCATCCTTACTTTTTTTGTATTATATGAAATTTATGTTGATCATATTTTTAACCCCCCAAAGCTACCTCGTTTTTAATTGTCTTATGGCAATTTATATGGGTATTGTGCTTATTCAATAAATTACTTATCAAGCCTAGGTCTAAACTTTGAAATGAATTCTAAGTCTTGTCCTCTGTGATCACATACAGAATTCTTTATTTATTTTTTTGTATTTTTGTGTCCATTAATTAAGTGCAAACTCAAGTGTTTGTTAAAAAAGTGCTAAGTGCCTAAATAAAAAAATGGTGATTAAAAATTTGAAATATAGGGAGGTTTGTAACGAGCATGCTGGTCTTACCTTCCGCACTGATTGCCCCGTATGTGCTGAGTCAGTGAAGTCCAGTCCGGGTCTTGTGGAGGTCCTGTGGTGCACGGGCAGGCAGGCGGCAGCAAGCGGAGGGCGGACCGCGGGAGCTCGGAGTTTTGGAGCCGCGGCCCGCGAACTGAGAGAAAGCTGTGAGCCACGAGCGAGCGGTGAGATTCCTGACACCTGACAACTGAACTTCTGCAGGGACCCGCGGGGGACACGAAGAGCCGGGAGGAACCGCAGGGATCGAGTCGAGCGGCGTGAGCGGTGAGTGGAGGCGGCAGAGCTGCAGGAGGGCCACAACAGTACTGGTGTGCCCTTTTTTCTGCCTCACTCACACTCGCGCACCTCTTGCTCATGGTCTCGCCACTCTGCAGTTCTCCTGGTGGGTACTTGCTATAGAGTGCTCTTGTGTGCCCTGCTCCTGCCCCTGTGTTGGGAGTGTAGCCCGCGGGTCAGCAGTGTGCTCTTTTTCTGCCTCACTCCTGCTCACACACGTCCTGCTTCTGCTTTGTGTGTGCGCACATGGTTTTACCACTCTTTCGACTGCTCCCGCTGAACGCCGCATTCAGAGCAAGAGCGAGAGCTGGTGTAGAGGACGCCGCTCCGCTCCTCGCTGACTTCACGCTTTCACGCGGACTCATCTTGCCGAGCCCTCGAGGGCTTCAAGGCCGAGCGGAGTCGAGCTGACGCCCCCCGCGGCCCCCGCTGCTGCTCCCGCTGTTGCTCCCGCTCCTGTGACTTGTGTCGCAGGTACCGGAACCTGCTTGGCGGAACCCCGGGTGGAACCACCGGGCTGCCTGTGTTGCCTGTGCGTGGTGCAGGCATACGGTGCGCAGTTGAGAGCAGTGGTGGAGAGAATAAGCCAGAGGAGCCAGGCCGGAGCGAGAACGAGTGCAAAAGCATATCACTAGCCAAAACAGAGGCAAGAGTGAATCATATGCCTTCAGGTTAGTTTTAATTACCAGTGTTTGCCGCGTTTTAGTCGAAAGTTTGCTGTTGAAGGACCAAAAGTTCAGCATATACCAACGCAGAACCCTAACATTTAACTGTGAAAGTTTGGCTATATACCAGAGCCAGGGACGAGACTTAGTGAGATTTAAACTAACGCCACAGCTTGTCGAAAAATATAAGAAATGCGCCCAAAACGTAAAGTAAAACACTGTAAGGAAGCCAGAGAAGATAATTTGGAGACGAGCGAGATACGGGTGGGATCAAGGTCATGGGAAGAGAGTCAGGAAAGCCAGGCCTCCCCCGAGGATACTAACAAGGGACGACTCAGGAAGAGGAAAGTCAAAAGAGTGACTAAGCAAGCCCCGCAAGCCAAAAAGGGGTGTACCTCAACCTCTATCACGAAAAAGAACACGGTAACTACTAACCCCATCATGGACTTTGTGGGCAAACATTTTAAAGTTTCAAAATTACCGGTAATCAATCTGGAAACAGAAGATCGGTCTCGTTCCGAGAATGGAAAAAATGTAGAAATGGAGGAATCAACTCAGGTGGAAAGAAGCAAGGGAGGTGCTTTAGAAGAAGAAGCGGAAGAAGAGATAGAGGACCACCTGTTAATAAATGTATCACTCCTGAGCCATAATCCAGTAATGGCGGCACCACGGCTATCATCATCCCCAAACTTATTCTCCCAGCAAATAGCAAGGAAAGATGGGCCAACAGTAAGGGAAAGCTATGAGCCCAGTCCTATCTGGGGGGGAACAGCTAACCAACTCCTACAACAGTATGGGGAGAAAAGGAACCAGCAGGACATAGAAAAGACAGGGAGCCAATTAATACATGAGGAAAACAGCCCCCAGGACTCGGATTTATTGGTTCCAGCCACGTCATCAATAATGGACTTACTACTAATGCTACAAAAAACCCTTCAGGGAATTTTAGAAGTATCAATGCTGAACAATGGCGTACTAAATTCCCAAAAGACAACCCTAAAAAACATCGAAGAAGAACTAACAGGAATAAAAGGGCAAATGCCTCGTATGATAAGCCTAGTAGTGGCCTCACAAATAACAGATCAAAGCGTAGGGTGTGCGTTGGATGAACCACAAGAGACACCAGATAACGTGTATATATCCAAGAGACCAATGCTGGTAAAAAGGAGATGGGAACATGCAAGGGGCGGCACTCAAAACAGGCCAAGTAAAAAGAAGGTCCCACAGATAGCGGTAAAAGGAAACAAAAAGAAAAAGGCAGCACAGGAAAAATTAAATGTTTCGGCCCAGACCTTCGTACCATTAAGACCCCCAGTGTCGATGCTAGAAGGAATACACCAACTATCCAAAAGCAGGATTGCGGCAGTAAGGCCCCAAAAGAGATGGCTCGAAAAATAAACCCTGTAAATCCGAAAATAACAACCTGTGTAAAGGGCCAAATACAGAATACACAGAGTTATCTGGCAAGATCAGTACAACCAAATGAGCAAGTAGCAGGGCCCCCAGGGAGGGAAGGGAGTAGGCAGCGAAACATAGCATCCCCTGAGAAAGGAGGGGGGACGGGAAAGAATAAATGGATATATTTGGAACCGGTGCACACAGGCCAAAGGGTTAAGAACTCGAGGAAAACTAGTCCCCTAAACAGAACCCAAGTTCTGTCAATCTTCTCCAAATGTATAAGCCTGAGTGAGATTAGCTCAAAAGATCTGAGACAGGTAGGGTTTATAGAAAGCACAAAGGGCAGGTAAATAACAAAAGTATTACTATATTCGAACTTAGTAAAAAGGGCAATTGTGGAAGCAGCCAGAGAGATATTCCAAGGAGGAGTAAGGATGATTCCAGAAAAGGACCTGAGTGAAGAAATACAACTGGGAAGGAACTTCCTAAAATACCACGCAGGCCTAGGGAGGCGCCAGGTGTGGCTGCAAAAGGGCAACAAAGAAGAGAGTAGCCGCCTGAATGTAAAGATAAACAATACAGTAAAGGAGGACCTGTGGGGGAATTGGAGTCAAATAAGCCCCCTAGATAACTCCTCGGAGAGGTTTCTGGAAGGAACGGGCGAGGATGGAGGCTTAAGTGAGATAGAATAGGAAGTGGGGTTGCCGCACTGCCTAAGTCTCCTATCATGGAATATAAATGGGTTAGGCAATGAGCTAAAACAAGAACAGATAAAGTCGTATGGAAATAATATAGCAATTGCCTGCCTACAAGAGACTTGGGCATATGGCGAATCACCTTGTTTTGAGGGCTATCACCAATTAAATCGCCTGGCCAAAAGGCAAAGATATGGCCGCCCCTCGGGGGGAATTATGACGTTAATCTCTACAAAAAATTTACGTAATGTAGAAACATTAAAAGTAAATTGTAAATGGTTACTGGTTTGTAGATTAAATGTTTTGACCTTGGATAAAAAATGTGAAAGGATAATTGTTGTGAATGTCTATATGCAGTGGGATAATATGGGAGAATATGTAACTGAGATGAAGAATTTTAAATAGGACATAGACTCCCTATTAGAAAGGTATCCCTCCGATGTTCTGTTAATTGCGGGGGACTTTAATCGTAAGTTACATCCAACAAAGGCGGATTGCTGGCATGCAGAATTATTGGATGCCTATGGAATTAAGTATGCCAGTTTCCCAGTATGTGACCCCTCGAAACAGGACCTAGATCTAGTTAATCACTTAGGGGAAAAGGGCCTTTTTTGCTTACACAGCAGATTTAAAACAGACAGCCCGGTAAAGAAGACCTTTAAAAAAGGGGCACAAAATTGCCCAATTGATTATATTTTTACACTAGCCTGGAACATGCCTCTTGTGCAGGAATTTAAGCTACACCAAAATAAGGTTAGTGACCATATTGCGCTGCAATTAACGTTACAAGGGGGAAGGATGGAACCCAGAGAAAAAGTGATTCCCCAACAAGTAGAATACCCTAGACGGGCAACAACGAGACTAACAGATGAGTACCAGGAAAAGTTAAAGGCCTTCCAATTAAAGATTGATTTAGAAAATCCTGGGAGAGTAAACTTGGAATGGTATGAGGAGAAGATAGCTCAAGTAGTCCAGTGCCTTAGGGTAAAATTAAAAAAGAATAATAGGAAAGGCACTTTTAATAGGGCAAGTCGAGTAAAATGGTTTTCAATGGACTGTCAAATTAAAAAAAGAGAGATAAGGGCAGCAGCCAGAAGGCTAAGGAAAGAATTTAATCAAGAGAGGCAAAATTACCTCACTAAATCAAAATTGGAATTTAAAAGGATGGTCTCCGATGCAAAAAGAGCACATAAAGAGATGCTGGGGGGATCTACTAGAGGCCATAGAGACTAAAAACTTGAAACAATTTTGGAAATTGGTAAAACTAGCATCTGCCCCCCAAGTTGAGGAAATGAAGTGTGCCGTAAGTGAGGCAGCCTGGAATAAATACCTAAGGGAGCTGTATGGACCACGCATGCCTATTGGGGACATAGAGCCCCAAGGTTGGCACGAACCCGCAGAAGATTTTAAAGCAGACTTTTCGGAAGAGCAAGTAGAAGCTACAATTAAAAAACTGAATTTAACTCGGGCCGCAGGGCCGGACAATCTCCCAGCGTTAATATTAAAATCTCATACAAAATGGTGGGCAAGGTTCCTATCCCAGCTATTCCAAGTAGTATTAATAGAAGGTAAAATGCCATCAAACTGGAAGGGCGCAATAATAAGGCCTATTCATAAAAAAGGCAGTATGGGTGAACCCCAAAATTATAGACTGATAAACCTCCTGGATATAGGAGAAAAGGTATTTGCAAAACTAGTCTTAAATAGACTAAATACCTGGGTCAATGAGTGTGCAATAATACCTGTAGAACAGGGAGGGTTCAGAGAAGGACACTCTACAATTGACCATTGTTTCTCCCTATGGGCATTGGCAAGGAAGTCAACGGAACAGAACGGAAAGCTCTGTTGCTGCTTCGTTGACTTCCGCGCCGCCTTTGATTCAGTGGACCGGGAATGTCTCTGGGAACTACTAATTAATAGAAACATCCCAAAAGATCTGCTGACCATATTATAAGAACTACATAGAGGCACCTGGGCCCAAGTAATTAGGGACACGGAGGGGTCACTAACACCAAAAATACCAATTGAAAATGGCCTAAGACAGGTTTGTGTACTGGCCCCCCAGCTATTCCCCATATTTCTATCTGACCTACCTGAGGGCTTAGAAGTGGAGGGCAGTGCCAGCCCCAGGATGAATGGCAAAAAGGTACCGTGCCTCTTATATGCGGATGACCTGGTAATAGTAGATCAGACGGAAATAGGCCTCCAAAGGAAGCTGAAATTTTTTAAGGAATATTGTGAAAAGAAGTTTTTAACGGTAAACCTTGATAAGACGAAAATGTTATGCTTCGGGAAAAAAGCGATCACGTTTAATTGGTTTTTAGGTGATCTTAAATTAGAATCTGTAAATGAATACCGTTACCTAGGTGTGTGGTTCGATAAAACATTAAACTGGCACACACAACTAGAAGCCCAAAAAGCGAAGGCACTTACAACAATTGCCGGGCTAAAAATGTTTAACCATGACTATGGGGATATGTCCCATCGTCCTTTATTAAAGGCTTTCAACGCAATGATACCTTCACAAGTACTCTATGGAGCAGAAATCATTTATTTGAGCGGTAAAGATGTTGGGACCTGGAGGAAGGAAAATGCCTGAAAAATCTTCTATCACTGCCCCCATCAGCAATGATCCATGCATTAAGATTAGAAATAGGAACAATGGCGTGGGGAGTACAAGTACAAGTAGCGCGATTAGATTTTGGAAACGCCTGGAGAATGATAATGGACAAAAAATTGCATATTGGTGTCGTAACGAGATTCAACAAAGTAATTTAAGTTGGGCAAAAAGGTGTAGTAAGAAAGTTGTACAGGCCGCTGAGAATACAAAAGTGGTCTTATGTCGAGCGTCACTCAAGATAGAATGCACAAAAAAAGTATAATGGTCAAGAAGCCTCAAAAAGGGCAGATAAGGAATACCTTAGTAAGAAAAAATCAGTAAAGTTTATGATGAACTCCTGGGTAGAGGAAAATTGGTTCCCCTATTTGGACATCTTACCAAATCCATGGTATAGACAGGAGATCTTAAGGTTCCGCACTGGGATTAACCCATGGTTAATAAATAAAGGAATTAAAAATAAAATGCTCGATCCCAGAGGGTGCTGTAAATGTAACCTGGGAACAAAAGCAGACTCAGTGCATATTCTGCTGGACTGCCATTATTTGTAAAATATGGCATAAGAAACCGGGCACAAGCGATCGATATTATCACAGAAATGCCCAACATAGAAATTGCAATCGCCTTGGGGAAGTTCATAAAGGCAGTGCAGAGTTTTATAATAAATTAGAACTGATATTTTAGAATTTTATAACGAAATATTTTTATATCTTGTCTAGAACTGGTTTTATAATTTTGTAGGGAGTAAACCCACCAATAAAGAAGTGAGTTTTATTTATTAACTGACATGCATATAGGTCGAGAGGAGTTTAATCTGGTTTCAATTTGGTCTGTATATCTAATTGGAAAAATTGTTTATGAGATTGATGTGAACTAATTTTAACTTATACTAATTGTTTTGTATTGTTTAAAGATTATGATCTAAATAAACATATCTTTGACTTGACTTGACTTGGTCTTACTAAATATAAAATATCAGAATGATTTTTTAGTAACTTTAAGTCACAGTCGGACTTAGAATTGTTTAAATTTCATATATTTTGTTTTTTATTTTAATTTTTTATATAAAGTCAAAGTGTAATTGAAATGTATTTGGTAATACTGCTGACAAGTCTGCAAGACCTTGTTGTTATAAACTGGCATGTATTTCTTCTGAACTATTTAATCTATTGGGTTGCTTCGTATCTAGATTTAAAATGTAATTCATTTCCAGAATACGGAGGATCTTTTCCCTGTTTCCTCCTCTTTTGTTTTTCGGGACTGAATCCAATAGGAAATATTTAAGATCCTTTGGATCATTGTTATGTCGTTCATGAAAGTGACGAGCCACCGAATAAGCCTGATCATGATTTATAATGGCCCGTATGTGCTGGAGTATCCATTTGTGTCTCTGTAAGAAAGTACTGCCAATATATCTCAGTTTGCAGGGACACTCCAGCACATAAACCACATGGTCTGTTTTACAATTTAAGGCCTTTGTAATTTTTCTATCCGGTCCTCCGAAGGGGGTCGAATAGTCGGTTGTTGGCACTCCATACTGACAAGCCTTACAGGTTTTACATCTGTAAAACCCTAATCTTTGAGTTAGCCACAATCCCTTAACTGGAGGGCCACAGGGATCATTGTCCACCGAAGTATCTTTCATTGAAACATTTCTCCTATATGTTATGGAGGGTCTTTTGGGAACTGTTTTGCCAATAATTGGGTCCTGTTTAATGAGATACCAATTTTTATTAATGATCTTACGTGCTGCTGACTCTTGTTGATTAAATTGCAAAATGAATCTAAAACTGCTAGGTAATACATCAGGCTCAGCTTCTTGCATCTTTTGTTTTAACAGAATTTCCCTTGATTTAAGGTTGCTTTTATTAAGTGCCTTGACCAAACACTTATTACTTTATCCTCTTTCTTTAAATCTAGTTAAGCATTCCAATTGTGCTAATTCTAGGTCTTTATTGTTACTGCATATGCGTTTAACACACAGTAACTCGCCATATGGAATGCTTTGTACTAAGTGCTTTGAGTGTGCACTACTAATTGCTAACAAAACAACTTAGGAACAATGATTAAAATAACATGGACCTAAAGAGCAAACAAAGAAGTAAATGCATGTACTAATGGGTACAGAAATATAATTATTTTTATTTTACAACATTATACGTTTAATATAAAAGGATTACATATCACATTCATATTTCTTCATGTATCCAAGATGAAACAAACGAAAAGCATTTACCCTAAATGGTTATCGAATGTTTAAACCCATAATTTCTGCTTCGTAAAAAAATCAGACATGGGTAATGATTCTAGACATGAAAAACAATTAGATTCAAATTTATATCAGTGTTAGATTTGTAAAGAACAATATAACCATGTAGGCATGGCTCTGTAGATGTTGAATCCTACGCGCATTTTGGCTTGAAGCCTTCATCAGGACGCCATGTATGTATGTTTCATGTAACCTAAACAGAATACATGCAAATGACAATAAATAACAACGTTCGCAGATAGGTCCTATTTTTAAAAAAACCCGTATAAATAAATAGTCCTCTAAATTAGGAGGAATTGAGCTAAATATCTCAATCTAGTAATTTATACAGCTTTTGTCAGAACATTAGTCCATCAGTTACATACAATGCTAAAAAGAGAAATAATAATGACATTTATGTATTTTTACTGAGTACCTAATAGCCCTGAACCCGTGTGTAGTTTTATGAAGATATGAAAAAAGAATAAATAAAGAATAAGATATAGGTAATTCATTTTAAAGTTCATCTACTTTAGATCTGTATACTTAGTACGGATCCACCTTTCCAAGATGGCCGCTACTCTCTCATTAGAGAGTGCATCATCTTTTCCAATCCCCATAATTTTCATTTCCGGTTTATACCAACCACATCTGGTTCACCAGATACGGCACCGATTGCTATTCTGCAGCATAAATAGAACCGCGTTCTGGTGCCCACATCCTGAGTATGAATAAGGAGCCAATATATCCAGACGCTATTCCGGTTCTCCCTTACTCGGTCCCCCCTAACGTGACGGCGGACAGCGTATCGCTACAAGTAAGTGCCACGATTGGTCTTTAACATTTCACACTAACGGCCACTTTCTAGCATATAGATCCAACAGCTTGTTTTATTTCATCTTCCCTTGGTTTTATTGTTGCAGACCAAGACCCTCCATTCATTATAGATGATTATAACTTCACTTGGGAGTAATCTATTACATTTGGAGTCCATTCCCATATTAGTGGGTAAGCGCATGATCTTCACACTTCACAAACTCTTGATTAGATATGTATCAGCGCCACTATAAAGCGCCAACATTGTATTTCTTCCCCTCCAGTTCATAGAGCTCCTACGATAAAATATTCCTAACATATTCATGAAGCTGAGTGGAACCTAACGTTGGACCAGATCCGAGGTACCTTCATGGTACTAATACATTGCTCTCTCTGTACAGGTATTGGAACCCATTCAGATCAGACCACACCCGTGGGCCTGACATCGTCATATCTAATCGATAGATCCTTTCTCCTGACTCTGATACATATAAGCCACTCTAGGATCAATACTCAGGATGCTCTCAACAAAAATATGTCTCCATTAGCATGTCCAACGCTTATCATTTACGGAGTATCCTCGATACACCAATTCTTTGCTAATATCTTCCGCGTCCACAAGTGCTTAGCTCTGAACCAACCACACAAGATATACTCCACATGTTTTCTGGTGTCTGCCAATTCAAACGCTCAGTGGGAAATTACCTATATCTTATCCTTTATTTATTCTTTTTTCGTGTCTTCATAAAACTACACACGGGTTCAGGGCTATAAGGTACTCAGTAAAAATACATAAATGTCATTATTATTTCTCTTTTTAGCATTGTATGTAACTCATGGACTAATGCTCTGACAAAAGCTGTATAAATTACTAGATTGAGATATTTAGCTCAATTCCTCCTAATTTAGAGGACTATTTATTTATACGGGTTTTTTTAAAAATAGGACCTATCTGTGAACGTTGTTATTCATTGTCATTTGCATGTATTCTGTTTATGTTACATGAAACATACATACATGGGCCCTGATGAAGGCTTCAAGCCGAAACGTGCATAGGATTCAACATCTACAGAGCCATGCCTACACGATTATATTGTTCTTTACAAATCTAACACTGATATAAATTTGAATCTAATCGTTTTTCATATCTAGAATCATTACCCATGTCTGATTTTTTGACGAAGCAGAAATTATGGGTTTAAACATTCGATAACCATTTAGGGTATATGTTTTTCTTTTGTTTCATCTTGGATACATGAAGAAATATGAATATGATATGTAATTCTTTTATATTAAACGTATAATGTTATAAAATAAAGAAGATTATATTTCTGTACCCATTAGTACATGCATTTACTTCTTTGTTTGCTCTTTAGGTCCATGTTATTTTAATCATTGCTCCTAAGTTGTTTTGTTAGCAATTGTTAGAAGCACCCTGATTTAGGAATTGTTTCAGGGGTACCCTTATTTTTTCAAACGTTGGGTGTGCACTACTTGCATGAAGGATGCCATTTCCTGCCGTAGGTTTCCTATGTAATTTGGTATCCAATTTACCCTGATTGACAATGAGCTCAACGTCTAGAAAAACTACATTGGTTTTGATAATATTTGCAGTGAAGCTAAGATTCAGATCATTGATGTTGATTGAGTCAATAAACTTGAGTGCTTCATCTTCTGTACCCCGCCATACCAAGAATAAGTCATCAATAAATCTCCACCAACATTTGACATGGTTATTTAGAATTTCCAAATATTTGTCCATGAGAACCAGCTCCTCCCACCAGCCCATGTGTAAACATGCGTAGCTAGGGAAGAAGCTGGCTCCCATGGCTACTCCTTGCAACTGTTGAAACATAGCATTTTGGAACATGAAGATATTATTCATCAAGCACATTTCCACCATGTTGACTATCATCTTGGTATGATCAGAATATTGAGCCCCTCTTCTAGACAAATAGTACCGTAGAGCTCTTAAATCATCCCTTTGTTTGATAAAAGTATACAGTGAGGCCACATCAAGGGTAATCAACAAGTAGTCATCTTGCCAAGGAAAGTTTATCATTTTGGCTAAAAAGTCCCCAGTATCTTTGATGTAGGAGGCTAATTTATGGACATGTTCCTGTAGGAAACAGTCTACGTAAATTGAAGTATTTTCAAAAGTACTGTTTCTAGCCGATATAATCGGCCGCCATGGGGGGTTTCTTTCATTTTTATGTACTTTTCATCAGTTGTTATCAGACCGGTGTCACGCCAACCCATCAATTTCGTTTTGAACGCTGTTTGAACTGTAAGTCATTCTGTTGCTGTTACAGTAGCAGGATTTTTCATTAAGTTGGCTCATTGCCTCTGTCAAATAATCCTCTCTTTTCCACAATACGACGTTACCACCCTTGTCTGTATTTCTGATGACTATTTCCTTATTGTTTTTTAGTTTTGTCATAAGTCGGTGGTATTAAAGCTCTTTTTTGTTTTTAACAGTGTTGTATTTTGCTTTAAATATGGCTTTGTTTAAATGTTTTAAGCCACTGGTGACTTGTTCTTGAAAAATGTCAATTGTGTTCTTCATCATAAGAGGATAAAACGTGGATGGTGGCTTGAATGGTGTCTGGCACAATTTTATTTTAGTTGTTACTGTTTCGCCAATAGCGTTTTCACCTGAATCATCCTCCTCATGTTTTAGATCATATAGAGTGTCCACCAAGTTTTGAGAATCTTGATTATTGGTGGATTCCATGAGATCATCTTGTGTAAGTTGTGTTTTGATGTTGACCCTTGATTCAGTGTTATCAAATTTAGATGTTTTATACTGTGCATAATATTTTAGGAGCTTGAGTTTTCTAATGCTCTTGTAGATATCAACACGCGATTTGGCGTAATTAAATGAACTTTCAGAGCAGAAGGATAAGCCCAAGGCAAGCAACTGTTTTTCTGCAGTGTTCAGAACTATGTCAGTTAAATTGATCACTGTCTTATCACTGGTTGCTGCTGGGTTGGTTGGCCCGATTTTTTCCAGAATTTCTTCTGCTGATGTCTTGGTGGCCTCTTGTTTATTGTTTCTTCTATTTGCTTTCCTTCTTTCCCTTCGTTTACTATTTCACCTCAATTTGGATTCGCTTGTTGTTTTCTTGGTCTGAGCGATTGGAGGCATTCTCTGCATAAAAAATCCACTTCCTCTGTTAGGGAGTGTCTGCGTGCCGCCGGTTGTTTTGTTTTTGTGCAGATTTCGGCTTTAGAACCACTTTCTACTGCCGAGCTCAAATCAGGTGCAGAGGTTAAAACTGGTTGTACATTATTCGCCCCCGCCCCATATGATTGGCTTTAAGTACTATTCATTTTGCCAGCCTTTAATGCCTCAAACTTTTTTGCAAAAGTGAAGATTTTGCCTTGTTCATAATCGCACCGGTCCCGATGAAATTTAAATGCTTTTCGCTCCCTAATTATGTCTTCTTCCTTTTTGAGCCGTTTTTTCATGTCTACTTTCAGTTTTCAATTTCCTCCTGACCCTCCATTTGTTCCAATTCCTTATTGAGGTTTTCAATGTCCTCAGCCAGTTTTAAACAGTCCCTTTCAGCATATTTGACCAATACAAATAATAATTTGTGCGATGAATCCAAATTTGTTTCTGCCCACTCCCGCATCATCTCACGGTCTGGTGTTTCATAGCTGGGGGCAATTAGTATTCTTAGACCACGGGGAACCCGCCCCACATCTATGTAACGTAAAGATTTGGCCTCCCACCAGCGTTTTTGCTCAGTTCTCATCATTTTTTCCAATTGTTTACATTTGTCCATAATATCAGCATTTTTTGCTATTGCTGATGATTTCTGGGTAACTGAGTCTTTTAGTGGGACCATATCATCATTAAACATCGCTGCCGCTGCCTCCTCCCTTTCCTTAAGCGCGTCAGTTGCCATGGTTGTTGAATGTGAGTATTTTGATTAATATATTGTTGCGGCTGTTGTACGTTCTCGGCTTAAAAGAGAGTTCTCCTCGTACCACATAGTAGTTAAGCCATGAATTAAAACAACACGAATAACTCTGTACCCAACTCGGAGCTACAAGCAATAAGGCTAGCTTTTGACCCGTAAACACCGGTACCGCGTAAGTCGCGTCCTCCAACGCATCCCCCACTTACCTGCGTGTTTAATGAGATGTCCACTTCCCGCTCCTGTTTCTCAGGCTCCGCTGGGGGGCTGCTTTGCCAAAATTCCTTCCGGATTTGCGTAGAAACGCTTGTTGCCGAGCGATGGCTCCTTTGCAACAGATGAGCCCAATTTGCAGAGGGGTCCGTGTAGAAGGCAGGAGGAGTCAGAACCTGCCTTGTATTAAATCGCAAAACACTCTTCCACCACCACACCTCTCCTTCAGTAAGCGGACGAAAAGAGCACGGACCACGTAATTCTTGAAATTCTGCTCTGTTTATTCAAATCATCTCACAAACAAAACGGCAGCCATTACGCGTTTCGTCCCTCCCTAGGGACTTGATCACATGACGCGCATCAACCATTAGAATAGCTTTTTAATATATATATATATATATATATATAACCTACTAGTAGGTAGTTATAGTTAGGACCTAGTTACTATAGGAAAATGGCAACATTCAATTCGCAATAACTTTGGCGCCGATTGATGAATCTTCGTGAAATTTTCAAAACTAATTCTTTGTTGTGCTCAGCTCCTATGTTGGAAGTTTGGGGGTGATTCGAAACGTGTTTTTTCAATGTTCATTTCCATAGGAAACTTTAGACAAGGCTACAGGTCGAACGGGTGAACGGAATTACCCCTAATTTGGCAGGGAGAAGGGTATTGGTCTAGAAAGCACACTTTTGTTTATTTGGTGTATATCCATTCAGTAGTTTTTGAGTAATATCGAAATTTACAGATTTCGATATTTGGGAATTCTGCCCTCTGATTAGCTGAGGCGTTACGAGAACGAGCTTGCTGCTGATTGGCTGCGAGCACTGCGAGCGTTTGCAACTAGGAAGTGTTGGCCACCATTTTGTGATTCCGTTGAAGTGAGTAAGGGGGAAAAAGTGCGAAGAATGTGGGAAAGAGGAGGGTAGGAGCACTGTAACCTTTGTGGGTGTTTAGGGTGTGCTATAGAGGGGGTGTGAAGTGAATTAATCATACCTACCGGTGTGAAAGTTCTAGGCTACGAAAATTAAGTGAGGTATTGGCTAGTGTGTAATGTTTCTAAGGTGAGCTTGTGCGTGACTCGAGGATTAAAGCGTGAGCCCACACTGTGTGTCGTATGCTGTGAAGTCATGTGCCCTGGCCGCTGCAGTACAGTTGTGGAAGTAGTGTCAGCATGTGTTTATACCTACTAGGATGAACTACTGACCCGTAGTGGTGTAAAAGTCCTGGGTACAGAAAATATGTGAGGTATTGTCTAGAGTCTCATGGAAGGAGGAAGTGTTGGCCTCCATTTTGTGATTCCGTTGAAGTGAGTAAGGGGAAAAAAGTGGGAAATAGGAGGGTCGGAGCACTGTAACCTCTGTGGGGTGTTTAGGGTGTGCTATAGAGGGGGTGCGAAGTGAACTAATCATACCTACCGGTGTGAAAGTGCTAGGCTATGAAAATTAAGTGAGGTATTGTCTAGAGTGTGATGCTGCTAAGGTGAGGTTGTGCGGGACTCTGGGATTAGAGCGTGAGTCTAAATTGTGTGTCTTATGCTTTGAAGTCATGTGCCGTGGCCACTGCAGTACAGCTGTGGAAGTAGTATCAGCGTGTGTTTATAACTACTAGGACAAACTACTGACCCGTACTGGTCTGAAAGTTCTGGGGTATAGAAAATATGTGAGGTATTGTGTAGAGTCTCATGCTGCTAAGCTGAGCTGCTGCCGGACTCGGGGATGAAAGCATGAGCCCAAACTGTGTGTCATATGCTGTGAAGTCATGTGCTCTGGCCGCTGTGCCACATCTGTGCAAGTAGTGTCAGCATGTAGTTATAGCTACTTGGAGGAACTTTTGTTTCGAACATTGTAACTTGTGTATGGTGCTTAGGGGGTGTTATATAGGGAGTGCGAAGGTAAATTTGTGTGTATGAAATGAATTTGGTATTTGGAAAGTGGAAAGCTCTGACTCCTATGGGTCTGATGGTGCTGGGGGCGTAAGGTGAGGTGCTTCTGGAGTTGGGAATAAAGCTGATGAACTACTGGCCCCTATTTTGAACTTTTAACGTGCACGTGCGGTTGAATGTTCGATAAAATGTTGCAAAAGTATACCTTTAGGTTAAAAAAAAAAATGATGAACTTTTAACCAGTAGGTGTCATAGAAGGTTCCAGAAAGTGTGGTGATAAAATAGGTTGAACTTGTGACCTGTATGTGGCGCGAAATAATAAGTAGTTTTTCGGAAGGAAAATTCAAAATTAAGCAATAGAGGTAAGTTTTGGAATGTCGTTGAAGGAATAAAGTCTTCTGATTTGTTTTTTACTGTATTTATGTGTGGAGCGACAGAGAAATTGTGCCATTGCTGGTTTCATTCTTTATGAAGTCGGAGCTTTACATGAGAAAGAGAGAATTGTATGCTTGTGTCATTTGAAATCTGGATAAAAACTACAAAGGTGAGTTAGAAATGAACAAGGTGTGTTATGTGTTTTATAGTATTGATTACGTTTTTGAGGTGATGTTTGTAATTTTGAAAGTATTTTTTATTTCAAAGTAATATAATGTTAGTAAAGTGTGGTGTTTGATATTGGTTATGAAATATGCATAATATTTGAGCTGTTGTTATATAAGTATTTTATATATGTTTAGGAATTTTTCAAGAGAAAAAGTGTAGTTTCTCATCTTTATAGGACTGTATTGTTTTGAAAATGAGGTACAGCGTTAATTTGAGTCTGTAATGTATTTGGGGAGATGAAGAAAATGTCACACGTTTGCAACTGATACTTTTTGTGGAAATAGTGGGATGGGGGTGGTGGTGGTAGGAGACGTATGTGTTATTAAGTTAAAAGCGATAAAACGAAATGCAGAAATGTTATGTGGGCAGGTTGTGGTCTTATTTTTGACACTGAGAGGTAGGTTTGAATGTAAGTCGGGGTAGGTTATTGTACAGTGGGGCCGTGTACAGTGTTTGGAGATTACATGGAGAGGAGATGGAGATAGGAAAAGTGATATGTTCCTTTTATAAGTACGCATAGTTTGAATTATGTGATCCTAAGTTGAGATAAATATGAATATGGTTTCTGGTTTGCATTTGGGTATAGTGAATAGTTTTTGTAGTTTCTGACTAGTGAATAATAAAAAGGTAGATATACTAAAATATATGGTAGTAAACGTATTAATTATTGATTGTTCTTATGGAAGAGAAGTAGTTGGGGAGTGCTTCTGTAGAAGAGATGTTTTATAAATGTGTGAGAGATAAAAAAATGTAAATGTGCGGTATATTTTCTGCATGAGTTTGTTGACATTAGAGAACTACATGTGATTATAAGTGATACTATTTGTCAGGCTGTGCCGCTGTGGCGGATATATGTAGGTGTTCAAGTGGTTTGTGTTTTAATGATGGTGAGCTTCACTATCCCTTTTGAGACACTCGTCAATTTATTCATTCCATTTAATATCTTTAATATAGATACAGTAAAGGGACTGTATATCAAAAGTTTGGGAATTAGAACTTTATTTACTCTCCCCATGCCCTGCTATACACTCTACAGAGTGTTTTAACGACTTTCGTAACATATAGATGTCTTGCTAGTAAAGGTGGTGTAGTTCGACTGGGACGATTTATAAACCATGCTATGGGATGGTTTATGTTTTACCCGCCAATTTGCATGTCTGAATACTTTTTGCTGAAAAGTGTTCCGGCAGACACCTGTTAAAATTAACGCCGTATATGGGTATAGTGGCGCTACTGGGAATGGTGGGGGTTTCTGTTTGATTTTGTACGGTTAAGCAAGGGCAGGTGTGGGTGTGGGGAAGGTGGTTATGTTGCTGATTGAAACACAGAATATAATAACGTGCAGATGTCGAGCTACTAAAGGTTATCTAGTACCACTGGGAGCACTTGTAAAGCGCCCTATTGCATGGGATATGTTTTAGTCGCAAATTTGCATGGTTTAATACGTTTTGCTGGTGAGCGTTTCGGGAGATATCTGTTGAAATTAAGCCTCTGTTTGGCTATAGTGGCGCTTCTACGTTTGCTGGGGCTCTTTCTTTTATTGCTTAAAGTTAAGCAAGGGTGGGTGTTGAGGTGGTGTAGTGGTACTGTGACTATTTATAAACCGTCTTATGGTATGGTGGATGTTTGAGTTGCAAAATTGTACGTTTTAATAGCTTTTGCTGATTAGCGTTCCGGCAGATACCTGTTGACATTAAGTCTATCTATGGCTATAGTGGCGGTAACGGGAGTGCAGGGGCTCGTTGTTTGATTTCGTAAGGTTAAGCATGAGTATGGGTGGGGGATATGAGTATGTTGCTGATTATAAGACGGACATTTGTAACGTGGGCATGTGTAGTTAGTAAAGGTAATGTAGTTTGAGTGGGCCTATTAATTATTAAACGTGCTGTGGTATTGTGTATGTTTTTCCCGCAAATTTGCATGTTTGAATACTTTTTGTTGATAAGTGTTCCGGCACACACCTGTTAAAATTAAGCCTGTTTATGGGTATAGTGGCGCTACTAGGAATGGTGGGGTTTTTTGTTGGATTTCGTACGGTTAAGAAAGGGCGGGCTGGGTGTGGGGGAGGTGGGTATGTTTTTGATTAAAACACAGAATTTAGTAACGTGCAGATGTCGAGCTACTGAAGGTGATGTAGTACCACTGGGAGCACTTATAAAGTGCCCTATGGCATGGTATGTGTTTTACCCGTAAATTTGTATGTTTTAATACGGTTGTTGAAATCAAGTTCTTGTATTGGTATAGTGTGTTTACTAGGTTTGGTGTTGCCCTTTCTTTAATTTTGTGAAGTTAAGGAAGGATGGGGAAGAGGGTGGTGCAGTGGCAGTGTGCCCATTTATGAATCGCTTTATGGTATGGTATATGTTTTTCTGGCAAATTCCCATGTTTTAATACGTTTTGGTGAGCAGTGTTCCAGCAGACAGGTACAGAAATTACACAACATTTATGTGGATAAGACATCTTTGTGCTGATAGACACTCTTGTAATGTGGTAGAAGGCTGATAGCATTGATGGAATATTATGAAACTTGGTGCCATTGTAGATTTTAATGGAAGGTTACACTGTTTGTTTGTTACTATGGTGTAGTTAGGGTTCTAAGTGGGAGAAAAAAAAGTGGGGGTGCACTAAAAGGGGGGGGGGGGGCAAAGCTCTTAAAGGGGTGTGGGCTATGCAAGTTAGGCCGTGGTCTAAATCAAGATAAGTATCATTGTGTGCTTTAGAAAATCCTCTCCAACTATCGTAGGCTCGGATAAAAACATTGTTTAAAGGTTTTCCCTTTCTTCTACAACGTGGGTAACCTAGAGTGATGTCTCCAGTTCTCAGTAGTGATCAAAATAAGCATGCGTACATCGATGTGCATGCTGTTACTACAGTGTAATCAAAAATAAAAAAATTGAATATCTTTGAGAGGGCCGAAAATAGAACCTGGTAGAGAGTCGTTTGGAGGCTGCCTGAAAATAAGTGCCGGTCCCCAGACCCGGCCCAATTAAAGCGCAGTATCCATGCATCCTAAGCACTGCGCCATTCAACCATTTTTTAATTGATGGATATATTCCTACTTTTATATATATATATACATAAATCTGTTTGTCCGCTTATCTTAAGCATCTATGAGCACATTCGCCTATAGTATGCACTGTGCAATTCATGCAGCGATACGCCTATATATGCATAGATATATCTGTCCCAGAATCATTCCTAAGCATTTATCAGCCCACCCGTCTATCATAAGTACTGGTCTTTGCATTTATTCATCCTTCAATCCATCCATACATTGATACATTGATCTACATATCTATCCATTGATGCATCTGGCCATGCATCCACTCGCCCTTTATTCAACTATACGTTCTTATTTCCGTGCATCGTCCGCCCCCGATCTTAAATACGATGTATTATACTCATCGAGCTACCCTCTTAAGGCGTTGAAAAGGCTTGCGAAAAGCATTGACAGGCAGATTGTTTAATAAAGAATAACAAAGCTTTGAGTTACTCTTTGTGGAGCATACTTCAACACCCTTCTCTGTTGGTGTTTTAAACAAAGGTACATCTAGCGAAAGAAATGTAAAGGAGCTTTTAAGTGTAATACGTTAATTTAGAAACATATTGTTTTGTCGAGTTGTTTATAGGTACACTGTTTTAAAGTGGCCGTGACTGACAGATACTGAATACCTGTACTTCTTATATTTGAGAAAGTATAGCAGAGAGCTAATTTGGGGTGGTGAGAACCTTGAGTTCTATATTTCCATGTGAAGTACAGTATAGGAATATAAAAGTAATTGGAAAGCTTTTATGTTCATATTAAAGAGGGGGTGTGAGAATTTAGTGAGGCAGGCAAAGTGTGTGTTTTCGTAGCACTAAAACAAGACCGTGTGTAAGGTGAGAGCAGGTTCTTGCTGGAGTTGCCTTGTTGTGGTCGTTTGTAGAGGCGCAACCAGAGGGAAATTTCAGGGGAGCCTAATTCTTTCAGCAATAGACAGAGTGGGCATGTAGGGGTTGTAAAAAGGGGTGAAAAAGAACAGAGTCTCCTTTACAAAAAAATTATATTTTGAAGACAGGTGAAGTACTTGGGTGCGGCTCTGTGTGTGCGCCCGGGAAGCTGTGTCAGAGAGTCCGGGGCAATGGGCGTTGCGCGCCTGGTGGTCTGTCTGCTAATCACCCCACGATGATGTTGCTGGTGCGTTGCAAAAAGAGAAGGGAAATACTGAGAGAAAATGGCTCTCTGTAAAGGATTTCCCTTCTCCTACAATGCGAGTCACTTGGCATGATGTCTGCACTTCTAAGTAGTGAGCAATGTGCATGCTCTCACAGTGCCACCGCAGTGCAATAAAGAAAAAAAAATGGATTGAGATTGTGAGGTCAAAAAATAGAGCCCTATAAAGACCCATTTCGAGGCTCCCAAAATAAAGTGCTAGTGGTCACATCCCCACAGACACCCTCTCCAGTTAAAGCCCTGGGTGCAGTGTTAGGTTTGTGAAGTTGTTGAAAAAATTGTTAGGTAATAATGGAAATTTGTATGTGTGCTGTTTGGTTGATAATATCGTTCTAAGTACATGGATTAAAATTAAAGAAAATACTATTTATAAAGTTGTGTGCGGTGGGTTGCAGAGAAAGTGGTGTGGGGTGGTGGGGTGTGGCGGAGAGGTGAAAAGTATGAGGTAGTGCAGTTATTTATAAATTGTAAAGGAGTATGTAAATAATTAAATAAATACTTGCTGTATGTTCTATGGCACTACTTGTCATCCTAGTGCTCATCTGTCGTGCTCTATCACGTTGCAGCACTGGGTCTGGAAGTTGTTAGTGGAAGTTTTGCAATTGTATGGTACTATTTTAACATAGTGAAGAAATGTGAAAAATAATTTAATCTATTTTTTGTTTTTCAGAAAATTATTTCGTTTGGATTGAAATTTGGAAATGCCTAGAAGAAGTGAAAAAAAAGAAAAGAGAAGAAAAATATATATTTGACAAAAAGGAAAGATCTTGAAGTAGAAAAAAATGCGAGTAGTAGAGAAACTGTTTGTTTGAGTAAAAGCAAAAGACAATTTTTGAACAAAGTATTACGAACATTTAATGAGAAAAACATCACACAAAGCAAAAATAATTTTTCAAGTTAGGTGAAGCAGAGTTCAATTTCAAATAGGAGCAAAAGGAAAGATGATAAAGAAATAGTATCTGGTACTCGGAGACAAAAACAATTTCAAGAAATTCGTCAGGGACTTTTTTGATCTAGAGTGATTCAGAATTTATTGAAAACATGCTGCAAATATAAAAGAAGAATGTTCCAATTCAATGAGAAGCAGAGCATTGAAAGTATAGTGGATACTGCTTTCAATTTGAAACAGAAGTTGTTCATTTTGATTTTAAAGATATTGAACGTTTTGGATAAAATCATCAAAGTATTGAAAGACAAAAGTAGAAAAAAAAGACTTGTGAACAGAACCAACTTTTGTAAAATCTTTAGTGGACATTGGAGACATACTTCTAGTACTGAGCCTTTTTTTAATGAGGAAAGTTACCTCCAGGAAAATAGTTTATCATTTGCAGTTTATACTGGAGGTCGTTACTACGAAGTTCAGGATGGTGTTCCTCTTCCAAAGGAGGAAATGGTTGGTAAAAGTGTAGAAGAGTTAATAGCTGAAGAAGTGCAAGGGAAACGTCCACGAGCTCCTGTGTATAAGTGGAGTTGTAGTAGCATTTGTAGTATTCAACAGGAATCCATTGATAAAATGCGAAATTTGCTACGAGAATATACTCAGAAAAGTATAAAACAGAAGATTAAGTTGTTACATGGACTATATCCATGTAACGTAAGAAAATATACTGAGAAGTATGGGCATTCTCAGGCTTGTCTTTCAAGAAAAGTTTGTAAAAGTATTTTTCATCATTTGAGGATGTTAGTAGTACACCATTCAGAAATGCCGAACTTTGTAAAGAAACTGTACTATGTAAAAAGTCCTGCATTACGTTTAAGTGAACTGAATGGAAGTCTTTTATATGGTTCTTTATCAGATGTTCAAAAAAAGTGTGATGATATTGAAATGCGATATTTTGGTTCAGAAGAGCAGTTCATAGAAAGTGAAAGTTTGACAATTGCAGATGTTGGAGGAGATGAGAAAGTTATTAGCACTGATCAGTTTGAAGAAGAAATTGGACAGTTTAATGTAGTGTGCTCTGAAATACCAAACTATGTCTGTGTTTGTTGTCGACGTACTCATTATAAAAGTCAAAGTAGGAATGTTGATTTGTATTTCAAAAGTGAAAAGGAGAACAATGGTAAGTGGGAAGAATTTGCAATTTACTTGTTTGTTGAAGGTCGAGTTAGGTAGTGATCAACATATATGTAAATATTGTTACAACAAATTAGAAGAGAACAAAATGCCTGCTAGAGCAGTGCATAATAAGTTGGAGTTAGTAGCTATTCCACAGGAGCTGGCCAAATTGAATACATATGAGTCGGTTCTAATTCAATCTGTTCATCCTTTTCAAACTATAATTCAGATGGAGCATAAAACAGGTAAACTGCCACCAACAGACTTGCAAAGAGGGCTGAAAGGAAGAGTGGTGTACTTACCTTTGGATTTTAAGAAAAACATTGAAACTATTGCTGGAGAGAAAGAGGAAGATGAGGCAGTAGTTATTTTAGTAAATGGTGTACCCACAAAGAGTCGGAAAATATGGCAAGAATTTGTGGATGTTAATAAAGTTGAAAAGGCTACCTTATATCTTATAGAGAACAATATTTATTACAAAAATGTAAATGTGGATGAACAGGTAATACGTTTAGAAGATGATTTTGAAATTTCAAGTGGTCAATTAGAGAAAGTGGACAAGACAAGGACTGAAGAGATTTATGAACATTTTACAATATGTCCTTTGCATTCAAAAGAAGTGACAGGAAGTAGCATTGAGTTATTTCAAATGAAAAAAGCACAGGGAACTCCAATGAGCGTATGGGAGAAAAGCTTGGAAGCTCGATGTTTTCCACAGTTGTTTCCTACTGGAGAAGGTGGACGATATGATGACCGAGCTGTACGGATTCCAGCTTCAGAATATCGGTCAACAAGATTATATTCTGAAGATCCTAGATTTCGACAATGCATTCCATACATATTTCACCTTTTGTTTGAAAGTGATCTGTCTTCTCTCTTGTATGCAGTGAATCATATACTTAAAACTGGAGTTCATGAATCACTTCTTTCTGCGAAAGAATTTGTGGAGAAAGTTCAAGAAACAGATGAAAATTTAGAAGCACAGTTAATCAATTTGATGGCACGTCAACGTGGAACAAATGAGTATTGGTATCGTCGTCATGGAGAACTCAAGTGTATGTTACGGAACTTAGGTACACCAATATGGTTTGTCACACTTAGCTGTGCAGAGTATGCATGGGAAAATTTGCTTGAGTTTTTAAGAGAAGCGAATTCTAATATAAAAATGTTGAAAGAAGCTTGAGACAGCAAGTTTTACGTTTCCAAAGTCACCGTTGTGGAAAGTACTGCAGAAGAAAATACAAGTCTAAAGGAAAATTTTACACCAAATGTCAGTTTGGTTTTCCCATCCAGTCATTTGAAAAGGAAGAGTAAATTCTTTTTTTTCTTCTGTGAGGCACACAATAACTTGGAAATCTCCAAAGAATACCTACAACTTAAAAAGTGTCAAAGTATATCAATAACTACAATCCAGTCATTTTAAAAATGTGGAATGCGAACATGGACATCCAGTATGTTGCGGATAATCCAATTGCTGTTGCACGTTATGTTACAAAATCTGAAAAAACAGAGATGAAACAAATGTGGGAAGAAATTGCACATGAGAATAGTCTTAGCAAAAAATTGTACAGCTTTAGTTTGAAAATGCTTTCCCACCGAGACATTGGATCGTATGAATGTTCAGACACTTGTGTTCTTCAAGTTTATATTCAAAGTCACGAGGAATCATTTGGGTAAGTTTAGGTCTTGCCTGCAAACTAAATAGAGTGTTGAAATCATTGGAAGAAATTGAACAATTAGCAGCAAATGAGCCAGATAGTACAGACATTCTTAAAACTAATATGTTGGACACATACTATCTGAAAAGGAGTCAACATCTGGAACAGCTATGTCTATATGAAGTACTTCAACATTACAGCTTCAAAAGAAATGTTAAAGAGAATTTAAAAGAAGGAAAGTTTGCAGTGGCTGGATGTCATGGTTGTTTAGTAAAACATGCAAAGGGTAATCTTATAAACCACAAGAAACTTAGGGGTCGATTCCGATCCTGGATTTTTTTTTCCCGTATGACTCGAATCCGTATTTTTTTACGTACGAATCGTACAAGTCCCGTACAAACGGCGAAGTACGATTCGTACGTGAAAAATACATACGAATCGCCTCGGGAAAAGTCTATGAGACGTCCCCGGACAGTTTTACATACAAATCGTAAAACTGAAGTCCGAGCGCGCAAGTACGATCCGTACCGCCTGTCCGAAAACACAAGCGCACGGAAAACGCCCTGTACGGAGCGAACTTTGTACCCCTACCCCGAGTACACTTGTGCCCGGGGTACGCGTCGTACGGCCCCCCCAGCCTCCCACCCCTCCCACATACGTCCGCACCGTACCCCCCACCCCCGTATGTATGGACCGTACCCCCCACCCCCCCAACAATCCTCGCGTATTTACGGTCTGTACATACGCGAGGATTGGGGTACGCCTGGGGTACGGTGCAGACATACGTGGGTGGGGGGGTACGGTCTGTACATACGGTGGGAGTGGGGGGTACAGTCCATACATACAGGGGTGGGAGGGTACGGTACGTACATACGCGAGGATTGGGGTACGCCTGGGGTACGGTCCGTACATATGGGGGTGGGGGGTGCGGTCCGTACATACGCGGGTGGGGGGTACGGTGCGGACATACGGACCGTACATATGCACTGTTGGGGTATGCACCGTACATGATGACACGGACGATGTGGGTGATGGCGTGTACGTCGTGTACCGAGCCCCCTTTTCCTCGTGCATCTCGGCGTACTTAGCTTTTCCGGCACTTTTTGGCTCCCGTAAAAATATCGCCGTGCGGAGTGCTGTAGGTACGAATCGTACTTGCTGGTCCGTAAAACGCTGCCTGACTCCGTGCGGACATCGCGTACGCGCTGTCCAGGATCAGAATTGTATGTATTTTTTAGGTGTACGCTGTTTTGTACGATTCGTACGGAAATGGTATTTCTGTACGAATCGTACTTGCTGGTTTGTAAGGTGGTATTCCCGGGTACAAGTCGTACGGAGAAAACGCTCCGTACGACCATTTGTACCCGGGTTTTACAGGATCGGAATCGGCACCTTAGTTGTGAAACTCCAGATAAGCGAGAATTTGACTATTTAGCACTTCTGCAGCTGTTTAAACCATGGCGTAGCGAAAGTGAATTACTTGGAGAGTTTGACTGCTACGAAGATTATTTTAATGCTTGTAAAGATAGCATTCGATGTCCAATTTTCCCTACATATTTAAAAATGTTGAATGATGAAGTTGAACAGGAAAAGACTATTACAGCTGAAATAGTTCATGAAAGTTCTCAAGATAGTCAAAGTAGTGGTCCATGTAGTCAAGATCCTCTTGGACAACCATGCTGGAAAATGAAGCAGTGATTGCTATGCATGAAGTCAAAATTGCAATGCAACAAGCACACATGAGGAGAATATAACATTGGAAAAGTTAGAAGAACACGTAAATGTTGAACAGGAAGAAATACATGTGCAAGTGAGAGAATGGATAGAACATGGTTTGTTGCATGAAAAAAAAAGAATGTCTGTGTTCATCTTTTAAACCACATCTGATGTGGTCAAGCTGGGACAGGTAACAGCTTTTTAATTGAAGTTTTGACAAGTTATCTTAAAAAAACTACTGGTTCACATTTATGTTGTGTGGTAACAGCTCGAACTGGATCAGCTGCACACAATGTTAAAGGAGTTACTTTGCTTAGATTATTGATGTTACCAGTGGAGCATGATAATAAATTAGAATATCAGAAGTTTTCTGGAGAAGCTTCTTATGAAGTTTCAAGAGTGCTGAAGAAAAAGAAACTTTTAATTATTAATGAGGTGAGCATGGTCTCAAACTTAATGCTTGCTTTTATACACTTAAGAATGCAACAGGTATTAAAAACAGATTACGATGTTCTCTTTGGAGGAAAACATTTAACTGTATTTGGAGATCTGCTACAACTAACCCCTGTAAAAGGAGAACCAGTGTTTAAAACTCTTCTACATGAAGACACAAAGAAATCTCTGGGAAGTATTGGAGATGTGAATCTGTGGTTACATTTTGAATATAAAGAACTCACTCAGAATATGCGACAAGCAAGAGATGAAGATTATGCAAATATTCTAAAAGATGTAAGAATTGTTGTTCTAAGCAAACATGGCAAAGAAGCTTTTCAAAGCAGTCAACTAAAGAACTTGTTTACAAATGAAAACACACCAGCAGAAGTAATGTACTGTAAATGAAAGAAAAAAAGTCTATAGTTTGCTTAATGCCTACAGTGGAAGAGTGTTACACATTTAATGGAGAGCTTATAACATTGGAAAATCAAGAAATAGTTCACATTGAAGCTACTGATAAAATAGAGCATCAAGGAATAACAATTGTTCTTTCAGAAAAACTACAGACTATATTGGATTCTTTGGAAAAGTCTGTATCAAAAACTGTTGGCTTAGAAAAAAATGTAGATGTATGTTTAAACTGTCGGGTAACTTTGAAGCATAATCTAAATGTAGAAGAAGGTTTAGTGAATGGAGCAATGGGGAAAGTTGTTGATTTTGTGAAATATCAAAATAGAAATGGAATTGAATTTTTGAAAGTTAAATTTGATCAGATTGCAGAGGTAAGACAGATTGGACATTCTGCTGCACGTTTTTTGCTTGTAAAAGACTTGTATGTTCGTAGAAAACAGTTTCCCTTCTGTTTAGCATATACAATAACTATTCACAAATCACAAGGTTTAAGTGTAGATAATGCTTTGGTAAATGTTGGAAAAACTGTGTTTAAAGAGGGAATGGTATATGTTGCATTATCTTGAGTTAGAACGTTGTCTGGTTTGTATTTAATTGATTTTGATGAGAACAAGGTTAGTGCTGATGTTAATTGTGTAAGAGAATATAATCGCTTGAGAAGGCTTTATGCTCCCCATTTAGGTGAGTATCCTATTTATGAGAAACGTGTTGTGTGTTCAAAACGCAAATATGTTGAAGAGTTAACTATGGTTGAAAAGCAGAAAGAAAATCAACAGAAAAGAAGTAAAGAAGCAGAAAATACAAACAAGTGATGGTGTTGTTAGATGCCAATTAGAAAATGCTTCTGGTGTCAACTGCTATGGTAATATCATTCTAAATGTTATATTTTATCTTGAAGATGTTTGTGGTGAAATTATGGAAAGTCAGGAAAAAACTTTATGTTTTGCACTCTACACTTTATTTCAAGAATTGAGAACTGATAGAAGTAGGATTAATTCTGTTTCTGGTATACGCCAACTGTTGGATACATGTACTGGATCTTTAACGTTCAGTGCTAATATACAGCAAGATGCACAAGAATTTCTGATGGTTATGCTTGGAGTACTAGAAGATGAAGGAATTCAGATTGAGAGTTTATTTGGACTCAGTTACAAATGGGAACATAAATGTGAAGAGTGTTCGTTAACTTCAAGCATTATAGTTGACAGAGAACGATTGTTATATTTAACAATACCTGACTGCAAATCTGTACCATTTTCCAAATTAGTAAAAGAAGCTGATCATGAGATGATGTGCTCTCGTTGGAAATCAAGAATGCTATCTGCATTATGCCTACAAAGATATGGAAAATATTTCATTATAATGCTGCAACGCTGTCGACCAAATGGAAGAAAAATGGACACCAAAATTAACATTTTTGTTGCTAATCGAGTATCTATTTCTGGAAGAACTTTTGCAACAGTTACTATTGTTTTCCATGCTGGAAGTACTACTACAAGTGGACATTATACAGTTTATTTAAAGCGTAATAATGGTTGGAGTCACTGTAATGATACAAACCTGGAAATTAATCCAAGATTGCCTTATGAATTACCCAACTCATACTTAATTTGTCTGAAACAAAGATTTTAGATACACTATTCGGCTTTAATGGGAAGGTGTATAGATCTTTAAGGAATTCATACTGCATGTTTTCAAAGCGAAATTTTTTATACATTATGTGGTGTACTGGAAAATTGTGCAGACAAACTACGTAAGATCTTGAAGGAACTCATTCTGGATGCTTTCAAAGCGAAATTTTTGATACATTATCTGGTGTATCGGGTAAATTTGCAGACAATTTACGAAGTAAAGGTAAGCTTTGAACATTTGAAGCAGTATTGGATGTGTTATTTGTGTTGATTTTGTATTATATTTGAGAGAATTCGTTTTTTTTTAACAATCTAGTTGATTGGTTTTTTTTTTCCTGCTGCTTATGATGAAACTACACTGGCATCACTGTGAATAGTGAAGTTAAGTAGTAGCTGATGACAGCAAAAAAAGGGAGAAAAATTGTTATCTGGGTGTTAAATTGTTTTGTATTATTTAAAAACTCATTGTAATTTGTGAAATGTATTACGTTACATAGTAGTTTTGCAGTTTATTTCATGTAGTTGAAAAGTTAGAAAAAATAGTATTAATGACAAATACACAATAGTAGTTCAATATTTAAAAAACCTTTGAAATTCATTGAAAAAAACATAGGTTTCAGAGATGTTATACTTAGAAATTAGCATTTAAAAAACCTTCGAAATTCACTGAAAAAACAGGTTTTACAGACGTTATAGTTAGGAAATAGCATTTAAAAAACCTTAGAAATTCACTGAAAATCCATAGGTTTCAGGGACGTGATAATTAGGAATTAGCATTTAAAAAAACCTTAGAAATTCACTGAAAAAACCATAGGTTTCAAATGCGCGAGTTATAGTTAGCTCAACTAACTATAACAGGTGAATTTCTCTGGTTTTATATAAATCAAAAGTCCAACTAACTATAACGTCCCTGAAACCTATGGTTTTTTCAGTGAATATATATATATATATATATATATATATATATACAAACACACATATATATATACATATTATGTATGTATGAATATGTATATATTTATGTGTGTGTATACATATATTCATTGAAAAAAACACACGTTTCAGGGACGTTATAGATAGAAATTAGCATTTAAAAAATCCTTACACATTCACTGAAAAAAACACAGGTTTCAGGGATTTTGTATTTAGGAATTGGCATTTCAAAAACATTAGAAATTCACATAATAAAACAGAGGTTAGAGGGTCGTTAAAGTTAGTCTAACATTTCACTCGAACAAAACCAGAGAAATTAGCCGTTATAGTTGGATGAGCTAACTATAACTCGCGCCCCTGCAATGCACTGCTTATGACCTCACATATTACATCACTCATGACATCTCAAATGACATCACTGAGGACATCAGTGATGACATTGTCTACAGCATCTCCGACGCACCCACTTATGTCAGAGTACACATCCATTTTATTGAACTATTTTTTAGAAAAATCCAGTGTTGTCTGGCATACAATTAAAGCATTTACACATCTCATGAGTGAATCACCGGAATTGCATGTTCAATCAGTGCCTTTTTAACCAAATTATTTAAAAATTGTGCTGCACAAGGCACATTTAGCCTCATTACTTTCAAATAATTTCTCATGGAAGAACCCTTACAATCTCAGTGTAAAGAAATCAGGGCCTCATTCACAAAGGTAAACTTACACTTTGAAAAGTTTACAATTGTTTGCTATTCACAAAGGTATTTTACCAATAGTGTCTTTACAACTGTGGAGTCTGCTCACATGAAAAGATAGGACACTTCTATCTTTATATGTGCAGCAACTCCATGTTCTTAAACTGCCTTTGTGAATACTAAGCAATTGTCAAACGTAAATGAAACTGTAAGTTTACTTTTGTGAATCAGGCTGAGGTAAGCTAACTTCGGTCTGATGTGGAGTGTCTGTTTGTGCCCCATCATTGTTGAAGCTGATTGCCCGCTGCTAAGGTAGACTGTCAGATGACGGCCCTCATGTGGCAAGTAATGATGATAGCGATACTTGCTAGTAGATACATTTTTTAAGAAGTTACATACATATCTGTACCACGTAATTTAGGATATATCGCTCAACATGTGTGGTGCTAGGGGTAGTGTTAATGTTGTAGTCATTGAATAGTACAGCTATGGAGATGGTTACGCATGGAGATGGTTATTATATTATATTATAAGAGTGACCGGTGTAGAAGGATAAACGGAGGGTTTTCCCTGAGGTCTGATATCAGTCCTACTTATCTCCTTAAATAAGATAATTAATTTGACTATCTCTCTGTAGGGCATGTATCTGTAAAGTTTTTGAATAACCATATTACCCTAGACTGCTGTTGCTTGTTCCATTGAAACAGCACTATTGCAGTATAAATCTACAAATGCAACTGGTTTTGATTGAAAAATGTGCAGGCTGTATTGGTCATACAAAGGCATATTTTGACAAAGTATGTTCCTATTTGCAAAGTGTGCATTGATTTAGTATACAATATTTTGCCTTCTCACCAATTGTCAGTTGTGTCACAATAAATGGAACCATCTGAAATTGAATGCTTCCAAAATGGAAATATCCACGTGTGGCGATTAGAAAAAATTGTGACCCGCTTGCCACGTGGCCTAATGTTCTGGGAACATTGCCTAAAGTTTCAAAGAAAGTAAGAAACCACGAAATAACCATGGACTCCAAGCTATCAATGATTGCCCAAGTGGACAAACTAGCAAGATTAAGCTTTGGTACTATATAACCTATGCAACGTATCCTCCCCCACCTGAGATTTTCACACAAGGTCCAGGCTACCATCTCTCTTCCTCTGGCCAAACTCGATTGCGCCACTAGCCTCTACCATGGATCACCTTTAACAACTATGAAGAGACTACAATGGATTCAGAACTATTCTGCCAACCTACTCTTACATATAAAGCTGCAAGCCCACATCTTCCCTGCCTTGAAAGCCCTACATTGGTTACCGGTTGCCAGAAGATCCACATTCAAGCATGTTTGTATCACCCACAAAGTGATACATGGAATGGGAGTGCTCTTCATCAGAAATAAAATCACAAAATACCCCCAACAACCTCCGCTCTAGGTTGGCACCTCACCTCAAAATCCCATCATAAAAGAAAAAAAACCATGGGTGGCACATCCTTCTGTATTCAAGCAGCCAAACTATTGTACTTTTTACACCTGAACATGAGATCCACTGATAACCACCTCATCTTCAGATGACTACTCAAGAATTGGCTCTTCCCCACATAGCCACCATACTCAAACATAATTATACAGCATATTCCTCTGTATAAAAGCATTTATTTGGACTATATGTGTACCTACATATGTGTATTGCTTTGTATAAACGTGTATTTTAAAGATATGGAAATTCATTAGTTTTGTTTAAAAATGCGCTTCTTACTTATGGTTACATTATTGTTTGTTTAACATGTATATAAGTAAATGCATAAATAAGTACATCTTTTATCATAACTATTTATCTACAATTGCTGCACTATTGAATTACAAAATAAAAACAAATAAATTAATTAAACGTACAACAACACTTAAAAATCTGAGTTCATTAAATGTAACTTTAATCTAAATACATTACCTTCCTTTTGCATATATATACCTTTCATGTACCTATGTATCCTTATATTTATTACTTTGCTTCTAATTCAGCATATCCAATGCACTACCCTATATCTCACCCTATATCTCTTCCAATATATCCTCTACCTCCACTCTGACTCATTTCAAAACTCAGTCTACTACTATCTACAATGTACTACTCTATTTCTCACCCTATACCTCTATCAATACATCCTCTACCTCCACTCTCTCATTCATCCCAAAAGCCATACCATTACTGTGATCCCCAAAATAACCCTTTCTAGTCTCTTCCCTTCTGGCATCATCTCATTCCTCTTTTACTATTCTATTCTTGCAAACAAGCCTTTCTAAACCCTTCCCTCTGACTCTTCCCCTCCGCCTCCCCTCTAGTCATCCCAAACCTCCTCCTACTTCAGTGAACTCCCCCCCAAAATCTTTCTCAACCCGTCCCTCTTCTATCCCTCCACAATTCCTTTTCAATTCAACTATGAGACTAACATGTTCACCACTCAAATTAATTTTATACTTCCCTATACTAATTTACCACTAATTGTTTTTTGGTTCTGGAGTAGCGTGCTACTTGGCTAAAAGCGCTTAAACACAGGGATAGCAAGCACTATATTAATGCAAACCTTTTCCATCTTCTACTCCTCCACCATTCTTCTCAATCAATATAACAGACTAACATATCCACAGCTCAAATCAATTTCAAATTTCACTATACTAATTCACCACTAATCCTTAATGGGTACTGGAGTAGTATGCTACTCACCGAAAAAGCACTTCGATGCCTTGTCAGGGGTGGTAATCGCTATTACAATACAATACAATACTATGATAATGAATTCACATCGGATGCATGTTGCTTGTGTGTAATTTGACATGCACAGGATAAATCAACATTGACTTAAGTCTTGCAGCAGTACAGATCAGGCATTGCTGATTTATTTTGTATTCAGCATGTTGTCCCCAGAGAGTCTTTTATTGATTATGTTGTCTTTTACCCACTCATCTATCTTAGTTACTTTTGTAACGTGCAGACATCTACTCTGCTGGACGCTTAGGCCTCCATTACAAGTTCCTGGAAATTGTGGGATATTTGTTGCACTGATAAATAACGATACAATGAGGATGTTTATTTATCAAATTATGTAAATAGCTACACTTGAGTGTATTACCATGACAATAGCGAATAAGTTAGATTTTGGTTCTTACTGTACCAAAATCTGAATGCCCCGGCATTTTAAGCCCTTTTTCTCAAGTAAATATTTACAAATTGGACTGGACAATATTTACCTGCAGGAAACTCCAAGGGGTAAGAAAACGAAGTCCCACTCATAATTGGGACACTGGTGTAAACAGGGCTTTGAAAGTGTGCCACAATTTAAAAGCAAAAGTAATAAATGATTGATGGAATGCTGAACAATGCAACATTCACCCACAATCAAAAAGATCTGGGTTTTACCCATCGTTATTTTGCTCTCCATGCCACCCCAGTTTTGACCCAGCCATATGCAGATCAGTCTTGATCCTGTTCCTCATGGGAACAGTCCAGCCCGAACTGCCAAGTCAGGTCCTCACTGGACCAGAAACAAGAATCCTGAGCCCGGTTTCAGGGCATCACTCCTCATCAGCCAGGCTACTTTGAATCCAGTGGTGCAGTTGCACAGGACCCACTTTGGGCATACTATTCCTACTTAGGGCGGCAAAAGAAACAAATGATGGACAAAATGCTGAACAATCCATCATGAACATGAGGAACAGGGTCAAGACTGATTTGCATATGGCTGAGTCCAAACTGGGGTGGCGTGGTTAATAAAAGAGCGATGGATTAAACCCAGATTTTTGTGACTAGGGGTGAATGTTTGCATTATTCAGAATGCTGTCCATCATTTGTTAAAAGGGCACTTCTAATGAAGGTAATGATTTGGTCATGTCTGTGGTTGCTTGAGAACATTCTAGAAATAGCCCTTTGAGGCACAATTTCACATATTAGATGAATGTTTCAGGTGTTTTCAAACACTTTTTATTATGGGTTATCGCATCAAATGTTTTTTTCCAAAAATTGTTGTGCTTCCAAGCACTTTTGATTTAATGTAACTGAGTGCCGTTTAGAGTGGCAAAATATCGAAGACATGTGTACTTTGGGTCAGCATCAGTTTCGTGTGCATTGGTGCATGCTGGCACTTATAGTATTTTGTTCTGTGGGTGCCCTTTGGCATATGCAGTGGCTAGATGTTTTTTAAGTTGTATTTGTTTACTAATTAAGAGCTTTGCAGAGTGATGTATGTTGCTTCTTTTTTACTTGAGAGTGCTCTAATAGTAATACAGTTGATCCATTGATAGATGGTAAGGTTTAGAGTCCAATCGATGATGGCGGGCTCTGACCAATATTGTTTATCAAGATCTCTGAACCCGATTCACAGAACTAAGTTAAGACAAAATCCTAAACTCACTTCCACTTACTCATTTTGGTATTCACAGAAGGCACTTACTCATTGATGAATAAGTGCCTTCTGTGAATACCAAAATGAGTAAGTGCCTTCTGTGAATACCAAAATGGTAGTAAGTTTACGATTTTGTCTTAAGTTAGTTCTGTGAATCGGGCCCTCTGTGAGAAAAAACGTTCAGTGAAAGGCAAGACAGTACAGCTCAGTTTTAAGTGTTTGCTTTAAAATGGATCATGACTAAAATTGAAGAAATAAATATGGAACATCTATGGAAGTAAATATTGTAACATTATTTTCTGTGAATGTTTTTTACTTCAATGCAGTGCATCCTGGTTTGGGAACAAGCGAGGTCCCAAAATGTTTTCAAGTGGTCTAATTCTGCCATTACTAAGACTCCCATCAGCTCTACTTTGTGATCCTGTTGGAGAAGTTTATGATTCTCAAAAAAAAGGAAAGTTGCACATTAGTGCACTTGACCAACTTACGAACTTTGAGATTGAGTAGTCAAAATGACTCTCAGGTTCCTTATTAACCTTGGTGCAAGTGGCAGTGCAGTGAGGCTAGCATCTCATTCAGAGTGGTGCCTCGCTTTCTCTTCAACTCAGCATCTGGATCTCAGACTAGGGGGCCTATTATGATGTCGGTCGTAAGGCCTTTGACCTCAGGCCGGCCTTTCGGACATGGAAACCATGTTGGAAAGAATGTTTGTGGGCCCCTAGCTGGGCCCTATTTCTTTTGCGGTCTCCAGTTGCTGGCTGACGAGGCACCTGTTAATCCCTGCACCCTGTGCAGGCACCTTATGCCTGCCACGGAGGGCAGGGATTAACAACACCTCACAATTTCCTATGGGAGCATGTACTATACCCAGTTTACGACCGTGAAACATGTACCCATAGGGAAATGTCGAACGCGACTGAGGTCGCATCATAATGAGGCTGTCGGGACTGCCGACCGGGGTCGGTCAGTCCTGTTTCCGAGATCGTGTTGGGTGGACGCAAGCCCGCTCGGCATCGTATTCGCCCCTTGGTATCTTCAAAGATAGGACACTGTCTTTCATCTCATTGAATATATGGTGTAGACCAGAGATAATGGTGTACTGATGTATTCACATGTTCCCCAGCTGTAAAATAGATTTTAGTATTCTTAGCATGGATTTAGAGGTCCTCCTGGTATTTTTCTAGGACTTGTTCCAAAAAGCACATGTTTATGTTGAACAACAAACTGTATAATGATGAACTTTAGAGCACTCTGCTGGACGTATTGTTGGATGACAATTCCACTAACCTTTTTCTATATTGCTAGACTAGAAAGGGATGTGTAGATTATTGCCAGGGTGAGTTAAAAATTGCAACCTAATCCTCAGGTCTTTCCAGCAACACTACCTTAAGCTGCTGAAAAGAGTACTAGACCGGGAGATAGTTGTCTTATTTCTAAGCTCAGCACAGCAAACAATATACTTTTCATGATGAAATATTGCAGATCTGCAACTCATGAGCATGTTAGGATGACACATGCCAACTTGCTCATGCATTTTTGACCATATATTAAGAATTAGGGATTCTGAATGTGGTTTCCATCCTGACATTTTCGTTCTTTCTCGTGCGAAGTAAGAGTATAGATTCCCTCCCTCAAGCTTAGTAATTTTATGATCCTTCCTAAAAAAGCATAATTATTTCTAACAGTAGCATCTATTATTTGCAGTGCTTAGAAATTGCAAATTTGCTGTATGAAGCGCTATATGCAAATCAGTTAATATTATGCGTATTTGATGCGTTTTGTTGTTTGCAAGTATTTCCATCTGTGCTCACATATTTCTCAGATTCTCAACGTGCTTTAATAAAACATACATGCATCAATAAATAAAGATGTTGCAGAGTTCAAAGTCCTTGCATTCTCAAGATCAGTTCTCGACGTGCAAGTGGGAATCAGAACATGAGGCATTATTTAATGTTTTATTTGCTTGCTAGAGGTATTGTGAAGAAGGGATCATCTCTTTGAAACCTTCTTCATCTAATTTATGACATTTATTCAACTACATTTTTTTTACCAATTATAATTTAGACAAGAGCAATAGTGAACAATTATACGTTTATATCTTATAGCAAAGTTCTAGTGATATGCCAGGTGTAATAAAAACATTTTGTGTTCCATATAATTTTGTAGTTTCATACCTCGATGTGCAGGGGCGCTGATGTTTTTACTTTGACAGGGCTTTCTGCACAACGATTTTTGATTTGTTAGAATAAGGATTTCACACTATACATCATTCAGAAGTGCATGCATGGCGGCCATCGTTGTTAGAGGAAGATACTTTGACCCAGGTTTACCAGATGATCACGCAGGACAATGCAGCAGCCCCAAATTCTGTGCTGAATGAGAAGGAGAGAGAAGGAGAGAGCCATATTTACAGAAATATAGCACTTTCCCCCCTTCTCCCTCGTGCCGGTGTGAAATGTGCTGCCTTGCACCTCAACACACCTTTCCACCATAGTGCAAGGGTGTCTCCGTGAGTCTAGCATAAGGTTTCGTACTGGAAGGTTACTCTTCCAGTACAAAATATTTTGCCTAGACTAACTTTAAACCTTTTCCCACTGTGTATTTGTGCTCTACAGTGCAGCACAAATGCAAAGTCGGAAAAGAAAGGAGAAATTAAAGCATTTCTCTTTCATAGCACCTTTTTGAAATGGGTGCAGTGTTTAGTCACAAAACACTGTAAACTTTTTAAGTAAATACGGTTTTATGTCAAAAGGCTTGGGTGGTTGCATGTGAACGTCCATGCACCACCCATGAAATGCCTCCCTTGGCGCTGAGTAATGCAAAGCAGCATTATGTGCTGCTTTACATTACTTTCAAGTGATTTTCCAGCAGTAAACAGGTTTAGCGCTGGAAAGTAAATAGGTAAAAAAGATTCTGTGTCGATTTTCGTGACACAAAACCGGCGTAAAATTGTAGTAAATGTACCCCTTTGTATCTCCTCCATGACAATGTGCATACTGGCGTCACACCAGTTGTTATTCAAAAGGGTTTGCGTGCACCCATTTTTGAGTGAGCCATGGCAGGAATAGCTAGCAGGTCATCCCCGCTCAATCCTGTCCGTTTATCAGAATGCATTTACACTGATTGTTTTGGGTAAACAAGTATTTTGGTCCTGTGCCTCTAGTCCATGTATATTGGAGTAACACTCTAATTATTGTGCATAGATGATGTGCACAGATGTATCTCCTGAAAACCCCCATTCATATCTATGAGTAAGTGTTGTGGCACATATGCTATACACACTAGGGCATGAACTTTCCGTCAAGTTTTTTCCATTGAGTAGATTGATTTTTCCTCTCTTGTTTGATTGGACTGAGTCCTTAGTACATGTTATGTTTGACCTAAGCATTCTGTCAGTGTTCTACACAAGTTGAATTACACAGTGTATATATGGCCACATGTTCGCTACCAGCTGATTTGAGTTTGCATGAGTTTGGGGAGCACACTTGGTAGCCGCTTTAAGTGATTTAAGTGTTTTTCTGCTCTCCGTTCAATCTTTTTTTAGTCAATGAACAACAAGGAATGGTATGAGAGCAGCTTATGGGGTTATTTCCTTCTTCCAGGCTTGGTAAGTTATTGCTTCATTTGGTATTCTTTAAGAAAGTAGTTTTGCGAGTGAACACTGAACATGGATCATGATCTCTCGGTTGTTGTTGCATTGGATGTTTAGCTTTTTTGGTTTGTTCCTGAGGAAGACCCAGTGAATGATTTGAATAGCACATAATGATCAAGGGGTCGAAATGTTGACGCTGCAATAACCAGCACTTGGACTACTATCATCGGACTGAAATATAAGTCATATAATTGCCCCACCTACAGATGAATGTTGGCAAATGGATCATAGACAAGTTTTTTGATGATGAAATCAAAACATTTTTAATGAAGAACTGTTGTTTTTAAACTAGCACTGTTTTTTTGCACTGCATGGTACTTTATCACTACCACACCTACACATCTTGATTCTGAAAAGTATTCCTTGAAAACTTTGTATGATATGTAAAAATATGTATGTTGTTTGAATGAATTGGACAATATATAATTGAGTCTTGTGACCATTATTTGATTTATTGGGTCAGAAACAGGTTAGAGAAAAAGATAAAGGCTTAATTTAGAGGCAATGTATAAAATATTTATGCAGCACTTCAAGCAGTAATAACGGGAGAACATGATGCAAGAATTCCACATCAATTTAGAAAAATAGAGTAACTTTTAATAGATCATGACCAAAATCATCACAACAAAGACCTGCCTTTACAACGCAGTCACCACCCCAATTGCGATGTTACCATGCGTTCCTTTAACCCGCAAGTCATTACAATGACTTGTTTTAAGGGGTGCGTTGTTGGGCTGGTGTTGTATTTTTAAGTCCAACACCTTCCCTACTGTTGCATAGTCTGGAGCCGGAAAGTACGGCTTGAGCCGGAGATTCCGGCCCGACTGCAGACATAAAGATACGACTCGTAAATGACCTTTGTGAATACCAAAGTCATAAAGTTAAACTTTTGTCTCAGATTGCCTTTGTGATTTGGGTCTAGTATGTACAAATTGAAAAAAAACACTGCTTACCTTTGTTTCCACCACGATGTTACAACTGAGCTCAGCATGTAGTAAAATCAAGTCTGTTAATGCGTCTCTCCATTTCTTCTTGTTCTTTTTTCCATCCAGGTGTTAGACAAATGCAGGATGTTCTTTGTGGTGAGGTCAAAGTGGGAGGATCAAAGGAGCTGGCAAGACAGAGTCATGGAAACTGGGAAACAGGTAAGTGGCAGGCAAAGAGGCTAAGTGAAGGAGAGGAGAGTGGACAGTCTTTAAATAAGACTGTTTTAGAACGTTCATAAAGGTCACATTCTAATTGTAACAAGAAACAGGTGCAGATAATTAACTTGATGAGGCTGTCTTCTAGAAGGTGTTTTAGAATGTTCACAAAGGCCGTGTTCTAATTGCTTATTGCAAGGAACAGGTTCAGGGGATTATTTGATGAGGGCTGTCTTCCAGAAGGTTCACATTGAGGTCATCTATGCTGGTTGCTTGATGCTTTTTCAGGTGGATTTTCTGGATGTTTCTGTGGCATCTGAAACCTCACATCGCTTATGCATAGCAAAACATTTGTAAAAGCTATTAAGCCTTTTCAAATACATGGGGGTACACCAGCTGCAGCTAGTAATTGCCCAGAGCACGTAATATGGTCAAACGTCAGGGTACAAAAAGTTGGTTCATTCATAAGTGTTGGGAGGAATGATATGATTCATACCGGTACATTGTGATAGTCAAGAGAGGTTAGCTGTGGAAGGAATCCAGACACAGGCACTTTAGCTTTGTTCAGATTCCTTTCAGGCGAATATATGTACAGACCTCTATGCTTTACTCTGTTTGTGTGGCTTTATGCTATGCAATATTCTTTTCTTGAAGAACTTCTACAGATGCACTGCTATGCTGACACATTTTTATTGTATTGGGTCTAATTAGGGTTTCCATTTAGCATTCATTAGTGTAAGTTAGTCAAGGAGAATTAGAATGCTTTATGCATCATAGGTAGGAGGACCGAAACTTTCGATCCAACCCCTCAAGCCGTGTTTCTTATACTTTGTACTGTGGCTACTGAATTCCTCATTTACTTCCTGTTATTGAGGATAAACTTTGAGTGCAGGTCAAGCTTTCTGTTAGTAAACCTATATTTATATACTATGTTTCTGAGACTGATTTATATTACTTTGGCTCTGAATTTATAATAAATCTATACTTAATCCCACTTGTTGACTCTGAGCTCTACTGTGTGACCAAATGGGTAGCACTGTAATTAGAAATTGGAAGTGATCCTAGCTCCTTTTGTTCCTCAGGTACCCGAGAAAGTTCAATTCCAGGGGGGTAGGAAATGGGGCTCGACTCTTCTGAGTTATCAACAGCAATACAGAAGAGTGTAAGCTCAGAAGGGTTGAATTTGTTGGTATGTGCAGTGTTCACACGAGGTTATAGAGGTTATACCAGTGTTTGGCTTTGTGATGAATCACTTACAAGGCTATGTGTTACTTCAAAAAACTCTTATGGGCAAGGAACCCAAATACTTATGTTCCATCGAAAACCTTACATACCTTCACAGAATTTAAGATCTGCCAGTGCCAACCTTGCAATGGTACCTCGGATGCAGAGGGTCAGGCTAGTTACACGTTCCTTCAGCCATCTGGTGGCTAAGACACAGAACTTCCTACTGTTGCATCTGAGAGTGGAAGCAGTAGTAATGGCCTTTCACAAAGAACTTAAAACTTGGCTATTTAGGTCAGCTGAAACTGTATAGCCATCAGAGATCAACTACAATCTTATTAAGCATATCTGTTGCAGTACGGGTCACCAAATAATGATAATCATAATGATGTGACTATGTTAATCTCTAAATGCTATTCAATCAACTCTCTGAGTTGCAGACACAGGCAAAAGAGAGGTGCAGAAAGAGGAAAGAGGGGGGGCGTGGCTTGGCGCCCGAGCGGATGGCGGCGCCTCGGTGAAGCTCCGGGACCCGATGTGAAGGTTCGGCGTTCTGAGGTCGGCTGCCGACCGGAAAAGAGCGTCCATGGATTTATAAACATTTCAGGCATGTTTTGGAGCCCTCGTGGACCTGTCTGCTAGTAATAAATCTTTCTTTTCTCGGAAGGGAATGCTTCAGTGGCGCCGTTTCGGCTGCGTCCGCCATTTTGGATTTATCGCGCGACCGTGCGTTTCTTCACAGCACTGAGAAACCACACAACAAAGGACAGAAAATTCAGCATGCTATTTCTCCCTTCTGTATTTACTTTTTCTATGCCAATTATGTTACCTGAGCTATATGGCAGCTACCTTTATAAGGAGACCTGAGACATTTTACTGCCTTAACCTTTCTGCACCTCCCTCAGCAAATTTTTATGGGGACTCTCTCGTTTTTCACCACATGATTTCCAGGCTGCAATATTATCATAATGTGGAGATACTCTCTTCCTCTATCATTAATATGATTTTTTAAAGGAAGCTGCTACTGGAAAACCTCTCATGGTTATTCTTCGACGCGCTTCACTCAGTTTATTGCTCACATATTTTTATATACTGGTGTTATAGGCTGTGGTATACCCTTTTTGATACGTTTTTTCAACTTTTTGGTTTACGCACTTCTATGGGTGTCATACTTTGCTCTACAGAGGGCACAGTGGCAGGATATTACCCAGTGTTTTGAAAAACAGAGTTCTCCCTGTTCCACCTTGTCATTGCTCTTTGCGTCTAGTGCCTGTTCATTGTGTCTGAGTACTAGCACACTAATACGGGCTTGGAATGCGCTAATAGAGTTTTATGGCTAGAACAAAGACATCACATTCTTCTTTCTCCAAACCCAAACGTATTTTTATAAACAATTCGACGATTTTCTCAGAATTTTCTAAATTGGAAAACTCTTTAACTCTTAATTCAAATACAACAATGGAGCTCCCGCCCACAGCTTCAGGAAAATCTAACACCAAACGCCTAAAGAAAGATCCTCCATCGCCTCCTAAATCAACTTCACCAGTATCAATGGAGTTACTCTTGGATGAGATTAGAGCTCTTCGGCCTTTCATGGAAGAAACAAACACCAAGTTACAAGTTCTAACGGACAATTGGTCTCAACTGGAGGCTAGAGTCTCGTCAGTAGAGCATAATGTATCCTCTTTTAAGGAAACCTGTGCTACTGTTTCTCATTTACACTCTCAAGTTTCTACGCTTCAAAAACAAGTTGAGGACTTGGAAAATCGTAGTAGGCGTAACAACCTAAGCATTTATGGCCTGGGAGAAGGTCTTGAAGGGACAGATTCTCTTGCGTTGTTCAAGTCATTCCTCCCTAAGTTGCTTCATATGCCGGAGGGAACGATCCTTAATATTCAACGTGCACATAGACTTGGTCGCCTTCCAGCTCATTCTATGCACGCGTCACGACCCAGAGGAGTCATCATATACTTTCTCGAGTACACCGATTTCTTGAAGGTTCTTTCAGCGGTTAGAGCGTCTCCTAAAGTCACATGGTCTGGATCGTCACTATTCTTTGCGCAGGACTATGCTAAAGCCACTGCTAACAGACGCAAAGCCTTTTTGAACATGCAAGAAGACTTATGCTCACTCGGAGCCAGATATGGTCTGTTCCATCCGTGCCTCTTCAAAGTTACATATAATAACAAAACCACCACATATGAGGATCCTGTGCGTTTGCAAAGTTTTATCAATTCTTGCAAGCCGGCCACCATGGATTCCTCTGATTCGGCATCTGCTCTTTGAGTTTTTAATATGGTTTTTTGCGCTCGCAGGTTGACTAAATTTTTGTTACTTCCTCTCAAATGTTGGGTAATATTGCTGTTTGTTCCTTATTTGCAGATGTTTTTGTTATGCTTCTCCTTTTGAGATTTTATTTTTTCATGTTTCTCAGTTCCCCGTCAATGTCTCTGCGTACAAATATTCTAATGCTGATTCAATTTTGTCGTCACATGCTCCCTATTTCTGCCTTATGATGTCTTCCCAACCTTCCGCTTTGCTGATCCCTGGTGCGTCGTCCACCCCATGTGGTTCCACCTGCCTCCCTGTCCCTGCTTGGTTGCTCCCTATGTAGGTATGTTCCCCCTTTGTATACCCATCCTTTCTATTTTCTTTATCTCTCTGCTTTTCTTCCTTTTATTTATCCTTTCTATTTCTATTTCTTCTTCGAATACAATTGGACTCTTTTTCTTTCAACTATTCTGTTCTGTTCCTTTTGTATTCTCTCTCCTTTTATCTTTTTCCAGTTTATCTAGCTGCTCCCAAATCCATATTTTCTGTTCATTGTTCTTTCTTCGTATTGACCTTATCAATTTTACTGTTATCAATTTCTTCCTCTCCTACCTTTTTGTTGATATGTTTATTAGTTTTCATTCATCTACTGATTTTCTCCTTACAACTGTTTATTGCATTGTATGTTTGTGGTTTAATGATTTGATTCATACACAGTTGAGTTCAGAGTTACCACATGGAATATTAAAGGACTAAATCATCCTATTAAGAGACAACGAGTATTATCCCACCTAGCTCGATTAAAAACTGATGTTGCTTTTCTTCAAGAAACCCATTTGTCTGATACTGAAGCGACTAAATTGAAGAAGAGTTGGGTTGGTAATGTGTTTTCTTCTCCAGCTCTGGGTAAGAAAAATGGTGTTCTCATTCTATCCCATAAAAAGTTTGATGTCTCTCTTATTTCTCAAGAAATTGACTCTGATGGCCGTTGGATTATTGTTAAGTTACTTATTGATAAGATACCGTTAGTTTTCTTTAATGTCTATGCTCCAGTTTCTGTTGACAATGCCTTCTGGTTGCAGATTTCTGATAACTTACTCTCACTTGATGATGATTAAATTATTTTTGGCGGTGATTGTAATCAAATATATGATCCTATTTTGGATAGGAATTCCCCAGTCAGATTTGTACATCATAAAATGCACTCACAATTTACTTCTGCCATTCACCAAAAGCCTATAGTCGATATCTGGAGATTGTGTCACCCTGATTTACGAGAGTACAGCTTCTTCTCCCCCCCACACAAATCACAGTCCCGTATTGACTACCTCTTTTTTAGTAAATCTCTAACGCAACATGTTCTTCACTCTGAAATTGGTTCCATTTTAGTTTCAGACCACGCCCCGGTTTTTGTTGATTTTGACTTAATTCCTTACACTCCGTATGCTGGACGTTGGCGATTTAATAATTCATTGCTCATGGATCCTACTTTTTCTAGCCAATTCAGTTCTTTCGCTACAGAATTCTTTACCATAAATACAACTCTTGATTCCTCTCCCGCTATGATTTGGGATTCCTTCAAGGCAGCTGCAAGAGGCTTCATTATAAATTTTGTTTCTCAGAAGAAAAAGATTTCTGAGAAACGTTCGGCTCAATTGCTTACTCAAATAAAAAAACTAGAATATGCCTACTATCATTCCTACTCTGAAACTTCTTTGAGGGATCTTGTTACTGCCAAGATTACTTTTAATAAATTCTCCACGGAGGCAGCCTCCTCATATCTATTGAAGAGTATTGCTCATTACTATGGAGGTCAGAACAAAATGGGGAAATTACTGGCTAATTATCTTAAAGCTCGTCGGGATCGCATTAAGATAGATTCTTTAACTAATTCCAATGGTGATACTCTTCTTAAGGATGAGGATATCTTGTCTGAATTTGTGTCCTTTTATAAAAATCTTCACACTCCTGAAACCCACCCTCTTCCCTCGGACCTATCTTCTTATTTTCAATCCATTAGTCCTCCTCCTTCACAACATATTGATTTTGACCTGCTACACACAGATGTCACATTGGCGGAAATTACTCATGCTGTGTCGGTCTTACGTCGAGGTAAAACTCCTGGTACCAACGGATTTACCATTGAATTTTATGATCACTTTTCAAAGCTTCTTCTTCCCCAACTTCTTCTTTTATTCACTAACTTTATTGAGAATGGATCGTCTCTAGGCACTTTTCAAGATGCTATGATTTGCTTAATTCCTAAGGAAGGCAAAGACCCTTCTTTTTGTAAGAACTATCGCCCTATCTCTTTAGTTAATACAGACTACAACATTTTTGCTAAAATTCTTGCCTTACGTATTGACCCTGTTTTGCCTGAGCTTCTTGGACTGGAGCAAACGGGCTTCGTAAAGGGTCGTTTATCTTCTGACAATTCTAGAGTCTTTTTTAATGTTCTTAGTAAGGCTTCTTCCATAGATTACCCGCTTGCTGCCATAGCTTTAGACGCTGAAAAAGCTTTTGATAGGATAGGCTGGGACTTTATGTTCCATGCTCTGAAATGGATAGGGTTCCCTCCCAAATTGATCTCATTGATTTTTCTGTTGTATTCTGGTCCCAAAGCATCTATTTTTGCTAATGGTAGGGTCTCTGATTATTTTTCTCTTTCTAGAGGGGTACGTCAGGGTTGTCCTTTATCCCCTCTCTTATTCGTAGTTCCGTTAGAACCATTTCTTACTAAAATTAGGCAGGATGCTCAAATTACAGGCTTCCAACTCGGCTCCCATCAAGTCAAAATGTCTGTTTATGAAGATGATATTCTGTTATATTCGTCTAATCCAGATACTTCTCTTCCCCCTTTCCTTTCTCAGGTAGACGCGTTCTCAAAAATTTTGGGATACCGCCTAAATCGGGATAAGTGTGAAGTTCTACCCCTTAATATTTTATGCCTTAAACACTACTTTGCTCAAACTGGCGTTTCCTGGCAACCCTTGAAATTAAAATATTTAGGTTTATGGTTTTCCCCATCTATTTCGGACACGTTGAAACAGAATTTTGAATATATCACTAAGAAACTAAATGTTTCAATTACTAAATGGCATCCTCTTTTTCTTTCCTGGTGGGGTAGATTAGATTCCATTAAGATGATGCTTGCTCCCATTGTTTTATATTCTCTTTCAATGATTCCTGTTCATATTCCGGATTATTATTTTAAAAGAATTGATAGCATTTTATCAAAATTCCTCTGGCAGGGCAAACCCACTCGAATAGCTTTATCCACTCTTAAAAAAGATAAATCAAATGGCGGACTTAATTTTCCTGATTTTAAATCTTATCATTATGCATTTTCTCTAAAACAAGCCTCTCATTGGCTCTCCTCTGACTCTTCTACCTATCCCCGATTTGGTTGCGCATGGAAAAATTCTTCACTTCCCCCTTTGGCTTTCTAGAATTTCTTGCTTTCACCGCTAATACTTCTTTTCTACGTTGTTCAGTCATTTCTTATGCCCATAAACTCTTATCTCCCCTTTTACCATCTTTCTATCCTTCGCTTGTTTCACTTTCTCAACAACCCATCTGGCATAATAAATTGTTACGCATTAAAAATCAGGCTTTCTTTTTGAAATCGTGGCATTCCAAAGGGCTGACCTGGATTTCTCAACTCTTGTTCAATAATCAACCTTTATCTTTTTCAGATCTTAAATCTAATTTTGCTCTTTCTAACTCTTCCAAGAAACAATATGATCTTTTACTTCCTTCTCTTTGCCATTATCTTTCGCTACTTCCGCCTTCTCCTGTTCTTCCTATAGTGTGCTCCACATTATTTCCTTTAATAAATACCTACCCTTCTGCTTCTTACATTTACAAATGTCTATTATCCTCTTCGGTGCGATGCAAAACGAAGACTGAATTGGCATGGGAAAGAGACCTTTCGCAATGTTGGCCTATCTCTCTATGGGATAAACTCTGGTTAAAGATTCACAAAACTTCATGGGCGGCCAACACCACTCAAACCCTTTATTTTGTATATCAACGTTTAATATTTTCTCCTGCAACTTTAGCTTCCTTTTCCTCTAGCACCTCATCATCATGCTGGTCCTGTCCATGTTTATGGGCCGATTTAAAACACATGTTATTCGAATGCCCCAATGTTGACAAATTTTGGCATCTCGTTTGGTCTCAAATTAACAAAATATTTAATACTAAGGTTTCTTTTTCCCTTCTCAATATTTTTCTAGGTTCTCTATCCCCCTATTGGCCTAACTCCCCATCTCATTCTCACCTAATTGATTTGTTACTCGCTATAGCCTTACATTTAATTACCTCCAATTGGAAACATACAGATAAAGTTACTTACAGAGCCTGGTGGAACGCCATCTGTTTCCATCATAGACTTGATACTAATTATGTTACCCCTGTGTCCTTAGCAATCAAAAGAGATTTGCTTTGGCTTCCTTTCACAACATATTTATCTACCTCGGCCTCCTCAAACACTTCAACTACTACTATTGTGAGAACATCAGATGATGTTCTTAAACCGCCATGATTTTGTTTCGTTGTCTTTTTTATTGAGTAATTAATGCTGTTCTTCATATTCTATTCACATAATTATATATAGTATATCGTTTTTAATGTTTTTATTACATGCAATGCTTTCATTTTACTGTCTCATTTTGCTTTGTATTTTTTCAAATGAGATGTATACTGTTCTTAACTCTCCCCCCTCTCCCTTTCCTTTTTTATTCTAGGATACAATGTTTATTGTTACCAGTATATTTATTCCTTATTATATATTATGGTTCTTTATTGTCATGTCCTTGTGGTTTCAATAAACTCAAACTTAAAAAAAGAAAGAGGAAAGAGGGGTGCAGAAAGAGGCACACTGTATGTGCTTGAGGCATATTTGAATGCTTGACAGTAAGGATATTTCATAGGCAAAACATCCTTTGGTACAATCCAGGTTTTCCACCTTCACCAGAAATCAGAGAGGCTTTACCTCTCATTACTTTGTGTTGCATAGGGTTTACTGTTTCCTTCATGCATATTGTTTTACGTGCCTGCATCACATTTTATTTGCAATCTGCTACTGCTAGATTGCAAGTACCTCACACATAAATCCACATTAACTATTCACTACTACCCATTCTAGGTTTCCCTCTGAGTGATTTACAACTTGTCTTCAATATCTCAAGTTTTTTTTGAACATTTCACTTTTTTTCTTACTTTGTCTGGTCCTCTATGGCAGTGGTCTTCAAACATTTTATTGCTGTGACCTCCAGTGAAAAGAAAATAATCGAGGCCACCTCAAAAGCTTTCTCAATTATTTTCTTAAACTTTTAAATTTTAAATATGTCTAGAGTTATTTAAACATTGCAATTAAGTTCAATTAATCGTTTTAAAAATGCAATCAAATATATGATTATCAAACATACTATTCTGGTCAGGAAGGCCTTACTAACGTGTAAAAGTATCCAAGTGTAATTATTAAAAATGGAGGTGATGGGGTTTGAAGAATATTTGGAATCCCTTTTGACACCTTCTGCCAGCCATAATATAAATGACAAAAAATATTAGTGATGGCCCATTACAGAGTGGCTTCCTGCCACTAATTGTTTTCCCTGGGATAGTAAGGCACTGTTAACAGCATAATGCTTCTTTTGGCCAGCGCCTGAAGCTCTCCCCGGGATCATTTGAGGCCCCCCCTAGGGGTGCCCGCCTACCAGTGTGAAGACTCCTGCTCCATGGACTGTGACAATATCTCAGTCATGACTGTCTAAGGTAAGCCAGTCTCCAATTGTCCACTCTCTGGCTAGGCTCAAGTCCAGAGATTCTGCCTCTCAAGTTAGCAGAGAATTAATTCTTTGACTCTGCTAATCTTCTCCATGTGCTAAAATGCCTCAAAATGTTGCCAATCTTCCTTTTCCTCCAATTTTCTCATCACCAACTCCATAGCCTTCCTCACCTCAGCTCAATTTTCTATCCCTACCCCACCCTCCTCTCCTTGTTGCCTCTACAATAAGCATCCCCACCCCTAATCCTGTTTCAAAAAAACTTGCCTGAGCCTTTTTCAATCTTCCTTAAATAAATATTCCATCAAAAATCCATGACTTTATCATGGTCAAAAGGTTATATATAATTTATTATAGCCAAAACTTAGCTCAAGGAACAGTCAGGGCCAGACATTGCAATCGTAATTCTTGCCAGTCACCAAATCATGTGTCTACCACCTTCAGTAAGTTATCTATATCTATTATATCCTTTTGTACTGGTAATTCCTCAGACACTGCTCAATATCAGCTTGGGTTCTACTTGCAGTAGGAAATCCCTTACGTTATATGTCCCTCTGGGACAGGATACCTATTTTCTTTGCTCTGTTTTAGATGTTGTACTTTTAGCAGCCTGAAACATGATAAAACGTTAGTGCTCAATGATTTTAATGATGGATAGGTGATCCCTCCAATAAAGCAGCCCGCAATATCATTTATCCCCGCTCTGCTTTAGACCTACCACAACTATTCGCGTGACCGACATATGTAGCAGGGCACACTCCTGATTTACTTTTTGCTACATCTCATCCTATACATCATAAGCAGATTCTCAATCTCCCAACTGCAAAAATTACACTGGAATCTACACCTGCAGAGTTGAAAAGTTTCTGTTAGAAATGTAATGTTTTAATTGAACAGGTATGCTCTCTTTGTAATTCATCTATTCCTGGCAAGAACGCCTAAGTGATTTCCTGCTGAGACTACATAAATAGGTAAATAATGGCAGTGATAGATACTACCTTCCAAAAAGGCTTCACAAAACCTTTCAATGTTATACATCTGGGCTTTGTAACATGAAAGAAAGTTGCCAATGCTTAAAGGCACTGTAAAAGGTTTGAGAGACTTCAGGGGATTTTATAGTATCCAAATGACAGAGACCTAAACAAGCATGAGTTTTGCAACTAGAAAACAATTCTTGCAGCAGGCCTGGTCTAAATTCACCAATTTAAAAGAGAATCTACCACAAACCCCAACAGAAAATTATTTTCCATTTTCAAGACTCTTGCTTATCCTGAAGCTATGAAATTTGAACTATTTATTGTTTCTATGTATTACATAATCTGAAAATAAAAATAACTTCCAAAATAAAAATTGTTGTCGCTCCATATCCTTAACTTTCCATCAATGTTCAGAACCTTTTTCACTCTATAAATTACTTATTAATGCACTTTTTCTTCAATTACTTCTTTCCTCCTGAATCTGGGTTAAACCACCACAGTGCTATTAGCCAGCTTCAATCCTGCTTCTGATGCTGTGATTCGATCTGAATTGGGCTTCATCAAATCGGATTCTCTTTTTGCCATGTGCCCCATGAGACTGGTCAAATCTCTGGCCCCCTCCACTATTCCCTCAATGATGGCTCTGTCCAATGTCTCCAACACCTTAGACTTATCACACAGGGATTACCTTGTGCTGATGGTAGTTGCTACTTCAAGTTAATTAAAATATTGAGTTGGAACATAGCTGGCATACAAAGTAATTAAGGGATGGGACATTGGGTGGAGTATATTCAGTTGTATGATAATATTTGAATGCAGGCACCTTGGGCAACATCTGATGTGATAGTTTTTGTGAAGGTGTCTCCTGTTATTCTGTCCCTGCTACTTCTGTTGCGGCTGGACGTGCCAAGGCTGGGCTTTCTGCCAGGTTTAGGATGAGTATGGCCTGATCTATTTCCCCTATTCTTCATACCTGAAGTTTGAGACAAGCCTTTCACTTTTGTTGGATAAGGAGACTCGATGTTATCAATAATCATTTTATAGTGATAATTTTATCAGTAAGAACAACTGGAACACAGTAGAACTGTTTGAGTTCATAGGGGAATTTGACTGTAAATATGGTGAGAATGGAAAGGGAATTCATTTTATAGTGGCAGGAGATTGAAATGCAAGACTTGGGGATACTCTCCCAGGTTATGAGAATAATCTGTTTGAGCCCACCTGGGATAGAAAGGGCTGCTCAATTAATGAACCAAAGAGGGTGTGTGCTTTATGCTCACCCAATAGATTTTGACCTTTGCAGTCAAATGGGAGTAGTGAGCCGCCCACATTTCATGACTTCCATCCACATAGGGGGGGGGGGGGCATGGTACCACCATTGATTTCATTTTCATCTCATGGTTTCTATCAAACCTGGTCATTGATGGATCAGTAGATTACTCTGTATTTCGCGAAAATAACTCTTTCACCATTACGTTACGGGGCCAGTGGATAGTTCCAAGAGGGCGGGCGTATCTCTGGACTTTACTCTGCAAAGAATCAGGGAAGAAGATTAGTCTGGCACTCGGTTAATATGGATGAGCTTTTGAGGAAACTCTGTGCAAACCACCTGGCCCAGATGCTTTGCTGTCTTACCTGTGCCCGGGAGCACCCCAGAGGAACTAATAATTGCCTCAGGTAAGCACTACATGGCAATCACAAACACAGGGGTATGATTGCCAATTGTCGTATGACTTAGAAGCTTGAAATGTGGAAGAGGAAACAGGAAGTGCAGACCAATATTTGGAGCAAACTGGTCTCTGCATGCAAAACCCAAATACCGGTATGTTCTGGCAAGTGGTTAACGGTAATAACCTGTCTAATAGCAGTAAACATAGTACTTGTGCCAATGTAACTTTGGATCAGTGGATACGGCATTTTGTACAAAATATATAACCGAACAACAAAGAGTTAAAAAATGCTGACTGATTGTTCTACCATTTTTTATCCCATTGATATAGTGTTTTCCTTGAGTGAAGTTATTGAGGCCATATGTAATGTTCCGGCATGGATGGGTTGCCTATGGACCTTTATAAGGCAAACTTAGAAATATGGTTGTAATGTCTGTATATTTTATCGCTTTCATTATTATTGTTAAATGACCAAATAAGGCCATGATGACCCAGGGATTAGTTAAAAGCTATCACAGTATTCCTTCTTAAAAAGATTTCTCTGGATTCCAACATGATAGCCAACTATAAACAGAAACTTACATCCTGCTGTTGAATTCACAGAACCCATTATCAATTGACAAATGTGTACTTTTGCAGAGACCAACAATATATTTTCTCTCCAACAATCAGGTTTTCACTAGTTTTTCTATACTGAAATGGTTCTTGTTTCTGCTGATGAAGATATTAATAGATTGCTCAATGAAGAAGCGAAGCCACACTAATATTAATGGACCTTTCAGCAGTCCTAGATACAGTGCCCTACACCATAATAATGAACCAACTGACTTAAAAAGGTCTAAATAATTTAGGGATTAATTTAGAGTTTTGTATATAAACAGTGGTCCCTCACATGAAGGATATGGTAAGAAAACCATTATAGAAGTACGATGAGATCTATAATATGTTGTCCAACTGGACAAAAATTATTTCATATTCCAATTATGCACAGAGAAAACAAAACAATTGAGTGGAAACACAAACACTGTGACAATTAAAACAAGAAAAGGAAACTCAGGCGTTTCCTGTAGCTTGTAAGAAATTCAGGGAATTGTCAACCATAAATTAAGGAAAAACACCTTGGTACAAATCAATGATGCATAAAACAGTGTCAAGGTGTCAAGCAGCCGACAACGTTTCGATCCATTCACAGAGGTACCGGGATCATCATTAGGACTTAGTCATAATGGCCTGAGATTAATACTGTTTACAGAAACTGTAGTAGTCCCGGAGGAGACTAAAAGGGACTGAAGAGGCACGTGAATGCCAGCACTGGAGCCATAATTGTGGCCCGGAGAAAGGAGGGAAAAAAACCACAATGGGAAAACAAAATAGGTAGAAAGCTGGGCAGCAAGGGCAAAACCTCGGCAGCATGAGTAATAAGTGCGATCCTTTCGACCGCGGGGGTCCAAGTGAATTGACCGCAATCACTTCACTCGGACCCCCACGGTCGAAAGGACCAGACTTATCACTCGTGCTGCAGAGGTTTCCTTGCTGGAATATTAAATAATTTTTGTCCGGCTGGACAACATATTATAGATCTAATTGTATTTCTGCAAATGATTTTCTTACCGTATCCTTCGTGTGAGGGACCACTGTTTATAAAAAATACCACTACCCCAGGTCCCTGATCATTCTAATTGGGTTCCTGTTGGACTTGGCCCTTTTTGCAGGGTCATCCCTGAACTTTTTGCCTTCCCCCTGTATTTTCTCTGACCTGTGTTTGTTGGTTTTATGACTCTTTACCACTGCTGATCAGTGCTAAAGTGCATATGCTTTCTTGTGTAAATTGATGTATTGATTAGTGTCTCCATGATTGGGTTATTTGATTTACTTGTCAGACCCTAGTACAGTGCACCATGTGTGCCCAGGGCTTGTAAATCAAATGCTGCTGGTGGGCTTGCAGCACTGGTTGTGCCACCCACAGAAGCAGCTTATAAAGTGTGTCTCAGGCCTGCCATTACAGGGCCTGTGTACAGTCTGTGACTGCCATGTTGACTGACCAAGTGCACCCACTTGCCAGTCCCTAAACCTTCCCTTTTCTTCATATCAGACAACCCTATGGTAGGCCCAAGGGCAGGATGCATTGTAAGTATAAGGTAGGATATGCCCTGGTGTGTGTGGCATGTCCTAATAGTGAATTACAGCCATTTTCGTTTTTCACTATTGTAGGGCTACCTGTTCCCCATAGGCCAGAATGGGCAGGTTGATTATTACATTTTATACTCCTCACTGACTCAGGGAACTAGGTAGAAATTCGAGTTTAGTATGCCTGAACTCAGAATGATAAAATACATATTTTAGTGAAGTTGGTTTTAACATTCTGTGTTTGAAAATACCACTTTTAGAAAGTAGGTATTTTCTTGCTTAACTGTCCAAGCCTGCCTCTGCTAGGTTGTGTATTGTGTGTCTGGAGTTTGAGTGACAGGGGCTGGGGGATTCCAGGAGAGAGGGTGAGTCAGCACAGGGCTGAATGGAGAGATCTGCATGTAGATGGGTGGGAGAAGCTGCACCTGGGACCTGAATAAGGCTGTGCCTTCCCTCCACAATGCTGGCTCCACCTCCTGTGGTGCGTCTGATGTCCCTGGCCTGCACTGTGAAAGGAAAGGAGTCTTGTCAACAAAGTGCTCCAGGACTGACCAGAACTGGTTTGGACTAGGCAAAGGTCTCTCTGCCTTCAGAGAACAAAGAGAAAAGTAGTATAAATATGGGGACCCAGACCCCTAGGGCCCGATTCACAGAATTAACTTAAGACAAAATCCTAAACTTACTACTTTTGTATTCACAGAATGCACTTACTACTTTTGGTATTCAGAGAATGCACTTACTACTTTTGGTATTCACAGAATCGATTTACGACTACTAACTTTACGTCCGCACTCGGGTCGGAAATTCTGCCCCGGAGGCAGAGCTTCCAGCCCGGAGGCGGGGCTTCCGGGCCGGAGGCGGAGCTTCTGGCCCGGAGGTGGGGATTCCGGCCAGTGGCGGCGATTTAGCCATGGCCAAAATCTCCACCTCTGGGCCGGAAGCTCCGCCTCTGGCCCGGAAGCCCCGCTTCTGGGCCGTAAGCTCCGCCTCCAGGCCGGAAGCCCCACCTCCGGCCCGGAATTTCCGGCCCGAGTGCGGACGTAAAGTTAGTAGTCGTAAATCCATTCTGTGAATACCAAAAGTAGTAAGTGCATTCTGTGAATACCAAAAGCAGTAAGTGCATTCTGTGAATACAAAAATGGTAGTAAGTTTAGGATTTTGTCTTAAGTTAGTTCTGTGAATCGGGCCCCAAGACTTTAGATCACTGCTGCCAAGGAGAAGAACCAAAGGAAGCTGTAAGAGTGGACAGCCCCCCTGCCAGTGTGCTGTGTTGCTGGGTTGGCCTACAGTGGTGTATTCAGTGCCAAGGAGAGGAGAAGGAACTTTTGTGTGTACTTCATCATCTTGCAGATTTTTTTTCCAAGGGCTTGAACTTGTGCTTGCCTTCTGCTGAAGTCTCAGGGACAACAGACTTCACCACCAGCTCCCCTCTGAATTTCTTTGCTGGGAATTCTACCTGCAGAAGCCTGCGTGTCGCAGGGAGCTGGAAGCACGACGCAACAAGAAGAAGCGTGTCGCCGCCGCAGCTGTAGTCATCGCCTCGCCGGAGAAGCGTGCCACCGACGCATCTCCCAGAAGCGAGTCTTCGTCACAGCTGTCTGCTGTCGCATCCCCGGAGAAGCTCGTCGCAACCGTGAGGGTCGCCGTTGCATCATCGGAGAAGCGTGTCGCAGGGCCTGTCGCGGCTCCAAATTACAGACTCGCCGCAAGGCTGCCAAGGCGTGCCCGCATCGTCGCATCAGGGGTGCCGTCTTATCGCATCGCACCGGATTGCCGCATCGCATTGAGGCACCATCTTGCCACATCGCACCAGATTGCCACATTGCATCGAGACACCATCTTGCCGCATCGCAACCAGGCTGCATCACGAGAATCTACGCATCACCTCCTCTCTGATAAGGATCAAGATGCATCCCCTACTCTGCGCAAGCATTGAGGCGCGATGCATCGTCTCCCCCGAAGCAAGGAACCGACGCATCTCCAACGCTGGGAGCCTTTTGTTTATTTTGCGTCACGCATCCAGGTACTTTTGTGGGAACTGTGTCGCATTTACCATCAACTTGAACTACGTTAATTTTACCATCTTTAAGTCAATTTTGAGTACAGTATTGTGGATTTTTGTCGTTTGTGGTCTTGTGTTAAGTCTATATAAAGAATACTTATTTTTATAAAACCTGTGTGGTGTCCATCTGTAGTGTTTTCACTGTATTACTATATGTGTTCACAAATGCTTAACACACTGCCTCTGAGATAAGCCTGTCTGTTCGTCCCAAGCTACCAAGGGGGTGAGCAGTGGTTATCCTGAAGTCAACCAAATTATTAATATGTCCCTCAGTGATGCCATGGTTCCAAAGTCATGGAAGCAGGCATTGATTCTCCCTCTCCTCAAGAAGCCATCTCTCGACCCTTCAATACCCAGGAATTACAGGCCAATCTCGCTCCTGCCTAGTTTAGCTAAGGTTTGCGAGAAAGTAGTCACCAATCAGCTTACTAACTTTGTTGAGGCATTCGGCCTGCTGCATCCAGCTCAATCTGGCTTCCGGGCGGCCTACAGTACGGAATCAGCTCTGGTAGAGGTGGCAGAGGCTATTCGAGAGTGTTTGGATGCTGGCGGGAGGGCAGCATTGGTTATGCCAGACCTCTCGGCGGCATTTGACACAGTGCCTCATTCTCTGCTCCTTAATCGCCTCTCGGAAATTGGCGTTGTTGGTTCCATCTGCGGTTGGATTAGATCCTTCCTCGAAGCCCGAACTCCACAGGTCTGGCTTCCTCCGTGTGCCTCGGAGCTTCAGCAGTTGGCCACAGGTTTTCCGCAGGGGTCAACCCTTAGTCCCCTTCTATTTAACATCTATGTTACTCCGCTGGTTTTTGTAGCGGAATCACAGGGGGCTAAGGTGATGGCCTATGCCGACGACACCCAGCTTTTGTTTTCTTGGGGAAGAGACGATGAATCTGTCCAGTCGGCACAACACTGTCTTGCCTCTGTCTTCCATTGGCTGGCCCAGGCCCAGTTGAAGTGTAATGAAGGGAAGTCTGAGGTTCTCTTGTATGGGACCTTTCCGGTTGACTTCAGAGCTAAGTTGTGGCCCCCTGGTTTCCCCCTGCCTATTGCAGGGAATAATACTGCAAAAAATCTAGGGATATGGTTTTCTGAGAATCTGACTTTCTCTACAAAAGTTAAGAAACTTGTCGGACGTGTTTTGGCACTCTGAAAGCCCTGATAATATTCCTTACCTTTCTTCCAGGACCTGCCAAAGAAACAGTGGTCCGCGCTTTAATTCTATCCCACTTGGACTATGCGAATGCCCTGTATGTGGGCATCCCTGGGTACCTTTTAAGCAAATTGCAGGTCGTTCAAAACTCTGCCGCTAGACTCCTTTTTGACTTGTCTAAAAGGTGTAGTGTGCGTGCGCATTTGCGCTCTCTGCACTGGCTCCCTCTGGAGGCTCGAATTCAATTCAAGAGGCTCTCCATCGCCCATAGGGCCCTTTGAGGCAAGGACCCTTGCTATCTTCAGAAAAGATTTGTCTTTACCACTTCAGCTAGACAACTGCAATCCTCTTCTCTACTTTTGTTACAGACCCCCAGATTCAATCGTCACAGGTTGGGCGGCTGCTCACCTGTCAGGAAAGCTATTTTTGCCTGGAATGCTCTGCTGTTGGCGCTACAGAGCGTTCAAGACCACGCGATGTTTAACAAAATGCTTAAAACGTTCCTCTTTTAGATGACCCTCTGGCACCTTTTGCCTTTACCTTTGCATGTGCTGGGACACTCTGTCGAGTAGCTGAGCGCGGTACAAATTCATTTAACATAACATAACAGAGTAAAAGCACCTGAGTCAATTTTTTCACAAAGTGCCCAAGCTATAGTAATATAGTATCCCAAGCTCAAGCTGGTTTGGGGTGGCAAAATTCAGAGGTTTGTAAAGACAGGCAAGGCCAGAATTTATTTCTGAGAATAATCTTTCCAGAAGGTCCTCAAAGAAGTCTCAGGTGATGTTATTGGGCCATTGAAGGCTGAGTGCTGGGAAGTTGAAATTAAATTAATTCGTAATATCTCTACAGCAAAAATGCCCTTTCTATTATCTCAAAATGTATTTTTCAGACAAAATGCTATGGTACATGTAGATGTGGCATGAAGCAAATGCAGAGTTGACAAGTGCAGTGTTAGATTGGGACTACATGTATGAAAGAGATAGAGGGAAGTTAAATTCACTTCATTGTTGGGTAGGGTAATTGGTTTGTCTAGGGAGAAAATTCCACTACACGTGTACTTCAGAAGGATAGCGTAGGGGAGCAACAGCCCAGACCATGGTGAGGGATGGTACACAATGGGGGAGGAGGCTTATGTGTAGGGCGGATAGGGAAAGTGGATGTTGAGAAACTAAATAACATATGAATCATGTTAGTTCAAGTTAGAGCAAAATGTGTTGGTTTGAAGAGAAGATGCTTTCTGATACCTAGTAGGAATGAGGATTTTGAGAATAATAAGACAATGCTAATGATTTAAATTAAAATTATGAAGAGCTTGTTTGAAAGATTGTAATCCTATATGTGCTTGGAAATCTTGGCATAAGAATGGAATTTCTTTCATAAAAGCACCACTTAGCCCCAGCCTAACCAGACCGTTTTTGTATTGCATCACAGACACATTGTTGAATGCCAGTTCTTTTTCATAGGGAATCAAGGGTTGATATCACCTCATCATCTTTCAACTTTTAAATGACAAGGTTAATATATCACAGAATGTATTCTTCATATAATAAATCATTTAACACAGTTAAGAATTAATATGGACTGATTCTTTATGACCTGCAACTTCTTTATGATTCAAATATGTATCTTATTCACTTCTGAACACAGTAATAGAGCAGGATTTTAATTTCCTGTGATCTTTATCTCTAGTCTAAAAAGGTATATATTTTTCAATTAAAAATTCCAAAGTTGAAAAATTGAAATTGCTCAACTTGAAATCACAGTTGATAGAAATACAGAAAGTGTTTGTCAACCGAGGTTCAATAAATGCTTGCAGCAATTGACAGACCTCAAAGATAAGGTGACAAGATTTCTATTTTCATAACAAATCAGTAAATTCTCAAACAGTAGATGAGTTGGTCTGTGAAGATGGTTAATATTCAAGTAAACTTTTCATGTGCAGCCAAGGGAAAAAATACCAAGAACAGGATCAATGGTGTTCAAATTTCTGATTCAGGTGAACTGATAAAGGAATAGGGGTGTCGTAACTCATGTACTTTTCTGTCGTGTAATTCTGTGAAATAACAGCAAAATTATATAAGATTATACAGAATTAATTGAGGAGTGTAAGCCAGCATTTAGCTCTATTTTCTTAGCACAAAATGCATCCTTGCCTCCAGACTGGACACAAGGGTACATTTTGCACTAAGGCAATAGCGCTAAATGCAATGCAACACAAACAGCCACTTGCTTCTGTACCTGTGCTCTTTTATTAGGAAATATTGCCCCAAATTACTAGGACCATACAAACAAATGTTCTACTGGGAGAAAATTTCAAAATAGAATTTCATTCCAAAAAGTCATGGTTATTCTATTGACCATTGTCTGAATCAATTTCTTATTTCCAGGAAAAAAGATTTCTTCCAGTCACATTACAGATATTTTCATTCTGTATTTTGAATCAAACATGCAACAGACTAATTATCTTGTAGTGTATAAACAAATCAATAAAAAAGGTGCTCCAAGTGATGGTGCAGTAAAAAAGTGATAATCAGTGAGCCATGACAACAAAAGTGACATAGAAAGATCAATATTTGCAAAATATACAAGAATCACCCAGATCCCTTGAAGTATTTATTTGACCAATTGAAGCACAAAGTTTTGAGACATTCAAGTTTAAGAATCCAACAATAAATGTCAGGGGTGGGTATAAATAAAGTCAATGGGCCCGATTCACAGAACTAACTTAAGACAAAATCCTAAACTTACTACTTTTGGTATGCACAGAAGTTAGGATTTTGTCTTAAGTTTGTCTTAAGACAAACTTAAGACAGACTTAAGACAGTCTTAAGACAGACTTAAGACAAACTTAAGACAGACTTAAGACAGACTTAAGATAAACTTAAGACAAAATCCTAACTTAAGTCTGTCTTAAGTCTGTCTTAAGTCAGTCTTAAGTCTGTCTTAAGTTTGTCTTAAGTCTGTCTTAAGACTGTCTTAAGTCTGTCTTAAGACTGTCTTAAGTCTGTCTTAAGTTTGTCTTAAGACAAACTTTAGACAAAATCCTAACGTCTGTGAATACCAAAAGTAGTACGTTTAGGATTTTGTCTTAAGTTAGTTCTGTGAATCGGGCCCTCTGTGTACACCCCTTAACTAGATGAATCCTCTGGGGTCTTCATCAGGACAAAACAAAGGTAGTCACTAAACCTGAAATAATCTGGGGCACGTTTTCATGAAAGGACCCACTCACATTTCTTTCTGTTCCAAAGCACAGACATGCCACTGCGTACTCATCCATTGCACTAGTGCATCACATTCACATCAGTTCTGCTCCCACAAATCACTCTGAGCATACTAACTTAATTTTTGGCCTCCAATTGCAACTTCTTTTTACAGATTTCTCAATTGTACATATTGCTTGTCTATTTATATACTCTTTATTGTGCTGTTAATATCAGCAGTCATGGATCCCTTGAGTAGGATTCATGGACCTTCAGAGGTCCAAGAACACAGGTTAGGAACCACTGATTTAGCACATTAACAGGGTATAAAATGAGTCAAAAACAGAGGGGCTCCTACTCAATATTGCAGTGGAGATTACAGCTCACATCCACTCCGAGTGGGATATGTTTAAAAACATATAGAATTTGCAGCTTTAATACAAAAAAATCTGTTTATCCATTATTAATTTCCCTATCGTCAGTATTTCTGTGTTATCTTCAAATTACATTTCTTAAAAAGGTATGAAGCTCCTGTTGCCTGATAACCCTCCACTCCTAGTTTAAAACATCTATTCCAATTTACTTCAGAGGGAGTACACACTATTCCCAATTTGTGATCATGTTACTATGCATCTTCAGCTGTATCCTTGTTGTTTGTGCTCCTCAAGGGAAGATCACTTCTTTTTATTATTGCTTTAATGAAGATTATGTTTAGTGATACAGAACCATGCTTTCCATGCATTTATGAAACCCAAAGAGAGTTAGATATAAGATGCTTTCTAATGTTTTTCTGTGTCACTAATTACTTTCGTATTTACTTAAATTCCATGGTGAAATACAGTTAGCAGGCTGGCAATTTGTTTTTTGAGTTTTAGTTAAAACAGGCTTAGAAAATTGTATTTATTTTAACAGTCTACATAACAGATTTTGTAATAAATGGACAAACTACAACATTTCGTTGTGTTTGAATAAACATACTTCAATTCAAGAGATGGATATGGTGTAGGGATGCATTATTTAGACCAGCAAATTTCATGGAATTTGTGAATTTGTTTTGTATATGAAAAATTCAGCTAATTTGTCAGCTGTGAAGGTTCAAACTCTTATGTAGTGTTTCATTTTCTGCTGTAGCAGAAATAGTATCACAGGAGAATGGGAGAATGGTGCAAAAAGAAAGCATCTTGGAGAAAATATTTTCTCCTCAAGCATGTTTTGTAGGTACCCTGCATGACTTATAAATGCGAGGAATGGATTGTATACACTCTTCGAACAAGGTACTGTGAAATTAATCATGCCCAATTTGGTGTAATATTCATGAGATTTCACAAGTGCAGTGTGACTTTATACACCCCAATTGTTGAGAAAAAGGATTAGAAGTTATTTGCCATGTTAGTGGATGAATCAGTTAGTATGAAGGTAATTTCCCACATTTTCAAAACAAATTCCGAAAATTGATAGAATCTGAAAATATGTGCATTTATATGCTCAGCATTATGAAACTCCATGAATTGTTAAATAATCTGGTAAATGTTTGATATTTATCCAGGTAATTAAAGTTATTCTTCTGCATAATGACATGGCAATCAAATGAATTGATTTAGTAATGACTTGTAGAGAAGCTTGGATTTTTTTCTATACAGGGGTCCCGATTCACAAAGCTAAAGTTAGACCAAAAGTCTAAGTTCAGACCAAATGTCTAACTTAACTACTATTCAGTATTCACAAACGGACATACAAGTAGTAGCTTTATGACTGTGGAGGTTGCGCACTGGGGCGGAGGTCCTGCACTCGGGCGGATACTTTGTACTCGGGACAGAAAGTCCGCACTCAGAACGGAGACTCCATAGTCAGGTTGGAACCAAATGATTATACACATAAAATTACAAACAGGTAATTAAAACCAGAAATTTAAATAGAGGAAGTTGCAGGAAGCCACTTTATGTCATTCTGTGCTATTCGCACCTCAGAGCAACATCCTTTGCCATTCTGCTGCTCTGTTACTCAAACCTGCCCCCAACATGGCTGAGGGACTTGATGACAAGGGAACCACATTCAGTGAGATGGAATGTAACATTGTTAGAAATGGGGTTTCTAGTTGGCCAGGGCATACACCTAAGCCAGGCAGAACCTACCACTCTAGTCAGGGTAAGTCAGATACACACGTAAGATAACCAGTGCTCTCCCACTGGTAGCTTGGCGCAGAGCAGGGAAGCTTATTAAAGAGAAAATGTGTAAAGTATTTGTACAGAGCAAGTGCTACAGAAGCACAGTGAAAACACCACAAAACGACTCCACACCAGGTTAGAAAATTTGACATTTTTTATATTACTCAATCATGACCAAAATAACAAAAATCCAATAAGCGTTACTTATTCTCGTGTTACCAGAATAATCAGTGTTCAGTCCTCCTTCCGGGAGGTATATTGGTGGTTAGTTTAATTAGATCAAAAGCTAGCAGCGCTAGAGCGTTGAAGAAGGAGGGTCTCTTGCTGAGTAGTACATTGTTAGAAACAAAAGCAATATGTCCCAAGGCTAGCAGTGCTAGCATGTGTTCTGCTAGTGAGACAGAATGCGGAACACTTGGTCAGAAGTGAAAGCAAAGTGCCCCAAGGTTAGCGGTGCTCAACAAGTGAGCTGGTTGATTGTGTAGAAACATGGGACTGGGAGACCTCACTAAACCCTGTACCTGGTTCTCCGAACAGAGCTGCTTGGGTGTGTCTGCTACTACCGTTGCCTCTTGTGCTGAGGGGGGTCAATGGACTAGCTACGTCTTCCCCCGGTGGATTGTTGAAGAGGCTCCTCAGGGACTCAGGGTGCTTCAGTCTCTGTCTTGAGTTTAGTCCGACGGGAAGAAGGCTTCAGCAATGTCACTGGTGCCCTCAGGAGCAGTATCACATGACACAGGCTGGCTGCTTACACTTCAGGATCACCCAGGCAATGCAGTGGTGACCCCCTCTAGCTTCTCTCTCTGCTTCGGCATTTCAGAGCAAATTGGAACAGGGAAAAATCCGAACTGTGCAGCTCATAGAAGAATAAAAGTTGAACAGGGCCCAAAACAGCAGGTGCTGTATGGTGGCCTAATAAAGTGTTTACAAATTTCCCGTAGATGTTAGTTTGCAGGTAATGCTTGGTCTGAGTAGACAGAAGACTTTCATGGCCCTCTGTCTACCACAAGAGAGGGCAAGCCAACAAGCCCTTGGAGCTCCTTGGGTAATTGGACGTAGAGGGCAGGTTACGTCCTCCCTCACTGCCGAAGTAACAGGCAGCAGGCCAACACAGCAGAGCACAGTGCACAGTGGCAATCCATCCTGGCAGCATAGTAATCGGCAGGCAGCAGGACAACACAGCAAAGCAAGTGACAAAGTGGCAGTCCTTCATGGCAGCACAAATCCTCGTAGTTGCAGAGTCTCCTCAGGACCCTAAAGTAAACTAGTGTGGGGGTCTCAGAGTTCCAGTATTTATACCAAAATGTGTCTTTGAAGTGGGGAAGACAACAAAAGTGGCCTTTGATCCTCACAATGCCCCTGCCCTTCCTTCCCTGACTCCAAACGCACTACAGGGGAGTATGCAGCTCTTAGTGTGGGGACAAGCACAGCACTATTCAGGTGCAGGTGTCAGTCCCTCCTTCCTAATCTACAGGAGGAAGACAAATTAGCCTGGTGATGGGCCATCACGATGCAAATGTCACACCCCAGGTCCCTTTGTGTGACTGTCTAGAGGGGATGAACAAAGCCCAGCTTTCATCCTGACCCAGACATGTATTCAGAAAGTGGCACAGAATGGTTAAAATAAGAAAATGCCAAAAATTACCTGAACAGTAAATCTCACTTTAAAATTAGGCCTGGGCTAAATTTCCGTTCCGCTCGCGGAAATTGCGATAATTTGACATTTTCGCGTTCCGCGGAGAGCGCGAAAATGTAAAAATTTCCGCATTCCGCAGCTGAGCGATAATTTGTTTCTTGGTCGCGCTGTAAAATAATACATTCTCACGCGCGCGTGATCGCCTTACCTGAATCCCCGCGTTCGCCGACAAGTTTTCCTGATCCTGTTGCGTTCTCCACAAGATGTTGGATTGTTGGTAGCCATTTGCGCTGTCTCGCGACAGTTCGCGCCCGCAGTAATGTCATTGGTCGCGCGATCACGTCTTTCTTCTCGCGATCATGCACCGCGACAAGAGTGAAAACAAGATGGCCGCGTCCGCAAGCAACCGCATGGGTAAGTTGGCGAGCCGCGACCATGCAGAAAATACCGCGAACGGACGCGAAAAAAACTTCTGCATCTTCGTGATATTTCCGCGTGTTTGCGGAGATTTGTAACATTTCCGCGATAATTTGCGAAAGTCACTTTCGCAAATTCCGCCCACCCCTATTTAAAATGTATCCTCGAAATTATAGATGTATCGTAATGGCGTAATCTCACATAAATTTTGTGTCATGGAATTACCAAAATTATGTCAATTACTCAAGTAATTAAAAATTTGTCCATGCCCAATTACACAAGGGTGTGATTGTGAAAACAAATTTGGTACAGCCAGGTAAAACTTCTATGTGATTGGTGATGACACCTAGGAAAGTTAAACTAAATTTCTCAAAAGATTTGCAGCTGTGGTCTATGTTTTCTGGCAAAATGGTTCCTAAAGTCCCTTCCATTACACATATTAAAAAAGTACAGATCTTGGGTTCTCTTCTCTGTGTTCTCTCTCTCTCTCTCTCTCTATCGCTTACACTCTCTTTTTCAGCAGGGTTTATTCACCAGCAAGGGTAATCTGTACACCATGCCTCTGTTCCTCCCTGAGTCTACTGGATGCTAATCCAGTGTAGAAAATAGGCAGCAAAAATCCATCCAGCAGCATTTGTAGACGGTGCAAACATTTGACCAAACACATTATGGAACCTTGTTGGAGGGGCTCTTCTGATTTTCAGCCTCTACATGGGGGCCTAAGTCAGCCAGTGAGATTCAGATGCTTCTCTCAGGTTCATTTAGGGGCATATTTACAAGCTGGCGATAAAAAATTATCGCTGCTTTTGCGGCCGTTTTCGGCCGAAAAGCGGCGATAATTTTATCGCCTAATTAGCAAGGCCAGGCTAACGCGTGAAACCTTGCTTTAGCGTGGGGATTCCTAACACCCAGCTTTGCATCTCTAATGAGATGCAAAGTGGGCGTTCCTGACCTAACATGACAGGAGAAATGTCGCTAAGCGACATTTCTCCTATCATTAAGCCCCACGCTATGAAGCATAGTGTCAGGAAAAGTAGCGATAACCCATGTTATCGCTGCTTTCCTTACGCCTGCTTCAGGACTGATTTAGCCATGATATCCTGTGGAAGGTGGATATCATGGGTAAGTTTGTGAGTCCCTATCAGCAAGCTAACGCTACATTGCGTGAGATTATCGCTGGGTTTCCAGCGATAATCTCACGTTAGGCAGTTAGCGTGAGGATTTTTATCGCTGAGGAGATAAGCGTTGCTAATAGCACGCTATCTCAGCGATAAAAATCCACGATACCCGGCGATAATTATCCTCACGCTAAGAGCGCTGAGCGATAATTATCGCCGGTTGTTGCTGATATGCCTCTTAATTTTTTGTTTGACTTCTGTAGTTACGTGCAGTAATCTTGTCTTTTACATCCCCTTTTCGTGTAGGATTTGCGTTTACCCTGCTTCTGTGGTAAGCCTTTTTCACTTGTGGATTTTAAATGCTTTGCCAATTATGCTTTTGCTGGAGTGGACCCAATGGGTGGCAGTGGAAAATCCTTCAATTTCTAGTGGATATACTGAAATCTCTACGCATTTCACTGCCTTCAGGCCACTTACCTCAAGGGGGGCATGGTGGAGGAAAATCACCCATATATTTATTGTTTTCAAGATTAGCCATTTTCTACTGACTTTTTAGGATGTTTCACTACCAACTAACTTTGAATCAGGGCTTTAGCCTTTTACCAGCAAGATAAGTTTAACGCGTGGGTATATATTCTTCATAAATTTTGTGTCATGGAATTACCAAAATTATGTCAATTACTCAAGTAATTAAAAATTTGTCCATGCCCAATTACACAAGGGTGTGATTGTGAAAACAAATTTGGTACAGCCAGGTAAAACTTCTATGTGATTGGTGATGACACCTAGGAAAGTTAAACTAAATTTCTCAAAAGATTTGCAGCTGTGGTCTATGTTTTCTGGCAAAATGGTTCCTAAAGTCCCTTCCATTACACATATTAAAAAAGTACAGATCTTGGGTTCTCTTCTCTGTGTTCTCTCTCTCTCTCTCTCTCTATCGCTTACACTCTCTTTTTCAGCAGGGTTTATTCACCAGCAAGGGTAATCTGTACACCATGCCTCTGTTCCTCCCTGAGTCTACTGGATGCTAATCCAGTGTAGAAAATAGGCAGCAAAAATCCATCCAGCAGCATTTGTAGACGGTGCAAACATTTGACCAAACACATTATGGAACCTTGTTGGAGGGGCTCTTCTGATTTTCAGCCTCTACATGGGGGCCTAAGTCAGCCAGTGAGATTCAGATGCTTCTCTCAGGTTCATTTAGGGGCATATTTACAAGCTGGCGATAAAAAATTATCGCTGCTTTTGCGGCCGTTTTCGGCCGAAAAGCGGCGATAATTTTATCGCCTAATTAGCAAGGCCAGGCTAACACGTGAAACCTTGCTTTAGCGTGGGGATTCCTAACACCCAGCTTTGCATCTCTAATGAGATGCAAAGTGGGCGTTCCTGACCTAACATGACAGGAGAAATGTCGCTAAGCGACATTTCTCCTATCATTAAGCCCCACGCTATGAAGCATAGTGTCAGGAAAAGTAGCGATAACCCCTGTTATCGCTGCTTTCCTTACGCCTGCTTCAGGACTGATTTAGCCATGATATCCTGTGGAAGGTGGATATCATGGCTAAGTTTGTGAGTCCCTATCAGCAAGCTAACGCTACATTGCGTGAGATTATCGCTGGGTTTCCAGCGATAATCTCACGTTAGGCAGTTAGCGTGAGGATTTTTATCGCTGAGGAGATAAGCGTTGCTAATAGCACGCTATCTCAGCGATAAAAATCCACGATACCCGGCGATAATTATCCTCACGCTAAGAGCGCTGAGCGATAATTATCGCCGGTTGTTGCTGATATGCCTCTTAATTTTTTGTTTGACTTCTGTAGTTACGTGCAGTAACCTTGTCTTTTACATCCCCTTTTCGTGTAGGATTTGCGTTTACCCTGCTTCTGTGGTAAGCCTTTTTCACTTGTGGATTTTAAATGCTTTGCCAATTATGCTTTTGCTGGAGTGGACCCAATGGGTGGCAGTGGAAAATCCTTCAATTTCTAGTGGATATACTGAAATCTCTACGCATTTCACTGCCTTCAGGCCACTTTCCTCATGGGGGGCATGGTGGAGGAAAATCACCCATATATTTATTGTTTTCAAGATTAGCCATTTTCTACTGACTTTTTAGGATGTTTCACTACCAACTAACTTTGAATCAGGGCTTTAGCCTTTTACCAGCAAGATAAGTTTAACGCGTGGGTATATATTCTTTGACCTGTGGGGACCAACGCAGGTCAAAGAAATCCCCATTTATGTCAGATATTCAGAGTAACTAACACCATGATTGCAATTAGGCCGCTTAAGTGCTTTAAGTGCAAAATGCTGTTAGTGCTGAAAAAAGAGATTACAAACTGGGGTCAAATCGTGCCTGAAGCTTGTGTTTATCCAAGGATTTCACCATGTAAAACCCGTAGATTAGTTCGTATTATTATTAGTAAGGACTGGGTGAAAACGTGAAGTGTGCCAGTAATTCTCCTTTCTGGAGTCTGCAATTCGAAAATTGATGCAGATTGCACACCTGTTAATTACAGCGTCCCGTGAAATCATTCATTAGCAAGTACCTCCGTGGCTCTCTCGATTGCACCCTGTGTGTAAGCAGGGCCTAATTAGGTCAATTTGTGGTGTTTAGATTCATTGTGATTATGTCTATTGCATGCGAATATCCTATAAATATTTAATTGATCCCGCCCACTCTGTACACCTGCGGCATAGACACTGCCACCTAGCAGTGCCCTCTGCGCGAAAACACAAACAACAGCCTGTCACCATCACCCCCGCAGTGCACTTTGAAAATCCGGATTCTAATATGGACAGGTCTATGAAAAAAATACTAACTTTAATTCAAACACGTATGTATGCTTTGGTTTCTCTGTGGAGCGTTGCAGTTTCTTCTCCTTGCATATCTGTATTTCCTTTTTTCCCAATGGTAGGTCATACCCTGGGTTTTTAAAGACAACATACTGTTGTAATAAAATGCCAAAGTGACATGTTACATTTGGAAATAAATTGGTAAGCTTGATTGCTCACCATGATGGCAGGTAATGGGTCTGCCAGCACCTGACGGGACTCCCGGCACTGCAACGTGGTGTCGGCAATTGAGATTGTGGGAAACAGACATTCGGGGACAAAGATTGAACTTTGATTTTAATGAAGACATTTCATTCCTGAACTTGCAATATATTTTCTTTTTATATTTGATACGTCAGTCTCCGTTGGGCGAGCTAGATTTCTGATAGCAAATTGCAGGGTGCGACAGGAAGACAGCAGGCTTTTACATTTGACAAACCTCATTTCATGGTGCTTCGCGGCAGCGCAAACGAAAGTGCACTGTGGGTTCCACCACTTCTTAATCCGCACAGAGTTGCTATCAACATCAATTGTAGGATTCAGCAGGATATGGGGACGTGATGGAGCTTTGTGCGACTGTCCGCCTATTGCCGCTCCGGTACTGTGCCATAAAGTTGTATGAACAAATATACCGAATAGAAGACTATGGGGCAGATTTATGTTTCCTGGCACATCCCTGCAAATCAGCAAGGATGCGCCAGGAATGATGCGTCACGCAAGTTTACCCTTGCGCCACACATGATGCGCCGCATTTACAATGCGGCGCATCATGGCGCAGGAATAAACAGATGCGTGACGCATCCGATGGCGTAAGGTTGGCGCAGTGCTTAAGTTGCGTCGCAAGCGCGACGCAACTCCAGCACTGTTCCAACCTACCCTATCCCTAACATGGTGCGTCAAGCCTTACGCCTGCTTCAAGCAGGCGCAGGGTTTTGGCGCATCAGCGTTGGAAAAGTGACTCAGTCAAATCTTATAGATTTGACTGAGTAACTTTTCAGGGGCGTTCCTGCGAGGGAATGCCCCCCCCTCTGTCGACATGCCCACGTGAAACCTGACGCAGGTTTTACGTGGCGCAGGGCTTTACATCGTGACGCATCTCCATAGATGCGTCACGATGTAAATATGGCGCAACGTGGCGCAGGGTTTACACCGCCACTGCGTCACAAAAGTGATGCAACGGCGGCGTAAAAGTGGCGCATCTCCAATATAGATCTCCCCTATGTAAATATCACTTGAATGAGGCGTGAACAGAATGCACATCCTTTGCGTACAATGAACTTGTTTGAAAGTGGAAGGCCCAGTTTACAAAGTCACGCACAGACAAGTGGGAAATCCGCGCCTGTCCTCAATGGTTACTCTTAGGTTTGGAGCAAATGTTTTTTACTTGTTTGAGTTTCATAATGAATTCTTGAAGGACATCTGGAAATAAATGTCCAAAATTACTTCAATGTTCAAAATATAAAATTGGCGAATTTCCAAGCAATATGTCAAATATATTATCTCAATATTTCCATGCGGGGAAAGGTATGCATGCGTTAATGTGCATTACCAGATTGTCACATGTAGCATATTTTGGGGCATATGTACAAGCCCCTATCGCCACGGGAACGTCACTTTTTCTGCCGTTCCTGTGGCGATAGGGGCTTCGCCTTATTTACAAGACAGCGTTAAACCACTTAACGTTGCTTAACGTTGCCTTGTAAATAAGCCCCCCTTTCACTCTATGCTTAGCGTGAAATGGGTGGGCAGTGGGTGTTGCGGTGGGCGTTCCACCGCAACACCCATTGGTTTTGACTCTGCCCCCTAGCTACAACGGTGGCATAAATAGATGGCAGTGCCAAAATTAAGTCCAGGAAAAACCTGGTTTAAACTTGGCGAAACGAGGAGAAATGCTTAATTTCTCCTCATTTTTGCTTTTTTCAGGTGTGCTGCCTTGTGCAGCACACCTGGAAAAAGCAAAAACACCTTGGATTGTTTATGTGTAGGAAGGTGTCCCTTCCTGCACATAAACAATCTTTAAAAAAAAATGACATTTTGCAACTTCCATGGAAGTGACAAAATGGCATTTAACCCGTTCCGTGCGCACGTCGGCCAACGGCCGTCGCGAGCACTACCTTGCTAGTGCCGCGCACGTCCTTTGGCCGTCGTGGCCCCGCCCACTCAATAAAACTCCTGCACCATGGCGGAATTTGCGCCGCGGTTAAGGAGTTAAAGATTGTTTATTTGCAGGAAGGGACACCTTCCTACAGATAAACAATCTTCCCCTGCACGCAGACACCCTTGCACTATGGTGCAAGGGTGCCTGCGTTGGCGCTAAGCTGCTAAACTAGAGCCAGCAGAGGGGGAAATGCAAGGCAGCACCATATTCTTGTAAATATGGTGCATCCTTGTGTTTCTGAAGTGGCGGAGTGAGGCGTTAAGCTAAGACGACTAACGCCTCACTCCGCCACTTCTTTGTACATATGTCCCTTTGTTTCTTCATAAGGAAAACACACTCTCCACTGTGGAAATGTCTCTCTGCATACCGATTTAATACACGAGTGGTGTCGCCACATTTCCATCCTAAACAGACAGTAAGGCCCTCATCATGACGTTTGTGGAAATCAAGTACCAGAATTTATCAATACCCAAAGTACAGTAATTCTAAGATGCTAGATTAGTGGCTATTAAGGGGATTCACACTCAGGAATTGGGATTTACTGTTGGAATTAGTTTTTGCGCCCCAAATTCCACAAGTATTTCCTCCATTTCCAACCCATGTCTCAATGCTTTTTTGCAATATTTTCCTTATAAAAGCTGCATAGTAAAAGTAATTAGAAGTGCAGGTTTCCCACAAAACCTAGAATTCCAAATTACAGCCAAATCGGCATTAGTGTATTGTGAAACCCTTCTCAAGCTGCAACCAGAATTCTTCTCAGGGTGATTTCACAAGTAAAGCCTAAATTAGCCTGTGCTCAACCCCCAGGGAGCTTGGCACAGAGCAGTCAGGCCTAACTGAGAGGCAATGTGTAAAGTATTTGTGCAACACTTCAAACAGTAACACAATGAAAACACACCATAAAAGGGGCCCACAACAGTGTCAGAAAAATTGAGTATTTTTTAATAAATAAAACAAGAATAAAATTATAAAAATCTAATCAAAAGAACCGGAGATATTACATTTTGAAAGATTTTTGTAAAAAATAGCGCTAAAAGGCATAAAGCCCCAACTGTGGATAACTGGTCATACTGGACTGGGACAAAGCTGCAAGTTCAAGCTGACAGTGAGGATGCTTGGGCTGGCTACAGGGACCCAGATAGGCTGCTAAATAAAGGACCTTAAATCCTGGTTTGCAGAGGGTTGTGAGGATCCACGTCGAAGAAGCGTCATGCAGCCAAAATGATGTGTTGGTTCCGAGATGCGGTGAGGCTGCGGTGTGAGGTCCCGTTGCATCATCATCGAAGATCCCATTGACAAGGGCTTGCAATGTGGAGTCTGGAGTTGGGGATGCGATGTGCAGTCAGGGGGATTCATTGGCGTTGCTGGGTTCACTAAGGTTGGAAAGAACTTTAGACCCACTTCCATGGGCCCAGGACTGGGGTGGCAACACTTGGCAGGGTAGACTCACAGATGGCAGAGTCCAGGTGCAGCTGCAAAGATTTTGAAGCCTTCTGTCCCCTGAGACTAAAGTCAGGAGGCCAGACTACTAGTCCTTGGAGTCACTCTAGGGTTATGGGTTCAAGAGATGAAGGTCCTGTCCTTCTCACCAACATAGGAGGGCAGCAGGCAGCTGGTCAGCACAGCAACTCAGCAGCACAACAAGGCAGTAGTCCAGCAGAGTGCAGTCCAGCAGAGTGAAGTCCTTCAGCAGCCCAGTAGTCGTTATTCTTGGCAGAGTATCCACAGGTCCAGAATTGTCCTGAAGTGGTGGAATCTGAGGTCCAGTATTTATATCCAGTTGTGTTTTTGAAGTTGGTGAGATCCTTTCAGAGGCTTCCTTTTGAAGTCCCCAGGCATCCTGTCTTTCCTGCTCTGGCTCCAGACTAGCTATAGGGAGGTATGCAGCCATTTGTGTGGAGGCAGGCCACAGCCTAGTCATGTGTAAGCGGGCTGTGCTCAGCTCCTCTCTCCTATACTGCCAGTTATGACCATCAAGACCCTCCTAAGCTTCCTATTGTGTGTGGCTGTCTAGATGGAATAAAAGAAGCTTAACTGTCAGTTACACCCAGTCATGTCATCCAGGTACAGGCTATAGTCACTACATGGCTAGGGTAGAAAAATGCTAACTTTCTAATAGTTGTGTTTTCATAATTGTAATTTAAAATCCAACATCACCATAAGTTAGGATTTCTCATTACAATTCCAAAGACATCAAACATGAAATGATTACTCAGTCCAATGTGGAAATTACAACGTATTCAATGTAATAAGGTAATTCCAATGTTAGTCTATGGAAGAGGTAGACCGTGCAGTAGTGGAAAAACACATTTAAGAGTTTTTCACTACCAGTAAAAGTGAAACTTAAATGTACATGTCATACCTTTTGAATGCACTGCACCCTGCCCTCTGGCCTGTCCAGGACCTAACCTAGGGGTGATGTGTATGTATAAAAAGGGAAGGACTGGGCCTGGCAAAAGGTTTATTTTGCCAAGTCGACATGGCAGTTAAACCACACACTCAGGCTCTGCAATGTCAGTCCTGAGACATCTTTAAAGAGCTACTTAAGTGGGTGGCACAATCAGTGCTGCAGGCCCACTAACAGCATTTGATTTGTAGCCCCTGGGCACATGTAATGCCTCTTTACTAGGAACTTATGAGTATATTAAATATGCCAATTAGGTACAAGCCAATTAGACCATGTTTTAAGGAGAGAGAACAAGCATTTTATCCAGGGCCACTGAAATGATGTGATTGTGAGGCTGTAGTTTTTTTTTGCATAATTATAAACTTGCCGCTTTTACTACATAATCCATCACCTGCCGCATAACCTGCAGATTTTTACAAAAACAATTGTAATGGTTCAAAAGTTGCTAAAAATGGGACCACATGTTGCTTTGCAGTAGAAAGCCCTTTGCTAAGCTGGACTGGTCACCCTTCTGCTGCTTATTGCTATATTTGGGTGCTAAACTAATACTGAGGAAATGCAACAAAAGCACACAGGTTGTTACCAAGTTTAAAAATGTCAAAATAAGGAGGTAATTTTATTACAAAAATGCTGCATTATGCCACATAATTAGCACTTTCTTGCCACATTTTTGCTCAACCATGCCACATAAGTTGGCCCTATCCTGCTGCCAAATTCCAGTATCCATAACTTTAGCACTGGCTCGCAATGGTAAAGTGCACAGAGTCCTAAGGCCAGCAAAAACAAATTCAGTAAAGAATAGGAGGAGGAAGGCAAAATGTTAGGAGGTGACCCTGCAGAGAGGGTCAGGTCCAACAGATAAAAATAAAAAAGAAAGAAAGATGGATACATGTAAGAGAAAAAGAATACCGGTTCGAGAAAGCATTAATGATATTAGGAGTATCTTTACAAATTATTAAGTTTTAAAGATCGTCCTGACAAAATAGGAGATCATAGTATTTTTAACTCTACAAATAAGTATCTTGATACATATGTCCTCAAGGATCTTCAATAAAGAGATAAGAGTGATAACTCTGTGCTTATCTATAATTACTTTGTGATATTATGTTAGTCCATATTCTCCTTTCAATATTTTGGAAGCCAATATTATGTCACTATGTTTTGTGAAGTACAACCTAATAGGATAATGACCTGAAAAAATAATAGTGATGGAACACCTCTCGCAAAATTAAGACACTCTAAAACCCATTGTGCACACAAATGTTGCTTCACTAAATAGAGATGCGTTTTTGCACATAATGTGTAATGAAACTATCAACCGCTATCCCTTGCGCACTTCTATAAACTTAAAAAAGCCTGAGGGTGTCATTAGTCTGTGGCCTCTTTTTATAGCAAAGCCTGTCAGGTAGTGAATTTATATGTGTCACACATCTGCACCCTGTAGTACAATTAGTAGAGTTCTGAGTTAGCTGGTATTTTCAGGATATATTTCACAAAGTGCTGTCGAGCTCATCTGTCTTACTTATCTAGTTCCCAGAAACCGGGGAGGGAATCACTGCCCTTTAGTCAAACAAAGAAGAAGGAGAGGCAAGGATATGTAGTCCAATGGCCACATCTGCTGAAAACAGGAACTAGGATGGAGTCTTCAACATCCTGTGATTTTGCGCAGAGCACATGGGCCAAGATTTTTAAATATTTTGGAGCTTATTTACAAGACCCTTGCCCCGCCCATCCATAACTTTTATACATATTAAAAGTGACGCACCGGCGGCACAAGAGACTTGTAAATAAGTCCCTTTGTGTCTTGTGAGTGTCACATTTTTGGTGTAGCCATGACACAAAACAAATTTCGGGATTTACAAATTCACGCAAAGCCTGATTTGCATGTCTTTGAAAAAAAAAAAAGGGTACGCAGTGCCTTGCTTTACTTTGCATCAGGAGGCATTTCATGTGCGGAGTGCGGGCATTCCCATGCATCAACCTATGTATTTTGACGTAAACCCAGATTTATTAAATTCTGTAAACATGGGGTAGAGCCAAAATGGTCTGCCTACCCAAGGCTGCCTTAACAGAGAGAGATATCTTTATTTCTCCTTGTTACTTCCTCTTTCCATGTGTGTTATTCTGCAGCACACTCACAAAGAGGAATGAGACTCAAATAATAGTTTTTGTTCAGGAAGGCATTTCTCCCTGCGCAAAAACTATTTCAACCACAACACAGGCCACATGTATTGTGGTCCAAAGGTGTCTTCATTGGCACTAGGCTCCCACAAATGTTCCATTGCAAAGAGAGAGCAGAAGCGAGCCATGTCTTAATAAATGTGGCAAATCTTTGCTCTCTACTTTTCATACAAGGCAGTGCAGCAAATCCCCTTGCTGCGTTGCATGACATTTTAGTAATTTTGGGCCTTAATCTCCCTGTGCCTAAATAAACCTTGACCTTGTGTAAAGTAATCTGGTGCTCCTACAAAGGGCTCCAATTCCCTTGGACCGAGTTTGTGCTATTAAAAAAAGTGCATAAAAATGTTGAGTTGTTACAGAAGAGGATCCAGCAAATCCTCGATTAAGCTGTTTGTTCTTAGAAAGACTAAGGAATAGTCCCAGGTATGGACTCGTCCTGTAAGTCTCCTGAGATCCAGTTACCAGACCTGGCCCAGGTAGTAAAAGATCTAAAACCCTTGTCGGTAGTCTTTCATGTCTACCATGTTACCAAATTGGGCAGTCAAAAACTGTGCACATGAGAGGAGCCGTGAACAGGGGAGCTGGCTTGCAATATAGCCCCAGCTTAGACATAGCCATTGCACCCCATTGCGCACTCTCTTTCTCTTAGGTAAAAACACCCAACCCTATTAGAAATACCCCTACAGCCACTAAAAAGGCAAAGGCAAAGGTGGTATATCTAACAGGTGTCCCTAAACCTTTATCCAAGACTAGGAAAGAGGATGAGACCTTCCTAATTAATAAGAGTATCCAGTGGATCCGGCATGTAAGAGGGTGCTGGTCAATCATTAGGGAGGATATTGAAGGGGCGTACAGATGCCTAACCTAGGGAGTTTCTATGGATGCCATAGCACTTACATTTTTTCACCAAGAATTAGCTGAAAATGTAGTGGCATTCAATTTACGCACTCACCATTTAACTAATTCTAACATCCGTATTAAACATTCACTCCCTGAGGCAATCTCACCAGCTTCCCCTCTTCATGCCAATCTACCTGAAATTAGATCATCTCCTCTTCAGGAAATTGATTGACTACTGCATTCTATCTCCTGTGTAGGGAAGCAAGCACCCTGCTCGGCTCAGGAAATGAACTTCATTCCCCAACCAGCAAGCATAGTTCCTGATGACGAGTATGCACTTAATTCACCAGCTCCGAGCCCAGTGGAGACCCAGAGGAGACACCCACAATAGAGAAGTCAACTAATGTGGTTAGTATTCATTGTGCACCTCCACTTGTATCACGTCAAACATCCCTTATGTCATGGAACATCGCAGGGCTTAGGTCCAAAACTGTCCCTGAGATCTAGAACAATTTTATAGAGCAGCATGATATCTGTTTGTTTCAGGAATCGTGGTCTGTTGCTCTGTTCTTCTGTCCAGGATACCTTAATTCTCACACTCTTGTTATTACTGGAAGTAAGGGGCATCCTTCAGGGGGGCTAACGACATGGATTTGCCAAGGTATTGGCGAGAGGGGCTCGAGGTGGGAGGAAGTCTAATACTGCAGAGGCCCGATGAGCTCCTAGGCGCAAGATGAATCCTCAGTCATAATTGCATGTGATTTTAATCCCACCTTTGAGCTGTTGGACAGGGGTGATAGTGACTTCTCAGAGGACGAGGATGCCATCTGAGGTATTCCTAAATTGGAGTTAGTCCCAATAAAACGTTGCACAGAAGTAGGATTGTAACTGAAGACATTCTACTTAGAAAGAGGCCTTAAGACGGCTAATAGTGAAACCAGTTCGGACAGAATAGGTCAAACACATTTAATAATGGGTTCCATACTACTCGAATTGATTCTCTTTTCATAGATTTAACCTTATGGGATACTCTAATTTATATGGCCGTTTTATAACAAGATGAGAGTGATCATAACCCACTCTCCTCGACTTTTTCTCTTCTGCCATTGGATGAATCTGCCTATCCAGTTAATTTAGCGTCTACTAGAGACTTAATGGTCAGTAATGACACAAGGAGAGTCAAATGGTCTAAATTAAGTAGTGATCTGGAGGCCTTGTTCATTATCAGTAGGGATGTTGATGGAGCTGTTGCTGCACTTGAGGCCCTTTGCACTAGTGCTCAACCAATAGGCCTCACTACTACCATTCACGCCTCACTATTTGACAAAGTATGGACCCAGTTTTTGAAACCCTGTAGTAATAGAAGCTCGTTCAAACAAAATCAACAAACCTGGTATAAAAAAGAATGCAGTGTTGCTCATAAATCCCTATGGGTAGCTATCAGAACACAACATTTTTATTCTATAAGGGAAGCTAGGAATGCATATAGAACTGCACAGAGTAAAGCTAAAAGAGAGTAGGATGAGAGAAGGTGGCATGCATTGAAGGCAGCATGCACAAGAAGCAACCTGCAACATTTTTGGGCTCTTGTAAAATGGGGTAGTGGGGCACATCCTCCTCCACCAGAAAATCATGTAGCCCCCGAACAATGGGTAAAATATTTTTCCCAACAGTATTCATTAGATGACTTAGGGATCCCTCAACCTCCACTAAAGGTACCTAGCCACCGGATGAGACTAGTATTTGAACCCTCAGAAGTAATGGTTGCTCTACATGACATCACAGGTGCAAGAGCCCCGGGTATAGATAGTATTCCAGCAGACATTTTTATATATGTTACATGTTACATAAATTTGTAGCGCGCACAGCTACTCAAATCACGGCGCGGTGCCTAGCGGGGTATGGAACGTGAATCAAGCAAAGAAATGTGTTTTTAGTTTCCTCTTAAAAGCCACTGGATCCTGAATAATACGCAGGACAAGAAGAAGAGCATTCCAGGCAGCAGCAGCCTTCACTACAAAGGAGCTGCCCCCAGGCCTCTGAAGCTTGATGCGGGGAATCTGAGAAAATCGTAGGGAAGAGGAGCGAAGGGATCGCGTAGGACCATAGAACGAAAAGCATCTCTGCAATAGAGAGGACCACAGCCATGAAGAGCATGATGGGCCAGAACCAGTGATTTAAATTTGACTCTCTCCGCCATCGGGAGCCAGTGGAGGGATCGCAACTGAAGATGAATGCTGTTCCTAGCCGAAGTGTCCAGTAAGAGTCTGGCTGCCACATTCTGAACCACCTGTAGCTACTTCAACAGGTAGCCCGGAATGCCAACAAAAAGGGCATTGGCGTAGTCCAGCTCCGACAGGATCAGTGCACAAGTAACCGTTTTCCTCGCTGCCTGAGGTAAAAGGGGAAATAATCTTCTGAGAATTTTGAGAAATCCGAAACAGCAGCCGGCCAACTTCATAATATGTGTTGAAAAGGAAAGACTCTCATCAAACCATACCCCCAGATTTTTAGTGGGTTTCCCTGTGAAGGTAGGCAATGGGAACTCAGGAGGCCAGAGGTGCTCACGAAAGTTAGAAGGGAATTTCCCAAACAGCAGAATCTCGCACTTCTCTTCATTGCACTTGAGCTGTGCACCTTCAAACCATTTAAAAATAGAGGATAGACAGTGTTAAACCAATAGCATATATATGATTGGGAAAGTGTTGCAGGTATATAACACTGCTAGTAAACAGTCTGGCTCAGGGTGCCCCCATTCCTGATTCGTGGAAGGGAGCTGAGATTATAACAGTCTACAAGAAGGGCATAGATCACAGCCTGCAAATTATTGGCCCATCAGCCTTATTGTTTCGATCCAAAAGGTGGTGGCACGCCTTGCCTTGGGAAAGGTTCAGGAATGGGTCGATGTTAACAGTATCCTAACTCATCATCAGGCTGGTTTTCCGGCCCACATCAGCACAGTGAATCAAGTTTTTAGATTTATTTTGATATACTAGCAGATAGTGGTGCTAGGTAAAGGCAGTATGTACACAGTTTTTGTCGACTTAAAATCGGTTGATTTAGTTTCCTGTTCTAAATTGTGGGAGGTGCTTTGGGATCCTAGCATGCTGGCCAATTTGCTAGTTTTCTAGTACGCTTGCACGAGAGCAATACGTTGGGGCGCACATGGTGAAATCACAGACCCATTTAGGGTTGACAAGGGAGTGCGTCAAGGTTGCGTCCCTTTTTATTAATGAGGCTGCTAAATTCTTAGCCCAAACACCCACTGATGCCCCAAACCTTGCTGGCTCTAAGATCCCAATTCCTATGTTTGCCGATGACACCCTTATTATTTCCAAGACTCCCAGTGGATTACAGCGTGCATTGGCCTTGTTTGAAGATTTCTGTAACATCAGAGGTCTTAGGATTAACACCGTCAAATCAAAACTTATGTCTTTTAACAAACACCGATCATACACAGGGAAAATCATTACGGAGGGTGTGGCATTAGAGGAGGTAGATGCGTTTACGTACCTAGGCGTCACCATGGAGAAAAGAATGAAATGGAGTCCCCATATTGGTAAGATGACACTAAAACATAGGCAACTAGCGGGTGCCTTAAGTAAAGAATTTAGCCTGTCTCTGACCAAACATGTAAGTCCTTTGTTACAGATTTATAATGCCAAGGTGATTAGCTCAGTTTGATATGGTTCGGAAATCTTGCATACTTAAACATTGCTGAAAATAAGTTCTTTCATGCAATCCCCAAACGCACACCTTCCCTCCCATTGCTTAATGACATGGCAAGGCACTCTGTGGCAGACATAGCAAGGCTTCTCCCCTCACTATACTGGCGTAGAATTTGGGTTACACCCAAGCTATCCACCTATGCAAGCGGGCTAAGGGATGTTCTAGATGCTGATTGCCACCATAAAATAAGCTGGCTTAGAGAGGACAAGGGGACATTGTCTTTAATGGGCCTGAAAAAATTGTGGGAGAATCCGGCTAACATACTGTCTATACCTAAAGCTGTATTGAAGAATAAATACTGGGACATGGTGGGTCAAAACTGTAGTAGATTGAGTGAGAGTTCAAAGTTTACAGGGAGGTTTCTGTTAGTTAAACCACGCCCCCATCTTAAACCATACTGGGATACCATCTCCGAGCTTCTTGACCGTAAACTCTACTTCCAATTTAGGGTCGGTACCCTGCCCATAAAAACCTACACAGCAAATTGATCAGAAGCGGGAGATAACAAGTGCCCATATTGTGCCGAACACCAGAAACATACCAACATGTTCTCTTTGTATGTCCCACCTGTGCTACGAGGATAATGGTTGGAGGCGCACACCAATTTGTCACAACTTTCAAGTTGAATTTGTGTAGTTAAATTAATGGTGTTACAGTGTTACGCTTGCTGTCATGGTCAAGCCTCTACTCAAATATAGCGATAATACAAACCAAAAGGCTTGTGTACACCGTGCACTGTTCACGGGGTTGTTAACGAACCCTCAAATTACTCGTCATGTTCTTTTAGATTTTAGTGAGTTGCTCACCTCTATGTCCCAATAAAAAGTCCCGTCGGTCACTGTGATTGTTCCTAGATTCATAAATATGTGGCTGCAAAGTAACTAGAATCCGAATCAATAAAGTCAATATGCATGCAGCTAGAGTTTAAGTTAAAGATTCTGGAAAACTTTCTCTCACCCTAATGTGAGGACTTGAATATCACGAAAGGTTCGGCAGTTCAGTGTATAACCCCGGAATGCCCTATTGCAAAAAAACAACGTTGAATGTTACTGCAGTATGTGAAAAATATGACCTGATAAGTACGTAACTCAAGGAAGAACCGACGACTCTCTTACCGATAAAGAAATTGATGAACCGTGACCTGGGAATACTGCTAAAGACGCCATAGTGGTTTAACTCACCTGGTAGGGTGAAGGCATATAAACACGAAGAGGACATAAAAATAGGACTGCCGGCAAAGAACGTGGCGGCCATTTTAGACCAGGTAAAATGATATGAAGGAAACTGGTGAACTAAACTAACAAAGTGTCCTGAAAGAGGGACTATCGGAAGCAACTGGTCAGTCATATAATATGGGTAGCAGAGTAAGCAGAAACCACCAGATTTAATAAGTTCCAATGAAATCACGAAGAGTACCTGGTCTACAAATTCACATAGACCGGTATTTTACTTGGTTCAGCCGGTGTCTAAATGAAAACTCACATCACAATGGATGCCTAATATAACAACGGTAAACATTTTTTTTTTTAAAAGATGAGGATAAAATGGTGTGCCTGCGTGGTGAAATGGAAAGGTGGTGAGCGAACAAAACTCACCAATCGTATAGGCTCAAGAAGAATGAACTTAAGTGACCAATAATGGTCACGTAGTAATCACAAATACTGTACCTAAAATCACCCAAAAATAATCAATATTAATAAATGTGATCTGGTCAGTAATGATGCTAGGCTTAAATGGATATGAGCTAAAAGAAATAGAATGTAATGAGTCTACATCCTTGAGAACATTAATGCTGTATAAGAATCCAGTCATATAGAAAAATGAAAGAATAATGTAGACAAAGATTCCACCACCACCACGTGCATATGTGTTTGTCACCATTAATGCGGAGTACTGTATCTCAGCTAAGATCATTAGACAAAGGCTATAAGAAACAACTCATATCAAGGCGGTCATTTAATCCTGATGGAATCAAGGTATTTAAAGCCTTGTCATCTAGGTAAAAACCTATGAGCCATGTTATCTTCTCCACAGATAAATGAGAATTTCGATGCACAACAAGGTACAAGAAAATGTAACAATTTTATTCATTGCAATAATGTTATAGTTGGCAGCACACTAACTCATCCCTTATCAGGAAATAAAATAAAATTAAAACACACTAGTGATTGCAATTCCAATAATGTTGTATGCTGCATTAAATGCCCTTGTGGTAAGGCATACATTGGGAAGACAGAACGTAAATTGAAAATTAGGATAACGGTACACAAAAGTAAAATTAGAACTAAAAATACAACATCTAGTTTAGCCACACATTGGGAAGAGGATAAACATACAATATCTCAGTTGAGGTTTCAAGTCATTGAGACAGTGCTTGTGTGTCCAGGCATGGACATTACAAAAACTTTGCTCCAAAGAGAAATGTAGTGGATTAAGGCTTTAAATACCATGAATCCATCAGGATTAAATGACCGCCTTGATATGAGTCATTTCTTATAGCCTTTGTCTAATGAGCTTAGCTGAGATACAGTACTCCGCATTAATGGTGACACACACATATGCACGTGGTGGTGGTGGAATCTTTGTCAACATTATTCTTTCATTTTTCTGTATAACTGGATTCTTATACAGTATTAATGTTCTCATGGATGTAGATTCATTAAATTCTATTTCTTTTAGCTCATATCCATTTAAGCCCAGCATCATTACTAACCGGATCACATTTATTATTATTTATTATTTTTTGGTGATTTTAGGTACAATATTTGTGATTACTACGTGACCATTATTGGTCACTTAAGTTCATTCTTCTTGATCCTATACGATTGGTTTGTTTTGCCGCGCTCACCACCTTTCCATTTCACCACGCAGTCATACCATTTTATCCTAATTTTTTTTTTTTTTACCCTTGTTATATTAGGCATCCGTTGTGATGTGAGTTTTCATTTAGTCACCGGCTGAACCAAGTAAAATACCGGTCTATGTGTACTTGTAGACCAGGTACTCTTCGTGATTTCATTGGAACTTATTGAATCTGGTGGTTTCCGCGTACTCTGCCACTCATATTATATGGCTGACCAGTTGCTTCCGATAGTCCCTCTTTCAGTACACTTTGTTAGTTTAGTTCACCAGTTTCCTTCATATAATTTTACCTGGTCTAAAATGGCCGCCACGTTCTTTGCCGGCAGTCCTATTTTTATGTCCTCTTCGTGTTTATATGCCTTCACCCTACCAGGTGAGTTAAACCACCACTGCGTCTTTAGCAGCATTCCCAGGTCGCGGTTCATCAATTCCTTTATCGGTAAGAGAGTCTTCGGCTCTTCTTTGAGTTACATACTTATCAGGTCATATTTTTCACATACTGCAGTAACATTCAACGTTGTTTTTTTGCGATAGGGCATTCTGGGGTTATACACTGAACTACCGAACCTTTCGTGATATTCAAGTTCTCACATTAGGGTGAGTGAAAGTTTTCCTGAATCTTTAACTTTAACTTTAGCTGTATGCTTAATGACTTTATTGATTGGAATTCTAGTTACTTTGCAGCCACATATTTATGCATCTAGGAACAATCACAGGGACTGACGGGACTTTATATTGGGAGATAGAGGTGAGCAACTAATTCGATCATTTGTTCAGATTTCGTGGCGCAATGCTGCGGTTTTTTTCTTCACTTTTCTCACTTAGGCTAGACGTGATTATTAGTTTTAGCCTGGTTTCATTATTATTGAGGTACTTTTTTTTTTTATCAATAAGGCACGTAAAGGGAAGGAACTTTGTTCACTGTTGAACACTAAACAGTCATCTGGTGTTTTTTCTTACACTTTGGGAGCACGTATGTCCAGGAACATATTATGGATATTGACGTTAACTAAGTGGTCAGTCGCTTATTGTTTGACGACATGGGGCAGCACTTCTCTTTGTGTCTTACTAACCATATATGTGTCATGCACCTACATCAAAACACCTAGCGGATTGAGTATATTATGGGTAATGTCACCTGCCTGTTGTCTGTATTAATACATTGCAATAAAGCACATTGTAATATTACCTTTTTGTTTACAGGCTGCCCCTGACAAAGGGACAATCCAGTCCCGAAATGCATCCGGCATTCTAATAATGTTTATGGAGAAACGTTGTTAATCATGCTATTAATGATGTAACAACTGTATTTTATGTTATGATTTGACACACTATGTATAATCAAGAATGATTTATGTGTACCAAATTGACATAGGTTCACTGCACTAAAAATATAAACAATACAGTTTACAAGATTTAATTCTGGACTCGAGTTGATTACTTGGGCAATTACGAATAGAGTGAGTATTTGGAGGGTTCGTTAACAACCCCGTGAACAGTGCACGGTGTACACAAGCCTTTTGGTTTGTATTACTGCCTGTGCTACCCCACGAAAGATTTCGCTAGTGCCTATGTGTAAGAACTTGGGCACCAGACAAAGCAGCGAAGCCGTATGAATTCTGAGGACTGATCCCTCACTTCGTTATGCTATCTCCTTAGCCAAATATCTAAAGTGGGTTTGGTGCATCAGCTCAGAAACCGTACCAACCGAGAATAGTCTAGCACCCTTGCTACCAGGTTTTCCCTCTGCTGAAGCATCAATTCTATCTCTGCATGGTGTTATTGAACCTCACTGTGTAAAATCTTTTATTACTTGCATTTTAAATCTGTTTAATAACTTTTTTACCTTTTATCTTTATCACTTGTGGGGTTTTATCAAATGCTGATTGTGTTGACTTGATATATTTTATATTTTATAGGTTACCTTTTACTTGGTTAACTTTGTGTTTTGAGGTTTATGCCCCCCTGAGTTTTGGTATCTTATTACATTATAGATCATGCGTTTACTGTATAGTGTATGATATATGAATTCTGTGGCGATACCATTGATGAAATTGCCTATTTTAAAATCCTCTAAGATGTAATGATTGTTTATTTTTTTGCTTTTACCACTGTTATTATTGATTTGTTGATACTGCCTTTGCTTTATGGCAATATTGTCGAAATAAAGCTTTTTGAAGTGAAGTGAATAGTCCCAGCCTCCTTTCAGTTGATTTTTTCTTCCAAAACAGTGAAAATATCAGATGGCTGCTCTCTGCTGTAAACTGTTTTTCAAAAATGTAAACTTTAAAATGTAAATGCAATGCTATTAGGAGCCAGGAGCCAATGCTATCAGTAGCTATATTAAGCCAGCAAGCAAGCTATTCGCAGGCTGTTTGTTTATTAAATCACATTTCATTCACTAAACTGTGCATTTATTGATTGATTGATTGATTGATAGGCTTTATTTCGATACATAAAATATCTTAAAAACAATTCAACAGTTAAGAAAAACAGCAAAAAAAACACTTTTCCAACAAGACAATAAAAACAATACTTAATAAATACAATTAGTACAGTAAGATCAGAATTAAATTGATACAGAAAGCCTTTTTGCACGAATCAACCAGGACCACTTTAAAAATTTAGACACAGCACAAACCACCAAAGTGGATGTGTCGGACAGTAAAATACGCAGGGCGACTGTATGATTGCGAGTTCCCAACTGTCTACACAGTGGTCTGAGCCAATACCTCCTGGGAGAGCAATAGTCAGGGCATTCAAAAAGAATATGTGCCACAGTCTCGACCCGCGTGGAGCAGAGGGCACAAAAGGGGGAGGGCTGGGGGGACAATTTCCACCGGGATATCAAATCACCTACAGGTAGGATCCCTACTCTGAATTTAAAATATAAGGCCCTATCAAAAGGAATAGAAATCATATCGAGATATGGATCGTAAGCTACCACGTCTTTAATCCTCAAAAAGGCTACAGTTGACTTACATTGGCATGGATCAACAGTAAGTTTAAACGAAACCCAATCCCAATACAATTTCTTTAGAGTGGCTTTGGGAGGGGCAGATCGAGTAACCCAAGCTTCACCTAGGCCCAACTCCCCCAAAAGATGTTTAACGTCCCTCAACCATTTAATCTTACACCAGCCCCCCATAGACATCACCTCGGACAGTCCCTCCACATAGGAGGCTAGTTCAGGGACCCTCCACAAGCGGGCCCACAAGAGCAAGGGATGTAGTCGAGCTTGGTCCGCAATTGATCTACAGCCTAAGTCCAACAAAACTGGAACTGTGGGTGTACTCGAAGGGAGAGCCATCAGATCTTTCAAAAATGTGCTCTCTGATTTTGCAAGCACGTCAAGATTGCCTATGCCCCACAACTCTGCCCCATATAAAGCAGCACTAACCCCTCTAGCTTTATAAATCTCCACAACTGGGGCAATAAATTGTTTTGTGGAAATACGATGTTCCCTGAGCAAAGCACCACCCACCCTTTTGTGGTTAAGGACGGAGCATCTTATTGATGTGCGGAGTCCAACACATAGAATCACTAAGGCGGATTCCCAGGTAATCAAACTCTGATACCCTCTCCAGGTAAGCAGAGTTCAACACGGGTGGATTCATGATCAAATATTTGGTCTTATCGACATTGATCACCAATCCCCTAAGGGAACAAAACTCCTGGAAGCGTTTAAGAAGTTTTTGGAGGCCCTGGGGGGACTTTGCAATAAGGAGGGTATCATCTGCAAAAAGCAGTGTAGGGATCCGAGTGCCCGCCAGGGACGGTGCATCAGCAGGTTCTTGTAGCAAATACTCAACCACCCCATTCACATAAAGAGAGAATAGGGTGGGAGCTAACACACATCCCTGGCGGACACCCCTACTTACTGGAATTCTATCTGTTTTCTCCCCATTCTTACCCCACCGCACCTGTGCATAATTGTCTGTATGTAGTTTTATCAGAAGTGATAGGATATAGGACGGCACCCCCAAACCCTGCAAGACCCTCCACAGTTCCTCCCTAGGTACCAGGTCAAAGGCAGTCTTGAGGTCAATAAAGGCCAAATAGAGACTGCCCTTGCCCAGCACCACCACCTTCCAATACAAGAGGGCCAGTCTGAAGACTTGCTCGATAGTCCCGGTTCCAGAGTGAAAACCAGCCTGGAAATCAAATAAATTCTTATTATCATCTACCCATTGGAGGATTCTCCCCAGAATCACCTTCCCTACCACCTTTTGGGATGAATCAATAAGGCTTATGGGCCTGTAGTTGGTGGGGTTGTCCCGGCATCCCTTCTTGAATATCGGGACAACCTCCGCCCCTTTCCAAGATTCCGGTACAGATGCTCCCCCCATGATTGCATTCAATAGGGTGGAAACCAACTTCCCCCATTGCTTAGGATTAGCATGTAACAAATCACCGGGTAACCCATCAGGCCCAGCAGCTTTTAGGGGGACCAGGGACTTGATTACGAGCTCCACTTCTCTGTCGGTAAAGGGATACGCCTCAGTGTCCACTGCCTCAACCATCAGGGTAAAGGAGTCATTAAGAACCCCCTCGACAGGGGTATAAAGGGACAGGAAGTGGCTAAACCAATTCTGGGCTGGGATATTACATGTCAGCAAAGTGTCAACAGGCCTATCCCTAGATCTTACCAAACTCCAAAATCCCCTTGCATTCCTTTCCAGGCTTGCAGCCAGGAGGTCCGCCCAGAACTTCTCCTCCCCCTCTCTTTTTGCTGCCTTTAAAGTCTGGGAGTAATCTTTCCTTGCAAGCCTGATAGCTACCTGGGATTTAGATTTAACAGCCCCTACCAGCGCTTTTTTCTTGACTCTACATTTTTTTGTAAACCAACCCAGCGATTTCGGCAGCAACTTCCTGTTGTTAACACGGGAGGCCATGCTAGGGAGAATAAATAGGTTACTCGATGCCCTAGTTAAGTCGCAGAAAATCTGCGTAGTCTCCTCGGGCGATCGGGTCAGCGACTCCGACTTGCACAGTGCTGCAGCCAGGAGTGCCCCTATATCCGCCACTTTCTCTTCGGACATAATAAGCTTTGTCCACTTCAGCCGTCTACCACAATTAGATGGGAGAACTTTGAGGGAAATAGGAGCTGTATAGGATGATAATCCCCCCTTAACAGTTAACCACTGGGAAAAAAGGGTGAGTGAGAGGAGATTATGGTCACTCTCAATGGTAGGTATGATCTCCATATCCTTCAGAGTGCTCCATAGACTAGCGTCAAGAAGAATGTAATCAATTCTGGACGTATGATTTGGCCTATTATAAGTATGGGCACCCACTAGGTCAGACTTGGACCTCCCATTGACAGCCCTAAGATCAAATTCCATGTTAAGTGAGTTGATCTGTACCGCCACTTGGGTCCACCTCTTGATGGGAGGCAGCGCAAGGGCAGGAATACCCCTCCTGGAGTCCTCCTCACCACTTCCCAATATATCGTCCAGGCCCAGGGGATCAAACGTGCAATTCAGATCTCCTGCCACCAAGATGCGAGATTTATTGGGACGCTGCCTAAGCAGACCTTCTAGTAAGGATATTGTGGCCGATAGTATACCACCCTTCGTGCCTCTGGCATAGACGTTAACAATGTCCAAGAAGAGGCCACCCCGTGCACCCTTTATAGTAATGTTGAGGAGGTCGGGAGAATTGGTAGGATGCTGAACCACCTGACAGTCAAGAGCAATATCAACCCATATGAGGAGACCGCCCGAAGGGCGTCCCTTCCCTGAAACTGAGGGGACAGCAGGGACAAAGTAAGTCGAATAAACTACCTTGTGACAGGGTTCCCTACACCATGTTTCCTGGAAAATGCAAATGGAGTAGCCCTCCACAAGCCCATTCCAGTCCGGGAGTCCCAGCTTCCTTGAAAGACCCGCGACGTTCCAGCAAAGAATCTTGATATCTGGATCCGCCACAACCGACTCTCTACAGATAAAATCCTGTGGTAAATTGGTGGCTTCATCCAACTGAGAGGGAGAAGAGACAATTCTTTTGTTCGACACATTGGTCACAGCAGCAGCACCTGGGCAATGATCCTTACAGACCACCCCATGGCACGTGTCGGTTCAATGTCCCGAATGGCCCCCCATAATACCCGGGCCAAAATGCCGGTTGAAATAAATGAGGGATAGCGGGATTCACGGGATAGATAGGATCATTGCTCCAACCCCCACCAAAATGTACACCATTGTGATTTGCTGCGGTCCTAGGGTAAAAATAGGTTAAGTCTACTACACTAATGTTTGCCCCCCCAATTGCGTACTCTGGATTGCAAATAGTTTGGGCAACCCTAGTATCTTTAAAGTTAACCACCACACAATCTCCTTCTAGGTGCTTACGACCATAACCTACCCACCCCACCCTTCTCACGCCTAGGATCAACCCATCTAAACCTCTAGGAATAGGTCTATTAGACTTTAACCAGTGCATGGTTTTATTTTTTAAAGCCTGATAGGATTCATATTGATCTTCTCTCAAAATGGGTACGTTGGTGAGTATGGCAACATACGGGTGGCACTCAGGGGGCAAATTTACCGGTGGAAAAGTAGGAGACGCTTTTGGGAGAGATTCCTCTGAATGGGGTTCTCTGGGGGGGTTAGTGCAAATTCTGGACGAGTAAGCTTGGTCAGGACCAGTGCCCATAGCAATCCCATTCGAGGTTTCCTTATATTTAGAAGGTCCCTTCCTACCCGGTAACTCAGCCCGGATAGGCTTCTGTACCGGGACAAAAAGAGGCTTCGGCACACTCGATTTTGCTAGGCCCAATTGACTAATATCACCTAAAATATCAGTAACCTGAGTAGGAGGTTCATTAACCACAGCCGACAAATTTACAGTGTTTGCTGTGTTAGGGCCGGTAGATATGTCCTATGTGGATGCAGCGAGCATCCAGGTGCTACTATCCCCACCCTGTCCACCCTCCTTGTTTTTAGAAAGCAGTTTGATAAGGGTTTTCAGAGAGAAAAAATTATCCAAAGTTGCCTGTTCGAATCTATCCAGCCTCTCTCCCAACACTTTTACTCTTTCCACAATCGGGGACAATAAAGTTTTCATCAGATCTTCAAATTGTGAAATTGTCACAGAGTCGTTAGAAGAAACTAAATGGCAGTCTGATGTTGGATCAACACATGCGTCCTCAGTCCTAGGACCTAAATGACCCCCCCCCTTTCCCAACCCAATATTTTTCGTAGCCAACCCCTCACCCGCTTTAGTTCCTGTTCCCCTTACACCATGTTTCCTTAGTCTCTTATGAAGTTTAGGGAAGCTGTCTTTACATGGGCTGGCAATCCTTTTCCTTTTAGTATCAGTTATATTCGTAGAAACCCTTAGAGGTACCACAGGCGGCTGAGGAATATTATCTTGGGTAGTTGGAATAGTTGTGCAAGTTGGTACAACAGGGAGTTCACTGGAGCATGAGTCAGCACTACTACTATCGATAGGAGGGGGAATGGATATGGCTGCCAAGCTCTCCAACCTATCAATGCTGGCCCTCAAAGATACAACCCGTAACGGCTCTGATGGAGGGGAAGTCATTACAGGGGATCTGAACTACATACGGGCGAGGTAACAAGTGCCAGGGAACCCAATGAGGACCGTTTCGAAAGAGGAAGTTCTAGGGAGAGACGCCGCTCTGTCATTACAATCTCCTTCTCTATGACAGCAGCCACCCGTGTGATGAACTGATCCATAGTGCCTATAATACAGCTGGCTCCAGCCTCTCCTCCTCTCCTGAGGCTCTTCCCTGAGCGGGTGGGCATTAACACAGGCTATAACAGTGACCCAATAATAATAATAGTAGAACACCCCTATATGTCTCAATGTACCAATGATAATATCAGGGGGGTGGCCCGACCCGGCCCTGGACAGCCCTGGACTGCCACAGACTGCCCTCCCTTTGCCCGGGCTTCGCTCCGTACTTCGACCCGCGCGCGTACCGCGTGCGCGGTCGTAAGCGTAGTTAAGTACGTATAGGCTGGGGGCGTGGCTTGCAGGGAGAGCAGGCCAGGTGTGAACTATTGGCCAGGCAGGGACTCCTGGGAGATGGAGTCCCTGCAGTAACGCTCGCAGCCCTGCTGCTGCCACAGACCTCCCCAGCCGGCGCTGAAACCACAGGCACTCCGCCGCTCCTTCCGTGAAGCGGGACCCGCGAAGCGGGTCCGGCGAACAGCGATGGCAAGCACAGCAGCTAAGTCCAGGTACAACGCTCCCTAAGATGAGGGTCCACTTGCTCAGAAATTAGACAGAAGCACACACAGTCCCACCAGCACCGGGAAAGAAGGATGATTTTAAAAGCAGCTGGTGTGCTGGGGGCGTGGCTTGCAGGGAGAGCGGGCCAGGTGTCAACTATTGGCCAGGCAGGGACTCCTGGGAGATGGAGTCCCTGCAGTAACGCTCGCAGCCCTGCTGCTGCCACAGACCTCCCCAGCCGGCGCTGAAACCACAGGCACTCCGCCGCTCCTTCCGTGAAGCGGGACCCGCGAAGCGGGTCCGGCGAACAGCGATGGCAAGCACAGCAGCTAAGTCCAGGTACAACGCTCCCTAAGATGAGGGTCCACTTGCCCAGGAATTAGACAGAAGCACACACAGTGCATTTATAAAGCCATCTTCATATAATCAGACTTTGGGCTGTGATACTGTGGCCATTCATATGGAACATGTGGGCAAATGTGCTACATGAAGCAACTAAACATATTTAGTTTTTATGGCTAAACAATAATTCTGTCATCTTGCAGTCAATACTCTCCTATGGAGTTATATCTTAATATGTAAGCATATTTATGATGATCAGATCACCTTACAGAAATTCATATTGTTATTTGTAAAGGCAACACCTGAGCCACACAAAATTTATCATGAAATAGGTCATTAAAGGTGTCACATGTTTCAAAGAATTTCTATCGAATACAATCTCAATAATTTATTACCTTTTCCCTTTTATGAAACTTAGTTTGGTTCACTAAAGTTCATATTGTTTTTTTCGTTTGGAAGAGAGTACCACTATAAAATAAAGATGTCGAATTTTTCTATATTGAACAAGAGACAACACAAAGGTGACCTAAAGTACTCTCTTAATTCAATGCATTTTTTATTATTCATGTATTTATATATTCATTGATTTAGATAAGAATTTATTTTTAGTAGTATTTGTTTTAAACCTTTAGCAACTGGGGCTGAATCCTTTTTTTGGTGTTTGGGTCAATTTACTCTTAAGCCTCCATAACTTATTTTCAATAATAGGTGTACAGAACAAATATGTGTCATTTTTATTTCACACGTTGGGGATTCTATAGGTCCCCAGGATTTGCAAGTTCTCATGGAAGGACTAAGAAAGTAGACAAAATAAAGCACAGTTTGTTTTTGTTGAAAAAATGGGAAACTGCTATGCAAGAAAATATTTTTTTCTCTAAAAATAGCACCAACAACAGGTTTACTGTCCTAACACCACTATCTTCTCAGCTTTCATGAACAAGAAGAATCACAAATAACATATTTTTCCCCCCAATTTTTGTGAGCAGAAGTCCTATTTTTTGGAACTTTCTACTTAATTGCCACTTGTGGTTGGACAAATTGAGAAACCTTTGATGAGCCTGGAAAATTAAGCGTTTCTGAAAGTTAGAGAACATTTGCAGTTCTTGGCGAAATTTAAATTACTTTTGTGTAATGCGGTTAATTTGGGGAATTTCGTGTTACATATGTAACGTGAAATTCTTGAATTTACACATTATGCCACTGGCATTCACAGCAAAACTATAGTGCAGGAGCGCAGGAACAATGTGAACAATCAGAACATGAGCGGCTAGTTTACATTAAGCAGCCAAAAATTGAGAGAAATTCAATTCATAATGAAAAATGTCTCTACAATTTTGTGTTTCCACACTTGTCCCAGTAAAATCAACATCCCAATTGGGTGTCTGAGCCAATTGGCAGTGAAAGGAAAACTCCCAAAACACAACATGCAGACATCAAATTTCTTATCTTGAAATTAAATTTAGCCATTATGGTGGTGTGGCTAGCTGCAGTATTTGGGCTCAGGCTTGGCTAGGGATGTCTACTAAAGGAAGACTATTTGGAATACTAGACAATCAGTGGAGTCCAGAGTGATGTGACTTGTGTGCATCTCTTACCCAGAATGCACGGCAAGGCTCCAAGAGTTTCTCAAAGCACACATTTTCCTCACATTTCTGTAAGGCAATGTTCCAGAATCTGCAGAGATCTGCAAAATTCGTACCACTCAGCATTCACACTCTTCTTTCAATAAAAATAGTTCTTCACTTGTGTAGTAGGAATTACTGCCAGTGAGAGGAACAGATGAGAACTGATACCATATGAAATCAATGTACTAATGTTGTGGTCTTTGCATGGCCTCTTGGTTAATTTGTTCTTTTCTTCCCTAGTGGTCCAGTGGGAGAATTCATGCTTGAGGATTGCTCTCCTGTGGCAATCCCTAAAATGGCATCCCCTACAGAGAGGTATGCAGTACCCGTCCTGCTTGCATCGGTGCTCGGGGGGGATAAGATAAGCCCCCTGAACTTTGATCAAAGTGAAAGCAGATGGCGCCTAATGGCACATACTGCTTTTTCTTTCACTCTGTGACACCAGCATATTGTGAGCACTGATTGTCGCAGTCTCAAAAAAAGTTGACGATGTGAGGGAAACTCAGGTAAATATGCCAATTGCCCTTCATTTGACATCTTGATTTTTTTTCAATATGTGTATACTTTTTCTGCATGAAAAACAATATTACTGAATCTGAAAAATTTAGTTACTGGCTGAGGAGAGGGAAACTCTAGTCAAACTACAACCACAATAGTGTCAGGGTGAAGTACAAGCAAACCCCAGATTAACCTGTGTTCAACCCTATGGTAGCTTGCCACCAAACAGTCAGACTTAACTTAGAGGCAGTGTGTAAAGTATTTATGCAGCACTTCAAACAGCATAAAGTGAAATCACAACACAAGGACAATTCTGCACCAATTTAGAACAATAGAGTAAGTTTTAATAAATGAAACAACACCAAAACTAAAAAAATCCAACCAGTAGAGCCAGAGCTATGCAATTTTAAAGATTTAACCTGAGAATATCTGATTGAGCCAGACCGGGACACAGTCACAAGTTCAGGTCTACTGCGATGCTGTGCGGGCTGGCTACAGGGACCAAGTTAGACACACTGAGCAAGAGTACATTAAATCCTGGTTGCTCAGCGATGCGAGGGACTGCGTTGAGGATGCGTTGAGGATGCGCTGCACACCAGAAGCGATGCATCAATTCGGAAGAGCTGTGAAGCTGCGATGCGAGGTCCTGCAATATCGTAGAGTATCCCATCAATGAGGGCTTGCCATGCACAGTCCGGCATTGAGGATGCATTGCGCAGTCGAGGCGATGTATGGGTTCCAAAGAACTGGGGCTGCAGTGGGAGAACTTGCTTCGTCGTCGAGGCTGCCATCAAAGAGAGATTTGTGATGTGAGGACCTATGTCAGTGAAGCTTCGCACAGTGGCAGTTCCGACGCAGGTGGCGAGATCGCCGAAGATGTATAAAGAAGCAGAACATTGTTCAAGGCACCAAACTCTCCCTGAATCAGGGCAAAGAACAGAGCCAGCAAGAAATTTCAGAAAGTCAGGAATTCACCAGAAATCTTCCTGCTGAAAATCTGTACAGAAGTCTGGGGCAAAAATTATAGTAAGTGAGTCTTGAATGTGGTGAAAAAAAGACTTAAAATGTGCTGCAACACATCCACTCCTAGTACAAGCTCCCTTCTGTATGATCCAAACAGGTGCCATATTGAATTTGACAACTGCAAAGAGAAAATACAAAACTATATGAAGAATCGCTTCTCTCAATGCAGACCTGGAGAATATAATGAAGAGATTTCTGAGATAATTTCCTATATTTCATGCTGGCGTAAGGCAGCCAATGTGAATGAGAAAGTAGGTCACCAACTCAATCTTCTTGCAACACAACAGGACCGGATATTTATATGCTACCTTCTTGCACAGATTAAGTAAAGACCAATGCCACCAGTGCATGAGGACACCTTATTTTATTTATTTATTTGAAAAGTTTTATATAGCGCTGGCTAGACCTGGAGGTATCAGAGCACTTTACATGAGGTAAGACATTGTTTCAGTATATTGTTACATAGTTACATCATTTGCTGGAGCGTCGCATAACATAGAAAGGGAAACAGTATAACATAGTTACATGAGTTACTAAAGCATAGCATAACATCGAAACAAAACGGGAAGGGGGAAAGTACTACAAGGGACACAGAAAAGTCAGGCTGGAAAAGGGGAGGCAGTCAAATAATCACGGAGGGAGGTGGTGGGGCAGGGAAAAGAAACACAATGGGGAGACGAGGAAACCTTCTCGCCCAAGGATGCCCTGCCACCCAGAGTCCAGTACGGAAACTGGCATTTCTACAGAGTCTTGCACTGCGTATGGCAACACCTGTTGGTTTGATTAATTTTTAACAATGAAAATTTCACCAAAAATGTCAATGGAAGATTTTTGTGGTTTACACTGGATTGTCTGACAAGCCCATGGCCCAACACATAAGTTTCACCAGGCTATCAGGGCAAGCAAAAATTCAGCCCTTCGAGCTCTGAAATGAAGCCATTCTTTTGCTTTGGTCACCACAAAGTTCTCTCGAAGGCTGAATGTGAGACTTCTCTTATTCTAACCAAGGCATTAATGGGAACTTCACTATTTCCCAAGGTGCTTCACAGCTTACACACATTTTTAACTATTTCCCATGTCCTTCTGATGGCAATGGAGGGAAACAATATGTAAATCTTCAGCCCATGCTGTGGTTTATGAGGTGCCTCTTCACCCAAAGGAATTGTTGTTTCCCATGCATTTGATGCACCTGCTGCCAGACCCAATAAATATTTCCCTTCTATTTTTTTCTATTTGATGTGCCCATTGATGACTTTCTGAAGTGGATCCTCAGGCACTGTGGAGCTCCCATTATCTGTCTCTTCCACTGCCTGACACTCATTCTTCTCTGTAGCTTTGGGAAGCCATTGTTCTCACTTTTCCCACATTCCAGCTTCTCTGCAGTGTGTGGGAGTGGTGAACCAAAGGGTCAGGTAACAAAATTGTGTCCATGTGGCTGCTGTATCTTGGCCACACTTCTGGCCTGCCTTCCGATTTGTCAGTAGGCCTAGTGGAAATCCTGCGATGGTGGCTTCCTCCTCACAAGACAATGTCAAAGACCTGTGGGGGGCGCCCTAAACTAAAATATTTATACATTCAGGCAACCTTGCAGAACTCAATGCTGTTTTCTTCATGTCTAATTGGGGGACAATTTTCCATAATAGAGCTTTAGTGCACTCGGTTTAATTGGTGGTGGAGACTCACGCCACATAGGCCCCTGGGGAAATCCTACTAGGGATTTCCTTGAAGTGGCAGGCACCCATCAGCTCAACTGCACTTGGTGCACAGCCTGTGATCCTGCAATTTTTTAGACTCAGTTGCTCCTTTTTTAGATGGTGTTTTGTTCTCTGTTCTACTAATGGCGCACTCCAGTTACCAGGGGCCATATTACATATACGGCACACTTTCCCTGTGTGTGGCATGGCGAACCTTTAATTAGGTGCACTGTATGCAAACAGGGAAAGTGTGCCGTATTACCCTGAATGCACTGCAACCCAGGCAGCTGCAAACTCGTGCTGTCCCGGGAGCAACGTATTTAAGTGAAATATGGAACGGCTGCTTTAAGGCGTCTGTACTGCACTTTGAAGCAGGGAGAGAGATCACCTGACAGGTGGGTGCAGTGAGTCTGCAAAAGGATGCATCTGGGGGTCCGATGGACCCCCTTTCTTCCCACCAGAGGGCTGCCTTCAGTGCACCTCCTAAGGGCATGTTTGCCTTTGTGCCCACATCGATAACTTCATGGACGCAGACACAAAGTGAACCCCTGATTTGCATGGGTCGACGCCTGAACCCAGGCCATCCACTGTCAGGTTAAGGCTCCAATCAGGGACCTTCCTCAGGCCTTACCTCTAGCCTTGGGCTAGGAAGTAGTTCCCTAACCACTGCTAAGGGTCCTCTGACCTCTGTGGTTTCTTAGATTGGGGGGCAACTGCCCGGGTGATAATTATGACCTTAATCAGGGCCAGACAATGTTCTGCCCAAGGACCTGGCTTACCCTACATGTCTGTCCGGTGTACTGAAGTGGGGAAACCAACTGTTCCACCACCTTGGCCAGGTTAGCATCGGGTTCCCTCAGAGCAGTGACATGGATCCCATTCACTGTGATCTGATAGAGGTCACAACCCCCTTCATCATGGATCATAAGCCTGCCCTCTGAGTCTATCTCCCAACTAAGGAAGTAAAGAGCATGTTTTTCCCAACGCTCCTCTGGAGTGTTTACCCTAAAGACCATATTGTCCACCCCTTTGGAGTTTCCACCAGTGGGTGGTTTCTTGGTACAGAAGGGCCCCCCCTGCTTGTGTCCTAAATAGGAACACTTGAAGCAACGCGAACCACCCATCTTGGGGTCACTCCCACCTACGTTCTTGTGGACCCTTGTGCTAAACCAGCAGTTGACCACCTTAGTAAGCTTCCTGGGGTGAGTGAGTTTACTATCCACTATTTGTTGGCACAGCTCTGAACATGTACTCTCTGTCAATCAAATTGCACTGCCCCTTGTAGTCATCCACATTGCTGCCCTTCACCCAACCATCCTGTGCCTTACACAAGTAGTCCTGAAAATCCACCCAGAACTGTAGGGGAACCGTCTGGCTGTCCATAAGCTTCAGCCTATAGCTTTCAGGGGTTAGACCATTCTTCCTGAAAAAGGTGTCCCTCATGAGGTGATACCTCATCCTGTCTCCCTTCACTATGGCCAACAGTATATCCCTCCCTTGATGGGGAATGCGCCTTCAGAGACTTCCCTCCTTCCCAATCCTCCTCAGGGACCCTGTGCTTCTTCAAGGCAACCTCATAACCATTATAAAACACTTTTCATCATCATCATCCCCACAGCAAAGTTAGGCACCATGTCCTTGGGATTCTGGATCCTTCTGCCTCTATTGGGCACTGGGACATCACTGCCACCATTGTTGCTGAACTCAAGGTCTACTTGGCTTTTACGTCCAGCTCTTGTTGCCTCATTTCATGAGCCAGCAAAATGTTCTTCTGCTCCAGGGCTAGTTTCATTTGAAGATGCAAATTCAATTAGTAGAGTGCAAGAGAGAGGGAAATGAAAGATACAAGTGAAAGAAAAAACAGTGTAATATTTGGAAACTAAAGACCTGCTTTAGCGTTTAGTTTATGGGTACGTCGTCACAAACTAAGGCCTATTCCATCCATCTGATTAAAAGTGCATTATGTCCAAAATTTCTTGGGACAATATGGATGGCCTATCCATCATGTTTGTGGCAGAGTACTCATCCACTAAGTAGTTAGTAAGTTAATTGCAAGTCTCTTACCTAAACATGTCAAGCTATGAATCAGCTACAGGATTATATATTTGATCACTCTCCTTGTCACACTAGGACTTTGATATTGGAAATTATCTGTCTGATTGATACTTTGTCATCCTATTCAGGATAGCTGCAATTGTGAGGTCATGACCGATGGAGACAGTCATGGGTCGGGGGTTAAAGTGCATGTCATCAGACTTGAAATACCCAGGGTTATTAGTCAATATGGGTCTGACATGAAGGGTTTCAGTCAACCTTCAAACCCATATCACTAAAACAGAACCCATCGTGTTGAAGTGGTCAAACTGCTGGTCGCTCTCTGATACAACTATTTGCTAGAATGCTGCCCCTTCTTGTACCTATGAAGTATCTGCTTACCATGGAAAAGTATATAAAGAACTTTATATGAGTAGGCAGGTAGCTAAGACTCAAAATGGCTAATCTAATTGCTACAACCAATTTGAAAGGCTGAGGTTAATCTGTATCACCTGGCACATTAGTTGTCTCAGCTGGTGTACTTGAGGCCAAAATGACCTCACCCACCCTCGTGAGCAGTCAGAGAATGGGCATTCCTTGAAGAACTCCATAATGCAGAAATGCTGAATGGAAACAACACACTGGGAGGCTTTACAATGCCACCATGATTAGGGCTGCAATGCACCAATGGGCAATGGCTCATGAAAAACGTATTCAGATATTTGCATGATGGTCTACCAGTATGGCACAATACAGAACTCATTTTTGGAGGCAAAGCCTTCTACTGGCCCCTCTGATTCTTGTGAGCTGTCAACAGGGTGGAGGACATATTTAAGGGAAATACCCTAAAGGCATTTAACACACACAGAAATGAAATCAACTAGCACCATCCCCAGACATATTTTAAAAGGCTCCCTTACAAAAGTACAGTCAGTTGACCCATTGTATAAATGGAAGAGTTGAACTGGGATTCTCTTGTTTCTCCAATACTCTTCTACTCAACAAAATGGCATAGGATCGAATTATACAATATACAATAAGTATACAATATACTTATTTCAGATCTATATTCCAAGCCGATGGAAAAAAGAGCTACAGGAGGGTCTGATAAGGACAGGTATTCACAATTTACAAGGAGGTTGATTGGTCCTCGATTTTAGGTACTCAAGGTAAAGGACTTAGTGTGTAAGTATATGTTATTTGTACAAGAGAAACTTAGCAAAAAAAGGGAGCAGGGTGCTGTACATAGGGAGGCACAGCTTGCAGTCACCTATCTAAAGATGTTGCCGAATATGTATTGGTAACCCTGTAAAATATATAGAATGAAGATGACACCCGAGGACACAAGAAAACTGAACACGTAGTCAACTCTATTTCCGTGTTAGAGTAAACCCGGAAAATGTCACTGGAGCTTGTTGGAGAATAGGGTAGAGTATCGGACTCCTCTTTTGCATGCCTACACACATTTCATAGGATTTATTTGAAAATATACCATCCTTTGAATTACTTTTTCACCTTGCTTATGACCCAATGTGTACACTATGCATCCAACAATGTAAAAAAGTATTTCTATGCAAATAGAACTACAAATAAAATAAAGAGTTCAAAAAATAAATATCTAAGTGAAGGTTTTAAAGGGCAGAGTACTTCCATCATCAAACCTCAAAGGAAGTTAAAGGGACATTTCTAACCTTTGCCTTGCATAAGTGACGTCTCAGGTTTCCTAAGCTACAATGTCAATACATGGAGCAATTGAAGATAGTGATATAATTGTGAAGCATTAGGCCCTGATTCCTATCGCATCTAGGAAATGGTTATAGGAAATGATGACTATTACTGGCTTCCAGATTAGAGACTCCCAAAATGTCCTTTCTCCAATTTATCTCCCCAGAAGCTACTTGAGGAAGACTTGTACCAGTCCATAGTGGGTGTTCTTTCATCAATTTATTCCTCCACCCATTACATTCAAGAAGTGCCTCCACATCTGGAGACCGGGTATTGACAGGTTGAGAGCCTGTATATAACTGAGCACTGTTCACAAAGTGTCCTATCTGACACTAACTAGTTTGAAAAAATATATGTTTAATTTTCAGCATAGAGACAAACATTTTCTAGAGCTTTTCTCAATGTCTTCATATAAGATAACAAATAAAGATATAGCAGTTTGTACCAATACAAATTAATGACATTTGTACATGAACGACTTGGTTACAAACAGTTTTCATATGTAGCACAGATTCGATTTACATGTTTTAAACATGACACAATGTAACAAAGAATACAACACAGCGGAAATTTTTAAATGCCCAATGCATTTCGGAACCAGCCGGTTCCTTCGTCAGGGGCCAATCTGAAAAATACAAAATGAACCATGTCGCTAGTTAGAAAAATATTGTTAGGGCTCAATCTCTGTAACTCTAATGGAGAGCGGGCATGTCTGACAACAAGTTACCTGTTTGTGTGTGTTGTTAATTGTTCTCTGAAACAGATAGAAACATGACCGAGTCAGCAACAGCTAGGGTAATAAGATGTACGTGAGAGATGACAGTATAACATTGTCAAATTCACGCTTACCTGGGTGTGAGAAACTCGTGGTTCTGAAAATGTGTAAGCGAACCAAATAGGGTTAGTGAGATGAATCAGACCAAGAGTCCAATGCATGTGCTCGATGGTCAAAAAGGATTTACAAAAATAATAGTAAATCTTACCTTTCGCAAGATGTTTGAATCAAAAGCTGTGTGAAAAATAATAGCATAGTGTCAACCGATAACGTACCAGGTGAGCTATACGGAGCTAACAGAACTGACAGTAGTGCAATCTCAAGGGAATTACGTGCATTACTCAGCGGGTATGAATCTTACCTCCAGAAAGGTTTGTAAAGGGCTGCGGAAAGAGAGAAAAGAAACGTATTTTTTTTAAAAATAGAAGAATTTTTAGCAGAGTGGTGTGATCGTAGTAAACAGCGTACTCGACCAGCGTAGAGCATAGAGGAGAAACCTCACCTTTAGAAGTACTACGAGGTGGGATTAACCGACGTTTCTGCAACACGAATAAGCGAATGCAAGGAGTCAGATGTAAAAGTGTTTTTAAGAAGGGCAAACCGGGACGTGAACCGGAAGTGTACGACATAAACGATGGACTATAGGAGACTGGGTAGTCAGCCGGGTTTTCTTGTTATTCTAAAGGCATACATGGATGCCATGTTGAAACGGAGTTAAAAGACTAAGAAATATGGTGGGAAGCATTAAAGTACATAAAATAATGACGACGTGGGAGCGAAAAGAAGACAAAATAGTCAAAACAAAGATGCGCTTCGTGAACGTTAAATTACCCAATCCTAAAAACAAAAATTATAAAACGGTGTCATTCCAACTGGAATTTGATGAGCAGCTATTACATTAGTAGTGCAACGATAATCTGCCAAGAGTGGCGATGTGGGGAGTAGTTAACCCGATGGGCAATGCTGACAATTGTGTTATGCGGAGTGAGCCGAGTAAAGAGTGTGATGATAAAGTAAACACCGAAGTGTATGAACAAGCGCAAAGAGTCACCTTAGAAGCTACAGTGTGTATTGTAACAAAGATAGTAGTGCACAGGATATTGGTGTGTATATGACATGATAAGGGGATTTTTATTTTACTGTGATGTTGGTCACTGGTTCTGCAGTTAAAAGTCTAGCCCAGGGACTCGCTGACTGGTAAATGAACTAATGGTTAAATAAAGCACGACATATCCAACCTGTCATTAAGACCAGTTGGTGCCATGGTGTCCATGAGTTTGATCCAAAAAACTTCCCTTTGTAGGAGTCTCAGGTGGTTATTGATACCTTGTTGTTGCTCCACATGTTCGATTATTTGAAATCTAAGTTGTGATATGGAGTGACTTGCTTCGTGCCAATGGGACGCCAGAGGAGAATTTTTGCTCTGAGTTCTAATACGGCTTTTATGTTCAGTAAGACGCGTTTTCATTTTCCGTTGAGTTTTTCCAATGTATAATTTTCCACACGGGCATTTAATCCCGTAGATTACATTGGAGGTATTGCAGTCACTGGTGTGACGTAGTAAAACATCCTTGCCAGTGGTAGGATGTTTTAAAATGTTTCCTGGGATGACATTATTACAGTGCGAACAATTTTGACATTTCACAGTGCCTTTGTGGGTGCGGCAAGATTGAGGTTTCTTTTTTGTGGAAGATATTAGTTCACGGAGGTTTTGGCCCCTAGTGTAAGCATGCAAAGGCAGTTCACAGAAGATGTTGTTGAAGTCAGTCTCATTAGATAGTAGTTCCCAACGTTTGTTAATGATTCTTTTTATGGCTGTGGAACAGGTTGAATATTTGGATATGAAGACAATGTTTGATTTGTTGATTTTTCTGGTGGGTGTTAGTAGTTCTTCACGTGATTTAGCCATTGCTCTTTGTGCACAAGAGTTAATGATAGTAGAAGGGTACCCTCGTTCGTGGTATTTTTCTTTTTGTTCATTAATCTTAGTTGTGCTGTCAACTGTGTTGGAGCAAATACGTTTGATCCGGATGAACTGGGAGTATGGTAAATTGTTAATGAGATTGTTAGGGTGGAAGCTGGAAAAATGTAAGGCATTGTTACGATCAGTGGGTTTGGTATAAACTGTGGTTGTTAATCCATGTCCATCTGGATTTTTATTGATAGTAACATCAAGGAATTGGATAGTCTGTGTTTCAATTTTGTGGGTGAATTGAATCCTGGAGTTATGGGAATTTAGAGTTGTGATCATTTGTTCAAGGAGTTGCTGGGAGTTGGTCCAAACCAGAAAGATGTCGTCAATATATCGGCTGTAGGTGTAAATGTTTGACCACCACTGAGGTATGTCCATAATGTACTCCTGTTCGAACATAGCCATGAAGATATTGGCGTACGAGGGAGCCCCTAGAAAACCCATAGAGGTTCCAGAGAGTTGGGCATAGAATTGTTCGTTCCATTTGAAGTAACTGTGATGAAGGCAAAAGTGCAAGAGTTGTAAAATGAAAACCTTTCCTGTGTCAATGTCTTCACGTTGAAGTAGAGCCCATTCAACTGCCTCCATGCCTGTGGAATGAGGAATAGAGGTGTAGAGAGCCACCACATCAATGGTGCACAATAACCAGGTGGATTGGATGTTTGGTTGAATAAGCTGAAGTTTCTTAAGGAAGTCTGTGGTGTCCTTGGTGTATGACCACCAATTCTGCACAAATTTCTGTAAGTAGTGATCCAAATATTTGCCCACGACGTCAAAAATTGAACCACATCCAGAAACAATTGGTCTGAAGGGTGGTTGGTGTAGATTTTTGTGTATTTTAGGTAACATGTAGAGATGAGGTCTGCGTGGATCTGGTGTGGTAAGAAACTGTCTGGTTTGTTCGTCAATCCATCCTAAATCGTATGCTCTTTTCAGGATGTCTTGTAGGATGACTTGAAGCTGTGGTGTGGGATCAGTTTGTAATAGTAGGTATATTGATTGATCATTCACGTGAGTGTTGACCTGTTGTGAGTAGAATTCTGTGTCCATTATAACAATTGCTCCTCCCTTGTCAGCGGGTTGGATGGTGATTTCTGGGTTGTTGGCAAGGGTTCTCAATGTGATTCTTTCATTGTTTGTTAAGTTCCGATGTTTGTTGGGATGAAGAGTTAAGTTACTGATGTCTTTTTTAATCATGATCTCAAATGTGTCCAGCATCTTATGGGACACAGGGGCTTGAAAGGTACTGCGAGGCTTAAATTTCGTCAGTTTGCTGGTTGTTGGGGTTGCTTCTGAGATTACTACGTTAGAGAAGTAATGGCATAGACGTAATGTCCGCATAAACTTGTACAGTGCAACATCAATGTCCAGTTGGTTTGCATGACTAGTTGGAACAAAAGACAAGCCTCTGTTTAGAACGGCTTTTTGGTGAGGTGTTATGTCAACAGATGAAATGTTTATAATCAGGGAATGTTCTTCCCGCTGCGTAACGATTTTCCTACCCTTTCCTCGCCTGGTTTTGTTGTTGTGCTTTGGGTCTCTGGTTGTAGTACTGGGGGTATTCCTTGATCCGGGGCCTGGGACAAAAAAGACACCGTGTTGGTTTTATCGACTTGTTCAGTGGTATCCTTAGTAGAAGTTTGTGAAAGGTAAGATTTACTATTATTTTTGTAAATCCTTTTTGACCATCGAGCACATGCATTGGACTCTTGGTCTGATTCATCTCACTAACCCTATTTGGTTCGCTTACACATTTTCAGAACCACGAGTTTCTCACACCCAGGTAAGCGTGAATTTGACAATGTTATACTGTCATCTCTCACGTACATCTTATTACCCTAGCTGTTGCTGACTCGGTCATGTTTCTATCTGTTTCAGAGAACAATTAACAACACACACAAACAGGTAACTTGTTGTCAGACATGCCCGCTCTCCATTAGAGTTACAGAGATTGAGCCCTAACAATATTTTTCTAACTAGCGACATGGTTCATTTTGTATTTTTCAGATTGGCCCCTGACGAAGGAACCGGCTGGTTCCGATATGCATTGGGCATTTAAAAATTTCCGCTGTGTTGTATTCTTTGTTACATTGTGTCATGTTTAAAACATGTAAATCGAATCTGTGCTACATATGAAAACTGTTTGTAACCAAGTCGTTCATGTACAAATGTCATTAATTTGTATTGGTACAAACTGCTATATCTTTATTTGTTATCTTATATGAAGACATTGAGAAAAGCTCTAGAAAATGTTTGTCTCTATGCTGAAAATTAAACATATATTTTTACAAACTAGTTAGTGTCAGATAGGACACTTTGTGAACAGTGCTCAGTTATATACAGGCTCTCAACCTGTCAATACCCGGTCTTTATCTTAGTAGGAGAGGACAAACTCCTACATAACTGATGCACCGCTGGTTTTTCCTATGGAGAATCATTGATTAAACTGTCACATCATTGGAGTGCTCTCCCCACACAACCGCTGTTCCACATCTGGAGAGCCACTGTGATAGTAGGGAGCATACCCCCCAGAGGGCACCCTTGATAGATAGCATGAAGTGGCAAATGACCATTGGATGCTCATAACTGAATCAGAGCCAATCATAAAAAGTTACTATATGGACACTCAGTGATAAGAGACAGCATGAATCATTCTTAGACCTCTATCAAGTGCTGCTTTAAAGCATTTTGTCATGGAGACGTGTGTGATATGCTTATACCAAATATAAGATTTCATTTTTTGAAAACACTTATGGGAAGAAAGTCAGGAGTGTTTTATATGGGTAATTTTGCATGTTGCAAAGCATTCCAGGAAGAGCTGTCATTTTGAAAGGGGTAGTTTATTCTCTGAGGGACATTGGCAAAAGACGGTAAGTGTGATCTACCCTCATTTGGTACAGTGTATCAGCTATATACTTCCGTAAGTGTCAGAAGCCTTCAGATGAGGCCATACGACCAGACCCTGAGGATCAGTCCATCATATTGAGCCTGAGTAGGCTCCAATCACAATCAAAATATGCTGGGCCTGTGGGCCCAACTGACACAGGTGGCTTAAATACAAGAGACCTTTGTCTGCATTTAGTGAAATCTGACCTTCCAAGACATGAGTCCAGAGGACCTGAAGTGTTTTTCTAGGACTTGGTTCTATTGGAACTGGTTTGCTAGTGGTCTGAAACTGAAAAAGGTATTGAAACATAAATACCCTAGAATTACTTTCAACTCCTCATTAGTATGTGGATCCCATTTAAAAGATTCAAATTTACACATAATTAGAAGCTGAACAGGGCTCATGAGATTTAATTGATGATATACAGGTGGCTTGTGTGCCAATAATTGAATGAATGCATGAATATGAATTTATATAGAGCAACACTTTGTCAAAGTGAAACCATCAAGCTGCTGAGGAGTCCACCTACTAAGAAACAGTCAGGATTAATTTATTTGGAAAAGTCACGTTTTAACCTGTTATTTTACAAGATGTTTCTGAGGGCACCTGACGTAGTGAGTGAGGGAGGGACTTCCATTGTTTTGCAATTGGATAAATAAGATAGAAATTCCCAAGACAAACACGAGTGAACATCATTCCCCGTAAAACTTGATTGCCTACTACACAATTGTCTGTCCCCGTGTGGCCCAATGGGCCTCTTGAAGGCCCACAGAGAGGCAGGGACTGATGGCCAGTGTGATACTGACAGCACTCAGCCTCACAGAGAGGAGGACCCCGGCTCTGTGGCCTCTCTCGCCTTACAACACACTGATCAAAGTAATAAAGGCTCTTAACAAGTCCTGCAAAATTCTGGAACACATGATAGACAAGATGGCCCTTGATTGCGTACAACTTCACTACGACTATCGCAAGCTGTCCACTACGGTCAAGCACCATGATGAAGTACTTGGTGATCTCAAACCAACCATGGTGACCCTACAGGGCCAGGTGAAGGATCTCACATGTTGAGTCAAAGCCTTGGACAGGAGTGCAAAGAATGATGAAGGACACAGTCACAGGAACAATATCAGAATCCTGAGACTGCCTGAAAATACTGAAAGTATGGATATGGTGGCATTTTTCAAGAACTGGCTTTTGAAAGGAGTGGGTCCAAAGAGCCTCTCCAACTTCTTTTCCCTAGAGAAAGTGCATAGAGTGCCCGCTAGGCCCCCACCACCTGGTACACAGCCCAGGCCTGAGGTGGTGCGCCTACTACACTACCGAGACAAAGACCTCATAATGCAGCGCTCCATCATGTCGGGCCACTTCAATGTGGATCATGTCAATGTGGTGATCTTCCTGGACTACCCCATGAAGGTACACTACAGATATGCCTCTTTCTTAGAGGTTAGGAAAGCGCTGAGAGAGGCGGACCTATGATATGCACTATTGCTCCCTGGCAGGCTCAAGATCATGGTGGACAATTGTGTGTCATTCTTCGACACTCCTGAAAGTGACTGGGAATAACTAGAATGCCATTGAGTTGGTCTGAGTACTGCCAACGGAAGCAGACCTGCACCACTGAAACACCGGCAGAGGGGACGCAGAGATGGAGAATGATGGCCACCCAGGGACGGTGAGGGCAGTGGCACTAGAGATGGAGAACTCTTTCGGAATGCTATCACAGCAGATGACTAAACAGCCTTGTAACACTCTGTACCATAAACACAGTTGAGCCAAGTGCCAATAGTCCTCCTGCTGTGGGTATATAACTGATGCTTCACAGCTGATTGTCAATGCTTGTAAAAATACACTTAGTACAACACCAATAGCCAGGGGCATAGCTCCAGGGGGCTGTTTGGAGTGTTACACCCCCCATGTATTCTGTAGTAAATAATTAGATACAAGTGCTTTCAGTCGGGTAAAGTTAAGTGTCTGTCTGATTTTACCTGGGATTTTTGCATGCACAAAATGACAAAAGAGCTTACAAAATGTTGAGTAGTGTGAAAGACTTTGTGTTTTAAGTACCCCTAACAATCCTCACTCCTCACTCTTTCCATTGCCCCTTTGAGGAACTTCGATTTTCGATCACGATCGAATCGACCCACCATTTTGTAACCCGCCGCCATTTTGTGTTGCCATCACTCAGGCAGCACGGCGAACGAAGTCTATTCTGCTTTTTCCCGTAGCTTGGTGTCGAAATCCGTCCTCGGCCTTGTTTGTGAAGCTGATGTTTGGACTAGCCGAGTACACTAATCCGTGTCTGGCTTTTCTAATCCCTGTTTCAACTATCTGTAGGCTCACACCATTCTTTCCCGATCATATCTTATCGACTGGCCTTCACTGTCTCCTGCTAACATTCTCTTGTGTCATGCCTGTCCTCCAATTCACACAAACGTATCTCACCACCTGCAAGTCAGTTGTAATCTGTTAATAAATTAAGTTCGGGGGTGGGATGACAAACACAGTTGGAGGAGAGGTCTCTTCGAGTCATCTGATCTTTCTGTTTTCGAACCCTTCTTACTGGTTCCGCTTTGTTTTCCACTTACCCTATTGGCTCTTTTCTTCTTTGCTTGGGGCGTGTGTTTTGTTAATAATTCTGTGTTGTATGATATTTAATCTGATGCGCCACAGAGTGAAGTGGCAGTCTCCTGAGAACCTACTTTGTGTACTTCTAGGATAACTGTACTAGCTGCAGCTAAATAAATCCAATCTTCTAACGCCGACAGAGTGTCCCGTGTCTCTGTGTAACGAAGCAGGTGAACCCAGAAGACGGAGGGCGTACCCTGCGCTGCCAGGTCCAAAAGGTTCTGGTTCTTCACCTTAATCCCCCTTCATGCCTTGCTTCTCATATAATGTATTTTAAGAAGATGTCCCAACATGATTTTTGGGAAATCTTGAGAAGCTCACCCCCCCAGCAAACATCCTGACCAAGCTACGCCCCTGCCAAAGGGGAGCAAGCAATTATGATCAACAACTGTATAGTATAGCCTGGGACAGAAATGTGTTCTGTTGTGAGTAGCCAACATTAGACCATCTTGGCAAAAAAGAGTATGGATCAATACATGGAACCAGCATGCCACTTGAAGCCCGGTATCAGGCAATACAAATAGGCGGCACACTGCAACACAATGTATGACTGTGAGAACGTTTATTGTTTATTATGAAAAAAACAAAAATGCATGTTAAAAAAACCCACAAGGAGCATCCCAGTTGAGCATCCTGCCCAATAACAAAGGGATAGCACCAGATTGACATGCAACCCCCTCCTGGAGTTTTTGATACAGACGTAGTACGTCTGCAATCTGAATCCTCCCAAATTGTTGAGCATTGTTTTGAATTTAACTTTCAAGACAATTCCATGTCTAGTAAATTTGCATTAATTGTGATCAATCTTTGTGGCTGATTCACAAAAGCACTTCTGAGTGAATGAAGTAAAGGCGGCTCTTCCGTTATGGCAGAAGGGTGTCGCCCCACTGCAGGAACCAGTAGACGGACATCAAGTAAAATGACAATAAAGCAATTAATAAAACTGCTTTATTATCATTTTATTTTACTTTGGGAGCCACAGTCGAGTCTTGAGGGCAGGGCCCTCAGCAACAGGAGGAGTATTGAGCACAGGGCACTGTAAGTGAGCATGTCAGTTTGGCTGGCCGTCTTAAGACAGCCAAATAAACATGCACACTCGGATATCTCCAGGCTGGTGCTTGGAGATATCAGCAGGGCTCAGGAGCACAGGCTCCCAGTCCCTGCTGGAACATGTAACCAGCCTGAGCCGCTCAATCCCTATGCTTCTCTCATGCTGGGTAATAACATGAGAGTAGTGTCTGGATTGGCGCAGTGGAGTCAGGGAGTCTGTGTGAGCATCGCCGGAGGTGAAGAGGCGGTGAGACGGCGGCCATCAGGCAAGTTTTTTTTGAACTATTCTTTTTTACCCCACACTGCCCACCAACTTACCCTGCTAGCGCCACCACTGAAATAAAGTAGAGGAGTGCTCTTTTACGTACTCTTACATGGATTTGTGAATGAGCCCTTAATTGTCCAATTCCTAATTTGTAAAACTTTAAAGAGGGCACACTCCTACCTATTTGTACTACTTGTATATAAATACACTTTAAATATTCAATTTTTTCTTCCCATTTTAGGTGTTCTGGGGTCAATTCACAGAAGCATGTACAAGTACATAAAGTAACAGTACAAATATATTCAGCTTTTTTAACATACACCGCCAGCAAATCTCAGCGTTTGGGGATCCCTGCAGTGCTGAGTAACCTTCGACTCAAGCAGCTTTGTCCTCTGGTAAGTTTCAGATTTTCATCGGACATATGGACAGAAGAATCTTGTCTCGATAATCTAAAATCATCAAACTTTGTCATATTTTATTTTAGATTTGTTATTGTCTATTACCTTTGCTTAAAAAACTCAATTTAGACATTGACCTGGCTGATGTGCATGTCTGGTAATGCAGCGTTCCTCTTCCTACAGTTATTTTGCTATGTAAGGGGAAAAGTTCATCTTCTGCAAATCACTGATCTGACGTGACATGTGCATCGCCTTTTGTCACTTTAGATCAGATTGTCCTTCTGTTTAAGGACGCTTTGTCTCTCCTCATGCATAACAACAGATTGACTCTCAAGATGGCAGAGTTTGTGGATGCCCTGGTGGTTCTTTTAAACCTGTGTCTCTGACGTGATTTACTGTGACGCACGATGATCCAGCTCAACAGTGCCAAACCACAGGGCTCTATTGGGGCTCTGCTGCAGCCCAGTATCAGAGTAAACACGCCGCCATTTTATAAAGCAGGACTTCAGCTCGGGTAACCAGCAATAATAGGTGAATGGAACGTAGAATTAGTTGGAAGTGCTCTGGCGCTTGTAAATTAACTGTATATTATTAATATCTACAAATGAGCATCAGAGAAAGTACATATGAAAGCTCGTGAAGTGGCAACGTAGTTATATAAGGTAAAGTTGTGCTTTTATGCGGCGCTTTCTAGGTCTGCTTCAAAGCACTGTAAATAGCAAGAACAGCTTCAGGCCCACTAAATGGTACTTGTTTTAAGGAGTTCTTCGGGGTGAGAAGTTAAAACATTGCATCAAGTTTACCGAAGACCCTCGTGTCACTCACCGATCTCATCATTAAGCATAATGGTATATGTACAAACCTTTCAGTATTACTGGTGGAGAAATACTGTAACATACAGTAGAAAAACTCATTGAGCCAATAATGCTCTCTGTTCGCAATATTACTAAAACTCCAGGGTCAGATTCGCAAACGTAAATTGCAAAACGCAATGCACACAGTGCAAACCATTGTGACTTGTGATTTGAAAGGGAGTGGCTATGTGATGATCTCTCTCCTTAAATGTGTCCTAGAAAAAGACACCAATGTGTTTTGATGATACAGTGGATACAAATAATGTAATGGTTACTACCAGTTTCTCGGCAGGTAGCAACATCTCTCAAAGTGGAAGCTCTTCATTTCAGACAGTCTTTTCCAGAAGATGTGCGGTTGTTTTTGGGAGGGGGAGTAAACAGAAAAAGACCATCTAAGAACACATGAATATAAATGGCAAAACAGATGAAGATACATAAACAGGGGTCTCATGGGGGCATATTAACAAGGCGGCGATATGTAATTATCGCCGCTTTTGCGTCCGTTTTCGGGCAAAAAGCGGCGATAATTTCATCGCCTTATCAGCAAAGACACGCTATCGCTTATCTTGCTGACTTGGCGACTGTTTGCAGCACGCCTCCGATTGCATCTCTAATGAGATGCAAAGGAGGTGTGCCTGACAAGACTCCCTTGGGAAAATATCGCGAAGGCAGCTTCGCGATATTAACAAGGGAGGGTAGCGATTTTTAAAATCGCGTTAAGTATGCCTTAACGCAGGAATTTAACGTCTGTTAAATTCCTGACTAAGGGATACTTAACATGGGGGGTGGATTTTGTGGCTAAGACCACAGGCCCTATCATCTAGGATATCGCCGTTTTCCACCATGGAAAACGGCGATATCCCAACTATCTCTGGAATTTTTATCGCCTCGGCGATGCGCGTTGTTAATAACGCGCACACCGGGCGATGAATTCTAGAGATAGCCGGCGATAAATATGCAAGCGCTAAGCGCGCTTTACGATATTTATCGCTGGCCCTTGTTAATATGCCCCTTAGAGAGTTAAACAAACCAACAAAAACAAGCTGCAGTGCTGAAGAACTTACTCAAGCAAAATCAGAATTACACAAATACAAATATACTTCAATTGATTCATTATTTTAACATACAGATATTCAAAACATTTAACTCTAATTTTGTTATTACACCAATTACTCAAAAAGGGTATATTATTCAAATTCCATAGTTGCAAATTCCACGAACAGGCAACCGACATTGCAATGAAAATGAGCCTGAGCTCAAATAATGTAAAATAGTGTAATCCAGAGAGCCTGAGCTCAAATAATGGAAGATAGTGTAATCCAGAATCATCCATGATTATACCAAATAAAATGTAAAGGGATCGAAAAAAAGCTTATTTAATAAAGGCCGCCAACTGATTCCAAAACTCATGAAAAGCGGGGCAGAAAACGACAACATGGAGGGAGCAAGCCTCCTTCTCCATCCCAATGGTATCTAAAACAATGGCTACGAACTGTAGGGAAGAATCTGCTCAAATGCTTGGGAGGATAATAAATAAGCCAGCGAGAAGAAAAAGTTAAGCCCTCTTTTCCAGGCTAAATCCTTCTCAGAGATGGACCTTGGAATGTGTATTAGGAGTCAAGGAGCAAGTTAGTCATCTCCAACTTGAATTTCATCCACAATTTTTCAGTCAATAATGAGAGTTGTATTGTCGTTTCAAAGCTCTATTCATCATTAAGAGATTAGTAAAGTTCTTTCTTTCTTTTTGGTCTTCATTTAGTTAGTCCATCAATCAAATATGTTCACAGAAATCTCTTAAAAATGAATGGTTAGAACAAAGCATCAAATAATAAGATTGCATGAGTGTGTTCCATAAAGGAATAAGTTCCTTATACCATAAATCAGGTGCAGAGCTTTAGATTCTCAGAACCCATGAAGAGTTCCAATTCAATGGAAAAGAGTGAAATCAAAGGAGCATAAAGCTTCAAAGTTGAATTGAATTAGCGTATGAGAACGCCCCATAAAGAGTAGTTCATAGGACTCAGCCGACTCTTAATAAATCCAATTAGGTCAGCAACCAGCTGCAGTAGCACGCTGTCAAATCAAAATGGCCTAGTTCCCCTAGTAACCCCAATTTCGACCACCTCTATAAAATTGATAATTATCAATGATGAAGCTTTGCATAAAGATCCTTCAGTATAATCACAAATCAAGGGAGAAATGAGAAGGCCGCCAAAATATGAAAAAGAGCCTCCCATCCACCTAAATCAAAGGCCTTTTCTGAATCAGACATTGAAATATCAGCATTACGCTTATTCTGAGTAAAACATTAAATAGCCTGAATCAAGTATTAACTGACATTGTTCTGGGTGATAAAAACCTATTCTGATCAGGGTGAATCAATGACCCAGCTACCGACATGAATCTAATTGTGATGATTTTCATGAAAAGCTGATCATCTGAGTTGAAAAGACTTATTGGGCCAAATGAGCCCAGAAAACTGCTGGTTTGTCTTTTTTCAGAATACTTATAACAATTGCCTCTAAAACAGAACAGGTAACAGGACCTCCCCTCTGAAATTGAGTTAAAGATGGTAATCAGAACACCCTGTGGCTCAGGAAAGAAGATCTTACACAATTCTATAGGGAGTCAATCAGTGCCAAAAGAACACCTTGTGGCTCAGGAAAGAAGATCTTACACAATTCTATAGGGAGTCAATCAGTGCCAAAAGAACACCTTGTGGCTCAGGAAAGAAGATCTTACACAATTCTATATGGAGTCAATCAGTGCCAATTTCTTTCCCGGTCTCACAGCTGTCTAAGCATAACTTGATTTCCTCCGTAGAAATCGGTGCCATAAGATCTGCACTATGGGTGAAAGACATCTTAGGGTTTGTGATCTTTTGTAAAAAAATCTGAAATTGTGTCCGGAACTGTAGTGAGATCTGCTTTATAAAGTGCTGTATAATGATCTAAAACAACCCTCTGAATGTGGTAGGACTCTTATACAAGTTGTTTGGATGAAGGGTCCATTATCATTTTTTAAAAGTTTGCATTAGTTTTCGCCTTGACAGAACATGCTAGCAATCTACCAGCATGTTTGCTCTCTTCATCAAATTTCTGATTTATATTTTTTTTCTTAACAGTTCTATACCCATGTAAAACTCCTTCAGTTTTTACTTTGCTAAATCTACCTCCTGAAAAGGGACTTGTGAGTCTGAATGTCCCCCAAGACTTAAAGCAAAAGTAGCACGATCAACATTCTCCTGGAGTGTGGAGAGCAGATTTTTTCTATATTTCACAGTTTTTTCAATTTTTTGCCATTGAAGTGGAGCGAGCAATTGCCTGGCTTTTCAAAACTGCCCAATATATTGTGGAACGGGTGGAGTCAAGATTAATTTTGACTACAGTCAGTCACAAATCCCCACAATAATATTATCAATCAAGATTTGATAGCAAACCTCTTATCAAAACACCACCATTTCCAAGGTAGATAATCCAGTTCCCACTCAAAATCCAAAGAGATCACACATGGTCAGCAAAACAATTTGTAATAATCTGCGTCCTTAATCCTTTTAAAGCTGGCAAACCCCCCCAAAAAATCAGCTCTAGAAGCTGCCCTTTGTCTAGCGGTATAGCAAATAAATTGCTTAAGTCACGGAAATTGTAAACACCAGGGGTCTATAAGACCAAAATCCTTCTTAAAAGTGGCAATGAAGCTTGCTGTTTTGGGTTTCAATTGCTTTACTTTCTTCATCAGGGCATCTAAATTCAAGTCGTGTGAAAAACTTAAGGCCCAAATCCTCAAAATAATGGGGCCTTCAAACTAAACTGTGTGGGAATACAAATGCAGCAGGGCCTCAATCTGGACAGAAATAGGGCTATAATAGTTCACAAAATGACATGCCTCAGTGCGTACCCATGTTTATATGCAGAACCACCTTACTAGAGGGTCCTTAACTGACTTAATTATCTCCACCTTAAGGGCCTCATGTAGGTACCTCAATACCGGTCGGTAACGGCCGAAAATCGATAAATATCCCGTTACCGACCGGTATTGAGGCACTTGAGATGTAGGTGGCTGATTTCTGGATTCGGTATTTACCGAATCGGAATTTTAAGAAATCGGTAAAATACCGATTCGGTAAATACCGAATCCAGAAATACAATGTAGGGGGCACTCAAGTGAGTGCATTATTGGTGTCTGGATTCGTTATTTACCACCAACTACAAGTTGATGGGAAATGACGAATACCTTACAATAAGCATTTTTGTGCTATTTGTAAAGTGCCATGTGGCAGACATACATGCCCTTAGGGCATGTATGTGCGCCACATGTGCACACATGCACGAATCAGGGGTGCAACAGGGTGTCAATGTGACACCCTGCCACCCATGATAATGCCTCCCCTATTACCGATTCGGTATTTACCAAATCGGTAATAGTAACTGGCTTCCCATTCATTCCTATGGGCCTCCAGGCCCATAGGAATGAATGGGAAGGGATGCATTATTACCGATTCGGTAAATACCAATTCATAATTACCGATATTTACCGAATCGGTAATAATTACCGATTATTTACCTACATACTATTTACCGATTCATAAATACCGAATCGGTAAAATTCGGTATTTATGAATCGGTAAATAGTATGTTACCTACATGAGGCCCTAAATGAGCAACTATAAAAGATAGCCACAAAATATTTGCACAAAATATTTGCAGTGGCAAACAGGGACTGTGATACCCAGTTTGGCAGCAAAATCCCAGGATTGTTAGCTTTTAAGTATAGTAATATATTGTATATAGTTCCATCTGAATTGCCTTTGGTGGAGAGGTTGAGTAATCAATTGGGCAATGTGTTTTATAGCTGTGTGGTTTTACTTATACTAAGTCGTGTTATATGATTTTGTGCACTTTTATGGTTCTTTCAACCGAAATAAGGTTATTGAATGGAATGGAATGGATTTAAAGTGAATCTCTTAAAGGAATATAATATCCAAGGAGAATGCGGCTAACCAATTCATAGCAATAATTTAGAGTTATTATTAATAATAACAGAAGGTGTGCAATTTGTTGGTTTTGTGGTTCGGGCCACAGTCCCATGGAATGGTCCATGTTACCCCTACTGTCCCTCCTTTAACACTGTGCTACTGTTTTGTGTAACCACTGTACCTGCTATACACCCTTGGGAAGACCACCATTGTGCTAAGCCATGATTCAGTTCAACAGCAATGAAAGACATTTTTGCATACCTTACCAGTAACAGAAAGGCTACTTTCTAGAAATACAGAGCTGTTTTCTAAGTGAACTGGTATTCTTTATAAGTAGTACAGGGTTGTAGATCGGACCCCTGCTGCCCCTGCCACGCAAGCGGGGGGCAACACTTTAGGGGGACCCAAACCCTTAAGGGGGGCCCCATTCCACCCAAGTCCAATCAATATTAGTGAGATATGAGAAACTCAGGGGCTCCTATTCACATTCTGCAGGTGGGGCATCATTTTACATTGCACCCTGATTAGTAGAACACAATTTCCCAGAGGGTCTGATGAGTGCCACACATCCTCTAAGGACTTCAATTTTATAGCAACAGGTTCACTGTATAGTCATTGATCCTGATATGATTTTAAACACACTCCGCAGAAAAATAAATCTGTGATAACATACTTTCATATGTATTAATGCCTTCAATCCTAATTTGATTGGAATTAGGTTTTAGGCCCAGGGAGTATTAGTTATGATATCGAGCCACCAGCGGTCACAGCCATAAGAAATACACAAACGAGATTATTATACTGTTGTGAATGATATATAACCTTGTCTAATTGCAGGGTAAGTTGGCCCTTCGATGAAGGCTGAGTGAACTTTGTGGTAAACCAACAAAAGATTGGGTAGTGCAATAATGCAGTTTTTGAATTCCAATATTGGGAAATGTCATGATGGGAATGCTTTACAACTGTTTACATTGTTTGGCAATAATGAGCAGTATTAGAGTAAATGCGCATTTTCATTGTTTGCGCTTTTGAAAGATGCACCCGTCGCAAACAATAAAATGTGTCCTATTATTATGAATGCGCTGCACCCAGGGTAGCCGTGAATTCGCGTTACCCTGGAGGCAGCACATTCAAGTGAAAAATGGAGGGGCTGCTTTAAAGCCGTTGCGTGTTTTGACAGTGCAGTCGGCAACCCTCCTGCACTTTGAAGAGGGATTGGAGATGTCTGGAGGGTCCATAGGACCCTCTTTACTCCCTGCAGAGTGCTGCTCTCAGGGGCGCACTGACAATGAAGCACTTATTAGGTGGCACACTGTCGGTGCGCCTCCTGACAGCCTCTTTGCCTCTATGCCTGCATCTGCAATACGGTGCATGGGGCACCCCCATGCAAATGAGGTAACGCCCCCTGCAGATAGCGCTGGTGCTCTATGTGCACCAGTGCTATCGGTATTACACAAGGAGCCACACAAGCATCTGCGGCTCCTTCTATAATACTAAAGTGCCCCAGGGGCGCACAAAGAGGGCGCAATAGCCCGTTGCGCAGCCCAGGGCACTCTCTGTAATATGGCTCATGTCATTAGAGGATGTGCAAGGGAAGGCTTTTTCCTTTGCATGTGTTGACAGTTTTATATTGTGGATGTCCTTGCATAAGACTGGTAAGGAAAATTACGTAGAAAAAGTATCTAAAAGGTCAAAACGTGTTTGGATATAATGCTCTATTTAAAGAACATAGGTTGTCCTGCAGTTTAGCACTTTTTTGCACATCTGTGCCTATGTAGTTTATTGCCAGCTTGTGTTCTAATGTTGGTGCTGGATTGTTCCATGCACTTGTCTTTTATGTATTTACTTATGTGAGCAGTTGTACTTGTCATTGTTTTTTCTGATTATGTATTCTTTCTCCTGTTGAGGGGCGTTTGTATTGATTTGTTGCAATGGGTACTGGCTTCTTGTGATAGAATCAGTGTCTGTATTGTGGCAATATGGTATAACACTCATGTAGCTATGCATTTGTGTGTGTCCTGACAATGGCTACGGACAGTGATTTTATCTCTAGTGCTCGGTTGTAATATTTTCTATATTTTCCTATAATATTAAAGAGAGGATGAATGTTGAAGATATGTTCATTGGGTGGTGCAAGATGTGAGCTTTCATTTGTCTGTCAAATTATCCTCATACCAAGTGTGTGTTTGGTAGGAATACATGTGTATTGAGTAGGCTTCGTAGCACTTGCTGGTCATTTCTTTCTGTTTGTTTGGTTGATGAGGTGGTGGTCATCACCAAGTTTTACTACAGTCTGCTGCACTAGATGTGGGTAGTGTGGTTGCATGAAGACTATATGACGGAGGTGGCAGCCTTCATCCTGTCGCGATAGTCCTTGCAGGATGGTGATTGGCTAGCTGAGGGTAAATAGAGATGTAGTTAAAAGTCTTCAAATGTTGATACTTGAGGGTGGTGGGACTATATGCTTTGGTCTGGGCCACGTAGTAGAGAAGTGTTTTTCAAAAATAAAGTACTGCACTGGTTATCTAATAATACCATCGTGGGTTTAAGGGCTGAACGACATATTATCATGGTGCGTTGAGTTGGCTGGATAGGCAGCTCATGGAAATCTGGAGGGGGTGATTGCGTTATTGTGAATTTCCATAGAGCATTTCTAGCAGGAAAAATTCTATCCAGGGACTCCAATTCGGGCCCTTTAATGTATGGGTCTGATGTAAAGGCACTACCATTAGGTTTCTTCTATAAAGTAGACACATACAGGTATATTCCAGGGACTTGCAATATGGACATTCCCCGAGAAAGGTAGCTTCAAAAACCCTCTGCGGCACAATACCAATGGTGCCCACAAGTTGCACGTAGTCAAAACCAACCAGTTGGGTACTGCCCTGTCCCCCTCTAGAGTTATCTAATAGATTTTCTACACTACCTAGGCTGGAGGAGAGTGACTGACTACATAATTCTGTAAAGCCCGCCACAGAGATACAGTACCAGCAGAAGGCTTATCCTTCAACTGAGCAAAGTGTGTTGGTCCTCAGTGTACCCAATAATAATATCTTGTCGTGGAATTTTGCAGGCCTGGCAGATAAGTTTCAGGATCCCACTTGGTTGCAGTTCGTCAGGCAATTTTCAGTGATCTGTCTCCAGGAGACATGGTTGGTGAATTGTAATTTATTTTTGGAGGGATTCATGGCCTTCTTCATTCCGGCATCGCCATCGGCATTTGGTAGAGCTAAGGGTGGTTTGGTTATTTATATATCGTTGGCAAGGGATTACCAGATTCAGACCCTCCCGTCTTCGAAGTTGGGTCTTCAAGCTATTGTATTGAAGAAGGGGACTACTAGTATGGGCCTGATAAACTTTTATAAAGCAACGTCAATTAATTTGGGGGAATGCAACATCGCCCAGCTAGGTTCCTATATATGGCAGACATGTGGCTTTATATCATACAACCTAATGGTGCTGGACGATTTTAACATACACCCTTGTGGAGATCTGAGGTATACTAGTATGGCTGAATTGGGTTGCCCTCGAATGCGGGAGTTTCACTTTGAGCATTCGACCCGGGGAGAAGTCTTGAATAACTTACTTAATGAATTTGATCTAATGTCATTAATGTCCCTCTCTGCCCCACACAGCAAAGCTCTTGTTCCTTCTTTTAAAGGGAGAGGTAGTGGATCTTTTATTGATTATATCCTAATTTCATCTACCCTTAAGTCTTTTATTAGTGGGTTTACTATTAAGGAAAGTGTCTACAGCGACCATAATCCCCTTTGCGTGCAATTGAGTGGCCCCCTCCTTCTTAGCAAATCTAGGGTGGTGATACCAGGTACACTAAGACCAACAGACGGTAGACGCTGTCTGAAATGGTCACAGGTTTCCACTGATGACTTTCATAGTACGGTAAGAGACTCCTGTGCTGCTGAAATAGCACTTTGTGTCGCGCCAGGTACCTCTTCGAGGAATGTCCTCAGTGCCTTTAATGTTATCACCAGTAGGGTAGGGGAACTCCTAAGTGCACCTGCACATAGGGTAGTTAATTCAAATCCTAGATGGTTTGATTCATCCTGTTCTCAAGCGGCGCGAAAGTTGAAGGAGGTTTTGAAAGTCACCCCGAGAAACCAACCACTGATACGTGCCTGTCGTAATGAATATAAACAGGTTTTGGCTATACTCAGGGGTGTCCTGAAGGAGGAGGCCTGGAGGGAGCTGTTAGAGATGCTAGGAAACAGTTCAAGGTTCTGGGGTATCGTCAATAGACCGCTATTTGAGAAAGACGCAGGTAACGACTTAGGTTCCCATATCACCGAGGAAGAATGGGTGTCCCATTTTCAATCTATGTTTAAGGGCCGTACAGATCAATCTCAACAGCCAGTTAGGGCGGCGGACATTGCCGGCGTGGTTTTCGATCACAATGAGGTCGAGGTTGGGATTGCCGGCCTGACATGTAACAAGGCGCCAGGCCCGGACGGCATCCCACCGGACCTCTTCAAATCGGATCCACTTTTTTGGGCACCCGTTCTTGTGGCCGTGTTTAATGCTGCAGCCAGGGATGGCTGCCCTGACTCCTGGGCCACTTCAACTATTGTGCCGGTGTTTAAGAAGGGGGACGGCAATACCACTTTTTGCTATAGGCTGATCTCCCTTCTTGACTCAGTGGTAAAGGTTATAGGAGGAGTGTTATTAGAAAGATTATCTACCTGGGCAGAGGAGCACAATATACTCTCTGATATTCAATACGGGTTTCGCCTCGGGCGGTCAACTGTGGCCCAATGCCTTAATCTTTTTATGATCCTCGGTAAGTACACGATTGCCTGCCCAGGCAGGATCTACATGGCCTTCATGGACGTTTCATCCGCGTTTGACTCCATCAACCGGGTCACGCTGTGGCCGTCCATGAGGGACATGGAGTTGGAGGATAACATCGGCAACTTCTTAGAGGATCTGCACAGGGACACTAAGGCGAACGTTAGATATGCTCAGGATCTTCGTGTCTCTAGAGATTTTAAAATTGGGAGGGGTGTACGACAAGGCTACATCTTGGCCCCTTTTTTGTTCAACCTCTATATAAACAATCTGGATAGAGCCTTGGTTAACACAGGGGCAGGCTTCCCGTATGTAGGCCGACGGGGTCTCCTTGTCCTACTATACGCGGATGATGTGGTCCTTATAGCCAGAACCGCTAGGGGACTCCAATCCCTGCTTGACACCTTTTTAAATTTTATATGGGTACGAGACCTAGCTATAAAGAATGCCAAATCATATATAATGCAGGTAGGGACACGGCCCAGGAAAAAGTTTGCCTTCGCAGTAGGCCCTGAGAAGGTCCCTTTGACATCCATCTTTTCATATTTGGGAGTTTTAGTGGATGATCATCAGAAGTGGGGGCCTCTCATTCAGAAGAAAAAGTGTGAGCTCACGAGGGTAAATGCCGCTATTTTCAACTTTGCTGCAAAGATGGGCAGGCGCCCAATTGCAGCCATGTTGAAAGTTTACCAGGCCAAAAGTATAGCAACAGCGTGCTATGGCAGTGAAATTTGGGGGCACATTGGCACAGATGCATTACCGGTGGTTGAAAATATATTTTTAAAGTGCTTGCTGGGTGTGCCAACCGGTGTATCGAACCTGGTGGCTCACGAGGAATCGGGGGTACCTTTTCTATGTGACACTTTGGCTTTGTGCCCCCTTTTGTTCTGGCCCAAATGTTGGCTGAATAAGGATCTAGCCCTCAGCCAGCAGATTATAACTGATCATATGTCCCGAATACCATGGCTGAAATATATTAAAGGTTGCCTTGAAGAGTTGGGGCGTCCCGAACTCTTCTCAAAGCCTGATCTGATTGTACAAAAGGATGTGGAGTTTGTTAAGAAAGCTTTTAGCAGCTTAAGGAAGCTAGAAAGAGATGAGCTAGTAGTGCGAAAATCTAGTGTTCGCAAATTCCTGATGCTAAAAACAAACCCATCAACAGAGCCTTATCTTCTGGGGTCTTTGTCCACATATGAGCAGTTTTTACTGGTCAGGTTTCGTTTGGATTTGTCCCATTTGCTACTCACTGTCCCAAAAGGGTGCAGTAGAGGTCAGGTGCTAGCACCCTGCGGCTGCGACGGTGAGTCTCCGCAGGACTTGCTACACTTCATGCTATTTTGCAAATTTTATGAGGTACACCGGAGATATTTTTTAAACCTCCTTTTAAAGAAGCTGAATTTTAATCAGGTTCACCCAGCGCTTTTGTGTCTGCAACTGCTGAAGGCAGACTGTATCTTTTTCACCGTGGGTTATTTGAAATCTACCGTGAGAACAAGGGCATGTTTGGAAACTCAGTATTCTCATCTGGCGGCAGACACCCCCAGTTTTTTATGTTATTATGTTTAGTATATGAATTTTATCTATGGGATCATCTTTTACTTCTTTTATTGATATGAACTGTATGTAATTTTATTATATCATATTTATAAGGTGATCTGAATGCTGTGTAACTTTTATGGTTTTCATGAATGAAACCGAATAAAGTTGTTTTTGATTTGATTTGATTTAATTTTTTCACCTGCTTAAATGTGCTATGCAGAATGTGGCTGTCCAACATGGAGTCAAAGTATTGGTCGTGAGAAGATTTTAGTGGTGGTTGTCTGCAGTTGAGCATTTCGACTAAATTATTTGAACGGTGGTTTGAGTTGTTATGTGTTATGGTGCTGGAGAATGGTGGGTATTGTTCTTTTGGATGTTGCCACAGTAGGTAGATGTATTGTACCTGTGTTTGCCACTCGGTCCCTTCCTTGTTCTGAAGTAATATCTTTTTATGGTTATGTGGAAACAGGAGAAGCTACCCAGGGTTTGAGCTGATAATATAAGGCTCCTGACGAGGCACTGATTCCCTTACCTGACTCAAATGTTTGTACTGATCAAGATGGTAATAAATATTTCAACACATATAGCTGCCTGCCTCCAGTGATGTGAACCTGTATCCACCCGTCCTCTGTTGGAACAGGGACAATGATGATGGGATACGAGATTGGATAGTGGTAGTATAATACTGCAACTACTAAGGGGCATATGTATCAAACTCCCCTTTAGCGAATCCTAATTTGCGAGATTTTGCGATTCGCAAAATCAGATTCGCTAAACGGGATGTATAAAATAAATCGCTAATCATTTGCGATTCCTTAAAAATCGCAAATAATTCGCAGAATCCCGTATTGCGATTTCTTAATAGCGAAATTCGCTAAATAAGAAATCGCAAAAACGGGAATCTGCAAGCCTGGTGCAGGCTGATGACATCACAAACAGGAAACTGTAGTGATTGCCTGCACCTGCTCACCTGAGCCACACCCAGAGGCTGCTTGTGGAGTGTGAGGAGGCTTTCCTGGAGACAGCAACCAGCAATGGATCCCAAACAAAACCAGCAGGGCAAAGATGCAGAAAAAAGAAAGAGAAAACACAAGTTTTCAGAAAAGGAGCAGGAGGTCCTCATTGAGGAGATGGTCTGCAGCCATGAGCTCCTCTTTGGGAAGAAGGCACTCAAAGTCCCAGAGGCCAGGAAGAGGAAAATCTGGCTGGAAATACAGAGCAAGGTGAATGCTGTTGGAGTCACCACACGCACCATCGAGGAGCTGCGCAAGCGGTGGTATGATATGCGCCAGAGGTCCAAGGAGAGGGTGGCAGCCAGACTCAAGGATGCCAATCAGACTGGAGGAGGACCATCCACTGCAGAGCAGCCAAACCCCATGAGGAGCTCGTGGAGTCTACCCTCCTGCCTGAGAGCATTGGTGGTTTGGCGGCAATAGACAGCTCCGACCCCTCATCCAGCAGACAAGGTAAGATGCATGCCAAATCACCCTGCACTCCTCCCCATCCCTTGCACACTCCCCCAAATGCGCATAGTAAACTCCCAACATGCCAATCCAGCCCAGGTCTTACAGCACACCCAGCAATGCATCATGGGACTCGTAGTACTGTGTCTGACTGTGTGTCCATGACACCATCACAATTAAATGCAACATATGTGTTTTGGGGATCATTGAATAGAAATGTGTCAGAGGTTAGCCGTCAAAGAATTGTAACTTTATTGAGTGCCACATGCAGACAGTAACACAAACTCATGTAGTCCCCTTTACATCCACAGCACACGGCATGCCACAAGAAGACAGCGCAGAGGGAGAGGAGCCTGCAGACCCTGAGGACTCCAGCGATGAGACAGAGCAGCAGCCAATTCAGCGCAGGAAGCGCGCACATGTGCCCCCACTGCCTCCATTTGAGGACGAAGTCCCAGCAACAGGCGATGACACCGACAGGAGAGAGGGGAGTCAGGGTGTGACAGACATGCCCCGTCATGACGCACCAACACCAAGGCAAAGGGAACAGGCCATTTCCAGGTCAAGGCCCAGGAGCAGCACTGCAACAGAAGGAGAAGGCACCGTGTTCTCCGGCTTGGAACAGTGCATGCTGCAGGAACAGCGCCTGCAAAGCAAGGCAATGCGGTCAATAAATCGCCAGCTAGGCCGCATACATCAGGACAATCGCAACATGGTAGCGGCAATACAAGAGCTCTGTGCCACTTTGAGGGACACCCAAGCTGCCAATGACAGGGCTGGACGACGTGCCAATGCACGGCTACACAATTATACAAAGGCAGTCAACCGCCTCTGCACCACCACCAGCGCACTCACACGCAGAAGCGTAACCATGCAGGTGGACATGGCACATTGCTGCCAGGACATAGCACGAGGGCTGGCGCAGGTGACCACTGCTGTGGAACAGCTGCAGCCTGCCAATGCTGGTGGCAGCGCACTAATGGCCTCTGCTGAGAGTGAGGACACATCGAGTCGCAGCAGCATCACTCCAACCTTGCCAGGTGAAAGACGCCGCAGTGGCAGACAGGTAGCAGGCCAAGGGCGCACCATGGGGGGCACTCACCCTGGACGGCACCGACGGAGGTGATCATCTGCGGGGACACTGACTGCAACACGGGTGCATTAACCCGCAAAAGGCTGTTTGCCCTATTTCTTGTGCCTTCTCTGCACTGTGTGTACAACATGTGCTGGGGACAATTACAATTTCTTTCATGTGAAGTGGGATTAAACACTTGACACATCATCAGGCTTTGTAGTCTCATTTCCTCAATACTCACCTAAAAGTAGTTTCGTGTGATCTCAGTCCGTCTCTGGCGTCCAGCAGCTGCCCCAACTCCTGGTGCTGGTCTGGCAGGGGGAGCAGGGCGCTCGTCATCCGATGTGTCTGTATCGGTCACATCAATTGTGGTGCCTTTCCTCATTGCCATGTTATGTAGCATTGCACAGCTTGCCACGATTTTACAGCAGGTCTCAGGGCTGTATTGCAGTGCGCCTCCACTTTTATGCAGGCACCTGAAGCGGCTCTTCAGGATTCCGAAGGTTCGCTCAATGACACAGCGTGTAGATCTGTGTGCCCTGTTGTAGCTCCTCTCACGTGCATTTGCAGGATCCAGGAATGGGGTCAGGATGAAGTCGCGCACTGCATAGGCACTGTCACCTGCATGGAAAAAAACACAATAGGTGAGTCAATGTCCCCCCCCTCAACTGATGTAGTGGATGTATTGATGTGTGCAATGTATTTTTACCGAGCAGGTACCCCTCCCCAAACTCTCCAGCCCTCAGACGTCTGTGCATTCCACTGTGTCGGAAGATGAAGGAGTCATGTGTACTGCCGGGGTATTTGGCTACGATGTCTGTGATGTGATACTTAGCGTTGCACACAATCTGTATGTTGAGGGAATGGTAGCATTTCCGATTCCTGTAGACATATTCAGTTTCTGCTGGGGGTGTGATGGCCAGATGGGTCCCGTCAATGCAGCCAATGACGTGGGGGAAACGTGCAATCTGGTAGAAGTCCAGTATCGTTTGCTGTAATGCCTGTTGGGTGGTGGGGAAGTAAATGTGATGTGAGAGCCTCAGTAGCATTGCATCTAGGAAGGCATGGAAGAAGCGCGAAAGTGCACTCTGTGACACCCCACCAACCTCCGCTATGACCCGTTGAAAACTCCCTGACGCCAGGAGGTGCAGGGAGCACAGGACCTGCACATGTGTGGGAATTGTTTGTGTCCTGCGAGTAGGGTGCTCCAAGTGGGGTTTCAGCTCCTCAATCAGGTCCATTATGGTCTGTGGGTGCAGTCTGTACTTGTCATAGATCTCCTCTTCAGTGTTCTGGAACAGGGTGATGCGCAGCCTGAAGATACGTTCCTGTCTCATTCTCCTGTGTGCAAGGGCCCGAATACGCAGCCTCCTGGCTATCACGTACATTGCAGCCATTGTGGGTGTGTTTGTTGCATTGTGGGCTGGTTTTTGTACCTTGCACCAGTTTACCACCTGCAAGCAATTGGTGTTAATAGCGATTTCTTAATTAGCGAATTTCGTAAAATCGCAATTTGCGATTTTTTCATACATGTGTTTGCGATTTCTTAGCTAGCGATTTCTTGTTAGCGATATTCGCAACGCTAAGGAATCGCAAATTAGGTATTCGCTAGGAAATTCACTGTTTTCTTGTTTCGCAGCCTAAGAAATCGCTAATTTGGCGATTTCTTACTTTTCAATTTAGAAGTGTGTCATACATATGGAATAGCGAAAAATCAGTCGCAAACGCTGTTTTTTGCGATTCGCAGCGTTTGCGACTCATTTTTCCTTTCATACATATGCCCCTAAATCCTTTGAGGACTTCATAGGTTAAGTAACATCTATATTCAGTCCATTATTTGCTCTAAGAGTTGGACCAGTACTTAAAAGATCAGGAAAATTAGCCTGGACTATTATTTGGTAATACTAGGCGCCCAAGACTAATGAGGTGTAAATATAATACACCGTTCTCTGCTACTCCTTACCCAATGTATCTTTTTGTTAATTTGAGTCCCTTGAGTCTATGTGAGTTACTTTACCTGGTTGAATCCCATGCTGTCCATCTGTGTGCTCACTGTAACCACTTTCACTTTGTCTGACAATAGCCTCTACAGCAGCACACTGCAAAAGTGCATGCTAGTCTGTTTTCTTTGGAAATCCTCAACCACTGTTTTTACTGCTGTCCACAATAAGGTACATGCAATTTCTTGCCTTGGTGATGTTAGGATGTTCATGTGAACATTATAGCCCACATCCCCATTCCATAGTGATGCATTAGTGAAAACGTTGCTGTATCCAAGTGAAGCACAAAACGTAGCTCAGTATGCAGCCTCTGTGAATTAGGCACAAAGGGCCTCATTTACAGAAAACTGATGCATCAGCATCCATGCATCAGTTTCCTTGCGCCTGACCCAAATGTCCTTGCAACACCATAGATGAGCTAAATATTCACAATACAGGGCTCCATGGCGTAAGGATTAACAAATGCTTCAGAAATTCTGACACATCTGTTGGTGCAAAAGTGACGCATTGCTGGAGTTTGTCGTCAAACTGACGCAACTCCAGCAATGCGTTAGAACACATAGGCGAGTCCCATTGTAAAAGCCCTGTGTCAATCAATATGCCTGACTGAGCAGGTGTAGTGATTTTGACGCAGTTAAGTTGTAGAGTGATGCAGTGACATTTTGTAAATTTCACTGCACCAGTTCTACGTGTTTTTTTTGTGTGGGAACACCTACCCTGCATACATTATACCTAGCATACATTATACCTGCGTAGGTATAATGTGATATAGGGCTCTACAAACTGACGCATTGGACCCAATGCGTCAGTTTGTAGATTTGGCGCAGTGTGGCGCACTGATTGCTCCACCGCTGTATAATTTAAAAAAAGGTGCCATAGTGGTTGCACAAGGGGCTTGAAAATGAATCCCAAAATATTCATTTCAGTTGCGACAGCATGGAATTGACAGGTTCCTACCTTTGGCCTGGGCAGAATCCAGTTTGATTATTGAGAAACAGTTATTGTCTTTGAAGAAAGTGAATATTTGTGTTAAGGCTTACATGTAGATGAGTTTGCCGAGGAATGGGCCATTGAAGATTAGTTCTAGGCTGGACAGTGTGTTAGAATTCAGTCATGTTTCTTTAGAAATGGCTTCATTTGGCAGGTATTGACTTTATTGGAATAATTGTCAGAAGCAAAGGAGTCACTGATGAAGTCTCTAGATGAGAAAGAGGCAGCATTGGGGAGAGGAAGTGCTTGAATACCTTGGTGGGCATACATCTTCGGAATCCGGCCCTTCCGCTAGTTTTGTGGAATCCCACAAAAGTTATTTTCAAGGGTTGTTTGAAGCAGTATAGATTTTCTTGTGAGACAGAGTGCAGTTTCTTGTAAGAATTTGCCTGTTAACTGATTCATGATTTTTTTTATTGATCTTTTACTAATATTTTGGGCCTTGTTTACCTCTCAAAAGTGATGCGAAGTGGCGCAAAATCTTTTTTTAGCAATTTACTTTCCAGCGCTAAACTTGTTTAGCACTGGGAATAACAGAAAAGTGATGCAAAGTAGCACATGGCGCTGCTTTTCATTACTTAGTGCCATGGGGGCATGCCAAGGGTGGAGCATGAATGTTCCCATGTAACAACCAAAGGTTTCTCACGCTAAACCCAATTTACTAAATAAAGTAGTTTGGGTTTAGCATGTGAAAACTGAGCCCTTTTAATCTAGGTGCAGGGAAGGAGAAATGCTTCCAGAGAAATGCTTCCATTTCTCCTTCCTTTTCTGACTTTGCATGAGTGCTGCACTGTGCAGCACACATACAAAATGGGAAAAGCTTTCCTTCGTGTCTAGGCACAGTATTGTACAAAACCTATGCTAGACACACACACACACCCTAGCGCTATGGCGCTAAGGTGGTGCGTCGTGCACGGCAGCTGTAATCAGTGCTGGCACAAGGGAAAGGGAAGAAGAGCGCAATATCTTTTAAAATATGGTGCTCTCCTGCTCCTTCCCCGTCGTGCAATGCAGCACAGCCTCGCAGGAGGCTGCACTGCGTTCCGTGGAGATTTGGTAAATCTCCCCAGAAGTGATTTGCTAATGTGTCACAGACGTTTTCTGAGCCAAGGGTCGTGTGCACTCTGGGCTAAAGAATTTAAACATGATTTTATGATGGCCCTTGGATGGCCAAACTGCTTCAGAGAAGCAACAGAAGTAAAACTGTATTTTTCCTTTATTGATTACTATTTTTCATAATACGCTGCACTGTTTTCATTGTGTTGAACCAGTAAGGTAACTTATTTTCAAAATAATTCATGAAAACTTTCATATAGGTAAGGCCATGGACATTTGGCCTAAATTTACCAAAGAACGCTTGACAATGGCACGTTCTTAAGCCATTCCCAGGAAATTAAAGAATTTTTTTTTTTGTTACTGGATTCGATTCCATGAAACTTTCCAAGGGGTTGTCAATGGAATATCCTGCAGACTTCATGAGCAATTCAATGAAAATGTTCTGTGGTAGGAAACCTATTTGCACTGATTGAATCGCATATAATTGTTGAAGTCGATCCCCCCCTAAACAAAAAGATTTAGGGGCATATGCAAGACGAATTTTTGTATTTGCAAACGGACCGATTCGCCAAATCGGTCAGTTTGAAAATCCAAAAAAGGCTTTTCACATGCATCAAACCCAAACTGCGATTCGGTATCCTGTTACCGAATTGCAAATTGGGTTTTGCAATCCTATTTGGAAGGGGTGTGTTAAGAGCGTCCCTTCCAAATACCGAATCCTAACCGTATGCATGAATGTTTTGTGACCGCAATACTTCAAGTAGGTGGTAACCCATTCGTAAACGGGAAGGGGTCCCTGAGGGACCCCTTCCCATTTGTGAATGGTTGTAAAAGCATTTTTAAGAGCAGGCAGGTCACTTGTGATCGCTACATGGTATTTCCTGCAAGCCCCGATCACTGGTCCTCTCTCTAAAGCCTTCAGTCTTTGACAGGGTAACTGAGAGGGAACACTGTTGCTAGCATCTGTAAATGCAGGTAGAATTCAAGTCCAAGATTTTAATTGGGCAGATGAGGGTGTGTTTCCTGAATATCAAATCCAAAATATAATTTGGCCATAGTCTCATAGTCAAAATATTGTCAGTGCAAAAATATTGTTGGACAGAATTTTTAAGGGTTACTATTTTATTTTTAAAGATTTCAAATAATATTGATTGTTAGAGCTGTCATCCTTATGGTGGTCTTCCCCCAAACCTTTTGCATGCTTACCGCCACTTTTTGTTGGCCTTAGGACTCTGAGCACACTACCCATGCTGACCAGTGCTAAAGTGCATGTGCGTCTCCCCTAAATATGTTAACATTGGTGTATACTCAGGTGACATATTTAGTTTATCTGTAAGAGCCTTGTAAAGTGGCATACCATATACCCAGGGCCTGTACACTGAATACTACTAATGGGCCTGCAGCACTGATTGTACCACCTACAAAAGTAGCCTTTTTAACCTGGCTCAGTCCTGCCATTGCAAGGTCTGTGTGTGCAGTTTACTGCCACTTTGACTTGGCATTTAAAACCACTTGACAAGCCTTAACCTTCCCTTTTATTACATATATGTCACCCCTGAGGTAGGCCATACGGACCCCTAAGTGCAGGGTGCTGTGTAAGTAAAAGATAAGACATGTACTTGTAGGTTTTGCATGTCCTAGCAGTGATCAACAGCTACATTCGTTTTTCACTACTGTGAGGCCTACTCCTCTCATAGGCTAGTATAGTAAAATTCTTAAAATACAGTTAAGCTGTAATTGGTGACTTGAAAGGAGTAGCTGCATCATGTTTCATATCTTTGGAATGGTAATAATAAATTCTATTTACTAGTAAAGTTGGATTTAACATTACTATTTTAGAAATGCCACTTTTAGAAAGTAGACATTTCTCTGCTCTTACTGATCTGCGTGCCTTGCCGCCTGCCTCCAGTATAAGTCAGACGTGGGTGACAGCTACACTTTGTGCATTCCCTCTAGACAGCCACAAACACAGAAAGGGTGGTTGTGACGGAGAACTCATCTGCATTCTGATAGCCCTTCCTGGGCAGGAAGAGAGGGGGAAGCTGGCTCACCTGAATAGGCAGTGTCTTGTTTCCCACACAAAGAGCTGATTACCCCCTACTTATAGTCTCGAGCCAAGGCTGGTAGGAAATTGGGGTCTGTGCACTTCAAGGGCCTGCTTTGCAGTCATCCCCCATTTCAAAAGCACAACTGGGTGTAAGCACTGGACCTCTTACCCTACCAAGACATTAGACTATTGGACCTGTGAAGAACTCTGCCAGAAGTAAAGACAGCTGTGCTATACAGATTGCCACTCTGCTTGACTGCTGCTCTGTAAGAAGAACAGATGTTTTGCTTTGCTTTGCTTTGCTGTGCTTCTCTGCTGATCTCTGCCCTGCTGAAGACAAGGACTGGACCTATTTCACTTGAACGTATAGTGACCACAAGGGCTTGCTGGCTTGCCCCCTGTTCTGCAGTCACAGGGTCATCAAACACTTCCTCCAACCCTACAACAGCACCTGGACTCTTCCATTTGTAAGTTCAGCCCTGTCAAGTGGTACCAAATCAGTGCTGTGCCCTTGAAAGGTGAATTCTGTTGAACCGAACCATCAAAATCGTCATCCTGACAACTTTGCGCCGATCTAAGCCTGCAAATTGCCCTTTAACCCCAGCGCAGGAGCTGATTGATGACATCAGTTCAACAGACTGTGCAGCTCAACGTTGACAGACAATGCGTCTAGAAGACGATGCAGCACCTGCATCGTAAATGGGTTCGTCGATGAAGTCTTCATCACCTGCGTGGATTGAAACCGACGCAGCTAGTCTTTAATGTTAACGCTTGCTCCATCAAATGGAACTTTTTCAGCGGGACCTGCATAAGTCCTGTAGCCAGCCTGCCCTCCATCGCGGTTGGCCTGAACTTTGGATTCACCCCTGTCCAGCTCGACCTCAAGTAACTCCTAAGCTCTATTTGCTTCTAAGCACTACTTTTTGATTTATGCTTTAAAAATGCATAACTCCGGTTCCACTTATTGGATTTTTCTTGTTTTGATTTTATTTTACTCATAAAAGTGTGGTCTGTTTTTCTAAACCTGAGTGGAGGGTCTTTGTGGTGTTTTAGTTGTGTTCCTGTGTGTGTGTGTGTTGGACAAATACTTTACACTTTGTCTCTTTTGATAAGCCTGACTGTTCTGTGCCAAGCTACCAGAGGGTGAGCACAGGTTATCTTTTAGTGTGTATTAAGCTCACCCTGACTAGAGTGGTGTTTTCTGCTGTACAGGGTGCATAAACCCCAGTTCTGACATTGGTGATCAGCAGTGCGGATAGGACTTGTGTTTGTGCAGTACCATATAGTAAGTCATTGTTCACTACAACTCTATACTAAGACCATTTAAAATTGGTCTTCAATTTTTCAGCTTTGTTGTGTCTCACTCTGGAGAATCAGCACCTGCAGCTGTAGAAATTGATTTTAAACTGGCCAGGTTAGAGGTCTACTTTGTACCTCAGCTGAGAGATTTCTGCAAGGATTTTCAAGTTTCTACAAGAGAGCTGTAGACAGAGTTGGGAGCCTGGGTAGAGACCCAGGTTGCAGGGGATGACAATCTAGAGAAGGAACATGAAATTCCTGAGGCGGAGGATGACCTGTTTCTGGAGTCTGATGTCCCTCTGGAACTGCCTGTGGAGGGGGGTCAACAATGCGCTGGAAGCTGTGGTGATTCCCAGAGCAGGGAGAAGTGTCTCCTCAAAGAACCTGTCCAGAGAGGAGCTGGCAGACAGGAGGGAGGAAAGGAAATAAAAGCTGGAGCTTACCAAATTGTAGTTAGTGCAGAAAGAAGAACTTGCCAAATTGAAATTTGAAAAGGAGAATGTTCTAGAGGAGGAGAGGTTGGCTCTGGTGGAAAGGAAACTAACCCAGCAGCTAAACCTCAGAGAGCTGGATATCAGAACACTACAAGTGGAGTCCAGCAACAGCAATGGTGGCAGCATAACTGCAGTGTCCACTGGTGAGTCCAGAGTCAGGACTTCAAGGATTTGGTGCCCAGTTATGTGGTGGGGGATGACATAGACAAATGGTTTGCAGACTATGAAGTGGCTTTAAGAGTGCACAAGGTCCCAGAGGAGTTCTGGGGTGGTAATTTATGGAGGTATATGCCCACAGTGGGAAATGGCACACTCCTTACACTAGAGGTAGAGGACCAGACATGCTACACTGCTATGAAGGCCATCCTAGTCAGTGTGTTTAGACTGACCCATGAGAGGTATAGGCTCAGATTCAGGGGCAACCACAAGATCTCATTACAAATATGGGTGGATTTCCTGGATTATGCCAGTAAGGCACTAAAGGACTGAGTGAGGGGCAGAAAGGTTGATGATTATTCAGGGCTGTACAACTTATTTTTAAAGGAGCACATGCTTGATATTTGTTTTCTAGAGCTGCACCAACACACGGTTGATAGCAAGCTCCCTGACCTCAGCCGAAGCTTGCTGAGGGGGTGGACATCTGGGTCAGCACTAGAGAGTTCAAGAAGGCATCTGGGGGCTCACAAAAGGGCGGTCAGGGTTCCCATAAGAACAAGGAGGGGGGATAAAAAGACATAGTTCTCTAAAGGTCTGCAAAACTCACCGGGTAATGGATCTGGTTCTCATTCCCAATCAGGCCACCAGAAGAAAAGCTACCCTGACAAAAGTGAGAAGCCAGTAAACCCCAAGTGCCATGAATGCTTTGAGTATGAACACTACAAAGGGGATGCCAAGTGTCCAAAAAGAGCCCCACCTCCTTCTGGGTGAAAGATTCCAGTGGTGGCTAGAGTAGTGCTGGGGAAGAAACTTGTCCCATTAATAGGGGGAGTTTAGTGAGGTTAACCTGGTGTCTCTCAATGACAGTGAGATGGTTCCTAAGATCCAGGTGCCCTCAAATACAACCTGCCAGGTCAGTGGGAAGACAGGGCAGAGGCTTAAAGCCCCCCTTAATACCCTGCCTGTCATTAGCACACCCTTTGAGGGGCTAGGTAGCAACACTGCTGGACCTATGGATTGACGAACTGTATTAGGCAACAGGTTTATACTGGTTCTGGTGGATCATGCCACTACGAACCCAGAAACAATCCCTCTGAGGACTATGACTACACCTGCAGTGAGAAAGGCCAGGGCAACATCAGAAGAGTTTTCGTGATGGCTAGTGGAATATACAACTAACGTATCTACTTCACTTCCAGTCATTAATGCATGAATCCCTAAGCCTTTTCCAAGAGTGTCACATATATTTTTACTTTTATTGACATTTTCCTCTGGTTCCTCTTATTAGTTGGACTGGCACTGACACAGCAGTTCCACCATTTAGATTGTGTCAAAACAAATCTATTAGGTTGTCTTTTGATTCATTTAATAATAATAATAATAATACAGATGCTTGTAGAGCGCGAACAGCTACCTCTCAAGGAGGTGTCCCGCCGCATTTGTGATATTTAATGTTTCACAATGTCTTGTATGTTTTAATGTTCAGTCAGACATGTTTCATGATGTTTTAATGGTTAGTCACACATGTTTGATGTCATTGTTTCTTAGCTTTGTTTGATTTAAAGGTCTCCATTGACATAGAGGACATTGTCCAGTAGGACATATTCAATTATAACAAATGAATGTGCATGCAAATGTTGAATTAGATGTGATATAAACACATAGACCAAGGTCATGAATAATTTTGACTTGGTTCTTTTAAAATAAGTCACTCCTAACTGTCGCAGCCGGATCTTTTTATTATATAACTAATGGGCCTGCAGCACTGATTTTGTCACCCATACAAGTAGCCTTTTAAACCTGTCTCAGGCCTGCCATTGCAAGGTCTGTGTTTTCAGTGTACTGCCACTTCAACTTGGCATTTAAAACCACTTCCCAAGCCTTAAACTCCCTTTTTATTCAACGTGAGTCACCCCGAAGTAGGCCCTAGGTAGCCCCAAGGGCAGGGTGCTATGTAAGTTGTGCATGTCCTTGTAGTGGCAAACAGCTACGTTTGTTTTTCACTACTGTGTTGCCTACGCCTCTCATAGGCTAACATTGGGAATTCTTTAAAACACTGTTAAGCTGTAACTCCTGATTGGAAAGAAGTAGCTGCATCATGTTTCATTTCTTTAGAATGATAATGGTAGATCCTCTTCACTGGTAAAGTTGGATTTAACATTACTCTTTTAGAATTACCACTTTTATGAAAGTAGACATTTCTCTGCTCTTACTGCTCTGTGTGCCTTGCAGCCTGCCTCCAAAACATGTCTGGGTTGGGTGACAGCTACAACTTGGGCACTCCCTCGAGACAGCCACAAATATAAGAAGGCTGGTTGTGAAAGAGAACTCATCTGCATTCAACTGCATTTCCTGGGCAAGAAGATAGGGGGGCTGATCTTTACACCTGAATAGGAAGGGTCATGTTTCTGACAGAAAGGACTGATTACTCCCTACTGATAGTCTGAAGCCAGGGCTGGGAAGAAAGGGGGGCCTGTGCACTTCGAGGGCCTGCTTTGAAATCACCCCTACTTCAAAGGGACAACTGGGTATAAGTACTGGGCCTCTGACCCTACCAAGACAATACACTGCTGGACCTGTGAAGAACTCTGCAAGAGTAAAGACTGCTGTGCTACAAGAATTGACACTCAGCTTGACTGCTGCTCCGGAAGAACTGCTTTTCTGCTTTGTGTGCTGCTCTGCTGGCTGCTGATCTCTGCTATGCTGAGAACAAGGTCTGGGCCCATATCACTTGAACCCAGAGTGTCTCAAGGGCTTGCTGTCTTGTGCTCTGTTCTGAAGGCTAAGGGCCATCAAATACTTCCTTCAACCCTGCAACAGCACCTGGAATCTGCCATCTGTGAGTCATGCCTGCAAAGTGGTGCCAATCCAGTCCTGGATCCTTGAAAGCTGACTTTTGCTGTGCTGAACCATCAAAATCAACTCAGTGACGACTTTGCCTTGATCGGAACTGACTCATTGCCCATCAATTTTGATGCAGGAGCTGATCGATTACATCGATTCGACAGACTATGCAGTTCGATGAGGAAGGACAGTGTGCAGTGGCTGCTTCGTAAAGGGGTTCATGGACGTACCTTTCATCAGCTATGCAGATTTAAACCAACGCATCAATTATCGATATTGGCGCTTGCTCCATTTAAGGTACTTTTTCAGCGGGACCTTGCACTCTAGTCAAACATCTAGATATGAATGCTTTAAAACAATGTGGTAAGCCCTGCCATTTTTTTATGTGGCTAGTGGGTTGCTCCACTCCTTGAAGTCCCGTACATTATTAGAGAAAAGGTTGGTGATGGCCCTGCCTCTACTAGGAACACCACTGACTTGAACAAATTTGCTTGAAAAGCCTTGTATAGTATTATGGAGCACATCTTGCAAAGAGCAGTGAATAATAAATGAGCTGCTTCTGTCACTGATTTATTAATATTTATTTCTATTTCATATTTTGGGTGGCCTGGTGCTCACTCAGAACCTTATTTTTTTAGGGGCCAGTTCCCCTGCCAGCATCGATCTTGAGTGCTGGTAGGAGCCTTGCAATTTGTTCCCTATTTTTAAAATTATTGGGAATGGGTGTTTGCGGCCCCTTCCCGGCGCCAATACCCCCAGGTCAAAATTCATATAAAGGGGAGGGGACATGTGACCCCCCTCCGAGAACCAACTTTGGCTCCCTGAACCCCATCGCCATGGCCCAACTTGATTTCAAGGGGAGGAGGCTATGCAATTCCCTACCTGAGCCAACACTGGCCCCTGGGACTCCATCTGCCAATACCAGTATTGGCTAGGGGCCCTGGTGCCCACCTGGGGCACCCACAAGTGTGCTTTAGGTGGGGAGCCACTGAGGGAGTCCCAGGCCACCCATAGCCAGCCACCTCCCATTCATGCACCCATTTTGAGTGCAGCGGGAGTCATCTTTGCTGTCGTCTGGGATCGCAGATTTTTTTCAATGCTCCCACTGGAAGGTAGCAAGCTCTGTTTCCACTGCTAGAGGGCGGGCCGGGAAAACATATGTGGTCCCACTTTCTGCAGCTCCCACAGGGAAGTACACTTTTTTCCCCCTGTCCACGAACTTCTGGGCAGGGAAACTGTCTCCTGAGAATGGGCTCCCTGGGACACAATGTTGGAGCTGATCCAGGGGGGTAGGGTTCAAAGAGCCTTTGAGGCTCAGGGAGGGGTGCTATGTACCACCCTCCCCTTCTTTAAATATCGGCCCGGGGAATGGCGTCTACGGGCCTTTTGAGGCTCGGGGAAGGAGCAGCATGCCTCCCCCTTTTTAATCATTTTGACCCCAGGAGATGGGGCCCCCATGGTCTCAGAGAGGCTTATGGAAGGGGGACACATGCCCCTTCCCCTTTAACATTGACCCTAGGAGATGGGCTCCCTGGAGTCTCCTAGAGGCTCAAAGAGGAGGGCCACAAGCTCTCCTCCCCTAAATAAACAAATGTGCCACCCTACTGAGTCCTGGTCCACCGTGGGCATTATTTCACTTAAAATGTGGGCTTTTTCTTTTTAGATGTTACCACTTATTAGCAGATCCACTGCAAATTTGCAGTAAAATTTTAGGTAATACACATATTTGAACCCAGGTGGTCCTCTGGGACCGACACCAGGGCTAGGGTCAGGGTATCCCTACCCTGCTCTCTTCTATCTTTTTTTTAAACTCTTTTTCCAGGAGTCCTGAGATGACTGCCACCACATTGTTGTTGATGTGGTGGCAGCCAATTAGATCTCGTCAAAAGATCCTTTGCGGCTGGAAATATACAGCGTTTTTCAGCTTTAATTTCTCAACCACTCTTGATTGGATTGACTGAAAAATAATGCTTTCAGGACAAACATTTAGCTTTCTGCCAAATTTGGTGTGCCCATTCAGCAGTTTTTGCGGTATACTGTTCACTATCGAAAAATTTATAGGAAGAATGCGTTTTGGAACCCCCCCTTTTTTCTGTGCCCCCGCTTGAGGAATCATCCCAAAACTTTCCTTTAAGGAGCTGAGGTGGATGAGACTGTTTGGGAAAGTTTCATGAAGGGCCATCAAATAAAACCAAAGTTATTAGCGAACCAACAAGTGCAAAGACCTAACTATAAATAACCAGAGTTTTTTTTCAAAGTATGATGATGTGGAGTTAAGAATAAAAAATGCATACTGATCTTTGATAGAGTTACCATAATGCTATTCTGTTAGTCGACATTCTGGCTGCGATATTTTCGCAGCATAATATGTTGTGCTCGGTATTCTGACATACACCCCTGAGATATCCGCTAGTGCACGAAACACCAACAAGTTACACTAAGGAGATGTATAACTACTGGGCTGGCTTCTACATACAGTAGCGTGAGAGACATTCCACCTAAGATCGGTGTTTCTGTTCATAAACCAGATTGGCAGCAAAATAACGTTCCTTTTAGGCGTGTGCATTCTAATGACTGCATCAAAGGAATTCACAAAAGAGTCTTGCAGTAAAAGCCATGCTCTCCCATGTGCTGTAAATATACCATCACCTTGAGTGCACGCAGGAAAAGAAGGAAGAAAGACTTCTGATTCAATTAGAAGTTCAATATGAGTGCATCAGAAAACGAATATTGGGGCATATCAACAAGGGCTTTATCTCTGCTTTTTTGGCTTTAAAAGCCAAAAAAGCAGATATAAAACTAGCACCCTATCAACAACAGGGTGCTAACATGCAAATTCGCATGTTAGCACCCTTTTACTCTACGCTTCCCCTTGCATCTCTAATGAGATGCAAAGGGGGCGTTCCAGAGTAAAATAATAGGAGAAATGTCGCTAAGCCACATTTCTCCTATTATCAAGAATATCGCTAACCCTGTTAGAGACAAAAAAAGCAGCGCTAACCGCGGTTAACGCTGCTTTTTTACGTCTGGTATTTTTCTGACTTAGCCATGATATCCTATGGAAGGAGGATATCATGGCTAAGTTTGTCTGTCCCTATCAACAAGCTAACATGAGATTATCGCTGGGTTTCCAGCGATAATCTCACGTTAGCCACTTAGCGTGAGGATTTTTTATCGCTATTGAGATAAGCGTTGCTAATAGCACGCTATCTCAGCGATAAAAATCAACGCTAGCCGGCGATAATTATCGCCGGTTGTTGTTGATATGCCCCATTGTTTCTCACGTACTCATCCACGCCATGTTTAACTCTGAGTTAATTAAATATTTAACAATTTGTACATGCTGCTTGAAAATCCAGTTGGGCCTGCCTTTCTAAAAAAGTCGACTCCTACTTACTTCCTGTGCATTTAATTGCAGAGGTAAATCACAGTATGGACGCCATTTTCAAACGTGCCTTGTGTCTCCTGAGATATAGGCACACTGTGGAACAGTAGCTGGCATCTTTTCAGGAAACCGAAGTATGGAAGTGCAGCACAGGGGTTGGCCAGCTGGTTAGTTAGTCAGTGCCTTGGGACCAAATTATTTACATTCTCGCCTTGCTCAACATTTTTCACAGTGAGTTTACTTTTAATGAACACATCCATCTCGCGACTTAATGTTTGCAATACCTCTTTTAAAGCTGATTCTGTCGCTTATAATATTGCATATGTGGTATCTCAGAGGTGTACAGATGTTTTGCTGTAATAAAAGCAAAGCAAAATTGTGTGTGATATTTGAGTGTTACTCCAGCATTTCTTAACAGAACAAACGCAGGCAGATGCTTGCTCTGTCAGAACATTTGGTAAGAGAGTTATGGTCTTCTGATTATTATACACGCACAGTACTATGAGGTGTTATGCTATCACAAGGGGCAGATATATAGATCTTAGAATGCTCATGTGGGCACATCGGTAGGACAAGCTTCTGTACTCAGGGGCGTAGCTTAGTCACTGAGATTCGCAGGGTGATTCTCAAATTTCTGATGGACTGACAAAGATTTCCAAGCATACTAATGCCAATGTTTGTGAATTCCAAAATCTAGTAAAATGGCACCCATTCAAAGAATACTTCAATAGAAGCAGATTTGCTTTTTCTGTGAGTAAACTGGCCACTATATACATTTAAGATCCAAAAAATGAACAAGTTAAAATCTCTTAGTGAAATGAGAACGAGTAGAAAAACCAACAGAGGCAGCAGATAACTGCCAAACCAAGCACACACTTGAGTGGTGTTATATCCCAAAACCCCCACTGAAGCCGCACCCCTGCCTGTCCCAGGAAGTTCTCTGCGGGAGCGTATCACTATGGTCATGTACAACACAATGGCCTGGAGTCCCTGCCCTGAGGTCACTTTTTTTATATGGATTTTCATTGCACCCACTCATCTTCATCTCTGCTACAAGATGTTTGGAGGTAGAGTTACCAATTCATGCATGTGGGCAGGGTTCCATCTTTATAATCCTTGACTTTCACAAATCATGTTATCGAGTGACTGATAGCCCCATGTACTAAGCTCGAGTCGCAAATAGAGGAAGGCGTGCAGGCGCATTAATGGCGCATGTCAAGCCAGAGCTGAGCATTGGGTCTGGCTTGATTCTAAGAGTTTGTGCATGAGCCAAGGTATGAACATGTTTTGCCTGCATATTGTGCAAGAAACTTAATGATAAAATCTGATATACTCTCTTCAAAATTACAAAACATGTATTTCTCCTAGCATGCGGAAGCATTTCACTCTACTACATCAAATTGTATCAATGCTTGGACAGACATTTATTCAAAGTGATAGTTTTTAGAAATAGTAATGGTTTGCCTATGAACAGCAATGCTGTTAATGAACTGAGAGGCAGGTCAGGAGTCATGTAAGTCCTAAATGTGGAATATATTCTTATTATAGATGGAACAAAATTATAGTCAGTCAATAAGTTAGTCAAATATTCTTTATTTGGCTAATCTCAAGCCATAAAAGCACAAGATAAAACAATATAGCCATAAAGCTTCATAAAACAGAAATTAAAAAGAGACAATTTTAAATGGGAATCATAGCCCCATTACATAAAACAACAAAAAACCACATAGAGCAAATTCAACTACACTGCCCCATACTGATTTCTACCCCTCATTGCAAAATAAAGTTTAACACTGCTACACAGAGATCAAAGTCACACAATTTGTGCAATAAAATAAATGGCAGAAGAGAATAAAGTGCATAGTGGTTTGCTTGGATGTAATGTCACAGAGGCCACTTGGCAAGGTTGCACTGCAATCAACATCCCTAGGAAATGCCACTAATAAGTGTAGGGAATTAAAACAAAGCCTGGTAAGATAAAACCTACTATAATATTAAAAGTTTAGTTCCCAAAAAATTCACAACCCAGCGATATTTTGATGAGATTATATTTTACACTACTACCTAGCATATCAAAATATGCCTGATGGAGACTACATTGTCTATCAGTAAATGCCTCTTTCACCTGGGACATGACATGTAACTTGATATTTCTCGGGTTAAAAAAGAGATCTGGGAAAATGCAGGTCTATGAAACCCCCTTTAATATAATTGATCCAGGTGATCCAGGTGATCACCAAAGCATGATCCTGAGAAAGGCAGTCTTCCATCACATCTTTTGAGAGTGAAGCTCCCTTTCTTCCCCTCAGTCTATTAAATCAAATATAAGAGGTGCTTGTACAGAGCACATCCTGATCTCAAGCATTCAAATGAGTGCTCATTTCTCATAATAAAGAAAAAGGAGGCTCTGTAAAATATAATATGTGCCTATGATCACAATTTTGTCAAGCAGGGACACCGGTATTGATTCCAGGTTATCTGGTTTCATATTTCGACATTCAGCTACCTTAGGGGTATCTCTGCATCTCTATTTCCTGTTTTACATCAAAGATCACTGTTTTGCCCTTCATTCTTAGCTCAGACAAGAAAAACCAACAAAGAGATAGCAAACGCAACTCAGGACCCTCAGACATGTAATTTATTTGGATGGGAGGTTAAGAACTCAATCGTGCATTGCCATAACAGGTGAGTGAGTGTCACCAGCAGCGGTCATCCCCATCCATGGTCCATACTGCCATTTTAGCCGGTGTGAGATACCAGTAGTAAGCAATTTTTAGGAAGAGATGGTAATTGTGGTTAAGAGTTCAAGGCCTGATGGTAGTTGTGGTCAGTGCAAAGAGTCCTCCTCCCACCTAGCCCACCTGGGCCTATTGTGTCTTGACAGTGAGGGGAACCTGAGTTGGAATTTGACTGACACAGGTAACTGTGGTTGGGAGTCCAAGGCCTGATGGTAGTTGTGGTCAGTGCAAAGAGTCCTTCAATCCACCTAGCCCACCTAGGCCTATTGCTTCCTGCCAGTAAGGGGAACTTGGCTTGAAACATGGCTGACAGAGTGACTGTTGTTCTTAGGTGGAGTGTGAGTGGCTGATGGTAATTGTAGTCCTTTTCTTTTGGGAAATCTGATTTCTTGATAAAGTGGTTAGTATTACATACCGGGCAACTACTTACTCTAGTTATGGGCCATGTTTTGGGATGTTTTTGTTGCTGCCATGATGACTTAATGGGTATACACTTACAGCCTACATGTAGACATATGTAACAGTTATTGTTTTGGTCATTTTTAATCTTCAGTGTAGGTATACAGGTTGTCAGCATTAATTGCACATCTCCAATACTTTGGCTACAGCTATTGAAAAAAAAACAAATATTTGCTAGACTTTGACCATTACCATTATGTGTGCTAAGGTGTAATGGATAACTTGAGGCAAATATTTAGTTGTTACTTACCAGACTCCATTCCTTCAGGTATTCCAAACAAGCACTCAGACTGCAGGATAGCATTTACCTTCTCCTCCCAGGCAGTAAGGGGTATTGGTGGTAGGGTAGGGCAACCACCAGTCTGTTGTGTGGCCTGGTGGTTTCAGTTGGCCAAGGCCTTGATCCTCCTCTTGATGTCATACCACCTCTTTCTGATAGCCTCCATTGGTGACTACTGCATTCATCTTGTTTACTAACCTGTCCCACATCAGGTTTTTCAGGGTGATGGATGCTTGTTGCTCTTTGGTCTCGAATAACTGTGGCTCAACTCTGATGATTTAATCCACAAGCACTGTCAACTCCTCATCTGAAAAATGTCGCTGCTTCTTTTTGGCCATTGTGTCTGAGTGAATTAGTGAGTGTGAGTGTGAAATTGAAGGGGTGTACAAGAAATGAAAAACAAAACTGATATGTGCAGTGAATGGTGCTATTACAGTGCGTGAGTGTCTGAATAGCTTGCTGCAGTGTGACAGGAGACAGCAATGAGCTCAGTCCAACTGCGGGATTGGAATAGTAAAATATCATGGTCTGGTAAGGTTTTATTCTTTAGATGGATTGGTAGGTGTGTCTACTCTTTGAATTGAAATCAACTGTGTAGTTTTGTGAATTCATACTATGGTTGGTGTGTGATAGCATAAGTTTCTCACATTCACACTTGTCATGTGGCCTAGAAGCCATCATGAAGCCCAGAAAGCGTTGGTTGCATCATTAAGATGCATTTGCGGAGATGGAATCTCTATAGGATAGCCTTTCAGACCGATGCAGTTATGTTGGATTCGTTTCTGCCCGGCGCAGTTGTGTCAAAGTCGTCTCTGACTACCGCAGTCAGAGAATTGACTAGTTTACATCATAATACAGTGGTCGGAGACATCGCAGATTAGTCGGTTGGAATCTCACTGAGGCCACGTCGGTTGGACGGTCATTCTGGCGGACATCGTAATCAGGGATTACGATTGCAGCTTCCCACTGCCTTTCAGTGCCGACCTTTCCGACACAGAAAGGCATTGGGAATCTGTCTTTTGGCCCCCAGGAGGGCCCCCATGGGTTGAGGTGCCTGCCATGGGGTGCAGGGATGAACTGCTCCTCTTCTCTTTACCGTGAGAGCATGCATTCCGTTCGGTAAAGTATCGGATTGCGACTGAACAGGGATCAGTCCCATCCTAATTCCTGGGCTGGAACTGACGACAGGAAGTCGTTCGGTTCCAGTTCCAAACCGATGTCGGACGGACTCCTGTCCGCCCGACATCGGAATCGGGGCCTTAGTGTCAAACACCATCCTCAAATTGGTGTAGGTTGTTGTGGGAATAGTAAATGTCAACCCTTTAGTGTCAAACACATTCCTCAAATTAGTTTAGATTTGTGTGTCAGTAGTAAATTTCACCCCTTTAGCGTTTAACAATTTTCTACAAATGATTTATGTTGGCGTGTGATTATATAATTTTATATTTTTATTTTGAAATCTTTAATTTTTTTTAATTTGTATGTAGTAGAAATATTTTGTATTTTTTTATTATTGTTGCTCATTAGTAATACAAAAAAATTGTTGTATATTTTGACATTTTTACTGATATATATTTTGTCTGATAAACTAAAATTTTTATACAGGTACGTAAATAAAACATAAAAATTAATATTATATTTACACTGTGTTGTGTTACTGTACATTTTTTACTTTTATTTTCCGTTAATCAACAGTTTTTTAATTTTTTTAATGTGCTTGATATACACATTTTCTACATCATTTTAACATGTTTTTTTATGTATATTAAATACAAGTACATATGTTATACTATTATTCAATTAACATTTTATACATTTTAAACTTTTTATTACAATATTATTTACCTGTTCAATATGTTTAATATTTTTAAACATTTTTTCATACATTTTTGACATTTTTCCCATTCATTCCTTTTGGGAGATAGACTCTTTTCAGTTTCATTTAGAGGCCATTTTTTACTGTTAACTGCTATTTTATAATCTATTTGTGATGTTTCTATTCTTTTTTCCAGAACCATGTTGCAGTAAGGTGCTGCTATATGTCAGAACAGGAAAGTCCTTTAAAGGATTTTGTAAGGGTTTTGAGGGTAGGTGACGTAAAGGGGTCTAGAAGGTAGTTATATTGCTGTTTGTGGGTTAGTTTTGTATTTAGATGTATTAGTGTTTTTCATTAGTTTGTTATTTCACGTTTAGTGCACTATTTTAGTAATGGGTTGCTATGTTAGGTTAAATTAAGCTATGTTTATTATATTTTAATGATTCAATTAATCAGTCAAGGTGTATTTGTAAAGAGCATGGCTGCTTTGACAGAAGTGTCCCAACGCTCAAAGCGGGGACTGAAAACATCAGGTCATCAGGACTAATATTGACCAAACAGTCATGTTTTTAGCTCTCTTTTAAAACTGTCAACTGACTGAGCCATGCAAAGTTTGAGCTGTAAGGTGCTTCAAAGCTTTGCAGGCAATACCATGAATGAGTTACCTCTGTGCTGGACTTTGGAATATCTGGGAATTTGTATGAGTCAGAGATTATTGGACCTCAGCTTTCTTGCATCCTTGTATAGGCCAAGTCTACTCCTCAGGTAGAGTGGGCTCTTGCCTTTGATGGCTTTAAAGGTCAGGGTGAGAGCTTTAAATTTAATCCGCTTCGCTACTGGGAGCCAGTGTAGCTGCTTTAAGTGAGGTGAAATGTGTTGCCGAAAAGGGAAGTACCCAATCAGCCTAGCCACAGTGTTCCGAATAATCTGAAGTCTGTGGGTCACAAAGAAAGGCAGGCCCAGATAAATGTGGTTGACACAGTCTAAACACAAAGTAACAAGCGGATGAATCACAATTTTGTGGGTCTTCTCCGGGACCAGATGTATCAGCTTCCTTACAGGTCTGCGTTTCAGAAAGCAGGTTGAGGAGATCTGTCTTATTTGGACCATGAAGGAGAGGTCAGAGTCAAACATGATACCCAATGTAGTAGTCGCCGGTGGGGGGTTACGTTTTTCAGGCCAACGATAATTAGCCTGGGGCATTCTGGTTAAAGAAGAGGCCCTCTGTCTTGTCCAAAATTAGTTTGAGGAAATTAGACTTCATCTATATAGCTAAGCCTTTGAGACATTCCATAAATTTGAGGGGAGTCGCTTTTGAGTGCTCCAGAAAGGAAAACAACAGTTGCCATCCACATAAGAGACCACCTTCAGCCCCCAGGTTTCAATCAGGGTGGCCAGTGGGGACAAGTAAAGATTGAAAAGCAACAGGCTCAGGGCAGAACTCTGAGACACCCCTCAGATAAGAGGTTGGGTGAGGAAGAGAAAGATGAAGATAGACTCGCTGGGATCGGTCTTCTAAGAAATATTTCAGCCAGGAAAGGACCGTGCCCTGAAAGCTAAATTGGCCTAAACTGTTCAAGAGAATAGAGTGAGACTTTGTGTCAAATGCGGCAGACAGTTCTAATAATGCCACCTTGGCTGGCTAGCCTCTATCTAGGGTTTTCCTTACACTTCCAAAAGTTCAGTTTCATTGCTGTATTCTGCCAAAAACCCAATGAGTATTATAGAGAAGAATGTTAGCCTTAACAAAGATCGATAGCTAATGATTTACCAGCTTCTCTAGAATCTTAGCAGGTGCCGATAGCAGCAAATTTGGCCTGAAATTACTAAGAACATAGGGTCAGCATTGGGTTTCTTGAGAAGTGGAAGAAGGGATGCCTGTTTCCAGGTGGTAGGAAAAATGCCAGTGTTCAAGGATGATTTCCAGATTATATTAGAAAATGTATTGACAAAATGTGCTATCATACTGAAAATTTGGGAAGGTAAGGGGATTTGCATTTTACTAGCTCATTAAAGGTGGTGCCTTCTGATATCATGCAAAACTCGGAAAGTACCCACTTATAGCTGGAGGTAGGAGCTGGCATTACTTTTGCATAGGGTCCAGCTGGGAAGATGGAGTACAGTTTATGGATTTTTTCAGCAAGATATGTGATCATTTACTGCAGAGTTTGGGAGAAGAATTAAAATCACTTTTTACCACATAGGGGAGAGAAAGGACTTCACTATGTTAATTGCTCCTCTGGAGATATTAGAAGTAGCCTCAATGCGTGACCGTAAGTGCTCTCATGGTCTTCTTTGAAAATTTACGAAAATGGCTTAGAGTCAATTTGTATCACAGCTTCACCTCGGGGACCCTAAGACCTTTTTCAGCTATGCTCTAGCTTTTTCCACAAAATTTTCTGTGTTCCTTAGGACAGGGGAGGACCAGGGAGCAGAGGGCTTAGATCTTTTAACTACATGAACTTTCAAAGGTGCTAAAAGGTCCAAGGAATTGGTCATCCATTGATTAAACAGAACAGCATCAGAATCTGGGTTGCCTGTAAAGGAACCAGGTGAGGAGCAGAGAGAGTGTACAAAGAGCACCCATATAATCCACCATCTTCTCTTCATCTCAGGTGGGACATTTGCCTTCTTCAAGTGTCCGCTTCCATAAAGATTAAGAGACAAAGAAATAGTCAGTCCAGATCAGCTGCTCAGGAGAGCTGGGCAGTGGACTATAAATGTTAGAAACATCAGGTCCAGCGCATGCCATTCTGTGGGTGACAGGACATGTTGTACCAGGTCAACCAAAGTTTGGAGTAGCTTGAAGGCTTGTGTGTGCTTATGGTCTTCTTCATGGGTATTAAAATAAATTGTGCCATAACATCACACAGTTGGAGGAAACAGCTATTAGTGCAGCCCAGGGATCTATATCACCCAGGGCCGGACTGGCCGTAGCGGGCACCGGGCAATCCCAAGGTGCGCCGCACGGGTGGGGGCCGGTTTTGGGCCCCTGAGGGCCGTTTTTGTTACAGGGCCGTTTTTGCAGCATAGCTGCAAAATCGGCCCTGTAACAAAATCGGCCGAAAACCGACCCTGGCAAAGAACTCGGCAGCACCCCCAAGCCCCGGGGGGCCGGCCGAGCACTTTGCCAGGGCCGGTTTTGGTTCCCAGTCCGGCCCTGATATCACCATGCCTGAAAAGGAGAAGGCAGGGGATTCCTTAATACTGACTATATATATATGTATATATCACATATTTATATATATATGTGCTGTATATACATATATACACATCACACATGTATATATGCACATATATATGTATGTAGATATATGTGTGGCTGTATGGGTTAACAACTAGGAGCGTCAGTCGCTGTATGGCTGACTGTGTGGCTGCGTGAGTGGCTGTTTGGAAGAGTGACTGGTTGTATGATCAGGCTGTACGGGCGAGTTAGTGGGTGTGCGAGTGGCTCTATGGATAAGTGAGTGGGTGTGCGAGAGCCTGTATGGGTCTGTGAATAGTGTGAGTGGTTGTATGAGAGGTTGTATGGGTTATGAGTTGGTGTGTGAGTGGTTCTGTGGATGATGTATTCAGTGATGTTATCAGCGATGTCATTTGAGATGTAATCAGTGATGTCACTGACCATGTCATGAGTGATGTAATATGTGAGGTCATAAGCAGTGCATTGCAGGGATGTAAGTTATAGTTAGCTCAGGTAATTATAACTGCTGAATTTTACTGGTTTTGTATGAGTGAAATCTGAGCATTACAATAACATCCCTGTAGCCTTTGTTTTCTTTTTGAATTTCTAAGGATTTTTAAATTGTGTTTCCTAACTATAACATCCCTGTAACCTATGGATTTCTGTGTGAATTTGTAAGGTTTTTTTGAGTTTTTTTCCTAAGTGTAACCGCTAACCTTTGACACTAAAGTGTGTAAGTGAGTGAATAAGTGGCTCAGTGGGTGTATGATTGTCTGAGCAGGTGTGTGAGTGGGTGTGAGAGAGTATGAGTGGGGCTGGAAGTGGGTATATGATTGTCTAAGTGGGTCTGTGAGTGGGTGTGTGAGTCTCTGATAGGGGTGGGCGGTAAACTCTGTTCCATTGGTAGAGTTTTGTTGCTCCGGCTGGAATGCAGAGTTTGATTAATAAAATTCTGCCAACCACTGGCAGAGCAGGGTTTACTAATGCGCCCACCCCTAGACTTCATCCCCCAACCTGTAGTGCACCAGAAACCCATTTTCAAGAGTGGTTCAGGAAGGGGGCACAGCCTCTCTGAGGGACTTACTTGTGGAAACAATAGGGGTTCTTGGCCCTCAAAGACCCTCAGCAACCAAGGAGACTTCATCCCCTAACCAATAGTGCACCAGGTGGTCCATTTGCAGAGTGGTTGAGAAAGGGAGCGGGCCTGCAATGACTTTTGAGCAATCCCACTGTAGGGGGTATTCAAAACAAGCATGGGAGCCCGTATTCCTAATCTGCCTCCTTTCCTTTTTTTGAAGCATTGAAGTGTTGAGATCCAATCAGATCTCAGCATGCAATACGGAGGATTTGCAAAGCCTTTGTGTCCCAAGATAAACACATTTGGATTTTTATTAATATCTCAAAAATTGCTTCACAGATTATCACTAATTCACAAACATGTCGCTTCCTGGACTAAAAGCTAATTCTGCCAAATTTGGTGTACTTCCGTACAGCGGTTTGGGCTGTAGTCGTGTCTTAAATCCCTATGGAATATTGCATGGGGAAAACACGTCCTGGGAAACCCCCGTTTTCTCTGCCCCCACTGGACAAATCACCTAAACCTTTCAAAACACAAACTGAATCAACTCTCATCATAGTTTTGAAATAAGATTGGTCATATGGCACCAAAGTTACTGGTGCATATATATTCACTTGACTGTGTTTTTTTCTTTTTTGTGTTCAGTAATAATCGTATGCACAAATTTCTTCCTTCACTGATCACAATTGTCATGTGTGTAATTATTAAGAGGCCTAATTTATGATTTCTATTGATTTAAGGTGCAAAGCAAATTGATATAATGTATTACATTACTGTGAATATGTTTGTTAATCTTCCAATACAATGCTAACGTATTGCTATGCTCTATGTCTCTATACAGCGTAATAGATCACAAGGGAAATCACCGAAGTGAAAAATTGTCACAAGTGAAGAATAGTTACAAGTACTGCTAAGAGCACGAACAACACTATGATTAATATAGTTCAACTCTTCGATCTTAGAGGCAAGATACCACTATAGTATAGTCCGTAGACGATGGGTACTATACCCTTATTTTGTCACAAATTTCCCTGTCACATAGTTTTCACAAACAATAATGGACAATAGCCCACAAACATCAAGGAACCAAATTCTGTTGATATGATTAAACTGGGGACCCAGAGATATTGACAAATTCTAACAGACATACAGGTACTTAACCACCACTCCTGTTAGCAAATATCTAGGCGCTACTGACCTTAAACCTCCATACTCAATCGCACTGAATGTACCTCACCCCCGTGACTCTAAGACGTTTACTCACAGTAAACTCACAATTGTATTTTAATTGAAAATTATCACATCGTAAATCCAATGCATTAATTGTTTGTGATTTAATTTGATTTACATTTCGTATTGTACATAATTTGACATGATGATTAATGTCACAAAACACAGTCTGTTTTCACTTACACTTGAGCACACTGCGAGGTGCAAATTTCGAAAACCGATATCACTTCCTGGCTTCAGGAAGAGGTCATGTGACCAAGGCTGCTTGACGGCCGAAACACACCTTTTTGTTGCCATCAAAAATAAAGAAATTGATTTACCGGATCAATTGGTGTGGCTCGTCGTTCCCCGCCAGAGTGAGTGTGGGGTATTTCATATATATATATATATATATATATATATATATATATATATATATATATATATATATATATATATATATATATATATATATATATATATATATATATATATATACATATATGTATATACATATATGTATATATATATATATATTCACTGAAAAAACCATAGGTTTCACACACGTTATAGTTAGGAATTAGCATTTAAAAAACCTTGCAAATTCACTTAAAAAACCATAGGTTTCACACATGTTATAGTTAGCTGGGCATTTCCCTCGTAAAAAAACAATGAAATTCCCCGTTATAGTTAGTGCAGGCAACTATAACTCACGCAACCGCAATCCGCTGCTGATGACGTCAGATATTACATCGCTGTATTTAGACACTTATTTACCCATGTCTTCTTCCATTCATCTTTAGCTATACACATATTTCATTTTTTTTTTTTTTCAGAAAGACACATATGTCATCAGTGATGTAATATCTGACGTCATCAGCAGCGGATTGCGGTCGCGTGAGTTATAGTTGCCTGCACTAACTATAACGGGGAATTTCATTGTTTTTTTACGAGGGAAATGCCCAGCTAACTATAACATGTGTGAAACCTATGGTTTTTTAAGTGAATTTGCAAGGTTTTTTAAATGCTAATTCCTAACTATAACGTGTGTGAAACCTATGGTTTTTTCAGTGAATTTGTACGGTTTTTTAAATGCTAAATTATGTATTTATTAATATATTTTTTTAAACAAAACTTTTTCTCGACGCGCGCACCGTGCGCTTCGCGCACCATGCGCACGCGGTGGGCACGAGGTGCGCTGCGCGCACCGTGCGCCCACTTTACGCAGTTCGTGCCGTGCACGCGCAGTGGGCACGGAGCGCTTCGCCCCCAAGGGCCAAATACATTATTTTATTTTTTTGAAAAATCATGGAGTGCGCGCACGTTGCGCGAACTTCGCAGAATTTTTTCCGTTTGGGTGGTGCTCGCAAGGTGCGCGCACTCGGCGATTTTTCGAAAAAAAAAAAAAAAAACATTTTTTGCCCTTGGGGGTCTTTCTGGGACCCCCTGACCACGGCTAGGGTGTCAGGAACTGTCCACCCTGCCCCATTTTCACGTTCTCCACATTTGTTTTTCACCCCCTCAGAGTGCGAGAGACAAAATGGCGGCCGACACTTCCTGGTTTCGACCGATTTGAATGTTTACTAAGATCTAACAACCAATCAGAATTGCGCTCGCGCACGGCAAGGTGCGCGCACCCAGCGCGCACGCTGCGCGCGTACAGATATATATATTGATTTAAATGCTATTTTCTCTGGAAATACTGAGCAGATTTACACCAAACCTGCAAAAGGCACTTCATGGACCTTATGGCTACCTCTCTGCCAAATTTCACGTAATTCTGTTCAGCCGTTCGGGCTGTAGCTGCGACTAAAGTCCCTATGGAAAAATCCATGGGGAAAACGCGTTTTGGGACCCCCCCTTTTTCTCGGCCCCCGCTTGATGAATCACCCCGAGACTTTCAGGGTAGGAGCGGAGCGGAGCGCCCCATTAGTTTTGAAAATTTCGCGAGGATTCGTCAATCGGCGCCAAAGTTATTCAAAATAGAATTTTGAGACTTCCTATGGAAACTCGGTCCTAACTATAACTATCTACTGGCGACCGCCAGTAGATAATATATATATATATATTCACTGAAATAACCATAGGTTTCATGCACGTTATAGTTAGGAATTGGCATTTAAAAAACCTTAGAAATTCACACAAAAAAACATAGGATTCAGGGGCGTTATAGTTAGCTGGACATTTCCCTCGTACAAAACCCTAGAAATTCCCCCGTTATAGTTAGTTCTAACTATAACTCGCGCCCCCGCAATGCACTGCTGATGATGTCACATATTACATCACTCATGACATGGTCAGTGACATCACTGATGACATCACTGATGACATCTCAAATGACATCACTGATGACATCACTGATGACGTCATCCAGTGAGTCTGTGTTTCTGTAAAATTTAAATATGTTTAATATATATAGGGAAAGGCTTATGGAAGAATGAGTGGGTGTATAAGTGTATGAATGGATGATTTTGTAGGTGCATGACTGACTCTATAAGTGAGTCATTAAATGTATCTTACTGCAGACTAGTGACTAAACTGTGTGAATGTCTGTATCTGTCTGTTTGTTGGTGTATAAGTGGCTGCACGGTTTTGTGAATAGCTATATGAGTGTCTATATGGGTTATTGATTGGTTGTCTGAGTATCTGTATGGGTGCCTGAGTGTTTGTGTGGGTGGGGTGTGTTTGACTCTGTGCATAGATGTGTGAGTGGGTGATTCTGTGGGTGCATGGTTTTAAGAGTGCATCTGTAATGGACTGCATGATTGGGTGAGTGTATGTATGGGTGTGTTAGTGATTGAATGTATATCTCAGTGGTACATGTGTGAGTAACTACATATGTGAAAGGCAGTATATATGTGTGTAAGAGTATATAACTGGCTATATGTGAGAGTATGTGATTGTGACAGTGGCTGTATGGATGAGTGTGTGCTTGTATCAGTAATTGTATAAGAGCGTAAGAATGTGGTACTATTTTTATGAGTAAGTGAACTTGTGTGTGTATAATTGTATAGGTGAGTAAATGGGAGTGTGATTAATTATTTGCATGACTGACTAGGTGTGTGAGTACCTCTATGGATGATTAGCGGTGTGTGAGTGTCTATATAAGTGTATAAATGCATATGATAGTCCTGTACTAAGTGACTGTAAGTATGAGTGACTGTACAGGTGAGTGAGTGGATATCTGTGTGTAGACCTAAGAGTAAATGAGTGGGTATGTAGTTATTGGTATTGGAGTATCTATGGTTTTGAGAATGGCCATCTGAAATTTTGAGCCGGTGTATCAAAGGTTATATTAGGGTGTGAGAAGATGCACTAATTTATCACATGGATGACGTCATCAGTGATGTCATCAGTGATGTAATTTGAGATGTCATCAGTGATGTCATCAGTGATGTCACTGACCATGTCATGAGTGATGTAATATGTGACGTCATCACCGGTGCATTGCGGGGGCGCGAGTTATAGTTAGCTGAACTAACTATAACAGGGGAATTTCTAGGGTTTTGTACAAGGGAAATGTCCAGCTAACTATAACGCCCCTGAAACCCATGGTTTTTTTAGTGAATTTCTAAGGTTTTTTAAATGCCAATTCCTAACTATAACGTGCATGAAACCTATGGTTTTTTCAGTGAATTTGAAAGGTTTTTTAAATGCCAATTCCTAACTATAACGTGCATGAAACCTATGGTTTTTTCAGTGAATTTAAAAGGTTTTTACATGCTAATTCCTATCTATAACTTATCTCTAAAGCTATGATGTTTAATGATTTTTATTGGATTTCTAAATTTTTCTATTTCAGTGTGTCAATTCCTTTAATTATGTTTTTTTTAAATATTTTTTATCACCATTTTTTTAACTTATTTTTTCAATTAATTCTTTTAAAAATTAAACAATATTATTTGTTTTTGTTTTTAAAAAAAAATGTTTTTAATTTTTTTTTTAAATATATTTTTGGGTTTTTTAAAATATTTTTTAAACTATATTTTCAAAACTTTATTTTTTATTTTTTCCCCATTTTTTGGGGATTCGCGCACCCTATGCGCACCGTTCTCGATCCCTGCGCGAAAGCATCCGCGTACGGTATGCGTTGGGTACATGTTTGGTGCGCGATTGCAATGCAACTGGTACGCGACTCCAAGCCTATACGCGACACGTACGATGCACGTTATGCGACGCTTGCGCACTTCCACGATACGTCATATGCGTGTACGACACGGTGGGTGCGCGAATCCCGCGAAAGGTTTTACATTTAAAATCTCAAAAAAATGTCAGTTTTTTTCGCACACCCAACGCATTAGGAACCGTGTACCCTACACGAGAGAAATCGTGCACTCAACGCGTTAGGATGCGCGACTCCTAATTTTACAGTAAAAAAAAAATAGCCCCTATCACTAATTTTTATTAACCCCGGGGACCCCATCCCTCGGGGCTTATAAAAAAACATTGGAGACCGTGGGGGGAGCCCCAACGCCCCCACGGTCCCAGCCGGCTCCCCGCGTCCTTCGGGTGTCGACATTGCTTTTCCACATGGGGAGCTGCTGACATGCAGCTCCCCGTGTGGAAAAGCAATATCGTTTGGATTTTGAAAGAGAGAGCAGGTTTCCCTGCTCTCTCTTTCAAAATCCTAACGAATCCTAACGAAGTTTGCTATGGGAGGGCGGGAGACTCCCGCCCTCTCATAGCAACCAACAGTGCCCTGGGGTGGTGGGCACCCCAGGACACTGTAGGAGCCGGCCCTGGGGGGTGGCGGTCCCCAGTGCCCTCGAGGGCTCCAGGAGGGGGGGGCCATGCAGCCCCCCCTCGCGCATTAATTTATAAAGATTTTGCCCCCGGGATTTGGCCCACCCGGGGGCTAATTATTAAAGCTTTTTTCCTCCTGCCAAGCTTTTGGGACATTTTTGAACATAATTTTACTCAGCTGCCCTGCCGGGGGCGGGAGCACCACCTTTACAAGAGGGGCTGTGACTGGAACTTTCCTTAAGTCAATCGGCGCAGGAAGCCCCAGCAAAATGTTCTCCTGAAACATCAAGGATCCTACCAAGGAGGAAAAAAGCTTTAACATATGAAAGGGCAACAGAAACCTACTAAGGGAAGACTAAATGCTCGAAAGGGGACTACAGGTCCCAACATGCTTTGCAACAGATGATGTACTAAACCAAGCCCACTGTGGGTAATGAACTAATCAACTATGCAAATAAATGAAAATAAAAGAGAGCTTTCTCTGTTTCTCCTTTCAGCAAGCCTGTGAACAAGATGTGGGAGACATCGAAACGTGTCAGGCAATTACAAGATATTCCGCGATGCTAAGGAGATTGAAAAATGAAGTCCTGAGGGACGGCTTCCTGCCGAGTGACCTGCCAAGCTTTCGGGCCATTGTTGAACATATATATATGAGGAACTTAAAATCATATATTCAGGATACGTGTGATTTTTTAAACAAAATTAACAATCTAGAATGGAGTACAGATTACCTGCTGATAACCTTAGATGTGTGCTCACTATACACATGTATACGTAATAAGGATGGCTTGAGAGCAGTAGAATATTTTCTCAGTAGTAGATCCATCGTGTATGCTCAACACACAAAAATGCTTTTGGACATGTTATTATTTAGTCTTGACAACAACCTCTTCCTTTTTAATGGACAAATGTACCAACAAACGCAGGGTGTAGCCATGGGGGCCAGTTTTTCTCCCAGCTACGCCTGTATTTTCATGGGCTGGTGGGAGGAGCTGGTCCTCATGCGACAATATGACTACACCTATAACAACAATGTTATCTGTTGGTACAGATTTATTGATGATTTGTTTATTGTCTGGAGGGGAACTGAGAGGGAAGCTGTCGAATTCATTGATCAGATCAATAATAATGATATTAATCTAAAATTTACTCATACCATCAGTAAACAAACAGTGTCCTTTCTAGATGTACAGATAACAGTAGAAAATAGCAGTTTAACCACTACATTATTTCGAAAGCCCACTGCAGGGAACACTATCCTCCATGCATCAAGTGCTCACCCTCCTCACTTAATTAAAAGCATTCCGTACGGGGAAATGCTACGTATTCGGAGAATATGCAGCAGTGAGGAAGAAATGAAAATCAAACAGCAGGAGAGCCGTACTAGGTTCCTAGCTAGAGGATATAATGCAGGAGTGGTTGACGCAGCCATCAGAAGGTCACGTTTCAAGGCAAGAGAGGAACTTTTAATTTACAAGGCCAATCGTCCTGAGCAAAGGGTCAACACTCCCGCCCAACCGGTTAGATTGATTCTGTCATACTCTAAACAGGAAAGGCAGATCAGAAATATTATTAGGCGGAATTGGCATTTTATACAAGATGACCCGGTGATAGGAGGTAACATGCTCATTAATCCCTCCATCACTTATAGGAAAACAAAAAGTTTGGGTAACAAATTAACAAACAACAGTCAAGATGTGAGTCGCAAGGATATGTGGCTCACTGCTAGAAAGGGTTTTTTCAAGTGTTCTACTTGCAAGGCCTGCAAATTCGGTAACAATGCAAAAACATATACTACAGCATTCTCACCTAAGATCCGGGAGATCAAGCAACATCTCACGTGCAAAACGGAATTTGCAGTATATGTTTTGGAATGCAGTTGCCATCTGAAGTATATAGGGAGTACAAGATTAGCTGCAAGCAAGAGAATATTGCAGCACAAACGAGCGATCATTAACAAAGATCAAAACTATCCAGTCGCAAGACACTTCCAAACCTTCCATGACAGTGATCCTAATCATTTAAAATATTTTGTCATAGAGGCTATCCCGGTCACCAAAAGGGGAGGGGACAGAGAAGTGAAGCTTAGGAGGCTATAAACTCACTATATATTATAATTTGACTGTAAGCACCCAAGAGGATTAAATGCAACTGAAGACCTCTACACTTATTTGTAATCTCCTACTGTACTAGAAAAATGGATTGTACCTGAAATAAGGAATTTGTGAATTATTTGCTATGTACGTTTGGCCCTGTCTATTTATAGGATATCTTATTGCTCTTATCCCAATATTTATTGTATTTTAAACTTTTTAGACTTACATTTTAGACATATGGTTTTAATATTTTATGTCTACTGTTTGTTCTGATGGTTTATAGATCAAGGTTATCAAATGATACAGCAAAAATATTAGCCCAATCATCCTGACTCCCCTATTAGCATCTCTATTGGCATGTATGTAAAAATATCAATTCCTCTTGTTTTAGATTTTTATTGGCTCTTTTGAACCAATTAGCACTTTCTGCACTTTTTTCGATTACTGAGTGCCTCATGTTTGCATTAAGGAATTTACAATTTGTAAATATGGGAATTTAATGCAATGATTATTTATCAATGCACTTTTCTATTGTATTCAACATAGACGCCCTTAATACAGACAATTGTCTTCAAATTGCAACCGAGGTGGTACTCAAGAAGTAGTTTATATAGATAAATGGCAAGTAGATTTCAATTATTCACTTAATAATTCTTTTTCACAATCACGCATGTAATGGAACGACTGAAAATATTTCCACGAAGGTTACGTACTTATCTGTATTTAAACAGTTATTTGTAAACACCACATTGATTGAGAATAGCCCTATGAGGGTTATTTACCGTTTTGTATTCAAACAGTTAAAGAGGGAAATTATAAATACCATCAATGTTTTTTTTAATTGTTATAATTGCCTTCATGGGCATGTATGAAATGTACTAAGGAGGTATTTTACCAATATTGTTTTTTTAATTGTATTCTTGCAATTAAGTCTATCGTACATGAACTACATATGTGGATCCTCATTAATAGGATATTAGTTCAGTCTTTCTTCATTGTTTATCAACTTCTACATGTGTGATAGGTTGGTTTTGGAAGCACTAGCACTTCAAATAATGAGAAAAAATGTCTGAACATTGTCATGTGATCAAGGCTGCTTTTGACGGCTGAAACGCGTAATGGCAGACAAGTAGAAATAAAAAATCTTTGAATCATACAACGAGGTCCACGTTCGTTCTTGTTTTTCTTGGAAGAAACGTGTGAGCGAAGCAATCTCATATATATATATATATATATATATATATATATATATTCTGTACACCAAAGTTTCTGTTGTCAACAGGAACTTCTCGGACACATTCACGTGCTGCAAAAATTCCGTATTTTAATGGCAAGTTTGAAACTACGCGTTTCGGCTTTACGCCTTGATCACGCTTAAAGAAGCTCATTGTTTTCAAAATAAACAAAGGACTACTTACAAAACCCGTGTATATACACTACTGCCAACTGTGGCGGCCATTTTGTAACGTGTAAGACTGAGTTCATATCTCTATGTAGTCAAACTGATATGATACAAAGATGCACACAAAAGTTTACACATCAAGTTCATCATCATTAATGTAACTAAAAGCCGCAATCTATATATTGTTTAGCGGCAATTATAGACCTTTTTGGTATCACATATGCGCAACAATTGGGCACCATCCCAGAGAGCAAAGCTCCACACAAATAAGTACAAAGCATGTCAGATCAAGCCCTAGTGGGTTACAGAGTTAAATGCAACAAATATATCAGCCATTGCTACCAACTTCTTAACCCAAGTGGGTTTAAGGTGTACATCAGTTCTTAGATCCAATCGTATCAGTCTGTCAAAGTTATTAATCGAATTTACATATGGCCACACAGAATTTTCAAATAGTAGACAGATGAGGTGCCACAACCTGAAATATAAAAGGTTAAAATTACTGAAAGCATCTGCTGCTCTTGCTCATTCAATATATCATTATTTGTCATGTAGGTGGATTGCCAGCTCTTCACTTGAGTTTAGACCATTTGGTACTAGACTCTCCAAATCTAAAATATATATCGACTCTAGTTTTCTAAGAGACAATTCTCTATTGCCCCCTCTCATTCCCAAATTTATCGAATCAATAACAACCATGCGAACTAAAGTCTCATCCTGAAAGTGTTTGGCATAAAAATGGCGGGCTACCGGATATTGTTTGTTATTATTTCTTATAGCCCGGATATGCTCCAAAACTCTCTTCTTGGCCTGATGTTTGGTACTTCCCACATACCATTTGTTACAGGGACAAATCAATACATAGATACAATATGTCGTATTGCATGTCAAGATTTTTCTTATTGGAAATTCTCTTTTTGAATTCGGTAGTACCAGTCTGTCACAATCAAAACTTCCTTTACAGGCCTTACAATTCCTACAGCATTTGAAGCCAGGTTTACCCTTAGGACTTGCCTTCTTCCCATCTGTCACATGATTGTGACTTAGCTCATCTTTAAGTGTGCGACTTTTCCTAAATGTTATTTGTGGGTTACTGCCAAGATTTTTCTTTAGATGTTCATCTGTTAGCAACACATGGCAGTGTTTGTTAAAAATTCTACGAACTTCGTTCGCCTGTCCTGAAAATGTGGTGATGAATCTTATACCATCGTTACCCTCTTCTTTTCTTCTGGGATGTAGCAGTTCATTCTTAGTTACTTTTTCAACTCTTGATTTGGCCTCTACAATAGTTTTATCACTATAGCCACGTTCCTTGAATCGTTTGCACATAGTCGCCTCCTCATTTTTATAGGCACTAATTGTACTACAATTTCTTTTCGCAAGCAGTAGTTCTCCATAGGGGATACTGTATACAAGATTCCGTGGATGTGCACTGCTTGCACTAAGGATACTATTGCCAGAAGTTTTCTTTCGAAACAATCTAGTTTCCAATATATTTCCTTTAACTTCTAAAAGTACATCTAGAAATTCCATGGTACTTTTACTGATATGTTCTGTAAAGGTTAAGTTGTATTCGTTCACATTCAGTTTGTCTATAAAACCTTTTGCTGGACTCTCATCCCCACTCCAAATTAAAAAAATGTTGTCAATGTAACGCAGCCACAGGGTCACATTGCTCTCAAATTCAGTCATACGTGAGACCACCGGCTCCTCCCACCAGCCCATGAATAAGTTTGCATAACTGGGGGCGAAGCAGGTGCCCATCGCAGTACCCTGCGACTGCCTATAGATGGTATCATTAAAAATAAAAAAATTGTTGACTAAGCAAAATTGAATCATGTCCACAATCATCCGTGAGTGGTACAACAATGAGATAGATCGTGTCTTAAGGAAGTATTGAATAGCTTGTAATCCAAACTCATGCTGGATACACATTTAGAGGCTACTCACATTCAGAGTTACTAAAGTAAAACTTTCTTCCCAATGGATCCCATCAATTATTGTGAGAAAGTGTGTAGTATCTCTAAGATAAGAAGGAAGAGCTACCACATAAGATCTAAGGTAATGGTCGATAAACCTGGAAGTATTTTCTAACAGAGAGCCGATTGAAGAGACTATTGGTCTCCCTGGGGGGTCATGCAAATTTTTATGGAGTTTCGGAAGTAAATAGAGGATGGGAATTTTTGGGTGGGCACAATGCAGATAGTTATATTCCTCCCATTCCAATAGTCCCTTTTCCCTCCATTCTACCAGTAATTCTCTGTAAGTCGTATTAGATTTTAATATGTCTGCCATGCTAGATTTACAATAGCAATCACCATCGCTCAATTGTCTGATCCCTTCCGCCAGATATTTGTGTTTGTCCTGGACCACTACATTTCCCCCTTTATCCGATTGGCGGATTACAATACTGCTATCCGCTTTCAGATTTTCCATAGCCGTAATTTGTTCCATAGCCAAGATTTTTCTATTAGAAACAACTTCCAAACCAAAATATGTATTCCTTCCTAATGTGCAATGTGACGCCATATATGTGTTTCAAAAAGGAGTTCTGTTTGACCTGAACAAAATAAGATACAAAAAAACCCTTGTAATAGAAAAAACTATATATTCAGTGAAAAAACCATATGCTTTACAGGTGTTATAGTTAGGAATTAGCATTTAAAAAACCTTAGAAATTCACTGAAAAAAGCATAGGTTTCAGGGACGTTATAGTTAGTTGGACATTTGACTCATAAAACCAGAGAAATTCGCCCGGTATAGTTAGTTGAGCTAACTATAACTCGCACGCCCGCAATGCACTGGTGATGATGTCACATATTACATCACTCATGACATGGTCAGTGACATCAATGATGACATCTCAAATGATATCACTGATGACATCATCCAGTGAATGTGTGTTTCTGTAAAGTTTAAATATTTTTCATATATACCTTATGCCAAGTTGTATTGAGGAAAGAGTGAATTTACAAGTCCCTGAATGGATTATTTAGTAGGTGCGTGATTGAACATGTGTTACTGAATGTATGGGTTAGTGACTAAACTGTGTGAAAGTCTGTATTAGTGTCTCAGTTGGTGTATAACCGGCTGCATGAGATGGTGAGTAGCAAATATGAGTGTCTATATGGGTTCTTGATTTGTTGTCTGAGTATCTGTATGCGTGCCTGAATGTCTGTGTGGGTGGGTGGGGGGTGTGTGAATCTGTGCATACATGTCTGAGTGGATGATTCACTGGTTGTATGGATTCAAAAGTACATCTGGCTAGGGCTGTATGGGTGAGTTACTGTGTGTATAGGTGGTTTGTGTGAGTGAATGAATGTCTCACTGGTATATGTGTGAGTAACTACATATGTTTTAAGGCAGTATATGTGAGTGTTGGAGTATATAAATGACTATACGTAAGAGTAAGTTATTTGAAGAGTGGGTATATAAAACAGTGTCTGCTTGTATCAGTGATTGTATAAGACAGTGAGTATGGCTTTGTATCTGCATAAATAAGTGATGTGGTGTGTGTATAAATAACGCAGTTGGTGTGTATAACTGTATACATGAGTAAATGGGTATGTGATTGATTCTTTGCATGACTGACTAGGAGTGTGAGTAACTCTATGGATGAGTGGCAGACTGTGACTGTATGTATAGGTGTATGAGTGCATATTATAGTACTGTATTGATGAGTAACTGCATGTATAAGTGAGTGGATGTGAGTGTAGACCTAGGAAATAGTGGGTGGTATGTAGTATCTGGCATTGTTGTGTATATGGTTTCAAAAATAGTAGTCTGTATTTTAGAGTGCGTGTATCAAAGTTTATATTAGGCCATCAGTATGTGCATCAGATTATCAGGTGGATGATGTCATCAGTGATGTCATCAGTGATGTCATTTGAGATGTCATCAGTGATGTCATCAGTGATGTCACTGACCATGTCATGAGTGATGTAATATGTGACGTCATCACCAGTGCATTGCGGGCGCGCAAGTTATAGTTAGCTCAACTAAGTATAACAGGCACATTTCTCTGGTTTTATATGAGTCAAATGTCCAACTAACTATAATGTCCCTGAAACCTATGGTTTTTTCAGTGAATTTCTAAGGTTTTTTAAAAATGCTAATTCGTAACTATAACGTCTGTAAAACCTATGGTTTTTCAGTGAATTTCAAAGGTTTTTTAAATGTTAATTTCATATTTTAATATTTATAAAACCAATATTTTTTCTATTTTTCTGTAATATTTTGGAACTCTATTATCCTTTTATTTGAAAAATATGTAATGTTTTATATCTTCCCCAAAAAGTATGTATATCGTTTTTTTTTGGGGGGAGAAAACTGAAGTCCCGTACCAGTAGTGTACCAAGCTCCATCAGCACGCGAATCCTATCCGCCATATTGCTAAACTAGTAAAGGATGCGCATTTCGTATCCGACGGGTTCATGGCACCGCGTCCCACGTAACATCATATACGTATGTTTTCGTGCCAGCTGCTACTTTGGTATGCAACGGGTACGCAGTACCAAGCTGCGCCTTACGTCATGTACGTATGGGGTCACGCCCGCTGCCAGACCCTGTGTTACGTCATAGACGTATGGTGTCGTGCCGAGAACGCCATTCACTCATTTTTTTTTTCATCTCAAAACTATATCTAAATAAGTTTAAAGTGTATATGAAAACAAGCGATAATCTAAAATATTTTAAACATTTATATATTTCTAACTGTAATAAACTTATATTATGGTAATATTTTCTCAAAATCGCGTCGGGTTGGGCCCCCTTACCCTCTCGGTGTGCGATTGCCATGTGACCTTAAAGAAAAGCATTTGATTGGTTCATAACATTCCCCATTGTAACAGTTGGAGGGCCCCACCCATTTTAGTCATTCTCTCTACAGCGTTTGATGAGAGACTCCTCTTCTGCTTACAGAGATTTTTTGAAAACCTTTTGCTATGTACACATATCTGACACTACACACAACATGCAACCATCATCTTCATCAATATTCATGCTCTGTAAAGTAATCTTTCAACTGTAATAGCCATGCATCTAAAAGCTACATAACAGAACTTTTCCCCACTGCCAGAGGCAACATGGTTGCATACGCTGTCCACAGCACAATGTAAAGTGGTACGGCCTAGGGGCAGTATAATGCATAGATAATGAACACACAGACACAGGTAGATAGTGGAAGTGGGTGCGGGCACGTGCGCTCGACTCCTTTTTATTACCAGGGTCACATATCCAGTGACGTCTGTGCTGGATGCGTGTGGGGTGAGTGTAAACCAGCCCTTAGGGAATGGTTGCTGCTAGCATCAACTACAACAGTAATCATTGGATCACACACAGTGATTCAATAATAAAAGGGTCAATAGTTTGTGCTGCAGTAAGGTAGGGACACAAGGGCGCCGATTCAGATCCTGGAGAAACCGGGTACGAACCGTCGGATGGAGCATTTTCCCCGTCCGACTCGTACCCGGTGAAAAAACATTACAAAAATGCAAGTACGATTCGTATGGAAACACCATTTCCGTGCGATCCGTACAAAACACCGACCGACTAAAATATACATACAAATGTGATCCGGGAAAGCGCCGACGTGACGTCAGGACGCATGCAGGCTGCGTTTCACGAACCAGGAAGTACGATCCGCACCGACGTCACCCCGCATGGATAAAATTCTCCGCCTGCCAAAAACTGCCGGGAAATCAGGACGACGCGCGCGAGGAGCACCTGTACGCGACGGACAGCCATGGACCCGAACCTACGTGTCATCCCAGCCCTCATAGCAGTCCACCTGCTCTACAGGAACCGACGCAGACGCCGTAGAAGGTCAGAACAACACCCAGGGGCAAAGGGGGGGGCAGGGGCAGGACCCAAAACCCCCACCCAAGTCACAAATCATACATGCCCTGGACATACCTGACCTTCAGGGCCTGGTTACTTCGAGGGGGTGGGGGCGTGTCCAGCAACGTAAGTGGATGTAGACGCGAACCGGCAACACAACAAGTCCGGTACGTACCGTACCCACGCCTTAAGAGCGTGGGTACGAGTCGTACCACGCCCACCCCTACGTCACCCCAATAATGGAGGTACGGCCCGTACCCACGTTCCAAAGGCCTGGGTACGGGCCGTACCCCCACCCGTGTATGTACGGCGCGTACCAACACCCCACCCGTGGATGTACGGACCGTACCCACACCTGCGTACGTATGGAGCGTACCCCCACCCCAACAGTGTATATATGGAGCGTACCCCCACCCCAACAGTGTATGTACGGACTGTACCCACGCGCGCGTACGTATGGAGCGTACCCCCACCCAACAGTGTATGTATGTAGCGTACCCCCACCCCAACAGTGTATGTATGGAGCGTACCCCCACCCCAACAGTGTATGTATGGAGCGTACCCCCACCCCAACAGTGTATGTACGGACCGTACCCACACCCGTGTATGCATGGAGCGTACCCAGACCCGCGTATGTTCGGAGCGTACCCCCACCCGTGTATGTACGGACCGTACCCACACCCGCGTACGAATGGAGCGTACCCCCACCCCAACTGTGTATGTATGGAGCGTACCCCCACCCCAACAGTGTATGTACAGACCATACCCACACCCTCGTACGTATGGAGCGTACCCCCACCCCAACAGTGTATGTATGGAGCGTACCCCCACCCCAACAGTGTATGTATGGAGCGTACCCCCACCCCAACAGTGTATGTATGGAGCGTACCCCCACCCCAACAGTTTATTTACGGACCGTACCCCCACCCGTGTATGCATGGAGCATACCCAGACCCGCGTATGTTCGGAGCGTAACCCCACCCGTGTATGTATGGACCGTACCCACACCCGCATACATATGGAGCGTATCCCCACCCCAACAGTGTATGTATGGAGCGTACCCCCACCCCAAAAGTATATGTACGGACCGTACCCACACCCGTGTATGCATGGAGCGTACCCAGACCCGCGTATGTTCGGAGTGTACCCCCACCCGTGTATGTACGGACCATACCCACACCCGCGTACGTATAGAGCGTACCCCAACCCCAACAGTGTATGTATGGAGCGTACCCCCACCCCAACAGTGTATGTACGGACCGTACCCACACCCGTGTATGCATGGAGTGTACCCAGACCCGCGTATGTTCGGAGCGTACCCCCACCCGTGTATGTACGGACCGTACCCACACCCGCGTACGAATGGAGCGTACCCCCACCCCAACTGTGTATGTATGGAGCGTACCCCCACCCCAACTGTGTATGTATGGAGTGTACCCCCACCCCAACAGTGTATGTATGGAGCGTACCCCCACCCCACCCGTATATGTATGGACCGTACCCGCACCCGTGTATGTATGGAGCGTACATGCCCAGACACAGGAGGGGTGGGTGCAGAGTCCTCCCAGCAGTGCCCAGACACAGGAGGGGTGGGTGCCTATCACCCCCAGCAGTGCCCAGATACAGGAGGGGTGGGTGCTTATCACTCCCAGCAGTGCCCAGACACAGGAGGGGTGGGCGTAGAGTCCCCCCAGCAGTGCCCAGACACAGGAGGGGTAGGTGCAGAGTCCTCCCAGCAGTGCCCAGACACAGGAGGGGTGGGTGCAGAGTCCTCCCAGCAGTGCCCAGACATATGAGGGGTGGGTGCAGAGGACTCCCAGCAGTGCCCAGACACAGGAGGGGTGGGTGTAGAGTCCCCCCAGCAGTGCCCAGACACAGGTGGGGTGGGTGCAGAGTCCCCCCAGCAGTGCCCAGACACAGGAGGGGTGGGTGCCTATCACTCCTAGCAGTGCCCAGACACAGAAGGGGTGGGTGCAGAGGCCCCCAGCAGTGCCCATGGAAAGAAAAAGGGTGGAGTACCCACAGATCCAATGGCCACAATTGTCAGTCAGGTGCACAAAGACCCTGCAGTACATGTAACACATGTGTGCGAGGCTGGGAGTACACACATACATACTGCCTAAAAGGGAACATGTCCACATGAAGTCATGTCAACAGACTACATACACAAGTACAGTGATCACCAAGGATGCCACGAATGATGCAGGTGGAGACATCGCTCTGCATGCATGGCCAACGTTGAAGGGGTCCGTCACACACCCAGCTAATGTAGACACAGCTCAGCACAACATATTGGAAACACCCTGCAGGGAAGATGTCAGGGTACACAGAGGAAGGAACACACTTTGGGACAATTTCACCATGCAGTAACTGCTTACATGAACAAAGAACCTTAGCTAACACCTTGTGATGGCACACAGATACCAGTGTCCCCCCTATGACCAGCACACTACTACATTTCCCACACACCCAACACATGATCACCACCCAAAATCATGTAGCAGCCCCACCAACAGCAATACCAGAAAAGCAGTAGTGTTCTAAGGAAAAAAAATGGCTTTATTCAGCATGATCAAAAAATGTTTGTGTGGATAAAGTTCAATATTTACAAAGCCCATAGGGCAGTCCATAAGTCACAGCTGGATGGGGGACACAGTGGGACGCGTGTCCCCTAGCTTGCCTGCACAGTTCAGACCACCCTGTCTTCCACGGGGGGGGCATCATGTGGGGGGGAAGGACCAGGCACCGCAGGGACAGGAGGGGCAAGGGCAGGCGTTGTGGGTGCAGGGACGGAGGACTCCACCACAGGGGGTGGGGCAGCACCAAAGGAGGTGGTGAGGATGGCGCTGCACACGTCAGCAAGGTCCCCCAGCATCTCCCCTGCACCCGAAGGAACCACATGCCCCAAGGAGGGGGGGCGAAGGAATGGGTCGCAGCGCCACTGGGGGAGGGTGTGGACAGGGGGGGCACTCAACTACCCTGACCGGGGACCCCTTTGCCCGCTTGCGGGGTGGTGTCACTGTTGGGCTCAGGGACAGAGCGGCCATGAAGGAATCTTTGCTGGATTCGTAGCCAGGAGAGCTGAGGGGAGTGGATTTGGAGGGAGTGGATTTTGCGGAATGCGGACTCCCACTCTGGCTGCGTGACTTACGTTTGCCCCCCGACCCAGTGGGTGTGCCTACCTCACCCTGTGTGTGCGTGCCAGGAGGTGTGCGCTTGGCCTGCCCTGCTGGTGTGGTGCCTGTGTCTGGTGGGGTGCGTGCATGCTGACGTCTGGGTGTACGTGGGACAGGCATGGGAGTGGGAAGTGTGGATGGGGCAGGGGTAGGAGGCGCTGCAGGAGACCCACTGCTGCAGTCAGTGTCGAGTCTATGGACCTCAGCAAGCTGCGTTGGTCAGACTGCGCGGCTGAAATGCCCTCCAAGTATGCCTCCATCTGGTTGAGCACTTGGCTGTGGCCATGGAGGACATTTAGCATCGCAGTCTGACCAACCCGCAACTGCCGCAGGATGTCCACAGACTCGGCATTGGTGGCAGCAGTGGAGACAGGGGCAGGGGGTGCGGTGCCTGGCAAGAAGGAGACACGTGGTGACCGAGCACGGCGGGAAGGGACACGAGCAAGTGGGAGGCCGGTGATCGGAATGGAGGGGGCGGGTAGTGATGGAGTGCTGGTGTCAGCTGTGGGACCAGCCACCGCCCCCTCGGAGTGCTCAGCCTCGGACCCGTCTGCGTCATAGTCGGTGGTGGTTTGACTGGACAGGTCCTCCGCTGCGCTCCCGTCGGCCTCCGTGCCACTCGATGTGCCAGACAACTCTGCACTGCTGGCACTGGTGCTCGCTCCCTCCTCACGGTCCGTGCCAGTGTCTCCCTCGGTGTCCCCCGACGATGCTGTGGGCAAGGTGAAGAGACAGGAAATAATCAGACACCTGTATACATATGTCACATGAGTCAAATCCACATAGGTCACAGTGCATAGCCTGAAAAGCAACATGAGTAACATCTACAATACAAGGTACATATGTAGGCCCTGCAACACACAGTTGGTTGACCCACCATGCCACTGACCAACTATGGAGAGCATGACACAAAAGCAAATAACATGATATGGATTTGGACAGAGGAGCCAGGCACTGGGGACAATCCAGCACAGCATCTGCAGCACACAGCGTTGGCGTAAAAAGGGATGAGCAGGAACCATGTCTATTAACTGTACTTAAAAACATGCCCAACATTAATGGGTCACTGCACCTTGAGTGTATGTCCAGACAAACATCACACACTGGTCAGACCTAGCAAGGAGACTTCAGGTTTAGACATGTGGGCCTTGCCCGCACCAACCACCCCCTACATGAGACAAGTTTTTTGAGACACAGGAAGCACTTACATCTCTTAGTCTGGAATGAAAACACATGGCCTGCAAGAAATCCTGATTGGACACAAAATACCCCTCGTGCGCCGGTACAAATACATCATCTACAAATGGCCATCATCAGATCATTTTACCAAGACACACAGGCACTGGCCCCCGTGAGTATGAACAAGGGACATTTGGTCAGCCTGTACAGTGGACACAAGTAGCAGAGTTTACGTAAATACAAATGGTGCCAGGGTACAATGGCACAGAGCATAACCTATGCTGTAGACACAGAGATTGTTGACATTTTTGGATTACACACATGATACCTAGGAAAAGATGCCCCAGGGGACAGTAGTGGCCACACTACTCCATGGACCTGAATGGTAATGACTGCAACACAAGCCACCATCCCTGCACTCTGCATATCTCACACTCATGCACATCATGTCACAGGCCACAAAATAGGACATGCATGCTGTAAAGCAATACACTTTAGAGACACACTCCTATGTCTGGACTCAGCATCAGTGACAACTGACATGGACCCCACATGTACTGAACTGGACAGGGCACAGGCAAGGTCCCAAAACCTGTTACACACCATCCCCACACATGAAGCTGCAAGCATTGGGCACATCGATAAACTGGCAGCCTAGTTAACCTTGTGCAAGTGTGACTACACACATACCAGGGTACACATGGCAAGGAGGGGAAGGGAGGAAGGACAGCACCGCTATACTTTGGGGACCAGGACCTGCACTGCACATGTAAACCCTGGCAGTGTATCCATGCAACTGTGCACTTACAAATGCTGGTGACACACAACAAACACACATGTACCTACCCCCTTCCTGCTGCTGCTTTTCCTGTAAGCGCCTGTCCATGTCAGGGAAGACGACCGCCAGCACGCGCTTGTGGATGTGGGTCAGACGGCGGCGCCCATGGTTCTTTTGGCTCACTGGTGAGTCCCCCAGCAGGATCCGTGCGATCCTCCACGTTCAGCACCGGATATCCTGCCAGCGTTTCCTCACCTGGGCTAGGCGCCGCTTCCGACCATCCGCCTTCCTCACGGCACTGACGGCGTCCTTCCAGATCTGCTCCTTGGCACAGGCGCCTACCTGTGAGGATGAAAAAGTGAGACAACATCAATACACCTGCGACATGTCACAGAGACACACATTAGAACAATTTGGCTGGTTTTAACAGGGCATAAAATGCATCAAACTCATTACACCTGTGTCATTGGGACATTTTCCTCTGTGGAAGGCAAAATGCACTAGGTGGCATTGTAGAGTACACAGGTGGCATGAGGGGTACGACACAATCAATCATCCAGGCTCACACTGTGCATCACAAGCGACACCAGGATTATGTGCAGCACCTCAAAGCAGTCACATGACACAGGCCACTGAGGCGCCCTCAGCAGAGTACACAGACACACACAGCCACAGGACAATCACCTGCCATTGCCAACTGCATCTACACACCTCACTCTGCACATGTACCACTAGACTGGGGGGTGTCACAGGTGTGGGGCTGGCCCATCACCGCAAACACACAGCACTGCTCCCTGCTCACATTAGATGGGCAGGGTATATCCATCCCTCATGCAGCTGGGGTGCTACACTCCACATATGCACTCACCCACATGACAGGGGACTTACACACACACACCAATGTCCAGGGGACAAACACATCATTTGTACACTCTCAGCACATGTACACTAAACAAACACACATCTGTGGGTACTGCCACCTGTCACACTGGGGGGACCACAGATGCACATAAGGACTGTAGTAACAACATTCCCAGGAGGATTAGACAGGCACAATGTGTAATGCCACATGCAGTGATTGTCACAGTACACACAATGCAAGTGAGGAGAGCAGACATGCACCACAGCATGCTCTGGCTGGGAGACATTAGGCATTCCCCCACCCGGGACCCACCCTACAGTACATTGCATGTGTGTTACACCTGGACACAATGGCAGAAGTCACAGTCACAAAAAAGGGGCACAGTCTTTGCTAGTGGACTCAGCACTCACCTGAACCCCCGGTCGACCATACAGCATGGGGTACTGTGGGAGGATCACATCCAGCAGGGCTTGGTTCTCCTCCTGGGTGAAAGGCTGGGCCCTCTCCACAGCCCTGGACATGGTGCCAGAGGATTCACGAGCAGCAGCAGTGTTGCTGAATCAAAGGATGTGCAGGCAAGTGCTCTCTCATGGGACCTGGCTGCCTTATATCTGCCTTGCTGCCCTGTTTCATTCACAGGAGTACAGAGTGATTGGTCACTCACATTTGCATCCTATGTTTCCTCCAATCCCTTTAAGCCTACCACAGTCAGTGGCTTAGCATTTTTTTTCATTGAGCATGATGTCAACTCAACAACCACTTTGCAACAAAGTAGATTCTTTCAAACTGACTTAAGCTGGGCACATGATGAAAAAAATTCAAACTTTAAACTCGGTCTCCATGACAACCAGCATGCATGTAGGGCTTTATACGTGTCCCTCATGTGTCCCCTATGTAATTTGGACATTCACACACAGGTACGGTGAGTTCCAGGGCCCTAGGGCACCCCAAATGCATAGAAACGGCCCGTACACGCGCGTGTACGGGGCGTATCACTATGGGTACGCATACGCGAGCAAAGCCATAGTGAAACGGCCCGTACATGCGTGTGTACGGGGCGTATCAATATGGGTACGCATACGCGAGCAAAGCCATAGTGATACGGCCTGTACACGCGCGATCTGATGGAGGGATTGCCTCACGTCCCTGTGCACCGCCAAGAGCTCTGCAAGTCTTGCCTCCATCCTGGCATGATGCTCAACCTGCAGGGCCTTCATCTCATTGAGGGTCCCCACTACCTGGGCGATGCCTCTGGAGTCACGCCGGTATGCGTCCAGGATGGTTCTGACGTGTGCCATAGCCGGGTCCTGAGCCAACTGGTCAGGTTCAAGCCTCCGCCGTCCTCCACTCCCACCACCCCTGCCCACTTGCGCCTGGCCTGCCGTTGTGGGCACATCGGGTCTCCAGGATGCCTGAGGGATGGCATTTGCGGTGTCGCCTGCCTCCTCCTGGGTGCCCGGAGAAGCTTGTCCCGCCTGGACAGACTGGCTACGTTGTTGTGTGCGGGCAGGGCTCCTGGGTGTCTCCTGGGATGTGGCAGGAATGGGGGTGGTGGTTGGCACAGTTGAACCTGACGCAGGTGCTGCAGGTGGTTGGACACCAGAGGGGCCAGGTTGGTCTGGGTCATCCACGGAGTGGTGAGAGTCGTCGCTGCCGGTGGTGTCCTCTTCACGCAGAGCCTGGTCCTGTGAGTCTTCCCCCCCAGTGTTGGGGGAGATCGATGACGTTGACCTGTGTGTGAGAGAGACAGTGTTAATTGTGTTACATGCGACATCCATGTTTCATTCTTTTTTGATTTGCCACAGTTCCTCTGGGTGGTTGGATTTGGCTAGCATTCCTCACACAGTGCACTTGTGCATGGGTATGTCCCTTGGCCACAGCTTTCGACACTTTACCTATCTATGTGTGACACAATCTTAGTTGATGCATCTTTTGTGAACGCAGTCAGCAGTGTAGTGAGCGGGCGTAGCAAGCCATGCAGAGCCGCCTTACGTGTTGCACTGTACGTGGCCAAATGGTGTTTATTCCATGCTATTTGAGAATGCAGGTAGGTAACTTAACTATTTGTGACAGGGTTCTGACGAACACAGTGGGTAGGTATACTGGGTGTAAGGTTCTGTTTGTGCCTGCAGCACGGATGTACTCGTGCACAGATTGACACATGGCCTAGTGTTTATCAAAGGTTGAAGGGGGGGGGTTAAGGCACTGCCAAACCTTGTCTACATGCACACAGTCCACCTGCTGATGAGCGGACATGGCCACACCACCCAAGGGTGATTTGGTCTCCCTCTGTCTCCCTTTCTCCCTCCCTCTGTCAGCCTCCTCCCACTGTCCGTCTCCCTCTGTCTCCCTTTCTCCCTCCCTCTGTCAGCCTCCTCCCTCTGTCCGTCTCCCTCTGTCTCCCTTTCTCCCTCCCTCTGTCAGCCTCCTCCCACTGTCCGTCTCCCTCTGACTCCCTTTCTCCCTCCCTCTATCAGCCTCCTCCCTCTGTCCGTCTCCCTCTGTCTCCCTTTCTCCCTCCCTCTATCAGCCTCCCCCCTCTGTCCGTCTCCCTCTATCGCCCTTTCTCCCTCCCTCTATCAGCCTCCTCCCTCTGTCCGTCTCCCTCTATCTCCCGTTCTCCATCCCTCTATCAGCCTCCTCCCTCTGTCCGTCTCCCTCTATCTCCCTTTCTCCCTCCCTCTATCAGCCTCCTCCCTCTGTGCGTCTCCCTCTGTCTCCCCTTCTCCCTCCCTCTGTCAGCCTCCTCCCTCCCTCTGTCTGTCTCCCTGTGTCTACCTCTGTCTCTGTCCCTCTCTCTGCCCCTCTCCCTCCCTCTGTGTGTCACCCTCTGTCACCTCAGCCCAGCTTCCTGGGCACACACAGTTTGCAGGTCTTGCAAAGGCAATTGGCTTGTTCATGTGGGTTTGTTTCTTCTCTGCGGGCACCCATTGGGCGGAGTGTCTGAGTCTGTGCTGCTGCTGTGGCGGTGTGTGCTGACACTCTTTCAGTGTGCTGCGTCTTCATTGGCTGCTGTTATGTGCAAATTGTGCCTTCATACCCATGTCGTCGTGCAACGTGGCCACCATTAGTAGGCAAAACAGTACTGTGTGGGGACACACTGTTTGTATGGCTGTGCCCTTAGCCATATGGGCTGAGGGCATTGTTGTGTGCTTCAGAGTTGCTCTATGTTGGTTTTGAGGCCCACCCTCCCGGCATCAGGGACATCCTGTCTTGTGTTGGTGTTTTGTGTGGCCTGTAACTTGGCATGGCCTTGCTTGGGGCTTGGGGCATGGAGGCGCAAGTGGCATGTGTGTGTTTTTGGAGTGTGGTTGTGTCTGGTGCTGGCTTTGGGGGGGTTGCGTGCATGATTGGTATTTGGGTTGTATATGGCGTTCCCCCCATGTGAGTTGAGTTGTTTGTGTACTCACCAGGCTCTCGGACTCCTTCTACTCTGTCTACTCCCACCGGCGGCAGCGTGGCCATCACCTTCTCTCCCAGGGATGGTAGTGTACCGGTCTGCGGGCCGGACCTCCTCCAGTGATGTTGGCCTGGTTGTGGTCGTCTGACCAATGTTCCGAAGAGCTGTGGCTCGACTCTGATGATTTCGTCGACAAGGGACTCCAGCTCGTCCTTTGTGAACTTTGGATTCTTGTTGGTGGGCATGGTGTGGGGTGTGGGTGTGGATGGTTGTGGGTGTGCAGGTGTGTGTGTGTGAATGTGATGAGGGTGTGTTTGTGATGGTGGTTGTGTGAAGGAGTGCAAGTGTAAGGTGTATTGATGGTTGAAGTATGGTGCAGTGCATTGTCTCTGGGGTCTGGCAGCAGTGGATCTGTTGCAAAGGATCATGGTTTGTGTGTGTTGGGCCTTTTTATTGGTCCATTTGTGGTTGTGGCTGTGTTTGAACTTTGGGTGGGTGTGTTATAAGGAGTGGTAGTGGTTTGGGCCTCTGTTTCTCTGTTTGTCAGTTGCAGGTCAGTGTATAGGATGTATTTGGCCTTGTTGGATATGTTTTGTGGTGTTGTGTGCCTCGGATTGACTGTCCTTGTATTTTTTTGGTTAGTTCTGGTTCAGTAGGAGTGTTTTTACCATCTGTACGGTGCGTACATTGGCCATGTTGTTGTACAGTGCTGTCCTTTGCTATGGCTTAGTACGACTCGTACATGCCCGATGTTGGGTGAGGGTGCTGGTCTGTGGGCCTGGGGTAGGGTGCGTACAAACACGGGCAGGGTGTTGGTCCGCACCGTCCATCGGTGGTGGTGTTTCGCACGGTACATACAAGGGGGGCTGGGTGTAGGGTCCGTACATACACGGGTGGGGGTACGGTCCGTACATACACAGGTGGGGTGGGGGTACGGTCCGTACATACACAGGTGGGGAGTTGGTACGCTCCATGCATACACGGGTGGGGGTACGGTCCGTACATATACTGGTGGGGTGGGGGTACGGTCCGTACATACACGGGTGGGGATACGGTCCGTACATACACTGGTGGGGTGGGGGTACGGTCCGTACATACACTGGTGCGGTGGGGGTACGGTCAGTACATACACGGGTGGGGAGTTGGTACGCTCCATGCATACATGGGTGGGGGTACGGTCCGTACATACACTGGTGTGGTGGGGGTATGGTCCGTACATATACTGGTGGGGTGGGGGTACGGTCCGTACATACACGGGTGGGGAGTTGGTATGCTCCATGCATACACGGGTGGGGGTATGGTCCGTACATACACTGGTGGGGTGGGGGTACGGTCCATACATACACGGGTGGGGGTACGGTCCGTACATACACTGGTGGGGTGGGGGTACGGTCCGTACATACACGGGTGGGGAGTTGGTACACTCCATGCATACACGGGTGGGGGTACGGTCCGTACATACACTGGTGTGGTGGGGGTATGGTCCGTACATACACTGGTGGGGTGGGGGTACGGTCCGTACCTAAACGGGTGGGGTGGGGGTGCGGTCCGTACATACACGGGTGGGGTGGGGGTACGGTCTGTACATACACGGGTGGGGTGGGGGTACGGTCCGTACATACACGGGTGGGTAGTTGGTACGCTCCATGCATACACGGGTGGGGGTACGGTCCGTACATACACGGGTGGGGTGGGGGTGCGGTCCGTACATGCACGGGTGGGGTGGGGGTATGGTCCGTACATGCACTGGTGGGGTGTTGGTACACTCCATTCATACACGGGTGGGGGTACGGTCCGTACATACACGGGTGGGGAGTTGGTATGCTCCATGCATACACGGGTGGGGGTACGGTCCGTACATACACGGGTGGGGTGGAGGTGCGGTCCGTACATGCACGGGTGGGGTGGGGGTACGGTCTGTACATGCACTGGTGGGGTGTTGGTACGCTCCATTCATACACGGGTGGGTGTACGGTCCGTACATACACGGGTGGGGAGTTGGTATGCTCCACGCATACACGGGTGGGGGTACGGTCCGTACATACACGGGTGGGGGTACGGTTCGTACATACACTGGTGGGGTGGTGGTACGGTCCGTACATACACGGGTGGGGTGGGGGTGCGGTCCGTACATACACGGGTGGGGTGGGGGTACGGTCCGTACATACACGGGTGGGGAGTTGGTACACTCCATGCATACACGGGTGGGGGTACGGTCCGTACATACACTGGTGGGGTGGGGGTACGGTCCGTACATACACGGGTGGGGGTACGGTCCGTACATACACTGGTGGGGTGGGGGTACGGTCCGTACATACACGGGTGGGGAGTTGGTACGCTCCATGCATACATGGGTGGGGGAACGCTCCATGCATTCACTGGTGGGGGTTCGGCGCGTACATCCGCGGCCGGGGGGCGTTTTGCACGTACATGCGGGGTCTGTGGTGGGGTGTTCGGCGCGTATGCGGGCACATGTCTCCATGGTTGCTATGGGAGCTCGGTCCGTACGGTGTTTTTTCCATACAGTTGTGAAATCGAAAGGACGGGAGTGATCGTACTTGCGCGGTCGGACTTCATTTTTCCGATTCGTACGGTGAATCGTCCGGGGATGTGTCAGACACAATTTCCGACCCGAGGACGTGTGGGGGACTTTTCCGGATGTGATTCGTAGGGAGTTTTTCCCATGCGAATCGTACTTGGCAGTTTGTACGCTTCTTGTACTATTCGGACGGTAAAAAGTCCAGATTCAATTCGGACGGGGGAAATTTTTTCAGGATCCGAATCGGCACCTAGATGTGAAATAATACAGAAAAGATTCTATCGTAAAAGAACCATAACTTGTGATATACTAAGATACAGGCAGTAGATCTGAAATAATACACAAAAAGATTGTATCATAAAGGATCCATCAGGTCTAGTGCACTTAGATAGCCGCATCAAAATCATTCAGCATGTGCACAGCCAGCGATGATACGTCCTGCGGGCGGGCCGTACTAGGAGCAATGTCTGTTGCCTACAACACTACATCATCTGCAATAGCGACTCGATCAGAATTGTAAATACTGCTGTCTGCAGTGTAGGGCAGAGAGTGGTCAGCAAGGGCCCACAGCCACGTGGCATTGACTTGAGCTGCCCAGTTTGCCGTACGCGAAGCAACAGAAACTGTGTGCTGATCCTGTGATGATGCGTATGCGTGGTGCGGACAGAGTGCACTGCAGCAATGTATTTTGCCTACAGGACTGCGTCATCTTCAATAGCGACTCGATCTGAATTGTGAACACTGCTGTCTGCAGTGTAAATTGAAGGCAGTAGTGAGCACAGTCTTCCATGAATACTTTTTCTCACTTCCTTTTCACAAAATACAACAACATAAATTACACAAGACTCTGCAATAAATAAATCACAACAATTCAAATTGCGATCTCTGCTGTCCACTCTGTACACTGTTATTCAGTGTTCTTTACCTCTACCAAGAAGAATTTGGTCATTGTACTAGACCTATAAGTCATCTTAAAAAACTTCTTCAAGCAAGTATACTAAAAGGCTATTGTGTATATTTCAATAGACATTGTAGTTAGTTGCCTACTGGATTCTGTAATTAAACAATCACCACTCGATCTGAATTGTGAGCCCTGCTATCTGCAGTGTAGGCCAGAGGCAGTGGTCATTAACGCCTCACAGCCTCATGCCTTTGGATTCGGAAGCACGCAGTTGGTTGCACCTGATCGGAGGGGGGACACACAAATCATCACAAACTTTAACTTCTGACATCCTCAATCACAGAATCAAGACCCTGTTTCACTGTTCCGACCTGCTGTACCACGGTGTACTCCACCAACTGCAGTCAGCAAAGCCCAATAATCATGTGCAGCAGTTAGCTGCGGAAGCACAGAGTCTGATGCACCTCAACGGAGTGAGTTCTGTGAAAACCAAGCAGCAGGTAATATCGGACATCGTCCATTTTGGGATCAAGACACCGTTCCACTGTTGGGACCTAGAGTTGCTTGCACCTGGTCGAAGGGAGTACCTTCATCTCCACTCTCAGATACAGTTCTAACGTCGTCCATTGTGGGATCAAGACCCCGTTCCACTGTTCAGACCTGCTGTACCATGGTGTACTCCATCGACTGCAGTCACCCAACCCCAATAATCATGTGCAGCACTTAGCTACGGAAGCACAGAGTCTGATGCACCTCAGCAGAGGGAGTTCTGTGAAAACCAAGCAGCACGTAATCTCGTACATCGCCCATTTTGTGATCAAGAAACCGTTCCACTGTTGGGACGTAGAGTTGGTTGCACCTATTTGAAGGGAGTACCTTCATCTCCACTCTCAGATGCAGTTCTAACATCGTACATTGTGGGATCAAGACCCCGTTTCACTCTTCGGACCTGCTGTACTGCGGTGTACTCCACCGACTGCAGTCAGCCAAGTCCAATGATCATGTGCAGCAATTAGCTACGGAAGCACAGAGTCTGATGCACGTCAATGGAGGGACTTCTGTGAAAACCAACAAGCAGCAGGTATATCGGACATCGTCCATTCTGGGATCAAGACACCGTTCCACTGTTGGGACCTAGAGTTGGTTACACCTGGTCGAAGGGAGTACCTTCATCTGCACTCTCAGATACAGTTCTAACATCGTCCATTCTGGGATCAAGACCCTGTTCCACTGTTCGGACCTGCTGTACCGCAGTGTACTCCTGCGGCTGCAGTCACCCAACCCCAATGATCATGAGCAGCTGTTAGCTACAGAAGCAAAGAGTCTGATGCACCTCAACGGAGGGAGTTCTGTGAAAACCAAGCAGCAGGTAATATCGGACATTGTCCGTTCTGGGATCAAGACACTGTTCCACTATTGGGACCTAGAGTTGCTTGCACCCAGTTGAAGGGAGTACCTTCATCTCCACTCTCAGATGTAGTTCTAACATCGTCCATTGTGGGATCAAGACACCATTCCACTGTTGGGACCCAGAGTTGGTTACAGCTGGTCGAAAGGAGTACCTTCATTTGCACTCTCAGATGCAGTTCTAACATCGTCCATTGTGGGATCAAGACACCGTTCCACTGTTGGTACCTGTTGGACTACTGTGTTAGTAGTATACAGAGCACTCCACGGTGCTGGGCCTCAGGCCGGGCGCTGTCTGCGTGTGTTGCGGTAGCCAGCGTGGATCTCAGGAGCCTTCCCAGCTCGCAGACCTCGGCCCAGGAGCTTCCGCCGGCACGTGGTGGGCCGCAGCGGCCATGGCGGTTTCCGGGTAGCAGCAGGCTGAGAGCATTATTCCCGCAGCCACCTTCGCTCACAGCGTCAGCCTCGTGGTGGTGTAAGCTACGCAGACCTGACAGACATGTTCGCCATTCTGGAAGAGAACCACACCCAGAGAAATGTACCTTTTATTCATACCCCTACGCAGCCTTGCGTACGCCAAGCCAGCCCACTACGCTAAAGATTTGGGGGGGAGGGGGCACGTACGCGCTATGTTTTCATAATCTTCCCTACTGACTGTACTATCATGGTTGCGTCCACTGTCCACTTCACTCAATAGACCATCAGTGTATGTTGACATGTACATGTCTGTGCTCTGCATACTCAAGTCTGTTCAGCCCATCCCCTCAACACTTTGCATTGTATACTTTTATAATCGAGAATCACTTGCCACCTTCGCACATACTTTGCTCCCATCTCTCCCCGCATTCTACATTGTGTGGCAGAGGTTCTATGTTTGGTTTGTGTACATGGCTAGCCAAGGTCCCCACAGTACATGGTGTTGTTGTGTCTGCTAGGTGTACATGTTGTTTGTCATGTTGTATGTGATTATATAAGGTAGCGCGTTTATTTACGAGCAGTGGTTTCTCCCATTTTCATATCGATGTCTTAAAGAGGATACTGAAGTTTTTCTCACAGGTGAAAAGTGGGACCACAATGGCAGTCATTCATTACTATGCAAGAATGTCCAACTGCACGACGCTTCTAAGCTTACAGCCTCCAATCGTGCGTGCTTTCTTAAAAGCACGCCAACTCCCACAATCAGACCAACATTCACACAGCTTTCTAACGGCAGTTATCTGGTTCTTAATGTTATGTTAAAATCATTTGTAAAGTGCGCTTACACCAGGCGGTTTCATGGCGATGTGGGCGGGATGCGGCAGTGGTGTCGTTACAGACGCTTACACGTATGCCTGATAAAACAGAAGGGTTTTAAGGAGTGTTCTGAATTGGGTATAAGAAATTACTGATCTGAATTCCGTGGGAAGGGAGTTCCAGAATTGAGGGGCTATGAGTGAGAATCTAACCTTAATAACATGGACTGCTACGTAATGTGAGCTGGCATACCGTATGTCCTTACTGTGTCAAACCGGATAACTTCCTCTGGCAATCTCTATTCCCACACACACAAAGTAACTCCTAAAGTTCAACTTGGCCTTCAATACCTACTTTGAAAACAGATTTTATTAAAAGGAGCAAACTGAAAGCGCTTTTGTTTCAAACAGAAGTGTCCCTCACTTCTCCAAAAGTAATTTATCGACTGCAGTTAACACGAACTTCAAGTAAAGTACACTCCCTTTTAAATACGAACCTCCCATTACACTTGGTGAATTGTCACACAATTCTCAACACATCTGACATTTAAGGTCTGGCACACTTTTTTAACACTATCTACTCCAGCCTTCTCACAGGCTTTCAAACTGTTTTAAGTCTAATACCAGACTTCATTCATTCGATCATCTCTGGAATAACAGCAACAGTGCCCATAATTCTCGCTCTGTTTGCGGCCATCCTACTACTATTTTAGCTTGTTAAAAATGGCTGCGCTCCCTGTGGTAACAAGCATGTCCAACAGAATACGCCTCCACGCGAAGCTACATCAATACCGTGAAACAATGGAACAACTTTTCGGCTGCCTACTTCTATCTATTATCGGAGCCAGCTACAACATGACATTTATTTACACATATACAATCTGCGTGCAACCATCTTTTTATTGCAAAACTTGCCCGATCGACTGGCGAATGGATCTATGCCTTGCCAACATCCCAGCAAACGATATCCAGCAGGTAATGGAGTATCTTGAAAACCATGACCTTGATTGTTCGGGCAGTGGAGCAATGGTGGATGCAACGCAAAAAGGTATCCTGGCGGAATGGGATTTCAGCGCAGTCGTGAAAGATCTCCTGCAAGGTGCGACCTTTGACAACATCACAGAATGCCTGCCAATTCAAATTGCCGCTCCCAACATTCGAGGAACATTACTGTCCCTTTCATTGGATCGCTTCGCTTTTCTCACACGATGGCAACAATCGCCGCTTGGAACATTACGCATCTCAAGCCACTGAAGAACTTCCGGACTGCAATCTCCAAGACTTGTAAGAAATTCACTTTATTCTTGGATTGATTTTTTCCAACTTTTTTGACTTTTTCCTATTATATTTCTTAATACACTTCAATTGAACCATTTTCATATAATAACTTTCTAGGTATGCTTAAGCATTTGAAATCTGTTTTCATTATTGGCCCTTACGTCTCCACACTAACCAGGGATGGATGATGTATGGCCTATGCAAATACGCTATTTACTTGCTAAATTAGCCTAAACCCAACATCCATTTTGAAACCATATCTATTCTTTGTACACACATCACTCTGCCTGCCTGTTATCCATGAAGCCGATTCACACAAATTAGCTCATCCTCAGCCTTTGCTCACGAGCTGGCAATCAAGATCAAAAAACACAGCATTGTTTAGGAACTGGTTGGCACAGTGTGGTAATCGTATCCTACAATTATCGTCATTCATGTCTAATAGGTATTGTTTATGTCACATGGAACTGTAACATGTAATATGGAATTGACTGATGCAGGAGCTTAGGTTTGAATACAGCAGAAGGGGTTGGAGTTTGCCTCAGCTGGATGCCTTAGCTCTTGAACCAGTGGTTCCATTTATGGCACTTACATAAAGACACTTTTTATATAACTTGCAGACTCCATCACTTTATCCCACACAGCCACTTTCTTAAACACACCTGATTTCACCATTTGTCTTCTGTGGCATTGCAACATTCTGCATTATATTCTTCACGATTATTTCTTTATTCCTGCTTGCTAAAACACTCCATCTGAGTCTTCAGATGGTAGGGGTGAGTAGTTTGCTTCCCACTCCCGCTATAGTCTAAACCCATACTAACACCACTTGCACACCTATGCTACAGCGGCCAGTATGCTACAGCGCCCAGAGCACATCAGTTCACAGAAATCTGCTCACGGTTTCATCCCCGAGTGTAGTGGCACCTCACCTCAGCACCATCTCACTCTGGGCAAAACAGCACTTTCACACCGCTAGGGGTGAATACTTTGCTTCACACTCCCTGTATAGCACACCCTAACCACCCCACAGAGCTCACAGCGCTATACTCGGCACCCATACTAACACCACTTGCACAGTTTGGGGGTGATTCGTCAAGGGGGGGCCGAGAAAAAAGCGGGGTCCCAAAACATTTTTTCAATGTTAATTTCCATAATAAACTTTAGACAAGGCTACAGGTCGAACGGGTGAACGGAATTACCTCATATTTGGCAGGGAGAAGGTTCTTGGTCTAGAAAGCACGCTTTTGGTTATTTGGTGTAAATCCGTTCAGTAGTTTTTGAGAAATATCAAAATTTACAGATATCGATATTTGGGAATTCTGCCATCTGATTGGCTGAGGCGTTACGAGAACGAGGCTGCTGCTGATTGGCTGCGAGCGCTGCGAATATTTGCAACTAGGAAGTGTTGGCCTCCATTTTGTGATTCCGTTGAAGTGAGTAAGGGGGTAAAAGGGCAATGTGGGAAAGAGGAGGGTAGGAGCACTGTAACTTTTGTGGGGTGTTTATGGTGTGCTATAGAGAGGGTGCGAAGTGAACTAATCATACCTACCGGTGTGAAAGTTCTAGGCTACGAAAATTAAGTGAGGTATTGGCTAGTGTGTGATGTTTCTAAGGTGAGCTTGTGTGCGACTTGAGGATTAAAGCGTGAGCCCACACTGTGTGTCTTATGCTGTGAAGTCATGTGCCCTGGCCGCTGCAGTACAGTTGTGGAAGTAGTGTCAGAATGTGTTTATACCTACTAGGATAAACTACTGACCCGTAGTGGTGTGAAAGTCCTGGGTATGGAAAATATGTGAGGTGTTGTCTAGAGTCTAATGGAAGGAGGAAGTGTTGTCCGACATTTTGTTATTTCGTTGAAGCGAGTAAGGGGAAAAAAGGGCGTATAGAGGGGGTGCGAAGTGAACTAATCATACCTACCGGTGTTAAAGTGCTAGGCTATGAAAATTAAGTGAGGTATTGCCTAGAGTGTGATACTGCTAAGGTGAGGTGGTGCGGGTCTCGGGGATTAGAGCATGAGTCTAAATTGTGTGTCTTATGCTGTGAAGTCATGTGCCGTGGCCGCTGCAGTACAGCTGTGGAAGTAGTGTCAGCATGTGTTTATAACTACTAGGACGAACTACTGACCCGTACTGGTCTCAAAGTTCTGGGGTACGGAAAATATGTGAGGTAGTGTGTAGAGTCTCATGCTGCTAAGCTGAGCTGCTGCCGGACTCGGGGATGAAAGCGTGAGCCAAACTGTGTGTCATATGCTGTTAAGTCATGTGCTCTGGCCGCTGTGCCACATCTGTGCAAGTAGTGTCAGCATGTAGTTATAGCTACTTGGAGGAACTTTTGTTTCGAACATTGTAACTTGTGTATGGTGCTTAGGGGGTGTTATATAGGGAGTGCGAAGGTAAATATGTGTGTATGAAATGAATTTGGTATTTGGAAAGTGGAAAGCACTGACTCCTATGGGTCTGATGGTGCTGGGGGCATAAGGTGAGGTGCTGCTGGAGTTGGGAATAAAGCTGATGAACTACTGAGCCCGATTGTGAACTTTTAACATGCACTTGCCGTTAAATGTTCGACAAAATGTTGCAAAAGTATATCGTTAGGTTAAAAAAAAATGATGAACTTTTAACCTGCAGGTTTCGTAGACGGTTCCAGAAAGTGTGGTGATCAGATAGGTTGAACTTGTGACCTGTATGTGGCGCGGAATAATAAGTAGCTTTTCGGAAGGAAAATTCAAAATTAACCAATGGAGGTAAGTTTTGGAATGTTGTTGAAGGAATGAAATATTCTGATTTGTTCTTTACATGTATTTATGTGTGGAGCAACAGAGAAATTGTGCCATTCTGGTTTCATTCTTGATGAAGTCGGACCTTTAGATGTACTATGTGAGAAAGAGAGAATTGTATGCGTGTGTCATTTGAAATCTGGATAACAACTACAAAGGTGAGTTAGAAATGAACAAGGTGTGTTATGTGTTTTATAGTATTGATTAAGTATTTGAGGTGATGTTTTTAATTTTGAAAGTATTTTTTATTTCAAAGTAATATAGTGTTAATAAAGTGTGGTGTTTGATATTGGTTATGAAATATGCATAAAATTTGAGCTGTTGTTATATAAGTACTTTATATATGTTTAGGAATTTTTCACAGAGAAGAAGTGTAGTTTGTCATCTTTATAGGACTGTATTTTTTGAAAATGAGGTACAGAGTTAATTTGAGTTTGTAATGTATTTGGTGAGATAAAGAAAATGTTGCACATTTGCAACTGATACTTTTTGTGGAAATAGTGGGGTGGGGGGTGGTGGTAGGAGACGTATGTGTTATTGAGTTAAAAGCGATAAACGAAATGCAGAAATGTTATGTGTGCAAGTTGTGGTCTTATGTTTGACACTGAGAGGTAGGTTTGAATGTAAGTCAGGGTAGGTTGTTGTACAGTGGGGCTGTGTGCAGTGTTTGGAGATTACATGGAGAGGAGATGGAGATAGGAAAAGTGATACGTTCCTTTTATATATACGCAAAGTTTGAATCATGTGATCCTAAGTTGAGATAAATATGAATATGATTTCTGTTTTGCATTTGGGTATAGTGAATAGTTTTTGTAGTTTCTGACTAGTGAATAATAAAAAGGTAGATATACTAAAATATATGGTAGTAAACGTATTAATTATTGTCTGTTCTTATGGAATAGAAGCAGTTGGGGAGTGCTTCTTTAGAAGAGATGTTTTATAAATGTGTGAGAGATAAAAAAAATGTAAATGTGCGGTATATTTTCTGTATGACTTTGTTGACATTAGAGAACTACATGTGATTATAAGTTCCACTATTTGTCAGGCTGTGTCGCTGTGGTGGATATATGTAGGTGTTGAAGTTGTTCGTGTTTTACTGATGGTGAGCTTCACTATCCCTTTTGAGACACTCGTCAATTTATTCTTTCCATTTAATATCTTTAATATAGATACAGTAAAGGGACTGTATATAAAAAGTTTGGGAATTAGAACTTTGTTTACTCTCCCCATGCCCTGCTATACACTCTACAGAGTGTTTAAATGACTTTCGTAACATATAGATGTCTAGCTAGTAAAGGTGGTGTAGTTCGACTGAGCCCATTTATAAACCATACTATGGGATGGTTTATGTTTTACCCGCCAATTTGCATGTTTGAATACTTTTTGCTGATAAGTGTTCCGGCAGGTATCTGTTAAAATTAACGTCGTATATGGGTATAGTGGCGCTACTGGGAATGGTGGGGTTTTCGTTTGATTTCGTACGATTAAGCAAGGGCGGGGGTGGGTGTGGGGAGGTGGTTATGTTGCTGATTGAAACACAGAATATAGTAGCGTGCAGATGTCGAGCTACTAAAGGTGATCTAGTACCACTGGGAGCACTTATAAAGTGCCCTATGGCATGGGATATGTTTTAGTCGCAAATTTGCATGTTTTAATACGTTTTGCTGATGAGCGTTTCGGGAGACATCTGTTGAAATTAAGCCTCTGTTTGGCTATTGTGGCGCTTCTACATTTGCTGGGGCTCTTTCTTTTATTGCGTAAAGTTAAGCTAGGGCTGGTGTTGAGGTGGTGTAGTGGTACTGTGACTATTTATAAACCGCGTTATGGTATAGTGTATGTTTGAGTTGCAAAATTGCAGGTTTTAATAGGTTTTGCTGATGAGCGTTCCGGCAGACACCTGTTGACATTAAGTCTATGTATGGCTATAGTGGCGGTAACGGGCGTGCTGGGGCTCGTTGTTTGATTTCATAAGGTTAAGCAAGGGATGGGTGGGGGTGGGGGAGGTGCGTATGTTGCTGATTATAATACGGACATTTGTAACGTGGACAGGTGTAGTTACTAAAGGTAATGTAGTTTCACTGGGTCCATTTATAAACAGTGCTATGGGATGGTTTATGGTTTACCCGCCAATTTGCATGTTTGAATAGTTTTTGCTGATAAGTGTTCTGGCACTCACCTGTTAAAATTAAGGCTGTGTATGGGTATAGTGGCGCTACTAGGAATGGTGGGGGTTTCTGTTTGATTTCGTATGGGTAAGGAAGGGCGGGGTGGGTGTGGGGGAGGTGGGTATGTTTCTGACTAAAACACAGAATTTGGTAACATGCAGCAGTCGAGCTAATGAAGGTGATGCAGTCCCACTGGGAGCACTTATAAAATCCCCTATTGCATGGTATATGTTTTATCCGCAAATTTGTATGTTTTAATACGCTTTGCTCATGAGCGTCCCGGTAGACGGTTGTTGAAATTAAGTTCTTGTATTGGCATAGTGTGTTTAGTAGGTTTGGTGTGGCTCTTTCTTTAATTTTGTGAAGTTAAGGAAGGATGGGAAAGAGGGTGTGCAGTGGCAGTGTGCCCATTTATGAATCGGTTTATGGTATGGTGTATGTTTTTCTTGCAAATTCCCATGTTTTAATACGTTTGGTGATGAGTGTTCCAGCAGACAGGTACAGAAGTTACACAACATTTCTGTGGATAAGACATCTTCGTGCTGATAGACACTCTTGTACTGTGGTAGAAGGCTGATAGCGTTGATGGAATATTATGAAACATGGTGCCATTGTAGATTTTAATGGAAGGTTACACAGTTTGTTTGTTACCATGGTGTAGTTAGGGTTCTAAGTGGGAGAAAAAAAGTGGGGGTGCTCTAAAAGGGGGGGGGGCAAAGATCTTAAAGGGGTGTGGGCTATGCAAGTTGAGGCGTGGTCTAAATCAAGATAAGTATCATTGTGTGCTTTAGAAAATCCTCTCCAATTATCGTAGGTTCGGAAAAAAACATTGTTTAAAGGATTTCCCTTTCTTCTACAACGTGGGTAACCTAGCGTGATGTCTCCAGTTCTCAGTAGGCCTGGGCTAAAAATCCGTTCCGCTTGCGGAAATTGCGATAATTTGACATTTTCGCACTTTGCGGAGAGCGCGAAAATGACAAAATTTCCGCAATCCGCATTTTACCGGAAATTTTTTGCTTGCTCGCACTGTAAAATAATACATTCTTGCGTGCGCGCGATCGCCTTACCTGAATCCCCGCGTTCGCCGACAAGTTTTCCCAATCCGGTCACGTTCTCCACGAGATGTTGGATTGTTGGTAGCCATTTGCGCTGTCTCGCGACAGTTCGCGCCCGCAGTAACATCATTCGTCGCGCGATCACGTCTTTCTTCTCGCGATCATGCACCGCGAGACAAGTGAAAACAAGATGGCCGCGCCCACGAGCAACCGCATGGGTAAGTTGGTGAGCCACGACCACGCAGAACATACAGCGAACGGGCGGGAAAAAAACTTCCGCATCTTCGCGATATTTCCGCATGTTTGTGGAGATTTTTAACATTTTTGCGATAATTTGCGAAAGTGAATTTCGCAAATTCCGCCCACCCCTAGTTCTCAGTTGTGAGCAAAATAAGCATGCGTACATCGATGTGCATGCTGTCACTGCAGTGTAATAAAAAGTAAAACAAAATTACTATCTTTGAGAGGGCCGAAAATAGAGCCTGGTAGAGAGTCGTTTGGAGGCTGCCTGAAAATAAGTGCCGGTCCCCAGGCACGGCCCAATTAAAGCGCAGTATCCATGCATCATAAGCACTGCGCCATTGAACCATCTTTTGATTGATGCATATATTCCTACTTATATATATATATATATAGTCACTGAAAAAACCATAGGTTTCAGGGGCGTTAAAGTTAGCTGGACTTTTCACTCGTACAAAACCATTGAAATTCCCCCGTTATAGTTAGTTCAGCTAACTATAACTTGCGCGCCTGCAATGCACTGCTGATGACGTCACATATTACATCACTCATGACATGCTCAGTGACATCACTCATGACATCACTGATGACATCTCAAATGACATCACTGATGACATCACTGATGACATCATCCAGTGAATGTGTGTTTTTCTGAAAATTACATATGTTTTATATATGTATATCTCAAGGTCGATGGAAGAATAAATGGGTATATAAGTGTCTAAATGGATGATTTATTTTTGAAAAATTGATTGTATAACTGACTGATTAAGTGTATCTTCGTGAATACATGGCTTAGTGAGTAATGTTTAAATATGTAAATATCTGTATCAGTCTCTCACTTTGTGTATAAGTGGCTGCATGGGTTGGTGAGTAGCTACATGAGTGTCTATATAGGTTATTAGTTGGTTTTTTGAGTATCAGTATGAGTGTCTGAGTGTCTGTATGGTTCGGTGGGGGGTATTACGTAGTGCTTAGGTGCATGAATGAGTGACTCACTGTTTGAATGTGTTGAAGACAGCATGTGTGCAGGACTGTATGGGTGGATGAGTGTGTGCATGGGTGTGGTAGTGAGTGAATGACTGTCTCAATAGTGTCTTTATGAGTAACTACATATGTTTTAAACTACTATATGTGACTATTGGTGTATGTAAGTGAGTATATGTGAGAGTGAGAGATTGGAAGAGTTCCTGTATGAATAAGTATGTGTTTCTATAAGTGATTGTTTAAAAGTCTAAGTACGTGTAAGTTTCTGTAGAAGTAAGTGTGGTTGTGTGTGTATAACTGTATATGCAAGTAAATGGATGTTTGATTCTTTATTAGCATGAGTGACTATGTGTGTAAGTAACTCTATGGATGAATGTCGTTGTGTAACAGGATGTATAGGTGTCTGAGTACATATGATGAGTGAGTACATGTATGAGTGACTGTATAGGACTGTTGGTGAATGAGTGGATGTGTATGTGGATCTTAGAATTACTGAATAGGTTGTTGTAACTGGTATTGGTATGTCCATTGTTTTGAAAATTTGAATATGTGTATCAAAGGTTATATTAGGGGGAGAGGAGGTCTGCCACTCTATCACAAGGATGATGTAATCAGTGATGTCATCAGTGATGTCGTTTGAGATGTCATCAGTGATGTCACTGACCATGTCATGAGTGATGTAATATGTGACGTCATCAGCAGTGCATTGCGGGCGCGCGAGTTATAGTTAGCTGAACTAACAATAACGGGGGAATTGCAATGGTTTTGTACGAGTGAAAAGTCCAGCTAACTATAACGCCCCTGAAACCTATGGTTTTTTCAGTGAATTTTTAAGGTTTTTTAAATGCTAATTCCTAACTATAACGTGCCTGAAACCTATGGTTTTTTCAGTGAATTTCAAAGGTTTTTTAAATGCTAATTTCTAACTATGCCTACTGAGATAGGACATGTGAAGAAAGAAGAAAAAAAAGAAATGCAGAAAGAAGCAACAGAAGTCCTCAAAGACGAAGATAAGTGCAGGAAGAAGGATAACGTGCAGAAAGAACAAACAGAAGAGCAGAAAGAAGCCTTGTTGCAAAATCATCCTGTACCCTCAACTTTTTCAGACGGATACTGGTGGTAACTGAGTCTGACTAACCAGTCCTAGAGCCAGTCCTATGTTAAAAAACACTCAGAATAAAGTGAAAACACCTACATACACTAGGGAACACTATGTGTTGGGGTCCCCCTGTGATTAGCATGACCTCCTCTGTAAGCCCCTAGTATATAATAGGGCAGGGGATTAAAACTTCCTCTTAAAATGCACCACAGGGCGTGTTTGCACACATCACCTCAGGCCCTCTCCCCTCCCTTTCCAACTGTGTAAACACGCCCTGTGGCCGTTTTAAGTTGGGAGATTAAGTCCCCTTGAATCCTGAGGGTCCCTAGGGTCCAACTAGACCACTAGGTACCTCCAGTAAGCACCACAGAGCTGCGTTGCAGAGAGATGTAAAAAGAGGCATGGCCTAGACCACCTCTCTGCAACGCAGCGCAGTGGCGCTTACTGGAAGCACCTGGTGGGCTAGTTGGCCCCCAAGGTCCCTCAGGATTGAAGGGGAATTATTTCCCCAACCTAAAATGTGCCACAGGGCGTGTTTGCACATGTTAACTCAGGCCCCGTCCCTTCCCTTCACCACTGTGTAAACACGCCCTGTGGCCGTTTTTAGTTGGGAGATTAAGTTCATTTGAATCCTGAGGGTCCCTAGGGTCCAACTAGGTACCTCCAGTAAGCGCCACAGAGCTGCGTTGCAGAGAGGTGTAAAAAGTGGCACGGCCTGGACCACCTCTCTGCAACGCAGCTCAGTGGCGCTTACTGGAAGCACCTGGTGGGCTAGTTGGCCCCCAGGGTCCCTCAGGATTGAAAGGCAATTATTTCCCCAACTTAAAACGTCCCCTCCCTTCACCACTGTGTAAACGCGCCCTGTGGCCGTTCTAAGTTGAGAGATTAAGTCCCCTTGAAACCTAAGGGTCCCTAGGGTCAATCTAGCCCACTAGGTACCTCCAGTAAGCGCCACAGAGCTGCGATGCATAGAGGTGTAAAAAGGGGCATGGCCTCAGAACACCTGTCTGCAACGCAGCTCCCTGGCGCATACTGGAGATACCTGTTGGGCTAGTTGGCCCTCAGGGACCCTCAGTATTGAAGGGGAATTAATTCAACTGGCCAGGGATGCGTTTGCAGAGTGCTCCAAGGAGGGGGCGTGGCCTCCTGCGTGATGCCGGTCTTTTATTTATTTTATTTTTTTAAGAAGGAGGGCTGTGTGGCCCCCCTTCTTTTTCTAATTTATTGGCCCTGGGGACCCCATCCCCCAGGGCCTGCACCATAATTTTTTTGGTAAAAAAAAATTATTTGGAAGGGGGCCGCGTGGCCCCCCTCCAAAGGCCTTAATCGGCCCCGGGGACCCCAACCCCCGGGTCATGGCCTTTTTTTTTTTTTATTCTTTAGGAGGGGGCTGCGTTGCCCCCCTCCTCAGGCCACTTATGGCCCCGGGGACCCCATCCCCCAGAGCTGGCCTTTGTTTTTTATTATTTTTTAAAAATATATATTTATAGAAACTCTTAGGACATGCTGAACAAACCGTATGTACCTATCACCATGACGATTTGCGTGATATTAATTAAAAGGCGACTATGCATACAATGAATCCAAGTGGAAGGGATTTACACCGCTAGTGAAGCTCTGACGTGCCTGATGCCATACCGTGCCTAATCCCGGCGCCCCCGCCGGTGGGTACTCTCCAGGTAAACACCCTTGTCGTTTATTTATACAAACATGGGTAGCTATTGACGGGCACATTTAATACACACGCACACCAAGCCATTCAAAGGGGATTCAACAAAAATTCGACCAAACTATGCAAGAAACCCCCCTCACGGTTAATAAAACACACATCCACCGTTGGATGTGTAATACTTTTTATTTTACTCTCTGGAAAGGAGACAAACCTCACTTGAGAGTCACAGCGTGCTCCTGGCTGAGCCCAATGCTGTGTTACACCCACCAGTGGCCACCGAGTGCCACACACCTCTGTGTTGTATTCCACCAGCTAGTGCGTATGCTATGAAACTCTCTAGCCCATGTGCACTGTAACACCACCCCGTGAATATGTCATGCCACACTTGCCTTTGCACGGGTTATATTGCCCCATCTAACGTGCCTTCCTCGATGCCTATGTTATAACGCACAGCGCTATGCCATACATATTACAATCTGGGATCCATATCTTTGTCACAGTGCATATGCAACATTACACTCCCCAGCACATATTTTATATTACAACTTTAGAGACTAGTTAGGTTACACAAAACTGCCCTGTGCATATTACACTCCAAGGCGCATATCGCATAGCACGCGCTAGTGCCTGTGCTATCTCGCGCTCTCCAATGAATCTGTCATTGCGCACAATGTATTGCATATTATATTTCATGCCCCGGTTCATCTTATATCACACTTTTTGGTGCATAGTTTATACCATATACTATATCTTTTTCAATCGTGCTCTCAGGACTATGTTCTGTATAACACTGCGTCCACCTACCCTTTTCACGGGCATTATATTTTGCGATGGGGGCGGAGGGTCAGCAGGGTGTTTCTGCCAAGTGAGCCCAGAGTCACAGTCACAAACGTCCTCTTCTTCCTGAATAAAAGTGAGATTATGCTGCATACTTGTTCATATTTTACGTAGTTTGCACAGACACACATTTTTAAAACAATAAAGTTCCTAATACCCACCTTCTCTGAACAGTTAGCTTGCTGCCCCATCCACCTCCTCCCTATCCTCTGTTGTCTGAATCCATGGACTAGCCTCCTCCCTCCTGCCATGCATGGTCTGATGTGCTGCCACTGCCCTCCATTTAGCATGCTGTACCAGTCCACTTCTCCTGCCCTCCATTGCCCAATTCTATGGCCCATCATTGACCGCCTGCTTAGCCTCTGTGCTTAGCTTGCTGCCCCTATTCTCCTTCCCCCTGCTCTCCGATGTCTTTGTACATGCCCCAGCTCCATCCTTTTTGCCCACCATTCCATGGACCTGCCACTCCTATCTACTCTGAGTGTTGTGTTGAGCTGCCAGTCCCCTCCCACCTGCCTAGCATTGTCAGATGACTGTAACTTGTCCCTGCCACCTTCATCCTGCCTGTCCACATTCCATGCCCCTATGCCCTTCCTCCTGTCCTCCATGGTCCATTTTACTGCCTCACCCTTCTGCCCTCCCTGGTCTGTTGTGCTGCAACTGCTCCACCTGCCTGCCCTGCGCGGTCTGTTGTGAGGCCCCTTCCACTGAACTCTCTTGTCTGTGCCCAGGTCCTGACCCTCCCTTCTATCCTCCATGGTCCTTTGTGCATGCCCCTGCACCCTCCTTCTTGCCCATCATAGCCATTGTGCTGCCACTAAACCTCCCGCTTGCCATGCATGGTCTTCTGTGCTGCCATGGCCCCTCCCACCTTCCCTGTGTGGTCAGCTAGCTGCCCCTGACCCCCTCCCACCTTACCTCCATGGTCTGTGTGTATGCCATCATAGTCTCACTGTTGCTCTCCATGGTGTGTCTTGTTTCTAGTCCCCATCCTGCCTGACCTCCATGGTCATCTTGCTGCTCCTGCCCTGCCCCCTTGCCCCCAGCCCTCTGTTTCCATGTACAGACCCCTATTACCTCCCTCCTGGCTTGTCTGTTCCATTGTAATGCCCCTGATCCGTCCCTCCTGCCCTTTATGATCTGTTATGCTGCAGCTGTCTCTCCTGTCTGTGCATTATGGTAAGCTAGCTACCATTGCCTATTTCCCCTCTGTTCTCTGTTGTCCTGTCCCCTCCCTTGTGCTTTCTATTTATTGTTGTGCTGCACTCCCGTCCCGCATGACCTGTGTGGTGTATTGTGCTGCTGCAAACCCTGATACCTGCCCTGTAGGGTCAGTTTGGTGCACCTCTCCATGTCCCTCTTGTCCTGTGTTATCCGAGTCCATATCCCTACCCCAATTCCTCCTGCCTACCATGATCCAATGTACCATACTTGCGAACATTTTGATTTGGTAAGAGGGAGATTTTGAAAAAAACTGGGCTATTGATTTTCCCCTTTGAGTTACATTGAAAAAGAGAAGATTTTAGACAGGAGACAGATCAAATAAAGCCCATTTGAGCTTAAAAACATTGGACGTTTCCTGGCTAAAACGGGTCTGTTGGCATGTATGGTTGTACTACCACTGCCTCTTCCTTCTGCCCACAATGGTCTATTATATTGCCAAAGCCTCTCTTGCCAGTCCTGTATTGTTGGTTTGTTGCCCCTGCCGCCCTTTCCACTGCCCTCCATAGTCTGTTGTGCTGCCACTGCCCTTCCTGCCTGCCCAGTGTGGTCAAATTGTTGCCTCTGCACTCTCCTACCTGCCTTCAATTTTCAGAGTCCGTGCCCCTGGCCTCTGCCTCTCAACAGTATCCCAATGAACAACTAGATAGCTAACATTCTATATTTATTACAAAAGTGTGGAACGCCTGACGTCATCTTGATGTAATCAAAACTGTAATACCTAGAGCATTTCCTTTAGAATTTACATATATGAGAGGGTCTTATTTGCATCAAAATTATGGTTAGTGCTCTAAAAAACTAAAATAAGGACATATTTTCTGAGTTTTCAAATAGCGACAAAGAACTTTTAAATTATTTGTAATCTTTATGTTTTTTTATCCAGTTGACCACTTGATTAAATGTTGCACTTAGGGGAGAGGATGTGGTGTTACTTCCAGAGCTGCAGACTTTGCAACTCGGGAACCAGGTTGGAGTTTCTGCTTCAGCTCAACATTCTGTGATTCTGGTCAAATCACTAAATCACCCCATGTCTACAACCAAAATGAATTTGATCTTGTGTGATGTAACCAATGCTCATGTAAAGAGTCTGCACTATATAAAACTGCAAATACACAAAAAATAAGTGTTTTGCACACTTCTGTCATTGCGCTACATGTGGGCTACATCTGGGTGACATTTGTATTGCATTTGGGCTTTTTTGTCTCTGGTGGCCATCTTGGGAGATTTATTTGTTATGAAGTTTCATAATTTCCTCATTTAATGCAGTCTCCTCAGTAGGAAATGCTTTCAGTTTTTTACTTTGATTCCATCAAGAAGATATTCAGATATGTCACACATTTGCCATAAATTCTGAATTTTAGCACTCTAGTTGCTCATTAGATCACTGTAGTGAAGCTACTGCTCACCACGGAAGTTTGCTGCTGGTATTAAAAGTGCATGTTTCAGTCTGCATATCAGAATTTTTTAATGAAATAGAAGAGGATCTGAGAAGTCACTCAAAATGTGCCCTAATTTTTCTTTCTTCAGCACTAATCATAATTTCTATGGCAAAATGAACCCCCTCACTGTGTTCCTTTTTAAATGAAATGTTTTAAGTGTTACCAGTTTATTCCAATCAAGGTGGCTTCAGGTGTGCCATACTTTTTTCATAAGTAAGACAGTAAGCGCTCTAGTTGCTCTTAAGAACACTCTGGGACATTCTGTCATTGGGCTATACTTGGGCTACATCTGGGTGGTATTTGGGCTACATTTGGGCTCTTTTGTCTCTGGTGGCCATCTTGGGAGATTTATTTGTTATGAAGTTTCCTAATTTCCTCATTTACTGCAGTCTCCTCAGTAGGAAATACTTTCAGTTTTTTACTTTGGTTCCATCAAGAAGGCATTCAGATGTGTCACACATTTGCCATAAATTCTGAATGTTAGCACTCTAGTTGCTCATTAGATCACTGTAGTAAAGCTACTGCTCACCAGGGAAGTCTGCTGCTAGTATTCAAAGTGCATGTTTCAGTCTGCATGTCAGATTTTTTTTATGAAATAGAAGAGGATTTGAGAAGTCAAAATGTGCCCTCATTTTTCTTTCTGCAGCACTAATCATAATTTCTATGGCAAAATGAACCCCGTCATGTTGTTCCTTTGTAAATTAAATGTTTTAAGTGTTACCACATTATTCCAATCAAGATGGCTTCAGGTGTGCCATACTTTTGTCATAAGTAAGACTGTTAGCGCTCTAGTTGTTCATTACAACACTCTGGGACATTTTGTCATTGGGCTATACTTGGGCTACATCTGGGTAATATTTGGGCTACATTTGGGCTCTTTTGTCTCTGGTGGCCATCTTGGGAGATTTATTTGTTATGAAGTTTCCTAATTTCCTCATTTACTGCAGTCTCCTCAGTAGGAAATACTTTCAGTTTTTTACTTTGGTTCCATCAAGAAGACATTCAGATGTGTCACACATTTGGCATAAATTCTGAATGTTAGCACTCTAGTTGCTCATTAGATCACTGTAGTAAAGCTACTGCTCAACAGGGAAGTCTGCTGCTGGTATTCAAAGTTCATGTTTCAATCTGCATGTAAGAATTTTTTTATGAAATAGAAGAGGATTTGAGAAGTCAAAATGTGCCCTAATTTTACTTTCTGCAGCACTAATCATAATTTCTGTGGCAAAATGAACCCCCTCATTTTGTTCCTTTGTAAATTAAATGTTTTAAGTGTTACCACTTTATTCCAATCAAGATGGCTTCAGGTTTGCCATACTTTTGTCATATGTAAGACTGTTAACGCTCTAGTTGTTCTTTAGAACACTCTGGGAAGCTGCAGTAGAACACAAAGAAATCAACGGACAGTCTCTGCCCTTGTTGGATGTACATGTTTTACTGAGAATGTCAGACTTCATTCTCACATGACTGAGAAAGATAATGTGAATTTACAGAAAATATGCTCTCCATTTAGCTTATAGATCACCTTCCAAACCTCTGTGGGAAAAGCATGAGAAAATAGTTTTCTCTCAAACATGATTCATGATATCACAGCAGAAGGCTTTTTCACATGGTAAAATCACCTTAGAACACACCACAATTCCTAAAATGAGTATGGCACCATCAACAAATGATTTACAATGTAACTAAAGTCTTAAAACCTTCTATTAACTGCAATGCTTTTTAATGAGGTGCCATCATGTATATTGGTCCCAAGATGGCTGCCATACATCTTGGATGAAGTACTGACAGCCAATCAGATCTCACGATGAGATGTGTCGTTAGGCTCTGCCCAGATATATCTATCTTTTTAACTCTAATTTTCTCAGGAACTACACCATTTAAGCAAAAGGCATGAGTCTGAACTGAGGACTACCTCTTTGTCAAATTTGGTGTAATTCCGTTCAGCAGTTCGGGCTGTAGCTGAGTCAACAGGTCCTATAGGAAAATGCATGGGGAAAATGCGTTTTGGGACCCCCTTTTTTCTCGGCACCCGCTAGACGAATCACTGTGAAATTTTCAGGATAGGAGCGGACCGGAGCTGGCCAAAAGTTTGGAAAATTTCGCGAAGATTTGTCAATCGGTGCCAACGTTATTCCAAATAGAATGTTACGGATTTCCTATGGAAAATAGGTCCTAACTATAACTACCTACTGGCGACTGCCAGTAGGTAATATACATAAATCTGTTCGTCCGCTTATCTTAAGCATCTATTAGCGTACTCGCCTATAGTATGCACTGTGTCATTCATGCAGCGATACGCCTATATATGCATAGATATATCTGTCCCAGAATTAATCCTATGCATTTATCAGCCCACCCGTCTATCATAAGTACTGGTCTTTGCATTCATTCATCCTTCCATCCATCCATACATTGATACATTGATCTCTGTATCTATTCATTGATGCACCTGGCCATGTATCCACTTGCCCTTTATTCAACTATACGTTCTTATTCCCGTGCATCGCCCCCCCATCTTAAATACGACGTATTATACTCATCCAGCCTCCCTCTTAAGGCATTGAAAAGGTTAGTGAAAAGCATTGACAGGCAGATTTTTTAATAAAGAATAACAAAGCTTTGAGTTACTCTTTGTGGAGCATACTTCAACACCCTTCTCTGGTGGTGTTTTAAACAAACGTACATCTAGCAAAAGAAATGTAAAGGAGCTCTTAAGTGTAATACGTTAATTTAGAAACATAACATTTTGTTGAGTTGTTTATAGGTACACTGTTTTAAAGTGGCCATGACTGACAGATACTGAATACCTGTACTTCTTATATTTGAGAAAGTATACCAGAGAGCTAATTTGGGGTGGTGAGAACCTTGAGTTCTATATTTCCATGTGAAGTACAGTATAGGAATATAAAAGTAATTGGAAAGCTTTTATGTTCATATTAAAGAGGGGGTGTGAGAACTTAGTGAGGCAGGCAAAGTGTGTGTTTTCATAGCACTAAAACAAGACCGTGTATAAGGTGAGAGCAGGTTCGTGCTGGAGTTGCCTTGTTGTGGTCATTTGCAGAGGCGCAACCAGTGGCAGATTTCGGGGAGCCTAATTCTTTCAGCAATAGGCAGAGTGGGCATGTAGGGGTTGTAAAAAGGGGTGAAAAAGAACAGAGTCTTCTTTACAAAAAAATTATGTTTTGAAGTCCGGTGAAGTTCTCGGGTGTGGCTCTGTGTGTGCGCCCGGGAAGCTGTGTCAGAGAGTCCGGGGCAATGGGCGTTGCGCGTCTGGTGGTCTGTCTGCTAATCACCCCACGATGATGTTGCTGGTGCGTTGTAAAAAGAGAAGGGAAATACTGAGAGAAAATGGCTCGCTTTAAAGGATTTCCCTTCTCCTACAATGCGAGTCACTTGGCATGATGTCTGCACTTCTAAGTAGTGAGCAATGTGCATGCTCGCACAGTGTCACTGAAGTGCAATAAAGAAAAAAAAGTACATAGATTAAAATTTAAAAAAATACTATTTATAAAGTTGTGTGGGGTGGTGGGGTGTGGCAGAGAGGTGAAAAGTATGAGGTAGTGCAGTTATATATAAATTGTAAAGGAGTATGTAAATAATTAAATAAACACTTGCTGTATGTTCTATGGCACTACTTGTCATCCTAGTGCTCATCTGTCGTGCTCCATCACGTTGCAGCACTGGGTCTGTAAGTTGTTAGTGGAAGTTTTACAATTTTATGTTATTATTTTAACATAGTGAAGAAATGTGAAAAATAATTGAATCTATTTTTTGTTTTTCAGAAAATTATTTCGTTTGGATTGAAATTTGGAAATGCCTAGAAGAAGTGAAAAAAAAGAAAAGAGAAGAAAAATATATATTTGACGAAAAGGAAAGATCTTGAAGTAGAAAGAAATGCGACTAGTAGAGAAACTGTTTGTTTGAGTAAAAGCAAAAGACAATTTTTGAAAAAAATATTACGAACATTTAATGAGAAAAACATCACACAAAGCAAAAAGAATAATTTTTCAAGTAAGGTGAAGCAGAGTTCAATTTCAAATATGAGGAAAAGGAAAGATGACAAAGAAATAGTATCTCGTACTCGGAGACAAAAACTATTTCAAGAAATTCATCAGAGACTTTTTCGATCTAGAGTGATTCAGAATTTATTGAAAACATGCTGCAAATATAAAGAAGAATGTTCCAATTCAAAGAGAAGCAGCGTATTGAAAGTATAGTGGATACTGCTTTCAATTTGAAACAGAAGTTGTTCATTTTAAAGAGAATGAAAGTATTGGATAAAATAGTCAAAGTATTGAAAGACAAAAGTAGAAAAAAAAGACTTGTGAACAGAACCAACTTTTGTAAAATCTTTAGTGGACATTGGAGACATACTTCTATTACTGAGCCTTCTTTTTAATGAGGAAAGTTACTTCCAGGAAAATAGTTTATCATTTGCAGTTGATACTGGAGGTCACTGCTACGAAGTTCAGGATGGTGTTCCTCTTCCAAAGGAGGAAATGGTTGGTAAAAGTGCAGAAGAGTTAATAGCTGAAGAAGTGCAAGGGAAACGTCCACGAGCTCCTGTGTATAAGTGGAGTTGTAATAGCATTTGTAGTATTCAACAGGAATCCATTGATATAATGCGAAATTTGGTACGAGAATATACTCAGAAAAGTAAAAATCAGAAGATTAAGTTGTTGCAAGGACTAGATCCATGTAATGTAAGAAAATATACTGAGAAGTATGGGCATTCTTTGGCTTGTCTTTCAAGAAAAGTTTGTAAAAGTGTTTTTCATCATTTGAGGATGTTAGCAGTACACCATTCGGAAATGCGGAACTTTGTATAGAAACTGTACAATGTAAAAAGTCCTGCATTAAGTTTAAGTGAACTGAATGGAAGTCTTTTATATGGTTCTTTATCAGATGTTCAAAAAAAGTGTGATGATATTGAAATGCGATATTTTGGTTCAGAAGAGCAGTTCATAGAAAGTGAAAGTTTGACAATTACAGATGTTGGATGAGATGAGAAAGTGATTAGCACTGATCAGTTTGAAGAAGAAATTGGAAAGTTTAATGTAGTGTGCTCTGAAATACCAAACTATGTTTGTGTTTGTTGTCGACGTACTCATTATAAGAGTCAAAGTAGGAATGTTGATTTGTATTTGAAAAGTGAAAAGGAGAACAATGGTAAGTGGGAAGAATTTGCAACTTACTTGTTTGTTAAAGCTCGATTTGAGTTAGGTAGTGATCAACGTATATGTAAATATGCCTGCTAGAGCAACACAGCTCCCTGGCTTTCCCTAAAACCTATGGTTTTTTCAGTGAATTTCTAAGGTTTTTTAAATGCTAATTTCTAACTATAATGTGCCTGAAACCTATGGTTTTTTCAGTGAATATATTTTATGGTTGGTTTTTAGGGATCATATTTATATGGACAATGTGTTTTATATATGACATTGTATATTTATGAATCTATTGGGGATTAACTATGGATTACTGAGTACATGTGGATTTGTGATGAATATAATGAGTCCTAAGCACGGTTGCACCTTTTTTTCTTTAACACTTTAGTACTTGCCACATGATGAGACCAGTAGAATTTCACAGGAATATCTTGTCAGGCTTATAGGTAAATAGGAAAATTCAAACGCAGTTGTGTATACTACTATCTGCAAATTTTGGTTATTTAACAATAGTATCTCACTTATCAAATCAGGCACCTTATTTTTTGTCTATATTTTCTGGGCATCTCGTCACTTTAGGAGCCTTCAAATTTTTTTAAAAAAGCATTAAGGCAGATACAGCATATATTTATATGCCAAAAGTGACGACAATCACACTATAGGTAGCACATATTTATTAGGTTTTGGAATGGCACTATTATACTTTTAGCTTCACAATTGGACTGGAATGTTATTAGGATAATTAAAAGGCATTTAGGCCATTATTAACATGATTAATGTATTTATTATGAGAATGATTCTACATTGATTGTACTTTATGGTGATCCTTTTACACGTAAGCGGCAATTCGGAATTTGGGTCTACGCTTGTTTTTTCCTGGTGGAGCAATTGGAGGGATAACGAGTTTCTGTATGTGTGTATATATATTACCTACTGGCGGTCGCCAATAGGTAGTTATAGTTAGGACCCTGTTTCCATAGGAAAACCGCAACATTCTATTTTGAATAACTTTGGCGCCGGTCGATGAATCCTCGTGAAATTTTCAAAACTAATGGGGCGCTACGCTCCGCTCCTACCCTGAAAGTCTCGGGGGGATTCGTCAAGCGGGGGCTGAGAAAAAAGGGGGTCCCAAAACGCGTTTTTCCCATTCATTTTTCCGTAGGACCTTTAGACACAGCTACAGCCCGAACGGCTGAACAGAGTTACTTGAAATTTGGCAGAGAGGTAGTCCTCAGGTCAAGGAAGTGCCTTTTGTAGGTCTGGTGTAAATCTGTTCAGTAGTTCCTGAGAAAATAGCATTTAAATCAATATATTTATCTGTGGCAGCTTACGGTGCGCTTACGGTAAGCTTACCGTACGCGTACGGTGCCGTGCGCGAGCGCGAATCTGATTGGCTGTTAGATCTTAGTAAACATTCGAATTCTTCGAAACCAGGAAGTGGCGGCCGCCATTTTCTCTCTCGCACTCTGAGAGGGGGTTAAAAAACAAAGGCCAAAAACATGTAAAGGGGCTGTTTAGACAGCTCCTAAGCACCTAGCCATGTTGAGGGTGTCCTCAAAGATCCCCCAAGGCCAAAAACGGAATTTTAATTTTTTCGATAATTTCGCCGATTACGCTTACCGTACGCGTACGGTAAAAATTAATAAAAAAAATAAAATATCCATACTTTCCCCACCCCATGTGCAAATGGTGCCCGAAGGGCACCATTTGAGCATGGCATATTACACATGTGAAAAATTAAAATATTACCTTTCACAACGAAGCGCATCATATGTACTCCATGTGCGCACGGTGCGCGAAGCGCATCGTGCGTACATGGCCCATGTAGCGTAACGTGGGCACGCGGTGCGCGTAGTGCACCGCGTGCCCACCGTGCGTGCACGGCACTAACTGCGTAAAGTGGGCGCGCGGTGCGCAAAGCGCACCGCGTTCTCACTGTGCGCGCATTGAACGAACTGTTTTAAGTGGGCGCGCACGCCACGAATGGCGTAAAGTAACTTAGCATTTAAAAAAACGTACAAATTCACTGAAAAAACCATAGGTTTCACACACGTTATAGTTAGGAATTAGCATTTAAAAAACCTTGCAAATTCAGTGAAAAAACCATAGGTTTCACACATGTTATAGTTAGCTGGACATTTTACTGATAAAAAACCAATGAAATTCCCCCGTTATAGTTAGTGCAGGCAACTATAACTCACGCGACCGCAATCCTCTGCTGATGACATATGTGTCTTTATGAAAAAAAAATATTTGTAATATATGTATAGCTAAAATTTAATGAAAGAAGACATGGGCAAATAAGTGTCTAAATACAGTATTAGCATCAGCAGAGGATTGCGGTCTCGTGAGTTATAGTTGCCTGCACTAACTATAACGGGGGAATTTCATTGGTTTTTTATCAGTAAAATGTCCAGCTAACTATAACATGTGTGAAACCTATGGTTTTTTCACTGAATATATATATATATATATATATATATATATATATATATATATACACACATATATTACCCACTGGCGGCCGTCAGTAGGTAGTTATAGTTAGGACCAAGTTTCCATAGGAAGAGCATTTTTTGTTTGGCTTATAACTTTGGCGTCGTATGATGAATCTTCATGAAATGTTCCAAACTAATTCTTTGTTCATATCAGCTCCTATGTTGAAAGTATAGGGGTGATTCGTCAAGGGGGACCGTGAAAAAAGGGGGGTCCCAAAAGGTGTTTTCCCTATGCAATTTCCATAGGAAACTTTAGACAAGGCTACAGGTCGGACGGGTAAACGGAATTACCCCAAATTTGGCAAGGAGAAGGGTCTTGGGCTAGAAAGCACACTTTTGTTTATTTGGTGTAAATCTGTTCTGCAGTTTTGGAGACATATCAAAATTTACAGATATCGATATTTGGGAATTCTGCCATCTGATTGGCTGGGGTGTTACGAGCACGAGCTTGCTGCTTATTGGCTGCGAGCTGTTGCAACTAGGAAGTGTTGGCAGCCATTTGTGATGCCGTTGAAATGAGTAAGGGGAAAAAAGGGCAAAAGAGTGGGAAACAGGAGGATAGGAGCACTGTAACCTCTGTGGGGGAGTGTGAAGCGAAGTACTCACTCCTACCAGTCTGAAAGTGCTGTGTTGCTCAGAGTGACATGGTGCTGAGATGAGATGCTGCTACACTCGGGTATGAAACCGAGAGCCTAAACCGTGAGCTCAATGCTGTAAAGTGATGTGCTCTGGTCTTTGTAGCATACCTGTGCAAGTAGTGTTAGTAGGTGTTTATACCATACAGGGAGTGGGAAGAGAACTACTGACCCCAACAGTGCGTTTATACTATACTGCAAGTGGGAAGCGAAGTACTCACGCCTACCGGTGTAAAGACTCGGGGATCAACCCAAGCTGATTGCTGTAAAGTGATGGGCTCTGGGTGCTGTAGCATACTGGCTGCTGTAGTATAACTGTGTAAGTAGGGTTAGTATGCGTTTATACTATACAGGGAGTGGGAAGCGAACTACTCACCCCTACTGGTCTGAAGACTCGGGGATTAAACCTCGAGCCTAAACCGTGAGCTCATTGCTGTAAAGTGATGTGCTCTGGGTGCTGTAGCATACCTGTGGAAGTAGTGTTAGTTTGTGTTTATACAATACAGGTAGTGGGAAGCGAACTACTCACCCCTACTGGTCTCAAGACTCGTGGATGAAACCATGAGCTCATTGCTGTAAAGTCATGTGCTCTGTGTAGTATTCCAATGTAAGTCCTAGTAGAATGTTGGTATGTAATGCATATAGAATGTAAGTATGTAATGTTAGAATGTAGGGCTGTCATGAGGGGAATCTTGGAGAGTTTGTACACGGTGCTGGAGAAGACGGTTGCCTTGCTGTCTGCTCCTGTTGGTGGCTGTTTAAGCTGTGTTCTTTTCCTGCAATAAATCTACTTATCGGATCCATTGCTGTCTGCCTCTTCACTACATAAATGTGGCGATGAGCGGGAGAAGGTAAAAAGAAGGCAGCCCTCACCAATATTTCGAGCTTTCGTGCGTTCTGCTGAAGACCCGTTTTCTTCGTGAAGCTGTTTCTACTCATCCCAGGGTCTTCGGCTCATCGAACTATGTCATCCGACCTCTGGTAAGATTTATATTTTTTGATTTTGGGCTTCCTCTGCCTCTTCACTACACTCTGGTCGCTGTACTACATGTGTGCAAGTAGTGTCAGTATGCGTTTATACTAATTCTGTAGTTATGCAGTAACCAATGCATCATGGCCCTATGGAGCGCCACCTCCCAGGCGCAGGTCATACAATGTCCCGGGGTGTGCATCCGCGGGACATTTATGTTTGCTATTACAGGGCAGGAGCAAGGCTTCCACCCTGTGATAGCAAATCCTTGTTTGCCTCATTGAAGTGAGAGGACGAAAACCTCGTATCGCTTCAATAAAGCGGATCCGGATGGTGAAAATGGAGAAAAAAAAATTAAGGGGGGTTTCACCCATTCATTTAAATGAGCCCCCTGGTGGGTAATGTTCCAGGCCCAATCCTATTATCATATTGCGGGGTCTCTGCAGCACTGTGGACCTTCATCTCACATGTAAATTAGGCATGGAGGGGCACAGAGACTTTTGTTTACTAATTGTTCGGGGGGCTTCGAGGCCAACTCAAGTCCGGGGATCGCCACCCTCCGGGGCTTTACTTAAATATGCAGGGTGGGCCTCGCAAGTCCCTGAAGCCTCGGTGGCCCTAGGCAGTGCCTTATTGGTTCTGTAATAAGACTGGCAGTACTCATGGTGTTATAAAGTGATACACTCATAGAACCCTTGCAGTTGTAGAATTACCCAGGCTTCATTTATGTAATAGTCTGTTGGTTCATATTTGGTAGGTGCACCGCAAAATTACAAATGTTTTCACTCATAACCTCCTATCAACTGCCGATTTTCACAATAAACTACACACAAGTGTTGTCAGAAAAAGAAGACCCATGCACTCGCTTATTTATTGGGAAAAAAAAATAACCTGTATTAAAACAACATAAATAAATGGAAACACAACTTTATTAGAAGAAACAACAGTATAACATGAAATAAGTGGGTGGGACTCATTCGTAAACAGCGTACAAAACCTGCAAGACAAAAAAGAAACATAAGTATGTGTGCTATGTCCAAGAGACAAAGAAAGGTAGTCAGAATGAAAGGAAGAAAGTGTGAATGGGACAGAGAGCGTGTGGGTGGAAGGGAGAAGGGGAGGGAGAGTCAAAAGAACAGAGGGAGGAGGATACAGAGCGTCAGACTGCTGCACCCAGCCCTCACTGTTCACCTCCCGTCACCCGTGTGTCTGGGACGCTGGGGTCCGTGAGAAAGAGTGTGGTCCAGCAAGTCCTTAAAATGAAACAGAGATATGAATGAGGCCAGAGATTACATTATTATCTACAGCAACATCGCTTGCTGCTGCACCCCAGCCCCTTCCCCCGCACTGTGCTCAATTGCAGCTCCTGCGCATCGAAGCTTCACTGCTCACCTGCCACCACCGGTGTGTCCAACAACGTGCCGGTGTGAGCTCCGACTTCGGGGTGCCTCTCTCAAGGTGGCACAGCAGGTCTCTGGTCAGGGACGGTGTCTTGATACCACGATGGAAGACGTCAGAATGCCCCGGGCATCATCAAGGGTTGAGCACCTGCTCTGCCCATTTTGGCGCAACCAATTCAGTGCCAGATGTAGGTAAATGTGAAATACCGATTTCTTAATACCGAATTTTACCGATTCAGTATTAAGAAATCGGTATTTCCGATGTAGGTAAAAATTTGGTAATTTATACCGAATCGGTAAAATTCAGAAAAAAAATACAGAATCCTTAATACCAATCGGTATTACCGATTCTTAATTACCGAATCAGTAAATACCGAATCAGTAATTCAAAATTCCTGCAATTGAGGAATCAGCCAATCCTGTGCATCCTATTTACTCCCAACAAGGAAGTGGCCACACCCAAGCAGCTGCACTGAACCAGAAGCTGTTGGAGAGGCAGGCAGCAGAGAAAGACTAACAGGAGCAACTTTACTACCTGACATCAAACACCAGAATGGACAGCCAGGACAGGGAAACTAATTGTGCAGAAAGGAAAAGAAAAATTAAATTTAGTGAGAGGGAGCTGGAGATCTTAATTGAGGAGCTGGCAAAGGAACACACCAAGCTATTTGGTAAAAAATCACTACAAGTGCCTGAGTCACAAAAAAGAAAAATATGGATTGGAATCCTGGACCTCATTAATTCCATAGGTGTGACCCACCGTGATGTGGACGACCTAAAAAAGAGGTGGTATGACCTCAGGAGTATGGCGAAGAAGAGGATGTCTGAAAGGAAAAAGCAAGCAAACCTGACAGGTGGAGGAAAAAATAGAGCACCTGCACCGACTGCCCTGGAACTGCTTGTGGAGTCCACCATTGAGCCTGAGAGTGTCAGCGGCATCGGGGATGCAGACAGCTCAGCCAGAGCTGTAACCAAACAAGGTAAGATGCATGCACACCAAGCTGCGCCCCCACACTCCCTAACCCCATTCCCCAATGAGGCAGTGTGAATACCACTCCAGTACAGGTTTAACTAAACCCCAGCAATGTATTATGGGAGATGTAGTCAGTGTAACACCTATCAGAACAGTCAGCCCACTGAACCCAAAGGCATGTGACGCACATCAGCGATAAGCAAGCAGAGGACAGATTTATTGGCAGACATGAAATTCATTTGTATGCAAATGCTGCCAGACAAGTGAACTAATATACAATATGTCTCCACAGGCAAGACATCACGCAGGGCTGTGCCAGGCAAGGCAGGAAAGGCACCCCGGAGAGATAGAGCAGAGGAGGAGGATGTCATTTCGCCTGCGGTACACACCTCAACACCACCACGTCAACACCACCACCATCAACACCACCACCACCGGCATCAACACCGGCATCACCAGCAGCGTCACCAGCAGCGTCACCAATGCCATCATCTCCAAGACCCAGCAGGCATGCAGTTGCCAGCCTCCAACAGATGGAGTTGTCCGACGAGGACTGCAGGGAGGAAGAACAGCCAACGGTGCCAGACGATGGCAATAATGCCGGTACACAGTCCCCCACACACTGGTGCCAGACACTGCAGGGCTAGGGCACACAGTCCAGCTTCACAGGGCGAGGATCAGAGTGTCTATGCAGGTGTGGAGGTAAACATGTTGAAGGTGCAGCGCCTGCAAGGAAAGGCGATCAGATCAGTTCAGCGACAGATGGGGCACATGACAGCACACTTGCAGTGCATAGAGAAGGGCATCTGCACAATGAACACAATACTGGCTGAGGGAATGAGGGACATGGCTGAGGGCATGAGGGACATGTCCGACTCAGTGAGGCTGCTGTGCAGCAAGATGGACGATGACAGAATGGCAAGGCCCAGGGAGGGCAGAAAATTGAGAACTACACCAAGGCGGTGAACCGCCTCTCCACTGCCACTTCTCTGCTCTGCAGGCGCTCGGTGGCCATGCAGGTGGAGATGGCACACTGCAGCTGGGATGTGGCAGGGGGCTGGTGACAGTGACCACTGCACTTGAAGTGCTACAAAATAATCAGACTGCCAATACTGGTGCAGGTGATGTGGCGGACAGTGAGGAGACAAATAGCCGCAGTAGTGAAACGCCCCCTGTTACAGAGTCCAGGAGGCGCAGCGGATGGCAAAGTGGTGGCACAGGACAGATTGCCAGTGAGGACAGTGTACACAGAGGAAGCAGCAATGTTGTGCGTGGGCGCAGGAGGTAATGCCAGGCACACTTGTTTTTGATACATAGGTGAATTAACCTATGACGGCTTTGTAGGTTGTTTGGAATTGGGACTGCTATGTTAAGCCCTTCATTATGTGGCGTAGTGACATGCTATTAAACTACGTCACTCACACACAATTACTGGCTGTGTCTCCTTACTTACCTAGAAGTAGTTCTGTGTATTCTCAGCCCGTCTTTGTCTCCCATCAGGTGCTGGTGCCACTCCTGCTGCGCTGGGCTCTGGCTGCGGACAGTCATCATCTTCAGAGTCGGTCAAATTGACTGCTGTCCCTTTCTTAGTTGCCAGATTATGCAGCATAGCACATGTAGCGATGATCTTGCAGCAGATGATGGGTCGGTACTGATGGGCGCCTCCACTTTTATGAAGGCAGCGGAACCTACTCTTCAACAGTCCAAACGTCTGCTCCACCACATTGCGTGTTGATTTGTGCGCAGCATTATATCGTCTCTCACTTGGGGTTGATGGGTTCAGGGGAGGAGTGAGGATGAATGCCCACACGGCATATGCGCTATCACCTAGGTGAGATAGAAAGTGCCATCAATAACAAACACCAACACATTCATCAGCAGTATACATCAGGGTGTGTCACATTGATTTACCTAGCAGGTATCCTTCTCCAAATTCTCCCCCAGCCAGACGTGTGTATATCCCACTGTTGCGGAATATGTAGGAGTCATGGGTGCTCCCAGGAAATTTAGCCACAATGTCGGTCATGATGTTGGCCGCATCGCAGCTGACCTGCACGTTGATGGAGTGGGTGGATTTTCTGTTACGGTAGATGTACTCGTTGGCTGCAGGTGGGCAGATAGGTATGTGTGTCCCATCAATGCACCCTATAACATGCGGGAACTGTGCCTTTTGGTGGAAGTCTGTTTTTGTTTTCTGCAGTTCGACCTGTGTGGTGGGGAAGTGTATGTAGTGATGCATCCTTTGCATCATGGCATCCAGGACATTGTTAAGGAACCGAGACAGGCAGCTCTGCGACACACCACCTGCCGCAGCTATCACCCCCTGGTAACTTCCTGATGCTAATAGGTGGAGGCTACAGAACACCTGGACATTTGGTGGAATAGCGTGCGCCCTTGGTGTAGGATGCTCCAGGACCGGGTGCAGGTCCCGTATCAGGTCCAGGATAGTTTGGTGGTGTAGCCTGTACCTTTCATGAATTTCTACCTCAGTGAGTTGAAATAGTGTGATGCGCTGTCTGTATATGGGCTCCTCCCTTCTCCAGATCCTCATTCCTGCTGCCTGTAGTCGTGGCCGCCTTGCAATAACGTAGAGGGCCGCCATTGTGTTGAGACTGTTGCATTTTGGGGCTGTTTAAATGCTGTGCACATGATTACCACCTGCTTTGAGTCAGTGGTAATTACGACTCTTAAATACCGAATTTCATGAAATTCGGTATTACCGTATTTTGGTACATCTCTTTTACCGATTCTTATTTATCGAATCGGTATTTGGGGTTTTCGGTATCTCCGATTCGGTATTAAGGAATCGGTACCTGGTTTTCCTTATTTTACCGATTCCTTATTACCGAATCCATTCGGTATTACGAAAATTGCAATTGGCTAAATACCGGTCGGTAACTGTGAAATTTACTGAATTTCACCGTTACCGACCGGTATTTAGCCACCTACATCAGGCCCTCGGTGTCTGAAAAGGGAAAAATAATATAATGCTGGAAACGTCTTGAGGTAAATGAAGGTTTATTTCAAGCTTAATAGAAGACACCAGTTGAGTGCAACCTTCCTTCTTGAAGTACGATCTACCAACTGTTAGTGGTAATCGTGGTTCAAAGAGGAGTTGGAGTGTACGAGAATACACAAGGTTAAATAATATGTTATGCCAACGTTCACATACAAAGGAACAGAGCGCATGCTAGAAGCATAATGTGCGCGTGTATTGCAGTGGTGCAAGCCTGTGTGCATGTACACTTAGTAATCAGCTCACTACAGTGCCCCAAAAGCCAACGCCACGTGTCTGTAGGTCAGCGCTGCCCGCAGGCTCAGGCCTACAGTACAGTCCAGCAGGTCCTTAAAATGAGACAGAGATGTGACTGAATGAGGTCAGAGATCACATCATTACGCACGGCAACATCGCTTGTTTGCACCTGTGCACCCAGGCTGATGCACCCCACCCCTCTCGCAGCACCGCGCTCAATTGCAGCCCCTGTGCACCCAGGCTCCACTGCTCACCTGCTGTCATTGTTGTGTGTCCAAACACGACGGCCAGCAGAGTTCATAATTCAAATCGAGTTTTGATTGCGAGGATGGTGTAGACCTCATGGATCCCTTTATTTTATTGTGCATTGTGATATGCGAGGTGGATGCGGCCACATCACCAGAGGCAGTGTGGAAGAACTGGGACATTTGGTGTCGTCGTTATCCTATTTATACGTACGTAAAGTGGGCTGGGCTTGCGTACGCTAGGCCAGCGTAGGGGTGGGAAAAATTATTTTTGGGACCTGGGCATTGTTCAGTTCCTGCCTGGGCAGGAAGTGTACTTATGTGTGTGTCCCTGTTGCAGTTTTGACGTCGCACAATCCACAATATACATTAATGTAGCATGTACCAAGAGGGCGGCAACTATCGCTAATCAGATGCTATCCGAAAATGGACAACATCACATGTCGTTGTCAAGCTTGTGGACTTGCGCAGACACGCATGTCAATGGTGTGCGGTATTATTGAAAGTGTTGCTATCGCGAAGCGCACACATGTGAATTTGCTCGGATGGAGGGAGGATCAGCAGTGAGGCTACGTCATACACAGTGATAACGCTCATTACAGTCAAGCAATGTATGCCAAATGTCAATCTGAAAGTCTCACATATGACACACTACTATACTGGTAAAGCCTGACAACAGAGCATACTGCAACATAAATCTACACATTACTCTTTACTGTTCGTCACATGTGATTTAGGATGTGCACTCTGCCCGTGGCTGATGATACCCCTTCGAGCCACCAATACCCAGGCCGAAAGGCAGCACAATAATGCGCACACACACACACCAGGGGCATTGTGTAACACACATTTGTTTTTTGATATAATGTTTCAGATGCATGGCCATCACACGTGGAAGGCTAATGTACAGACCATGAACATTGATCAAGATGATCGTTACATGTTGTGTGTAGTATAAGATATGTGTACACAGCAAAACACTTTTCAAAAGAGCTCTCTAAGCAGAAGAGGTGTCTCTCATCAAACGCTGTAGAGAGAATGACTAAAATGGGTGGGGTCCTCCAACTGTTACAATGGGAAATGTTGTGAACTAATCAAAGGTCACATGGCAATCGCGCACCGAGCACGCAAGGAGGCCGCACCCGACGTGATTTTGAGAAAATATATTTACCATAATATAAGTTTATTACAGTTAGAAATATATAAATGTTTAAAATATTTTAGATTATCGCTTGCTCTCATATACACTTTAAACTTATTTAGATATAATTTTGAGACCCCCCAAAAAATAAGGGAATGGCGTACCCGGCGCGACACCATACGTCTATGACATTCCACAGGGCCTGGCAGCATGCACTCGTCGCATACGCAACACGCAGCGGGCGCAACCCCAGATATACATGACGTAACGCGCGGCTTGGTACTGCATACCCGTCGCATTCCAAAGTAGCAGCTGGCGCGACCTCATATGTATATGATGTTACGCAGGATGTGGTGCCACAAACCCTTCGGATACGAAATGCGCATCATTTACGAGTTTAGCAATATGACGGATAGGATTCGCATGCTGATGTTGCTTGGTACACTACCGGTACGGGACTCCAGTTTTCTCACAAAAAAAAATATATACATATTTTTTGGGGAAGATATAAAACATTACATAATTTTTAAAGTAAAAAACAAAAAAGGATAATAGAGTTCCAAAATATTACTATAAAATAGAAAAAATAAAGGTTTTATAAATATTAAAATAGGAAATTAACATTTAAAAAACATTCGAAATTCACTGAAAAAACCATAAGTTTTACTGACGTTATAGTTAGGAATTAGCATTTAAAAAACCTTTAAAATTCACTAAAAAACCATAGGTTTCAGGGACGTTATAGTTAGTTGGACATTTGACTCATATAAAACCAGAGAAATTCCCCCGTTATAGTTAGTTGAGCTAACTATTACTCGTGCGCCCGCAATGCACTGCTGATGACGTCACATATTACATTACTCATGTGCTGCTGCACCCCAGCCCCTTCCCCCGCACTGTGCTCAATTGCAGCTCCTGCGCATCGAAGCTTCACTGCTCACCTGCCACCACCGGTGTGTCCAACAACGTGCCGGTGCGAGCTCCGACTTCGGGGTGCCTCTCTCAAGGTGGCACAGCAGGTCTCCGGTCAGGGACGGTGTCTTGATACCACGATGGAAGACGTCAGAATGCCCCGGGCATCATCAAGGGTTGAGCACCTGCTCTGCCCATTTTGGCGCAACCAATTCAGTGCCAGATGTAGGTAAATGTGAAATACCGATTTCTTAATACCGAATTTTACCGATTCAGTATTAAGAAATCGGTATTTCCGATGTAGGTAAAAATTCGGTAATTTATACCGAATCGGTAAAATTCAGAAAAAAAATACAGAATCCTTAATACCAATCGGTATTACCGATTCATAATTACCGAATCAGTAAATACCGAATCAGTAATTCAAAATTCCTGCAATTGAGGAATCAGCCAATCCTGTGCATCCTATTTACTCCCAACAAGGAAGTGGCCACACCCAAGCAGCTGCACTGAACCAGAAGCTGTTGGAGAGGCAGGCAGCAGAGAAAGACTAACAGGAGCAACTTTACTACCTGACATCAAACACCAGAATGGACAGCCAGGACAGGGAAACTAATTGTGCAGAAAGGAAAAGAAAAATTAAATTTAGTGAGAGGGAGCTGGAGATCTTAATTGAGGAGCTGGCAAAGGAACACACCAAGCTATTTGGTAAAAAATCACTACAAGTGACTGAGTCACAAAAAAGAAACATATGGATTGGAATCCAGGACCTCATTAATTCCATAGGTGTGACCCACCGTGACGTGGACGACCTAAAAAAGAGGTGGTATGACCTCAGGAGTATGGCGAAGAAGAGGATGTCTGAAAGGAAAAAGCAAGCAAACCTGACAGGTGGAGGAAAAAATAGAGCACCTGCACCGACTGCCCTGGAACTGCTTGTGGAGTCCACCATTGAGCCTGAGAGTGTCAGCGGCATCGGGGATGCAGACAGCTCAGCCAGAGCTGTAACCAAACAAGGTAAGATGCATGCACACAAGCTGCGCCCCCCCACTCCCTAACCCCATTCCCCAATGAGGCAGTGTGAATCCCACTCCAGTACAGGTTTGACTAAACACCAGCAATGTATTATGGGAGATGTAGTCAGTGTAACACCTATCATAACAGTCAGCCCACTGAACCCAAAGGCATGTGACGCACATCAGCGATAAGCAAGCAGAGGACAGATTTATTGGCAGACATGAAATTCATTTGTATGCATATGCTGCTAGACAAGTGAACTAATATACAATATGCCTCCACAGGCAAGACATCGCGCATGGCTGCGCCAGGCAAGGCAGGAAAGGCACCACGGAGAGTTAGAGCAGAGGAGGAGGATGTCATTTCACCTGCGGGACACACCTCAACACCACCACGTCAACACCACCACCATCAACACCACCACCACCGGCATCAACACCGGCATCACCAGCAGCATCACCAGCAGCGTCACCAATGCCATCATCTCCAAGACCCAGCAGGCATGCAGTTGCCAGCCTCCAACAGATGGAGTTGTCCGACGAGGACTGCAGGGGGGAAGGTCAGCCAATGGTGCCAGACGATGGCAATAATGCCGGTACACAGTCCCCCACACACTGGTGCCAGACGCTGCAGGGCTAGGGCACACAGTCCAGCTTTACAGGGCGAGGATCAGAGTGTCTATGCAGGTAAATATGTTGAAGGTGCAGCGCCTGCAAGGAAAGGTGATCAGATCAGTTCAGCGACAGATGGGGCACATGACAGCACACTTGCAGTGCATAGAGAAGGGCATCTGCACAATGAACACAACACTGGCTGAGGGAATGAGGGACATGGCTGAGGGCATGAGGGACATGTCCGACTCAGTGAGGCTGCTGTGCAGCAAGATGGACGATGACAGAATGGCAAGGCCCAGGGAGGGCAGAAAATTGAGAACTACACCTAGGCGGTGAACCGCCTCTCCACTGCCACTTCTCTGCTCTGCAGGCGCTCGGTGGCCATGCAGGTGGAGATGGCACACTGCAGCTGGGATGTGGCAAGGGGGCTGGTGACAGTGACCACTGCACTTGAAGTGCTACAAAATAATCAGACTGCCAATACTGGTGCAGGTGCTGTGGCGGACTGTGAGGAGAAAAATAGCCGCAGTAGTGAAACGCCCCCTGTTACAGAGTCCAGGAGGTGCAGCGGACGGCAAAGTGGTGGCACAGGACAGATTGCCAGTGAGGACAGTGTACACAGAGGAAGCAGCAATGTTGTGCGTGGGTGCAGGAGGTAATGCCAGGCACACTTGTTTTTGATACATAGGTGAATTAACCCATGACGGCTTTGTAGGTTGTTTGGAATTGGGACTGCTATGTTAAGCCCTTCATTATGTGGCGTAGTGACATGCTATTAAACTACGTCACTCACACACAATTACTGGCTGTGTCTCCTTACTTACCTAGAAGTAGTTCTGTGTATTCTCAGCCCGTCTTTGTCTCCCATCAGGTGCTGGTGCCACTCCTGCTGCGCTGGGCTCTGGCTGTGGACAGTCATCATCCTCAGAGTCGGTCAAATTGACTGCTGTCCCTTTCTTAGTTGCCAGATTATGCAGCATAGCACATGTAGCGATGATCTTGCAGCAGATGATGGGTCGGTACTGATGGGCGCCTCCACCTTTGTGGAGGCAGCGGAACCTGCTCTTCAACAGTCCAAACGTCTGCTCCACCACATTGCGTGTTGATTTGTGCGCAGCATTATATCGTCTCTCACTTTGGTTTGATGGGTTCAGGGGAGGAGTGAGGATGAATGCCCACACGGCATATGCGCTATCACCCAGGTGAGATAGAAAGTGCCATCAATAACAAACACCAACACATTCATCAGCAGTATACATCAGGGTGTGTCACAGTGATTTACCTAGCAGGTATCCTTCTCCAAATTCTCCCCCAGCCAGACGTGTGTATATCCCACTGTTGCGGAATATGTAGGAGTCATGGGTGCTCCCAGGAAATTTAGCCACAATGTCGGTGATGATGTTGGCCGCATCGCAGCTGACCTGCACGTTGATGGAGTGGGTGGATTTTCTGTTACGGTAGATGTACTCGTTGGCTGCAGGTGGGCAGATAGGTATGTGTGTCCCATCAACGCACCCTATAACATGCGGGAACTGTGCCTTTTGGTGGAAGTCTGTTTTTGTTTTCTGCAGTTCGACGTGTGTGGTGGGGAAGCGTATGAAGTGATGCATCCTTTGCATCATGACATCCAGGACATTGTTAAGGAACCGAGACAGGCAGCTCTGCGACACACCACCTGCCGCAGCTATCACCCCTGGTAACTTCCTGATGCTAATAGGTGGAGGCTACAGAACACCTGGACATTTGGTGGAATAGCGTGCGCCCTTGGTGTAGGATGCTCCAGGACCGGGTGCAGGTCCCGTATCAGGTCCAGGATAGTTTTGTGGTGTAGCCTGTACCTTTCATGAATTTCTACCTCAGTGAGTTGAAATAGTGTGATGCGCTGTCTGTATATGCGCTCCTCCCTTCTCCAGATCCTCATTCCTGCTGCCTGTAGTCGTGGCCACCTTGCAATAACGTAGAGGGCCGCCATTGTGTTGAGACTGTTGCATTTTGGGGCTGTTTAAATGCTGTGCACATGATTACCACCTGCTTTGAGTCAGTGGTAATTACGACTCTTAAATACCGAATTTCATGAAATTCGGTATTACCGTATTTTGGTACATCTCTTTTACCGATTCTTATTTACCGAATCGGTATTTGGGGTTTTCGGTATCTCCGATTCGGTATTAAGGAATCGGTACCTGGTTTTCCTTATTTTACCGATTCCTTATTACCAAATCCATTCGGTATTACGAAAATTGCAATTGGCTAAATACCGGTCGGTAACTGTGAAATTGACTGAATTTCACCGTTACCGACCGGTATTTAGCCACCTACATCAGGCCCTCGGTGTCTGAAAAGGGAAAAATAATATAATGCTGGAAACGTCTTGAGGTAAATGAAGGTTTATTTCAAGCTTACTAGAAGACACCAGTTGAGTGCATCCTTCCTTCTTGAAGTACGATCTACCAACTGTTAGTGGTAATCGTGGTTCAAAGAGGAGTTGGAGTGTACGAGAATACACAAGGTTAAATAATAATATGTTATGCCAACGTTCACATACAAAGGAACAGAGCGCATGCTAGAACCATAATGTGCGCGTGTATTGCAGTGGTGCAAGCCTGTGTGCATGTACACTTAGTAATCAGCTCACTACAGTGCCCCAAAAGCCAATGCCACGTGTCTGTAGGGCAGCGCTGCCCGCAGGCTCAGGCCTACAGTACGGTCCAGCAGGTCCTTAAAATGAGACAGAGATGTGACTGAATGAGGTCAGAGATCACATCATTACGCACGGCAACATCGCTTGTTTGCACCTGCGCACCCAGGCTGATGCACCCCACCCCTCTCGCAGCACCGCGCTCAATTGCAGCCCCTGTGCACCCAGGCTCCACTGCTCACCTGCTGTCATTGTTGTGTGTCCAAACACGACGGCCAGCAGAGTTCATAATTCAAATCGAGTTTTGATTGCGAGGATGGTGTAGACCTCATGGATCCCTTTATTTTATTGCGCATTGTGATATGCGAGGTGGATGCGGCCATATCACCAGAGGCAGTGTGGAAGAACTGGGACATTTGGCGTCGTCGTTATCCTATTTATACGTACGCAAAGTGGGCTGGGCTTGCGTACGCCAGGCCAGCGTAGGGGTGGGAAAAATTATTTTTGGGACCTGGGCATTGTTCAGTTCCTGCTTGGGCAAGAAGTGTACTTATGTGTGTGTCCCTGTTGCAGTTTTGACGTCGCACAATCCACAATTTACATTAATGTAGCATGTACCAAGAGGGCGGCAACTATCGCTAATGAGATGCTATCCGAAAATGGACAACATCACATGTCGTTGTCAAGCTTGTGGACTTGCGCAGACACGCATGTCAATGGTGTGCGGTATTATTGAAAGTGTTGCTATCGCGAAGCGCACACATGTGAATGTGCTCGGATGGAGGGAGGATCAGCAGTGAGGCTACGTCATACAGAGTGATAACGCTCATTACAGTCAAGCAATGTATGCCAAATGTCAATCTGAAAGTCTCACATATGACACACTACTATACTGGTAAAGCCTGACAACAGAGCATACTGCAACATAAATCTACACATTACTCTTTACTGTTCGTCACATGTGATTTAGGATGTGCACTCTGCCCATGGCTGATGATACCCCTTCAAGCCACCAATACCCAGGCCGAAAGGCAGCACAATAATGCGCACACACACACACCAGGGGCATTGTGTAACACACATTTGTTTGTTGATATAATGTTTCAGATGCATGGCCATCACATGTGGAAGGCTAATGTACAGACCATGAACATTGATCAAGATGATCGTTACATGTTGTGTGTAGTATAAGATATGTGTACACAGCAAAACACTTTTCAAAAGAGCTCTCTAAGCAGAAGAGGTGTCTCTCATCAAACGCTGTAGAGAGAATGACTAAAATGGGTGGGGTCCTCCAACTGTTACAATGGGAAATGTTGTGAACTAATCAAAGGTCACATGGCAATCGCGCACCGAGCACGCAAGGAGGCCGCACCCGACGTGATTTTGAGAAAATATATTTACCATAATATAAGTTTATTACAGTTAGAAATATATAAATGTTTAAAATATTTTAGATTGTCGCTTGCTCTCATATACACTTTAAACTTATTTAGATATAATTTTGAGACCCCCAAAAAAATGAGGGAATGGCGTACCCGGCGCGACACCATACGTCTATGACATAACACAGGGCCTGGCAGCATGCACTCGTCGCATACGCAACACGCAGCGGGCGCAACCCCAGATATACATGACGTAACGCGCGGCTTGGTACTGCATACCCGTCGCATTTCAAAGTAGCAGCTGGCGCGACCTCATATGTATATGATGTTACGCAGGATAGGGTGCCACAAACCCTTCGGATACGAAATGCGCATCATTTACGAGTTTAGCAATATGACGGATAGGATTCGCATGCTGATTTTGCTTGGTACACTACCGGTACGGGACTCCAGTTTTCTCACAAAAAAAAAATATATACATATTTTTTGGGGAAGATATAAAACATTACATAATTTTTAAAGTAAAAAACAAAAAAGGATAATAGAGTTCCAAAATATTACTATAAAATAGAAAAAATAAAGGTTTTATAAATATTAAAATAGGAAATTAACATTTAAAAAACATTCGAAATTCACTGAAAAAACCATAAGTTTTACTGACGTTATAGTTAGGAATTAGCATTTAAAAAACCTTTAAAATTCACTAAAAAACCATAGGTTTCAGGGACGTTATAGTTAGTTGGACATTTGACTCATATAAAACCAGAGAAATTCCCCCGTTATAGTTAGTTGAGCTAACTATAACTCGGGCGCCCGCAATGCACTGCTGATGACGTCACATATTACATTACTCATGTGCTGCTGCACCCCAGCCCCTTCCCCCGCACTGTGCTCAATTGCAGCTCCTGCGCATCGAAGCTTCACTGCTCACCTGCCACCACCGGTGTGTCCAACAACGTGCCGGTGCGAGCTCCGACTTCGGGGTGCCTCTCTCAAGGTGGCACAGCAGGTCTCCAGTCAGGGACGGTGTCTTGATACCACGATGGAAGACGTCAGAATGCCCCGGGCATCATCAAGGGTTGAGCACCTGCTCTGCCCATTTTGGCGCAACCAATTCAGTGCCAGATGTAGGTAAATGTGAAATACCGATTTCTTAATACCGAATTTTACCGATTCAGTATTAAGAAATCGGTATTTCCGATGTAGGTAAAAATTTGGTAATTTATACCGAATCGGTAAAATTCAGAAAAAAAATACAGAATCCTTAATACCAATCGGTATTACCGATTCTTAATTACCGAATCAGTAAATACCGAATCAGTAATTCAAAATTCCTGCAATTGAGGAATCAACCAATCCTGTGCATCCTATTTACTCCCAACAAGGAAGTGGCCACACCCAAGCAGCTGCACTGAACCAGAAGCTGTTGGAGAGGCAGGCAGCAGAGAAAGACTAACAGGAGCAACTTTACTACCTGACATCAAACACCAGAATGGACAGCCAGGACAGGGAAACTAATTGTGCAGAAAGGAAAATAAAAATTAAATTTAGTGAGAGGGAGCTGGAGATCTTAATTGAGGAACTGGCAAAGGAACACACCAAGCTATTTGGTAAAAAATCACTACAAGTGCCTGAGTCACAAAAAAGAAAAATATGGATTGAAATCCAGGACCTCATTAATTCCATAGGTGTGACCCACCGTGACGTGGACGACCTAAAAAAGAGGTGGTATGACCTCAGGAGTATGGCGAAGAAGAGGATGTCTGAAAGGAAAAAGCAAGCAAACCTGACAGGTGGAGGAAAAAATAGAGCACCTGCACCGACTGCCCTGGAACTGCTTGTGGAGTCCACCATTGAGCCTGAGAGTGTCAGCGGCATCGGGGATGCAGACAGCTCAGCCAGAGCTGTAACCAAACAAGGTAAGATGCATGCACACAAGCTGTGCCCCCCCACTCCCTAACCCCATTCCCCAATGAGGCAGTGTGAATCCCACTCCAGTACAGGTTTAACTAAACATCAGCAATGTATTATGGGAGATGTAGTCAGTGTAACACCTATCATAACAGTCAGCCCACTGAACCCAAAGGCATGTGACGCACATCAGTGATAAGCAAGCAGAGGACAGATTTTTTGGCAGACATGAAATTCATTTGTATGCAAATGCTGCCAGACAAGTGAACTAATATACAATATGTCTCCACAGGCAAGACATCGCGCAGGGCTGCGCCAGGCAAGGCAGGAAAGGCACCCCGGAGAGATAGAGCAGAGGAGGAGGATGTCATTTTGACTGCGGCACACACCTCAACACCACCACGTCAACACCACCACCATCAACACCACCACCACCGGCATCAACACCGGCATCACCAGCAGCATCACCAGCAGCGTCACCAATGCCATCATCTCCAAGACCCAGCAGGCATGCAGTTGCCAGCCTCCAACAGATGGAGTTGTCCGACGAGGACTGCAGGGGGGAAGAACAGCCAATGGTGCCAGACGATGGCAATAATGCCGGTACACAGTCCCCCACACACTGGTGCCAGACGCTGCAGGGCTAGGGCACACAGTCCAGCTTCACAGGGCGAGGATCAGTGTGTCTATGCAGGTGCGGAGGTAAACATGTTGAAGGTGCAGCGCCTGCAAGGAAAGGCGATCAGATCAGTTCAGCGACAGATGGGGCACATGACAGCACACTTGCAGTGCATAGAGAAGGGCATCTGCACAATGAACACAACACTGGCTGAGGGAATGAGGGACATGGCTGAGGGCATGAGGGACATGTCCGACTCAGTGAGGCTGCTGTGCAGCAAGATGGCCGATGACAGAATGGCAAGGCCCAGGGAGGGCAGAAAATTGAGAACTACACCAAGGCAGTGAACCGCCTCTCCACTGCCACTTCTCTGCTCTGCAGGCGCTCGGTGGCCATGCAGGTGGAGATGGCACACTGCAGCTGGGAAGTGGCAAGGGGGCTGGTGACAGTAACTCTGCACTTGAAGTGCTACAAAATAATCAGACTGCCAATACTGGTGCAGGTGATGTGGCGGACAGTGAGGAGACAAATAGCCGCAGTAGTGAAACGCCCCCTGTTACAGAGTCCAGGAGGCGCAGCGGACGGCAAAGTGGTGGCACAGGACAGATTGCCAGTGAGGACAGTGTACACAGAGGAAGCAGCAATGTTGTGCCTGGGCGCAGGAGGTAATGCCAGGCACACTTGTTTTTGATACAAAGGTGTATTAACCCATGACGGCTTTGTAGGTTGTTTGGAATTGGGACTGCTATGTTAAGCCCTTCATTATGTGGCGTAGTGACATGCTATTAATCTACGTCACTCACACACAATTACTGGCTGTCTCCTTACTTACCTAGAAGTAGTTCTGTGTATTCTCAGCCCGTCTTTGTCTCCCATCAGGTGCTGGTGCCACTCCTGCTGCGCTGGGCTCTGGCTGCGGACAGTCATCATCCTCAGAGTCGGTCAAATTGACTGCTGTCCCTTTCTTAGTTGCCAGATTATGCAGCATAGCACATGTAGCGATGATCTTGCAGCAGATGATGGGTCGGTACTGATGGGCGCCTCCACTTTTGTGGAGGCAGCGGAACCTGCTCTTCAACAGTCCTAACGTCTGCTCCACCACATTGCGTGTTGATTTGTGCGCAGCATTATATCGTCTCTCACTTGGGGTTGATGGGTTCAGGGGAGGAGTGAGGATGAATGCCAACACGGCATATGCGCTATCACCTAGGTGAGATAGAAAGTGCCATCAATAACAAACACCAACACATTCATCAGCAGTATACATCAGGGTGTGTCGCAGTGATTTACCTAGCAGGTATCCTTCTCCAAATTCTCCCCCAGCCAGACGTGTGTATATCCCACTGTTGCGGAATATGTAGGAGTCACGGGTGCTCCCAGGAAATTTAGCCACAATGTCGGTGATGATGTTGGCCGCGTCGCAGCTGACCTGCACGGTGATGGAGTGGGTGGATTTTCTGTTACGGTAGATGTACTCGTTGGCTGCAGGTGGGCAGATAGGTATGTGTGTCCCATCAATGCACCCTATAACATGCGGGAACTGTGCCTTTTGGTGGAAGTCTGTTTTTGTTTTCTGCAGTTCGACCTGTGTGGTGGGGAAGCGTATGTAGTGATGCATCCTTTGCATCATGGCATCCAGGACATTGTTAAGGAACCAAGACAGGCAGCTCTGCGACACACCACCTGCCGCAGCTATCACCCCCTGGTAACTTCCTGATGCTAATAGGTGGAGGCTGCAGAACACCTGGACATTTGGTGGAATAGCGTGCGCCCTTGGTGTAGGATGCTCCAGGACCGGGTGCAGGTCCCGTATCAGGTCCAGGATAGTTTGGTGGTGTAGCCTGTACCTTTCATGAATTTCTACCTCAGTGAGTTGAAATAGTGTGATGCGCTGTCTGTATATGCGCTCCTCCCTTCTCCAGATCCTCATTCCTGCTGCCTGTAGTCGTGGCCGCCTTGCAATAACGTAGAGGGCCGCCATTGTGTTGAGACTGTTGCATTTTGGGGCTCTTTAAATGCTGTGCACATGATTCCCACCTGCTTTGAGGCAGTGGTAATTACGACTCTTAAATACCGAATTTCATGAAATTCGGTATTACCGTATTTTGGTACATCTCTTTTACCGATTCTTATTTACCGAATCGGTATTTGGGTTTTTTGGTATCTCCGATTCGGTATTAAGGAATCGATACCTGGTTTTCCTTATTTTACCGATTCCTTATTACCGAATCCATTCGGTATTACGAAAATTGCAATTGGCTAAATACCGGTCGGTAACTGTGAAATTGACTGAATTTCACCGTTACCGACCGGTATTTAGCCACCTACATCAGGCCCTCGGTGTCTGAAAAGGGAAAAATAATATATGCTGGAAACGTCTTGAGGTAAATGAAGGTTTATTTCAAGCTTAATAGAAGACACCAGTTGAATGCATCCTTCCTTCTTGAAGTACGATCTACCAACTGTTAGTGGTAATCGTGGTTCAAAGAGGAGTTGGAGTGTACGAGAATACACAAGGTTAAATAATAATATGTTATGCTAACGTTCACATACAAAGGAACAGAGCGCATGCTAGAAGCATAATGTGCGCGTGTATTGCAGTGGTGCAAGCCTGTGTGCATGTACACTTAGTAATCAGCTCACTACAGTGCCCCAAAAGCCAACGCCACGTGTCTGTAGGGCAGCGCTGCCCGCAGGCTCAGGCCTACAGTACGGTCCAGCAGGTCCTTAAAATGAGACAGAGATGTGACTGAATGAGGTCAGAGATCACATCATTACGCACGGCAACATCGCTTGTTTGCACCTGCGCACCCAAGCTGATGCACCCCACCCCTCTCGCAGCACCGCGCTCAATTGCAGCCCCTGTGCACCCAGGCTCCACTGCTCACCTGCTGTCATTGTTGTGTGTCCAAACACGACGGCCAGCAGAGTTCATAATTCAAATCGAGTTTTGATTGCGAGGATGGTGTAGACCTCATGGATCCCTTTATTTTATTGCGCATTGTGATATGCGAGGTGGATGCGGCCATATCACCAGAGGCAGTGTGGAAGAACTGGGACATATGGCGTCGTCGTTATCCTATTTATACGTACGCAAAGTGGGCTGGGCTTGCGTACCCCAGGCCAGCGTAGGGGTGGGAAAAATTATTTTTGGGACCTGGGCATTGTTCAGTTCCTGCCTGGGCAGGAAGTGTACTTATGTGTGTGTCCCTGTTGCAGTTTTGACGTCGCACAATCCACAATTTACATTAATGTAGCATGTACCAAGAGGGCGGCAACTATCGCTAATGAGATGCTATCCGAAAATGGACAACATCACATGTCGTTGTCAAGCTTGTGGACTTGCGCAGACACGCATGTCAATGGTGTGCGGTATTATTGAAAGTGTTGCTATCGCGAAGCGCACACATGTGAATGTGCTCAGATGGAGGGAGGATCAGCAGTGAGGCTACGTCATACACAGTGATAACGCTCATTACAGTCAAGCAATGTATGCCAAATGTCAATCTGAAAGTCTCACATATGACACACTACTATACTGGTAAAGCCTGACAACAGAGCATACTGCAACATAAATCTACACATTACTCTTTACTGTTCGTCACATGTGATTTAGGATGTGCACTCTGCCCGTGGCTGATGATACCCCTTCGAGCCACCAATACCCAGGCCGAAAGGCAGCACAATAATGCGCACACACACACACCAGGGGCATTGTGTAACACACATTTGTTTTTTGATATAATGTTTCAGATGCATGGCCATCACAAATGGAAGGCTAATGTACAGACCATGAACATTGATCAAGATGATCGTTACATGTTGTGTGTAGTATAAGATATGTGTACACAGCAAAACACTTTTCAAAAGAGCTCTCTAAGCAGAAGAGGTGTCTCTCATCAAACGCTGTAGAGAGAATGACTAAAATGGGTGGGATCCTCCAACTGTTACAATGGGAAATGTTGTGAACTAATCAAAGGTCACATGGCAATCGCGCACCGAGCACGCAAGGAGGCCGCACCCGACGTGATTTTGAGAAAATATATTTACCATAATATAAGTTTATTACAGTTAGAAATATATAAATGTTTAAAATATTTTAGATTATCGCTTGCTCTCATATACACTTTAAACTTATTTAGATATAATTAATGAGGGAATGGCATACCCGGCGCGACACCATACGTCTATGGCATAACACAGGGCCTGGCAGCATGCACTCGTCGCATACGCAACACGCAGCGGGCGCAACCCCAGATATACATGACGTAACGCGCGGCTTGGTACTGCATACCCGTCGCATTCCAAAGTAGCAGCTGGCGCGACCTCATATGTATATGATGTTACGCAGGATGTGGTGGCACAAACCCTTCGGATACGAAATGCGCATCATTTAGGAGTTTAGCAATATGACGGATAGGATTCGCATGCTGATGTTGCTTGGTACACTACCGGTACGGGACTCCAGTTTTCTCACAAAAAAAAACATATATACATATTTTTGGGGGAACATATAAAACATTACATAATTTTTAAAGTAAAAAACAAAAAAGGATAATAGAGTTCCAAAATATTACTATAAAATAGAAAAAATATAGGTTTTATAAACATTAAAATAGGAAATTAACATTTAAAAAACATTCGAAATTCACTGAAAAAACCATAAGTTTTACTGACGTTATAGTTAGGAATTAGCATTTAAAAAACCTTTGAAATTCACTAAAAAACCATAGGTTTCAGGGACGTTATAGTTAGTTGGACATTTGACTCATATAAAACCAGAGAAATTCCCCCGTTATAGTTAGTTGAGCTAACTATTACTCGCGCGCCCGCAATGCACTGCTGATGACGTCACATATTACAATACTCATGACATGGTCAGTGACATCACTCACTGATGACATCACTCATGACATCTCAAATTACATCATTGATGACATCACTAATGACATCATCCACGTGATAATCTTGCACATACTGATGCCCTAATATAAACTTTGATAAACCCACTCTAAAATACAGACTACTATTTTTCAAACCATACACACAACAATGCCAGATACTACATACCACAGACTATTTCCTAGGTCTACACACGCATCCAGTGACTTATACATGTAGTTACTCATCAATACAGTACTATAATATGCACTCATACACCTATACATACAGTCACACTCCGCCACTCATCCATAGAGTTACTCACACACCTAGTCAGTCATGCAAAGAATCAATCACATACCCATTTACTCATGTATACAGTTATACACACCAACTCCGTTATTTATACACACACCACATCACTTATTTATGCAGATACTAACACATCCTTACTGTCTTATATTAATCACTGATACAAGCAGACACTCATTTATACATCCACTTTTCAAATAACTTACTCTCACGTATAGTCATCTATATACTCCAACACTCACATATACTGCCTTAAAACATATGTAGTTACTCACACATATACCACTGAGAAATTCATTCACTCACCAACACACCCATACACACACTAACTCACCCATACAGCCCTTCCCAGATGCACTTTTGAATCCATACAACCAGTGAATCACCCACTCAGACATCTATGGAGAGAGTCACACACCCCCCCACCCACCCACACAGATACTTAAGCACCCATAAAGATACTCAGACAACAAACAAATCAATAACCCATATAGACACTCATGTAGCTACTCACCAACCCATGCAGTAGCTTTCACACCAAGTGAAAGACTAATACAGACTTTCGCATAGTTTAGTCACTAACCCATGCATTCAGTAAGACATGTTCAATCACCCACTTATACAGTCAGTAACGCACTTACTAAATAATCCCTTCAGGGACTTGTAAATCAACTCATTCTTCAATACACCTTGGCATAGATATATATGAAAAATATTTAAACTTTACAGAAACACACATTCACTGGATAATGTCATCAGTGATGTCATCAGTGTTGTCATTTGAGATGTCATCAGTGATGTCACTGACCATGTCATGAGTGATGTAATATGTGATGTCATCAGCAGTGCATTGCGGGTGCGCAAGTTATAGTTAGCTCAACCAACTATAACGGGGGAATTTCTATGGTTTTATATAAGTCAAATGTCCAACTAACTATAACGTCCCTGAAACCTATGGTTTTTTAGTAGATATATATATATATATATATATATATATATATATATATATATATATATATATATATATATATATATATATATATATATACACACATATCATCAAGGCACATATATCTGAAGTTAGGTATAGAAATGCTATACTTCCTTACCTTTCAACATTCTGTCCACAGTATTCTTACACCACATTATTCCAGCTTCGATATCCAGGAGGCACAACCCAAAATGCATTTTTAGCACACACATTATCAAATGCATCTGCCGGGCTGCAATTGGACCTCTGGCCTTAGCAAGCACAGGAGTAACTACGTTAAGATCCATTGGGCTAACATTTTTTTTATTGATTTTTATTAAGGCAGAAAGATACAATCTCACAAACATCCAATATATTTAGGAGTGTGAGAGGAGCATATCAAAGCAGCACATGTCTTAGTGATACATTCAATACAGCAGTTAAGATGGAAATGACATGATCATATCAATGAATTCCTCTAAGAGCCTTTAAATCCCTGTCTCCCGCGATGCATCAACACACTGAATATTTAGGGGCATCAAGAAGTGTCGCAGTGGCAGTGCTGTCCCATGCCATTGGATACTTTGCAATATGTTTATGACAGTCTTAGAAGCATCCATGTTTTAGATCGCTACAGCTCAGGATCCTCAGCTGCTGCAGCCTGGGAGTCTGGATGGTCTGAGGGCTCTTGGAGGGCCAGATATGTGAAATATGGGCAAAGTACTATTTGGTGAGCAGAATGTGTACATTTATGATTAGATATAAAAAAGTGTCTAAACCTACCATTTTGACAATCACTATTCTACATGTCATAGATAGTGGCTACTTTGTTCCAAAATGGCATGCTCTCCTCCAGCCATGTTGTCGTTTTCCTGTTGTTTTCTCTCCATATCCCATCTAAGCCTCTACTGATCCATACACCCAAATATTAAATGGCTGAGGCCTACCACCACAGTGCGTATTCAGAAATGACCTAGTGTGTGCCCTATGTAACCCTGGGCGTAGTGGGCATAGTGGGGCTGCGTGGAGCATCGCGTAGTGTGGCCAAATCTACGCACACTCACGCACTCCGCGTAGCCCCACTGCGCGCCGCCTGCCTCCCGTCCGCCCTCATTTTAAAATAATTTAAAGTATTATAAAGTAAGAAAATGCTTTACCTGAGGTGCGGCATCCCGAGGCTCCCTCTTCCTGGTTCAACCGCAACTTCTTCGTCACGCATGCGCGGACGCCCGTGCAAGCGCATTTTTCGTGAGAAGTGCGCATGTGCGGGTGTCCGTGTATGCGCATTTGTGACGAAGAAGTTGCGGTTGAACCAGGAAGAGGGAGCCCCAGAACGCCGCACCTCAGGTAAGGCATTTTCTTACTTTAAATTATTTTAAAATGAGGGCGGGCGGGAGGCGGGTGGCGGGCAGCTCTGCTCCGCCGCGCCATGTGCGTAGTGCTGCCTGCTACGCCTACTTCGTGGACCACGAAGCAGGCAGAACTATGTACACTCCGTGGGCGGAGCGGAGCACTACGTCCACCACTAGCCCTATGTCAAGCATAATATAACTAGCTTGGACCACTTTATTATGATTCGAAAGAGGCCTCCAGAGTGTATGAATTCCCAGAGTACCGGTCAGAGGTTGGTTGTGGGGTCACATATATAATGTTATGTCGTCTGCGTACAATCAGCCATCTAGAGGTATAGTTGAGTCCACATTGTGGATAGTGTTGTTGATGTCGGGCCACTAGGGGTTCCATTGCTATTGAAAACAACAACGGAGACAGGGGCAACTCCTGCCTTGTGCCTCTTGAGATAGCAAATGAGGAGGTAACCTCGCCGTGTATAAGCAGGCACACGGTAGGGTCCGCATAAACCTTGTCAGAGCCATCGCTCAAACTGTTGGCTAACAACGATCCTCTAGATATTGAAAGAGATACTCCCATTCAAGCAAATCAAATGCTTTTTTGGTGTCCAGAAGCCTGCAGCTCTGGCTTAAGTTATGTAGGAGTGTGAACATTGTGCAGAGGTTCTGGACCATGGACCCCCCAAGTGATCCGGTTGGACTATGGTTGGCAGCAGAGGTACTAGCCTGTCTGCACATCTCTCAGGGGTCTTATCAGGTTTCAGTATGGTGACAATAAGTGCCTTCCAACAGTAGTGTTGAAGTCTGCCAAGCTTGAAGGCCATCTCATGTACAGCAAGCAAGTGAGGAGCCAGCAAATGGAAGTTTTCCATGTAGAAAGAAGGTAGCAGGTCATCTAACTTTGGTGCTTTATTGCCTGGCATGTCTTGGATCACTTGCACAATATCCTCAACTGTGAGATGGACATCAAGATATTGCTTGTGTTTGTTATCTAGCCAGAGGAACTGTATGGAGTCAAAATAGTTCATTAAGTGATCCACGTTCAGGGAGGTCGCGGTTTGGTGTAAGGTGCTATAAAATGTGAAAGCCTGGGCAGTATTATCAGTGGTATAGTGTGTCTCCTCCAGGTTGTCTACAATCTGGGTTATTTATTCATTAGTCAGAGGTTTCTGAAGCAACCTGGCTGAGGTCCTGCCGGCTCTGTCCCCCTCCCCATGCACACTGGCCCTGGATATCCCTGCTCAAATATTGAAGTTTCCTGTTAGCAAAATTCACTGTAAACAATGAGCTTATGCTTGATTTCTGCTAGTGCTGATGCATTAGCAGTTGCAGAGTGGCGCAGTTCTAGAATACGGATGTACAACTCTAGGTGGGCCATTTGAGTACACAAGGATATCAAGACACCTAGTTGCTTAGATATGCTGGTCCCCCTTATAATCCCTTTGAAGGCCTCCCAAAGAGTACCAGTAGCGGAAGACACTGTCTGAGTGTTAAGGGTGAAGTAGTCTACATTAGGGGTGGGAATGTCCTCCCTAAATATTAGGTCATGGAGGGCCAACGATGGGAGCTTCCACACGTCCTTGTACGTCCACCCTCTGTCAGGAGTTCCAGAACCACTGGGGCCTGGTTAGAGAGCATTCTCTGCACGTGCACCATCTAGGGGCAGAGATCCCGGGTGATCAAACAGTAATCTACCCAGGACCACATATTATGCATATAGGTAGTGCATATTCCTTCAACAGCTTCCCTGTGTTGGAGTCTCCACATGTTAACCAGCTTGTTGTCTATAATGATGTGTATTTGGTGGTCTGCCTGCGGGTGTGGTCGTCTAGTCATGCTGGACCTATCCAGTGCTACATCCAGTAGCACATTAAAGTTGTCTCCCCATACTATTGTGCTGCAGCTCTGGCTCAGCACCCAGCACTACAGGCCCAAAAAAGTTGGGATTGTCCACATTGGGTCCATGCACAGAGACAATTGTCCTGCACTTGCCATGCAGTGTCCCAGATATTGTGACATATCTACCTTCTCTGTTGCATATCACCTTATTAGTGCTCCATAGGGCTCCCCTGTGTATCAATATGCCACTTCTGTGCACACGCGGAGTAGGGGACCACATGCATTTTAACCATCCACCCTGATCACAACCTGTGCTGTGTGAGTGTACTTTAAAAGGGCCACCTCTATATGGTGGGGGTTTAAATAAGCCAAGACCTGTCATACTTATGAGCATCATTCATGCCTTTAATGCTCCAGGAAAGGAATTTCACTGTGTGCATGTAAGATCTCGGGGTTTGTATCTCCTGAGCTCTATAGGAGAAGACATCAGGTGGTCCAAATGGATGCGATAGACCCCAATCTCAACAGTGCTTTCCAGACCATGTGTGTAGTATTTCTGCAGCGTGCCATCATACAAATCAACACTTGTTCCCACTTTCCTCTGCTTTCAATAACCTAAACCTATTGAAGGTGTATTACCCCTCCCTTGTACATCAACCGCCCACTCAGGGTAACTAACAAACAAAATCCAACATATTGTGCAAATACTGGAAAACATCCCTGGGGTAGATATGTTGCCACTACCCCACAGGAAAGGGTGGCTGGGCCAGTCATCATACAGGCATGTTTCTGGGAGCTTAATGTGTCATGACAAAGCGGTTCAGGATCCAATCTCTGTCGGTCACTCTCCAATCTCTCCTGTCGAGAGAGTATTCAAATATTTAGCGCATAGATCTTGGATGCTGTACACTTAGCTGTGGAGTACATTGTCACAAAGAATTTCTGATCCATCAGATGGGAGAACGCGGCCAGATGGCTAATCATTGTCACTGAGAGTGCCTCCAGTCACGGCATAAAGGACTGTTTCTGTATTGGGGAATCGCTCACAAAGTTGTGGTAGAACTTGTAAAAAAGCTTTGGATGTCACCCATTCACAGCTACTCACAGTTTAGCAGGATAGACAAGGGAATATGACTCCAGCCTTCTGTAGGAACCGTTTCGCATCAGACATTCCTACTGCACGGAAAGATAGGGTATATGGAAAAACAGTTCCCCTGATAGTGGATTTCTTTTTTCTCCCTGGTGAGGCATTAAATGATGTCCCATCTAAGTAATTGAACAAACGTGCAATTATAGGCCGCACAGGAGCTCCTGTAGGGGTTCTCGTGCCCAGGCAGCGATGTGCGCACTCCACGGAAAACAACAATGTGAAAGAATCAATGAACAATGAGCAAAACATGATTTTGAGAAATATTTCCATTTTGTCCATGGCTGTAGACTCAGGGAGGCCAAGGATCTAGATATTTTTCAGACTGGAGCGCGCCTCAAAATGTTAATTTTTAGCTTTTACCACAGCCAATACTTTCTCCATTTTGAGTAGTTGCTCATTTTGAGCCAGGGCTGTGTCTTTAGTGTCAGGCACTCAGCAATCCACCTGGTCTAGGCAGTCATCATGCTTGTCTGTACACCCCTTCATGTGTTCTGGAATGCTCATGAGGGAGGAAATCTTAGTGTCAATCTTATGGAGGATCTGCTGCCTATCAGTGAGTAGTTGTCAGATGTCCTGTTCAGGCTGTGCATCATGGGTTAGCATGGAGGGATATTCCTTGTGTCCTCATGTCTCATCTACTCTCCGTGTGGATTGTTTGCTCTAAAAAGAAAGCTGCTTGCTGCTGGTCTGTTTTGTCCATTGCATCAGGGGGAATGAGCCTTTTGACTCATGTATGCAGGTCCGCCTGGTGGTACTGATGTCTGTAGTTCATCACAGGCCCAGGCCCCACCACCTCCTAGGGAAATAAGGGGGACATGAGCAATTGCGGGATCCTTAACACCCTCTGCCAAGTCCGGTGGTGTTGTCAGTGTCTTAGAGCATCTGATCAGGCAGCACAGATCTCTGCCCCACTTCCCCTGGTCAGCTGGCGCATTACTTCAAGGAAGGGCCAGCTCCTCACTTCCCAATGGTTCCCAATGGTTCCAGCGGCAGGCCAGAGTTGGCTACTACTGCCCCAGGTCCCACTCTCTTAAGAAGAAGGCCTCCCAATAACATGGTGATCTCACAGATAGCTGTCCAATAGGGCCAATGACATGGCCTATGGTCAGTGCTCGCGCTGGCACCTGGCCGCTGAGCCAACAGCCTCCGCTCCCCTCCAATCTTCTCTACTTTATGGACCTTCAGGTGGCTGTGCCCACCTGATGCAGAGCGCTTCCTTGGCATCTGCCGCACAGCACGACAACCTGCCACAGTCACATAGATCTCAGCAGATGGGTTACTCTCTTACAACAGTCTGCCAAAATATAAGTCCCATTATATCCTATGGCAGTTATATTGACTGACTGGATATCCGTCACCATTGTGATGGAGTAACCCATCTGCTGGGATCTAAATCAGGCCTGAGTTGGAAGCCACTGCGCCACCTGGCCCTGTCTCCCCAGCCCTCAGAGAAGTCACCATGCAGAGTCTCTCTTCAGTGGGCCTGCTCTTGGAAGCTGCCCTCAGCAATCAATCAGCGGCCTTGCCTCAGATCCAGGCCCTCCTCTGGCAAGCCCACCACACAGTGGACCAAGTAGGGCCTCATGCCCGCAGGTCCCAAAATCACCGGTCACCAAGTCTAGCTGCAGATCCAGGCCTCCAGCATCTTCTCCCAAAGAGCCCTGTCTCTGCAATCAGGATAGGGATTGTTGGTACAGACTCAGATAAGTGATGGACTCAGGTTATAGCCAACAGAGCCTCACTGAAGTGCGGCCATCTTGCCACCTGGCTCTCTGGTGCCCTTCTCCAGCATAAATTTATAGACAATATAAATTAATGCTTTTCTAATTTAAATTATCTATATTTTTCAAATTAAGTTTTGTGCACAGTTAATATACTTTGTAACTTGCCCAGGGAAAGTGTATAATATCTTGCAATATCTTTTATTTCCTTCCCCCACAACAGCATACTGATTTAAACACTCACCATGAGACTGACCACGACCTCAGTTTGTGCCGTCCATGGGTATAAAATAACAAAGGATCATTAGGTCCTGAAGAATTTGCCCACATACTCAGGCTGTGAAAATGTCAAACCAGCCAGAGTTCTTAAGATGTGGTACCCTAGAAAATCACTAAAGCAGAAGAGTATTTTCTAGATACATTTTTAACAGTTCATTAATGACTTTGGTGTTAAATCTGGGGACCCTCTTTGACACACATAAGTAACACGCTTCCCACATTCAGCTGGGAAGTTTATAGCAGCAAGTGAGGTGCAGAGACCCCTTCCTACCGACAATTAACCAATATCATTAACAGTTGGAGCTATTGTAAATGATCACAAAGTTGCCAACAGGTAGGACTTCAGTAAAGAGGGAAATACAATTTATGAGAAGCTCAGTATACAGTAATGTCACATCTGTGTACCGATTGGTCTCTCTCATGAGGTGTCTCCTCATATAAAGGATGTAGGAATCAATCCTGTGAATAAATTGAACAATACTTCTTGACACACCAAGGTGCCGATTACGATCCTGTAAGAAAATTCCCCGTACGACTCGTATCCGGTCTTTTTACCGTACGAATCGTACAAGTGCCGTACAAACTGCCAAGTACGATTCGCATGGGAAAAAGTCCATATGAATCGCATTGGGAATTATTCCCCACAAGTCCTCGGGTCGGAAAATGTGTCCGACACATCCTCGGACGATTTACCGTACAAATGTGAAAAGTGAAGTCCGACCGCGCTAGTACGATCCATCCCGTGCGTCCGATGTTACAACCGGATAGAAAAAACACCGTCCGCACCGAACTCCCATAGCAACCATGTAGACATGTGCCCGCATACGCGCCCAACACTCCCCCCAGCCCTCCTATGTACGAGTCGAATCCCCACCCGTGTATGTACACCCATGTATGTATGAGACGTACCCCCACCCCTGAATGTACACCCGTGTATGTACACCCGTGTATGTACACCCGTGTAAGTACGAGACGTACCCCCACCCGTGTATGTACACCCCTGTACGTACGGCCCGTACCCCCACCCGCGTATGTATGGAGCGTACCCCCACCCCAACCGTGTATGTACGACCCGTACCCTCACCCGCGTACGTATGGAGCGTGCCCCCACCCCAACAGTGTATGTACGACCCGTACCCACACCCGCGTAAGTATGGAGCGTACCCCCACCCCAGCAGTGTATGTACAGACCGTACCACCACCCCAACCGTGTATGTACGGCCCGTACCCACACCCGCGTATGTATGGAGCGTACCCCCACCCCAACAGTGTAGGTACGACCCGTACCCTCACCCCAACCGTGTATGTACGTCCCGTACCCACACCCGCGTATGTATGGAGCGTACCCCCGGCCCAACAGTGTATGTACGACCCGTACCCTCACCCGCGTACGTATGGAGCGTACCCCCACCCCAACCGTGTATGTACGACCCGTACCCTCACCCGCGTATGTATGGAGCGTACCCCCACCCCAACCGTGTATGTACGACTCGTACCCTCACCCGCGTACGTATGGAGCGTACCCCCACCCCAACAGTGTATGTACGACCCGTACCCACACCCGCGTACGTATGGAGCGTACCCCCACCCCAACAGTGTATGTACGGACCGTACCCCCACCCCAACCGTGTATGTATGGTCCGTACCCACACCCGCGTATGTATGGAGCGTACCCCCACCCCAACAGTGTATGTACGACCCGTACCCTCACCCCAACCGTGTATGTACAGCCCGTACCCACACCCGCGTATGTATGGAGCGTACCCCCACCCCAACAGTGTATGTACGACCCGTACCCTCACCCGCGTACGTATGGAGCGTACCCCCACCCCAACAGTGTATGTATGACCCGTACCCTCACCCGCGTACATATGGAGCTGCCCCCACCCCAACAGTGTATGTACGGACCGTACCCCCACCCCAACCGTGTATGTACGGCCCGTACCCACACCCGTGTATGTATGGAGCGTACCCCCACCCCAACTGTGTATGTACGGCCCGTACCCTCACCCGCGTATGTATGGAGCGTACCCCCACCCCAACAGTGTATGTACGACCCGTACCCTCACCCGCGTACGTATGGAGCGTACCCCCACCCCAACAGTGTATGTACGACCCGTACCCTCATCCGCGTACGTATGGAGCGTACCCCCACCCCAACAGTGTATGTACGGACCGTACCCCCACCCCAACCGTGTATGTACGGCCCGTACCCACACCCGCGTATGTATGGAGCGTACCCCCACCCCAACCATGTATGTACGGCCCGTACCCTCACCCGCGTATGTATGGAGCGTACCCCCACCCCAACCGTGTATGTACGGCCCATACCCTCACCCGCGTACGTATGGAGCGTACCCCCACCCCAACATTCTAAGTACGGAGCGCACCCCAGGCCCCAACACCAGCACCTTCACCCAACATCGCGCATGTACGAGTCGTACCAAGCCAGACACAAGGACAGCACTGTACAACAAAATTGCCGAAGTACACACCGTACACACGCTAAAAACGCACGTACACAACCAGGACAAAGCAAAACAACACAAGAATACACTATTCGAATGGCACAAAGCCACAAAACATGTCCAACAAACACAAATACAACACATTCACTGACCTGCAACTGCCAAAATCCCAAACAGAGGCTCAAAACACAACCACTCCTTATAACACACCCACCCAAAGTTCAAACACAGCCACACCCACCAATGGACCAATAAAAAGGGCCCACACACACAAACCATGAGCCTTTGCAACAGACTCACTGCTGCCAGACCCCACAGACAACCTACAGCACCATACTTGAACCTTTACTACACCTTACACTTGCACACCTTCACACACCCACCTTCACAAACACCCCCTCATCACATTCACACACACACCTGCACAACCACACCCACACACCCACAACCATCCACACCCACACCCCTCACCATGCCCACTAACAAGAATCCAAAGTTCACTAGCCAAGAGTTGGAGGTCCTTGTCGACGAAATCCTCAGAGTCGAGCCACACCTCTTTGGAACATTGGTCAGACAGACCAGCATTTCCGAAAAAACAGCCATGTGGCAGAGGATTGTCGATGCTGTGAATGCTGTTGCGTCCACCAGAAGGACCAGGCATGAATGCCAAGCCAGGTGGTACGATCTGCGGAGGAGGGTCCGAGCCAAAATGACCGACGAACACAACCAGGCCAACATCACTGGAGGAGGGCCGCCCCGCAGACCCGTACAATACCATCCCTGGGAGGAGAGGGTGATAGCCAGACTGCCGGTGGTGTCAGTGGACGGAGTAGAAGGACTCCGAGAGCCGGGTGAGTACACAAACAACTCACCTCACATGGGGGGAACGTCATCCACAACCAAACTCACAATCAGGCACGCAACCACCCCAAGCTATCGCATGACTCAACCACACTCCATGAACACACACATGCCACTAGCGCCACCATGCCCCATGCACCCAGCTGGACAATGCCAAGTCACAGGCCACAGAAAACATAAACACAAGACACGGTAAGCCGGATGGCGGGAGTGTGGGCCCCAAAAATCACATAGTGCAACTCAGAAGCAGACAACAATGCCCTCTGCCCATATGGCCTAGGTCACAGCCAGACAAACAGTGTGTCCCCACACAGGAAAGACTTGCCAGCAAATGGCGGACGCCTTGCATTAAGACATGGGGGTGAAGGCACTTTTTGCACATGACAGCAGCTAATGAACAGCCAACACTGTGAAAGAGTGGCAGCACACACCACCACAGCAGCAGCGCAGACACAGACACTACACCCAATGGGTTCCTGGAGATCAGAAACAAACTCACATGAACAAGCCAAGGGCCATTCAAAGATCTGCAAAAAGTGTGTGCCTAGGAAGCTGGGCTGAGGTGACAGAGGGTGACACACAGAGGGAGGGAGAGGGGGAGAGAGAGGGAGGGAGACACAGGGAGACGGACAGAGGGAGGAGGCTGACACAGGGAGTGAGGGAGAGGGGGACAGAGAGGGAGTGAGAAAGGGACACACAGGGAGACCAATTCAGCCTTGTGGGGTGTGGGAATGTCTGCTCGTCAGCAGGTGGACTGCGTGCATGTAGACAAGGGTGGCCAGTGCCTGAATCCCCCTCTCTTCTCCATGGCAAAACACTGGGCCATGTCTCAACCTGTGCACGAGCACAACGCCAGCTACCTGCATTATATAAGTGTGTGGAACAACTCCATGTGCCCATGTACAGTGCAACACGGAAGGCGCCAATGCATGGCTCACCACACCTGCTCACTCCACTGCTGACTGCAGTCACAATTGACGCAGCAAGTAAGACTGTGCCACACATAGGTAAAGTCTCAAAAGCTGTGGCCAAGGGTCATACCCATGCACAAGTGCACTGTGAGTGGAATGCAAGACATATCCAAATTCCCAGAGGAAATGTGCCAACTTAGAAACGAATGAAACATGGATGTTGCATGGAACAAAATTAACATTGTCTCTCTCACGCACAGGTCAACGTCGTGGATCACCCCCCAACACTGGGGGGGAAGACTCACAGGACCCGGCTCTGCGGGATGACGGACCTACCGGCAGCGACGACTCTCACCACTCTGTGGACGACCCCGACCAACCTGGCCCCTCTGGTGTCCAACCACCTGCAGCACCTGCGTCAGGTACAACTGGGCCAACCACCACCCCCACTCCTGCCACATCCCAGGAGACACCCAGGATCCCTGCCCCACCACCACAACGCAGCCAGGCTGACCAGGAGGAACACGGTGTACCGGGCACCCAGGAGGAGGCAGGCGACAACGCTAATGCCACCCCTCAGGGGTCCCGGAGACCCGATGTGCCCACAAGGGCAGGCCAGGTGCAAGTGGGCAGGGGTGGTGGGAGTGGAGGACGGCGGAGGCGCGAGCCTGACCAGTTGGCTGCGGAACAGGTATATTCCCATGTCAGAAACATCCTGGACACATACCGGCAGGACACCACGGGCATGGCCCAGGTTGTGTCCATCCTCGAGGAGATCAAGACCCACAAGGCCCAGCAACATGAGGAGCAACATGCCTGTCTACTGCGACACCAAGGGCGGATGGAGGACAGACAGGCTGAGCTTGTGACGGTGTTCACGGGAATTCACCGTACACTCCGTCGGATAGCCGACAACATGGGCAACCCTCCCTGTGCCACCAGGCCAAGAACATCACCACCCACAGGGAGGGATCAGGAGGAGGAGGAGACATCCGACGGAGCATCCCAAACATCATCACGGCCTGCTTCTGAGGGTTCCCGCAGGAGGGCGGGTCGTCCACGGAAAAGACCGTCAGGGTCGGCGAAACAGCACCATCTCCCAGGACACCTGGCCTGGCACCTGGCCCACTGGACCAACAGCAGCACATCAGCAAAAGACATTCTCTGCCACATGGACTTGCTGGTCACTGACCAATGTTGACAAAGACTGTGGCATGGACTCTGAGGATTTCCAATGGCAAGGACACCAACTCCCCTAGTGAACTTTGGATTCAACACACCCAGAAAGCCCCTCATGTCATACCCCCCCCCACGTACCCCAACAAAAATAAAAAGTTACACGATAAAGAGATGATGCCTACATTTTGCATTATTACCTTACATGTGTATTGTTAAGTCTAACCATGCCTGAGTTCTCATATGACTTCAACCATCCACACCCTGGGGCCTGAGTCTGGCACAGGACACACATGGGTCACAATGTATTAGGCAACACAGACATGGAGCACCATACACACCCGTGATGGGCCCAACCAGCTGAGGGGGTGGCCGCACAACCGTGCCGACAGACATATTGAGTACAGCGACAGCCATGCGCAGAGGTCAGGGATCATGTGGAGTGTCCTGGGGGGCACCCAGGTATGTGTGGACAGGTGGCAGAACCATGTCCTGCAAGCTTGAGTCAGGTGGATGCAGAGAATGGTGGCCTGGCCAACGTTGGATGCATGGGGATGGCACATGTCACAATACCCACACAGTCATGGACATCATGCACAATACACAGTCTAATCCCACACAAACAGCTTGCATCTTGCTACTCGACACATAGACACATAGCCACTATCACGGAAAACCATGCCAGACATGCCGTATGCACCGTGGCAACACACCAGCATTGACGGAGAATAGGCACCTTGGAGGCATAAGGGACACCTTTATTATTCATGTATTCGGGAATGCAGAGGCAACTCGGAGTACACATACACAGGTCATGTGGAGTAACATGTGGGTCCAACACTGGAACCCCCCTTCTGCAGCACAAATGCGTGATAGCCATGGAACTGGCACGCAAGTGTCGGCTAACAGCTAAACACCCCCTGCTGCTCATGGAGAGGCTGCCATACACCATTGATCCTCTGATGTGGAAGTCCCACACCATGTCAAGCCAATGCAAACTGTATGTGTCCGAGGGCAGTGTTACACACATTGATGCCATCATCACAATCCACTATCCCATCACAGATGACTGTCAACAAGTCTGACCATCTATTCAGGTGTACCCAGCTACATGTCATGTGTCCCATGGTGATGCGACATGTCTGCAGAGGAACCAAACATCGACAGGGGCAGTGTGCACACATCGTAAACAACTGCCACACCCCAATACACCCCTGATGCATCCCTTACCCTAAGGAGACTTCCAAACTTGTCCGTGCGTGTAACGCTGAGTCAGCACACGATGACGTGTCCATGAGGAATAGCAGTGCCACAACAATGCAACCAGCAGACGGCATGCGCAAGTACCTGGGGATGAGAGACACACAAGAAGTCAGCCCCAAAAAGCACAGCCACTTGCATGTGCATGTACTCGACACATGTAAGGATGACAACATGCTAGGTCACACTGGGGAAATACACTCATCACTGGCACCATCACTCCAGTGACACATCCACACACACCTCTGACTCACGTGGCATACATGCAGATGGACACACACATCGCAACACATGCCACCCGGGGACCAATGCGTGCACACTCAGACACTGGTACTCACCACTAAGCAAAGAAGTCGCGTATGAGCTGACTCCGGATGTCCTCTTGCGGAACCACATCCTCCACATCACTAGCCCCATTGCCAAGCCCTTCGTCCTCCACGGGTGGATGGTCCTGATCATCTTGATCCAGGATGAGTGGCACAGCTTTCTCAACTGCCATGTTGTGCAGCATGCAGCAGACCATGAAGATTTTGCAGACCTTCGCCGGGGCATATGGGAGGGCGCCGCCGGTCTTGTGGAGGCATCTGAATCGGCTCTTCAGGAGGCCAAATGTCCTCTCTATCACTCGCCTTGTCCGGCCATGGGCGGTGTTGTAGCGGAGCTGGGCCGGCGTGATAGGGTTGCGGAGAGGTGTGATCAGCCATGGCATGTTGGGATAGCCAGCGTCCCCTACATGGAAACCACATGGACATAAGTAGGACAGGAGAAGCGGTCGTGCTGGAAGTCTACGCAAAATACAGGACAGACAGGGTGTACCCACCAACAACACATGCTCGTTCGTTGCGCAGCTGCGTCATCATTTCAGGCACCCTGCTACGCCTCATGATGTAGGCATCGTGTGCTGATCCTGGAAAATGAGCACAGACATGTGAAATCACCATGTTGGACAGACACACCACAAGGGCATTGATGGAGTGGTAGTGTTTGCGATTCCTGTACGCTACCTCCTGTGCCTGTGGTGGTACCAAAGCCACATGTGTCCCATCTATGGACCCAATGACATGGGGCATCCCTCCCAGGGCATAGAATCCACGCTTGACCCCAGTCAACAGTTCAGTAGTTGGGAAATGGATAAACTCATCCAGGTGAAGCAACATGGCCTCTAAGAAATCATGCAGCACACGGCTGAACATGCTCTGGGACATGCCACAAACATGAGCTATGGTATATTGAAAGGTACCCGTGGCAAGAAAATGTAGGGCTGCCATTACCTTCAGCTTGGGTGTCAGTGCCGTAGGATACCTGTGCAGCGGTTGCAGGTGTGGTGCCAGCCTTGCCGTCAACTCCTCAATCAACGGTTGGGGGAAGCGGTAGCACCGTATACAGTCATTCTCCCGCATGTCAGCCAAGTCCGGAATTGGTCGGGGAAGAGGCGGCGCTCTGCAGTAATTTGGAAGTGACAAGGAAGAGTGAGTGCACTACAACAACAATTTATTTGTACTGAGCACATGTTAATCTGTCAATACACATATGCTACATACGGAGTCAGGTATGTGCCACATGCCCTGGACACGTATGGCTGCCAGGTGACACTCCTACCAAGACCCAGCTATACACGGAGATTGTGAACCTCCACATGCCATGGCATGGGATTAGCTGTGTCCCAGTGTAAGTGAACAGCCAGATGCAACACAGGAGTGACATACATCAACACATCAGCAGAAGTAGGATGTCGATTTCAGAGACAGGTAGCGGAACACTAGAGCCACAGGTCACATGACATCACACTAGGACAGCCCACACACCTTGCCAATAAGGTGTACATGTAATGACTTACCACACATACATTGAGAGGATGCAGACATGTCCTTGTTACACTACTCCGTGTCCCATGCATACATACGCACCTCACATCCGATACCACATGTGGCCTGGTGTGCGTAACAGTGTGCCATGTCCATCTACACACAGACACATGTTGGTTGCTGCAACAGCTGATGCTTTTGAGGGAGCACCAACATCAAGCTAATGGGAACACACCACACATACATGACATAGACACATCGTGCACCGTGGGTAGTCACATGTCTGGTGTGGTAACCCCTGTAGCGGGCATCAGGGGACACTTGTGTGTGTTGTTGACTGTGCCATGCCAGTGACGCTCATCCCAAGTGTGCAGTACGACATGCACACATGTGAAAGGAGTTAAGGGCATGCCTGGCACATATTGCACCGTCACACATAACATCTGTACACATCTCATCATACATCTATTGCCTTCTCGACTCAGGAGTAATGTGGCACATCACAGCCTTTCACACCTGTGCCCCACACATGTAGTACTGCCCAGACAATGCCTTGATGTCCATCCATGGACAAGTATGTCAGCTCTATTCCTTCCTGTGTGCTGCCTGTCACCACTGTGATGTGTGAAAGGCACCGTACATTCGCTCAGAGGGCCTGTGTACGTTCCCTATCACTATGGGAGTGCTGCCGTATGCGTACCCATAGTGATAGTGAGCGTACGCACGCGTGTACGGTCCATATCACTATGGGTACGCATACGCGAGCACACCCATAGTGATAGTGAGCGTACAAGCGTGCGTACGGTCCGTATCACTATGGGTATGCATACGCGAGCACACCCATAGTGATAGTGAGCATGCAGGCGTGTGTACGGTCCGTATCACTATGGGTACGCATACACGAGCACACCCATAGTGATAGTGAGCGTACAGGCGTGTGTATGGTCCGTATCACTATGGGTTCGCATACGCGAGCACACCCATAGTGATAGTGAGCGTACAGGCGTGTGTACGGTCCGTATCACTATGGGTACACATACGCCAGCACACCCATAGTGATACGGACCGTACACACGCGCGTACTCTCACTATCACTATGGGTGTGCTCACGTATGCGTACCCATAGTGATACGGACCGTACACACGCCTGTACGCTCACTATCACTATGGGTGTGCTCGCGTATGCGTACCCATAGTGATACGGACCGTACACATGCCTGTACGGGCCGTTGCTATGCATTTGGGGTGCCCTAGGGCCCCGGAACGCACCGTACCTGTGTGTGAAACTCCAAATTACATAGGGGACACATGAGGGACAAGTATAAAGGCCTACATGCATGCTGGTTGTCATGGAGACCAAATTTAAAGTATGAATTTTTTTCTGCAGGTGCACAGCAGAAGTCAGTTTGAATGAATCTACTTTGTTACAATGTGGTTCTGGAGTTGACATCATGCTCAAGAAAAAAAACAATTAAAACCCACTGACTGTGCTAGGTTTGAAGGGATTGGAGGAAACATAGGATGCAAATGTGAGTGACCAATCACTCTGTACTCCTGTGCATGAAACAGGCCAGCAAGGCAGATATAAGGCAGCCAGGTCCCATGAGGGAGCACTTGCCGGCACATCTTTGGATTCTACGACCCAGCTGCTGCTCCTGATTCCCTGGAACCATGTCAAGGTCTGTGGAGAGGGCACAGCCTTTCACCCTGGAGGAGAACCTGGCATTGCTGGATGTGATCCTCCCACAGTACCCCCTGCTGTATGGGCGACCAGGGTATCAGGTGAGTGCAGAGTCTACTAGTACAGACAGTGTCCCTTTTTTGTGACTGTGACTTCTGGCATTGTGTCCAGGTGTGACACACATGCAATGTACTGTAGGGGGAGGGTCCCAGGGGGGGAATGCCTGATGTCTCCCAGCCAGAGCATGCTGTGGTGCATGTCTGCCGTCCTCACTTGCATTGTGTTTACTGTCACAATCACTGCATGGTGCATGCCACATTCTGCCTGTCTTATCCTCCTGGGAATGTAGCCTCTACAGTCCTCATGTGATTATGTGGTCAGCCCAGTGTGACAGGTGACTGTACCCACAGATGTGTGTTAGTTCTGTGTACCTGTGCTGAGAGTGTCCACATGATGTGTTCGTACCCTGGACATCGGTGTGTGTGTAAGTCCCCTGTCATGTGGGTGGGTGCATATGTGGAGTGTAGCACCCGGGCTGCATGAGGGATGGATATACCCTCCCCATCTGATGTGAGCAGGGAGCAGTGCTGTGTGTCTGACGTGCAGAGCCAGCCCCACACCTGTGAGCCCCCCGTCTAGTGGCACATGTGCAGAGTGAGGTTTGTCGCTGCATTTGGCAATGGCAGATGAATGTCCTGTGCCTGTGTGTGTCTGTGTACTCTGCTGAGGTAGCGTCAGTGGCCTGTGGCATGTGACTGCTTAGAGGTGCTGCACATAATCCTGGTGTAGCTTGTGATGCACAGTGTGAGCCTGGATCATTGATTGTGTCGTTGCCCTCATTCCACCTGTGTACTTTCAATAGCACGTACTGCTTTTGCCCTTCCCCAGAGGATCATGTCCCTATGACAAAGGTGCAATGCGTTGGATGCATACTATGCCTTGTTGTAAACAGCAAATTTGTTCTAATATGTGTCTCTGTGACACGTGCCAGGTGTATTGATGTAGTGTCACTTGTTCATCCTCACAGGTAGGCGCCTCTGCCAAGAAGCAGATCTGGATGAACGCCGTCAGTGCCGTGAGGAGGACGGAGGGTCGCAAGCGGCGCCTGGCCCAGGTGAGAAACGCTGGCAGGATATCCGGTGCTGGACGCGGAGGATCGCAAGGGTCCTGCTGTGGGACTCACCTGAGACCCATAAGAACCGCGGGCGCCGCCGTCTGACCCACATCCACAAGCGTGTGCTGGCGGTGGTCTTTCCAGACTTGGACAGGCGCTTACAGGAGAAGCAGCAGCAGGAAGGGGGTAGGTACATGTGTGTTTGTTGTGTGTCACCAGCATTTGTAAGTGCACAGTTGCATGGATACACTGCCAGGGTTTAAAGGTGCTGTGCAGATACGGTTACCCACAGTATAGCGGTGCTCTCTTGCCTCCCTTCCCCTCCTTGCAATGTGTTCCCTGGTCTGTGTGTAGTCACTCCTTCACAAGGTTATCTAGGCTGGCACTTTATCCACGTGAACAATGCCTGTAGCATCATGTGTGGGGGTGGTGTGTTACAGGTTTTGGGACCTTGCCTGTGCCCTGTCCAGTTCAGTACTTGTGGGTTCCATGTCAGTTGGCACTGATGCTGAGTCCAGACATGGGAGTTAGTCTCTCAAGTGTCATGCCTTACAGCACGCATGTCCTATGTTGTGGCCTGTGACATGATGTGCATGGGTGTGCGATACGCATGGTGGCGTGTGTTGCAGTCATTCCCATTCAGGACCATGGAGTTGTGTGGCCACTACTGTCCCCTGGGGCATATTTTCCTAGGTGTCATGTGTGTCATCACAAGATGTGGACACTCTCAGAGTCTACAGCATAGGTTGTTCTCTGTGCCATTGTCCCCTGGCACCATGTATATTGATGTAAAATGTAGTACAAGTGTCCACTGTACAGCCTGACCTGATTTTCCTTGTTCATACTCACGGTGGCCAGTGCCTGTGTGCCTTGTTACAATCATCTGATGATGAACTTTTGTACATGATTATTTGTACAGGCGCACCTTGGGTATTTTGTGTCCAATCTTGCATTTATCCAGCCCATGTGTATTTCACCCAGACTAAGAGATGTAAGTGCTTCCTGTGTCTCAACAAATTGTCTCATGTAGGGTGTGGTTGGTGCGGGCAAAGCCTACATGTCAAAACCTGATATCTCCTTGCTAGGTCTGGCCAGTGTGTGATGTTTGTCTGGACATACACTCAAGGTGCAGTGAGCCAGTCATGGTGGGCATGTTTTCAGTATTACCTATGCAGCATGTGCCTCAAGTTCATGGATATGGTCCCTGCTCATCCCTATTTTCGGCAACGCTGTGTGGTGCAGATGCAGTGCTGGATTGTCCCCAGAGCCTGGCTCCTCTGTCAAAATCCATTTCATGTCATTTGCTATTGTGTCATGCTCTCCATTGTTTTTCAGTGGCATGGTGGGTCAACCAACTGTGTGTTGCATGCCCTACATATGTACCTTGTTTTGTAGATGTTACTCATCTTTCTTTTCAGGCTATGCACTGTAACCTATGTAGATTGGACTCATGTGACATATGTATACAGGTGTATGATTAATTGCTGTCTCTTCGCCATGCCCACAGCATCGTCGGGGGACACGGAGGAGACATCAGCACAGACGGAGCGGAGGGACCGAGCACCAGTGCCAGCGGTGACATCTTGGCTGGCACATCCAGTGGAACTGAGGTGGAGGAGAGTGAGGCCGAGGACCTGTCCAGTGCCACCACAGAATATGAAGCTGACGGGTCCGAGGATGAGCTCTCCGAGTGGGCGGAGGCTGCACCAGCAGCTGACAGCGGCACAACATCTCTCCCCGCCCCCTCCATTGCCATCAGCCGCCTCCCACTTGCTCGTGTCCCTTCCCAGCATGCCCGGTCACCACATGTCTCCTTCCTGCCAGGCACCGCACCCCCTGCCCCTGTCTCCACTGCTGCCGCCAATGCCGAGTCTGTGGACATCCAGCGGCAGTTGCAGGTTGGTCAGGCTGCGATGCTTAATGTCCTCCATGGCCACAGCCAAGTGCTGAACAACATGGAGGCATACTTGGAGGGCATTTTCTCATCGCAGGCTGACCAACGCAACTTGCTGAGGTCCATTGACTCGACACTGACTGCAGCAGTGGGTCTCCTACAGTGCTTCGTCCAACCCCCTACCCCTGACCCATCCACACTTCCCACTCCCATGCCTGTCCCACGTACACCCAGACGTCAGCATGCACCCACCACAACAGACACAGGCACCACACCAGCAGGGAAGGTCAAATGCACACCTCCTGGCACGCACACACAGGGTGAAGTAGGCACACCCACTGGGTCGGGGGGCAAACGTAAGACACGCAGCCAGAGTGGGAGTCCGCATTCCACCAAATCCACTCCCTCCAAATCCCCTCCCCTCAGCTCTCCTGGCCACATATCCAGCAAAGACTCCTTCATGGCCGCTCTGTCCCTGAGCCCCACAGTGACACCACCCCGCAAGCGGTCAAGGGAGTCCCCGGTCAGGGTGGTTGAGTCCCCCCCTGTCCACACCCTCCCCCAGTGGCACTGCGACCCATCCCTCTGACCCCCCCCCTCCTTGGGGCCTGTGGTTCCTTCGGGTGCAGGGGAGTCACGGGAGGACCTTGCTAAGGTGTGCAGCGACATCCTGGCCTCCGCCTTTGGCGCTGCCCCACCCCCTGTGGTGGAGTCCTCCATCCCTGCACCCACGACGCCTACCCTTCGCCCTCATGTCCCTGCGGTGCCTGGTCCTTCCCCCCCACATGATGCCCCCCCCCTCTGGAAGACGAAGGAGTCTGACTGTGCAGGCAAGCTAGGGGACACGCGTCCCACTGTGTCCCCCACCTGGATTTGAACTTTGGATTGCCCTATGGGCATTGTACATTTTGAACTTTCAAGGGACAAACAGATTTTTGGATGCTGAATAAAGCAATTTCATTTTCCTTAGTACACTACTGTCTGTCTGGTATTGCTGTGGGTGGACCTGCTCCATTATTTTGGGTGGTGATAATGTGTTGGGTGTGTGGGAATTGTAGTCTTGTGCTGGTCATAGGGTGGATCCTGGTATCTGTGTGCCATCACAAGCTGTTGGCTACATCGCTTTGTTCATGTAAGCAGTTACTGCATGGTGACATCGTCCCAAGGTGTGTTCCTTCCTCTGTGTAACCTGACGTCTTCCCTGCAGGGTCATTCCAATATGTGGTGCTGAGCTGTGTCTACATTGGCTGGGTGTGTGACGGACTCGTTAGACTTGGGCCATGCATGCTGAGCGATGTCTCCACCTGCATCATTCGTGGCGTCCTTGGTGGTCACTGTACTTGTGTATGTAGACTGTTGTCATGAGTTCATGTGGACATGTTTTCTTTTCGGCGCTATGCATGTGTATACTCCCAGCCTCGCACACATGTGGTACATGTACTGCAGGATCTTTGTGCACCTGACTGACATTTGTGGCCATTGGATCTGTGAGTACTCCACCCTTTTCTTTGCAGGGGCACTGCTGTGAGTGTTAGGCACCCACCCCTCCTGTGTCTGGGCACTGCTGGGAGGACTCTGCACACACCCCTCCTGTGTCTGGGCACTGCTGGGAGGACTCTGCACACACCCCTCCTGTGTCTGGGCACTGCTGGGAGTGTCAGGCACCCACCCCTCCTGTGTCTGGGCACTGCTGGGAGGACTCTGCACACACCCCTCCTGTGTCTGGGCACTGCTGGGAGTGTCAGGCACCCACCCCTCCTGTGTCTGGGCACTGCTTGGAGGACTCTGCAAACACCCCTCCTGTGTCTGGGCACTGCTGGGAGGACTCTGCACACACCCCTCTTATGACTGGGCACTGCTGGGAGTGTTAGGCACCCACCCCTCCTGTGTCTGGGCACTGCTGGGAGGACTCTGCACACACCCCTCTTATGACTGGGCACTGCTGGGAGGACTCTGCACACACCCCTCCTGTGTCTGGGCACTGCTGGGAGGACTGCACACACCCCTCCTGTGTCTGGGCACTGCTGGGAGGACTCTGCACACACCCCTCCTGTGTCTGGGCACTGCTGGGAGGACTCTGCACACACCCCTCCTGTGTCTGGGCACTGCTGGGAGGACTCTGCACACACCCCTCTTATGACTGGGCACTGCTGGGAGTGTTAGGCACCCACCCCTCCTGTGTCTGGGCACTGCTGGGAGGACTCTGCACACACCCCTCTTATGACTGGGCACTGCTGGGAGGGCTCTGCACACACCCCTCCTGTGTCTGGGCACTGCTGGGAAGACTCTGCACACACCCCTCCTGTGTTTGGGCACTGCTGGGAGGACTCTGCACACACCCCTCCTGTGTCTAGGCACTGCTGGGAGTGTCAGGCACCCACCCCTCCTGTGTCTGGGCACTGCTGGGAGGACTCTGCACACACCCCTCCTGTGTCTGGGCACTGCTGGGAGGACTCTGCACACACCCCTCCTGTGTCTGGGCACTGCTGGGAGGCCTCTGCACACACCCCTCATGTGTCTGGGCACTGCTGGGAGTGTCAGGCACCCACCCCTCCTGTGTCTGGGCACTGCTGGGAGGACTCTGCACACACCCCTCCTGTGTCTGGGCACTGCTGGGAGTGTCAGGCACCCACCCCTCCTGTGTCTGGGCACTGCTGGGAGGACTCTGCACACACCCCTCCTGTGTCTGGGCACTTCTGGGAGGACTCTGCACACACCCCTCTTATGACTGGGCACTGCTGGGAGTGTTAGGCACCCACCCCTCCTGTGTCTGGGCACTGCTGGGAGGACTCTGCACACACCCCTCTTATGACTGGGCACTGCTGGGAGGACTCTGCACACACCCCTCTTATGACTGGGCACTGCTGGGAGGACTCTGCACACACCCCTCCTGTGTCTGGGCACTGCTGGGAGGACTCTGCACACACCCCTCCTGTGTCTGGGCACTGCTGGAGGACTCTGCACACACCCCTCCTGTGTCTGGGCACTGCTGGGAGGACTCTGCACACACCCCTCTTATGACTGGGCACTGCTGGGAGTGTTAGGTACCCACCCCTCCTGTGTCTGGGCACTGCTGGGAGGACTCTGCACACACCCCTCTTATGACTGGGCACTGCTGGGAGGACTCTGCACACACCCCTCCTGTGTCTGGGCACTGCTGGGAGGACTCTGCACACACCCCTCCTGTGTCTGGGCACTGCTGGGAGGACTCTGCACACACCCCTCCTGTGTCTAGGCACTGCTGGGAGTGTCAGGCACCCACCCCTCCTGTGTCTGGGCACTGCTGGGAGGGCTCTGCACACACCCCTCCTGTGTCTGGGCACTGCTGGGAGGACTCTGCACACACCCCTCCTGTGTCTGGGCACTGCTGGGAGGCCTCTGCACATACCCCTCCTGTGTCTGGGCACTGCTGGGAGTGTCAGGCACCCACCCCTCCTGTGTCTGGGCACTGCTGGGAGGACTCTGCACACACCCCTCCTGTGTCTGGGGACTGCTGGGAGGACTCTGCACACACCCCTACTGTGTCTGGGCACTGCTGGGAGGACTCTGCACACACCCCTCCTGTGTCTGGGCACTGCTGGGAGGACTCTGCACACACCCCTCCTGTGTCTGGGCACTGCTGGGAGGACTCTGCACCCAACCCTCCTATTTCAGGATATGTACGCTTAGAACATACACGGGTGTGGGTTCGCTCCATGCATACGCGGGTGGGGGTACGGTCCGTACATACACGGTTGGGGTGGGGGTACGCTCCATACATACGCGGGTGAGGGTACGGGTCGTACATACACGGTTGGGGTGGGGGTACGCTCCATGCATACGGGGTGGGGGTACGGTCCGTACGTACACTGTTGGCATGGGGGGTACGCTCCATATGTACGTGGGTGAGGGTACGGGGCATACATACACGGTTGGGGTGGGGGTACGCTCCATGCATACGCGGGTGAGGGTACAGGTCGTACATACACTGTTGGGGTGGGGGTACGCTCCATGCATACGCGGGTGAGGGTACAGGTCGTACATACACTGATGGGGTGGGGGTACGCTCCATGCATACGCGGGTGAGGGTACGGGTCGTACATACACGGTTGGGGTGGGGGTACGCTCCATGCATACGCGGGTGAGGGTACGGGTCGTACATACACTGTTGGGGTGGGGGTACGCTCCATGCATATGCGGGTGAGGGTACGGGTCGTACATACACGGTCGGGGTGGGGGTACGCTCCATGCATACGTGGGTGAGGGTACGGGTCGTACATACACTGTTGGGGTGGGGGTACGCTCCATGCATACGCGGGTGAGGGTACGGGTCGTACATACACTGTTTGGGTGGGGGTACGCTCCATGCATATGCGGGTGAGGGTACGGGTCGTACATACACTGTTGGGGTGGGGGTACGCTCCATGCATACGCGGGTGAGGGTATGGGTCGTACATACACGGTTGGGGTGGGGGTACGCTCCATGCATACGCGGGTGAGGGTACGGGTCGTACATACACTGTTGGGGTGGGGGTATGCTCCATGCATACATGGGTGAGGGTACGGGTCGTACATACACTGGTGGGGTGGGGGTACGCTCCATGCATACGGGGTGGGGGTATGGTCCGTATGTACACTGTTGGCATGGGGGTACGCTCCATGCATACGGGGGTGGGGGTACGGTTTGTACATATCTGTACCCACGCTGTGGAATGCTTGTGCGGGCCGTACCCAGGCCTTTGCCACGTGGGTACAGCCATCCCGCCATTGTTGGGGTGATGTAGGTGTGGGCGTGGTACAACTCGTACCCACGCTCTTAAGGCGTGGGTACGGGACGTACCTGTATTGTTGTGTTACCGGTTTGCGTCGTCAACCACTTCCGTTGTGGCGGACGCTGGCTTTGCTGGACACGCCCCCCACCCCCTCGTAGTGACCAGGGCCTGGGGGTCAGGTATGTCCAGGGCTTGTGTGCTGTGTGACTTTGGTGGGGGTTTTGTGGCCTGCCCCTGCTCCTGCCCCCCCCCTTTCCCCCCTCCCTTTGTTGTTCTGACCTTCTGCGGCATCTGCGTCGAAACCTGTAGAGGAGGTCGACTGCTATGAGGGCCGGGATGACACGTAGGTTCGGGTCCATGTCTGTCCGTCGCGTGCAGGTACTCCTTGTTCGCGTCGTCCTGATTTCGCGGCAGTTTTTGGCTGCCAGAAAATATTCTCCGTGCGGGATGACGTCGGTGCGAATCGTACTTCCTGGTTCGTGAAAGGCAGGCTGCGTGCGTGCCGACGTCACGTCGGCGCTTTCCCGGATCACATTTGTATGTATATTTTCGTCAGTCGGTGTTTTGTACGATTCGTACGGAAATAGTATTTCCGTGCGAATCATACTTCCATGTTTGTATCTTGTTACGACCGGGTATGCGTCGGACGGGGAATATGCTCCGTCCGACGGTTCGTACCTGGTTTTTACAGGATCGTAATTGGCACCTAAATTGCTATCATCTAGATGGAAGAAATTTCGAATCACTTTCCTCCAGTTAGCTTATGAGATACTTCACATACCACTAATTCATCTAGAAATATATTTAAATAGCTCCAAAGAGTAACTAGGGCTGTTTGTTACTTTTATTAGAGAACTTGAGCGTTCTAGACCAACCTCCCTTGAACTCCTTGGAAAATAGACCATTAAAAAAGTGTGCCAGTCGGACAGGCTAAAGGCCTTGATAATCCTGCTTCAGGCAAGTAGCCACCAAACAAGCAGTGTTGGGGTGCTCCTGATACACTAAGAAATTGGAAGCGCTATAAATCCCTGAAGGGCAGGGCACCACCACCAAGCAAGCCATTTGACACTGATCTTGGATGACCTCGGGTAGATGACTTCTTGTTAGGCAAACTTGCAACTGAATTCAGGTGTGGTTTTAGGACTGCTTAGGATTATGCTAAATGAATCTCCCTTGGTGAGGCTTCATTTTATTATAAAGACCAACAGTCTTGGTTTTATGCCATGTAAAGTGTGAATGTTCTCTATTTCAAATTTGGATTGTTAAATGCATTGCCAGTAGGCCTTTCCATGCATTATGAATGCTTCAACAAAGCCGCTAAGCATGACATTTGAGTAGTAAAAAGCCATATCTATTGTTGCAATAGGCTACACAGGGGAATCACAGTTTGTAGTGTTAGGGTCCTTTGGTGTTGTCACAAAGGGCCAGATGTATCAACATTGGATTTTGCGAGTCTATAATAGAGAATATTACCGATTCGCTATTATGGACTCGCAAAATGCAATGTATGTAGGTTTTTGCTAACATTTTGCGATTCCTATGCATTCATTAATTGCGACTCGCAAATTGTGAGTCGCAAATAAGGAATGGCCCATAGGAATGAATGGGAATTGCATGCTCAATTGCGAGTACCCAATAGATACTCACAAATTGCGCATGCTATTTCAAGGGTACCAAAAGGACACCCTGTTGCACCCCTGAAATATGCATGTGTGCACATGTGGTGCACATACATGCCCAAAATGCATTTTTCTAGAAATTTGCAAAACTAGAAGTTGGTGGTAATTTGCAATTCAATAATGCTAATTCACATTTTGCGATAGCTACAAGAATTGCATTTAGGTAATCGCAATTTGCAATTCCCTAACGGCATTCGCAATTTTGGTAATTGCAAATAATTGTGATTACCCATATTGCGAATTCAAAATGTTTCATACATTGCTAAAAGCATTTTTACGTTTGCAAACGGGCCAATTCTGCTAACCGGCCCGTTTGCGATCGCAAAAAGTGTTGACACATCTGTCCCAAAGTACCTTTCAGATATAGGGAAGATGCCAGATTCATGGGGTTAATAACACACTGTGACTTTTCATTAAGTTATGTGACTTGCACCCTAATAAATCAGTGAGGTCCATTTAGAAGTAGTTGAAATGTGTTATTTCACCTGAAATGTTGTAACTGTTTGCAATTATGTGTGTTATATTTAGAAGTGTGTGTTATTTCTGTTTTACTTTTTGAAGCCAAAGCACTGGCTGGGCAGTGGACTGGATATTTTTAGGTTTATTCTGTGTATTGTTGAGTTCTGAGTATCTACTGAGAATGAATAGAACGTGGACCCCTTCTTCTTGGCCCCCTGTATTGGAAGGGTCTGGTGGCCCGATTCACAGAACTAACTTAAGACAAAATCCTAAACTTACTACCATTTTGGTATTCACAGAAGGCACTTACTCATTTTGGATCCTAACTTTATTACTCCTATACTGAGAAAAATCCTAACTTTAAGACTTTCGGTATTCACAGAAGGCATTTAGGAGTCCTAAAGTTAGGAGTCCTAACTTTACTGCTCCTAAACTGAGAAAAATCCTAATTTTAAGACTTTCGGTATTCACGGAAGGCATTTAGGAGTCCTAAAGTTAGGAGTCCTAACTTTACTACTCCTAAACTGAGAAAAATCCTAACTTTAAGACTTTCGGTATTCACTGAAGGCACTTAGGAGTCCTAAAGTTAGTGAATACCGAAAGGAGTAAGTGCCTTCTGTGAATACCAAAATGGTAGTAAGTTTAGGATTTTGTCTTAAGTTAGTTCTGTGAATCGGGCCCTGGATGCCTGAAAATAAAAAATGAGGCTCAACTACAGTTTACCAATTCCAGTATAAACCATTTGGTCACACACTAAAGCTCAGAGACGATTGATGGGAATAAGTATGGATTTAATATAGATTCAAAGCCATGCTTATACAGGGAAATCACAGAAACATAATATAAAAATAGAGACTCACTGGAGGACATCCAAAACGGTGAATAAAATTGATCCTCAATAACAGGGAGCAAATGAGGAATTAGATATCAGCTACACAAAGAATGAGAAATAAGGTCTGATGAGCTTGGATCTGGAAAGTTTTGATCCTCTTGTCTATACATGAGGTGGTCTAATAAGATCTACTAAACCCCATTCTAACTGGGAATCAGGGAAGCCCTATTAAGTCAGCCGAGCAAATAAAAGCATCAGCATAGCAGAACTTCAGTAGAGGTTCCCAAAGTAAAGAATATTGCATAGCATGAACCCACATAGCAGAGATGTAGCCTAGAGGTCTGTATCTCTGTACCTCTTTGAGTCTAAAGTAGGCTCAGAATCAAGCTGAAGTGCAATGGAACCTTCGAGAATCTCATATCAATATCCAATTGAGTCCCATCTTCAAGCAACTAAACCTGGCAACTACACTTGAGATTGCTTTCCTTTGGTCTACACATTCGAACATCCTTGAATTCCTACCGTCTGTTTATTCTGCTGGGACAGTAGTACTCCTCTCCTTTGTTAGATCTTCCAGTCCTTGCCAAACGATACTCCTTACGAGTCTCACTATTTCTTTCATACAATGTGCCTTTCTTTAACCATGAGCTAATGCAACTGCAGCTGCAGATGAGAGAAGAACACTGCATTCAAAGCAAGCATTCAAGTTAAAAGTTAAACATTTCAAAATCCAAAAGCTTAAGGCCTTTGGTCAACTTTAGTACCACAGGCATTTCAGTACGCATTTCGAATGCAATGCATGATTACAGATATACATAAACATATAAAGAATGCATTGCTTTTCAAACTACACAAATGTAGATATATGTGAGAACTGCAACTCGTTTTTACTCTAATAGAGATGTTAATACACACACTCATATAAATGTTGAGATTACACAGTGAATGCATTTCCTATAGCTTTTCAAGTTCACTACATTACTTTAATAATGTTACATCACCACTCAAGTGCATGATGCCAAAGGTTCACATATAGGTGGCCTAATTAAACATGAAAGGGTGCAGCTAAAATTATGCTGCTCCTCCACTACCAAACAGCCGCTCCCTGAACCAGGCCTTTCCTGTTCTGCTTTGTTACCCTGAGAATTACGTGTTTGAGATGTGCATACGCTCATTTGACTTTTGTGTAATAGAGGACCCAGGACATCAGACTTGTATTGACTTAATTCAGGCACTATACATTCTGATTGCCCTGCTACCATCGCAACTATATTGCTGACAGTATTTATATATTTACTTTGTTCGGGTCATGCTAATATGTGTCTAAGGCCCCTTAGGAGCACTACATAGCTGAAAGAAATGATTTACCGATAGAGATGAAGGAAGCTCTCTGGCAAATTGATTAAGGAGAAATAAAGAAATTCTCACAGTATAATTTATTAATGCATTTTGTGGTTGCAAAGCCTGCGATTTGCAAAATTACAGACTTTACTACTTCAAAATCAAAGACTACGTTGTATTAAATGCAAATTTCAATTCGCACTTTTCGCAACATGCTTTGGCAAATTGCAATTTACACTTTGTGTGCCACTATGAATTGTTAGTCAAAGGTGGTATGATATGGTCAATGTCCCTTTTCAACCATTTGTAATGGATTATAACATTTGTTTCCAACCACAATTGCGGATAACAATATTAGAAAGGTGGTGGTGTTCTTTCCCATTTGGAAGTGGGGTGTGGTTGTTTGGGAGAGCACAGTGTCCCAAGGGACTCTGGCATGCTCCTGTGGTAAATATTTCATTACCGGTACTATTTTTTATGCGGTAAAGTCTAGTAAGAATAACTCAGTAAATATAAGAGGCAGAATCCGTGATATTAGAGGGTTTAAAAGGCTTTATTCCTATACAAAGGAATACAATTCGAATTGTAGGCTTTCTATTCCATCACCACGAAAGTTCAGGAAGGAAGGGCATACATTATTGACAGATAATCGGTTTTATAGGAAAATGCATTACAGTGAAACAGATGCAAGAGGCGTAACAGCTGATAATACAGATAAACTGTGCATACGTAACTAATAGAGGCGATCATATGGGCGTAATTTAATAAACGTCATTATACATGATGTCACAAGTGGGTGGATCCATGAAAGAATCCTGCAATGTCAGCAGAAATATTTGGCAGAGATGCGCGCGCAGCCGCATGACGTGTGATTGACGTGCAACTAGAGGGTGAAGGAGACTTGACATTTAGCTCTACATGTGGAGACAGAAGTCTGGGGGTCATGTCAACCTAAACCCAAATCATATCTAATATCCTATGTTTAAAGAACTGTGTTATCCAAAAGGAAAGGTCTCTAGGATAGAATCTATTCTATACTGACTGTTAGTGCGTGTACAAGCGTCTAAGTGTCTACATGAGATGCGAGGGGGTAGGAATATTCCATGGTAACGGGGCCTATGAATTACTTGCATGTGGACAGCGAGGCCTGGCCCTTTGCACGGTAGCTGAAGGAATGTTTACCTAAGCTGCTAGACAGGAATGCATCGGATGAGGAGCGGAGTAGATAATCTTGAAGGTGAAATACAGTTTTTGGCAGGCAATATGCGGGATCAGGCACCGTTAGCCGCGCAGGGAGTAGGACAAAGTTCATGGATACAGATGCAGGCTCAGACTGGAGCTTTCAGAGGCAGAAGGCAGGAAAAGGCTTGATGACAGAATTCAGGGCCTACTCGCCTGAATCTGTAAAATGTGGAAAGTGACCCACATAAAGTCGGTGGCCTTTCATACTTAGAAATGGAATATCTGACCCATTCATGGCGGATCTGAAAGAGGACATGTTGACGGTGGACGCACATGTATTTGCGTCTTCAAAACTGGAACTGGAGGAAACATACATGTACTTATAGCATGCACATGGAGCCGTTGGGGTCTACGATAGGGGACATAACTGATCACAAAATTCATATTTCCTCATTCCCTCCTTGTCCCCTACGGACCCTCAGGAGATATCGATCTTCATTAATCCATCGATCTGTTCATATAGCATCATTTGTTCTTCTTTCTTCTTCCGGGATCTTGAACGAAAACTTGGATGTGGGATACACGATGTGGCACACAGACCACAAATCGCTGGCCCACATTGTAGACATAAGCAGCAACTGAATAGTATGAGAAAGCCAATACCTAGGAAGGATAAGATTCTCCATCCCCAGGCTGACAACACGCCCCAGAACCAACCGGACCAAGTCCAGGTGCCTGGACTCTGGTGTATCTGGCTTATAATCTTATGAAGGCGGGTTATGGCTTTATATACCGACGGCGAATTTTCTGGTATGAAAATGCAGCAACTTGATCCGATGACCCTACAAGCTCCGCCCCTATCGGCCAGGATGACGTCAAGGACAAGACGATTTTGAAGCACAACAATCCGCATAGCAGACTGCTCTTCTGTTAAATTGCCGAATGCGGAAATAGTCTCGTTCACTACTGCTTCAAGGGTTCTGGTTAATCTACGTATCAGCTTACTATTAGTGACTGTACCTATATAGGGAAAGAACCCTTTATTGAAATCTGTGTATTTTTCCCATGCTGTTTCAGTGTAATCGACAATTGGGAGATCTCTCTGTTGTCTATTGTGTACTAAATGGGTATTTCTGTGATAATCAGGAGGAGCTAGGAAAACAGGTGGCAGAAGGAATGCTATGCAACAGGTACCATCCCAATCTAAAGGTAGACATATATATGCGGTCTGGCCACATATGAAGTAGGAATGATGGGAAGCTCTAAATGTAGACTTGCCTTGATCACTGAATTTTATTACAGTGGTGCATTTACTATGGCCCATGTGTATGGAACCATTCTTTCTTACACATAATTCCCCTTTTACTGGGAATACTGACATGGCGGGCAAGATTGGTGTAGCTTCAGATTCAACGTTCAGGATCATGAGGTTAAGTGTAAAATTACCTAATCCATATACTTCATTTTCTAGATCAGTTCCTGTTCTTTTGGGGAGTCCCTCCTTGTTAGGGTAGCAGACTTTAAGCAAACTAGGTTCAGGTTTCCCCATACCCAGTTGTCTTGATAAACTGCGGAATTTGAATCTAGGGAATTAATCAAACTAAACCATGCTCCACAGGAGCCATTATGTGTGAACGGATATGGAAAGAGGGGCAAAACTCCCTTATAGTTCTGATAGGGAGGGAGTCGGCCACATATCCAACAATTTGTGGCATTGCTGGTCTGATGGGAATGATGTAACATACTAATGAATGTGTTGTTGCGCAGCGCAAATCTATAGGACAACTCATGCGGGGGTAATTCGCTAAAAGAATGTTCTGCAGTTACATTGTAAGCACGCTTAAGAATAGGGTAATACATATGCAATAGTATGCTGAAAACGATGATCAGAAGACTTAGAAAAAACAAAATTAATAATGTTACTATGCAGTGACTACGAAGTGATTTACAATACGCATGCTTTTTAAGCTGCATCTGCTGATTTCTTTCTCTATTCCGGTCTAGAGGATACATGTCAGAGACAAATTCAACCGATTCACCTTGGAGAGGACTTAAACAATCAAATTGTCTGACTTGCTAGACCTCAATTTTAGTTTGTACAGTTCTGGTTTTGACTGCTCAACCAAGGGGAGCTTTGAGTCTGTCTGTGAGGGAATACAAGGTTGAGTATTCACACTGGATGGTAGTCCATAAAATTTCTTGATATGACTCGAGTGCAACCACCCTTTTCGTCCCTCGATCTTTACGGCTGTCCTTGTAGTGAGTAGAACTAGCTTCGGCGACTTCCACCTAGGCTCCAGTTGGGTCTTCCGGTCGAAATTCCTGACCAAAACCAGGTCACCAGGAACCACGTCATGGGGCTTCCCCTCAGTATTATCGGGAAAAGCTGCGGCTACCTGTGAACGACAAGATTGTAGTGCAGACATCAAGGAAGCCAGGTAATCTGTCAGCATATTACAGTCAACATCAGTGATTTTGCGAGGTATAGGCGTCCCCCACATATTTGGTGGTCTACCGAAGATCACCTCGTACGGGGATAGCCCTGTTCGAGAATGTGCTACCATTCTCATGTAAAAGAGCGCAACTGGTAAGGCTACTATCCAATCGACACCTTTTTCTCTACATATTTTGGATAATCTAATTTTCAGAGTTTGATTATGGCGTTCCACGAGACCTGCTGCCTCGGGATGTCGGACACAGTGGAATTTCCATTGGTAGCCTAACAAAAGGGAAACGTGTTTCATCAGTTCGGATGAGAACGGCTGGCCGTTATCTGAGTAGACAACACGTGGTAAACCGTACCGTGGGAAGAATTCTCGAACTAACTGTTTGGCAGTAGTCGGGGCAGTGTAATCTGAAACCGGGTAGGCTTCTGTCCAACGGGAAAGAGCACAGACAACTACGAGAACATATTTGAATCCTCGACATCGTTCCATCTGGATATAATCCATCTGGAGGACTTCAAAAGCATGATCGGGAGGTTGAAATCCACCCTGCTCTACGGGGATGCTTTTACCTGGATTAAACTGACAACATATCATACAGGTACGAACTTTTTGTTTAGCTGCTGCTCGCAAGTGTTTGTTGAACCAAATGTGTTGAATGCTGTCTAGCATAGCTTTTTCTCCTAGGTGCGCTGGACTATGTATTGTGTTAATGATGACTTGAACCATGGAGTCGGGAAGAAACCATATAGATTTTTCCTTCGTCATCCATCCTTGATCCGTTTGGATCCCTCCTAATTCAGTCCATTTCTTTATTTCTTCTGGTGTAGCATGTGTCTGTATGTCAATTACATCAAGGGCGGGATCCTTAACTGTCACGCAATGTGTTGGTGTCGGAACTATTGTCTTTGTCATGTCAGTTGTGTGAGTCTGATTCTGAGCAGTCTGTTTAGCTGTTCTGTCAGCTAGGTCATTACCCTGAGAAATGATATCGGTAATTTTTGTATGAGCTTTGCATTTCATTATCGATATTGCAGTGGGTAGATGAATCGCGTCCAATAGGGTTTGAATGAGGGGTCCGTGCTGGATGTGGGCACCGTGAGAAGTTAAATAACCTCTCTCTCGCCACAGTACGCCGAAGTCATGGACGACTCCGAATGCATAACGTGAATCTGTGTATATGTTGACTTTCTTATTTTTGGCTTGAATACAGGCTTGTGTCAGAGCGATGAGCTCTGCTGCTTGAGCTGACAAAGTGTTAATACGATTTGTTTCAACGACTTCAGTGTCTGTTGTGACTGTGTAAGCGGCCACTAACTCTCCTGTACTTGTTCTCATACATGACCCATCTACATACAATGTCAAGTCTGGATCCGACAAAGGGATATCTGTCAAGTCTTGTCTGGGTTTCGTCGTGATAGTAATGACTTCGACACAATCATGTGCCAATGGATCTGTTCCGCCCACTGGTAACAGTGTGGCAGGATTTAACGTATTACAACGTCTGATTTCTATGTGTGGCTGAAATAATGTCAATTCGTAACCGGTGAGTCTCGCTATAGTCAAGTGTTGTGTTTGTGTGCGGTTCAAAAGAACCTCTACTGCGTGTGGTACTTGTACTGTCAATTGGTGTCCTAACACTATGGCATCGCTTTGTCTGATAGCTAAAGCTGTTGCTGCCACCGATTTCAGGCACGCAGGAAGAGCCTGAGCTACTGGATCTAATGTACTAGAGAAATAAGCACATGGTTTGTGTGATCCTGCTTGTTCCTGAGTGAGTACTGACAAGGCAGTACCTTCGCGTTCTGTAACAAAGAGTGTAAACTGTTTACTGTAACATGGTGTTGCTAAAACAGGTGCTTGGCATAAAGCTTTCTTTAAGCTTTCAAAGGCGTGTGTATGTTCTTGAGTCCAAGGGAGGACAGTCGATGTGGCTGCCTCCTGTGTTGTCAACTGGATGAGTGGTTTTGCTAGAAATGCATATTGAGGGATCCACTGCCTACAGTATGAAGTGAGGCCTATAAAAGCCCGCACCTCCTTTTGTGTCTTGGGTACTGACATGTTAGCAATTAACTGGATGCGGTCGGGTGTAAGCTGCCTTCCCTCCTTGGACAGCGAGTGCCCAAGGTAAACAACTCGCTGGACACAGAATTGCAGCTTAGAAGGGGACACCTTGTGCCCCTTGTCGGCCAGAAATTTTAAAACCGTCAGTGACGCTTTTTCACATTCAGGTTCGCTTCGGGCGGTGATCAGCAGATCATCGACATATTGAAGCAAGGCAGTGTTAACTGGCATGTGGATACTGTCAAGTTCTCGTTTCAGTGCTTGGCTATAGATGCTAGGGCTTTCTGTAAATCCTTGAGGTGCGCGTGTGAATTTAAAGCTTCGTCCATTTAAACTGAATCCGAACAGATATTGACTTTCCGGATCTATTGGGACGCTAAAGAAAGCATTCTTGAGATCAATTACAGTGAAGAACGTTGCTTCTGAGTCAATAGCTGTTAGTAATGAAGAGATATCTGGGACCACAGGGTATTGTGGTACAATACATTTATTCAATTCGCGCAGATCAATAACTAATCGATATACTGGTGGTGCTTTTGGATCCGTTCTTTTAAGAATCGGAATTATCGGGGAATTACATACATTGGAGTCGGTTTCGACAACCACTCCTTGTGCAATGAGTTTGTCAATGATTTGCAGCAAAGCCACAACAGCATCAGGTGGTAACTTGTATTGTCGCATTCGTGGTAGTACTACTCCTGTTTTTAGTGTAACTCGATATGGTGTAATGTTCATGCAACCAACATCAGTGGGGCCTTGTGCCCATAAATGTGTAGGTAAATTCTGCAGTCGGTGATCCATGTCTCTGGACACGTAGTGACCTTTGAAGTCACGTAGAAATAGTCGTACTCCTTCCGGAGAACAACATATTATGGCTCCTAGAGCTTTCAATGTTTTTATACCTAACAAGTTTTCTGGACATGATTTAGTAAGCAATAAATCTGTAGTACGTGTCAATGGACCAATCGTGAGTGGAAGAGGTTGTGTTACGTCATTAATTATGGGTTTTCCTGAGAATCCAAGGGAAATATTCTGTGAGCCTGAGAGGGGTGCCCCTGGAACTTCACTGCGTCTTATAGTTGTTCTGCTTGCCCCTGTATCAAGTAAAAACTTTCTGTCTTCCCCTAATAGTTCACTATGTACATAAGGTCCCTCTTGGTCTACAGGAACCTCTATAAGGGGTAAGACAAATTCCCTCCCTAGGCTATGTCATGTATATCGCTGATAATCGGGATAATCTGCTTGTGCATACTGATACATCTGTTGTGTTGTTGCTTGTGTTGCAGCAATAGGCTGCGCTTGTGGTGGTGCTACGGTCTGTTGTGGAGCTCCCTGTTGCGGAGCTAGTTGTTGCGGAGCTAACCTAGGTTGTGCATGCTGAGGTATTTGTTGTTGATTCTGACCCTGTCTAGGTGGACGTGGTCTCTCCTGGGTTCTACCTGTAGCAATATTATGTTTTAGGACTGGACAATCGTGTATATAATGACCTGGTTGTTTACAATAGTTGCATGTCCCTTTCGTAGGACCTGCGGAATCACCCTTTTGATGACCATCAGCTGGGACTGACTGAGCAACAAGCATTTTCATTTTTGTATCTTTCATACGTCTTTGTTCATGTTCTTGTTCTTCTCTAATTCTATTGTGGTGATATTGTAACATCTGTAACATCTGTGATGGGGTATTACCTTGCCAGGTACTTTCGAATTTCAATACTCTATTCTTGACTTGTAGCAGAGAATTTTCAACTAATTTTGTCACAAACAGATGTGGATATGACTCACTACTGGCTTTTACGCCACTATTTATACCAAAACATTTTTCAAATCGGGAATAGAAATCACTAGTGTCTTCATCTGGCTTTTGTTTACAGGCTGATATTGCACCCCAGTCTTCCTTTTTCGTAGTTAATAAACGTGGCAGTACCTGCACTAGTAGTCCTGCTAGTGCTGTAGTCTTTTCCCCAAGTCCTGCTCCTGCAGCTCGGGCCCTTTCTTCGTTTTCTAATGCTGTCCAATCTATCTTTTGGTCTCCCACCTCCCATTCTTTTTCTTTGAGTTTCTCGTAAACACCGGCGGGTAATAGGACTTTTAATATTTTCATAATGTCGGGGTAGGTATACTCTCCCATGAGTAACATGTCTTTTATTTCACGGTGGAAACCTGCTGGATCCTTGTCATGGCTGGGTACTACTTTCTTCATTTCTAATAATTCCAGTTTAGTTATAGGCGTGTACACAAACACGCGTGTAAAGTTATTACCGTCACCTCTGATTGGGTGTACTTCGCGTAACGGGTTCTGTCTATCTATGTGATACATTTTTCTTCCTATGATGGGAACTGGAACGTGTTCTGGGCATACGAAAGTTAAATACTGGTTTCGAAATTCTAGAATTTCTTTAATCAAATCGGTACCTGACCCTCTCCATATATTCGTGAGCAGTTCTGTCAATATGTCAGGTAAGGGTCCTGGATCGGAGTGTTGGCTTTTATATAATATAAGGAGGTGTTGAATCATGTATATACTAGCTAAACGCTGTTCGTAGGGGTCAAGATTCAGAAACGTGTGTGCTAGTGCATCATCATTGTATTCGCTGGGACTGTCAGCCCATTGTACTGCTGACCTGGCTAATTCTTGTTCGTCCATGGAATCGAGCATATGGTACCCCCTTCGATCTCGGAGTAATTTATCAACGGCTTGGAATAGGTGTTCAGGGGATCTTGTATTTAACATAGGGTTTGGAAAATGTCTATTATATTCTGGACGTATTGGACGTATCGGGTCATTAAAGCCTCTAGTATTATTATGGGGTCTTCCTCTACCTACGTAAGCTATCGTTTCTATTTGTTCTGATTCTTGCTCCTCCTCCTCTTCTGATTCTACTCTGTCTGTTTCTCGTCTTTCTTTATGTATTCGTTCTACTTCCTTGCGGATCTTTCGACACATGGCGATTATACACGCCTGTCTATCATGTTTCTCTTCTGATATGTTCTGACCCCATTTGACAAGTTTTTGCATGGTATCATGATCTGCCCCGGGCCTGTCTTGATTCCTAATTACACAATTTATGAAAAAACGTAGTAGTTGTCTTTGTACATCCACTTTCTGGTATTCCATAGCTTCGTTAATACTTTCTGGACCTCGCCCTGTTTGGACAAAGCGATATATATTGTCTAGGTGTTCAACCATTCCTGGTATCGTCATTAAATATAATGTAGCTCGTCGTATACGTAGTGATGATATGAGCAATTTGTCCTGTCTACCTGGTACTGGGTCGTATCTACAATCCACAAGCTGTTCTTTAAACATGTCGGATGTCGCTAATTGGGGTGTACGTTGGAGTGCTAAATCTCTAAGGGTCTGTTTGTTTCGCGGCGGGGTGGCAAACATGTCTGTCGTACCTCCTGCAGCACCATCTGAGGCGCTAGACACGAAAGGATTCGTTGGACGTAGGATAGAGATTGTAGATGTGGGAAAAACTGTAGACACAGACGGACCTGTGGGAACTTGTGTAGGAGGTTGTTGTTGCGGGGATACAGACGGATGCTCTTGGTGTTGAACACCATCGGCAAGCGGTGTGGGTGGTATGGCATTAGCATACTCGGGAGCTACGTCATCTAAATAGGAGGAAAGGAAAACGTCCTTTGCTGTTTTGGGATGTGTTTTGGGATGTGCTTTTATCGGGAGCAATGGAGGAGTTAAGTCTTTTGGTATTTCCGGGATAGCCTTAGGTAACCCTTCGGCCAGAAGAGGATACATACCATTCATAAGAGTGTTTCTTTGTCTATCTACTTGTTCTGAGTTTACTCGGGTACCTTCCTCAAGTAATATATTTTCTCGGGTTTTATTTGAATTCTCTCTACCTTTCTCTTCCTGTCTGAGCGCTTTTTCTGTACGTCTATATGATTCTTTACGCCATAATTCAATGGCATCTTTCTGTGACTGTCTAGCTTTCTTTTTCCATAATTCTTCTTCTACTCTCATGATGCAATCTGCATCCCAGGTCCCCGCTGCGGGCCATCTCTGATTTTCTGGCAAATCCTTGGTGTAGTCCACCCATAAATCAAGAAATAATACGGCATCTAGGCCATGTTTATGATACATAAAGTACCCTGGAGTGTCCCTTGGTGGGATGGGAACAGCTTCTTCGAGTACACCTTTTCTAGTTTTGATCTGTCTTAGTTTTGAAAAGAGCGGCATTTTTAGATCTGGTTACTTAATCTTAAACACAATATAATAAACACAATAATGAACAGTCATTCACACCACAATGTATAGAACGTATTAAAACATTTAACTTTTAACAGTTTTAACGAACAATGATAACTAATAGAAAACTAGTTACTGACATAATACCGACACTAGATAATACTTATTTATATGCAAGACATACTATATATACTGCTAAACAGTACAGATACACTGCTGAAACAGTGCAGACCGGATTTGTGTACCCAAACCCGTCTTGACCGGCACAGACTATGTGCACGTAAAATGCCTCCCCGGTAATGGTACTCACCGGGTAGCTCGGAACGGAAGGCCTCGGAACGGAACTGAAACTGGACCGGACTGGACTCGACTTGATTGGACTCAGAACTTCGGAACCTGGTGGGCCTCTGTATACCTCGGATCTTGCTCTCTCAGCTAGGCTCTGGTCGGGATACTTCGCACTTCTCACCGCCTCGTCTGGGTGTTGATCGCAGCCTCAGTCGCTCCCGCTTGGCCGGAGGGAGATACAGGAAATCCTGCAGGTACGCGTTTTTGTCCGTTCAGCTGTGGCAGGAGACCGAGCCTGCAACGCACCTCCGGCGCGTGAGATGAGAAAGTGTCCCTGTTCGGGCGCCAATTTATGTGGTAAATATTTCATTACCGGTACTATTTTTTATGCGGTAAAGTCTAGTAAGAATAACTCAGTAAATATAAGAGGCAGAATCCGTGGTATTAGAGGGTTTAAAAGGCTTTATTCCTATACAAAGGAATACAATTCGAATTGTAGGCTTTCTATTCCATCACCACGAAAGTTCAGGAAGGAAGGGCATACATTATTGACAGATAATCGGTTTTATAGGAAAATGCATTACAGTGAAACAGATGCAAGAGGCGTAACAGCTGATAATACAGATAAACTGTGCATACGTAACTAATAGAGGCGGTCATATGGGCGTAATTTAATAAACGTCATTATACATGATGTCACAAGTGGGTGGATCCATGAAAGAATCCTGCAATGTCAGCAGAAATATTTGGCAGATGCGCGCGCAGCCGCATGACGTGTGATTGACGTGCAACTAGAGGGTGAAGGAGACTTGACATTTAGCTCTACATGTGGAGACAGAAGTCTGGGGGTCATGTCAACCTAATCCCAAATCATATCTAATATCCTATGTTTAAAGAACTGTGTTATCCAAAAGGAAAGGTCTCTAGGATAGAATCTATTCTATACTGACTGTTAGTGCGTGTACAAGCGTCTAAGTGTCTACATGAGATGCGAGGGGGTAGGAATATTCCATGGTAACGGGGCCTATGAATTACTTGCATGTGGACAGCGAGGCCTGGCCCTTTGCACGGTAGCTGAAGGAATGTTTACCTAAGCTGCTAGACAGGAATGCATCGGATGAGGAGCGGAGTAGATAATCTTGAAGGTGAAATACAGTTTTTGGCAGGCAATATGCGGGATCAGGCACCGTTAGCCGCGCAGGGAGTAGGACAAAGTTCATGGATACAGATGCAGGCTCAGACTGGAGCTTTCAGAGGCAGAAGGCAGGAAAAGGCTTGATAACAGAATTCAGGGCCTACTCGCCTGAATCTGTAAAATGTGGAAAGTGACCCACATAAAGTCGGTGGCCTTTCATACTTAGAAATGGAATATCTGACCCATTCATGGCGGATCTGAAAGAGGACATGTTGACGGTGGACGCACATGTATTTGCGTCTTCAAAACTGGAACTGGAGGAAACATACATGTACTTATAGCATGCACATGGAGCCGTTGGGGTCTACGATAGGGGACATAACTGATCACAAAATTCATATTTCCTCACTCCCTCAACGTTCTTTGCATAGGGAGAATTTATTCTCCCCCTGTAATTTGAAAGGATGGTGCTCCAAACAAAAATAAAATTGGCATATTGAGATTTGAAATATGAGGGTAGAGGTTTGTTGTTGGTTGTAGGCCTTTCGCTCAGCATTCCCAGCACTTACTTCAGGATGCACAGGCATGCATCTGCCTCAATATTATTAATGGGGCAGGACTCTGTTAATCCTACTGAAAGTCTATTTTGTGCTGTGGTTTATCTGTAAACTCAATACAATGTAAAATGAAGCTCAAATCGCAAGCTGATTGCTATGAAAATATAGCACCTGCTTTGTGACTCAGAGCTTTGCAATTCAAGGCCTCAGTTGGGTGAGGAGCCCAGTCCTTAAAATAATGGCTGGTGGCCTTATAGATTGATCAAGAGTTAAATGTTTTTTTCAAGAAATTGGTTTCAGTGATTTTTTTTCAAATGGTAAAGTGGCTCTCAAACTCAAATGATGGTCCAGCGCCCATAAGGGCTGAATTTTCTCAAATGGAAATCTGGATTTATGTGCAATGTGACTTGATATTCTTGCTTTTATGTCTCCTATTGGTGATATAATAATATCATTTATTTGCTTTTCAGCAGTAGATATATTTCTGCTGCAGTTGTTTGAGCCCAGCAGTACCCTGCGAACTGCTCCTTTTGGACCACTATGGTCACGTATTCTGAAACAACATGGAGCACCGTTGGTCACTATTCCTATGTCCTCGTTGTCACATGGCATGTTATTTTCTCTTGAATTTGGAAGAACAAATCAAACTTGAATTGTTAAATATGACGTCCCAACCCACGTTATAGAAGGGACTCATGGATCGAGTTACTAAGGACCTAATAGCACCAAGCCTGCTAGATATTTTTGTGTGGACCTGGATCAAAAATATCATGCAGGGGCTCCACATACCACAAGCACCAGTTTTTATTTTTTTTTAAAAAGAAAGGAAACTTACTACAGGGAATGAGAAAACGGTGCAGCCCGAAAATCTGGCGCCATCTATTGGTGTAGCGGTTTTAGCAGCCTCATAATTTTCAACCATGGCAGGTTTGCTCCAAAATGTATAAGTACATTTTCCAGCACAGGCTCTGAAAATGAGCTGAACCTGGGGAATAATCCCATATCTTATACCCCCTTTCTTGATCTCCCTGAATCGCATACTTCATTCTTAATGATTATAGTGCATGTTATAGAGAATGTCAACATCATGTTAACTGAAAACCCTAGTGCTAACGCATAGTATTTCGGCCCCTTTCCCCTTGCTCCCAGTGATGGAAATTTCTAGGTGCCTGAGGAAGAAAAGGAGTTAAGATCTACTAAAACTTAACAATTACAGTGTGACCCATTGGGCCAAAATGATGTACCCAAGTCTCAGGAATATATTGTAAAAGAATAATTATTAGCAGACCGAATCGTCTGAAAAATGTTTATCTCATTAACATGAAGCATACAAGGGATTTGGCGATGGCAATGTGAAAAAGAAGGAAAATAATCTGATGGGCTGTATATGATTTGCGGTCCTCTTGACAGTTATGCATGAGGAAAAACTAAATTTCTTATTCTAAATCTACCCTAAATAATGCTGGATGAGAAAAACCTAAGAAGATCCATCAAAGGAAAAAGGTGTCAGCACAGCAAAACATCTGTAGAAGATCTCTAAAGGAAAGGAATATTGTATAGCATGAAACCACAAAACAAAGATGTTGCACAGAGGTCTGTACCCCTCAAAGCGTAACAGAAGTCTTAATCTAGCTGAAGTCATTTGAGATGTCATCAGTGATGTCACTGACCATGCCATGAATTATGTAATATGTGACGTCATGAGCAGTGCATTGCGGGGGCGCGAGTTATAGTTAGCTGAACTAACTATAACACTGATATTTCTATGGTTTTGTACATGTGAAATGTCCAGCTAACTATAACACCCCTGAAACTTATGGTTTTTTCAGTGAATTTCTAAGGTTTTTTAAATGCTAATTTCTAACTATAACCTATGGCTTTTTCAGTGAATATATATATATATATATATATAGATAGATAGATAGATAGATAGATAGATAGATAGATAGATAGATAGATAGATAGATAGATAGATAGATAGATAGATAGATAGATAGATAGATAGATAGATAGATAGATAGATAGATAGATAGATAGATAGATAGATAGATAGATAGATAGATAGATAGATAGATAGATAGATAGATAGATAAAAATATATATATCTGGCCTAATCAAACATGATAGGGTGGAGACAAAATTACGCTGCTCCAGTCCCCTCTCTGATGGCGAATCAAGCCATCACAGATTACAATCATATAATTTTATATCAGATGGACCATCTAAAACCTGGTGGATTGAGCATCTTTCATCTAGAGTCTTCCAGGTGTTCGATGTCACCATAATACTTACTCTGACTCTCCTTTAGCTCTACAAGCGCTTGCTGCATCTTCACTTATCATACAACTTGTGCATACTTGTATCCCTTAAAGATCATAAGTAGGAATATTGCACAAATTGCAATTATCAAAAGTGGTTTCAAAATGGCGCCAAAAATTCCACTTCCCAAGCTTCCAAACCACTTGTCAATTGATGCAAACCCACTTCCAATAGCTTCCCAGCACATGTCGCTTCTAACTCTTTCAAATCTTTTGTCAACCCAGATAAGTTTGGAATATATTTCTCCAGATCTTTACTTTCGTCTGGGCTGTAAGTACAGCATTGTTGAACTTCAAACATCCTGCAGACTCCCCCCTCTTTAGCAAGAAAGGTGTAACTGTTAATGTTAACGTTAACTGCAACTTCTATAGCGCATAATCACCATCAGGTCTCTTAGCGCTTTAACTCAAGTCTGTTTTGCAAAATCACATACCTTATCGCAACCATCTCATTATTTACAAGTAATAAGGAATTTGCAGCAGTAGTAGCCAATTTATGCACTATTGTAGACAGCTTTCTAATTTTCAGATCATTCAGAATTATTCCTACAGACAGGATTATGGCAACAAAAATATCTCCTACTACTTCCACTGCGCTAACACCTCATTTAGTTCTAGGTATTGTTTCCCATACAAGAACATTAAAATGTTCCACATTGTGATTCTTCAGGAAACTATACCAAGATAACACATACAGTGCCATCCACTGAGTAATTTAAAATGTTCATACTGTCCACAAATAAAGTACACTTCATGAATCACAGGATCCTGTCCTTCCACGAAAAGTTAATTTTCCCCTCTCACCTCGAAAACATGTTCACATTCGCCCTTCCCTAAAAATAATGGGTCTATATAACGCTGATCAACTTGCATACATAGCATTGCATTGTGTTGCCGATCCAAGGTCACTGCTCCACCTGCATATCTCTCAAGTTCTGTATCAGTTTCATATTTGGACTCCAGCTCTCGCCTTCTGTCTTCTACTAGATTCCAGAGTTTCTTTACCACATCTGACATTAAACAAGTCAAAGTATGCCGGGTCTGGAGGTTTAGTGGTCTAATGCGTCCACTGTAGGTTCCTGTTTTCGCCCTTGAGGTCAAAGGTACAAGTCCCGGCAGGTCCACTCATCCATCTGCGGTTGAAAAAATGAATACCATTGGGTTGGGTAACAATAAACATCTGGTATTCAGTGCCAAGATACCGTTCTGGGTGAACGTGCATGTTACAAATAGTTATGTTAGATTATGCCTGTGTGCATATGCAGTGTCTAATCACATAAGGGACTCAAAATATGTGCCTACAATCTCTGCACCTTTAAAATAAGGATTCTTATTCAAATGTCTGAAAATAATATTGAAAACTACCCTGTCTATAAAATAGGCTTAGTAAAACACTACAAGATATTCCATATGTCAAAGGAATGCGGTGGTAGGTAGTACCCTCGGAAACCCAGGCAAGAGGCGAGGGGGCAAGGGGAGAGGATGCAGCCTTACGGCTAGAGCGGTCAACTTTGGAGCTGGGGAACTGGGTTCGAGTCTCGGCAGCAACACTCGACATCCTGTGATTCTGGGCAAATCACTTAATCTCCGCGTGCCTAACAAAAATAAATGTGTCCATCTGTAACGTAACTGGTGCTCATGTAAAGCACTCTGATACCTGAATTCTCTGGTCAAGTTTGCGAAATATAAAACTCTAAAAAAGAAAAAAAAACTGGGTGCAAACATAACAATCCCTTGCATTCATGGTGTCAATGTATTCATAAAGCAATCGAAAGTAAGCGCTTGAAGAAAAATCTCCCCTTGATAGATCTGTGTGTAATTTCTTAACCAACAACTGTAGGTTACTATCAGTAGAATTTGTGTAGTGGGAGCAACAGTAGCCTTGATCTCTCCTGACCTATATGTAAGTGAATATAACCCTGTAAGCAATACGATTAGTACTACAACTACCTTTCTTGGTGTGCCTGCTATGATGTATCTGCGTCTATTAGTATTAGAATTGGCTTCCATTTCTTCATTGGAACCTGAACCTTTGGGTGGAACGTAGCAGCTGCAGAGTCTTCTCTGCTGGTTTTCACCTGTGGAAACAGCAAAACCGAAGTTCAAATGATATACAACAAGAATATCTACAAAGATCTTCATGAGCCATCCTTAGCCCTACTCCCTGTTCTTTTTAAAGGGCAACCTTTGACTCCTTTAGCTGCCTCGGGCATTGGTCCTCTTCCCTCTTTCCTAAAATGTCTATTTAAATGTCTCTAATAACAAACAGTTCAAGTTCATTAACAATCAGTTCTAGAATGAAATGTTTCAGGTCATCACTAGCACAGGGAACACATTTGCATCCATCCATGTCACATCCAGAAAAAGATGTCTCAAAGTATTCAATTTCACTAATAGAGGATGTTCAAAAGTAAGATCGAAGTGAAGATCAAGTTCCTGAAGTTTTAGTTGAACTTTCACAGTGATCCTAGGATTCCCAGGAACGTGTTCACCCTATCATTTGCAAGGAAGTAGGTCTATTCAGGGGAAGAGTACCTCAGAAAAGGTGCTCTTGGTCTCCTCTCTTCCATCTTCAAACAAATCAGAATCCTCAGTATCCTCTGGGATGCCTGGGAGGTCACCTTCTCCCTGCAGGACCAGTCTCCCCCTCTTTTTCCTTTTTGGACAATGTTCTACTGCAGCCCCTCGTGGTTCCACAACACTAGGCCCTTCGTCGGGGTCTGAGTCTGGCTCAGTCACAATCGCAGGGCTAGCTTGTCTTCAGTTTAGGCCACCAACTCTCCAGGACCCCCACACAGGCGAAACAAGCACTGCGTCAAGTTCTTGTTTGCCCTCCCAGCTTGACTAACCTGCTTCTGTGACCTCTCGGCCACCACCAGCTCTGGCAGAGGTGCTGTTATATCATCAAAAGGAACACAGAACTCAGAGAGTGTGTATCTAGTTCGGGGAAACTCTGCACTTCACAGAAGTCGTGGTGACAAGGATCACAGGACCATGCCAATGAGGCTCCAGACAACTCTTGCTCACATGTTTCTTCACCAAGGCCAAGTCTCCAGGACTTAGGTCATGGTACTGCTCCTGATGATGCAGGGATGTGGTAACCTCGACCTGATGAGACACAAAACGCACCACATCATCCAGTCCTTTGCAGAAATCAAGTATCACATTATCAGTAATGTTCACAAGCAGAGTTACAGGTATGGCTGTCAATCTCGTTGCCCTGCCCATGGTGAATTCATGGGGAACAATCTAGTCCTATGATGATGTACGCTGCGTAGACTTATCAACACAAACAGCAAAGCATCGGGCTATTTCAAAGAAGTGGAAGCACACACTTTGACAAGTTTGGATTTCAAAGTCCCATTGACCTTCTCCACCAGACCCAAGCCTCAGGTCTGTAGCTACAATGCTGTCTCTGTTCATCTGCAAAGTGGCACATAGCAGCCTCAGGAATCCATTGTTGAAGTATGTGCCTTGTCAGATTTGAAAGAAGCTGGGAAGCCAAATCTAGGTATCAAATCCCTCAACAACAACTTTGCTACTGTTGTTTCTTCTGGCAGGGTGTGCCTCAACCCATTGTGAAAAGACACACACAACAACCAACACATACCTCAATCCATTCAACACAGGCATCTCAATGAAATCCAACTGCATCCTATTAAAGGGACCACCTGATATCCCTATGTGGCTTAATGTCACGGCAGTTATTTTCTCTACATTGTTCTGTTGACACACAACACATCTGTGACACAATGCTTCCGCCATCAACTTAAACATTGGCCTAAACCAAGACTGCCTAACCAAAATGACCATTGCATCTCTCCCTACGTGAGTCAGACCATGGTAATGCCTAGTCATTGGTGGCAGCAAACTGTTTGGCTATTTGGCAGCAAAGGTCTGCCATCTTTTGAAACACAAATCTCATTATTATCTTTTTTAACGCAACCTGTATTAACCCAACTCTGCTGTTCTGCCTCTGACACTTGTTCCTGTGGCCTCTTGACTTCCTCCCAAGTATCAGCTGTCATTAACATAAGGTTGTAGTTGGTGTCGTCTGGTCCCTTGTTTGTATATTGACCATTGCCAGTGCGTGGGTGAGGATCTTGAAGGTGATTCTTGCCTCGATTGGGAGCCAGTGGAGTGTGCGCAGGTGTTGGGAGATGTGGCAGTGTCATGGTAAGTTGAGGATCAGTCTTGCTGCGGCGTTCTGGATGTTTTGTAGCTTGTGGGTGAGGTTTTTGTTTATTCCGGCGTAAAGTGCATTGCCGTAGTCGAGTCTACTGGTGATGAGGGCATGGGTGATGATTTTTCTGTGCTCAAGGGGATCCATTTGAAGGTCTTAAGTAGGAGGATGAGGATGTGGAAGCAGGAGGATGTGGCCGAGTTGATCTGGCGGTCCATTTTGAGTTCAGAGTCTAGGATGATTCCAAGGTTGCGTGCGTGGTCTGTGGGGGCGGGTGGGCTGCCGAGGGTGGTGGGCCACCAGGTGTCAATCTATGCGTTGGGGTGTGGGCCCATAATGAGTACTTCTGTTTTGTCATTGTTGAGTTGTAAGCAGCTGCTTTTCATCCATTTGGTGACAGCTTTCATGCCTTCTTGGAAGTTGTGTTTGGCTGCGTTGCTTCGTTGGACAGGGAGAAGATGAGTTGGGTGTGTCGTCTGCGTATAAAACAATGTTGAGTCCGTAGGTTGTGACGATGGGTTCGAGAGGAGCCGTGTAGACGTTGAAGAGCGTTAGGCTGAGGGAGGATCCCTGGGGGTGTAGGGTCTGAGAGGAAAGGGGGGAGTCTGACCCGTTGCATTCTGCTGGAGAGGAAGGAGTAGATCCAGTTGAGGGCCTTGTCCTGGATACATGCGTCATGGAGTCTGCGTATTAGGGTGTGGTGTGATACTGTGTCAAAGGCCACTGAGAGGTCGAGGAGGATGAGGGCTACTGTTTCTCCTTTGTCCAATTAGGAGTGGATGATATCTGTTGCGGTGAGGAGGGTGGTTTCCGTGCTCTGCTGTGGTTTTTTCTGAAAACAGATTGTGACGGGTCGAGGATGTTGTGTTCTTCGATGAAGGAGGAGAGTTGGCTGTTGATGGCTTTTTCGATGACTTTCGCTGGGAACGGGAGCAGGGAGATGGGTCTGTAGTTTTTTAGGTCGGTGGGGTCTGCCGAGGGCTTCTTCAGTAGGGGGTTGATCTCGGCGTGTTTCCAGACGTCGGAGAAGGAGGCGTTCGCCAGGAAGCGGTTGATGGTGTGCGAGACATGGGTGCGATGGTGTTGGCGGCTCTGTTGAAGATGTGGTGGGGGAAGGGGTCCGTAGGGGCCCCGGAGTGGATTGACTTAATCGTCTTCAGTGTGTCTTCGGTGGTGAGGGCTGTCCAGCTGTCAATCGTTGACTTCAAGGCGTCGGGGTGGTTGCTGGGGGTTCCATGTGTTGGTTGTCTTCGTCGAAGTAGTCGTAGATGTTCTTGATTTTGCGGTGGAAGAAGGTGCTGAGTTTGTTGCAGAGGTCTTGTGAGGGGGGAATGTCAGTTGACTCGCTGGTGGGTTGTGCGATCTCCTTGATGATGTTGAAGAGTTCTTTGCTGTTGTGTGCCAGTGTGGAGATTCTGTCATATATTGCATCTTTCCTTGTGTTTCTCATGAGCTGGTGGTGGGTGGAGGTGGCAGCTGAAGTTGTTGTGGGCTTCTGTGGATTTGGATTTCCTCCAGGTCTTCTTGAGGCGGCGGCCTGTGCGCCTGGACTCTCGGAGTTTGGGGTTAAACCATCTGGCCTTGGTGTGTGCGTTGTTGCTGTTCTTGAGGGGGCTATGGTGTTGACGCTGTCGGTGATCCATCCGTGTAGAGTTCGGGCGGCGGTGTTGGGGGCGTCGTCTTACACGGTGGTCAGGGTGTAGTTCCTGAGTGAGGAGGTGAGCTGGTCGTCAGTGGATGGTGGGTGTTCTGAAGGTGAAGTGGATGCATCGATGGTCTGTACACGGGAGTTCGGTGGTGTGGCTGAAAGTGATGGAGTTTCCTGTTGTGAGGAGTTGGTCGAGGGTGTGTCCTGCTGAATGCGTGGGTTCGGTCACGATCTGGCGGAGTCCAATGTTATGGAGGTTGTCTAGGAGGGATGCGGTGTTGGGGTCTAGTTGGTTATCGAGGTGGAAGTTGATGTCTCCCAGCAGGGTGTAGTTGGTGGATGCGATGGCATGTGGGGAGATGATGTCCGTGATGGAGTCGGTGAAAGGTCTGTGGGGTCCAGAGGGTCGGTAGATGAGGGTTCCTTCTGGGGTGGTGGTAGGGCTGGCCTGTAGCTTGAAGTGCTAGTAGGGTGGGGCGGTCTTTCCTGGAGATCTTGTATCCTTGGGGAATGGCAATGGCGATGTCCGGTCCCGAGGTGGTGTTGGTCTGGTTTCAGTGAGGAATGCTACGTCCCGGGCGGTGCTGTCGAGGAGGTCCCAGATTTCCGTGGCATGTTTGTGGAGTGATCTAACATTGAGGAAGATGCATTGCAGGGTCTTCAGTTCTGGAGTGTTCTTGCGGTGGGGTTGGTCTGGGTCCTTGTTCCTGGAGGTGCTGTAGGAGTGCCGGCAGTGGTGACAGCTGAAGGGTCCGTGGGCGTCGGCCGGTGATGCTAGCTTGCAGTTGTTGCTGCAGCCAGGGTTGAGTGCATGGAGTGCCGCTGGGTCATAGCGATGGCGGCATGGAGGTCCAGGGTTCCTGACGCTGGTCGCAGTTGGGTCGTGGACAGGTACAGATGAGCTTGCCTTTGGCGTGTGGTGGCGCACCCGCTGCGCGTGCCGCCATTAAGTAGGAGTCAGGGAGGGCTGGACAGCTGGGAGGCGGGAGCAGGGAGGGGAGCTGGATTGGGCCAGTGGCGCTGGTCATGCTGGGGGGAGGGGCCGCAGGGGAGCAGCAGTGGGGAAAATGGGCGGGAAAGGGAAAGGAGGAATAAAAGGAAATAAAAGTGTAATAAAGCAAAAATGCAGAAAAATGCAGCAAAGCAGAAAAGTGCAGAAAAGAGATTAAAAAGAGGGTAAAGACGATTGGAAACGGAGAGGAAAGCGGAGCGAGAGAAAGGAGACAGAGGTCCTCCGGACCACCAGGGATGAGGTGCAGGTAAACCTGTGGGTAGAGGAGGCCCACAAACACCAACACTCTAGAGTGTAGGGTCTCGGGGTAGGCCTCACTTAATGGTGGAGTTGCGAGGGTGGGAAAGCAATTTCACTGACAATGAGACAATGAGTGTGACTGAAATCCTCTTCCCCCTTGAATCACTGGGGGTCCCTGTTGACACACTCCTTTCATTGTAGGGGCATTCCCTATGAACGCCTGGCTTTGACCCCACCTCTGGGCCATTTTCATTTGTGCCACCATAAATTTCTCCTTCAATTTCTTTTGTCTCATGTCTATCTCATCATTACAATACTTTGCGTATAACAAGATCTGATCAATCGACGTATTCTGCTAGCAAATCAAATGCTGTTGAATCATCATGCTAAACTCGGACCTCAATCATGTCACAAACCTACACACAAAATGTCAAACATCCTTAGGCTCCAACATTTCCATTCCACTATACTGTTTAAATGCCTGTAACAGCAACACAAAATATGCATGGATCGTCTCTTTAGGTTCCTGGGTCATTCAATCAATCTTGACGCACTCAATATCCTTCAGACATCAACCATGTCATCATCTGGTTGTACTTTCTCATTACTATGGGTGATGGACCATTAGGCAAAGGATCCCTTACTGGTTCTCTCTCAGGCCATTCTGTGGCTATTATACAGGCTGTTCAAAAATCACTTGGGACCACAATATCAAACAAAGTATTAAAATCGGTCTATGAAACTTTAGAGATTTTCACAAGTCGGCCAACTTGTGATCACAAAAGCAGACCCTGTGGTTCTTCTGTAAAGCCTTTGTTCACTCTAAATCTACTTCATATTTCAGAGCTATTTCAGATGATTTATCATAGGCTTGTCTTGCTAGCCTGGTAACATCCTTACTCATAAACAAAAGTTCATTTTGTTGATAAGTGTCTATTCAAGCCAATTCAAGACTTCCACTTATCATTTCATTCAATTCTAACTTCACGTTTCCTATTTCCACCAGGTTTACCTTTAAAGAGGACTGAATTGTTCTATGACTCAACTCTGTACTCCAACTCCCATTTGATGTAGCATTACAAGCTTTCAACCACTCATCTAATTCCTGAACATTAAGAGTAGACTGCATCTCAGAAGCTTTTGATAGCGCCTTCACTCTGCGTGTGCTACCATTAGCATTCAGGGGTGGCTCCCACATGAGCGAACCCAAATCTGGGAAGCCCTTAAATGACCTCAAATGTCCAAATCCAGGGTGATTCGCAGTTGGTCTGCACTAGCACCACAAGGGGAACTCTCAATTATTGGGATGAAAGGAACACATTCTCCAGCCCTAAAACTTGTGAGGGGCATTTTCTGAAACTCGTTTCTGAGCAGGGACATCCAAACTATGAGTCCCTTTTCTTGCAGAATTAGGGTTGCATAGAAGAACCACTGGCACAATAGTGACCAGAACAGTAAGGGCATATGGAGCATTAAGAGCCGTGGAGGTACCAGGGGCACTAGTCCCTGAACTTCCTCCCATCGGGTTTTGAACCATATCCACAGGGATGGCCCCCATTGTATTAGATTTCACCTTTACTAGTGCAGTAGCAATTCCAGAATTTCCCCTAGCTTTAGTGCTTCCACCTCTCATTACTGAGGTCTCATTATACTGAGGTGGGCGTTCTGGCAATAGTACTTTTAAAAGACTGTCACTGGTATTACTGTCACTATTCTCACTTCTCTCACCTGCTTCCCCTTTCTCATTTCATCCCTCTCTCTTTTTTCTTCTCTTTCCTGCCCTTCTTGAATTCATCACCAGTCAATGCCGGATATAATTTAGCTCCCTCTATCATGTCGGCTCTCCACTTCTTCTGTTCTGCATCTCGCCTAGCATCAGCAGAAGTGCTCACTGTCTTTCTAGCTCTTTCCAGATATCTCTCTTTCTCTCTGGCATGAGCCTCATGCTCACAAGCATTGAGCACTTCAAACTGTGTAGGTCTAGGCAGTGATTTCCTTTCATTTAAAAACCTCCTCAAGTTTTCAAGGATTCTCACATTAAATGGACCATAGCTTGGAAGTGCCAGTGTACCTTTTTTCTCAGTGATCTTGTGCCATTTTGTAAGCCAAACATAAGTGTGTAGCCCTACATTTATCACCATATAATGATCTGAGGTATCTTTAGGTTGTCCCTCTCCTCCTTCCCTAACAGGTATCGTCACATCTCTCCTAATCAAATCTCGTATGACTTGAATATACTTCATTTCCAATAAGTACGTCAAATATCACAATTTGAATTGTTTGTTCAAAGCAGAACCAAATAATTTACTCACAACTCCCATTCCCAATCAACAAACAATAAAAGCGTGGCAATATGTGATGTAGACAACCAATAGCAGCGCAGCTTTACATCAAGCAACTGATCCCGCACTGTGACATCAGCCTCACTACTTGCAGTATTTCACCCTCCTTTACAATTTTCACGAACTTACTCTCTTCACTCTCTTCACCGATACACATGCAAACAAATGCAATGCAATTGCAACAAAGAACATTTTTCTGCTTTTTCTAAAGAAATCAACAGAATTCAATCACACAAGAAATAATTTGGAACAACTATTTCTAACCTACTCTAACACACATTTGAATGAAATCTCTACCTGTGGGGGATCACCTTGTTCAGTACAGTGTCCCTCTGGGCAAAAGGTTCACCACACTAATCATACCTCACTTTCACACATAAAGGTAAATATCCCTACCTCAATTGGGCTGTCAACGACGTCTCACGACAGACACCACAAAATCTTAGCAGACAATTACAATACAGTGTCTTCTACACTTTTTAATGTCATCCTGGGATCTTAGGCCACGTCGGACCCATTAGCAACTTCAACTTAAACACTTTAAACACTACATTCCCACAACATTCAAAATACTTCGGCCACACATCACACAATTGCTATATCACCGCAAGCTAAACATAAACCGTACATGTGCAACCCTATTAGTACTCACTCCTCCTCTGTTACCAATCTACCACAAATCACTGGAACTCTGCCAGTCCTCTAAATCGAGGCATGGGCTTTGGGACAGGGACTGAGAATGAGACTTTAACTATTCTTATATAAGGTCTCCTAACCCCCTATCTCAGGACCAACCGTCTTCTGCTACCGTCTACTAACGCATAGTATTTGGCCCCCTTTTTCCCTTGCTCTATGCAATGGAAATGTTTACGTGTCTGAGGAATAAAAGGAGTTAGGATCTACTCCAAATTAACAATTACAGTGTGACCCATTTGGCCACATGGTGAAGCTCTGAGTCAGAAGATGAGATTAAGTAGTATGGATTTATTACAAATTCAAAGCCAAACTGATGTACACAAGTCTCAGGAATATATTGAAAAAGTACAAAATAACTACTGGCAGAGCAAATCCTCTGACATAATTTGGTCTCATTAACATGAAGCTTACAAGGATTTTGGTGATGGCAATGCAAAAAAAGAAGGAAAAGAATCTGATGGTCTGTATATGATTTGCAGTCCTCTTGCCAGTTAGGCATGAGTAAAAAGTAAATCTCTTAATCGAAATCTACTCTTAATGATACTGGATGAGAAAACCCTAATCAATATTGTATAGCATGAAGCCCCAAAACAGAGATGTCGCAAAGAGATCTGTACCTCTCAAAGTCTAACAAAAATCTGAATCTAGCTGAATGTGATCCCCAATTAAACCCCCCAAAAGAACCTTCGATCCGCACATCAGAACGTCCTTGGATTCCTCCTACGGCTGGACTGGGATTGCAAACCAGCCGTGGCAATTGCATCTGACCAGCCCCTGGAAGGGTGGGGGGGAGCACTAGAACGCAATTGCCAGAGCTGAAACACTGCTGGAACACTGCTGCTGCGCTTTTGTTGCAATGGGCTGATTTTGCAGCACTGCTGCAAAACTGGCCTCCAGCAACAAAAACAGGATGCTCTGGTACAAAACCGGCTCCCACACTTACGGATCACTGGGGAAACACCCTGTGCCTGCTACCGCCAGTCCTGCCCTGATTCCTCCCATCTCCGTAGTCCTCCCTTTGTTCGATAAAGCTTCTCCTCGTTGCCAAAATACATTCTTTCCGAGCCTCACCATCTCTGTTGCATAATGTGCCTTTTTCTACTCATAAGCTCACACAACTGCACTTGCAGAGGAGAGAAAAACATTGCATGCAAAGCAGGTGTTCATGTTGAAGGCCAAACATTAAGAAATCCAAATGCTCAGGGCCTTTGGTCAAGTATACATGTTTAGTTGCATGATTACAGATACAGATACGGTTACAATATAGATGTAGAGTAGGATTCAAATGGATACATTTTCAGTTATAAAATAAATGCAGAGTATTATTCGCATGAGTACACAAATACATGAGTATTAACAATATTAATTAAACCCCAATCATATAAATGTTGAGATAACAGAGTAATTGCACCTGCTGTACTGTTAGCGCACTACATTATGTTAATAATGTTACAACACACGAGTACATGAGGCCATGTGTAAAATATCTATATATATATCCTATTGTTACATACAGGAAAGCACATTCCCTTAAGGACATGCTTGTCAACAGCTACAGGGGTACTAGTAAACAACAACGTTGGATACAACAGCAGAAGGGTTTTTTCAAATGCGGGAAGTGCAAGGCCTGTAGCACAAGTAGGAAGAGGAAAACCTACCCATTACCGACAGGGAAAACTGGGAACATATCCAAATTCATGAACTGCAATATTGATCACTGTGTATACGCTATAGTGTGTCCCTTCAACAAAATGTATATAGGGACTACCATCTTCCCTGTAAAGAAAAGAATTTTGGAGCACATTAGAGCGATCAGGAATAGTGATTTCAGCTATTCAACTGCAAAACACTGCCTGAAATACCATGACAAAAACACTAACAGTCTGTCTTTCTTTGGTGTTGACAGGAGGGCAGCAAGCCGCAGAGGGGGCGAGCGTGAAAAACAACTGCGAATACTGGAGTCGAAGTATATCATACTCGTCGACACTAAGAACCCCTTCGGTCTGAACGAGGATGAGGAACTTTTTGTCCACATAGGATGAGTACATCACCAGTTTATTGTCCTTTTTCTGTTTTCATGGTGATACATGATTTCTCTGTGTATACTGTGGCTCGAGGAGGGCTCCCCACCTTGACAGTATTAGCAGTTTGGTAAACTTCACAGGAAGCCTAGCCTGTTATGTTCCCCCGACCGTGGGGTGACATGGACTTTCTAGACAACTTTCCATAGTCCATAGTCTCATTTTGGCCCATAACCACAAACCTCGTCAATGACGGCACTAGTTGGAGGTCAGTCCAGCCTGCATTTTTAATCTTTTTCCATTTTTCTTTATTTTAATTTCTTTTCACCTCCACCACACCCCACATGACAGGCATTTGCCGTCCCCATACGTTCCCCCTTCCCCCCACATGGGAACCCCTTCACTGAACTTTAGAGCATAGTTTTTTTTCTCCAACAATAGACAATGTTTAGGGGACGCACAAGAGTCTCTGTGGGTTCAACAGGGATGACTCTTTTCTTTTCTTTTTATGTACATACTTGTTGGGACCGAATTTGTGTTGTTGTTGGAAACTGCTGTGAAATTTGGGCTGAGGGTTGCCCTGAACTCAAAAAGTCCACTTGGCTATTACTACGCAGCAGTCTGGCAGTGAATAATAGAAATAATTATACCGTGACCTTGCGGTGGGTGATCGCGTACTGGTTGTGACCGTGACCCAGTTTTAAAATGTGATATAGAGAAGCCCCTAGGAAACTGTCATGCATCACTGGAAATCTCAGTAAAAATGTAAACGTTTCTTGTGGTTGGCCACTATGATGAAATCTAATGGTGGAATATTTCTCTCGCAATCAATGTTAATTATGCGTTATCATTGTACAGATAAATCCTGGGTTTGTTTTATAATTATCTATTTTTCATTGTCGGGCGATGTTACCCTAAGCCGGCAGGAAGTCTGTCTTTTGTACTACAAACCTAGAACCTACAAGGATAGAATTTTTCTTCCATGTCTGTACTTAACGATGGTCCTTTTTTCAAGTCTTGTAAATACACTTTAAAATGGTGGTCACTAGTGGTGAAATGTTGGCTTGTGAAGAAGATCTCTTGATCGAAACGCGTTGCCAGTAAAAATAATTGTTTACATTCACCCTGGAGTGCGAGTCCTTCTTTCCTGTCTGAGTGAGGAGAACGGGAAATTTCGCGAAAAAAATAAATAAATAATAATAAAAAAATATATATATATATATATATATATATATATATATATATATATATATATATATATATATATATATATATATTACCTACTGGCAGTCGCCAGTAGGTAGTTATAGTTAGGAACTAGTTACTATAGGAAAATGGCAACATTCTATTCGCAATAACTTTAGCGCCGATTGACAAATCTTTGTGAAAGTTTCAAAACTAATTCTTTGTTGAGATCCGCTCCTATGTTAAAAGTTAGGGAGTGATTCGTCAACGGGGCTGAAAAAAAAGGGGGGTCCCAAAACGTGTTTTCTCCATGTTAATTTCCATAGGAAACTTTAGACAAGGCTACAGGTCGAACGGGTGAACGGAATTATCCCAAATTTGGCAGGGAGAAGGGTCTTGGTCTAGAAAGCACGCTTTTGTTTATTTGGTGTAAATTCATTCAGTAGAAACTTACAAATATCGATATTTGGGAATTCTGCCATCTGATTGGCTGAGGCGTTACGAGCACAAGCTTGTTGCTGATTGGCTGCGAGAGGTTGCAACTAGGAAGTGTTGGCCGCCATTTTGTGATTCCGTTGAAGCGAGTAAGGTGAAAAAAGTAGGAAAAAAGGGGGGAAAAGTGGGAAACAGGAGGGTAGGAGCACTGTAACCTCTGTGGGGTGTTTAGGGTGTGCTATAGAGGGGGTACGAAACAAAGTATTTATCTCTACCAGTGTGTAAGTGGTGGACTACGGAAATTAAGTGAGGTATTGTGTAGAGTCTAATGCGGGTAAGGTGGGCTGGTGCGGGACTCAGGGATTAAAACTGTGTGTCATATGCTGTGAAGTCATGTGCTCTGGCCGCTGTGCCACATCTGTGCAAGTAGTGTCAGCATGTAGTTATAGGTACTTGGATGAACTTTTGTTTAGAACATTGTAGCTTCTGTATGGTGCTTAGGTGGTGTTGTATAGTTGAGTGCGAAGGTAAATCAATATGGTATTTGTAGAGCGCAAACTACTCACCCCTATGGGTGAGTAGAGCTGGGAATCAAAGCGAGAGGTCTGTGCTGCAAAGTGAGATGGTCTGGCCGCTACACCACAGCTGTGTGGAGAATACATTTTGGCGAGGGTGCGGGAGTTGGCGTTATAGGGCCCTAAATTAGGGGGCCTAAGTTGTAAGTTAGTTGAAGCTACATATAAGTACGGATGCACAGCCTGATCTGTGAAGTGTACTCCATCACTTCTGTATATATCCGCCATATCAAAACGTATGTTGTTGTTGTATATGCAGGTATGCAGAGACAGCTTTGTTGACTTTTTTCCGAGATTTTTCAATCTGAGGACAAAATTGTTTGGACCATTGCCACTTCTGTCTTTGGCATATATTGGAATATACAAAGACAGTTTGAGGCAAAAGTAACATCAATTGTCCAAAGGTGTCCTTCATAAGCATTTCCAAATCTACCCCAGTCAATGTGCCTAGGTCGTTTCCACCACAGTGCACAATCATGAGGTCTGGGTGTTGGAGATGCAAACAGTTTTCAACCAAAGGCAACAATTGGTGCCACTTCAATCCTCTCTGTCCAAACCATTTAATGTCTACATTTTGTAAACCTAGGTCTAAGTCAATACGTCTCTGTTCCGCATACCTTTTGCACCAGAAAACATAGCTATGTCCTACGATCCACAATAGCATTTTGAAGGTATGGCTGGAAGGTATGGAAAGATGTCTGTAGCTCATGCAGTTCCTTCGTAGAATAAGAGATATGTTTAAAGATGGGGAACTAGTTTCTTTTCGGATACAAAACGGTACCTAATTGGGAGATGAAAAGCAGTGTTTTTTAAAAGTAGGGTGCACATGCGTTTTGTGGAAAAGTATGTTTGTGATTGGTTAAGAAAAAGCAGTTTGCACGTACATATTATAGTACATATTATCGGATAAAATTTGCTCAACTCAACCACACCTGCTACTTGCATTTGGAAGGCACTGTTGGAACTTAAAACAATCGTGAACTTTTAACTTGCACTTGCCATTAAATGTTCGAGAAAATGTTGCAAAAAAATATTGTTAGGTTTAAAAAATGTGATGAACTTTTAACCTCCACGTGTTGTAGAATGTTCTAGAAAGTGTGTTGATAGAAAACGTTGCATTTCTGACTTCGATGTGTACTTGCATATTAAAAAAACTATTTATATGGAAAAGTAGAACGACAGTAATAGAGAGAATTTTTGAAAGCTAAAAGAATCAAGGAACTATTGTAATTTGTTCTTGATCACCTACTGATGGTCGCCAGTAGGTAGTTATCACTGTTAACGGTCTGAAAGTGCGGTGTACTCAGAGTGGCATGGTGGTGATATGATATGGTGCTACACTCGGGTATAAAACCGAGAGTCTAAACCGTGAGGTCATTGCTGTAAAGTGATGTGGTCTGGTGTTTGTAGCATACGTGTGCAAGTAGTGTTAGTAGGCGTTTATACCATACCGGGAGTGGGAAGTGAACTACTGACCGCTACTGTGTGTTGATAGTATACTGGAAGCGAAGTAGTTACGCCTACCGGTGTGAAGACTTGGGGATGAAACTGAGCTGATTGCTGTGAAGTGATGGGCTCTGGGTGGTGTAGGACACTAGCTGCTGTAGTATAAGTGTGTAAGTAGTGTTAGTATGCGTTTATAGTATATAGGGAGTGGGAAGCGAACTACTCATCCTTACTGGTGTGAAGACTCGGGGATTAAACCGTGAGCCCAAATTGTGAGCTCATTGCTGTAAAGTGATGTGCTCTGGGTGCTGTAGCATACTTGTGGAAGAAGTGTTAGTTTACGTTTATACAATATAGGGAGTGGGAAGCGAAAGTCTTACCCCTACCGGTGTCAGTGGATGAAACTATGAGCTCATTACTGTAAAGTCATGTGCTCTGTGAAGTATTCCATTGTAAGTCATAGTAGAATGTTAGTATGTAATTCTACTAGAATCTAAGGGGCATATTATCAAGGAACGACGTTAAAATTATCGCCGCTTTAGCGGCAGAAAACTGCCGCTAACACGGCGATAATGGGCTTGATAAGTAGAGAATGCCAATAGAAGCCCAAGTTAACACGATAACATGGGCTTCTATTCAAATTCTCTACGGCATATTATCAAGCCCATTATCGCCGTTTTAGCGGCAGTTTCCTGCTGCTAAAGCGGCGATAATTTTAATGCCATTCCTAGATAACATGGCCCTCAGTATGTAATGTTAGAATGTAGGGCTGTCATGAGGGGAACCTTGCGGAGTTTGTACACGGGGCTGAATTAGACGGTTTCTTGCTGTCTGCTCTTGGTGGTTGTTTCAGGTGTCTTGTTTTCTTGTAATAAATCTACTTATTGGATTCACTGCTGTCTGCCTCTTCACTACATACATTTGGCGACGAGTGGGTGAAGGCAAAAAGAAGGCACCACTCAGCAATATTTCAAAATTGCTTGCGTTGTGCTGAAGACCCGTTTTGTTAGTGTAGCTGTTTCTACTCATGCCAGGGTCGTGGGCTCATTGAACTATGTCATCCGACTTCTGGTAGGATTAATATTTTTAGATTTTGCGCTTCCTCTGCTTCTTCACTACATTCTGGTCTCTGTACTACATGTGTGTAAGTAGTGTTAGTATGCGTTTATACTAACAAATGCATCATGGTAGGAGGGAGGGCAACCTCTCAGGCGCAGCTCATACAATATCCCGGGGTGTGCATTCGCTGGACATTTGTGTTTGCTATTAGAGGGTGGTGCATGGCTTCCACCCTGTGATAGCAATTACTTGTTCGACTACTTGAAGCGAAAGGAGGAAAACCTTGTATCGCTGTAATAGAGGGGATGCGGATGATAAAAATGGAGAGAGTAGAACCCAAAAATAAAAAGCGGGGTCTCACCCGTTCTTTTAAATGAGGCCCATGTAAATTAGGCGCGGAAGGGCACAGAGACATTTTGCAGCCTAGGGGAGCGCCACCGTCCCGGGTATTGTTTACTAATTGTTCGGGGGGTTCGAGGGCCAACTGAAGTCCGGGGATCGCCACACTCCGGGTCTTTATTTAAATATGCAGGGTGGGCCTCGGCAGTCCCTGAAGCCTCGGTGGTCCTAGGCAGTGCCTTATTTGTTCTGTAATCACACGGGCAGTACTTATGGTGTTATAAAGTTATACACTCATAGAACTCTTGCAGTTGTACAATTACCCAGGCTTTATCTGTCTAATAGTCAGTTATATTATGTTTGGTAGTGTACTGCTCGATCTTTCCGGTCTTATTGTGTTGAAGGGTGATTTAGGTGACTTCAGTCTCTTTCCATTCAAGTCTAAGGGTTAGAGTAGTGTATAGAGCCTATTTATTAGGCACTTCGACATGATCCTGTGTTCTTCCCCATAGATCAGGGTTTGCATATATATATCCTAGGGGATAGATTCGTTAGCATTAGGGGTAATCTGTTCTGTAGTGAGGGTATTTCATGGAGCCGTGCTGAATTCAGGCCTGGTAGGCCTTAAACGGGAGAGACTCCATCTTTCCTCCTGCTCTGGCAGCTCGGGATGTTTCTAGGTCATAGGCAGTGTTTTAGTTAGGAGGTGTTATTCGCTTGGAGAGAACCGGTTCAGGCCGGCCCTTATCGAAGGATTGTATTTTTCTTCATGCCGAAGACACTACATCAGGCCGGCCGGCTGGGAACGTGTCCTTGGCACGGGGAGGTACAAGAATTTGGTGGGCGGCAGGTTACGGGCTGGAATTTTCCATGAGGAAATGCACGTCTATATTAGTAAAAGTTTGAGGCAGATACTGGCACTTGCTTCTTGTCCATGGGCGGCACCTGGCCGTTAGTAGTAAAGCTGCTACTTATTCCAGGGAAGACAGATGACAAACTTGGAGGTGGAGAAAAACCGAGAGATAGATATTCCAAAGAGAAGAGAGTAGCCGATGAGGAAGAGGTCCCAGTGACTCGGAGAGGGAGACGGGAGTAAACCCGTGATTGCGGAGGTGTGACTTCCAGGCGAAGCCGAGGCGCAGACGAGAAGGGAACCTAGATGACCATTGAGTGCAGGCTACATACGACCAAGGTGATGTCAACCCCTTACTATTAGAGTGTACAACTTAATCTTTCACTTTTCTTTGCAGGTTATGTGATACATATTATGTTCCGTGAGTGTGCATGTAATAACTAAATAAAGTATTCAGTTTGTAGTAAAGCAATATGTGCTACGTGTTCTTGTGTAAGAGGGTAACCTATTCTTCTAGTCAGCTGTGACTTAACATGAACAGATGTTAATCCTGATCAGGTAGGTGGTAACTGAATAAGGGAGAAAGGAGCCCTTTGAACTGGGGAACAAGTTGTGCTCAACTAGCTGTCTTTGTGTGATCTGATATATAGTAACACTGATGTCGTGGTAATTATAGGATGAACTCGTGCTAAGGCTGCCGTCTGGGCAGGAAGTCCTGGGTCCATTTGGGACCGCGAGGCTGTGACTGCCGTCTGGGCAGGAAGTCTGTGGCTGCCGTCTGGGCAGGAAGTCCTGGGTCCGTTTGGGACCGCGAGGCTGTGACTTGTCTAAAGCTGCCGTCTGGGCAGGAAGTCCTGGGTCCGTTTGGGACCGCGAGGCTGTGGCTGCCGTCTGGGCAGGAAGTCCTGGGTCCGTTTGGGACCGCGAGGCTGTGGCTGCCGTCTGGGCAGGAAGTCCTGGGTCCGTTTGGGACCGCGAGGCTGTGGCTGCCGTCTGGGCAGGAAGTCCTGGGTCCATTTGGGACCGCGAGGCTGTGGCTGCCGTCTGGGCAGGAAGTCCTGGGTCCATTTGGGACCGCGAGGCTGTGACTGCCGTCTGGGCAGGAAGTCTGTGGCTGCCGTCTGGGCAGGAAGTCCTGGGTCCATTTGGGACCGCGAGGCTGTGACTTGTAGGTCTTGGTATATATAGTAGGAATTCCCTGTCCTTAGGTGGTACATATATGTGGTTATTTAGGTGTAAATAGGCCCTAGGGAGGGGGTAACGGTCTGGTTTGGGTTAGAGAGGCTCTGCTGAGCGGGTTCCGAAAACCCAAGCAGAACATTTGGCGTCACGAACCGTTTACGAAACCTGTGTGCGTTGTGGTTGTCTTGTGTTTGCTTTCGGCGCGTGCGTGGTTTTGTTTGCATTTTATTTTTGTATATTTGTGTGTATAGTTTTTATTTTTCTTCCTTCGTTTCTTTCTCTTCTTTTCTTCTTTTTCCTTTTTCACGATGTTTTCTAGAAGGTCTAAATCTACTTTTAAGTTGCCCGTTGATATTCCCGGATGGGATTCAACGCCTTATGAAGCCTTGGCCCGTGAGTGGGCTGATTCCACTGGTTTGAGTGAGAATTGGAATTCTTCTTTGGAGCGGGCAGAGCCGGCTGATGTGATTGCTTGTTTGCAGAAGGCACCCGTATCGAAGGGTGAGGAGATTCCCATTTTGGGGCGCAGAGGTTGGATTCTTTTGTCTGCATACAGGATTCTGCATGAGAGATTGTTGAAGTTACAGATATCTCTTAAAGATGTGGAAGCGCACTTTGTTGAGATTCAGAATTCTCATACTTTGTTGCGGTGTCAAAATAAGTTGCTTGCTGATAAACTTGAGATTTACCAAACTATTGCCGAACGGGCGGCTGTGCGAATTGCTCGTTATAAATACAAGAACAGGCGCGGTCGGGTTTCGACGCGAAAGGTGCGTCTGGTCGTGGCGACAGCCGGGCTGGATTGGAATCCTGATGAATGGGATGGTAATATCTGGAACTCGACTGATTCTTGTTCCTCGGGTGAGGAGTCTGCCAAGCGCGAGTCTTCTCGCTCCCGCCATGATTGTAAGTCTGCTTCTCGCACCTTTGATGGTGCACCCCGTGATTACGCTCGTTCTTCGAGTGGGATCAATGCTTCTTACACTGATTGTCCCTCTACGAGTACTGATCAGGCTCCTTGTGATGCTCGTCCCGCGGTTTCTGCGCATCCAGTTTTCCGTCGGAAGTTGCAGCAGTCTCCCAATGCTCCACAGGGTATTTCTTTGGACTGTTTAGAAGACTTTACTCAGCAGGAAATTAGTGATATTTTGCAGCGATTTCGGCAGCGAGCTGGTGAGTCCTTGCTCACATGGATGGTGCGCCTTTATGAACTGGGCGCTGCTGGTATTATGTTGGATACTGGCGATTGTTTAAAGTTCTGTTCCTTGAGTTTGGATTCTACTGTGCAGGATCATTTTCGTAACTATAATGGTGTTGGTCAGATTTCTTTACTCCAATTGGCGACTGAGGGTTGTAATCTAAAATATCCTACTGAATCTGACTGGCCCGTGAATGACAAGCCGTGGTATACTTTGCGTGATGCTGCTCAACGTCTCAAAGAGGAGGTGATGAAAACGGCAATTTTTCTGGGTACTGCTGACAGGTTGCTTGATGGTTCATTGACATCTTCTGTGCGGAACCGTATCATTCGATCTTCCCCTGTTGCTTATAAGCAGGTCATGATGACTTTATTGATTAATCAGACTGGTAACGTATTATCTACGGTTTTGGAATCGGTGCGCCAACTCGGTGAGTTGGGTGAGTGGTTTAAACCTGAACGGCAGTCCCGGCCTGACACTCGTACTCCTGGTGAAAATAAACTTACTAGACGTGATATTTTTTCTGGTCTTCTGGCTGATGGTGTGCGGAGGGAGGATATTGATGGTGAGACTACCGCTCGTTTGTGGGAGTTGTTTCGCAAACGTGGCTTGGATCGAAAGGAGGGTGCCCGGCGTGTTCGGACCACTGAGTGTGATCGTGGTGGTTCTGACGGTAGCGGTGATGACGACCGCCGTGGGCGCTCTGTTCGTCGTGATGATCGACGTTCTGCACGTGATGTGTCCCCCCGTCGAGAGAGAGACAGGGAGAGAGAGGGGGAAAGAGAAAGGGGGAGAACTGACTATGTTTACAGCAGACGTAGAGATGATAGGGATCAATCCCCTGAGTTGAGGAGGAGAGAGGATCGTCACAGTTTGGTCGATCGTAACCCGCAGTACAATGCAGAAGATACGAATCCGTTCCGTACTGGGAATGGATATGAACAGGAGGTACCGATACCTAAGAAACGTGAGAGTCTTTATCCTGATCTATCCTGGTACACAGAATGCAGTAAGAATGACTAGGAAATAGGTCAAGCTCCGGTACACAGATGGGCTCACAGAGATAATAGACCCTATGTAGATATTGATATTTATTGGAGACATCGTAATATCCAAAGGGCCCGAGCATTGGTAGATACAGGAGCGGAGGCCACTCTTATTCAAGGAAAATCAAAGAAGTTTACAGGTCAGCCTTTTACTATTACCGGATTAGGTGGAAAAGAAACCCCTGCAGTTCAAACTTTGCTTGAAATGAGAATAGGTAGAATTCCTAGAAAAGAGTATTCTGTACTAGTAGTGCCACTTCTAGAATTCATAATTGGGATTGATATTTTGAGAGGAATGACTTTGCATCTAGATGACGGATGTTACCAATTTGGAACAACGCATTATATATCGTCCAGACCTATACGGGTTGGTCGTTTAAGAATGCCCCCCATACAAGTTCCCCATGCGACAAAAGTGGTTTGTCAGAAGCAGTATCGTATTCCAGGTGGTCATGAGGAGATTAGTACCACTATTCAGGAGTTAGTGGATGCAGGAGTCATAACCCCAGTTACTTCTGCTTGGAATAATCCTGTTTGGCCGGTGCGTAAGAGTGATAACTCTTGGAGCATGACCGTTGATTATCGAGAATTGAACAAGCACACACCCTCTTTGACTGTTGCAGTACCGGATGTTATTACACTTATTGAGAGAATCCAAAAGCATCCAGGTACATGGTACGCGTCCATTGATATTGCTAATGCTTTCTTTTCAATTCCGATTGCCCCAGAGTGTCAGGAACAATTCAGTTTTACGTGGAACGGGCGTCAGATGACGTTTAGAAGTCTTCCCCAGGGCTATGTGCATAGTCCTACGATATGTCACCGGCTGGTGGCAGAGCATTTGGCTGAGGTACCGGTTCATCCCCAAATTCAGATATGTCATTATATTGATGATGTTTTGATCCAAGGCGAAACACAAGAGGAAGTTCAGACCCAATTAGACATAGTCATTGAGTGCCTGCGTGAGAAAGGTTGGGAAATCAACCCAGATAAATTGCAAGGTCCGTCCCAGGCTGTAAAATTTTTGGGTATTAATTGGCATGAAGGGCACCGTGAAGTGATCCCTCAGGTTAAACAGAAGATTCTTGATTTTGCAGTTCCTAGAAATAGGAAAGAAGCCCAGAGCTTCATTGGTCTGTTTGGCTTTTGGCGCCAGCATATTCCTCATTTGAGTCAAATATTGGCCCCCTTGTACCGGGTCACGCGTAAAAAGAATGCATTTGAATGGGATAAACCACAGCAAGATGCGTTTAGTCTGGCAAAAGAGGCAATTCAACATGCTCTGGATTTATGGCCTGTACGTGATGGTGACGTGGATTTGAATGTGTCTGTACAGGGCCTTTATGCAAATTGGAGTTTGTGGCAGAAACAAGGCAGGAGTAAAGTACCGTTAGGTTTTTGGACCAAAAAGTTACCTGATGCTGGTGAGCGTTACACACCCTTTGAGAAACAGTTACTTGCTTGTTATTGGGCTCTGGTGGATACCGAGCAATTGACTTTGGAACATGATATAGTTCTGCGTCCGGAAATTCCTATCATGCAGTGGGTCCTGAGTTCGCCGAAAACTCACCGAATTGGACACGCTCAAGAGGCGAGTGTGATTAAATGGAAATGGTACATACAAGACAGGGCACGTGTGGGCCCGAAAGGAATTGCTTCTTTACATGAGCAGGTGGCGCGAGCGCCATCGACTGAGACTGAGAGTGAATGTTCCGTACCTTTAGCACAGGAGTCTCCTGTCAAGTGGGGTAAGCCTTTTGATGATTTGTCCGCAGCGGAAAGAAACCATGTTTGGTTCACTGATGGTTCAGCGAGGTTTATAGGGATGACACGGCACTGGAAGGCGGTGTCCTATAATCCGATCACACAGAAATTGTTGAGCACAACTGGTGAAGGTAAAAGCAGCCAATTTGCCGAGCTTTACGCTGTTTACCAAGTTTTGAAACAAGAGTTACCTGGTACATGTCATATTTTCACTGATTCTTGGTCTACTGCCAATGGACTGGCTGTTTGGTTGCCAACTTGGCATTCCCATAATTGGAAGTTACATTCCAAAGAATTATGGGGAAAAGAGTTATGGCAAGAAATTTGGGAGATGCTCCCACAGAGTACTGTTACAATCTTCCATGTGGACGCTCACACCCCGATAGATTCTCTTGACAAATTTTTTCATAACATTGCAGATGAGAAGTCTAAAATTGCTGAGGCAGTGGTGGACAGGCAAGATTCTGATATTGCGGGATTGGCGAAATGGGCACACCAGAAGGCAGGACATTTTGGAGAGAAGGCCACTAGCAGGTGGGCTGCTGATCGAGGAATTTATATTCCCTTAGATTTAATCAAAAATGTTATTTTACACTGCCCCGTTTGTCAGCATATCAGACGGTGTAAGGTGCCCCAAATTGTTAAAGGTCATTTACATCGCGGCAAATTGCCCGCTCAAATTTGGCAGATCGATTACATTGGTCCACTTCCCATGAGTAGGAATTGTCAATATGTTTGCACTATTGTTGATACATACAGTGGCCTGCTGGTAGCCCTTCCCTGTAAGCAAGCTACCCAATTGAATACCATTAAAACATTAGAATTAATTATGATGTACTATGGTGTGCCATTCCAAATTCAATCTGATAATGCATCCCATTTTCGTGGAAGATTGGTACAGGAGTTCTGTGCGGAAAACAATATTGAATGGATATTCCATATCCCCTACTACCCACAGGCCTCGGGCCTGGTGGAGAGATTTAATGGCCTGCTAAAGGACCAGCTGCGTAAGTTAACGGATGACAAGTATAAAAATTGGCAAGACTTTTTGCCCCAAGCACTATTGATTTTGAACAATCGTCCTTTTTTAAATGCTGAATCTCCACTCATGCGTTTGTTTCCCCCGAATGCTGAGGCTATGCCTAATGAAATCAGAGAAACCGTGATGTATTGGGAAATTACTCCCGGAGCTTTGGCTCCATGTAGAGCGACCCCAGGGTCGGCAGGTTTAGACTTGCATGCTATGGATGACATTGTTATAAAAAGTAGAGATCGAGTCATCATAGAGACAGGTGTTGGTGTTCAGATACCACCTGGAAATTTCTGATTGATCGCCCCTAGATCGGGGCTGGCTGTAAAAGGCATTCAGGTGCTTGGAGGAATTATCGACAGTGATTATCAGGGAGAGATTAAGGTGCTCCTGCTGAATAGCAGTGAGATTGACTTACTGATACATCGCACTGACCGAGTGGCTCAATTACTCATAATGCCTGTTTTCAGTGGTGTATTAATGAAAGGCACTGCTCCAACGTTGCTAACTGTACGTGGCCAGAAAGGTTTTGGCTCCACGGATAATCCTGGGGCCAGAGTTTGGGTGCAGTCGCCTAAGAATCCCCCTGAACAAGCAGAGGTCATTGCCACCGGTCAGGATAATACCATTTTGGTTATGAGACCAGGGAAAGATAGCTGGGAAGCGGTCCCGGCTGATAAATGTTATTTACGAGAATGATTAATGCCTGTATTTGGTTCTCTTTCAGATCATTCTTTGGATTGTTGCTGCAGGATGTGTCGGAGCCGGACTGTTTTCGGACTGGTACGACGAGAAAGGAGGGATCCTATCAACCCGGGATGAACTGGGAACCCGAGTGTTGCGTTCCTTCGCTGCATGGGATTCATCATCGAACTTTTGGACCGCACTTGCCAAAAGGGTGACTGACGCCCCTCACTTCTGTTTGACACCGATGAGATCTGTCCATGACATTCTGGCGACCTGCCTGGTTGCTGTCCCCGCCTCATTGGAAACTTTAACTCATATTTTTAATGTCTCGAAGGCCCGTCCCAATATTCTCCTGGGTGATTTTGCTACCCATGTATATTGCCCCCTATGTATTGAATTGCCGAACGAGCAAACCCCCATCCAGTCCCAAATACTTACTTATAATATCACACAAGGTGATTTGTGCTTCTTTCTTACGTGTAATCCTAGTGCGATCTCTGAATGTCTACGCCTCAAACTAAAAGGCGCCACTTCATTTACCGCTCACGAACGGACTTTGTGCTTTCAAAGGACACCGACCACATGTGTTTCAGTTCAGAACAATATGACTTGTAATAGTTTGGTAGTTACCCCCAGTCACTATCGCGCGATGTTACTACCTGCCGGATGGCTTTTCTCATGTGGTAATACTTCCTGGCCATTTGTCCCTGCAAACATTTCCGGAGGCCCTTGTGCCATTACGAGACTCAGTTTGTTGATGTTTGCATCGCACCCGAATGCCAACTCTCGTGTGCTTCGAGATACTGTAATGTTACAGGAGGAATGTGACCCATCTTTGCATTTATATTCCAAGTCTGAATACCTTAGCTTAGCTGTTTCAATTATTGGTGTTCCTGCTTTGGCGGTTTATAATGCCAAATCTATTGGGAAAATGGCCTGCTGGATGGTGAAATCTATTAATCATACTTCTACAATTTTGTCTGACATGCTATTAGACGCCCAGGGTGAACGTAGGGCCATTTTGCAAAATAGAGCAGCCATTGATTATCTTTTGCTTAAACATGGACATGATTGCTCGGACTTCGAAGGTCTCTGTTGTTTTAACTTGTCTGACCATACACAATCCATTCGTGCTCACATCGACAAGTTGCGTGACTTAACAGAAGAAGTTAGAAAACACATTGACCAGGGCTGGTTTGACTGGCTCTTTAATTGGTTACCTGATATACACGCGCTACGCCAAATATTAGGTGGTATTTTGATTGCTGTTGCTGTTTTGATTTCTATCTGTTGCTTTATTCAGTGTATTCCTTCATTATTTCAATTCTGCACACTTGGTACTAGACATAGATCAGTTAGCTTTGTTTCATATTATTCTTCCACAGATGTTAGCTCCATTTAATGAATGTATAATAGACTGAAGTCAAGGGTGAAATGTACTGCTCGATCTTTCCGGTCTTATTGTGTTGAAGGGTGATTTAGGTGACTTCAGTCTCTTTCCATTCAAGTCTAAGGGTTAGAGTAGTGTATAGAGCCTATTTATTAGGCACTTCGACATGATCCTGTGTTCTTCCCCATAGATCAGGGTTTGCATATATATATCCTAGGGGATAGATTCGTTAGCATTAGGGGTAATCTGTTCTGTAGTGAGGGTATTTCATGGAGCCGTGCTGAATTCAGGCCTGGTAGGCCTTAAACGGGAGAGACTCCATCTTTCCTCCTGCTCTGGCAGCTCGGGATGTTTCTAGGTCATAGGCAGTGTTTTAGTTAGGAGGTGTTATTCGCTTGGAGAGAACCGGTTCAGGCCGGCCCTTATCGAAGGATTGTATTTTTCTTCATGCCGAAGACACTACATCAGGCCGGCCGGCTGGGAACGTGTCCTTGGCACGGGGAGGTACAAGAATTTGGTGGGCGGCAGGTTACGGGCTGGAATTTTCCATGAGGAAATGCACGTCTATATTAGTAAAAGTTTGAGGCAGATACTGGCACTTGCTTCTTGTCCATGGGCGGCACCTGGCCGTTAGTAGTAAAGCTGCTACTTATTCCAGGGAAGACAGATGACAAACTTGGAGGTGGAGAAAAACCGAGAGATAGATATTCCAAAGAGAAGAGAGTAGCCGATGAGGAAGAGGTCCCAGTGACTCGGAGAGGGAGACGGGAGTAAACCCGTGATTGCGGAGGTGTGACTTCCAGGCGAAGCCGAGGCGCAGACGAGAAGGGAACCTAGATGACCATTGAGTGCAGGCTACATACGACCAAGGTGATGTCAACCCCTTACTATTAGAGTGTACAACTTAATCTTTCACTTTTCTTTGCAGGTTATGTGATACATATTATGTTCCGTGAGTGTGCATGTAATAACTAAATAAAGTATTCAGTTTGTAGTAAAGCAATATGTGCTACGTGTTCTTGTGTAAGAGGGTAACCTATTCTTCTAGTCAGCTGTGACTTAACATGAACAGATGTTAATCCTGATCAGGTAGGTGGTAACTGAATAAGGGAGAAAGGAGCCCTTTGAACTGGGGAACAAGTTGTGCTCAACTAGCTGTCTTTGTGTGATCTGATATATAGTAACACTGATGTCGTGGTAATTATAGGATGAACTCGTGCTAAGGCTGCCGTCTGGGCAGGAAGTCCTGGGTCCATTTGGGACCGCGAGGCTGTGACTGCCGTCTGGGCAGGAAGTCTGTGGCTGCCGTCTGGGCAGGAAGTCCTGGGTCCGTTTGGGACCGCGAGGCTGTGACTTGTCTAAAGCTGCCGTCTGGGCAGGAAGTCCTGGGTCCGTTTGGGACCGCGAGGCTGTGGCTGCCGTCTGGGCAGGAAGTCCTGGGTCCGTTTGGGACCGCGAGGCTGTGGCTGCCGTCTGGGCAGGAAGTCCTGGGTCCGTTTGGGACCGCGAGGCTGTGGCTGCCGTCTGGGCAGGAAGTCCTGGGTCCATTTGGGACCGCGAGGCTGTGGCTGCCGTCTGGGCAGGAAGTCCTGGGTCCATTTGGGACCACGAGGCTGTGACTGCCGTCTGGGCAGGAAGTCTGTGGCTGCCGTCTGGGCAGGAAGTCCTGGGTCCATTTGGGACCGCGATGCTGTGACTTGTAGGTCTTGGTATATATAGTAGGAATTCCCTGTCCTTAGGTGGTACATATATGTGGTTATTTAGGTGTAAATAGGCCCTAGGGAGGGGGTAACGTTCTGGTTTGGGTTAGAGAGGCTCTGCTGAGCGGGTTCCGAAAACCCAAGCAGAACAGGTAGGTGCACTCTAATATTAAATAATGTTGTCCTTAAAATCTCCTATACACTTAGTTATTTATTTGAAAAAATAAGTAACCTTTATTAAAACAGAAATAATAGAAATGTAACTTTAATAGAATAGTATAATAAAAAAAACGTGGGTTGGACTCCAGTGGAAGCAGCGTAGGAAACCTGCAAGACAAAAATGAAACATAAGTATGTGTGCTATGTGGAAGAGGTAAAGAAAGGTAGTCCGAATGAAAGGACAATAGTGAGAATGGAAGGGAGGGGGAGTGGGTGGAAGGGAGAAGGGGAGGGAGAGGCAAAAGAAGAGAGGGAGGAGGAGACAGAGCGTCGGCCTATTGCACCCAGCCCTTAGTGTTTACCCTCCATCATCGGTTTATCTAGGACGCTGGGGTCTGTGAGAAAGAGTGTGGTTCAGCAAGTCCTTAAAATTCAATACATGAGGCCAGAGATTATGGGCCATATTATGAAGGGAGGGGGATAACATTATCGCCGCTTTAGCGGCAGGAAACTGCCGCTAAAGTGGCGATAAGGTGTTGATAATATGCCCTTGTGAATTCCCTTAGAAGCCCAGGTCCTGGTGTGAACCTGGGCTTCTATGGGAATTTACAAGGGCATATTATCAACCCCTTATCGTCGCTTTAGCAGCAGTTTCCTGTCGCTAAAGTGGTGATAATGTTATCGCCGTTGTTTGATAATTTATTCCTACATTATTAGCTACGAGAAAATTTCTTGCGTGCACCTGTGCACCCAGGGTGCTGCACCCCAACCCCTTCCCCCGCACTGTGCTCAATTGTAGGTCTTGCACACCGAGGCTTCACTGCTCATCTGCCACCACTTGTGTGTCCCACGACGTGTTGGTGCAAGCTCCTAGTCCTGGGTATGTTTGTACGATAGACCAGGTCTCCGGTCGGGACGATGTCTTGATACCACGATGGAAGGTGTCAGAATGCCAGGGTATCATTGCCGGGTCAGCTCCCGCTCCGCCCTTCTTGTGGCAATCAATGGAATGTCTGAAAAGGGAGAAATATTTTAATGGTGGAATCGTCTGGAGGTAAATGAAGGTTTATTTCAAGCTTGGTAGAAAATAGGAGTTGAGTGCATCCTTCGTTTTTGAAGTACGATCTACCAACTGTTAGTGGTAATCGTGGTTCAAAGAGGAGTTGGCGTGCACGAGAATGTACAAGGGTGAATAATAATATGTTATGCCAACTTTCACATACAAAGGAACAGAGCGCATGCTAGAAGCATAATGTGCGCGTGTAATGCAGTGGCGGGAGTCTGTGTGCATGTACGCTTAGTAAGGAGCTCACTACAGTGTCCTAAAAGCCAACGCTACGTGTCTGTAGGGCAGCGCTGCCCGCTGGCTCAGCCGTACAGTACGGTCCAGCAGGTCCTTAAAATTAGACCGATGTGACTGAATGAGGTCAGAGATCACATCACTGCGCACGGCAACATCACTTTTTTGCCTGTGCGCACTCAGGGTGATGCACCTCACCCCTCCCGCAGAACCACCCATAACAGGTGTCTTTCGGGCAGTGCTGACCGTAGGTTCAGGCCTACCTTATGGTACAGCAGGTTTTAAAATTAGACAGAGATGTGACTGAATGAGGTCAAAGATCACATGATAACACATGGCAATATCGCTTATTCGCATGAGTGCAGTCTGGCTGATGCATCCCATCCCTCCCGCAGCACAGCGCTGAAGAGGTGTCTGTAGGGCAGCGCTGCCCGCCGGCTCAGGCCTACAGTACAGTGCAGTAGGTCTTTAAAATGAGACAGAGATGTGACCGAATGAGGTCAAAGATGACGTCATAACACATGGCAATATCATTCGTTCGGACCTGCGCAGCTAGGCTGAAGCACCCCACCCCTCTCGCTGCAGTGCGCTCAATTGGAGGTCCTGTGTACCCAGGCCGCTCTGCTTACCTGCTGTCATTATTGTGTGAGTAAACACAATGGGCAGCAGTGCTCACAAATCAGATGGAGTGTTGATTGCAGGAGAGTGTACACCTCATGGATCCCTTTTGTAGACGACGGGCAGTAGGGCTCATAATTTAGAGCACGTATTGATTGCCAGGATGGAGTACACCTCATGGATCCATTTCTTTTTTTTATTGCGCATTGTGATATGTGAGGTGGATGCGGCAAATAATTTGAGGTAGTGTGGCAGAAGAGGGACGTGTGGCATCGTGGTTATCCTATTTATACGTACGCAAAGTTTGCTGGGCTTGCGTACGCCAGGCCAGCGTAGGGGTGTGAATAATTATTCCAGGGACTTGGTCTTTGTTCAGTTTCTGCCTGGCCAGGAAGTGTACTTATGCGTGTTTCTTTTGTAGTTTTGACCTCGCAGAGTGTGCAATTTAGATTAGTGTAGCATGTGTCGGGAGGACGGAAACTATCGTTAATGAGATGGCATGTGATCTAGGATGTGCAGTCTGCCCGTTGCTGATGATGCTCCTTAGAGCCAGCAATACCCAGGCTGAAAGGCAGCACAATAATGCGCAGGCACACACACCAGGGGCATCGTGTAACACATATTTTTTTTTTGATGGAACGTTTGAGATGCATGGCAATCACACGTGGAAGGCTAATGTACAGAGCATGAATATTGATCAAGATGATCGTTGCATGTTGTGTTATAGTATAAGATATGTGTATACAGGAGAAAACACTTTTCAAAAAAGCTTTCTAAGCAGAAGAGGTGTCTCTCATCAAACGCTGTAGAGAGAATGAGTAAAATGGGTGGGGTCATACAACTTTTACAATGGGAAATGTTATGAACCAATGCTTTTTTTCAAGGTCACATGGCAATCGCGCACTGAACGCGCAAGGAGGCCGCACCCGACGCGATTTTGACAAAATATATTTATCATAATATAAGTTTATTACAGTTAGAAATATATAAATGTTTAAAATAATTTAGATTTTCGCGTGCTCTCATATACTGTTTAAAGTTATTTAGATATACTTTTGAGACAAAAAAAAAGAAGGGAATGGCGTACCCGGCGCAATACTATACGTCTGTGATGTAACACAGGGCCTGGCAGCGTGTACTCGTCGAATACGCAACGCGCAGCAGGTGTGACCCCATACATACATGACGTAACACGTGGCTTGGTACTACATACCCGTCGGATACCAAAGTAGTACCTGGGGTGACTTCATGCGTATATGATGTTAAGCAGGATGCGGTGCCACGAACTTGTCGGATACGAAATGTGCATCATTTACGAACTTAGCAATATGGCGGATAGGATTCATGTGGTGATGGAGCTTGGTATTCTACCGGTATGGGAGTGCAGTTTTCTCCCCCCAAAAAAATATAAATTTTGGGGGGGGAAGCTGTAAAACATTACATGATTTTTAAAGTTAAAAACAAGAAGTATAATAGAGTTCCAAAATATTTAAAAATATAATAGAAAAAATATAGGTTTTATAAACATTAAAATATGAAATTAACATTTAAAAAACCTTTGAAATTCACTGAAAAAACCATAGGTTTTACAGACGTTATAGTTAGGAATTAGCATTTAAAAAACCTTAAAAATTCACTAAAAAAACCATAGGTTTCAGGGACGTTATAGTTAGTTGAACATTTGACTCATATAAAACCAGAGAAATTCGCCCATACAGCCCTTTCCAGATGCCCTTTTTAATCCATACAACCACTGAATCACCCACTCAGACATCTATTCACAGACTCATACACCCAGCCACCCACACAGACACTCAGGGACCCATACAGATACTCAGACAGCAAATCAATAACCTATATAGACACTCCTGTAGGTATTCAGCAACCCATGCAGTTGCTTACATACCAATTGAGAGACTAATACAGACTTTTACACAGTTTAGTCACTAACCCATGCATTCAGTAGGACACGTTCAATCACTCACTTATACAGTCAGTCACAGACATACAAAATAATTCCTTTAGGCACTTGTAAATGTATTCATTCTTCAATACACCTTGGCATATATATATAAAACATATTTACATTTGATAGAAACACACATTCACTGGATGATGTCATCAGTGATGTCATCAGTGATGTCATTTGAGATGTCATCAGTGATGTCATCAGTGATGTCACTGACCATGTCATGAGTGATGTAATATGTGACATCATCAGCAGTGCATAGCGGGCGCACGAGTTATAGTTAGCTTAACTAACTATAACAGGCAAATTTCTCTGGTTTTATATGAGTCAAATGTTCAACTAACTACAACGTCCCTGAAACCAATGTTTTTTTTAGTGAATTTCTATGGTTTTTTAAATGCTAATTCCTAACTATAACGTCTTGTAAAACCTATGGTCTTTTCAATGAATATATATATATGTATGTACGGCCTGGTCAAACATGAAAGGGTGGAGACAAAACTACGCTGCTCCAATGGCAACACAGAAAACCATTACAAAACTGTTTTTGGGGCTACTATATTGCAGCTGGGATTGAATTCTCCTTGTGCCTTAATACACTTTTCTGTCTTTGTTCAAATTGCATCCTTAAAAAACATGTTGTTCGTTGAACAGAAAGTTGAAAGATGACAGAGTGAGCTGCCAGTTGCTGTCAATATGACATTTGCAAAAAACGTTATCAATAAAAAAGCTATCAGGAGAAACCACGTCAATAGGAATGAATTATTAACCAGGTGAAAGGGATTCTGTGTGCGCGTTTCTAAAAGTAAAGTTCTGACTGCTCACTGCTTTAATCTTTGGATTCAGTGACAGAGATGGGCTTTCTTCATTTTATGTGCACTCTGCAAAATGGACTCCCACAAAGAGACACGCCTAAGTGGCGAAGGAGAAGGGAAATTCTTCAGCGATAAAGTCATAAATAGCTTTCTCATCAGCCTGAAACCCTATTTGTTGCTTACTGCTTGAGTTGTTGAAACAAACATAAAATAAAATAATCTCGGGGCGATTTCCTCACTATGCAGAATGAATTTGAATGCGCTCTCCTGCTGGTATCTTTATGGGAAACCTGACTAGATGGCAAAAAAATGGAACACAGAAATCTGCATTTAGATGGAAATATTATAAAATGCATGATATAGCACAAAGTACAGTCTTTTAATGGAGATAGCAAAGTGTTGCATTATACGGATGAGTAGAAAGGTAGCCTGCATGTAAGCTTTCATGTGCAACAGCTCTTGTTTCCCCCGAGGTTTTCAATCCCCAATTATTTGAGAATGTGGCAAATATTGATAGAAATCTTAGGAGGTTCTCGGCGGCCTTCTTTCAAGTACGACTTCCGTACATTGCTCCTAGTGAGATCTTCATTAGTCGTTTTATAAAAGCCACAATGATTAATTGCAATGTAACTTTTTATCCTGCAGCACTTTTCGGTTAAATGGATAATTTTTTCTGTAATATTTAGCAAAAGATCGGTGGATGTTGAGTGTCTTTTCTTGCTGAAATGGTAGAAATAGAGTTAGATGAACAGAAAATTACATTTGAATGGAAATAAGGCTTTATGACAATAGTCACTGGTTTTTGAGTGGTACTAATGCACATGAGAGATACCATTCCATGGGTGTGGTATTAACCTAGTGCAGTATTATTGCATCGTTCTGAGTTATGCACCTTGGAATGGGGACTAACGTGATATTACTGCATGTGATTCCCCTTTCCGAGCTGCAAAATTCCAAAATGTGTGGCATTTTGCAATAGATTTTACCTGTGAATCATAAATAAGTACACGAAAAATCAAATTCTTAATTCAGCTATGTCCGCGTAGCAAATGGAATATGCCTTTGATTACCATCAATGTAATAGTTTAATATCTATCCAGTAGCTAGACAGAACATACTTTGCTGCCCTGAACAGAGGATATTGACTTTCTCTAACAAGTGAAAACCTTTTTACAGGGTGTGAGGAAAGGCCAAGCACAGAGAACATTAGAAATGCCAGATCACTGGACACATAGGCACAGGTTGTCTGGTTCTGCAGACAATTGCCTATGCTTAAATTCCTTCAGGTGTCGGAATAAGCTGGAGTGATTGAGGGGAAGCCTTTTGTTTACGGCCAGGTCTTCATAGGGTTTGTTGTCTCTATCACCATGTACAGTGTGAACGTTGGATCACTGTGGTCCGTGAATTTGATGTGGTGGGGCTTGGATAGCTTCCAGAGTCATGTAAACCACTAATACTTTCCGATCAGGGTGGTAGTGGAGCACCGGAAACCTTTTGAAACCTTTTGATGCAATCGTAACTCTCTGTGTGCAAGCAGGTTAGGAGACCGAGAAACTCGGGCAGACTTGCAAATGGGATTTGGACATTCCTCAAGAATTCTTGTGTTCTCTCCTTCTCATTGCCAGGTATCACTTTCAGCAAAGATGCTTAGACCTTGACATGTTGTTTTCATTCATGAAGCGGCCTTCATGGTTCAGGGGGTAGGCAGCAGCAATGAAATCAATCTTGGATGGTTCATCTTAGTTCCATAGGGGTTCTCAATGCAGTGTTTCAAAGAAATTAAATCAAGAGGTTCTTTAAATGAGTGCAGGTAGGTTCTAAGTTTATGAGGCAACTTAACTCTTCTCAGCGGTCAGCATCAGCTACCCTTTCTTCCTCAGTCTAACGTCTGACTACAGATCCAATACTTGCTTTTGAAATTGTGTTGAGTGTTCCTTATAGAAGGATAATCTAACATCTGGCTCACAGGGCAAGCTAATATGCAGACTATGATGCAGTTTTTGGCAACAAACCAAGTTGGTGCGCAGATTTAAAGATGCATGTAAACATTTGGAGGGATCTCATCAATAGGAATCACCTCTTGATGTAAACGAAGCTCATCTTCTTGCCTCCCAAAATGCGCACAATCCTTCCTTCAGGTGCACTTGGTGATGAAAGGCCACCCATAATTCCACTGGGTTTCTATGTATGACACAGGCCCTCCTTCAGCCAATCAATCACTTTTTCTAGTCTCACCTCTCATTAGCAGAGCCGGACACATGATGCAGTGATGAGCCAGCTGCCCACAGACATGATGTTGTACACAGTCCTGTTCTCAGGTATTCGTTTTCTCAGGATACAGGTTGGTGTTAAGTTTTCTGAGACATTAAAATCATAATTGGGACATCTCTGTTATTCTATGACCTGGGATGAGTTTGAATATCATAGCCTTCAGGCCCATAGCTTGTGAAGAGACATTACTGACTGAGGAGGTATGGTTTGATAGCTCACACTTCAGAACATGTGTTTCTTCTATGAGATGATGGGTCATATCATAGGATCTTGTGAAATATTTCTGTCATTTCTGGATTTTTGGCACCTCACTTGAACTATCTTGATGCTTGACAATAGCAAAGGTGGGACGATTTTCATCTTATTATAATAGACGGTCCACAAGTTGTTACAAGTTGCTTGGGTGTCAATTACGGGCTCAACCATGGGGTCTATTAGTATGGCGGGCGGTGGCTTTTTCCGCACGCCAGCAGCGGTACCCATGTCCGCCATATTATTATGGCCAAACATAGCCCATTTCCCGTCCGCCGAGGTGCGACGCGAACCGCCATCAAAGTGCACCCACCACTGAGGTGGTGTGAGCCAATGGCGACTCACCGTCGTGCGGAATGACGTCCCTTCCTCTGTACAAATCAGGATGCTCCAAACAGCCAGTCGCACCGCAGCGGAGATACCGCCCAATCAGAGACGGTGGAAGTTCGACAGCAGAGCGCAAAACTAGAGTCCCGGTCCCTTCCACCCGGTCCCGACCGCAATGGATCCAGCTCTACACGTCTTCCCTGTGCTGTACCTGATACATCAACAGGAACTCATCGACTGTCGCAGACAACACCGCAGGTATGCAAACACACAATCCCACACACAACCACAACACACAACTCATGGGCTGATACAGGGTCCCTGTCCACACCAGACACCCTGGTGGGGACAGAAACACATCCACAAGTGAACCTACACATGTCCTGCCTGGCACCAACTCACCCCTCCGCATCCAGGTCACCCATCTACCGCGATCATGAAGTAATTTCCTGGTCACGTCACTGCAGCAGTGAAGACATGGGAAAACATGCGCACAATGCAGATGGCAGGGCCAGCACCAGGCATTGGCAGTGCACAAAGACCACAGGGCGCCACCTCCACCCTCCACACACTAGGCCCCCCACCATGAAGGGACATGGCATGTACCCCTCCTGTGCCCCCAAAGCACAACAACAAGGTAGGTGAACCCACACCCTGCACCACACACAAAACAACTAGGGAGACAGCCACAGCAGGAGTGGCTGCAGAGGAACGCACACCACAGAAGCACAGGCCCAGGGCAACCCACACACCACCACAATATCACACACATGGCAAGAAAACTGAGTCCAAGCACAAAATGAACACACACAGATAATGAACAATCACTCCACTGGACACACAGCCTGCCAAACACACAGACATACCCCACACTGACACACGGCCACATACACAGACCACTTGCCAGCAGCAATGGAGTACAAAATATTGGAAAGCTAAAGTGAGGTTCACACACATGGAAGGACAAGGAGATACCCACCAAGCATGTGTACATGACATGCAAGACAAGGAACAGAGAACAACACCCTCACCCCATCAAATAACACATGGCTGGCACAGTGAGTGAAGTCAAACCACGGTCACCTCAGTGCAAGAACTCAGGGAGACAGCAAGGCAACCCATGTATAGGCTCAGGGATGAAAGGAAGGCCCTGAAGTCAAACTGCAAACAGCCACACATATGTCTACAACTACTTGACAGGAGTATGTCAGCAGCACTTCACACAGGGCACATTGACACACTCCATGACTGCCAAACACAAGTAGGAATCTTCACACATCCTATCCCCTCACACCTGCAGCACACAACACCAGTGTCAGACACACAGAAGGGTGCCAATAATGTCCAGTCAATATACAGACAAACAATCACACTCCCTGGGGGTATCCACAAACATCACACACACACAGGGATGCCAGAACCAATGTCTGCACAAAAACAACTGCCAAACACATAACTCAACAAAAACACACACAAAACCACAACAAGACCAGACATGACCTGTGCAGCCAAACTGTGGAAAGGCAATGGGAGCACAGACAGAACAGGAGTGCACAACTCCTTCAGTCAGGAACAATGCACAGACAAAATACCACAACACAGACAAGAAGTGCACCATCACAAAACAACACAGCCACATCAAACACACAACGGATGCACATGCCAATAAATCACATAGCAAACACAGCAGGACATCAGGGGATGCACACCAGGCAAGGACAAGGCAACTTACCCTCACAGCACTGCATGCACAACAAGCAGTGTGTACACTCAAAACATACCAGTCCCACACAGATATGAGTGACACACCATAAACACCCACAACAACAATCAAAACAGCACACTGACAACATCACACTTTTGAAGTCAAGCAGTACCTCAGCAAACACACATACACCTAACCCAACACCCACTGATGCACAAGTCTGGGGCACCAAAGTGGAAACAACATGACCAGAGGACTGGGCAGCACAAAGAGTTGAACTACATATGAGCAACCATGACTGCTAAACAGTACAAGAAAATTACATATAACAAATTGGGAAAATGTCCTGAGTGGCACATTGCTCCTGGGCAAAGATCTGCATCACAAAGCACAGTGTCACAAATGAAGTGATGGGGAGGCACACACACAGGCAAACAAAGAGGACAGCTGACATCAAAGTGAAGTGTTGTGCACGTCATTAGTGGACATGACAGGAGTGTACCATACACAAATAGAGGGAGTGCAGACTCACAATGGGTAGGCATCTGAAGCACAGATAGGGGATAGTATGACACCACACACAACATGCCATACTGGAGGCAATAAAGCACAATGTGACAGCAATGCATGAGAAAACAAACCCACACTGTCAGTGTGGATCAGCAGGTCTGCAGTGAGTACAAACAGTATCAAAACACATGGCTGATCAACGAAACACAACACTGAATTGCCAGTCACACACTCTGCATACTCACAATTGACAAAAACAACAAGTAGGAGTCAGCCAGAACTGCAAAGACACACCAACACATTGCACAGTGCACAACATACAACACACACATGTGCACACAATCACAATCACAGGGCTGAACAAACACACAAACAGGGACTCCACTCCTGGGTGACACATGTGTGTAGTTGACATTGCAGGGGCACACACACATCAACACTCACAACAAATTCACCCTCTTCACACTGCACACTTCTTGACCACACAAGTGCACACATTGAAAGGAAGCCAAGTGACTAGGATGACTGACCATCACAAGATGACTATACACCTACACTGCTGGGCACACATAAAGTAAGAACACACATACATGATGACCCTGGACAGCCTTCCTGCAATACTGTGGATAGAATCCCAGTATGTGCTGGCAGTGCCTCCAAACCTGACATGTGTACAATATAGCTAACAGGAACAAAGAATGTAAATCATGACGGTATTTCATTTAAAACCACCATCATTGCACTCAAAAGTATCAGAGTCAGGAAGAACTGAAGTCCCTTTCACCCCTGTAAAAACTAGAAAAAGTGAGACAAGCCATTGGCAATGTTGAAGAGGCACACAGAGTATGTGGCACAGTGAACCATATACACACAGAAAAAAACTTTATTCCGTAAGGACACTGACAAAACAGACAACAGGAGCAACTGTCTTTATTCACATATTGCACAGATAGGCACCAATATTAGGCAAGAGCAAGGCCAGTGACAAGCACAAAATGCAGAGTATGCCCATGAGAAGCTGCACAGGGAATATTTTAACACAGCAAGGAGCAACAAGGCCAGTGGCCAAAACAAAGCGCAGAGTATGTCAATGAGAATCTGCACAGGGAATAGTTTAACACAGCAAGGAGCAACAAGGCCAGTGGCCAAAACGAAGTGCAGAGTATGTCCATGAGAAGCTGCACAGGCAAGGGGAAAACAGCAAGACCAGTGGCTAGTCCAAGGTGCAGAGTATGTCCATGAGAAGCTGCACAGGCAAGGGGAAAATAGCAAAGCCAGTGGCCAGTCCAAGGTGCAGAGTATGTCCATGAGAAGCTGCACAGGCAAGGGGAAAACAGCAAGGCCAGTGGCCAGTCCAACGTGCAGAGTATGTCCATGAAAAGCTGCACAGGCAAGGGGCACACAGCAGTGAACGACAAGGCCAGTGGGCAGGACAAAGTGCAGAGTGAGACCATGAGAAGCTGCACAGGCAAAAGGCACACAGCAGTGAACGACAAGGCCAGTGGGCAGGAAAAAGTGCAGACTGAGTCCATGAGAAGCTGCACAGGCAAGAGGCACACAGCAGTGAACGACAAGGCCAGTGGGCAGGACATAGTGCAGATTGAGACCATGAGAAGCTGCACAGGGAATGTGTGCGACTGGCCAGTGGGCAGGAAAAAGTGCAGACTGAGTCCATGAGAAGCTGCACAGGCAAGAGGCACAGAGCAGTGAATGAAAAGGCCAGTGGGCAGGACCTAGTGCAGACTGAGACCATGAGAAGCTGCACAGGGAATGTGTGCGACTGTACCCTACCATGGTCAGCAACACAGTCAGGGTGGTAACAATGGGCAGTGTAAGCATCGCTGTGGGAGTGACAGGTGTGTGAGGGGGACTACCACTCAGAATTGACTAGCAGTCAGACTGGGAGCTGGCTGTGTGTCAGGGACAGTTGGAGGACTTGACCAGGGAGAGAGAGGCCCAGCTGAGGCAGAGGCATCAGTGGCTTGGGAAGCCGTAGGGCTGCTTGGACCAGGAGGTGAAGTGGCACATGGAGGTGGAGTCATGCTGCCGTGAGACACAGTGTGGGTGGGAGATTGTTGAGGGGGGCCTTTCCACTTCTTGGGGACTCTAAATGGCTTCCCTGTCTGGGGATTAAAAGGAAGTGGTGTGGACACACACCACCAAAGCTGCATCAGGTGCAGACACTGGCCCTCCCTCTAGGGGCATGCTGGATCCTGCGTTACTCTTCGCCTGGCCTTGCCTTTGCCCCTCCATCCCCTGTTTACCAGGTGCTCCCCCTACAGTGCCCTCCTAACCCTGCTCCACTGGGCTTGGAATGGAAGTTGAGGTAGTGGGTGAATCTGCCTTTGAGCCCCTCTTATGTGAACTCTTGACAGGCACCACCTTCTCAGTGGGCACAGAAACTGTCTGCTTGGCTTTGCGAGATGCTTTTGGGACAGGAGAGTCCTTGGCTGGGGATGCCTCTGAGGTATGTGACCCTGAGGTCTGCTTATTGGCTTTTTGGCCCTTGGTGTCACCTGACGGGCTTTTGTCTTTGCGCTCTGGGGTGGCTTTAGTTTTCTGTGGGGATGGTGTCTGCGCCCTGGACCGCTTGGGCTGCTGCTGCTGCTGTGTGCTGTGTGTGCTGTATCGTGACCTTGAGGTCTGTGGAGCATGGTCACTATCATCAGACGTGGCCACTGGCAGGGGGGTGGACAAAGGGACTGGAGCTGGACTCTGAGATTGTGCCAGTTGAAGGGCTGCCATCACTGCGGAGGACAAAGACTGGACAGTCCGGTGGAGCCCACCCACGTCTGAATGGATGCCCTCCATGAAAGCAACCACCTGTGACTTTTTTGTCATGGTCTATGAAGGCATTTAGGAGAGCTGTCTGGCCCACACACAGCTGGCACAAAAGGTCCACAGACTCAGCACTGCTGGCAGCAGGGGGGACAGGGGCAGCGGTGCCTGGGGTGAAGGACACTCTTCCCTTCTTACCGGTGCGAACACGGGCAGCACTAGAGGAAGTGGCTGGGAGGTTGGGCACTGTTCACTGTGTGGTGGAAGAGGAGGCAGTGTCCCTGTTCCCTGTGCCCGCCAACATGGATGTGTCACTGATGGCATCAGATGAAGTTGAGCTTTGCTCCTCTGGCTGTGATTCCTCCAGCAGACTCCTGTCCCCCTCCGAGGTGCTGGTCACATCTGTGTCACTCACTCAATCAATCAATCAATCAATCAATCAATCAATCAATCAATCAATCAATCAATCAATCAATCTTTTGTAGAACGCACTACATACCCGCGAGGGTCTCAAGGCGCTGGGAGAGGGGGCGCTACTGGTCAAACAGCCAGGTCTTGAGTAGCCTCCTGAAGGTCAGCAGGTCTTGGGTCTGTCATAGGCTCAGTGGGAGGGTGTTCCAGGTCTTGGCGGCGAGGTGGGAGAAGGATCTTCCACCGGTGGTTGTTCTCCAGATGCGAGGGACGGTGGCGAGTGCGAGGTCGGCGGAGCAGAGCTGGCATTTGGGGATGTAGAAGGTAAGTCGTCTGTTGAGGTAGGCTGGGCCGGTCTTGTGGAGTGCCTTGTGTGCGTGGATGAGGAGCTTGAAGGATAACCTCTTGTTGATGGGGAGCCAGTGCAGGTTTCTCAGGTGGGGAGAGATGTGGCTGTAGTGGGACATCGAGGATCAGTCGTGCAGAGGCATTATGGATGCGTTGCAGTCGTTTGATGAGCTTGGTCGGGGCTCCCGCGTAGAGGGTGTTTCCATAGTCGAGTCTGCTGCTGACAAGGGCCTGGGTGACTGTTCTTCTTGTGTCTGTTGGGATCCACCTGTAGATCTTGCGGAGCATGCAGAGGGTGTTGAAGCAGGAGGAGGAGACGGCGTTTATTTGCTTAGTCATGGAGAGCATTGAGTCGAGGATGATTCCCAGGTTACGTGCATGGTCGGTGGGTGTCGGGGCTGCCCCCAGTGCCGTCGGCCACCAGGAGTCGTCCCAGGCTGAAGGGTTGGAGCCTAGGATGAGGACCTCCGTCTTGTCCGTGTTCAGCTTCAGTCGGCTGATCTTCATCGAGTCGGTGACGGCCTTCATTCCTTCGTGAAGGTTGGATTTGGTGGTGATGGGGTCCTTGGTGAGGGAGAGGATCAGTTGAGTGTCATCGGCGTAGGAGATTATGTTGAGGTCCTGCTGTCGGGCGACGTGTGCGTGCGGGGCCATGTAGATGTTGAACAGTGTTGGGCTCCTGTGCTGCTGTTGTGCTTGATGCCTCACCACTGGTGTCCGTCCCCTGTCCCTCCATGCCCACGGGAGATGCTGCATGAGAGAGAGAGATGTAGGGTCAGTTCAGTGGCAGCAACAGAACAAACATATGCAAGCATAGCATCACTGAAGATGACTAAATCTACATGTTGCACACCACCCTGTACAACAACATTGTGCAAACTCAACTTTTTGACTCGAACAGTGCGTGTAAACAAGGAATCCAGGCATAAGTGAGCCATGTGATGACCACACGGCACAACATCCTGCTGGTGTCTCTGTTCAACCAGACACACAAATAGCTCCGAGCACACCTAGGGCCCTGATGGGGGCAAGGATGAACCCTACAACATGTTGCCACTGTCAGATCTGGATGGAGCAGGAGGGGACAACGCAAACACAGACTACCACATGACATTCCACAATGGCCATGAGCCCCTACCATCCACCATGCTGTACTTTGGGGCACAACTACTGTTTCACATTGGTGTCAGGTGTCTAAGCCTCACAGATCTGGGGTCAGGCAATGCACGCATTGATGAAAGCACACTCAGATTAGGCACACTGCCGTTCCCTTCCATGGGATTTCCCAAGCTACCCCAATGCAGATGATACCTGAAGCCCACAAATCTGAATGCTATGGAAACGCCCAGTACTCAAATTACATTAGGAAGTACAGGTAGGGCAAATGCATGACAGCTGCACCCAGCTCAGAGGCCACTTACAAGCCACTGCATCACACTACCAACATCACATAGCCCAGCGCTGGCACAGGCTGTGTACACATGCAGCCACTCACAGCCAAAGTCACCCTTCCCAGAATACTCACCCCTAGTTTGCTGCTGATGCTCCTTCAAACATGCATCTAGCTCAGGCTGTGTCACGGCCAAGATGCGGCCCATTAGTGGTGTCATGCTGCGGCGTGCCAACCTGCCAGTCCAAGGGAGCAGCCCCAGTGTCATCTCCGCCACGTTCTTTGCCAGCTGGCAGATGTTTTCCCACCTCATGTGACAGTGGGTGCGCTGTCCGTTGGAGACATCCAGAGTGGCCCTCCACACTGCCTTACTCTGGTGTACTTTGAGCTGCAGGCATTGGAGACAAGAGGAGGGAAACATCAGTGATGCAGTGTTATGTACTAAAATCTCTCACTACAGTAGCAGGATACTGACTCATCCCAAATCCACAGATAAGTCTTTCAGAGACACAAATTCATCTCACATGCTACATCTTCATGGTAGAACCACACATACATGCATGCAGGTGTGAGGGGGATACATTACCTGCCCATCTCACACACATGCAGGATGCCAGCACAGAAAGCCATGTGCAGTCTGCCCACATCTACTGTCCATTTCTAGGTAGAGCAAGACATACATCACATATCAACATGTGTTTGGGGGTCGACTCACTGTGTCCAACACTGTGCAGCCCTCAATGTCCTTGCCCTGTGAATAGCTCACTGTGTCATGGATGTCACATTGAGGGACATGATCTCACAAACCCACACCCTTCTCACAGGGCCTGTCATGTGCAATCTACAGGGCTGAGATGGGTCATTGATGGAGTGTAATGATAAAAGACACATGTAACACCCTGTATGTTCAGTTATGTGACCTTGTCATTTGGGGCGGTGACTGTGCAGCCCAGGTGGGCTCACACTGAGATGGACAACAGGGACCCACAAAGCCATTCACTTAAGCAATCACTGTCCTGACTCCTACATTACCAACTTGCTGCATCTCTGTATGGCTGACAAGACAATACATGTCCCCCCAATCTTGATGTGCAGGCAGGGAAACGTGTGGAATAGAGTACACCCCACTTATCCCTGGAGACAGCATGTTAGGCAGTGCATGACACAACCCCACACTCTCAGGCACATACTGCATCAGATCAACTACATGTGTGCCCCCCTGTACTCTCACTCACACTGTTGAAGACTTACCATGACATTTGGGGAACCATAGAGCCATGGATACTGTGTGAGCACCTCGTCCAACAGGACCTCCAGCTCCTTGCTCGTGAAGGGACTGGCCTGGATCTTCTCAGTCCTCACCATCACTGTGGACATGAGGCAGCAGCAGTGGCAGCAGCAGATGAGGGGTCTCAGGCAGCAGTCCCTGGAGGCAGCAGCAGATGAGGGGTCTCAGGCAGCAGTCCCTGGAGGCAGCAGCAGGTGAGGGGTCTCAGGCAGTAGTCCCTGGAGGCAACAGCAGATGAGGGTTCTCAGGCAGCAGTCCCTGGAGGCAGCAGCAGATGAGGGGTCTCAGGCAGCAGTCCTTGGAGGCAGCAGCAGGTGAGGGATCTCAGGCAGCAGTCCCTGGAGGCAGCAGCAGATGAGAGTTCTCAAGCTGCAGTCCCTGGAGGCAGCAGCAGATGAGGGTCTCAGGCAGCAGTCCTTGGAGGCAGCAGCAGGTGAGGGGTCTCAGACAGTAGTCCCTGGAGGCAGCAGCAGATGAGGGTTCTCAGGCAGCAGTCCCTGGAGGCAGCAGCAGATGAGGGGTCTCAGGCAGCAGTCCTTGGAGGTAGCAGCAGGTGAGGGATCTCAGGCAGCAGTCACTGGAGGCAGCAGCAGATGAGAGTTCTCAAGCAGCAGTCCCTGGAGGCAGCAGCAGATGAGGGGTCTCAGGCAGCAGTCCCTGGAGGCAGCAGCAGGTGAGGGGTCTCAGGCAGCAGGCTTTGGGAGCAGTGGAAATGTGGGGCTCTCTCCCACACATATATAGCCCCCTGGGGTCGTTTCAGTGGTGCTAAGCTGCTGCAATTGGTGTTCCATGTCTGTCTTTTTCAAATACATCCAATGACCAGCTCCACGGTGGCGGAGCACGCCTACCGCGATTTTCAAAATTGGATCATGCTACCGCGATTGCGGTTCCCATTGGCTGTAAGGGCATGGTCCATGGCGGTGACACACTGCAGGGACCAGGCGCGCGCTACCGCGGTGGTGCATCTTTAAATTGCATCCAATGACCGGCTCCGCGGTAGCGGAGCACGCCTACCGTGATTTGCAAAATTGCATCATGCTACCGCGATTGCGGTTCCTATTTGCTGTAAGGGCATGGTCTATGGCAGTGACACACCGCAGGGGCCATGCGGGCACTACCATGGTGGTGCATCTTTTTTTAATTGCATCCAATGACCGGCTCGGCGGTAGAGGAACACACCTACCGTGATTTTCAAAATTGCATCATGCTACTGTTATTGCGGGTCCCATTGCCTATAACGGCATGGTCCATGGCGGTGACACACCGCTGGTGCTAGGCGGTAGCTACCGTGATTAGGGTGTCATACAGTGACATGGGTGGCCAGGATTTGGGTGGCAGAGCATGCCAACCGCCATTTTGCGATATATATGTACCTATCACTACCATGATTGTGTCATGGTCCATGGCAGTGACACACCGCTGGTGCCAGGTGATAGCTACCACGATTTGGGTGCCATACAGTGACATGGGTGGCTGGATTTGGGTGGTGGAGCATGCCAACCGCCCTTTTGTAATACATATGTACCTATCACTACCGCAATTGTGTCATGGTCCATGCCGGTGACACACCGCTGGTGGCAGGCAGTAGCTATCGCGATTTGGGTGCCATATTGTGACATGGGTGCCTGAGATTTGGGTGGCGGATTACTTTGACAGCACCAATGGACACATCATTCTGTGTCAATGGCCATCTGGCAGTCATGAACAGTGCACAGTGGCCACATGGTTGATAGCACATCATTGTGCACACAATGCCAATGTTACATTTACACCACTGCTGACTACACATGCCATGTTTGTGTATGTGATTTTGTACATTGGCATGTTCTCCCTCACATGTCACTTGTGATATTGATGGGCCTGTACACATGACAGTGTTGTTATGGACTCTCCATTGTGTACACATGTCAATGTGTTAAAGTGCAGTGAAAATCACAGCAATGTTGTCTTCATGAAGAATTTATTTGATGAGTTTTATTTAGCGCTGGCTAGACCCTTAGGTATCAGAGAGCTTTACACGAGGTTCCACATTGTTACAAAGTTACATCAGTTACATGTTACATTTGTTGGAAGAAAACATTTGAAGAGCATAGAGGATGAGATAGATGGAGCGTAGAAAAGGGTAGGGGAGAAAGGTAAAAGGGTAGGAGGAAGATACGGCGGAGAGATGAAAGAAAGTCTGGCCAAAGTCTGCTGAGTAGGTGATGGCCGAGGGGGAAGTCCACAGCCCAACTCCTCTATAGCTATCAAGATAGCTCCACCGGGCATCGGCCAAAATGCTAGGTCTCAACGGTCAGTGGCAAGTTCACAGATTCAATGACCAGATGGGTGAGCCGGATGGGGGATATGCTAGAGGTCTGGTCAATGTCCAATTTGTGTCCAAGTGTAGCACATCGTTGTAAAGGACCACTGTGGCGACCATCTTGGGGTCAGGCAAGGGATTCTGCCCCTGGTGTTCCATTCATCTGGTCCCCATTTATATCTTTCCCCATTATTATCTTTTCCCTATGTATTCTCAGGGGTGTTATTGGAATGCCTGTGCCAGCAGCTCCTCTGGCACTATAGATCTGTTGCGCTCTGTGCCACGTGCTGTCTCCTGTTGTAGTCTGTCTCTTGTGCTTTCCCTGTGCGCGACCTACACCTTGGTGCTGTGTAGGCTCGCATCTTGTGGTTGTCCCACAGTCCTCATCTCTGCTGAGCTCCTGCGTTCGTCTGCTTCCAATGTGGCTACAGTTTACTTCTGGCGACTCCTGGGGAGATTGTACTATACCATGCTTGCTTGAGGGATCTCAAAGCGCATTGCTTACTTGGGTCCACACAGTGCTTCCCTGCAGCCTCTCCACTCTTAATAGCTTGCGTGTGCCTGGTTGCAGTAGTACATGACTTGCGGTGCTCCCCACCTCAATCTGCTTCAAGCTGTGTTGCGCCCCTGTGACTCAGTTTATTACTGTCTGTTGCTGTATGCGTTGTACCGCTCCTATTGACTGCATCTTCTGCTGTGTTGCAACGCTGTGTGTCCCACCTGGATGTATTCTCCTCGAACCCCGTAGCTTTTTGCTGACTCTCTCAGGCGCTTCTGGTCACCAGCTCTTCCCTACCCTCTGTGCCCCCTGCGCCAACTCCGTTCATGACAATGAGAAATCTCGATTCTTGATGCGCATTTAGTTTGGGTCAGGGCGCCCTGTCTGCTTTCTCTTCGCACCTCTCGGTTCTGTCGCTTCAGCCTGAAGCCTTAGGTCACATATGTGGCTGTAGCTTGCCCTCGTACCTGTTGTTCGCACAGTCTCCTACGCCGTCGGGGTTCGTGCGATTTCGCCGTCAGGGTCCCTGCTTCGAATTCTCACTGTGGATGAGCCTTCTTTGTCCCACTTCACTAGCTACTGTTATTCTCCCTCTTTCTATTCTGAGCCGTTCACCACGTACGGCCCCAGGGACTTTTTCCCAGCCGCCATGATCACCTACCATGACCTCTCAGCTCTCCAGGAGCCATCTTAGCGTCTTCGTATGTGGGGACATCACAGCTCATTTCTCCGCAATGCTAGATCGGAGACGGGCGATATAGATCTTCATGTGATCTGCCAGCATTCTGGCTGCAGAATCGTTGTTCTGGATGCGAAAATAATTCTGTGGGATACCGCTCGGGAAGCTGGAAAAATGGTTCAGCATGGAGCATCAGCTCCGAGCGGCCATGATGAACTGGCCCCTCCTACCATCCTGCAGATTTGCCTGTTCTCTTACGTTTGATCATGCAGACACTCATCATTTACGCTCAGCCTGTGGTCATTGTGTTGTTAATGTGTGCCATGTTCAACTGATGCCTGAGGGTGTGTCAGGTACAGCAGCTAGGTATGAGACAGTAGTGTTGCATTTTTGCACATATGCTGGATAATATACTCCCAGGCGTGCCCATGCTAAATGCGGCCATATCCCTATGTGCATTCTCATTGTCCAAGGTTGTTTTGGAGGTACTTGCTGTGTGTAAGTTGACAAGTGTACGATTAGTGTAGCTGAAGATGTCTCTACATGTAAGCTGCTCTGTAACTCAATTGTGATGACAGTCATTGTTGGCGTTGTGCCAGTCAAAATGTGAGATGCTGTGCCCATCTTATGATGTATTGCATTGACATGTGTCCACTTTCATCTCAAATAGGAGAACAAATCTGCATCATCCCTTCACAGTGCTAGAAGACATGGAGAATGAGGAGATAGTGCCACCCTACAGACACTTTGTGCTGTGTTGGAGCCCCACCTGCAGCCTCGCCGAACATATCCAACAGCTTTCACCCCAATGTCGAAGGTGATGGCGGCCCTGCATTTTTTTGCCACTCGATCATTCCAGCACACGGTGGCCAGCGCAGGTAGGATGTCGCAACCTTTGTTCAGCATGGTGCTATGTGTTGTTCAGGCCGCAATGATGGTCAACAAGGACACATATATCTATTTGCCCTGGGGGCCTGAATTGGTGGCTGTGAAGGGAGATTTTTATCCCCTTGGACACATCCCCCATGTTGTTTGTGCCATTGACTGCACACATGTTGGGCTAGTTCCACCACAGGCACGTGAGCACATCTACAGGAATCGTAAACATTACCACTTCATCAACGTGCAAGTGGTGTGCCAGGCAGATATGATCATCTCGCATGTTCGTGCCAAATTTCCAGGCTCGGCCCATGACTCTTACTTCCTGCGTAACAGCATTGTACCACAGCTGATGGCTAATCTGCTTCCTGAGTGTGCATGGATTGTGAGTGAGTATGCCCAGTCAAATAGCCTGCTGTGTGTGTGACCTGCTGTCCTCTGCCACAGCAACATTACAATGTTTATCTGTGTTTGTCACATTTAAGTGACTCTACATATCCCAGTGGTCGAAGTGGGGATAAAAAGTAAGGGAACTGTGGGTGGAGACTCAGGGGGCGGGAATAACCCAAGGATTAGTGGGCGGAGTCGGAGGTGTGGCTAGAAATAGCAAAACATACCAATTTTTGAACGTTTGGCATTTCACTGACCAGTTACAGCTTATAACGTTATTTAATTCAAAGAATCAATAAACATGTTTATTTGAGGTTTAATATATAAGTTGTTTATATTTAATTCATTTACAATGTGTGACATGTTTCCAATCACAGAATATTCCAAATACGCTTATAAGTGGAATCATAAGCCATTTGTCTCCGAGCCATGCAGTTTCTTTCATCTGCACTTCTCCTCCCTTTTTCTAACCATTTCTGAACATAAAATTCAGGTTTAAATTCTATGACAGGTGGCCCCACGATATTTATGAACATTGTAGAAGACAGACGATTGATTGATATTCTGTTCGGCAGTGGTGTGAGCACATCATTCATTACACTAAAGCCCCGTTCACATTCAGCAGTTGAGGTACAAAAGGTGTTTATAATGTGCATTAATGGTTTCAGGCTTTCAGAGATGCAATTTTTATTTTGTTTGTACTCTCTGAAACCAAGGATGTACTGCCTGGTATCAAATACATGCAACCTGCTACAAAGGTTTTGTAATTCTCCCTCACCGTATAAGATGTCTACTGGATCTGGCCAATAAACTGGTTGTAGGAGTTTCATTCTATGTACTAACTCTTTGTATTCTATTTCATCATTGTTTGTGGTTGTGCATCTAGAAACATTTGATGCATTAGACATTGTCATCCTTTTTCGCAGGTTATTTGCTAAGCTCCTAAATAACTGTGCCCTATTGATGCTAACACAGCCTTTGTTCTGTTGCAGTCCTACACCAGCAAACTGCATCCGTTCAGCAGCATCTAATGCAATTGTAGCAAACAAAGGGCCCGGGTGAATCAGCCATTGATTCAAACACTAAAATCTGCATCTGTATTGAACGATCGGCCTCATATATGGTCATATAACGCCGCTGCAGCCTTCTGGATAGGTCACCCAATTCTGTGAGAGCATCATATAAAATGCCCATATTTTCAACAAACACCAGGGAGGTTAATAAACGGTTTAAACCAGCATATTTCCTCTGCTCAATGTCACTCCTCGTTGAGTCTTCGGAAGATTCCATGAAATGTTTACTAAGTGCTTTGTAGTTATTCCAAACAGCTCTCACAGATCTTTCACTTGAGGACACCCAACGTACATCTAGCACCTTTCCAATTGCCAGAAGTCTTACTTCTACCTCCAGAGCACATTCCCCAAGCTCTCTCTGATTTTTCGGAGAGGCATGGTAGGTGGTATATAGTTTATCCAAAAAAACTTTGAGCTGATTAATGCCTGCGACTTCTTTACAAACATCACCCACAGCAAGCTCCAGCTTGTGGTTAGCACAGTGCCATACACTCAACTGTGGATATTTCAGTTTCAGAAGAGTTGCCACACCGGATTTCCTACCTATCATAATGGAAGCATTATCTGATATGAGCTGAACCAAATGACTTTTTAAATACTCATCAGTAAAACTGAGTCTCTCTAAGCATGCCAGTAAGGTATCTAAGATTAGATCTGCTGCTGTGCTTGGCAACTCAACAAGGTCTAAGAAAAAGGTCAGTGGCTCATTGTGTTTATCAATACATGCTCTTACACAGATAATTAGTGTGGTCAATTTACTATTTGTGAGCTTAGGGACATATTTATGGGAATGGTGGCGCAGGGCAGCACAGCAAGTTACTTTGCTGCGCTGCCCTGCGTCACAGGGAAAGGGCGGGAATGTGCCGTATTTATCCAATATGGTCCATTCCGGTCTTTTCCCCCTGCACTGGCGCCATTTCGACAGCCTAGCTTCAACGCAGGCACACTTGCCCCATGGTGCCAGGGTGCCTCCTTTGCATGCAGGATTGTTTTTGTGCAGGAAGGGGCACCTTCCTGTACAAAAACAATCTTGAGAGGCGTTTTCATCTTTCTATGTGGGCTGCAGAATAAAGCACAGTTTGAAAGAGGAAAAAACAAGGAGAAATAAAGATATTTCTCCTAGTTATGCCTCCTCTGGGGCAGCGCAAGATTTTGCCGTATTCCCAGGATTACAAATCCTTGTAAATCTATGAATGCGTCAAAAACCGTGGGAGTTGTGTGGGAGACTTTTATTATTGCAGGAAAACTACTGCGTGACAAAGCCACTGCTGCTCTAGGGTGTGCTGCTTTGTCGACCTGCCCGCAAGAGTGGTGGTGAACTTCGGTATGAATTGTGGTGGACAGGGCTTCAAGTTTACCCAACTGGCCACCGGTAGGGTTCACCTGCTGGTGCTAAGAGACCAGGGCTTCTAAGGTCTAGTGGGGCCTTCTAAAGTCTATCATGGGTGCTCCCTCAGGAGTGGTCTGATGGACAAGGCATGAAGGCTGAACCAGGTTACCCAGTTCCAAATTTGGTAGCTCTGGCCATAATGCCACATCCTATCCCCACCGAACACCCTTCTGCCCCACTGAGTGAAACTCGCACTGTCTTCAGCTACAACCCAATTCTGCCCCATCATAAGCACCTGGATGTGACTAATTTAAAATTATGCAGTGCCTGAAAAAAAGTAACAACATTCTGGGAAAAGCAAATACTCATAGGGAATGCAGGATTATGTAAAGCATGCAAAATATAAGCAGGAACGACATGTTACCTTAACGCTTTTACTCTCATTCAGAAATCAATGAGTATTTTTTGTCTCAAACATTGAGGACATGAATATAGGGCTCCTCCTGTACACATGTGTTAAGCAGGGCTCAGAGACAAAGGAACTCTTCAAGAGAATCTGATCTGACTCACGGAAACCCACAAGGGCTCCTTCTTATCCACAAATTATGCACTCTTGATTGTCAGCGCCAGGATGCCTGTTAGGTGATAGTGCGCTTTACAAGTGAGATAAATAAATAAATAATTCTTATTCATGTCAGCCAGCTAGCTGCTCAAACATAGTATAGCACATATGTATTCAAGTGTCCTGCAAAGAAGAATGAGTGCGAGTAAGTAAATGTGGGTGTGAATGATTGAGTGCCTGAATGTAACTGAGCATGAGTGAAAGAGTGTATGTCGATGAAAGTGAGAGAAAGTGAGTGAGAATGAGTCACGTAGAGTAAGTGAAACTGTAAGTTAGAATAAGGTAATCAGAGTAGGAAAAAGTGGTGAGACTGAGTGAGAGTGAGAATGTGATACCGAATGTTGAAGAGTGAGTGCAAGTGAGCAATTTTGAGTAAAAGGGAAAGTGAATGAGAATGAATAATGGGGGTAGTGAGCCTGAGTGAGATAACATGTGAGCAAGCAGGACAAAACACGGACCTTGGCAAAGTGGAGGTAAATATTTACTTATGGGAGGAACATATTGTGCATCTTGAAAAAAAATGTGGTCAACTCCTGGGGATGTTGTCTTGGCACAGTAATGGCTTTTGAGAGAATTTGTGTAAAAATGGGGTGTTGAAAATAAAATGCAGTATTTGACACTATAGTTTTTTTTTCAAAATTATCTTGGGAGTAGCAACACCCAGACTGCAAATCCTCCTAAAAAAAGGCACCCTTTACTCGCTTTGTACGCTCTAGTTCAGCTCTAGCATTATGCTACACTACTCTCAAGCATCACCAGCCATGGTGAGAAAGGGTATTGTGCAAAACCGACACAGTTAAATAGTTTATACATTTTACTGTTCCATTGGCATAAGACTCAGGAAAAGAAAACCTGTCGCAGTTCTTTATTGATCCTTCACTTTAAAGTAGATCCGAGAAACTACTAATCTCTCCTTACCGGACTACTGATAATATATCTTTTGAGCTCTCGCTACCGGCTTTCTGACTTTAGCTGCCTTTGGGACAGTGAGCCTAGGACCCATGTCTGCGCATACCCGGCACACTTAGGATGCAACATATGCGAAGGGCTGTCCACTTCGCAGCAACACAAGTCACATTTTTTGTAACTTTTGATCCGTTTGAGCTACAAACAATTTGTAAATTAAAATTGTCAGATTATGTAGCAGATGTGTTATGTGTCAAATATGCCAGGATCATAATTATTCAGAAAACATTTGCAAACTAGGATATTTTGCTATTCATGTTTGAACTGGTCCTGTGGAAAATAGGAGAAGTGCTGATGACAGAAACTCCATGGCTCGGAGACAAATGGCTTGTGCTTCCACTTTTAAGCATATTGGGGACATTCTGTGATTGGAAACATATCGGACTTTGGAAATGTATTTTAATGTGAACAATTAATATTAAACCTTAAATAATCACATGTTGCCTTCCCATTTGAGACGTGATGAATAGAAAGGGTGTGTGCTGATCTCTTCTGTGCTTTAAGTGCAGACCGCCCTCATTACAGAGCAGAAAGTTTGTGTTGGGCGCTATAACAGAAAATATAATGATGAAAACAGGTAGGACAACGGACATCAAATAAGTAGCGACTAACATGATACCAGGTTCAACGCTGGTTGAATAAGTCCCTTTCTTGACCATAGTAGCTCAAATGTTTATTTTAAAAATGCGGGCACGTAGCGTAGTTTCTAGCAATTTTAGCCTCATAGGTATTGTTTCACAATAGTGTATTTAATGGTAGATCACGGCTTCACCAGAGGGACGACTAGGTTTATCACATTTATGGTTTAAAAAGCAGACTTTGTGAACATGCCATGTTAAATATCGGAAGTTAAAAATATATCAGATTTCACACGTTAATTCATACTAGTTAATGATGTATTTAGCTGTACAGTTAAAGATATATTTTTCTTTACCAAGTGTATGTTAGGAAACCTGACACAGCCAATTAACCACGTTTCTAGACAGATTTCCTGGGTCTTCTCTCATCCTTACGTGGGTTTTCCCCTTTACACACAGTTTGCAGTTCTGCTCTCTAAATAGTCGTAAGCCATCATACTTGTTTAGGGTGTAGTCTTCAGGAGTTACAGCTTCTTAGCACAGGGACACATGCTTGCCTGTAATATGAGACTATTAATGCCACCTGTTAACCTAAAATCCCCCAACTCTAAAATTCATTTATTCTTGTCATGGCATGCAAAGAAATTCTAGTCCATCTTTGAAACATCCCATTAAAATGTGTTTTCGATATTTTGCAGCCTAGAGCAGAAGGTAACGTAATTAGTGCTGGCATCGGGTTTCTAGATGCTTCAATGGGATACTAGCCTTCAAATCGGTAGTCTCCCGAATCGGGAGGGTTGTCATGTCTGATACACATAAAAAAAATAACCTAGAAAACACCAGATAAGACATTCGACATTTCCCGTTTAAAAAATGCACCAGGTATTTAATTTTCCCAACTTACTTGATCTTTGTGGAGTTCAACTTCAGAGGCAGTCCAGGCTCCTCTTGCTTGCCCAGTACAGAGAAAAGAGCAGAGCTGTAAAGGAGGGGCCGGTGACCTCTGGGCAGGCACAGAGAACAATTTCCAGGAGAGGCTAGTGGGGCTGGGACAGCGTTTCAGTTCTGGCCACAGTGGGGGCAGGCAGGCAGCTGTCCTCACTGAATGAGGTGTGAATCATGGGCTCAGAGCAGCCGTTTTCACGTTATGCTAGACTGATGGCCCCTTTCAGTGTCACTTTGCAGGCCCCTAGACACAGAGGGGAAAGGGAGGAGGTTGGACGCGCTGCAGAGGCCTTCGTCGATGTGCACGGTGGACCACACAGGCTGGATAATAAAGGTGTCATTTTAAATTAGGGCAGGCCCGGCTCCAGGAATTTTTATTTGGGTGGGCCAAGGGTGCATTTGGGTGGGCCACTGCGGGCTCGATTTGTGGCATATATGTCTAGGCAGGCCTGCTTCAGGGCCCTCCTTTATCTCTTCGTAGTCTTACAAGGCCCAGTAAAACGCACTCTTTTCCAAATCTCTTTCTAAACATTATCACTTTCAAAAACTGTTTTTTCTATGTAATTTTCCTTTGATGGGAAGAGGAGGTTTCTGAGGTGGTAGTATCAGGCACGTGACACTACTTGGGCTCCCTCTGTTCGAGCCTTCATGGAGGATCCCTCTTCATTACTACCTCCACCTGACCCCAGACTCCGCAACGCACTCCCTTGCAGGCTTGATTATCCACTACTCCTCTCCAGTGCGCCTTATCTCACAGCTGACCTTGGGCCCCAGCCCCATATCAGGCACCATCGGGCTCCACTTTAATTTTTCCCGGTAAAAACATTAGTAAATTCACCATCAAACTTAAAACATTGAATATAGCAGTAAATATAATTTGCACACACTTTAAAGTATGTTCCACAGTAGCCCTTATGACCCGACTGCTAATTAAATAAACAAAAACAGAAAGGCCATGACAGGGCCGGCTTTAGCGCTGATGCTGATGGCGCCGCACCAATAATCACTGCCATACGCCACAAGTGCTCCTCATCTCCCCATAGCCCCTCCCCCTCATGACCTCCTCCTCGGATTCCCTCACTGCCACCCTCCACCAGTGCCCCTCATTTCTCTGTAGCCCCTCCCCCTCGTGACCTTCTCCTCAGAATCCCTCACTACCATCCTCCAGCAGTGCCCCTCATCTCTCCCTAGCTCCCCCCTCCCCCCTCCACCCCATGACGTCTTCCTCGGATTCCCTCACTGCCACCCTCCAACAGTGCCCCTCATCGCTCCATAGCCACTCCCACTACCTCCTCCTCGGATTCCCTCACTGCCACCCTCCAACAGTGCCCCTCATCGCTTCATAGCCCCTTCCACTACCTCCCCTTCGGATTCCCTCACTGCCACCCTCCAACAGTGCCCCTCATCGCTTCGTAGCCCCTCCCACTACCTCCTCCTCGGATTCCCTCACTGCCACCCTCCAACAGTGCCCCTCATCACTCCGAAGCCCCTCTCTCATATGCATTTCATTTGTTATATAGTGCTACTCATATCAGTGTAGTGTGTGCAAGTACTTTACACCACGCACACATTATACAGAGACAACGAATCATACAAGTATGTAAATCAGTCTACAGGGAATGTCACATAAGCCAATGAGGATTACAAGGTGTATGAATCACATGTCATCCATACTGGTGGGCAGTTATTTTAAGAGGGTTTGGTCTGGAGAAGCACAAACTCAGGATTTAAAGAGTACTCCAGTGGTTAGGGGTTGGCTTTACTGATAAAAATGTATATCTGCCCAAAGATACTCATTTTAGCAACATTAGAATAATGAAAGACTGGGGAAGTTCTAACTATATCACAAAAAAAGAAAGCGAAGTTCTAACTATACCATTCATGTTTGTAGGCAGCTCTTTGGTGACAGTTCATTGGTCACTGTCCTATGTTAGGATTGTAACTTCTGAACTGCAAGTAACACGAGGATCTCTGTCACAATGACTGTAACCCACTGAGCTTCCACATAAAATACAGTTCATCTGCACTTAACTACTAACAGACAAATGATTGCTCTCCAGCAGGATCATTAATCACCAGCGTTATTGGGGCATCTTTTATTGTCCTATTGTTGTCCTGCATCGGCCATGATAATGATAAAAACGGATTAAATGAAGCACACACAAAGTGTATGTCCTGCTGGGCCTGCGCAGATTTTAAATAGAAAAACAAATAGTGACACATTCTCCTACCTACTCCATTAGTCAAACTTTGTGTCGCAGCCTGAAGTGATAAGCAGCTGCAGGGGTTGGGAACTGTGAATCAAAATAAACAAACTTCTTTTCTCCTGCGCTGCATAGAAAAAGAATATCCACGCAGCAGGACAGTAGGCAAAGGTTACCGCAGGCAAAGAAAGGATTTGTCGCCTTTCGCCATGTGGAGATGAAGGGGTGAAAAAATAAACAAAGCCTCGTTAACATGTAAATGGTCTTTTAAAGACCTGTGAAGTACTCGGGTACGGCTGCGATAATCTCAAAAACTGTCTGTGTGTGCGCGCCGGGGCGCACACACCACGACGGGGGAGGAGGGGGGTGGGAGGTGGGCTTTGAAGCACTTTGAGCCCCGTGGCGTTGCATGCCTCCCTTCAAGCCCTTACTGCAATGGCCAAGGCTCCAGTTTGGGTGAGCCCGGCCCACCCGGTAGAACCGGGCCTGAATTAGGGCAGTCCCGGGACGCTTTTTTTAAATCAAGAAGTAGGGGAACGGACTAGCATAATTTTTAAAAGTAGGGGCACGCCGTGCCCTTCCGTTCCCCTCCACTTCTAACACTGACATATCCCAACCGTCCTTGGTTGCTGAGCCCACTGCAGAATCCCATGTCAGCAGCTGATGCCCGCTACAATGATGCCTATGGGTGGACATGTAGTGTGGTGGTGCGTACCTTTTGTCTGCTGAAGTCATGATTTCGCTGCCTGGACAAGACCGGAGGTGCACTGATGTACTCACTCGAGAAGGTGTATCAGATTGTAGTGGCATGCTGCATGCCCCACAACCTAGCCATTCGCAAGGAGATCCCCCTGATCCAGGATGATGATGAGCAGCAAAGGCCCCCACCTCCAAACCAACCCATGTCCAGTAGTGAGGACAGTGAAGAGGAGGAAGGTGTTGACCTGCGTCAACAGCTCATCAACCGCTACTTCACTTGAAGGTGAGTGACAATGTACAATGGACTCATTGTCTAATGATGTTGCTGTAGTTGTGAAGGTGTATGTGAGATTTGTGACCGCAGCTGGTTGTTGACTCAGTGGTAGCTGACAATGTTTCTGGGAAAGGTTACTTTGGTACATCTACAGGATGTGTATGTTGGCCCTTGTTGCCCATTGTGATGTGTGCATGTTGGATTATCTTGATGGTGAGTGTTGTGTGATGTCTGTGATGCCACACCCAGACTAGACTAGTGAATGTTGTTCTGTTGTGTCTTCCTAGGTCCATTCAACCTCTCCTTGCCTACATAGATTTCATACTCCTGGTACATTGTAATCATGGTGAAGACTGCACATCCTGGAATAAAGACGGAGCAGAAACAACAACATGTGTGTAAGGAGTATTTCTTAACAATGGTGACGCGAGGGGGGTGAACATTTACATTGGGGTGATTAGTTGAGAAGTGAGTTGACAGTTATGGTAAATGAGAAAATCGAGTGGTGTGGTGACCCAGTCCAACAGACAGATGCCATTCACAAGGCAGTGTGGGGAAGGACATACCATAATGTTTTCACATTTGGCTTTGTTTTGTGACACATCTGTGTGTGTGTGTGTGGTGGAGGCTTACATCCTGCTCAGGGGTGGGCCAAGAAAGCATAATATGTCTACCTACCTGTTAGTGTGAAGTGGACAGTGCAATGACTGACACATACGTCTGGGTGGGAGGGAGTGCTCCATCTTGATGGGCTGGGGGACAAGGGGGCATGGTGGGAGTGGTAGTGCAGGCTTCCCAATCCCAAACAGTACAAGCTTGGTAAATGGCTACCTACCTGTTAGTGTGATTGTAGTGAAAGAATGGCTGCCACATGCATCTGAGTGGGGGAGTGCTCCATCCTGCCCAGGTGTGGGACAGGGGGCATGGTGGGAGTGGTAGTGAAGGCATCCCACCCTCAAACAGCCCTCCCTGGGAAGATGGCTACCTGCATGTGAGTTTGTTTGAAGTGATACAATGGCTGCCACATGCATCTGAGTGGGAGGAAGTGCTCCATCTTGATGGGCTGGGGGACAAGGGGGCATGGTGGGAGTGGTAGTGCGGGCCTCCCAACCCCATACAGAACAAGCTTGGTAAATGGCTACCTATCTGTTAGTTTGTTTGTAGTGAAAGAATGGTTGCCACATGCATCTGGGTGGGAGGGAGTGCTCCATCCTGCTCAGGTGTGTGACAGGGGGCATGGTGGGAGTGGTAGTGTAGGCATCCCACCCCAAACAGCCCTCCCTGGGAATATGGATATCTGCCTGTGAGTTTGTTTATAGTGATACAATGGCTGCCACATGCATCTGGGTGAGAGGGAGTGCTCCATCTTGATTGGCTGGGGGACAATGGGACATGGTGGGAGTGGTAGTGCAGGCTTCCCAACCCCAAAAAGTACAAGCTTGGTAAATGGCTACCTACCTGTTAGTTTGTTTGTAGTGAAAGAATGGCTGCCACATGCATCTGGTTGGGAAGGAGTCTTCCATCTTGATGGGCTGGGGGACAAGGGTGCATGGTGGGAGTAGTAGTGCAGGCCTCTCACCCACAAACAAACCTCCCTGTTAAGATGGCTACCTACCTGTTAGTTTGATGAGGAAAATGTATTGGCTGACACATGCCTCTGGGTGGGGTGGTGGGAGTGCTCCATCTTGCTGTGCTGTGAGACAAGGGGGCCTGGTGGGAGTTGTGGTGTGGCTGCCCGTACACATACCCCCATAGTGATGTTGCTAGCTATGTTTGGGGTGAATGAGAGGGAGTGTGTGTTGGATCTGTGAGACATGTGTTGAGGAGTGTGTGGTGCACATGAATGGATTTGGGCCTACGAGGTGTAGCTTTGTAGTTGTGCAAGACAGTACATAGTAGTATGGTGGTAGTCATTTGATCGTACTTACCAGCCTTTACTCCCACGGCTACTCCTGTGAGACTCTCTGGATGCAGTATGGCAAGCACCTTCTCCTCCCATGCAGTGAATATTTTTGGTGGGGTGGGAGGGCCACTGCCAGTCCTCTGAGCCAGCTCACGGTTCTTGCTCCTCTTCTCTTTCACAACCCTCTTCAGGTCATGCTACCGCTTCATGATTTCCTTTTTTGAGCACCTTTTTTCCAGTCCAGAGAGGACCTGGCTTGGCAGTTCGGGCAGGACTGTTCCCATGAGGCACAGGGTCAAGACTGATTTGCAAATGGCTGGGTTCAAACTGGAATGGCATGGTGAGCAAAAAAACGATGGATTTAGGCCCAGATCTCTCTACTGAGGTGAATGTATGACATTGTTCTGCATTCTGTCCATCATCTGTTGTTTTTGCATTTGTCACCCCGAGTGGGACGGGTATGGCCAGACGTGAGTCCCGTGCTCTCCATGCCACTGGAATCAAGCTATCCTGGCTGAAGAGGGGTGAAACCCCGAAACCGGTCCTAGGATGCTTTTTTCCAGTCCAGGGAGGACCTGGTTTGGCAGTTCGGGCTGGAGGTTCCCATGAGGCACAGGGTCAAGACTGATTTGCATATGGCTGAGTTCAAACTGGAATGGCATGGTGAGCAAAAAAACGATAGATTTAGGCCCAGATCTCTGTACTGGGGTGAATGTATGACATTGTTCTACATTCTGTCCATCAACCGTTGTTTTTGCATTTGTCACCCCGAGTGGGACGGGTATGCTCAGACGTGAGTCCCATGCTCTCCATGCCACTGGAATCAAGCTATCCTGGCTGAAGAGGGGTGAAACTCCGAAACCGGTCCTAGGATGCTTGTTTCCAGTCCAGGGAGGACCTGGCTTGGCAGTTCAGGCTGGACTGTTCCCATGAGGCACAGGGTCAAGACTGATTTGCATATGGCTGGGTTCAAACTGGAATGTCATGGTGAGCAAAAAAACGATGGATTTAGGCCCAGATCTCTGTACTGGGGTGAATGTATGACATTGTCCTGAATTCTGTCCATCAACTGTTGTTTTTGCATTTGTCACCCCGAGTGGGACGGGTATGATCAGACGTGAGTCCCGTGCTCTCCACGCCACTGGAATCAAGCTATCCTGGCTGAAGAGGGGTGAAACCCCGAAATCGGTCCTAGGATGCTTTTTTCCAGTCCAGGGAGGACCTGGCTTGGCAGTTCAGGCTGGACTGTTCCCATGAGGCACAGGGTCAAGACTGATTTGGATATGGCTGGGTTCAAACTGGAATTGCATGGTGAGCAAAAAAACGATGGATTTAGGCCCAGATCTCTGTACTGGGGTGAATGTATGACATTGTTCTGCATTCTGTCAATCAACTGTTGTTTTTGCATTTGTCACCCCGAGTGGGACGGGTGTGCTCAGACGTGAATCCCGTGCTCTCCATGCCACTGGAATCAAGCTATCCTGGCTGAAGAGGGGTGAAACCCCGAAACCGGTCCTAGGATGCTTTTTTCCAGTCCAGGGAGGACCTGGCTTGGCAGTTCGGGCTCTACTGTTACCATGAGGCACAGGGTCAAGACTGATTTGCATATGGCTGGGTAGAAACTGGAATGGCATGGTGAGCAAAAAAACGATGGATTTAGGCCCAGATCTATGTACTGGGGTGAATGTATGACATTGTTCTGCATTCTGTCCATCAACTGTTATTTTTGCATTTGTCACCCCGAGTGGGACGGGTATGCTCAGACGTGAGTCCCGTGCTCTCCATGCCACTGGAATCAAGCTATCCTGGCTGAAGAGGGGTGAAACCCCGAAACCGGTCCTAGGATGCTTTTTTCCAGTCCAGGGAGGACCTGGCTTGGCAGTTCAGGCTGGACTGTTCCCATGAGGCACAGGGTCAAGACTGATTTGCAGATGGCTGGGTTCAAACTGGAATGGCATGGTGAGCAAAAAAACGATGGATTTAGGCCCAGATCTCTGTAGTGGGGTGAATGTATGACATTGTTCTGCATTCTGTCCATCAACTGTTGTTTTTGCATTTTTCACCCCGAGTGGGACGGGTATGCTCAGACATGAGTCCCGTGCTCTCCATGCCACTGGAATCAAGCTATCCTGGCTGAAGAGGGGTGAAACCCTGAAACCGGTCCTAGGATGCTTTATTCCAGTCCAGGGAGGACCTGGCTTGGCAGTTCGGGCTGGACTGTTCCCATGAGGCACAGGGTCAAGACTGATTTGCATATGGCTGGGTTCAAACTGGAATGGCATGGTGAGCAAAAACAGGATGGATTTAGGCCCAGATCTCTGTACTGGGGTGAATGTATGACATTGTTCTACATTCTGTCCATCAACTGTTGTTTTTGCATTTGTCACCCCGAGTGGGACGGGTATGCTCAGACGTGAGTCCCGTGCTCTCCATGCCACTGGAATCAAGCTATCCTGGCTGAAGAGGGGTGAAACCCCGAAACCGGTCCTAGGATGCTTTTTTCCAGTCCAGGGAGGACCTGGCTTGGCAGTTCGGGCTGGACTGTTCCCATGAGGCACAGTGGCAAGACTGATTTGCATATGGCTGGGTTCAAACTGGAATGGCATGGTGAGCAAAAACAGGATGGATTTAGGCCCATATCTCTGTACTGGGGTGAATGTATGACATTGTTCTGCATTCTGTCCATCAACTGTTGTTTTTGCATTTGTCACCCCGAGTGGGACGGGTATGCTCAGACGTGAGTCCCGTGCTCTCCATGCCACTGGAATCAAGCTATCTTGGCTGAAGAGGGGTGAAACCCCGAAACCGGTCCTAGGATGCTTTTTTCCAGTCCAGGGAGTACTTGGCTTGGCAGTTCGGGCTGGACTGTTCCCATGAGGCACCGGGTCAAGACTGATTTGCATATGGCTGAGTTCAAACTGGAATGGCATGGTGAGCAAAAAAACGATGGATTTAGGCCCAGATCTCTGTACTGGGGTGAATGTATGACATTGTTCTACATTCTGTCCATCAACTGTTGTTTTTGCATTTGTCACCCCGAGTGGGACGGGTATGCTCAGACGTGAGTCCCATGCTCTCCATGCCACTGGAATCAAGCTATCCTGGCTGAAGAGGGGTGAAACTCTGAAACCGGTCCTAGGATGCTTGTTTCCAGTCCAGGGAGGACCTGGCTTGGCAGTTCAGGCTGGACTGTTCCCATGAGGCACAGGGTCAAGACTGATTTGCATATGGCTGAGTTCAAACTGGAATGGCATGGTGAGAATTAGTAAATTCACCATCAAACTTAAAACATTGAATATAGCAGTAAATATAATTAGCACACACTTTAAAGTATGTTCCACAGTAGCCCTTATGACCCGACTGCTAATTAAATAAACAAAAACAGAAAGGCCATGACAGGGCCGGCTTTAGCGCTGATGCTGATGGCGCCGCACCAATAATCACTGCCATACGCCACAAGTGCTCCTCATCTCCCCATAGCCCCTCCCCCTCATGACCTCCTCCTCGGATTCCCTCACTGCCACCCTCCACCAGTGCCCCTCATTTCTATGTAGCCCCTCCCCCTCGTGACCTTCTCCTCAGAATCCCTCACTACCATCCTCCAGCAGTGCCCCTCATCTCTCCCTAGCTCCCCCCTCCCCCCTCCACCCCATGACGTCTTCCTCGGATTCCCTCACTGCCACCCTCCAACAGTGCCCCTCATCGCTCCATAGCCACTCCCACTACCTCCTCCTCGGATTCCCTCACTGCCACCCTCCAACAGTGCCCCTCATCGCTTCATAGCCCCTTCCACTACCTCCCCTTCGGATTCCCTCACTGCCACCCTCCAACAGTGCCCCTCATCGCTTCGTAGCCCCTCCCACTACCTCCTCCTCGGATTCCCTCACTGCCACCCTCCAACAGTGCCCCTCATCACTCCGAAGCCCCTCTCTCATATGCATTTCATTTGTTATATAGTGCTACTCATATCAGTGTAGTGTGTGCAAGTACTTTACACCACGCACACATTATACAGAGACAACGAATCATACAAGTATGTAAATCAGTCTACAGGGAATGTCACATAAGCCAATGAGGATTACAAGGTGTATGAATCACATGTCATCCATACTGGTGGGCAGTTATTTTAAGAGGGTTTGGTCTGGAGAAGCACAAACTCAGGATTTAAAGAGTACTCCAGTGGTTAGGGGTTGGCTTTACTGATAAAAATGTATATCTGCCCAAAGATACTCATTTTAGCAACATTAGAATAATGAAAGACTGGGGAAGTTCTAACTATATCACAAAAAAAGAAAGCGAAGTTCTAACTATACCATTCATGTTTGTAGGCAGCTCTTTGGTGACAGTTCATTGGTCACTGTCCTATGTTAGGATTGTAACTTCTGAACTGCAAGTAACACGAGGATCTCTGTCACAATGACTGTAACCCACTGAGCATCCACATAAAATACAGTTCATCTGCACTTAACTACTAACAGACAAATGATTGCTCTCCAGCAGGATCATTAATCACCAGCGTTATTGGGGCATCTTTTATTGTCCTATTGTTGTCCTGCATCGGCCATGATAATGATAAAAACGGATTAAATGAAGCACACACAAAGTGTATGTCCTGCTGGGCCTGCGCAGATTTTAAATAGAAAAACAAATAGTGACACATTCTCCTACCTACTCCATTAGTCAAACTTTGTGTCGCAGCCTGAAGTGATAAGCAGCTGCAGGGGTTGGGAACGGTGAATCAAAATAAACAAACTTCTTTTCTCCTGCGCTGCATAGAAAAAGAATATCCACGCAGCAGGACAGTAGGCAAAGGTTACCGCAGGCAAAGAAAGGATTTGTCGCCTTTCGCCATGTGGAGATGAAGGGGTGAAAAAATAAACAAAGCCTCGTTAACATGTAAATGGTCTTTTAAAGACCTGTGAAGTACTCGGGTACGGCTGCGATAATCTCAAAAACTGTCTGTGTGTGCGCGCCGGGGCGCACACACCACGACGGGGGAGGAGGGGGTGGGAGGTGGTCTTTGAAGCACTTTGAGCCCCGTGGCGTTGCATGCCTCCCTTCAAGCCCTTACTGCAATGGCCAAGGCTCCAGTTTGGGTGAGCCCGGCCCACCCGGTAGAACCGGGCCTGAATTAGGGCAGTCCCGGGACGCTTTTTTTAAATCAAGAAGTAGGGGAACGGACTAGCAAAATTTTTAAAAGTAGGGGCACGCCGTGCCCTTCCGTTCCCCCCCACTTCTAACACTGACATATCCCAACCGTCCTTGGTTGCTGAGCCCACCGCAGAATCCCATGTCAGCAGCTGATGCCCGCTACAATGATGCCTATGGGTGGACATGTAGTGTGGTGGTGCGTACCTTTTGTCTGCTGAAGTCATGATTTCGCTGCCTGGACAAGACCGGAGGTGCACTGATGTACTTACTCGAGAAGGTGTATCAGATTGTAGTGGCATGCTGCATGCCCCACAACCTAGCCATTCGCAAGGAGATCCCCCTGATACAGGATGATGATGAGCAGCAAAGGCCCCCACCTCCAAACCAACCCATGTCCAGTAGTGAGGACAGTGAAGAGGAGGAAGGTGTTGACCTGCGTCAACAGCTCATCAACCGCTACTTCACTTGAAGGTGAGTGACAATGTACAATGGACTCATTGTCTAATGATGTTGCTGTAGTTGTGAAGGTGTATGTGAGATTTGTGACCGCAGCTGGTTGTTGACTCAGTGGTAGCTGACAATGTTTCTGGGAAAGGTTACTTTGGTACATCTACAGGATGTGTATGTTGGCCCTTGTTGCCCATTGTGATGTGTGCATGTTGGATTATCTTGATGGTGAGTGTTGTGTGATGTCTGTGATGCCACACCCAGACTAGACTAGTGAATGTTGTTCTGTTGTGTCTTCTACTAGGTCCATTCAACCTCTCCTTGCCTACATAGATTTCATACTCCTGGTACATTGTAATCATGGTGAAGACTGCACATCCTGGAATAAAGACGGAGCAGAAACAACAACATGTGTGTAAGGAGTATTTCTTAACAATGGTGACGCGAGGGGGGTGAACATTTACATTGGGGTGATTAGTTGAGAAGTGAGTTGACAGTTATGGTAAATGAGAAAATCGAGTGGTGTGGTGACCCAGTCCAACAGACAGATGCCATTCACAAGGCAGTGTGGGGAAGGACATACCATAATGTTTTCACATTTGGCTTTGTTTTGTGACACATCTGTGTGTGTGTGTGTGGTGGAGGCTTACATCCTGCTCAGGGGTGGGCCAAGAAAGCATAATATGTCTACCTACCTGTTAGTGTGAAGTGGACAGTGCAATGACTGACACATACGTCTGGGTGGGAGGGAGTGCTCCATCTTGATGGGCTGGGGGACAAGGGGGCATGGTGGGAGTGGTAGTGCAGGCTTCCCAATCCCAAACAGTACAAGCTTGGTAAATGGCTACCTACCTGTTAGTGTGATTGTAGTGAAAGAATGGCTGCCACATGCATCTGAGTGGGGGAGTGCTCCATCCTGCCCAGGTGTGGGACAGGGGGCATGGTGGGAGTGGTAGTGAAGGCATCCCACCCTCAAACAGCCCTCCCTGGGAAGATGGCTACCTGCCTGTGAGTTTGTTTGTAGTGATACAATGGCTGCCACATGCATCTGAGTGGGAGGAAGTGCTCCATCTTGATGGGCTGGGGGACAAGGGGGCATGGTGGGAGTGGTAGTGCGGGCCTCCCAACCCCATACAGAACAAGCTTGGTAAATGGCTACCTATCTGTTAGTTTGTTTGTAGTGAAAGAATGGTTGCCACATGCATCTGGGTGGGAGGGAGTGCTCCATCCTGCTCAGGTGTGTGACAGGGGGCATGGTGGGAGTGGTAGTGTAGGCATCCCACCCCAAACAGCCCTCCCTGGGAATATGGATATCTGCCTGTGAGTTTGTTTATAGTGATACAATGGCTGCCACATGCATCTGGGTGAGAGGGAGTGCTCCATCTTGATTGGCTGGGGGACAATGGGACATGGTGGGAGTGGTAGTGCAGGCTTCCCAACCCCAAAAAGTACAAGCTTGGTAAATGGCTACCTACCTGTTAGTTTGTTTGTAGTGAAAGAATGGCTGCCACATGCATCTGGTTGGGAAGGAGTCTTCCATCTTGATGGGCTGGGGGACAAGGGTGCATGGTGGGAGTAGTAGTGCAGGCCTCTCACCCACAAACAAACCTCCCTGTTAAGATGGCTACCTACCTGTTAGTTTGATGAGGAAAATGTATTGGCTGACACATGCCTCTGGGTGGGGTGGTGGGAGTGCTCCATCTTGCTGTGCTGTGAGACAAGGGGGCCTGGTGGGAGTTGTGGTGTGGCTGCCCGTACACATACCCCCATAGTGATGTTGCTAGCTATGTTTGGGGTGAATGAGAGGGAGTGTGTGTTGGATCTGTGAGACATGTGTTGAGGAGTGTGTGGTGCACATGAATGGATTTGGGCCTACGAGGTGTAGCTTTGTAGTTGTGCAAGACAGTACATAGTAGTATGGTGGTAGTCATTTGATCGTACTTACCAGCCTTTACTCCCCCGGCTACTCTTGTGAGACTCTCTGGATGCAGTATGGCAAGCACCTTCTCCTCCCATGCAGTGAATGTTTTTGGTGGGGTGGGAGGGCCACTGCCAGTCCTCTGAGCCAGCTCACGGTTCTTGCTCCTCTTCTCTTTCACAACCCTCTTCAGGTCATGCTACCGCTTCATGATTTCCTTTTTTGAGCACCTTTTTTCCAGTCCAGAGAGGACCTGGCTTGGCAGTTCGGGCAGGACTGTTCCCATGAGGCACAGGGTCAAGACTGATTGGCAAATGGCTGGGTTCAAACTGGAATGGCATGGTGAGCAAAAAAACGATGGATTTAGGCCCAGATCTCTCTACTGAGGTGAATGTATGACATTGTTCTGCATTCTGTCCATCATCTGTTGTTTTTGCATTTGTCACCCCGAGTGGGACGGGTATGGCCAGACGTGAGTCCCGTGCTCTCCATGCCACTGGAATCAAGCTATCCTGGCTGAAGAGGGGTGAAACCCCGAAACCGGTCCTAGGATGCTTTTTTCCAGTCCAGGGAGGACCTGGTTTGGCAGTTCGGGCTGGAGGTTCCCATGAGGCACAGGGTCAAGACTGATTTGCATATGGCTGAGTTCAAACTGGAATGGCATGGTGAGCAAAAAAACGATAGATTTAGGCCCAGATCTCTGTACTGGGGTGAATGTATGACATTGTTCTACATTCTGTCCATCAACTGTTGTTTTTGCATTTGTCACCCCGAGTGGGACGGGTATGCTCAGACGTGAGTCCCATGCTCTCCATGCCACTGGAATCAAGCTATCCTGGCTGAAGAGGGGTGAAACTCCGAAACCGGTCCTAGGATGCTTGTTTCCAGTCCAGGGAGGACCTGGCTTGGCAGTTCAGGCTGGACTGTTCCCATGAGGCACAGGATCAAGACTGATTTGCATATGGCTGCGTTCAAACTGGAATGGCATGGTGAGCAAAAAAACGATGGATTTAGGCCCAGATCTCTGTACTGGGGTGAATGTATGACATTGTCCTGAATTCTGTCCATCAACTGTTGTTTTTGCATTTGTCACCCCGAGTGGGACGGGTATGATCAGACGTGAGTCCCGTGCTCTCCACGCCACTGGAATCAAGCTATCCTGGCTGAAGAGGGGTGAAACCCCGAAATCGGTCCTAGGATGCTTTTTTCCAGTCCAGGGAGGACCTGGCTTGGCAGTTCAGGCTGGACTGTTCCCATGAGGCACAGGGTCAAGACTGATTTGGATATGGCTGGGTTCAAACTGGAATTGCATGGTGAGCAAAAAAACGATGGATTTAGGCCCAGATCTCTGTACTGGGGTGAATGTATGACATTGTTCTGCATTCTGTCAATCAACTGTTGTTTTTGCATTTGTCACCCCGAGTGGGACGGGTGTGCTCAGACGTGAATCCCGTGCTCTCCATGCCACTGGAATCAAGCTATCCTGGCTGAAGAGGGGTGAAACCCCGAAACCGGTCCTAGGATGCTTTTTTCCAGTCCAGGGAGGACCTGGCTTGGCAGTTCGGGCTCTACTGTTACCATGAGGCACAGGGTCAAGACTGATTTGCATATGGCTGGGTAGAAACTGGAATGGCATGGTGAGCAAAAAAACGATGGATTTAGGCCCAGATCTATGTACTGGGGTGAATGTATGACATTGTTCTGCATTCTGTCCATCAACTGTTATTTTTGCATTTGTCACCCCGAGTGGGACGGGTATGCTCAGACGTGAGTCCCGTGCTCTCCATGCCACTGGAATCAAGCTATCCTGGCTGAAGAGGGGTGAAACCCCGAAACCGGTCCTAGGATGCTTTTTTCCAGTCCAGGGAGGACCTGGCTTGGCAGTTCAGGCTGGACTGTTCCCATGAGGCAAAGGGTCAAGACTGATTTGCAGATGGCTGGGTTCAAACTGGAATGGCATGGTGAGCAAAAAAACGATGGATTTAGGCCCAGATCTCTGTAGTGGGGTGAATGTATGACATTGTTCTGCATTCTGTCCATCAACTGTTGTTTTTGCATTTTTCACCCCGAGTGGGACGGGTATGCTCAGACATGAGTCCCGTGCTCTCCATGCCACTGGAATCAAGCTATCCTGGCTGAAGAGGGGTGAAACCCTGAAACCGGTCCTAGGATGCTTTATTCCAGTCCAGGGAGGACCTGGCTTGGCAGTTCGGGCTGGACTGTTCCCATGAGGCACAGGGTCAAGACTGATTTGCATATGGCTGGGTTCAAACTGGAATGGCATGGTAAGCAAAAAAACGATGGATTTAGGCCCAGATCTCTGTACTGGGGTGAATGTATGACATTGTTCTACATTCTGTCCATCAACTGTTGTTTTTGCATTTGTCATCCCGAGTGGGACGGGTATGCTCAGACGTGAGTCCCGTGCTCTCCATGCCACTGGAATCAAGCTATCCTGGCTGAAGAGGGGTGAAACCCCGAAACCGGTCCTAGGATGCTTTTTTCCAGTCCAGGGAGGACCTGGCTTGGCAGTTCAGGCTGGACTGTTCCCATGAGGCACAGTGTCAAGACTGATTTGCATATGGCTGGGTTCAAACTGGAATGGCATGGTGAGCAAAAACAGGATGGATTTAGGCCCAGATCTCTGTACTGGGGTGAATGTATGACATTGTTCTGCATTCTGTCCATCAACTGTTGTTTTTGCATTTGTCACCCCGAGTGGGACGGGTATGCTCAGACGTGAGTCCCGTGCTCTCCATGCCACTGGAATCAAGCTATCTTGGCTGAAGAGGGGTGAAACCCCGAAACCGGTCCTAGGATGCTTTTTTCCAGTCCAGGGAGTACTTGGCTTGGCAGTTCGGGCTGGACTGTTCCCATGAGGCACCGGGTCAAGACTGATTTGCATATGGCTGAGTTCAAACTGGAATGGCATGGTGAGCAAAAAAACGATGGATTTAGGCCCAGATCTCTGTACTGGGGTGAATGTATGACATTGTTCTACATTCTGTCCATCAACTGTTGTTTTTGCATTTGTCACCCCGAGTGGGACGGGTATGCTCAGACGTGAGTCCCATGCTCTCCATGCCACTGGAATCAAGCTATCCTGGCTGAAGAGGGGTGAAACTCTGAAACCGGTCCTAGGATGCTTGTTTCCAGTCCAGGGAGGACCTGGCTTGGCAGTTCAGGCTGGACTGTTCCCATGAGGCACAGGGTCAAGACTGATTTGCATATGGCTGGGTTCAAACTGGAATGGCATGGTGAGCAAAAAAACGATGGATTTAGGCCCAGATCTCTGTACTGGGGTGAATGTATGACATTGTTCTGAATTCTGTCCATCAACTGTTGTTTTTGCATTTGTCACCCCGAGTGGGACGGGTATGATCAGACGTGAGTCCCGTGCTCTCCACGCCACTGGAATCAAGCTATCTTGGCTGAAGAGGGGTGAAACCCCGAAATCGGTCCTAGGATGCTTTTTTCCAGTCCAGGGAGTACTTGGCTTGGCAGTTCGGGCTGGACTGTTCCCATGAGGCACAGGGTCAAGACTGATTTGCATATGGCTGAGTTCAAACTGGAATGGCATGGTGAGCGTTAGTAAATTCACCATCAAACTTAAAACATTGAATATAGCAGTAAATATAATTAGCACACACTTTAAAGTATGTTCCACAGTAGCCCTTATGACCCGACTGCTAATTAAATAAACAAAAACAGAAAGGCCATGACAGGGCCGGCTTTAGCGCTGATGCTGATGGCGCCGCACCAAGAATCACTGCCATACGCCACAAGTGCTCCTCATCTCCCCATAGCCCCTCCCCCTCATGACCTCCTCCTCGGATTCCCTCACTGCCACCCTCCACCAGTGCCCCTCATTTCTCTGTAGCCCCTCCCCCTCGTGACCTTCTCCTCAGAATCCCTCACTACCATCCTCCAGCAGTGCCCCTCATCTCTCCCTAGCTCCCCCCTCCCCCCTCCACCCCATGACGTCTTCCTCGGATTCCCTCACTGCCACCCTCCAACAGTGCCCCTCATCGCTCCATAGCCACTCCCACTACCTCCTCCTCGGATTCCCTCACTGCCACCCTCCAACAGTGCCCCTCATCGCTTCATAGCCCCTTCCACTACCTCCCCTTCGGATTCCCTCACTGCCACCCTCCAACAGTGCCCCTCATCGCTTCGTAGCCCCTCCCACTACCTCCTCCTCGGATTCCCTCACTGCCACCCTCCAACAGTGCCCCTCATCACTCCGAAGCCCCTCTCTCATATGCATTTCATTTGTTATATAGTGCTACTCATATCAGTGTAGTGTGTGCAAGTACTTTACACCACGCACACATTATACAGAGACAACGAATCATACAAGTATGTAAATCAGTCTACAGGGAATGTCACATAAGCCAATGAGGATTACAAGGTGTATGAATCACATGTCATCCATACTGGTGGGCAGTTATTTTAAGAGGGTTTGGTCTGGAGAAGCACAAACTCAGGATTTAAAGAGTACTCCAGTGGTTAGGGGTTGGCTTTACTGATAAAAATGTATATCTGCCCAAAGATACTCATTTTAGCAACATTAGAATAATGAAAGACTGGGGAAGTTCTAACTATATCACAAAAAAAGAAAGCGAAGTTCTAACTATACCATTCATGTTTGTAGGCAGCTCTTTGGTGACAGTTCATTGGTCACTGTCCTATGTTAGGATTGTAACTTCTGAACTGCAAGTAACACGAGGATCTCTGTCACAATGACTGTAACCCACTGAGCTTCCACATAAAATACAGTTCATCTGCACTTAACTACTAACAGACAAATGATTGCTCTCCAGCAGGATCATTAATCACCAGCGTTATTGGGGCATCTTTTATTGTCCTATTGTTGTCCTGCATCGGCCATGATAATGATAAAAACGGATTAAATGAAGCACACACAAAGTGTATGTCCTGCTGGGCCTGCGCAGATTTTAAATAGAAAAACAAATAGTGACACATTCTCCTACCTACTCCATTAGTCAAACTTTGTGTCACAGCCTGAAGTGATAAGCAGCTGCAGGGGTTGGGAACGGTGAATCAAAATAAACAAACTTCTTTTCTCCTGCGCTGCATAGAAAAAGAATATCCACGCAGCAGGACAGTAGGCAAAGGTTACCGCAGGCAAAGAAAGGATTTGTCGCCTTTCGCCATGTGGAGATGAAGGGGTGAAAAAATAAACAAAGCCTCGTTAACATGTAAATGGTCTTTTAAAGACCTGTGAAGTACTCGGGTACGGCTGCGATAATCTCAAAAACTGTCTGTGTGTGCGCGCCGGGGCGCACACACCACGACGGGGGAGGAGGGGGGTGGGAGGTGGGCTTTGAAGCACTTTGAGCCCCGTGGCGTTGCATGCCTCCCTTCAAGCCCTTACTGCAATGGCCAAGGCTCCAGTTTGGGTGAGCCCGGCCCACCCGGTAGAACCGGGCCTGAATTAGGGCAGTCCCGGGACGCTTTTTTTAAATCAAGAAGTAGGGGAACGGACTAGCATAATTTTTAAAAGTAGGGGCACGCCGTGCCCTTCCGTTCCCCCCCACTTCTAACACTGACATATCCCAACAGTCCTTGGTTGCTGAGCCCACTGCAGAATCCCAGGTCAGCAGCTGATGCCCGCTACAATGATGCCTATGGGTGGACATGTAGTGTGGTGGTGCGTACCTTTTGTCTGCTGAAGTCATGATTTCGCTGCCTGGACAAGACCGGAGGTGCACTGATGTACTCACTCGAGAAGGTGTATCAGATTGTAGTGGCATGCTGCATGCCCCACAACCTAGCCATTCGCAAGGAGATCCCCCTGATCCAGGATGATGATGAGCAGCAAAGGCCCCCACCTCCAAACCAACCCATGTCCAGTAGTGAGGACAGTGAAGAGGAGGAAGGTGTTGACCTGCGTCAACAGCTCATCAACCGCTACTTCACTTGAAGGTGAGTGACAATGTACAATGGACTCATTGTCTAATGATGTTGCTGTAGTTGTGAAGGTGTATGTGAGATTTGTGACCGCAGCCGGTTGTTGACTCAGTGGTAGCTGACAATGTTTCTGGGAAAGGTTACTTTGGTACATCTACAGGATGTGTATGTTGGCCCTTGTTGCCCATTGTGATGTGTGCATGTTGGATTATCTTGATGGTGAGTGTTGTGTGATGTCTGTGATGCCACACCCAGACTAGACTAGTGAATGTTGTTCTGTTGTGTCTTCCTAGGTCCATTCAACCTCTCCTTGCCTACATAGATTTCATACTCCTGGTACATTGTAATCATGGTGAAGACTGCACATCCTGGAATAAAGACGGAGCAGAAACAACAACATGTGTGTAAGGAGTATTTCTTAACAATGGTGACGCGAGGGGGGTGAACATTTACATTGGGGTGATTAGTTGAGAAGTGAGTTGACAGTTATGGTAAATGAGAAAATCGAGTGGTGTGGTGACCCAGTCCAACAGACAGATGCCATTCACAAGGCAGTGTGGGGAAGGACATACCATAATGTTTTCACATTTGGCTTTGTTTTGTGACACATCTGTGTGTGTGTGTGTGTGTGGTGGAGGCTTACATCCTGCTCAGGGGTGAGCCAAGAAACATAATATGTCTACCTACCTGTTAGTGTGAAGTGGACAGTGCAATGACTGACACATACGTCTGGGTGGGAGGGAGTGCTCCATCTTGATGGGCTGGGGGACAAGGGGGCATGGTGGGAGTGGTAGTGCAGGCTTCCCAATCCCAAACAGTACAAGCTTGGTAAATGGCTACCTACCTGTTAGTGTGATTGTAGTGAAAGAATGGCTGCCACATGCATCTGAGTGGGGGAGTGCTCCATCCTGCCCAGGTGTGGGACAGGGGGCATGGTGGGAGTGGTAGTGAAGGCATCCCACCCTCAAACAGCCCTCCCTGGGAAGATGGCTACCTGCCTGTGAGTTTGTTTGTAGTGATACAATGGCTGCCACATGCATCTGAGTGGGAGGAAGTGCTCCATCTTGATGGGCTGGGGGACAAGGGGGCATGGTGGGAGTGGTAGTGCGGGCCTCCCAACCCCATACAGAACAAGCTTGGTAAATGGCTACCTATCTGTTAGTTTGTTTGTAGTGAAAGAATGGTTGCCACATGCATCTGGGTGGGAGGGAGTGCTCCATCCTGCTCAGGTGTGTGACAGGGGGCATGGTGGGAGTGGTAGTGTAGGCATCCCACCCCAAACAGCCCTCCCTGGGAATATGGATATCTGCCCGTGAGTTTGTTTATAGTGATACAATGGCTGCCACATGCATCTGGGTGAGAGGGAGTGCTCCATCTTGATTGGCTGGGGGACAATGGGACATGGTGGGAGTGGTAGTGCAGGCTTCCCAACCCCAAAAAGTACAAGCTTGGTAAATGGCTACCTACCTGTTAGTTTGTTTGTAGTGAAAGAATGGCTGCCACATGCATCTGGTTGGGAAGGAGTCTTCCATCTTGATGGGCTGGGGGACAAGGGTGCATGGTGGGAGTAGTAGTGCAGGCCTCTCACCCACAAACAAACCTCCCTGTTAAGATGGCTACCTACCTGTTAGTTTGATGAGGAAAATGTATTGGCTGACACATGCCTCTGGGTGGGGTGGTGGGAGTGCTCCATCTTGCTGTGCTGTGAGACAAGGGGGCCTGGTGGGAGTTGTGGTGTGGCTGCCCGTACACATACCCCCATAGTGATGTTGCTAGCTATGTTTGGGGTGAATGAGAGGGAGTGTGTGTTGGATCTGTGAGACATGTGTTGAGGAGTGTGTGGTGCACATGAATGGATTTGGGCCTACGAGGTGTAGCTTTGTAGTTGTGCAAGACAGTACATAGTAGTATGGTGGTAGTCATTTGATCGTACTTACCAGCCTTCACTCCCCCGGCTACTCCTGTGAGACTCTCTGGATGCAGTATGGCAAGCACCTTCTCCTCCCATGCAGTGAATGTTTTTGGTGGGGTGGGAGGGCCACTGCCAGTCCTCTGAGCCAGCTCACGGTTCTTGCTCCTCTTCTCTTTCACAACCCTCTTCAGGTCATGCTACCGCTTCATGATTTCCTTTTTTGAGCACCTTTTTTCCAGTCCAGAGAGGACCTGGCTTGGCAGTTCGGGCAGGACTGTTCCAATGAGGCACAGGGTCAAGACTGATTTGCAAATGGCTGGGTTCAAACTGGAATGGCATGGTGAGCAAAAAAACGATGGATTTAGGCCCAGATCTCTCTACTGAGGTGAATGTATGACATTGTTCTGCATTCTGTCCATCATCTGTTGTTTTTGCATTTGTCACCCCGAGTGGGACGGGTATGGCAAGACGTGAGTCCCGTGCTCTCCATGCCACTGGAATCAAGCTATCCTGGCTGAAGAGGGGTGAAACCCCGAAACCGGTCCTAGGATGCTTTTTTCCAGTCCAGGGAGGACCTGGTTTGGCAGTTCGGGCTGGAGGTTCCCATGAGGCACAGGGTCAAGACTGATTTGCATATGGCTGAGTTCAAACTGGAATGGCATGGTGAGCAAAAAAACGATAGATTTAGGCCCAGATCTCTGTACTGGGGTGAATGTATGACATTGTTCTACATTCTGTCCATCAACTGTTGTTTTTGCATTTGTCACCCCGAGTGGGACGGGTATGCTCAGACGTGAGTCCCATGCTCTCCATGCCACTGGAATCAAGCTATCCTGGCTGAAGAGGGGTGAAACTCCGAAACCGGTCCTAGGATGCTTGTTTCCAGTCCAGGGAGGACATGGCTTGGCAGTTCAGGCTGGACTGTTCCCATGAGGCACAGGGTCAAGACTGATTTGCATATGGCTGGGTTCAAACTGGAATGGCATGGTGAGCAAAAAAATGATGGATTTAGGCCCAGATCTCTGTACTGGGGTGAATGTATGACATTGTCCTGAATTCTGTCCATCAACTGTTGTTTTTGCATTTGTCACCCCGAGTGGGACGGGTATGATCAGACGTGAGTCCCGTGCTCTCCACGCCACTGGAATCAAGCTATCCTGGCTGAAGAGGGGTGAAACCCCGAAATCGGTCCTAGGATGCTTTTTTCCAGTCCAGGGAGGACCTGGCTTGGCAGTTCAGGCTGGACTGTTCCCATGAGGCACAGGGTCAAGACTGATTTGGATATGGCTGGGTTCAAACTGGAATTGCATGGTGAGCAAAAAAACGATGGATTTAGGCCCAGATCTCTGTACTGGGGTGAATGTATGACATTGTTCTGCATTCTGTCAATCAACTGTTGTTTTTGCATTTGTCACCCCGAGTGGGACGGGTGTGCTCAGACGTGAATCCCGTGCTCTCCATGCCACTGGAATCAAGCTATCCTGGCTGAAGAGGGGTGAAACCCCGAAACCGGTCCTAGGATGCTTTTTTCCAGTCCAGGGAGGACCTGGCTTGGCAGTTCGGGCTCTACTGTTCCCATGAGGCACAGGGTCAAGACTGATTTGCATATGGCTGGGTAGAAACTGGAATGGCATGGTGAGCAAAAAAACGATGGATTTAGGCCCAGATCTATGTACTGGGGTGAATGTATGACATTGTTCTGCATTCTGTCCATCAACTGTTATTTTTGCATTTGTCACCCCGAGTGGGACGGGTATGCTCAGAGGTGAGTCCCGTGCTCTCCATGCCACTGGAATCAAGCTATCCTGGCTGAAGAGGGGTGAAACCCCGAAACCGGTCCTAGGATGCTTTTTTCCAGTCCAGGGAGGACCTGGCTTGGCAGTTCAGGCTGGACTGTTCCCATGAGGCACAGGGTCAAGACTGATTTGCAGATGGCTGGGTTCAAACTGGAATGGCATGGTGAGCAAAAAAACGATGGATTTAGGCCCAGATCTCTGTAGTGGGGTGAATGTATGACATTGTTCTGCATTCTGTCCATCAACTGTTGTTTTTGCATTTGTCACCCCGAGTGGGACGGGTATGCTCAGACGTGAGTCCCGTGCTCTCCATGCCACTGGAATCAAGCTATCCTGGCTGAAGAGGGGTGAAACCCTGAAACCGGTCCTAGGATGCTTTTTTCCAGTCCAGGGAGGACCTGGCTTGGCAATTCGGGCTGGACTGTTCCCATGAGGCACAGGGTCAAGACTGATTTGCATATCGCTGGGTTCAAACTGGAATGGCATGGTAAGCAAAAAAACGATGAATTTAGGCCCAGATCTCTGTACTGGGGTGAATGTATGACATTGTTCTACATTCTGTCCATCAACTGTTGTTTTTGCATTTGTCACCCCGAGTGGGACGGGTATGCTCAGACGTGAGTCCCGTGCTCTCCATGCCACTGGAATCAAGCTATCCTGGCTGAAGAGGGGTGAAACCCCGAAATCGGTCCTAGGATGCTTTTTTCCAGTCCAGGGAGGACCTGGCTTGGCAGTTCAGGCTGGACTGTTCCCATGAGGCACAGTGTCAAGACTGATTTGCATATGGCTGGGTTCAAACTGGAATGGCATGGTGAGCAAAAACAGGATGGATTTAGGCCCAGATCTCTGTACTGGGGTGAATGTATGACATTGTTCTGCATTCTGTCAATCAACTGTTGTTTTTGCATTTGTCACCCCGAGTGGGACGGGTATGCTCAGACGTGAACCCCGTGCTCTCCATGCCACTGGAATCAAGCTATCCTGGCTGAAGAGGGGTGAAACCCCGAAATCGGTCCTAGGATGCTTTTTTCCAGTCCAGGGAGGACCTGGCTTGGCAGTTCGGGCTGGACTGTTCCCATGAGGCACAGGGTCAAGACTGATTTGGATATGGCTGGGTTCAAACTGGAATTGCATGGTGAGCAAAAAAACGATGGATTTAGGCCCAGATCTATGTACTGGGGTGAATGTATGACATTGTTCTGCATTCTGTCCATCAACTGTTATTTTTGCATTTGTCACCCCGAGTGGGACGGGTATGCTCAGACATGAATCCCGTGCTCTCCATGCCACTGAAATCAAGCTATCCTGGCTGAAGAGGGGTGAAACCCCGAAACCGGTCCTAGGATGCTTTTTTCCAGTCCAGGGAGGACCTGGCTTGGCAGTTCGGGCTCTACTGTTCCCATGAGGCACAGGGTCAAGACTGATTTGCATATGGCTGGGTTCAAACTGGAATGGCATGGTGAGCAAAAAAAGGATGGATTTAGGCCCAGATCTCTGTACTGGGGTGAATGTATGACATTGTTCTGCATTCTGTCCATCAACTGTTGTTTTTGCATTTTTCACCCCGAGTGGGACGGGTATGCTCAGACGTGAGTCCCGTGCTCTCCATGCCACTGGAATCAAGCTATCCTGGCTGAAGAGGGGTGAAACCCTGAAACCGGTCCTAGGATGCTTTTTTCCAGTCCAGGGAGGACCTGGCTTGGCAGTTCGGGCTGGACTGTTCCCATGAGGCACAGGGTCAAGACTGATTTGCATATGGCTGGGTTCAAACTGGAATGGCATGGTGAGCAAAAGAACGATGGATTTAGGCCCAGATCTCTGTAGTGGGGTGAATGTATGACATTGTTCTATATTCTGTCCATCAACTGTTGTTTTTGCATTTGTCACCCCGAGTGGGACGGGTATGCTCAGACGTGAGTCCCGTGCTCTCCATGCCACTGGAATCAAGCTATCCTGGCTGAAGAGGGGTGAAACTCCGAAACCGGTCCTAGGATGCTTGTTTCCAGTCCAGGGAGGACCTGGCTTGGCAGTTCGGGCTGGACTGTTCCCATGAGGCACAGTGTCAAGACTGATTTGCATATGACTGGGTTCAAACTGGAATGGCATGGTGAGCAAAAACAGGATGGATTTAGGCCCAGATCTCTGTACTGGGGTGAATGTATGACATTGTTCTACATTCTGTCCATCAACTGTTGTTTTTGCATTTGTCACCCCGAGTGGGACGGGTATGCTCAGACATGAGTCCCATGCTCTCCATGCCACTGGAATCAAGCTATCCTGGCTGAAGAGGGGTGAAACTCCGAAACCGGTCCTAGGATGCTTGTTTCCAGTCCAGGGAGGACCTGGCTTGGCAGTTCAGGCTGGACTGTTCCCATGAGGCACAGGGTCAAGACTGATTTGCATATGGCTGGGTTCAAACTGGAATGGCATGGTGAGCAAAAAAACGATGGATTTAGGCCCAGATCTCTGTACTGGGGTGAATGTATGACATTGTTCTGAATTCTGTCCATCAACTGTTGTTTTTGCATTTGTCACCCCGAGTGGGACGGGTATGATCAGACGTGAGTCCCGTGCTCTCCACGCCACTGGAATCAAGCTATCTTGGCTGAAGAGGGGTGAAACCCCGAAATCGGTCCTAGGATGCTTTTTTCCAGTCCAGGGAGTACTTGGCTTGGCAGTTCGGGCTGGACTGTTCCCATGAGGCACAGGGTCAAGACTGATTTGCATATGGCTGAGTTCAAACTGGAATGGCATGGTGAGCATTAGTAAATTCACCATCAAACTTAAAACATTGAATATAGCAGTAAATATAATTAGCACACACTTTAAAGTATGTTCCACAGTAGCCCTTATGACCCGACTGCTAATTAAATAAACAAAAACAGAAAGGCCATGACAGGGCCGGCTTTAGCGCTGATGCTGATGGCGCCGCACCAATAATCACTGCCATACGCCACAAGTGCTCCTCATCTCCCCATAGCCCCTCCCCCTCATGACCTCCTCCTCGGATTCCCTCACTGCCACCCTCCACCAGTGCCCCTCATTTCTCTGTAGCCCCTCCTCCTCGTGACCTTCTCCTCAGAATCCCTCACTACCATCCTCCAGCAGTGCCCCTCATCTCTCCCTAGCTCCCCCCTCCCCCCTCCACCCCATGACGTCTTCCTCGGATTCCCTCACTGCCACCCTCCAACAGTGCCCCTCATCGCTCCATAGCCACTCCCACTACCTCCTCCTCGGATTCCCTCACTGCCACCCTCCAACAGTGCCCCTCATCGCTTCATAGCCCCTTCCACTACCTCCCCTTCGGATTCCCTCACTGCCACCCTCCAACAGTGCCCCTCATCGCTTCGTAGCCCCTCCCACTACCTCCTCCTCGGATTCCCTCACTGCCACCCTCCAACAGTGCCCCTCATCACTCCGAAGCCCCTCTCTCATATGCATTTCATTTGTTATATAGTGCTACTCATATCAGTGTAGTGTGTGCAAGTACTTTACACCACGCACACATTATACAGAGACAACGAATCATACAAGTATGTAAATCAGTCTACAGGGAATGTCACATAAGCCAATGAGGATTACAAGGTGTATGAATCACATGTCATCCATACTGGTGGGCAGTTATTTTAAGAGGGTTTGGTCTGGAGAAGCACAAACTCAGGATTTAAAGAGTACTCCAGTGGTTAGGGGTTGGCTTTACGGATAAAAATGTATATCTGCCCAAAGATACTCATTTTAGCAACATTAGAATAATGAAAGACTGGGGAAGTTCTAACTATATCACAAAAAAAGAAAGCGAAGTTCTAACTATACCATTCATGTTTGTAGGCAGCTCTTTGGTGACAGTTCATTGGTCACTGTCCTATGTTAGGATTGTAACTTCTGAACTGCAAGTAACACGAGGATCTCTGTCACAATGACTGTAACCCACTGAGCTTCCACATAAAATACAGTTCATCTGCACTTAACTACTAACAGACAAATGATTGCTCTCCAGCAGGATCATTAATCACCAGCGTTATTGGGGCATCTTTTATTGTCCTATTGTTGTCCTGCATCGGCCATGATAATGATAAAAACGGATTAAATGAAGCACACACAAAGTGTATGTCCTGCTGGGCCTGCGCAGATTTTAAATAGAAAAACAAATAGTGACACATTCTCCTACCTACTCCATTAGTCAAACTTTGTGTCGCAGCCTGAAGTGATAAGCAGCTGCAGGGGTTGGGAACGGTGAATCAAAATAAACAAACTTCTTTTCTCCTGCGCTGCATAGAAAAAAAATATCCACGCAGCAGGACAGTAGGCACAGGTTACCGCAGGCAAAGAAAGGATTTGTCGCCTTTCGCCATGTGGAGATGAAGGGGTGAAAAAATAAACAAAGCCTCGTTAACATGTAAATGGTCTTTTAAAGACCTGTGAAGTACTCGGGTACGGCTGCGATAATCTCAAAAACTGTCTGTGTGTGCGCGCCGGGGCGCACACACCACGACGGGGGAGGAGGGGGGTGGGAGGTGGTCTTTGAAGCACTTTGAGCCCCGTGGCGTTGCATGCCTCCCTTCAAGCCCTTACTGCAATGGCCAAGGCTCCAGTTTGGGTGAGCCCGGCCCACCCGGTAGAACCGGGCCTGAATTAGGGCAGTCCCGGGACGCTTTTTTTAAATCAAGAAGTAGGGGAACGGACTAGCATAATTTTTAAAAGTAGGGGCACGCCGTGCCCTTCCGTTCCCCCCCACTTCTAACACTGACATATCCCAACCGTCCTTGGTTGCTGAGCCCACTGCAGAATCCCAGGTCAGCAGCTGATGCCCGCTACAATGATGCCTATGGGTGGACATGTAGTGTGGTGGTGCGTACCTTTTGTCTGCTGAAGTCATGATTTCGCTGCCTGGACAAGACCGGAGGTGCACTGATGTACTCACTCGAGAAGGTGTATCAGATTGTAGTGGCATGCTGCATGCCCGACAACCTAGCCATTCGCAAGGAGATCCCCCTGATCCAGGATGATGATGAGCAGCAAAGGCCCCCACCTCCAAACCAACCCATGTCCAGTAGTGAGGACAGTGAAGAGGAGGAAGGTGTTGACCTGCGTCAACAGCTCATCAACCGCTACTTCACTTGAAGGTGAGTGACAATGTACAATGGACTCATTGTCTAATGATGTTGCTGTAGTTGTGAAGGTGTATGTGAGATTTGTGACCGCAGCCGGTTGTTGACTCAGTGGTAGCTGACAATGTTTCTGGGAAAGGTTACTTTGGTACATCTACAGGATGTGTATGTTGGCCCTTGTTGCCCATTGTGATGTGTGCATGTTGGATTATCTTGATGGTGAGTGTTGTGTGATGTCTGTGATGCCACACCCAGACTAGACTAGTGAATGTTGTTCTGTTGTGTCTTCCTAGGTCCATTCAACCTCTCCTTGCCTACATAGATTTCATACTCCTGGTACATTGTAATCACGGTGAAGACTGCACATCCTGGAATAAAGACGGAGCAGAAACAACAACATGTGTGTAAGGAGTATTTCTTAACAATGGTGACGCGAGGGGGGTGAACATTTACATTGGGGTGATTAGTTGAGAAGTGAGTTGACAGTTATGGTAAATGAGAAAATCGAGTGGTGTGGTGACCCAGTCCAACAGACAGATGCCATTCACAAGGCAGTGTGGGGAAGGACATACCATAATGTTTTCACATTTGGCTTTGTTTTGTGACACATCTGTGTGTGTGTGTGTGGTGGAGGCTTACATCCTGCTCAGGGGTGAGCCAAGAAAGCATAATATGTCTACCTACCTGTTAGTGTGAAGTGGACAGTGCAATGACTGACACATACGTCTGGGTGGGAGGGAGTGCTCCATCTTGATGGGCTGGGGGACAAGGGGGCATGGTGGGAGTGGTAGTGCAGGCTTCCCAATCCCAAACAGTACAAGCTTGGTAAATGGCTACCTACCTGTTAGTGTGATTGTAGTGAAAGAATGGCTGCCACATGCATCTGAGTGGGGGAGTGCTCCATCCTGCCCAGGTGTGGGACAGGGGGCATGGTGGGAGTGGTAGTGAAGGCATCCCACCCTCAAACAGCCCTCCCTGGGAAGATGGCTACCTGCCTGTGAGTTTGTTTGTAGTGATACAATGGCTGCCACATGCATCTGAGTGGGAGGAAGTGCTCCATCTTGATGGGCTGGGGGACAAGGGGGCATGGTGGGAGTGGTAGTGCGGGCCTCCCAACCCCATACAGAACAAGCTTGGTAAATGGCTACCTATCTGTTAGTTTGTTTGTAGTGAAAGAATGGTTGCCACATGCATCTGGGTGGGAGGGAGTGCTCCATCCTGCTCAGGTGTGTGACAGGGGGCATGGTGGGAGTGGTAGTGTAGGCATCCCACCCCAAACAGCCCTCCCTGGGAATATGGATATCTGCCTGTGAGTTTGTTTATAGTGATACAATGGCTGCCACATGCATCTGGGTGAGAGGGAGTGCTCCATCTTGATTGGCTGGGGGACAATGGGACATGGTGGGAGTGGTAGTGCAGGCTTCCCAACCCCAAAAAGTACAAGCTTGGTAAATGGCTACCTACCTGTTAGTTTGTTTGTAGTGAAAGAATGGCTGCCACATGCATCTGGTTGGGAAGGAGTCTTCCATCTTGATGGGCTGGGGGACAAGGGTGCATGGTGGGAGTAGTAGTGCAGGCCTCTCACCCACAAACAAACCTCCCTGTTAAGATGGCTACCTACCTGTTAGTTTGATGAGGAAAATGTATTGGCTGACACATGCCTCTGGGTGGGGTGGTGGGAGTGCTCCATCTTGCTGTGCTGTGAGACAAGGGGGCCTGGTGGGAGTTGTGGTGTGGCTGCCCGTACACATACCCCCATAGTGATGTTGCTAGCTATGTTTGGGGTGAATGAGAGGGAGTGTGTGTTGGATCTGTGAGACATGTGTTGAGGAGTGTGTGGTGCACATGAATGGATTTGGGCCTACGAGGTGTAGCTTTGTAGTTGTGCAAGACAGTACATAGTAGTATGGTGGTAGTCATTTGATCGTACTTACCAGCCTTCACTCCCCCGGCTACTCCTGTGAGACTCTCTGGATGCAGTATGGCAAGCACCTTCTCCTCCCATGCAGTGAATGTTTTTGGTGGGGTGGGAGGGCCACTGCCAGTCCTCTGAGCCAGCTCACGGTTCTTGCTCCTCTTCTCTTTCACAACCCTCTTCAGGTCATGCTACCGCTTCATGATTTCCTTTTTTGAGCACCTTTTTTCCAGTCCAGAGAGGACCTGGCTTGGCAGTTCGGGCAGGACTGTTCCCATGAGGCACAGGGTCAAGACTGATTTGCAAATGGCTGGGTTCAAACTGGAATGGCATGGTGAGCAAAAAAACGATGGATTTAGGCCCAGATCTCTCTACTGAGGTGAATGTATGACATTGTTCTGCATTCTGTCCATCATCTGTTGTTTTTGCATTTGTCACCCCGAGTGGGACGGGTATGGCCAGACGTGAGTCCCGTGCTCTCCATGCCACTGGAATCAAGCTATCCTGGCTGAAGAGGGGTGAAACCCCGAAACCGGTCCTAGGATGCTTTTTTCCAGTCCAGGGAGGACCTGGTTTGGCAGTTCGGGCTGGAGGTTCCCATGAGGCACAGGGTCAAGACTGATTTGCATATGGCTGAGTTCAAACTGGAATGGCATGGTGAGCAAAAAAACGATAGATTTAGGCCCAGATCTCTGTACTGGGGTGAATGTATGACATTGTTCTACATTCTGTCCATCAACTGTTGTTTTTGCATTTGTCACCCCGAGTGGGACGGGTATGCTCAGACGTGAGTCCCATGCTCTCCATGCCACTGGAATCAAGCTATCCTGGCTGAAGAGGGGTGAAACTCCGAAACCGGTCCTAGGATGCTTGTTTCCAGTCCAGGGAGGACCTGGCTTGGCAGTTCAGGCTGGACTGTTCCCATGAGGCACAGGGTCAAGACTGATTTGCATATGGCTGGGTTCAAACTGGAATGGCATGGTGAGCAAAAAAACGATGGATTTAGGCCCCGATCTCTGTACTGGGGTGAATGTATGACATTGTCCTGAATTCTGTCCATCAACTGTTGTTTTTGCATTTGTCACCCCGAGTGGGACGGGTATGATCAGACGTGAGTCCCGTGCTCTCCACGCCACTGGAATCAAGCTATCCTGGCTGAAGAGGGGTGAAACCCCGAAATCGGTCCTAGGATGCTTTTTTCCAGTCCAGGGAGGACCTGGCTTGGCAGTTCAGGCTGGACTGTTCCCATGAGGCACAGGGTCAAGACTGATTTGGATATGGCTGGGTTCAAACTGGAATTGCATGGTGAGCAAAAAAACGATGGATTTAGGCCCAGATCTCTGTACTGGGGTGAATGTATGACATTGTTCTGCATTCTGTCAATCAACTGTTGTTTTTGCATTTGTCACCCCGAGTGGGACGGGTGTGCTCAGACGTGAATCCCGTGCTCTTCATGCCACTGGAATCAAGTTATCCTGGCTGAAGAGGGGTGAAACCCCGAAACCGGTCCTAGGATGCTTTTTTCCAGTCCAGGGAGGACCTGGCATGGCAGTTCGGGCTCTACTGTTCCCATGAGGCACAGGGTCAAGACTGATTTGCATATCGCTGGGTTCAAACTGGAATGGCATGGTAAGCAAAAAAACGATGGATTTAGGCCCAGATCTCTGTACTGGGGTGAATGTATGACATTGTTCTACATTCTGTCCATCAACTGTTGTTTTTGCATTTGTCACCCCGAGTGGGACGGGTATGCTCAGACGTGAGTCCCGTGCTCTCCATGCCACTGGAATCAAGCTATCCTGGCTGAAGAGGGGTGAAACCCCGAAATCGGTCCTAGGATGCTTTTTTCCAGTCCAGGGAGGACCTGGCTTGGCAGTTCAGGCTGGACTGTTCCCATGAGGAACAGTGTCAAGACTGATTTGCATATGGCTGGGTTCAAACTGGAATGGCATGGTGAGCAAAAACAGGATGGATTTAGGCCCAGATCTCTGTACTGGGGTGAATGTATGACATTGTTCTGCATTCTGTCAATCAACTGTTGTTTTTGCATTTGTCACCCCGAGTGGGACGGGTATGCTCAGACGTGAACCCCGTGCTCTCCATGCCACTGGAATCAAGCTATCCTGGATGAAGAGGGGTGAAACCCCGAAATCGGTCCTAGGATGCTTTTTTCCAGTCCAGGGAGGACCTGGCTTGGCAGTTCGGGCTGGACTGTTCCCATGAGGCACTGGGTCAAGACTGATTTGGATATGGCTGGGTTCAAACTGGAATTGCATGGTGAGCAAAAAAACGATGGATTTAGGCCCAGATCTATGTACTGGGGTGAATGTATGACATTGTTCTGCATTCTGTCCATCAACTGTTATTTTTGCATTTGTCACCCCGAGTGGGACGGGTATGCTCAGACATGAATCCCGTGCTCTCCATGCCACTGGAATCAAGCTATCCTGGCTGAAGAGGGGTGAAACCCCGAAACCGGTCCTAGGATGCTTTTTTCCAGTCCAGGGAGGACCTGGCTTGGCAGTTCGGGCTCTACTGTTCCCATGAGGCACAGGGTCAAGACTGATTTGCATATGGCTGGGTTCAAACTGGAATGGCATGGTGAGCAAAAAAACGATGGATTTAGGCCCAGATCTCTGTACTGGGGTGAATGTATGACATTGTTCTGCATTCTGTCCATCAACTGTTGTTTTTGCATTTTTCACCCCGAGTGGGACGGGTATGCTCAGACGTGAGTCCCGTGCTCTCCATGCCACTGGAATCAAGCTATCCTGGCTGAAGAGGGGTGAAACCCTGAAACCGGTCCTAGGATGCTTTTTTCCAGTCCAGGGAGGATCTGTCTTGGCAGTTCGGGCTGGACTGTTCCCATGAGGCACAGGGTCAAGACTGATTTGCATATGGCTGGGTTCAAACTGGAATGGCATGGTGAGCAAAAAAACGATGGATTTAGGCCCAGATCTCTGTAGTGGGGTGAATGTATGACATTGTTCTACATTCTGTCCATCAACTGTTGTTTTTGCATTTGTCACCCCGAGTGGGACGGGTATGCTCAGACGTGAGTCCCGTGCTCTCCATGCCACTGGAATCAAGCTATCCTGGCTGAAGAGGGGTGAAACTCCGAAACCGGTCCTAGGATGCTTGTTTCCAGTCCAGGGAGGACCTGGCTTGGCAGTTCGGGCTGGACTGTTCCCATGAGGCACAGTGTCAAGACTGATTTGCATATGGCTGGGTTCAAACTGGAATGGCATGGTGAGCAAAAACAGGATGGATTTAGACCCAGATCTCTGTACTGGGGTGAATGTATGACATTGTTCTGCATTCTGTCCATCAACTGTTGTTTTTGCATTTGTCACCCCGAGTGGGACGGGTATGCTCAGACGTGAGTCCCGTGCTCTCCATGCCACTGGAATCAAGCTATCTTGGCTGAAGAGGGGTGAAACCCCGAAACCGGTCCTAGGATGCTTTTTTCCAGTCCAGGGAGTACTTGGCTTGGCAGTTCGGGCTGGACTGTTCCCATGAGGCACCGGGTCAAGACTGATTTGCATATGGCTGAGTTCAAACTGGAATGGCATGGTGAGCAAAAAAAGGATGGATTTAGGCCCAGATCTCTGTACTGGGGTGAATGTATGACATTGTTCTACATTCTGTCCATCAACTGTTGTTTTTGCATTTGTCACCCTGAGTGGGACGGGTATGCTCAGACGTGAGTCCCATGCTCTCCATGCCACTGGAATCAAGCTATCCTGGCTGAAGAGGGGTGAAACTCCGAAACCGGTCCTAGGATGCTTGTTCCCAGTCCAGGGAGGACCTGGCTTGGCAGTTCAGGCTGGACTGTTCCCATGAGGCACAGGGTCAAGACTGATTTGCATATGGCTGGGTTCAAACTGGAATGGCATGGTGAGCAAAAAAACGATGGATTTAGGCCCAGATCTCTGTACTGAGGTGAATGTATGATATTGTTCTGAATTCTGTCCATCAACTGTTGTTTTTGCATTTGTCACCCCGAGTGGGACGGGTATGATCAGACGTGAGTCCCGTGCTCTCCACGCCACTGGAATCAAGCTATCCTGGCTGAAGAGGGGTGAAACCCCGAAATCAGTCCTAGGATACTTTTTTCCAGTCCAGGGAGGACCTGGCTTGGCAGTTCGGGCTGGACTGTTCCCATGAGGCACAGGGTCAAGACTGATTTGGATATGGCTGGGTTCAAACTGGAATTGCATGGTGAGCAAAAAATCGATGGATTTAGGCCCAGATCTCTGTACTGGGGTAAATGTATGACATTGTTCTGCATTCTGTCAATCAACTGTTGTTTTTGCATTTGTCACCCCGAGTGGGATGGGTATGCTCAGACATGAATCCCGTGCTCTCCATGCCACTGGAATCAAGCTATCCTGGCTGAAGAGGGGTGAAACCCCGAAACCGGTCCTAGGATGCTTTTTTCCAGTCCAGGGAGGACCTGGCTTGGCAGTTCGGGCTCTACTGTTCCCATGAGGCACAGGGTCAAGACTGATTTGCATATGGCTGGGTTGAAACTGGAATGGCATGGTGAGCAAAAAAACGATGGATTTAGGCCCAGATCTCTGTACTGGGGTGAATGTATGACATTGTTCTGCATTCTGTCCTACAACTGTTATTTTTGCATTTGTCACCCCGAGTGGGACGGGTATGCTCAGACGTGAGTCCCGTGCTCTCCATGCCACTGGAATCAAGCTATCCTGGCTGAAGAGGGGTGAAACCCCGAAACCGGTCCTAGGATGCTTTTTTCCAGTCCAGGGAGGACCTGGCTTGGCAGTTCAGGCTGGACTGTTCCCATGAGGCACAGGGTCAAGACGGATTTGCATTTGGCTGGGTTCAAACTGGAATGGCATGGTGAGCAAAAAAACGATGGATTTAGGCCCAGATCTCTGTAGTGGGGTGAATGTATGACATTGTTCTGCATTCTGTCCATCAACTGTTGTTTTTGCATTTTTCACCCCGAGTGGGACGGGTATGCTCAGACGTGAGTCCCGTGCTCTCCATGCCACTGGAATCAAGCTATCCTGGCTGAAGAGGGGTGAAACCCTGAAACCGGTCCTAGGATGCTTTTTTCCAGTCCAGGGAGGACCTGGCTTGGCAGTTCGGGCTGGACTGTTCCCATGAGGCACAGGGTCAAGACTGATTTGCATATGGCTGGGTTCAAACTGGAATGGCATGGTGAGCAAAAAAACGATGGATTTAGGCCCAGATCTCTGTACTGGGGTGAATGTATGACATTGTTCTACATTCTGTCCATCAACTGTTGTTTTTGCATTTGTCACCCCGAGTGGGACGGGTATGCTCAGACGTGAGTCCCGTGCTCTCCATGCCACTGGAATCAAGCTATCCTGGCTGAAGAGGGGTGAAACCCCGAAACCGGTCCTAGGATGCTTTTTTCCAGTCCAGGGAGTACTTGGCTTGGCAGTTCGGGCTGGACTGTTCCCATGAGGCACAGGGTCAAGACTGGTTTGCATATGGCTGGGTTCAAACTGGAATGGCATGGTGAGCAAAAAAATTATGGATTTAGGCCCAGATCTCTGTAGTGGGGTGAATGTATGACATTGTTCTGCATTCTGTCCATAAACTGTTGTTTTTGCATTTGTCATCCCGAGTGGGACGGGTATGCTCAGACGTGAGTCCCATGCTCTCCATGCCACTGGAATCAAGCTATCCTGTCCATCAACTGTTGTTTTTTACTTAGTCAGTACCATGAGAAGAAGCATGGCTGCATTTGCTGATTACCTGTTTAGGAATAGGATAAATACATTCTCTCTGTTCCTGCATTGGATCCCCCATTCCGTGGGTAGTGTCATCAGTACAACTGTCTTATGTGTTTTATGTGCCAGTGCCTTTTGTGTGCATTCTCACATTGTCACATGATACCATTGTGTTACATTTGGGGTTATTTCTTGGGAGATTCTCTGTACTTAAATTCTTCTTGCCTTTTATATCTGGGCATGAGTTGGAGTTCACAGAGCACTGCATAATTATAGAACGTAGTTCTCACATTCATAGGTAGGCTTTTGCTGACCCATAGCCTGCATGGACCACTGTGAGGAAAATTAATACATACCACTTCGGAAGCACCTTTTCTCACTCATGACTGTTTTTTTGCTTTTCCTCTCCATATCTCTTTCCAATTCGAACATTTGCTTCTATTTTCCTCCAGGACCAGCTTTCATTTTGTAGCAAGGGCATCTGTTCTGGCAAGGTAAGCATCCTTTACCAGACAGTCTTTTCAACACTTGCCTTTACCATAAATGCCTTACCTGGTAAGTATTGCACGGTAAGTTTTACATATTTTATTCAGCACTCTAAGCCTGTAAGGGTATTGTCTTGACATATACTGAATGCTTCCTTGTGTCCGAACAGAAATATACCTCTCTGACAAGCTCTAATAAGAATGAAACACATCTCAGGTGTTGCTTTTTTCATTCCATGCTGGCTTAGATGGTATTTTACCAATTCAAAGCTGTAATCCTGTGCCTGAAGTGGTAAAAGACTTTTGCCATTTTCCAGCTCGGTGTGGATGGCACTAGCTAATCCTACGCTTAAAGCCTTTGCTTTAAAAATTGCGAAAGACGTTGTCATCTTCTAGCTTAGCATGGATGGCATTGTTCTAATCCTTAGCTTATAAAAAAACAGATATTTATGTAGGCCTGGGTGGAACTCACACAGTTTTGCTTAGTGAAATTCAGCGGAGCTCCAGAAAAACTCAGTGAGATTCTGCAGAACTCCACGAACAGGCAGAAGAATGCTCGTCCACCCATTCACACTGCCTTTTCAGGCCAGCAGCGTGTTTCACTCTAGAATCAGCACAAATGGCACCATGCGGCCATTTTGTCTTACCTGCTTTCTCTGCTATTCTGTGCATGGTTGTCTTAATCTGTGCCAATCCTCCTCCTATCCCACTCATGCATCCTTCATTTACATTTTCTTTATCAGTGTGTGTTTTTCTGTGTGTGCATTTTTTTTTTCTTTTTTAAACTTTTTAAAACTTTTTCGTGATATTTCGTGTTTTTTTTATTTCCGTTTCTTCCTTGTGTTCCATTTCCTTTTAGATATTCCTTTGCTGTTTGCTTTTGTCCCACTTATTTTTCACAGAGGCAGAGGCGGCCATGCTTGTTTTTGTTTTGGAAACGCCACCTACCCTCCATGCTGGCAGCAGGCCTGGGAGAGGGTACTCCCTGCGGGAGCATCGACAGCTGTGGGGGACAGTGTGCCGGTGTGTTCTTTGTAGCACTAGGGTACAGCACACAACACAGCAGCTTATGCGCCGCTAGGCAAACCTGAACAGGACCTGCTGGATATATCGAGGTTGACTATTTACTTTTTTCATTTCTAATAATGCTATTATTTTTTTTCAAATAGCACACTGCTCACACTGAGAGGTAAGTTAAGTTTATATTACAAATAATATCTGATCCAGCTTGAGCTAACCAGGTGCTTGGTGCTATTTACTCGTACTCGTCAATGGCTCGCTTGGGCTATCTATTTAAGAAGGGATGCAGACTCCTATGTCCTGTCACTAAGATAGTAGTATATCAGGGAGTTAGGGTTCTCTGTGCCTTTCTTTATGTAGCTCATACAGTTCCAATCTCCCAGAGATGTGTAGCATGCATTGAAAAGGGAGACTGAGGTGGCCCCTCAAAGGGGGTGGAGAAGCAAAGATCATTTGTTGCAGTGCATTAGTAGTTCAAAATGTAGTTTAGGTTTCGGAAATTAGGTACAGGTCAATAGGCAATCTGGTTTAGAAAAGTACAATGTTACTGCATCTGTCTGTCAAAATATTTATTTGGAGATTAACTGTCCAAGAAATCTATTTTTTCGATCTTCTTTATTTCTTACATCAGCACCCAAGGACAAGAGGGCATCACAGCAGGGTGAAGGGGCTGCCATCACCAGTTCCACAGAGGGCGAAACCACCACCACCATCAGCACCACTACAGATGGTTCTGCTGGCCCCAGTAAGTCCTGTTATTTCCCTAACTTTTACCTCTCCCCAATATTAGAATTATTTTGTCTTGCTTATTTTTTATACCATCTCCCTTTTTCAAATACTCTATCTAATGTGTGTTAAATTTTGTTATCCCTGCATTTTCTTTATTCTATATTTCATGATTCTATAGCTGACTTTCTCCTGTCTGTAGCTTTCTTCTTCTTTTTTAATAAGCTTTCCCTCTCCCCTTATATGTCTTGTGGTACTGTAAGAACAAGAGAACATTTTTTTGGTACTGTAAAGATTGCAAGCCCAAGTAAGTTATGATTCACCGCTCATGATTGTTGACAAGGCTTTTTTGCTCTTGCTCAAACAGACAAAATGAGAAAGTGGCCAGGGTCATGGACCCCACCAATGTTGTTTTACCATTCATTTATACAGTATACCAGCAGTTTTCACGACAGTGCAGCATGGCAGGAAAGTATGATATCCCATTGCTTTTCCCAGCCAAAACCATATGTCCTTCATTGACCATTCCACCCTTCATTGCTCTTCAATGACTCAGAGTCATCAAAGCTCTGTCCCTACATTACAAGTTGGTTGGCTTGACTGCCTGGCTTTTCTAACATGTAAACCAACAAACCTCCCAAAGTAATACTTTAAATAGAAGAATGCTAACTGAACGGTAGTCATGTACTGTTGTTGTACTTTGTTCAAAAATAATAATTACTTAGGAGGCGAACTTGGTATCTAAAATGTGCGATTTATTTTCTAGCTACACAGACCACCGGCACCTGGGCCGGCAGCTGCAGCACAAGGAAGGAGGCCCAGAAGGAGGTTGGAGGGGGAGGAGTCCCAGTGGTGGCAGGAACGGATGGTGGTGATAAGTCACATTGCTTGCTGTTGGAAAGTGCACCTTATTGCATGTTTACCTCCTGACGTTTTGCCAGATAACCTGATGCTAACCTGACTGTGTGCTGAGACTCTGCTAACCAGGGCCCAGCACCTGTGTTCTTCCCCAAAACTGTACCATTTCTCCCACAATTGGCATACCTCTAGGCCACACCTAAGCCCTTGTAAAAGGTACCAGTGATACCAAGGGCCTTGTGACAAGAGAGGGTCCCTTTGGGCTGCTGCATGTATTATGTCACCCTAAGGTGCCCCAAACCAAACACATGTACACTGCAGGATGTGTGTTGTGGTGTGACTAAACTAAAAGAGTCAACATTGCACACCTACCTTGGTTGTCATGCCTACCCACCACTACCTGTGGCATAGGTAAGTCACCCCTCTCTCAGGCCTTACAGCCCTAAGGCAGGGTGCACTATACCCCAGGTGAGGGCATATCTGAATGGGCGGTATGTCCCTACAGTGTCCATTCTTAGACACTATAAGTGCAGTGAAGCCATTTTGAGTACATGTGCTGTTAGTTTGTCAACACAAACTCCACAGCTCCATGATGGCTTTACTGAAGACAAACTTCCCAGTATAATGAACCCCCACTGATGCCAGTGATGGATTTAATATAAAATGCACTCAAAGGTCATCTTAGAAATGCCCCCTGAAAAACGATTGACTTCTAGTGTATTGGCTGACTGGTTCCTGCCAACCACCACCAGACAGGCTTCTGACCTCATGGGGTGAGAGCCTTTGTGCTCTCGGAGGTCAGAAACAAAGCCTGCTCTGGATGGAGGTGCTTCTCAATTCCCCCTAGCAGGAACAGCCATACTTGGTCTTGAACCTCAAAGGCTCTCACCTTGTGTTATGCTGATTGGGGCAACTCCAACGAGTCGAGATGCCCATCCCCCTGTTCTTGATCCACTTTTTGGTGGCAGGACAGATGGTAACATTTTTATGCCAAGTAGGAGTGTCCACCTTGGCCTGGTACAAACCCTAGGGTGGCCAGGAGAAGAGGTAAACCCCCTCTCTTGAAAATTCTCAATCTTGGTTTGGAGAATTAGGCTAATAGGAATAGGGATGTGCCCATATCCCCCCAAAGGGAGGGGCTCCCAAAGAGTGTAGTAACCCTAGGGGTCAGTAGCCATTGGGTACTGCCCCCCTACCTCAGAAACACCCTTACATGTCGTATTTAACAGTTTCCCTGAACCTTGTTCGTCAGATACTACAACCTGCGAAGAAGAAAGACCGAAGAGCTCTAAAACAGTGGGGAAGAAGACGATGACTGACTTGCCCCTGGCGTGACTAGCCTGTCTCGTCCTCCAGCGACCATGCTCCAAGAAACTGGTGTGGCCCTCAGCCAGCAACCTCCAAGAACCCTGGGGACTTGTGTTGCCTTCAACAAAGACTCTTTTCTCTGTGGACACAGGATTTGTACAGCAAGAACCTAACCCTAAGACTTTGACACAGGCGGATCCACGACTCCAAGACCACTCTGCAACCATTGTCCATGTCCGAGTGCAGGTGGCCCACTTACCCAGTGACGTCTCCACAGCAATTCTGACCTGTGTAGAAGCATAATTCTATGCTTTATATTTTGTTTAGCTTCTTTTTATTAGTTTCCCTAGGAGTGCATTATAATCTTGAGCAGTCCACACTCACGTATAATTTGTGTGACTAATTTAGGCTGTCCTATAGTATTTAACATGCATGTTGAAGTGTAACTGATAACTTAAAATGTTATATTGATACCCAAGTATAATCCATTCTTTAAATGTGTTGAGCTTGAGAAAGGTTTGTGCCTGATACATCCATATAATAAAAACTGGAGTAAGAAATCCCAGAATTCGGTGTGCTTTTTAAAGCATTGTATGCTGTATTTATTTAATATCCAAGATAATAAAGTAAATTGTTTTATGCGTCATAGAAAAGCTGTATTGAAATTAGGCACGAATTGTTTTTCCAACTCTTTCTCCTGACTAGCTTCTAATGATATTTTGTTTGTACTGTGAAATGCTGCATGTATTTGTGTTCCCACTGCGGGTGGACAAGACATCATTAGTTTAGAGAAGGGTCCATTGTTCGATTAAACAGATTGGCCAGGGAAGGAATGTGAATGTAGTAACAAAGTGGCGATTAATTCTCATGGGTGACTGAGATGCCACCAAGGATGTGAGGGAAGTTTTACTTTGTGAAGTAGGAGGTGGAGAAAGGAGCCGATGAAGGTCACCAGGATAACAGAAAGATACTCCACAATCTTGGAGTTGACAGTACTGGATGACTGCTCATACTAATAAAGTTAGGGACAGCTGACACTCTTCTTGCAGACGTTTCCATGTACAGACCCTCTTCTGGTGATTGTGGCATTAGGCTACATAACCACAGTTAGAGTTTCTTTCTGGAGGGCTCTGACGACTGATACATTTTTATGCTTTCATTGAAATCTCACCTATTCCAGATTTCCCTTTAATTAGTGTAGGGATAGTTAGGGAACTTATACTATTTCTTCTCCGAAGGCTAGATGCAATATAACTTAGGTTTGTGTCTTTTAATAACCTATGTCGCTATTGCTGAATTGTTAGTTTTCTTTCTATTATGTAGGGTGAATCGGTTCTGGAGATTGACTTCATCCTATTCTCTTTGTATTTCTTTCATATCATTCTAAGATTGATATATTTGCATGTATTTCAGAAATTACAATAAACCGATGAGTAACCTGAATCTGGCTGTGGACCTGAGTTCCGGTAAAAATTACTGCTTTGAATTGAATTGTGTTGGGGAGTACCTTGCCTCTCATGCTGCTTAAAAAAAGAACCAAGTGGCCAAAATTTGTGGAGACAAAATTCTGCACTAGCACCTGGGATCCAGCATTGGACGACCTCTACTGAACTTCCCCACGATGTCTGCAGCCTCAACCTGAAGGGTCCCCTCGACTGCGACCTGAACCAGTGAAAAAAACAGCGCCTAAAGACACCCGTGCACCTCCAGCCCCAAGGCCTAGGAGTGCCCAACTGACAGTGTCCCAGCATCCCCCGCTATCCAACTTACCTCTACAGTCATTGGATTACTTCAGCCGGCTTTCTGGTTCACGCCTGCAGTTGTTTTCTTCAACTGAGGATCTCCTTTGTTTTCTACAGTGACCCTGAGGCCTCCTTGCACTCTTCACCAGGCCATCCCTGTGCCAGAGATGTATGTCATTACCACGTGTGGTTTTACTACGGGCGACTTTACTCCGTAGATTTTATCATGCATACCATTAGCAGGCTAACATTCGCATACATTAAAGCACTTGGCAGGCAAACTACTAGCATGCACACTGTCACCATGCGTTTCATTACTACAGTTATGTAATATTACTTTCGTGATCAGACGTGCTGACAAACACTAGAGTTTCACTGACAGAGTAACCCTGCTACCTACTGAATTTCGAAGTTTCAAAATAGCAGAGTTCCAAAAATATCAGCAACAACAATATTGCTGTAAGTTAAATTATTTGAGCAGAATTGCATAAATTCACTAGTCTTCGACATAGTATTGATATTGCTGGTGCATTGTGGTAATAGTAGGATTTTACCCTGGTCACATGTTCAATCGGATTTCAAGGAGGCAACTAATTATACTATGTAATTGCTCACCTGTAATCAAATCTATTTAATTAGCTGAAATGCGTAAGGAAAGGACATGCTGCCAGCACTGGAGAATAAGATTGCCATTGAGTTGAGCTTCATTATGTTCTTTACTGCTGGGGAATGTTATGAGTGGAAAATGTCTCAAAAATGCATACTTGATAAACGCATACATTTTATAATGCTAATTAAATTAATATTCAGATATTTAAAAATAATACCAGAGTACCAGAGTGTGAACAGCTTCCTGAATGTCGCCAAAACAGTCCCACAGAAACGTCCTGCAATATGAATATTTTCAATGCCCATGCTGTGCATCATACGCACCACCATTGCACCACGCACCACCATTAGCTGTGATGGCATCATGACCACAGAGCAGATAGACAGTCCTCATTATCTTCATAATCACCACTATTATATATGCTGCCAATATTTGTACAATCTATTAGTACCAAAAATTTTAACATAGAAACTTCACCAATATAATTCAAGGAAAGTTGTTTCTCTTTTTTTGAAGTGTGACAGCTGAGTTAAATTACTGCCATGTGTTTCCACTATTGTGTGTTTGATATCTTCAATGGAAATAAAACAAAAGACGCAGGGGGAAAAACAACAAAAGGGAAGTACTTTTTATTCATTTTCCTCTTTGAAACAGTCATTATGGGACTTGCGGGGTAAAAACGTACGTTGTAGTGACATGCGCCAGAAAAGTAATTGCGAAGTAAAAAATGCGCGGTAATTGTAGCTTGTACTAAAAACTTTGTGGAAATGGCTGTTTCCTCTGTGCGACTGGTGGTGCAGTCTCTGAGCTCCTTGGTGGACCCTCCAGTGATGATCTCAACCCCCAGGGCCTGTGTCCCTGAACCACAGGTACTTACCTGCAGCCTGTGACTCCTTGAGCTTCCCCCAGTTTCCATAAGATAACATTGGGCTCAGTGACCTCTGCACCTGACCGCTCGGGTGCCCCTGGTGGTGTAGTACCTACTTTGGTCCGACCCTTGCCCAGTGTTGACCAAAACCCCCAGAGACTGAATCTGAAAAAGGTTTATTTACCTGTATGTTACTCGCCTGTCTTTCCTCTCATAGGATTGCATTGGTCTCTCACTGTATTGTATTAAGTGTTGATCCTAAATACAAAATATATTTTCCTACATTGAAAAGTATTACATCCACATGCAAAGAATTTTATTGATTCTATACAAACCTTTTGCCAGTAATAACTTGAAAGTATTGCATACATAAAAAGTCTTCTTACCTGTAACTGATTTCAACTTGGTTCCTAAAAAAAAAGTGATATTTTTATACAACATTGGCCTGGAGTTAGTAGTTGAATGTGTGTTCCTGCCTTGTATGAGTATGTACACCAAATGCATTCACACTACCCTCTGATAAGCCTAACTGCTCAGCCCAGCTACCGCTAAATTGAGAGTAAGGTATTATCTACTTTATCCTCTGCTATACCTTTGGGAACTCCCTGGACTCTGTGCACACGATACCTCTTTTTTCTATAGTATATACAGAGCCAGCTTCTTACACTTGCTTAATGACAAATTAAGTGCACTGTATTTGTTAGGCGAGGCAGGTATCTTGCCCATCATCATTCATCAACTCCCTGCATGGGATTTCACTATCAGTGACCTAAATGCAGCATGGTTCAATTCAGCACTGCGGTGTTGGCTGTGCAATGTGTGCCTTCTTCAGTAAGAACCAGGTTGCACAGTGGTACCGATTCATTGACGATGTGTGGTGTATTTGGACAGGTACCGAAAGTGATCCCCTCAAACTTCATGTATGGCTGAACGATGGAAAACCAGATATTCAATTCAGCATGGCACACAGCACAACAAATCTTACATTTTTAGATGTTGAGGTCAGATCCATGGAGAGAGGACTTATTACAAAATTATATTCAAAACCTACTGACAGGAACACAGCGTTGCAGTTTAAGAGATTCCTTCCAAAAAGTCTGAAGGAGAATTTGCTGTATGGCCAGTTTCTGCGTGTACGATGAAATTGTACACGTAAGGAGGACTATGAGATTCATTCTCAGGCATTAATTTACAAACTAAAAGAAAAATGGTACCCATCAAAACAGCTCAAACATTCGTGCAAGCGTGCGTGGTTCACACCACATGAAACTCTGCTGGAGAAGAAGAACAAGAAACCCATGACACGTCTGGTGTGTGTCTCTACATTTGGTGCCTATACCAATGTCTTTAAGAAAATCGTCCGGCAGAATTGGCATTTGATAAAATCAGTGGAAAAGGATCTGGAATTACCCTTGTTTGCATTGAAGAAAAATGGCAGTATAGGTCAACACATCATTAGGGCAGCTGATGAACGCTTCAATACGTCCCTTCCTGAATCTTCAACCGGTTTCGGGACATCACAAGTGTAGCAACTGCCCAACGTGCAGTTCAACTGTGGAAGGTACGGAATTATGAATGGCTCTGAAGGATGAAAAATACTGAATTCTCCACCTCTAAGATGAAAAATGTTGTATATGCGATCGTCTGCCCCTGTTCGTTAGTTTACATAGGAAAAACTACATAAGAAATACATAAGCAATACGACAGCAAATCTCACTTGTGGCGCATTTTCAAGAATTGCACCACATGGAAAAAGATCTACGCTGGACTGTTTTAAGTGTAATCAAACTGAACCAACTAGGTGGTGATCTGGAAAGAATACTACTCCAGAGGGAAGCCTACTTAATCATGAAGTTCAATACTGCCTTTGTTGGTTTGAACGAAATGTCAGAAATTAATAAACTTTGAAAGCTTCAAGAAATATCTGTCTTTGCCTCATGTCTGTGAAGCTACAATGAAGCCTGACGATTTCTCAAACCACATGTACCAGCATGTAACATGCTCTAACCTCATCCAAACGCATGTCACGCCTGTTTGGAGTCATTTCCTGCTTCCGCATTCCACAGACGCCGCGGATGCGCTTGCAGCGAAAGATGCCTTAAAGTGTTACAGTCGCCAAATTCAGTCAAGTCATGATTTATTTTCCGTGTCCAATTAGGAGGCCTGCACACTCATATCGCCATTGATACAACTTTTCACATTATTCTTAACATAATCATGAGATCACAACGTTAACCGACAGGTCACACCGTAGAATCATCCGGTAGTTTTGTCGTTTGAAGCTCAAATCGAAAACAAAACAGTGAGTTGGTGAACACGCACAGTTTTATTAAACAAACTGCTGAAACCATGACATTGTCCAACTCAAACAGCTAATAGTTTAAAATATTGTTCCACACAGATCGCTACACGTATTGTGATTCTCAATTTTACCAGAAGCACTTTACATAGAAAGATTAAAGTGAGTAATGTTTGCGATGAGTTATACACACCGTTTCCTTCATTTGTTGTTTGTAGTCACGCCGGTTGAGTTACATTTAATTTAATTCACCGTGCAGGTCTCATAGGTATTTGAAATTACACGCTAAGCCCAACGCCTTGAATTACTGCTGAATAGAGGTCAGTGCCTTTGATATATACACGCAGGGACAGCGTTGCTTTTACAGCGCAGCCCTAGACATGGTTGCCTTTCTATGGAGTGCACCACAAAATATTAGCCAAATGATGAACGGCTTGCTTAAACTCTGCTACCTTTTATTACTTTCTTTAGAAACCCTCAAACTATCTATTGGTCGCCATCACCCTCATTCTTTATTGTTGAATAGGTAAGGAGTTTCCGTTTGCCAAAAATATCCAAATATAGTGGTTATTGTTTTTTAGGGATGGAATATTTGATACAAATTTTCGTTTTTGAATGTTTTTTGTAGTGCCTGACCTAGGGGTTACGAAACGCGTCGACCTTACTCAACTAGTCGGGATTTGTATTTGATTGATTGAGATATGTGGTGTTCATACATGGCATTTTGCCTGTTGGAACTGTATTTTTCTACATTTGACTAGCTGGTGCTGGCAGAGTGCAATATGATGAATCTTAAATAATATGTACCACCATTGCTTTGTGTCTAACTGAAGGACTGGTCATTTTTTATAACTTTTTGTGCCCTTTGAGTAATTGTTTACTGTATTATTGTTTAAATGTATTATTCTTATGTATGTAATTTATTAACTGTCTGCTGTTTCTCTTGGTCATGACATGTCATAAATGTTACATGTGTATATTGAAAAATAACTGAACAAGAAGGTGTAATAAAAACACCAAACCACTCTAGTTGACACAGTGGTCTTTATGGAAATAATAGTAATTTGAGACACACACCCTTACATCTTTTTGTATGAAAAAAATATTCAGAAAATGCAGCATTATGAAGTGTTCAGTGCATTACAAACCAAAAACAAGATGTGTCTTCCAGTGTCCAATCAGTCACCTCCTACTAAAATTTCACTCCATTATCCTTTCATAAGTTCTGTTCAAGCCTGCCAAACAATTGAAAAATCCATTCTTAGCCTGTGACATATTTTTCGGGCCAAGTAATTTATTTATATATATTACATGACTACCAAGATGGACTTACACTTGTTAAATATTTTCCCTGTTGTCATTCGTCAGCTAAAGTGACTGACAAAGCAAAAGATTAGACATGATAATTCGTGACACCCCACTATTCTATAGCAAACCCTCTACTTAGCTTAATCCTTCTAACTTACCTTGCAGTGGAGTAACTTTTCTTACTTCCAACTGCAGGTATTTGTTGAAAATAATTTGTGGTAGAGGGCAAGACCAGAGAGCAAATTGTTCCTGATTTAGAGTTTGACGGATGGGATACTCTGTGAAGAATGTGCCAAATAAAATATATATCCCGTTCCCTTCTCTGTACTGCTGTGTATCGATTTTTCCATGGTCAACTTATGGCAGACAGGGTATCCATGTTTATACATGTGACATATGTGACGTACTATTATTATTATTCATGTGCCTCTTTGGAGTCATGGTGGAATTGAAAGGCAGTAGGAGAAAAGAGGCACCATTGGAATTGAAGTAATATAATAAATTGTCCAATACAGCTGCCCCAGCTGCAGATTGCAAAAAGTACCAGACCTGACGCTAGCATGCCTCCATTAATATTGTACAACAAGAAAAGAATAATTACTCATTAATGAGAGCTCATTTTTCTTTTTACACACAGAGGGGCCAATTCTGATCCTGGACTTTTATTTTACATACAAATCTGATCCGTATTTTTTTCCATACAAATCGTACAAGTCCCTTCCAACCCGTGTAGTATGATTCGTACGGGAAAAATACATACAGATCGGCCGATCCTTACAAATCAGATGGGGAAAAGCTGTACGACACGGACTTGTAAAAAAGACCATACAATTTGTAAAAAGGCTGTACAACCCCTCAAGTACGATTTGTACCGGGTTGTCAGCATGCAATTTGTATGGAAAATGGCCTGTGTACGGGGAACGACTCGTACCGGGCTACGAAGCGAAACCCTATATGCCTCGTACCCTGGTATGACTCGTTCTGGGGGTACGACTCGTACCGGGGTACGGGTCGTATAGGGGTATGAGGCGTACAGGGGTCCCCCCACATGCGAGGCGCGTGTATGGAGCGTACCCCAACTTCGCGCATGTACGCACCGTACATAGGCGATTTTGGGGTCCACACCGTACATACGCACTTTTGGGGTACGGTGCGTACACAAGCGATTTTGGGGTATGGTGCTTGTACGGTGCATACACGACCAGTACCCCTTCAGCGCGTATATACGCACCGTACCCCACTTTCCGTGTCATCGGTACGCACCGTACATACGCACCGTACCCCTGTATTCATTGGATGTACGACACGTACATGGGGGGTCCGTCTCGTACTGTTTTCGGAGCGTACAATGTTTTCCTGGCACTTTTTGGCTCCTGTAAAAAAAGAGCCGTACGGAGTGCCATTTGTACGAATCGTACTTGACGGGTTGTAAACTGCTGCCGGGAATACATGTGAACGTCGCAAACAGGGCAATCCGAATCGGAATCGCTTGTATATACGAGTTGTATGGTCTTTTTTGCAATTTGTATGGAGAGCGTCTATTTGTACGGATCGTACTTCCTAGGTTGTAGGGGAATCCTTACAAGTACGAGTTGTATGGGGAAAACGCTCCATACCACGATTTGTACAGTGTTTTTCCAGGATCGGAATCGGCCCCAGAGTGTCTGTTTAGTTTTTACTATGAAATCTTTTAAAGAAAAAACAATCACTTTTATTCTGGTGACATTCTGGCTTAATTCCTTGCAGTGAATGCATTTTATCATGCATTTGTGGGGAAAACTTGGGCCTGTGACTAATCACATCAATAATTCCAATGACCCTAGAGGACCAATAATGTTCTTCTACTGTATGATTATATAAACAAATGTTTGCACTGAGCATTATTTACAACTTTTCTTTTTTCTTGTTTTTTCTTTCTTGAGATAGCTACTCCTGCTGGTCTACCATCAAGGCAGAAGATAGCAGCCTGGCTGCGGTGCCATTGGATGGAGGCCATCCAGGTGAATATAGCCAACTGGTGGTTCTAGAGGAGGAGTGGTTGGATGCATTTGCCACTGCTCCCAGTACCTCCAGCCAGCCACCAATGCCTCTATCCCAGCCACACCATCAACAGTGCCACCTGACATTGGGATCCACCACTGCTGCCCCCCCTTCCACATCATCCAGTGACCACCTTCTCCACTGCACTGGCGCTACTTTGCCGTGAAGTGTCTCACAACCACACCCACATCAATGCCCTCTAGGCCCTTTTAATATATTTTGTTTTGTGGGAGAAACTTTTGTTGTGGGAAGGACTTGTTGTTATGTGTAGAGGGTCAGAATTGTGAAGGGTAATTGGAGTAATTTTGGCCTTTGGTGTGAGCTTTGGCCATTGGTTGGAAGATATTACTGGTTTGGGGAAAGTGGTCGGCCTGTTTTGGGTGGGTAAGTTGGGTACCGTTTGTTAAAAAAGAATTGTGAATTGTTTATTCATGTATTTTGTCTTTGTCAACAAAAAACTACCAGGTGACGGACATAATTGATTGCACCTCACTTTGTTCAAATGCCGCCTTATCAGATCGTTCGTGCACTAAAATCTCCAACAACCGTCACCTAGGGGTGCCTCTGCAAACAGATCCGAACAACTTATTCTCAAAAGGGAGGTGCACCGAACGTAAAACACAAGAGTCCAGATTGTTTCTTTTCTTTTTTGAGTTTTATTTTATAGATGTACACAACAACAGCCAACGCGTTTCGTTCCTAAATAGATAGATAATTGAACTTCTTCAGGGCTGGAATAAACATAAAAACATTTGTATAAGATACATTAAAATACATTAAAAAATGACGGACAGCAACATAACATAGGACATGATGTTAACATAACATTTAGCTAAACATATTTCCTTCTCAGACGAGAAATACAAAAACACAAACCAAATTTGTCCAGAATAATAAATTACAGACTAAAAATAGACATGACAAAGTGTAATTTTGAAAAGACTTACAATATGTAAGAAAAAAAACACACATTTGATGCCTCAAAGGACATTTTTTTATAAAAGGCAACAACGTATATAAGAATTGATGAAGAAAAAGTCGACCTTTAGATTAATTGAAATCAAATTGTACTATTGAGGATGAAGAAAAGAGGAAAAAGGAAAAAGGAAACAAAAGGAGGAAGGGGTGAGGGGGCAGGAAGCACTCCTTCTTTGCATCTAGTACTTTTTAACATAATATTCATTTTGAGCGGCATGACATTTCTCACCTCAAGTGAAAAAAAGTTATAGATAAGTCGTGGCTCAATTCAGAGAAAGACTATTCACTGTTTCTTAGGAAAAACGTGGAGTCCAGCGAAACATATCTTCCAAAGAAAGAGACAAAATGATGTTTTTAGACCTGATTCTAACACTTTTTAGGAAATCAGTATCAACTTGCTAATCTTAAAATTTCTTTTTTATATCTCACCTGTATGAAGTATCAAGGGCATCGATATATATTGTTATATCTATATTTGCAAAATTAACAGACCAAATTGATCCTAATCAGTTTCTCAACAGAATCTACAAGAAACGAAAAAATGTATGTTTTCGTTATAATCAATTTTATCAAAACAGAAATTTTTTGTTGAAAATAATATGTACAGATTATTTTTAAATTATTAAGACCGAATATATTTTAATAATATTTATCTCACCGGTTTATTAAAATATACCGAGTTCAAATAAGTTGTTTACCCAGATACGGCACTTTTATGTTTTCAGACTGCCTCTACGCAATTATCAAAAAAAGAGAGATAAGAGAGGAGAAAAAGAGAAGGGGGGGAAAAGTCAGTATTTCTATTTAAGTATGTTCTCACAATAAATACATCCACATATAGGTGTCTTACGTCAATTAGAAAATATCAGTACAACACACATCGAAAAAATCAAAATATGTACACATATTTATCTCAGTCCCCAAATGTTTATTCTCTTTATCTCAAATGTATTGCCTTAATTTTGACTCTGCCACATCGTATATCAGTACGTAAGACACATCGTTTTGGCATGGTAAGAGAGTCATTAATGCTTATCCATATCATGGGCTCCACAGTTGAACTACAAACATATGCCTGATAACATTACATAAGTATTTTTGTCTCACCAGTATTATTGCACAATCAGTTAAACCGTCTTCCCCAGATATGGGCTCGTTTTGTATCCAGACCGCCTATACGTAGTAAAAGATAAATTAACAATAACAGTCTACATTGATAATAAAGTCGGATCATAATCCACATGAATACGTCTCACGACAGTATCAGATGACAAAGAAATACCCATCGAAAGAGAGAGAGAGAGAAAACACTGATAAGTGTTTCTCATTCCCCACAGTTTGCTCAATTTACCGCAAATATATTGCCCTTAACTTCGACTTAACCCATTCTTATACCAAAAAGGGAGAACAGTCGGTTTTTCCATATTATAAGGGAATTTTGCGCCTGTGTACTTTTCATACTTCATACTCAGCATCCTTAGACAAAGTCACACTCTTAGTTCCGTACTGTTACTCCTTCGCTATATTAGATGCGATTTCATCCTTCCAATACCTTAATAAGCAGTTTCCATCTTCGTAACCGATTCCTTCTGCCTTGGTGTATCGCCAGAAAGACGCGGCAGACTAAAACCACCATATTTATACTCCAAAGCAAATTATTTTAGATGGAATACACCTGGCTTCCATGTCCACGTTCGGCACGGACTGATGACATCATGAGGAAGTAAGACAATTAGAACACCTATTTTTACTATAGACATATTACAAAAGGTGTCGGCCATCTTGGAATGTCTATTTATTCTGCATATATATTGAAAAAGTGATCCCACGTTTTGAAAGGCAGAAAGAAAGGGTCGCAAATGGAAAGATCTATAAAGTTATACTTCCTGTATTTTTCTAAGACGAACATTTAGATGGAAACGACATATTGGTTTATATGTCGTTATCGTAGTAATTATATTCTTAATTTGAAATTCTAGAATATAGAGCGATATCTTTCACAACACTGAATATTTACAAAACCGCTTCGAATAACAATCCAATTACGCTACAATCGTGATTTTAGCGGAAGCCACATATTAACAGCATATTTTCATTATCCCGTAATGCAGAAAAAACGGGAACATTGGAAGGAAGTTCTGTTCAACCATTAACCAGATTATAATGGCAGACATATTCTAATGATATTATTCTCAGTCTCTCGATACAGTAAAGGTCTTGCTACAAAAGGTGTCAGCCATCTTGGAGTGTCTATTACAACGAGCATTTAAATAAAACCGACATAATAATCAATGACATAATAGTACTAGTAGCGATCTTAATACTTCAAAGTCAACCCATCAAAAAATGGTGTGATCACTAGGGAAATCAACCTCTTGTATTAAGTATTTCGAAGAATTGAATACTCCTCAAAAGTCAGACAAAATACAATTTTTACAATTTTACCATTACCAAAGGAAAACAACAACCTTCAAATCACATCATCAATACAGATGACGTCTACATACTTCAAAAAGTCACTATTGAAAATACAGAATGCCACTATTTAATGCAGTTGGTCTACAAGCAAAAAATAGCTGAGCAACATATTAATATGTAGTTACCAAGTTCGAAAAAATTATTATTTACCTTCGGAGCAACAAATTCGGAGATTCAAAAAGTTTAAGAGTTCAGTAGAAAAGGAGAACCCCCAATTATATTTTAGTTTTTAAATTAAAAAATGATGGAGTTCACTATCAGTATTATGACCATGTTTTATGGTCTGGAGCCTACAAATCCATTTTGCCCCCCCACCCCTTCCTCCTTTTGTTTCCTTTTTCCTTTTTCCTCTTTTCTTCATCCTCAATAGTACAATTTGATTTCAATTAATCTAACGGTCGACTTTTTGTTCATCAATTCCTATATATGTTGTTGCCTTTTATAAAAAAATGTTCTTTGAGGCATCAAATGTGTGGTTTTTTTTCTTACGTATTGTAAGTCTTTTCAAAATTACACTTTGTCATGTCTATTTTTAGTCTGTAATTTATTATTCTGGACAAATTTGGTTTGTGTTTTTGTATTTCTCGTCTGAGAAGGAAATATGTTTAGGTAAATGTTATGTTAACATCATGTCCTATGTTATGTTGCTGTCCGTCATTTTTTAATGTATCTTATACAAATGTTTTTATGTTTATTCCAGCCCTGAAGAAGTTCCATTATCTATCTATTTAGGAACGAAACGCGTTGGCTGTTGTTGTGTACATCTATAAAATAAAACTCAAAAAAGAAAAGAACCAATCTGGACTCTTGTGATTTACGTTCGGTGCAACTCCCTTTTGGAAATATTTTGTCTTTGTACTGCTTTTAACGCAGCCTTAATGGACAAAAAGCTGCCTCCTGAAAGGTCACATAACTGTACATCAACTTTTTCTTCTAGAATTCCCCTAGCTGGTTCGGAATTCCCTTGCCATATAAATAATTATTAATTTGCTAGGTTACTTTCTTCACTTATGGTCTGTCTTATTGTTTGGGTTGTTAACATTTTCCACTTTTGCATCATGAGGCCACTTATCAAAGTGTGTATACCAGTTAGTTATACCCTTGTCCAACTACCCTCTGTAACTATATTGACCACTGGGGGTATGCCTACGCCTATATTGCTTTGTGACAAGCTACATAAAAAAAACAAAATCTTCAGTAGAAGTTTCTAACAAGACTAGAACACATCGCTTCTTAGTTCTCTTACCTGAATAGATGGAGCAATGGCTGCTACCTCTCTCAATCTTCCAAAATCTTATATCAGAGTTTCCCAAAGTGCCGTCCTAATGGTGGTGGTAGTAGTAGCATTCTAGTGTACTAACAGAGAAGACAAGGCATCACAAGAGAGGTCCAACTCCCACCTAGGTGAACTCAACTGTAGGGTTAATCAGAAGGATTACCCATCACAGGCAACTAGATAGGAAAAAAACACAGAGTTAGTGGGTTATACCATAACTTATCAAAGACTGAGACCAGACTACCACCATGACGCAAAGAAGACCTGATATAAAACTAGCAGTAGTACTTTCTAAGCAAGTGGAAGCTATTTAATTAATTTATGAAAACAAAAGCAAACTTATGAAATGCACGATTTAGGAGGATTGGATTCAGGACAGGAGAAGGTTAAGTGTGTAAGTAACAGAAGGCCTGAATGATGATGTGACAAATGCTGTTATATATGACTGTTATGCATTTGTGGGTATATGGGACTGGTGTGGGCTACTGAGTTAAGTTAAGATCCTGCAGTGTGTTGGTGTCACTTTCCCCACATCTGCCCCACCAAGCATGTGATCCATTTATGGTGTAAATCTTAAGTCACACCTTAATATATCACAAAGCCTTGGGAAAGAAGGTTAGCGGTTTGATGAATGGATGGGAAGAGGGAGTTGGGAAAAGGTGTGACAAAGACAAACACTACAAAACAACAATATTCTTCAGGCCGATCAGCAGCACATCATAATCATCAAATCTGTTGTGGAAGGAAATGAAGGAATCACACAGTTCAGTTAGATAAATTGCAAACGGTCCTTCAGACCCACTACCCAAGTTATATCTAAATATTCTGTCATCTAGGTTTGAAAAATACAAATTATTGAGGAGTGAGACAACATAGTTCTAAAAATTATGACTGTTACAAGAAAATTAATACCGAATTGGATGGTGCATCTGCATACACCTCGGAATGTCCATCTTGGGTGGCTGGCTGAACCAGTGCAGTAAGGTAAGCAGAAGTGTTATAGGTCTTTCACATTTCTTGCGTTCAAATTATAAAGCAGAAATGATATTGTACAGTCAAGGAGATGGACAGAAGGTAGGTTTCATGAGGAGTAGACCAAGAGGCAGAACAAGAGCATAGGCTGCTGTAATCATTCATTATGACTCACGAGTGATTAATTGAGAAGTGAGAGCAACTTTACAAATCCAATTCAGACTCACTGCTCGTTGCCATGATTGCAGTGCCTGCCTTGCTGAGAGACAAGGGTTTGGGCTGAGGTTGAGGTGATGCCACTGTTGATGTGGGAGGGCTGCTCTCAGCTTGCTGCCAGGAGAATGGTGCAGCAGGCACACACAGTTTCCTGATAAAGGATGAGGGCAACAAGTCAGTGGTGGCAATCTGCTTCACCTTCTCCTCCACACTGCCCACTTTCTAGTCAGCACCTTGCTTTGAGGCCATTTTCAAGCTGTCAGTTGACAGCCATAAAAGCATGCGAGACATGTGCAAAGATTGCAATAAAATACATAACACATCATAAGATTATTGTATTTTAAAAGCACACAAATATAATACATAAAATTATCAGTTTAAGAGTAAAAAGAACCAATAGAAGAGGAAGACACATGTGGTGTGTTCATGTCACTTTGTGCTGGCATTTTGTCTGGCAGTACTGTGGGTGATGTCTCTTGTGCACCTAAAAGCAGAGAAACAAGAAAAACGTTTAGTGAAAAGTGGAATTTTTGCAGTTTGAATTATTCATAGTACAGACAATATAATTTAGTGACAATTTAGTGAGGTTATCCCAAATAATTAACAACAATAGTGTTTACATCTCAAACCATACCATAAAATATTAATTTCAGTCAGGATAACAACATACAGATGCAACTGTTTGTATAGGAACATCTAAGGGGAGACACCTGTGGCAGGCAGTGGGATGCAGGGAAAAATTGAGTAATTCTTTAAAAATTAATGCTGGTGTGCGCCTATGGCATGCAGGGGGTCCGGGGTAAAATGAGTAATGATGATCTTTAAAAAATGAATGCTAGTGTGTGCCAGACACCTATGGGGCACAAGGGATGGACGGAAAATGTAAAAGAACAAATTAAAAATAAAATAAATGAATTAAAAAAAAAATACAAACAAATTAATTGGTGATTTACTACTAGGGGCCTTTGAAGAACCCATCGGGAGGCAAGGAGGCACAGGAAAAATATGGAAAAAATGCATATAATATTGAACACTATATTTGGAGAAAAACCGGAACAACTCCCCGTGCCCGGAGAGAACGAGAAACTAGTAAAATAACGGCTCCGTGATCGGGTAAGAACAAAAGTTCCTATTGTTTTGATGACACACGGGGGCCATCAACGTTTAGAAGGGAAATTTACCCGCAGTGACCAGGGTGTGCGAGCATTTATCTGAACGCAACGCGGTAACACAAACAATATGGCAAATAAAATGATCAAGGAGCGATAGGCATCAGCTCTTCGTATTTTTAAGTCAAAGTCTGCTGTCAATGAGGAAAGTAATGCAGATACATCTAATACCAATGGTACACCTATTAATCTTAAGCAAAGAGGAAAACACTAGAGAGAATGAGAAACTAAGAAATCAGTCGCTGGTGGGAAGCCACTTTCCTGCAAAATTACTTAGAGGTGGATAGGATCCTAAGAGGGTTGAGGATTTTCATCATTCCCACATTGGCGAACCCAAGGCCAGAGCTGTTGAAGGACTGGACTGAGAATACAAATGAATGTTCAAAAACAATGCTAAGAATCCTGATTAAAATTTTTTGGCTAGAGCATAGCGAATTAACATCAAAAATCAAAACAATGATGGATGATTTTGATAAAGAAATGGATCAAGACGCTGTGAAGAAGATGCTCAAAGCAATTGAAGAACGCCTCAAGACCCATGAAAAATAAATAATACAGCGGAAACAACGCAAATTCCTCCGTGATGAACAGGATTATGCTGCAGGAAGGATCTTAACATTTGCCAAGAGGGATAGAACCCTGGGAGCCATTGCCAAAAGAAGATCGGAATCAGGCACGGACGAGAGCTCGGATATGGGATCCATAGAGGATTTAAGTGATAATAATACACCTAAGATTTCTTTTTCCAAGGAACTGAGGATGTCACAAAAAGAAAACGAACACTCCTTTCAGGGAAAACAAAGAGGAAGAGGCAGAGGAGCAAAGGTCAAAGCAAGAGAAGACGTCAGTGAAGAAAAGCAAGTCAACAGTAGCATGGGAACAAAATGCCAAATGAGGAAGAAAGGAGTAATGGCAGTATAATCCAAAGAATTTACGGTAATAAACCTTTCGAAACAACATTTGTCACAAGCAGAAACTGAGTCTCTGAAGCTGGGTCTCTCGTTCTGCCCAACAGCAGGAATTGACTATGCACAACTAAGAATTGACTTATACAAATTTGTTAGAAAGCTAAAGTTGTACATGCATTGAGATCAGAAAGTAGCAGGATAGGAAGAACATCCCAACCAGCATTTCTACCAGACAAGTTGACGATAGTAGACCTAGAAACACTTCAGACACTACATAGCCTAGAAAGAACTGAAGAGGTGAAAACTACACTCGGATTCATTAGTGACCCCTTTGACTCGACTAACACTGAATATGTGAACCACAATTTTGGGATTAATACTGGTGGAACTGAGGTAACTACCTTCAGAGTACCATCTAGATCCATACCTCAACTACCAAAAGATAATATTGACGTATTCTCTGATACAGTTGCAAATGACATTTTAGAATTCAGCAGGGAAACCCCCAAACAGAGCAATTTAAACAGGACACAATGGAACCTCCTGACCAGTCTACAGAAAGACCTAACAATAGTTATCAAGCCCTCTGATAAGGGGGGCAACATAGTCATTATGGACAGGGAAAATTACATAAGAGAGGGATTGAGACAGGTAAGAAACAATACTTGTTACACTCAAACTGACAGAGAATTCCTAAGGAATGTAGTCTCTAACTACAAAGAAAAAATACTTTCCTGGCATGAACAACTATTGTTGAGTTAGGATGAATTACAATTCTTAAAAAAAGAGACACCCACCATCCCCAATCTATACTTGTTACCTAAAGTCCACAAAGACGTCATTAATCCACAAGGGCGTCCCATTGTCTCCTCAAGGAATAGTGTCTTTGAGAACACCTCCATATTTGTGGATCATTTCCTTGCACCTTTTGTACACAATTTAGATTCCTACATTAGAGACACCAAAGATTTTATCCAGAAAACTAACAATCTCTGCTGGATAGAAGAATGCTGGCTCGTGTGTTTAGATGTAGAACGTCTATACACGAGCATCAGACATCAAGATGGCATGAATGCTTGTAAACATTTTCTTAGGATGAGAAGTGCTAAGGTGCTACAACACACACAGATGATCATGGAAATGATTGAAACATGTTTAAAGGAGAATATCTTTCTCTATGAAAACACACTATACAGTCAAACACAGGGAACAGCCATGGAGACCTGCTTCGCCCCCAGCTATGCCAATCTTCTGGTGGGCTGGTGGGAGGAGCAGGTTCTTTTTAACCGTGACCACAACAAATTCATGGATCATATTAGTGTGTGGCTCAGAAATATTGACAACGTTGAATTTGCTTGGGAAGGAAGCGAAGAAGACCTCAACAACCTTTTGACAGCCATTAATAGGAATGAAGTAAACTTAAAATTCACAATGAGTTACAGCAGAGAAACAGTGGATTTTCTAGATCTCAAAGTAACTCTGAAAGATGGAACATTACAGATGGAACTTTTCAGGAAGAGCACTGCTGGGAACACCATCCTACATGTGACAGCTGTCATCCTCCCAGCTTCCACTGGAGTATACCCTTCAGTGAGTTTTTAAGAGCAAAAAGAAATAGCAGCACCAATGAAAGCAATAGAAGAACTAAACAGTAAATGAATGATCGTTTTATTGCTAGAAAATATCCTAGAAAGAGTCTGATTAGAGCAAGTACAAGAGCAGATGAGAAATCAAGGGAGAATCTTTTACAAGACAAACCACAAACACAAAAATACCCAGAGAATACACCAATAAGGTTTATCACCAAATTTACCAGTCAGCGAACAATTTACGTAGGTTCCTTAAGAGTAGGTGGACAATTCTAACACATGACACCACCTTAAAACCTAAGATAGGAGAGACACCTAACATCACCTTTAAAAGAAATCTCCCTTTGAGGGATATTGGAGTACATAGCCATTTGAAAAGTAACAACCAAACATAGCTACAACAAAGCCGGGGTTTCCAAAAATGTGGGCATTGCAAGGCCTGCAAATACAGCAGCAATATCCAGAAAGTAAACCTAGAGAGGATCAGGAAGAAAAAAAATGCATTACCGAACTGTTAATATGTAAAGCAGACTATGTGGTTTATGTAATCATCTGCCCTTGCGACAGATGGTACATAGGGTCTACCACATTCCCGGTACAGAAACGAATATTAGAGAATTGGCGAGCAATTACTAACTCAGACTTAAGCTATAATACAGCACGACATTTCAGGGAGAACCATCATGGAGACTGGACTAAAGCCAAATTCTTTCGACTTGACACAGTAACAAAACATCCCAGGGGAGGCAATAGAATTTCTGCACTACGTAGAATGGAATAATTTACAAGCAGATAGCCTCGCCCCCCGTGGTATAAACCTTGATGAGGAACTGTAAATGCATCTTTAAGTCAGGAGCTCTGACTTTTTAACCCATGCTGTTTATGATTTGATTTAATTTGTATCAATATGAGAAATGTTTTTCTTTCCCTTAAGCTCGTATTTGTTTTGTTGTTCCTCCTAACAGTAATCGGACCAAATGTATATATTTATTGAGCCTGGTTTTTACCTTTATGCAAACTATATGATTATAATAACAAATTATCTGTCTCCATTACAGATGGAAAGAACGCTCCATGCAAATCAAGTTGGGAGTACCTCTGGAGGAGTAGAAGGTGACCCCAATGTGGCAACACCTTTGACCTTCACCTATGGCGGATTGCAGTTGAAACGTTATTTGGGTACTATACCCGTGATTGAAGAGCTATCTTAATTATAAACCAGCCAAGAAACAATGAGATAGGAGAGTTCACATAATTACCTTGAACAATCAAAATAATTTTCAGTACAATTTAATGTACAGAATAATGGTCCTTTCTACAAAATGATTGAAATCACAGTGTTTAAAACATACTGTTGAAAAAGTTTTGTTGAAATGGGGAACAATCATGGAATGCCAAGTATTTTGTTTATGTCTATTAGAAATGCGTCAGGAAGTGAATTGTAAAAAAAGGGTCATGTGAAAAAGATCGCAAGATCAAAATGCATCTGTTTCTTTGACAATAAATACATCTGTGAACCAGAGACCGCGTTGGTGTGGCTGTTTCCTCAACTTAATTGTCAAAACAGGATTACGATTGGAATATATATATGTGTATGTATATATATAACACAATGATTCTCCAACACGTTAAACCGACATCCTGGAGAAAAAAATGAACAAAAAGGAATAGCCCTCTCCTATCAATCTCCCTAGAAAATGGCTTTGAAAACCAGGAAAAAAAGTGGATTTACACACTGGCTGGCAGCACAAAATGGCCACTGGCCACATGGTGAAACAACAACAAGCAAGGAGGCATGGCCATAAAAAAGAACACATGCAGGCCCATGACAAAAGAATATTGGCTGGCAACACAAAATAGCTACCGGTCACATGCCGAAACAACAACAACAAGCACGGAGGCATGGACACAACAGAGAACACATGCAGGCCTATGGCAAAAGCACATTAAATGACTACACAAAATGGCCACTGGCCACATGGCCAAACAACAACAAGGAGGGAGGCATGGCCACAAAAAAGAACACATGCAGGCCTATGGCAAAAGCACACTGGCTGGCAACAATAAATAGACAGAGCCACATGGTCAAATAACAAAAACGAGCAAGGAGGTGATGACATAACAATAAACACATGCATGCCTATGGAAAAAGCACACTGGCTGGCTGCACAAAATAGCCACTGGCCAGATGGTCAAACAGCAATAACACACAAGGAGGCATGGCCACAAAAAAAAACACATGCAGACCTATAGCAAAAGCATATTGGCTGGCTACACAAAATCGCCACTGACCACAATGGTCAAGCAACAACAACAAACAAGGAGGCATGTTCATAACAGAGAACACATGCAGGCCTATAGCAAAAGCACACTGGCTGACTACTCCAAATTGCCAAAGCCACATGGTCAAATATCAATAATAAGCAAGGAGGCAATGCCACAATAATAAACACATCAAGGCCTGTGAAAAAAGCACACTGGCTGGTTACACAAAATTGCCACTTGCCACATGGTCAAACAACAACAAGCAAGGAGGCATAGTTACAACAAAGAACACATGCAGGCCTATGGCAAGAGCACATTGGCTAGCTACACAAAATGGCTACTGGCCACATGGTCAAGCAACAACAAGAAGCAAGTAGGCATGGACAATAAAGAACATTTGCAGGCTGATGGCAAATGCACACTGGCTAGCTATAAAAATATCTACATGGCCAAACAACAACAACAATCAATCAAGTATGGGCAAAACAGAGAACACATGCAGGCCTACGGCAAAATCACACTGACTGGACACACAAAATGACCACTGGTCGGTCACATGGTCAAACAACAACAAGAAGCAAAGAGGCATGGCAACAACAAAGAACACATGCAGGCCCATGGCAAAAGCACATTGGCTAGCTACACAAAATGACCACTGGCCACATGGTCAAATGACAACAACAACAAGCAAGAAGTCATGGCCACAACAAAGAACACATGCAGGCCTATGGCAAAACCACATTGGCTGGCTACACAAAATAGCTACCGGTCACATGGTGAAACAACAACAACAAGCAAGGAGGCATGGACACAACAGAGAACACATGCAGGCCTATGGCAAAAGCACACTGGCTGGCAACAATAAATATACAGATCCACATGGTCAAATAACAAAAACAAGCAAGGAGTGTAGTGTAGTTCCTATATCCCTGATAGGCTCTGCGCATTGGAATAATATACACTATAGTTTTGACATAGGACTGAGGTCAGTATGTCTCTATCGAGTACATTAAACTTAATTACTTGTGTGTGCCAGCTAACTCAGAGGTCACTAAAAATCTTCTCGAATGATCAAGACGGGATTAGTTTCTGACAACCGCATAAACATGACAACTTTGTTTCCCTTAGAATCGGAACAATCTCAGAATCATAGAAACAATAGATAACAGTTTCACTCAGTCAATCGTGCATGCTTCGTTTCTACAGAGTTACACAGAAATAGATAGACGGGCGTTTCTATAAAAAGGGTTTATTGAACAGTCTTATTTCTCATGCAAGAGATATGAACTGCTACAATCATAAGACAGAATGTGAAGTAAAATATGTACAGCGTTAGCAGTAAGATAAAATAATACTGCAATAGCATGGTTTGTAGCTATGACAGATATTCATAAAAATACATACATAAATAACACAGGCTAAAATGTTAATACTCATCTGATGCTTCTAGCTAGTTCTACCCCAGTGTACCTAACCTAAGTATAGTACGAGGTAAGATATAGGTGCCGTTTGTCTATAGCCTAGTTTAGCTATAGTTGCCAAGATTTGCCAAAAGTCCCTCTAGGTTCTAGTCCGCTCCATACCTTAGAATGAGTGAGGTTGGAATCTCTCTCCGAGGCTCGATCTCTAACACCCCGCAAGGGGAGTCAAGAACACTAGAGCTGGATTCTCTGTGAGGATAATGACAGCGTCTGGTCAGTGCGTCAGGCTGGGACCTCACTTCCTTCCGAAATTGCCGTGGCGATCCGCGTTGTGAAAGTAGGCAGCCGAACCGTTGTTTGCCATGGTAAGTTAAGGTATATTTATACCTTGAAGGTGTTTAGGAATGGCAGTATTGACGTAAAAGTCGGGCAGAAGAACGTCATGAATGAACCCCTAAGGAATAGATGTTCATGCATAATAAATGAGTTCTTGGAGAAGTCAATATCCAAGCAAGGGGAAGTCCTAAAGGCTTAAGAGTCTGGTTTTCCAAGAGCTCGTTGTGACGTAGATGAACGGATGTAGGTGGCCATGCCTGTATTTGTAAACAACAACAACACACAAGGAGGCATGGCCACAAAAAAGAACACATGCAGGCCTTTAGCAAAAGCCCATTGGATGGCTACACAAAATCGCCACTGGCCACAATGTTCAAACAACAACAACAAACAAGGAGGCATGTTCATAACAATGAACACATGCAGGCCAATAGCAAAAGCACACTGGTTGACTACATCAAATTGCCACAGCCACATGGTCAAGTATCAATAATAAGCAAGGAGGTAATGCCATAATAATAAACACATCAAGGCCTGTGAAAAAACACACTGGCTGGTTACACAAAATTGCCACTGGCCACATGGTCAAACAACAACAAGCAAGGAGGCATGGTTACAACAAAGAACACATGCTGGCCTATGGCAAGAGCACATTGGCTAGCTACAAAAAATGGCTACTGACCACATGGTCAAGCAACAACAAGAAGCAAGTAGTCATGGACAATAAAGAACACTTGCAGGCCTACAGCAAAATCACACTGGCTGGGCACACAAAATGGCCACTGGTCACATGGTCAAAAAACAAGAAGAAGCAAAGAGGCATGGCCACAACAAAGAACACATTCAGGCCTATGGCAAAAGCACATTGGCTAGCTACACAAAATGGCCACTGGCCACATGGTCAAATGACAACAACAACAAGCAAGAAGTCATGGCCACAACAAAGAACGCATGCAGGCCTATGGCAAAAGCACATTGGCTGTCTACACAAAAGGGCCACTGGCCACATGGTCAAAGAACAACAACAAGCAAGGAGGCATGGTCACAACAAAGAACACATGCAGGCCTATGGCAAAAGCACATTGAATGGCTACACAAAATGGCCACTGGCCACATGGCCAAACAACAACATGGAAGGAGGCATGGCCACAACAAAGAACATATGCAGGCCTATGGCAAAAGCACACTGGCGGGCTACACAAAATGGTCGCTGGTCACATGGTCAAACAGCAAGCAAGGAGGCATAGACAACAAAGAACACACGCAAGCCTATGGACACTGACTACACAAAATAGTCCCCGGCCACATGGCATGGAGAACAAAGACAAATGGTGGCCTATGGCAAATACTCACACACATACACTGGACAGATAAAGGAGGCATGGTAAAGAATGAAGAAAACACTACCATTAATTCAGCAATTACAAAAATGAAAATTAAGTGAGCTATAAACACACATCCTCCCAGGGTATCAAATAATAGCCCACCAAATTACACTTTTTGCAGAAAAACGTGACATACAAAAAAATACACAATAGTTCAAATGTACATCCCCCAACTAGTACAATGCCAGGAGGAGCATTTGCAGAGTGGTAGAGAAAGGACATCCTTGATGATTGCACAGGTAGTGGCTGTATAATTCTATGAGTGCCATTTCCTAAGACACACTGCAAATACCGGGTGTTTTCAACCAAGTGTAAAACACATATATAGACATATCTTACATAAAGTCTTTGTGTGCCTATTTAGTAGAATACTAATTTAAATTTCCCCTTTGTCTACACTTGTCGAAATAACAACATTAAAAATGCATTTTACTTCTTCACAGCAACACCTAAGGTCACAATGACATCAGTAATCACGAATACAAATTACAAAATATAAACTTATATATATTTAAACATATTTTCACAAAGTTTGGGTGTAGATGTTTAATAACATAATTGTTGAACTTTATTTTAACAACATATTTAGCAAAAACAATAATTTCTAAAACTAACTTTTAACATCTGAACTCTTTAATAGAATATAACATACTATAAAACTACCCATTCGTACCCAAATGCAACAGGAATGAAAAACTGCTCCAAAACTACTACAATGCACACTCTGTGAAAGGATCCACTCTAGAGAGATGAGTGAAAAGTATTCCTGTGGGTTAACCTCCATTTTCTATCCTCTTAAAACCTAACATACAAAGCATCTCTAACTGTCAATCAAGTAGAGGGAATCTGGAGGGCCGTCTACATCAGTGGCACCAGCAACAACAATTACCGGATAGGAAAGTCCCTACAAAGGTGCAAACACATGCAAAAGATATGGCTCCAGAGTTTTTAAGAATGGCCACATATTGCATGGACTGTAGTGTTGTTATAATTGCAGATGAGCAGTGTGTTACGGCTATTCACAATGCTGCAAAAAATCATATGTGCTAATTTTTTCCCCTTTTTATATCTTAGCACATTTCTCACTGCACATTCTTCAAATCCTTCCTGTCCCAGTTGATATTGTTGTTTCCGTAAAAAAGAACAATTGTTTTTTACAACTTTACATAACCCAAAAAAAAAATTCACAAACAAAACAGAAAATCATTTTACCGGGAAATAAAGGAATGTCATTGGATAATATACTTTTCCACAAAAACAATAAGAAGAACATGCCCATTTACCTATCTTCAACATTCTTTAAGACGAGCTGATAGTGAGCAGATCTGCACAATGCACAATATGGCATAAGACATTGTCAAGGGGTACAAATAAAAAATATTCTTGCAGTACTATGTCCATGCTTTACCATCTAAAAAATACCAAAGCAATAGTGTAAATGTACCAAGAAAGCAACGCAAGGCTGAAGGACCCTCAACTTCAATAGCAGCCACAATAACACCGGGGCAGAAAGTCCATTCAGAGGTCCAATCTCAACCTCAAGATGACTCCACAGTTTTCCCAGATGGCATCATACTGCATGGATTGTGGAGTTATAATGAGTGTTGGAGAGCAGTCTATACCGGGCCTTCGTAATACTGCAAAGAATCATAAATGTTCTAATTTTTGCCCTTCGTTGTATTTCTACATTAGCAGGCATTTTATTATCTTACAAAATGGGCATATAATAGATATGTGTTGTTCATTTTAATATCTTCTGATTTATTGGAACACTAACATATAACTTGCCATATAGACAGGTCAAAGTGTTCGTCTACATACAAATACACAGCTAACTTTTGCCATTTATCATTATTTACTTTTCCACTTTTTAAATATAAGTCAACAGTCTGCGTTTAAATCTTCCAGTAAGTGCATCCACAACATATGCAAACAAAATCTGTTTTTTCAGACCACACTGTGTTAAATTTTGTAATCTCTTCTGTAAAACTATCAACTTTAATAAATGTGTCCCGTTCTGCAACTCCTCCTCTTAACAACTCTTCATTTTCCCTAGAATCCTGCTCAGGAACAAGGAGACAAAACTGCACATCACCACAAACCTTTTCTACATCTTCGACAGTACCATGCAAAAGTGCTTCATTAATTTCTCCTAAACCTATAGTGGGAGTTTTCACATAGTACAACCTCCTAACTAAAGTTCACATTGTTTGGTGGATTACAGCTAACATCTTGAAATGATGAAAGGTGCTTTGGCACACTTTGTTTGATAAACAAGCTGTGAGTGTGCCTGCAAATTTGTATGCTGTCTAATCTTGCAAGGATCGAATCTTTGTAAAGTAGTTATTTTCTATTTTAAACTTCGCCTTGGAAAGATATGTCGAAATATCCTTAACATATACAATTCCATTTCTATAGAGGCGACTGACTCCCCCTTCCATGTACCTGTTCTCCTATAACTTTCTCTACATTTGTAGATACTATCACCTCTTTCGCTATGTGAGTGCCATTCTTCATTTCATGCCATTGTGTTCGGTAATTAATAGCATGAACTAATCTATTATCCTGGATTTAGCTTTTTTCATTAAAAAAATACTTTGTACTAGAAGAATGTATGTATTCTTCACTAAAAACTCCACAAACGTTACTTCTATTCACTAATCTTTTTTTCAGGTTTTGGCTCCTCAAGTACAACACAATTTTGTCAAGAGTCTTCATTCTATTCATATTCAAAATAAAAACCGGCACCTTTAAAGCAAAGGCCTTATTAACTACTCTCTCTACTTGTTCCTTATGTTTCAATGCATGTCTCCTTCTTCTATACTTCTTAATATTTCTCAGTAGATTTTTAACTACTCTACTACAAAAACATCCTAGCTCTGACTTCCGTAAACTGCTTCTGTCTCCTTGTTAGGGTGTATACACTTTTGCTACATTCTTTCCTGTTCTCTGCTATATAGATTGTGTCCATTGTTATTGTTTCTCATAGTTTGAATTGTATTTTCATTAGTTCACAATCTTTGGAAATGTCCAAATATATTTAAAAAAATGAGTTTGTCTTCTTACCAATAGCTCTTTTTTTGTTCACCACTTTTTCTTCATTGTGTCCCTTTTTATTCTCAGTTCTGCATAGATAATGCACTTGCTTCTGTTCCTTTTCCCTCTGAACCTTTGTAGGCAATCTATCTGTAATTATGCAGATATTACTCTGTAAAATAAAAAACTATTTTGAAAAAAAACTTTTCTAGCCAATGTACCAGCAACTTTACTACTGCCTTACAAATAATACAAAAATAGTTTTTATGTTATGTTGCAGTTTTAAATCTACAAATCAACCTACCTACATAACTACATGCACTTACTTTGATGTACCAATCCCAAACCAAAATACAAAATGAATTTATTGCTTACCTTTTAATATTATAGAACCCTCTCCTACAACACAGCTGCACCATATCTCAGTTCTTACTTATACACGATAAAGGACCACTGGATGCCTTTTGTAGTAAACTTTAAAATAAGCATCAACCAAAGTATATAAGTACATACAGTGCCTCAATACTCTAAATCCGAAAACATAACATAAGAGCTATTTCTGTGCCTCTCTCCCACTGTGTCACTGGTATATTTAGTGTTTCACTACTTTTCTAGTTATATGTGTCAGATTTATATTTGGAGAAACACTGCATACACAAAGCTGCATATTAATCTGTATCACAGCATATAGTTGTCTAATTCTTCTGAGTACATGCAAACAGTGTGTGACAGGGTACATATATAATTCACAAAGAGTACATATTCCTCACTAAAACCTGTAAATACATGTGTTTGTGGTTGAGTACAACAATGGTCCCTGGATGATTGGATGAGTGCATAGATAGTGGCTACGTAATTCACTCAGAATATACATAGTGCCTGCATGATTCCCTGAGTATGCACAAACTACATCGGTGGTCCCATATCTGTATAGTTAGTGCCTGTGTTTTCACATATTGATAGTGCTACTATCTGGGTGATTGGATTAACACATGGGTGTTGCCTGTGTAGTTCAATGAGTGCATAATTAGTGCCTGCATGATCAAAAGAGTGCATGAGTAGTGCCTATTGGTGATTGAATAAGTCTAGATATCACACTTGATATATAATTGCATACATGACTCTCTAAGAGTATACATTACTCTGTTACTCAGCGTCCACATGCATCAATAAGATTCTAAGACTGAAAACAACAAGCTTTACCTTTTGAAAGCACAAAACCTTTTCCTAATGGCATACCTACATCATTTCCCAAATATTTATTGTGTCTTTAAAACATATATTCAGAATTTCTCAAAGAAAAGTTACATGCCAAGTGAAGCTCGCACACAAACTCTCAAAAGATATTCATCACTATTATCCCTCCCCTCACTATATACATGAATTTTTCAACAGCCTTAAAGAACATAGATAACTATATAAACATATATGTGATTTCATGAAAGATATACACCTTCAGGCCATCTTTCCAAAAATATAGAGTTCTGTGCATCTTTAAGTAAACTCTACAGTCTCATTGTACATATAACTATCCACAACCAGAAAAACCATATATCACCATGTAAACCTATGCAAACCGATCATATAAGTAAAAATCCACATTGACAAACACTTCCTAATAGATACCTAAGAAGTATTACTACTTTATCATTTGAGTATAGGTACAACACATTTTCTTATGTTTTATTCATGACTACAGTACTCCTGTTTAATATTGTGACTAAAACTACCACAACCCCCAGATTGCAAATAATATAGATGTATCTATTCCGCACATAATGCTTAGACATTTAAAACACTGTCATTGTTAAAGGATTGCTCATGGTAATTTTCAACAGTACTAACATGTTAAACACATACCCTATGCACAAGAATGGCATACCACTCTCATAGAAAGCAACTCTAAAATGACAACCTCTTCGACTTTCCACTCTTTCATCATGAGAAAGGCAGCAAATGAAATCATGTCTTTCATTTTAGACTACTGCATCTCCACTTGTGAATGTTTAGCATCTGCCAACCCTTTCCCTCTCTTTAAAAAAGAGGTGACTGCTGGCGTGTTTTCGCAATGTTTTCGTGATGATCATGGAGAAATCACGTAAAAAAACGGGAGTTCAAACCTATAGCTAGCTTCATTTTTTTTAAATGTAAATACTGAACAACAGTTTATTACACAGTCCTGAGTTGGAAATTAAAGCTTGCCATTACTTAAATTGTGCCATCACTCCTCAACTTTTAAAAACAATTCTGTCTCTTTAACACCCTTTTTCCCCCAATGCTCTCTTAGCTCAGTGTACCTAGCAACCCAGTGGAACCAGTAGGTCACAAGTTTACAGCACATTCTAGAAGGGACATGCTACTTCCAAATAAGGTACAGCAGGTATGCTTTACTCCACAGATTCAAAAGAATATCCATGTCCGTATTACATTTCTTTTTTTCAACAAAAGGCAATTATAAGACTTCTTGCTAAGGCATCCAATATACTACCTAATATTATTCACCTTCATGCATCCAATGAAATACATCTTTTTTAAAACAAACACCTCTATTTTAACTGCTTTTCCTCTAGAAAACTACCTCATTCAGCTCCAACATTCTCCTGACTACTATTGCTCCTTCACTTCAAAATGCTTAAAGTATAGATTGTGGGCCACAACTACATCTATTGGGCTAAAGAAGCTGCAAAAAACAGAGGTATTGACTGGGACTTGGGCTTGCCAAATGTGCAGATTAGTTGGTTTGGTCTTAGAGGGTTAAAGTTTCATCAGTTCCTGGCTTTGGTTAAATCCATTGTGGATTCCCAAGCTCCTCACCTTATGATTGTGCACTGTGGTGGCAATGACCTAGACACTTTGACTGGGGTAGGGCTGGAAATCCTAATGAAAGAAAGCTTTACAAACCTAATATCGCTTTTCCCTCACACTGTATTGGTGTACTCTAACATATGTCAAAGACAGAAATGAAAGTGGTCAAATAAATTCTGTCCACAGATTGACAAAGCCAGGAAGCATATTTATAAAACTGTTTCTGCATTCCCTAGAGACCATCGCATGGGCTGTATCTATAATAACAATCTGTGTTCTGACATGCATGGAATTTATAGAAATGATAGAGTGCACTTTACAGATGAAGTTATGTATAGCAGCCATATAAACACAACCAACGCAACAGCTCCAGTCAGAGCCACCCTAGTACCAGAAATAGTGTGCAGCACATTCTAAAGTGTTTATTTCTTTTGTTTTAGACAATCTTTGCAATAACATTGTGATCCACGTAGACATACCTCAAAAGTGGAAAACAAAAGCAGACATTCAATGACCACCGACACATCAAAAAATAATATGTAATAAAATCCATTGTGAACATTGCACTACACATATTACTATATACATACTTCTTTCAAAGCATGTTTAAACTGATACTTTTGTACTAAGTTTCTTTGAAAACCAACTTTCAGACTTATTTTCAGTTTTCGCGGTTATTCATGACATTGTGATGATGTCGTTAACCATGACAATTGCTTTTTTTCCATAAATTCTAAAACACATATATCCACACATACTATAGTTTTTTACACACGAGGGGTTTCTTACAGTATTCCCTAAAATCAGGTTTTTCTAGTGTATTTCTAGAACAACGCTCTCTAAATCCTATTTTCCATTTTCTCAGTGAGTCCAGAGATCGCAATGACGTTGGTCATCATGTATCTGTCTATAAATTACAGAGGTGGTAGCCATGCTGTAGTTATAGTTAGGGTGACCAGAGAAAGGTTTTTTTTCAATTTTTGTCCCTTAATATTTTTCTACCCATTTGTCCACAAAACTTTGCAGACCTACAGCCCCTGTTTTATTCTCAAAGTAATGAAAGTATTTCATGGCATTTGGTCAAGGGGGTGCAATGCAAAAAAGGGGGTCCCAAATCAGGTGTAAAATGCAATGTACTTTACATAGACGTATGTATTTCGCGCAGTTACGTGGCTTTGTATGAAATTTGACAAAGTGATATATTATAGTGCGCAGACGATTCTGTGAGGTAAGGCAATTAAGTAGGGGAAGTATTTTTTTTATGTTTTTAGGTTTAATTGTTTTAAATGTATTTATATCTGTGGATAAGGTAGTACCACGGTACTACTGAGGAATGAATTGTGATGACAAGTCATTAGCTGATTGTTTAATGACTGCTTTTACAAAAGTTAGAGGCAGGAATGTTGTTTTCAGCTAGAGTTTCACTGTGTTCAGTATTACACCTTGTAATGTAGGTAAGCATTTGGTTTGCTATTTTTCCATACCGATTACCACTTTATTAATGTGGTATTAGTAGGAAAAAATATTGATAAGTTTATATATGTTTTTATAAAAATTACAAAGAATTGCGTTACTCCCGCAACATCCACAAATAAAAAGAATTGAGTAAATTTGGAAATACACATTAAGATACTATATTTTATAAATATAGTGGGCTAAAACATATTTTCAAAATTTAACATATTTAAATGTCCTGAAAAAAGTGTACAGATTTGCCTTTAATTACAAAAAACTAGCGAACTTGATAAAAAAATGCTGTTCCCCGTAGAGTGCTACAAAAGTATGGAGACATTTAGGAACAAAAATTTTAACCTTAGAAAATTATTTTGTCATACTGAGGTAGTACCGCACTACTCCCTATTTATAAAAATTTAAATATTAAGAAACATAAACATTTTGCAATACCTATTACCACTTTAGGTAGGGCAAAAGTACCAAACCAAATACTTACCTATAGCAGACGGTGTAACAAAGAACATGGCCAAACTTTGCCTAAAAATAACAAGCTTGCCCGTAACATTTGTAATGGCAGTCATTAGCCAATCAGCTAGTGATTTGTCATCACTATGTGCCAGGGTAGTACAGCAAAATATACCTATATTTTGCAAAAATCCAGTTCAAACGGATCTCACGAATTTTAAATAAATGAAAACTTATAAAATAGTTACACTGTTTAGCTGCACTACCCAAAATCAGCATCTGCACACCATAATATTTTGTCTTGATAGGTGTAAAAAAAATCTGAATTATGTATTTTGCATTAGGAAAAGTCGAAACATTTGTGTACATTTTTTGCTTGAAGCTTGTTTTGGGACCCCAAAAACATTTACATATTGCAAAATATACTTTGAAGATATAACATTTACATCTTTTGACACACTTTAACACTACATTTCCTTTAATCTGCACACTCCACTTTACCTCACTCCACTTTACCTCACTCCACTGTCTAACTGTTTTTAGGCCACTAAACAGAATTAATGTGTGAATAAAATGTATTTATAAACTTGTGAAAATGTATATTAGCAAATTTAACGTACTTGACTCCGCTGCAAAAATTACGGGGAAGGTGATCTTGGAACGCCTAACATTATGGTTAGAAGACTCCAATGTAATTTGAGAACTGCAATATGGTTTTAGGAAAGGGAGAGGAACCCTGAACCAACGTGCCAATTTGCTCTTGGTGATTGGCAAATATACAATATCAAAAGGGGACACTTGCTAATGACTTTTATGGGCCTAACGTCCGCATTTGATAGCTACCTCCAATATGCTGATGATAGTATTCTTCTGAGCCACAAACCTATTTGTCTCCAACGACTTATAAATGCTTATGATGACTATATACAAAAAATGGCCTCAAACTGAATGTTAAAAAGACTAAAATCATGAAAATTGGACCTACTAAACAGATGTTTCATATATGGAGAGCCAGAGCAGGACCAATTGAAGTTGTTAAAACATACAGATATTTAGGGGTGGTGTTTGATAACAGAGTCTCTTTTAAATTTCATTTTAAATACCTAAGGGCAAAAATGGTGGTTCTAATTCATGTTTTTAAAAGTTTTAAAACATTGTTGAATTGTCAATCTTATGATTATATCCTTAAAGTTATGAGAGCCAAGCTAGAGCCAACACTTTTATACGGCTCACCCATTACCAGGGAGAAAGATGCAAAGCTTCTAGATTTACTGGTGGACAAGGCTTTTAAATCAACTTTTGGGGACCCCCGATCAGTAGGGCAAGCAGGAATAAGACTAGAGTTTGGTCTCCAAAGGCAGAGCTTGGTGTCAGCAGGAGCTCTTTTGAAATGCATTTTCTCTATGTTTCATTCTGCACCTGCCTCCCTGGGGAACTATTGCTTGATTGAAATAAATAAGTCTGCTTATACTGTTAAATGGAGATCTCAAATTTCAACATGCCTAAGGGATATTGGTATGCAAATAGCACTTCAGGAATTGATTATGCCCAATTATAAGTTGATCTTAAAAAAACAAATTACAGTAGAAACCCTGGATAAAACGGCATTAGCAGGGAAAAAGCATGCATGGTATGTGATTAACTCTTACCAGTCGTTACGTATTCAGCCCCGACAGCACATTTCTCGGCTAAAATAAAAAACTATCTAGGGACAGATATAATTGATGCACTTTATTATTGTCCTTGAACTATGGAATTACTAATTATGGCACTTTAACTCACTACATGTGCAATATCTTGCTATAATAATTATTGACTTAAAAAAAAAAAAGTTGTTTCTTCAATGGAATTACTATTTATTGCATGATCTGGTCCATGTTAGATTTTCTGACATATTTATGAATTCTTTGGTACAATTGTTAATAATATTTGCAGTATAGAGTTTTATGTTTTTATATAATATGTGTTTGTGAAGATGTTTTGATTGCAATAATTTGTATTAATCACACGATAAAGAATTTACTTACTTACAATAGGTCTGAAATATTGCCTTTGCTTTTAGCCATGGGTATTGATGTCAAACTAGTGGCTTTCTTGCAATGGTCACATTCAAATCTGTCAGCCTCAGCCAGGCTCACTTTCAGCATCCTGGGAGGTCAAGCGGGGGCTAAGATAAGGATGTATCTTAGCCCCTGTCTGTTTAATCTATATATTAATATACGTGGGGATGATCTGTCACCTACGTGTAAAGATATTCCCAGAGCAGGTCCTAAACTCATCCCAGGTCTGCTATACACAGACCATGCAGTGTTACTCGCCAGAATGGCTGTGGGGTTGCAAAGACTCTTAAATACTTTTGTAGATTTTATGGTCTAAGTGACATGTCTATTAATTTTTCGAAGTCACATATAATTATGACAGGCATCACCAGGCTTCCCAAATATAGGCATTTCTGTAGAGGGGCAGAATTTTCTAAAGTTTCTATATTCCCTTCTCTGGGCATCCTGTTTGGTGAAAGGGGGACTCTGGTGGCTCAGAGAGAACTATAAAAAAAATACCTTGGCCAGAGCTGCAGGAGCCACAATGGATTTTGCTAGGAGACTGCAGGCCAAACCGTTACCCACCCTATTGAAGGTTTAGAATGATAAATGTATTCCCATGGCCACTTATGGCAATGATGTTTGGGGTTTTAAAGATGTTAGTGAACTGCAGATGTCTGAGAATAAATTCCTCCGCAGACTCCTAACAGTACCGCCTTATACATTATCCTTTATGGCACATGATGATCTTGGGCAGGGTTACATCTCGGACATTTTTGCTCTGGCTCCAATAATGTGATGGTTGAAAATCTGGTCCAACCCTACCTCTACATTGAATCAGTTGGTCCTAGAGGATAGTATGAAGTTGATGATGTCATTGACATCCCAAGACTGGGTTACGTCCTAGAGCAGTTAAAGATCCTAGGGCACCCTAGTAAGCTGATAGATATAAAATAACTGTTCTTGGTCAGGTGGATGGAAGAAAGGGAAAATAGGAAACTTACTAAACCTTCAATAAGGGAATATTTAATTTTGAGTCCAGGGACATTAGGACAGCCTTATTGGATGCATATTAAATATCTGCATCACCGTTTTCTCTTAACCAGGTTTAGGTTAAATTTTGCTCACTGGTGTTTATCTGTCCCCAGGGGATTTTCTAAGCCAGGCGCTTTAAAGCCTTGCCCTTGTGACCATTTCTCGGAACAAGATCTTTTACATGTCATTCTTTTTGGTGATTTTTATTATAACTTATGGGAAAAATATAATCTCCTACTTTTAAGGTACTGTAATTTTGTTCAAGTGAAGTCAGCACTGACTTACTTGCAAATGCAGTCTTTGATTTGCTTTGGTGTTGCCAGTTTTTTTAGCAGGTGCTTTAAGACACAGGAAAAAAATCTCAAAATCATAAGTGTGCTAGTCTTTGTTTCTGTTTCCTGTTGAAATTCATCAGCCTTTGTCACTCCGTTGTGTTTTTTTAGAAATGTTATTGTTCTTGTCGAGTCCCTTTATATATACATGTAATCTACTAACTTGTAACCGTAGGTCTTCTCAAAATCTAGTCCTTGTGCCTCCTTAGTAATATACCACTAAAATGTTTGACATAGCTGCATGAATTATCGGTCTGTCCTTTTAATATTATGTAACAATCAATTTTAGTGTCTATTTATTGTGTGTTTCATCTGCTTGTATGGCCTATGTTGGTGGAATAAAGATTCCTTTGACTTGACTTGAACTTATGGGTAAAATCGTAATACAATTTATATTCAAAAAGCCAGTGAAATTCATTAAAAAGCCAAAGATTACAGGGACATGATAGTTTGGAAATAGCATTAAAACAAAACAGAAATTCACTGAAAAAAATAAAGTTACAGGGACTTTACAGTTAGGTTCAAATTTCACACACAAAACCATAGGAATTCAGCGCTTATAATTATAGTTATTTCTGAACTACTACTTACTCCATAGATTACATCACTCATTACATCTTATATGACATCATTGCAACATTTTCAGGGAAATTATTGATGAGGAAACTGCATGGCAGGGGCGCGAGCTATAGTTACCTTAAGGCATGAGTGCCTTTCGTCTAGTGCCCAAAGTGAAATTGACTGTTAATGTCTCTCTTCTGGTGAGATGTCTATTTCTTACAGACAGAGGCGTAAAGCGCCATGGTGTACGAAAACGTGTTCCCCTACTGAGCAGATTGGCCTGGAAGTGTGTACTTCCCCGAGACAGATTATAGCCAACCCCAGGGTAAGGGGAAGAATGCCCAGAACTAGTGTGAAAAGAGGGTGCCCCTCGCGCACAGACTGGTACTGGGTATAAAAGTGACACCCTCAGACCCTCTCATCAGAACGCTCATAGACAAGTGGAGACTCAGTAGGACTGCCCTGCTGTCTACAGCCTAAAGAAAAACTTGACCTGCTTGCCTTGAACCCAGTATTCGAGAAGTGACCCCAAGGGTCAGTTAATTATGTAAAGGTGGTCCCCACGGGGGGAAGTGTAGCCCTTGATTTCCACTGCAATAGTATCAAAACAGAGATAAAGTAAACCCCTTACAAATGTCGGTTTTCAATAATGCGTTTAGTGCATTTATTTTTATGTATCTTCTCAGTTATGAATATATATACATTTTTATTGTTTACATTACTTATATCACACAAAAGATAAGGTGCTCCTATAAGGTGACGGAGCAGTGAGAGTGATCAATAGTGAAAAAAGTAAATGTACAAAAATATATTCATGTGGCTGATAGGGATAATAGAGTGTTTGGAGTCAATGCATTGATATCCACCATCAAATTCATAAAAACACAGTCCACATATGTTGTTTCGTCAACGTTTTGACCTTTGGGCATAAGTTATTTAAAGCAGGGTCATCATCAGAACGTAAAAAATATACATTAAGCACTTACAAACAGAAAGCTTGTGTCAATTCCAATACGTTATATTATCAGATGAAACATATTATTTGATGATGTCGCATAACAAAGATAGTGGCAGAAGATTGTGCAGTCAAATTAAACTTGAAATTCTAGTGGGTGAAATAACTTCCGGAAGGATATTTATCACAAATAAAGTAGGCATTACCTATTCTGAATGATATTGGTATGTGTAGTCGGTCTAGCTTAATCAGTGACAGTGCCAAAAACAAACAGATTTTACAAGGTCTTGTGCCACTTAAATAATCACTTCTATCTGCAATACATATATAAAACAGGTTTTACAAGGTCCGATGTTACTTAAAAAATCACTTCCTTGAATAGTATTTAAGCCACCATAAGGAAGCATAGCCAAAGTTGTGGGTTAATCCTGCTGACACTGTGAATAATAACTTTAGAAAGCCAAACTTGTTCAACTAATGGTCCATATGTTGTGTTGTTGAAAGCCAGTGAATAAATAAAGCACCCTTTACAGGAGTTTTAAAAAGAGGGAGCCATGTAATTACAGCCAAATCGCTGTGCTGAATAACAAAATGACATGCTGTATTCCTAATTTGAGGAAGTGCTGAATGAAACTCACACATCAGTTGGTTTGAACTACAGGGACACAACGAGCTTCCAGAGGCCTTTGCTGCAACTGCCTAGCTGCCCAGCACCAACTGGACCTGCCTGGTAACTGCTGCTGGACTATGCTGGAGATAGTCCTGGACCCCAAGAGGTGCCCACCCAGATCCTGGACCCATGGCTGTTGTCAGAGTGCATTCCTCACATTTAAAAACTGCAAGCACTGTATTCCAGGTGAAATTCTAGAGGTTCTGGGCTCTTCATGTAGAAAAAGAACTGTCCCTGGTTTTATTTTGCATGCTAGCAAACTTCTCTGAGGTTAATACAGGACCTGCATCTCTCTTCAGACACAACCCTCGGGGCTACAGACTCTGGAATTCACCTGTACGGTACTCTCATGTCAGCAACAACCATCTGAGTTGCCCACCAATGCGCAGCTTTCACCGGCAACCAGTTTTTTGTATCAACATCGTTCTCCTCGCAGTCCCCCGCTGTGGGAAAATGTCCCTCTCTGAGGGGTCACCCCAAATATTTTGCATTTCTCTTCCTCTTTTTCTGGCCTTCTTTTTGTTGGCCATAGGACTCTGAGCACTTTAGAACTGCTAACCATTGCTAAAGTGCATATGCTTCTCCCCTAAACAAAATTACATTGGTGTGTACTGATTGATATATTTAATGCACTGGTAAGTCCCTTATAAAGTGGTATACCATGTACCCAGGACCTGTACTTCAAATGCTACGAATGGGCTGCACCACTGATTGTGCCACCCACAGAAGTAGCCTTTCAAACCTGTCTCAGGCCTGCTACTGCAGTGCATGCGTGTTCAGTTTACTGCCACGTTGACTTTGTATTTAAAACTACTTACCAAGCCCTAAACTCTCCGGTTATTAAATAAACGTCACCCCTAAGGTAGGCCCCACATAGCTCTAAGGGTAGGGTGCTATGTAAGCAAAAGGTATGATATGTACTTATATGTTTTACATGTCCTGGAAGTGACAAACAGCCTATTTTGTGTTTCACTACTGTGAGTCCTACCCCTCTCATGGGCCAGCATTGAGAAGTCACCCCCTACAACAAAGGCACTTTTCAGTATAAGTCTGGATCTTAAACTGAACCTCTGTCAGAAGTACTGTTGTGCTGCCTAAAGGACTCAACTGGACTGCTTTCCTGGAAGTACTGCATTCAAACTTGTTACCTTACTGCCTGCTGATCCCTGACTCTCCTGGAGGACTCTGCCTACCCTCAAAGTGATCTCTGAGGACTTGCTGGCTTACCTCCTGTTTTTTGAAGTCTCAGGGACACAAAAGACTTCCTACAATTCTACTGGTGCTGCTGGGCTATGCCTTCTGTGAGTCTTACCTTTGCCTGAGGTGCCCCCTCCAAACTCTGGGCCTCAGAAGTGGGTTCTGCAGCTGTTTTAATCAAAAAAGGATGTATTGCATCGCCTGCGTGTGAAATTCCGCTGCATCGCCCTTTGACGCAGAGGCTGCCCGATGACAGCGGTTTCACAGACTGCGATGCAGGACGATGAGGCAATGCATGGCTTGTCGACAACATATATGATTCACTCCAATGGAGCTCGACGGTGATGTGGGATCCCCTCAGCGTGGCTCGATGATGATGCAGTAGACTCTCGATGCCGACCAAAGCTCCATCTAAGGTATTTCTTCAGCAGGACCTGTCTGGTTCCTGTAGCCGGCATGCCGTTGATCGCAGTCGACCTGAACTTTGGATTTGCACTGATTCTTTATGGCCTCAAGGGACCTTTTGACCACTAGTGTTTTCATAGCACTATTTTTGATTTAATATTAAAAATTGATATCTCAAGTTCTACTTATTGGAAATTTGTCGTATTGGTCATGTTTTGCTCAGATACATTTTCTCTATTTTTCTAAACCTGTGTGGAGTTATTTTTTGTTGTATTCATTGTGTTACTGTGTGTATGTGTGCAGCACAAATACTTTACACATTGCCTCTTTAGATCAGCCTGTCTGCTCTGTGCAAAGCTACCAGAGAGTGAGCACAGGTTATCTTTTAATGTGTATATAGCTTGGTCCAACTTATGGGATATTTGTTGATCTAGTGTCATTTTATTTTTTTTAACTTACTCTATAGTTCTAAATTGGATAAGGATTTTTCTTGTGTTTATTACTCTTTGAGGGATGCAATAATACTTCACACATTGCCCCTAAGTTAAGCCTGACTACTTTGGTGCCAAGCTACCAGAGGATTCTACACAAGTTTATTTGGTGACTCTTGTTGTTCACCCCAACAAGGACTTTGTTTACTATTTGAGTGGGGTTCTCATCACTGTCACTAAAAACCATATTTCTTACAATCCTAGGAAAGTCTTGCTTTAATCGCACTTAAAAAATACAAAAAGAATGATTTGTTTATGCTGATATATTTTGAAATGTATGTTAGAAAAAATAATATCCTGAAGCCTTTCCTTTTTCATCAGCTAGATTGCCACATAAAATCCTCTCACTTTGCAGTAAGAGAAAGAAAACACGAATATCCCTTTTGAAAGAGAAAGAAGCAATTTGCTTTCAGAAGACACAGTCTGACATTGGACCTCTGTCCTTAAACACACAGCAAATGTGATTATCTGAAAATAAATGTGAAGGCATCTTTATTAATTTTTCACCATGCAGAACTCCAGCATGGTTATTTTGGGGGTACTGCAGCACCCCAGAATCCAGCGCCTACGGGTTTAGAAACGAAGGGGCTATGACAAATATCCCCTCACAAGATCGTATGCACGTTGATATTCATAAACTACACTTCTAATTTCATTACAGCCCTAAAGGACACAAAACCAAAACCAGAGCTTTGATTGATATATATATATATATATATATACATATATATATAATCACTGAAAAAACCATAGGTTTCAGACATGTTATAGTTAGCGGAAATTTTACTGATAAAAAACCAATGAAATTCCCCCGTTATAGTTAGTGCAGGCAACTATAACTCACGCGACCGCAATCCTCTGCTGATGCTAATACTGTATTTAGACACTTATTTGCCCATGTCTTCTTCCATAAATTTTTAGCTATACATATATTAGAAATATTTTTTTTTCATAAAGACACATATGTCATCAGCAGAAGATTGCGGTCGCGTGAGTTATAGTTGCCTGCACTAACTATAACGGGGGAATTTCATTGGTTTTTTATCAGTAAAATTTCCGCTAACTATAACATGTCTGAAACCTATGGTTTTTTCAGTGAATTTGCAAGGTTTTTTAAATGCTAATTCCTAACTATAACGTGTGTGAAACCTATGGTTTTTTCTGTGAATTTGTACGGTTTTTTAAATGCTAAGTTACTTTACGCCATTCGTGGCGTGCACGCCCACTTAACGCAGTTCGTTCCGTGCGCGCACGGTGCGCTTCGCGCACCGTGCGCCCACTTTACGCAGTTAGTGCCGTACACGCAAGGTGGGCACGCAGTGCGCTACGCGCACCGCGTGCCCACGTTACGCACCGTGCGCACATGGAGGACATATTATGCGCTTCCTTGTGATAGGTAATCTGTTAAATTTAATTTGTAAGTGATGACAATAATATGCCATGCACACAGAGTTTTTTTTTTTTATTAAAATTTGTAGCGTAAGCGCAATCGGCGAAATTTTCAAAAAATAAAAATTTTCCGTTTTTGGCCTTTGAGGACTCAACTAACATGGCTATGTGCATGGGCGCTGTCTAAACAGCCCCTTTATATGTTTTTGCCTTTATTTACAGCCCCCCCCTCAGAGTGCGAGAGAGAAAATGGCGGCCGCCGCTTCCTGGTTTCGACCGATTCGAATGTTTACTTAGATGTAACAGCCAATCAGAATCGCGCTCGCGCACGCCACCGTACGCGTACGGTAAGCTTACGGTAAGCGTACCGTAAGCTGGCTCAGATATATATATTGATTTAAAGGCTATTTTCTCAGAATCTACTGAACAGATTTACACCAAACCTACAAAAGGCACTTCCTTGACCTGAGGACTACCTCTCTGCCACATTTCTAGTAATTCTGTTCAGCCGTTCGGGCTGTAGCCCTGTCTAAAGGTCCTATGGAAAAATGCATGGGAAAAACGCGTTTTGGGACCCCCCTTTTATCTCAGCCCCCGCTTGACGAATCCCCCCGAGACTTTCAGGGTAGGAGCGGAGCGTAGCGCCCCACCTATTTTGAGAAATTCGTGAGGATTCATCGACCGGCGCCAAAGTTATTCAAAATAGAATGTTGCGGATTTCCTATGGAAAAGGGGTCCTAACTATAACTATAACTACCTACTGGCGATCGCCAGTAGGTAATATATATATATATATATATATATATATATATATATATATATATATATATTCACTGAAAAATCCATAGGTTTCACACACGTTATAGTTAGGAATTAGCATTTAAAAAACCTTGCAAATTCACTTAAAAAACCATAGGTTTCACACATGTTATAGTTAGCTGGACATTTCACTTGTGAAAAACCATTGAAATTCCCCCGTTATAGTTAGTGCAGGCAACTATAACTCACGCGACCGCAATCCTCTGCTGATGACGGCAGATATTACATCACTGTATTTAGACACTTATTTACCCATGTCTTCTTCCATTAATCTTTAGCTATACATATATTACAAATATTTATTTTTCAGAAAGACACATATGTCATCAGTGATGTAATATCTGACGTCATCAGCAGAGGATTGTGGTCGCGTGAGTTATAGTTGCCTGCACTAACTCTAACGGGGGAATTTCAATGGTTTTTCACAAGTGAAATGTCCAGCTAACTATAACGTGTGTGAAACCTATCTTTTTTTCAGTGAATTTGTACGATTTTTTAAATGCTAAGTTATGTTTTTTTAATTATTTTTTTTAAGGTTTTTCACCGTGCGCGTCCACGTTACGCAGTTCGCGGAATTTTTCAGTTTCTACCGTACGCGCACGCTACGCGTACTCTGCGATTTTTCGCAAAAAAATTAAAGGAAATTGTGGCCCTTGGGGGTCCTTCTGGGACCCCCTGACAAAGGCTAGGGGGCCAGGAACTGTCCACCATGCCCCCTTTTCACGTTCTCCACCTTTGTTTTTCACCCCCTCAGACTGCGAGAGACAAAATGGCGGCCGACACTTCCTGGTTTCGACCGATTCGAATGTTTACTAAGATCTAACAACCAATCAGAATCGCGCTCGCGCATGGCAGCGTGCGCGTACGGTAAGTTTTACCGTACGCGCACGGTGCACGCTAATAGATATATATTGATTTAAATGCTATTTTCTCAGGAAATACTGAACAGATTTACACCAGACCTGCAAAAGGCACATCCCTGACCTGAGGACTACCTCTCTGCCAAATTTCAAGTAATTCTGTTCAGCTGTTCGGGCTGTAGCTTGGACTAAATGTCCTATGGAAAAATGCATGGCGAAAACGTGTTTTGGGTCCCCCCTTTTTCTCAGCCCCCGCTTGATGAATCCCGCCGAGACTTTCAGGGAAGGAGCGGAGCGGAGCGCCCCACCTATTTTGAAAGTTTCGCGAGGATTCGTCAATCGGCGCCAAAGTTATTCCAAATAGAATGTTGCGGATTTCCTATGGAAACACGGTCCTAACTATAACTATCTACTGGCGACCGCCAGTAGATAATATATATATTTTCAGCGAAAAAATGATAGGTTTCAGGCACGTTATAGTTAGGAATTAGAATTTTAAAAACCTTAGAAATTCACTGAAAAAACCATAGGTTTCAGGGGCGTTATAGTTAGCTGGACTTTTCACTCGTACAAAACCATTGAAATTCTTCCATTATAGTTAGTTCATCTAACTATAACTCGCGCGCCCGCAATACACGGCTGATGACGTCACATATTACATTACTCATGACATGGTCAGTGACAGCACTCATGACATCACTGATGAAATCTCAAATGGTATCACTGATGACATCACTGATGACATCATCCAGTGAATGTATGTGTTTCTGAAAATTAAATAGGTTTTATATATGTATATCTCAAGGTCGATGGAAGAATAAATGGGTATATAAGTGGCTAAATGGATGATTTGTTTTTGAAAAATTGATTGTATAACTGACTAAGTGTATCTTAGTGAATACGTGGCTTAGTGAGTAATGTTTAAATATGTAAATATCTGTATTAGTCTCTCACTTTGTGTATAAGTGGCTGCATGGGTTGGTGAGTAGCTACATGAGTGTCTATATAGGTTATTAGTTGTTTTTTTGAGTATCAGTATGAGTGTCTGAGTGTCTGTATGGTTCAGTGGGGGGTATTACGTAGTGCATAGGTGCATGAATGAGTGACTCACTGTTTGTATGTTTAGAAGACAGCATGTGTGCAGGACTGTATGGATGGATGAGGGTGTGTATGTGTGTGTTAGTGAGTGAATGACTGTCTCAATAGTGTCTTTATGAGTAACTACATATGTTTTAAACTAGTATATGTGACTATGTGTGTATATAAGTGAGTATCTGTGAAAGTGAGAGATTGGAAGAGTTCCTGTATGAATAAGTATGTGTTTCTATAAGTGATTGTTTAAAAGACTAATTATGTGTAAGTTTATGTAGAAGTAAGTGTGGTGGTGTGTGTATAATTGTATATGCAAGTAATAGATGTTTGATTCTGTATTAGCATGAGTGACTATGTATGTGAGTAACTCTATGGATGAGTGGCATTGTGTAACAGGATGTATAGGTGTATGAGTACATATGATGAGTGAGTACATGTATGAGTGACTGTATAGGACTGTTGATGAATGAGTGGATGTGTATGTGGATCTTAGAATTACTGAATAGGTTGTTGTAACTGGTATTGGTATGTCCATTGTTTTGAAAATGTTAGTTTCTATTTTTGAATGTGTGTATCAAAGGTTAAATTAGGGTGAGAGGAGGTCTGCCACTCTATCACAAGGATTATGTCATCAGTGATGTCATGAGTGATGTAATATGTGACGTCATCAGCAGTGCATTGCGGGCGCGCGAGTTATAGTTAGCTGAACTAATTATAACAGGGGAATTTCAATGGTTTTGTATGAGTGAAAAGTCCAGCTAACTATAACGCCCCTGAAACCTATGGTTTTTTCAGTGAATTTCTATGGTTTTTTAAAATGCTAATTCCTAACTATAACGTGCCTGAAACCTATGTTTTTTTCGGTGAATTTTAAAGGTTTTTTAAATGCTAATTTCTAACTATGCCTACAGAGATAGGACATGTGAAGAAAGAAGAAAAAATGCACAGAAAGAAAAAAAGAAATGCAGAAAGAAGCAACAGAAGTCCTCAAAGACGAAGAAAAGTGCAGGAAGAAGGATAACGTGCAGAAAGAACAAACAGAAGAGCAGAAAGAATCCTTGTTGCAAAATCATCCTGTACCCTCAACTTTTTCAGATGGATACTGGTGGTAACTGAGTCTGACTAACCAGTCCTAGAGCCAGTGCTATGTTAAAAGACCCTTAGAATACAGTGAAAACACCTACATACACTAGGGAACACTATGCGTTGGGGTACCCCTGTGATTAGCATGACCTCCTCTGCAAGCCCCTAGTATATAATAGGGCAGGGGGATTTAAACTACCTCTTAAAACGCGCCACAGGGCGTGTTTGCACACATCACCTCAGGCCCCGTCCCCTCCCTTCCCCACTGTGTAAACACAACCTGTGGCCGTTTTAAGTTGGGAGATTAAGTCCCCTTGAATCCTGAGGGTCCCTAGGGTCCAACTAGACCACTAGGTACCTCCAGTAAGCATCACAGAGCTGCGTTGCAGAGAGATGTAAAAAGGGGCACAGCCTAGATCACCTCTCTGCGACACAGCGCAGTGGCGCTTACTGGAAGCACCTGGTGGGCTAGTTGGCCCCCAGGGTCCCTCAGGATTGAAGGTGAATTATTTCCCCAACTTAAAACGCGCCACAGGGCGTGTTTGCACACGTTAACTCAGGCCCCGTCCCCTCCCTTCACCACTGTGTAAACACGCCCTGTGGCCGTTTTTAGTTGGGAGATTCAGTTCATTTGAATCCTGAGGGTCCCTAGGATCTAACTAGCCCACTAGGGACCTCCAGTAAGCGCCACAGAGCTGCGTTGCAGAGGTGTAAAAAGTGGCGTTGCCTGGACCACCTCTCTGCAATTCTGCTAAGGGGCGCTTACTGGAAGCACCTGGTGGGCTAGTTTGCCCCCGGGGGCCCTCAGGATTGAAGAGGAATTATATCCCCAATTTAAAACGTGCCATAGGGCGTGTTTGCACACATCACCTCAGGCCCCGTCCCCTCCCTTCCCCAAAGTGTAAACACACGCTGTGGCCGTTTTAAGTTGGGAGATTAGGTCCCCTTGAATCCTGAGGCTCCCTAGGGGCAAAATAGGCCACTAGGTACGTCCAGTAAGCGCCATTGCAGAGAGGTGTAAAAAGGGGCACGGCCTGCACCACCTCTCTGCAACGCAGCACAGTGGTGCTTACTGGAAGCACCTGGTGGGCTAGTTGGCCCCCAGGGTCCCTCAGGATTGAAAGAGAATTATTTCCCCAACTTAAAACGCGTCACAGGGCGTGTTTGCACACGTCACCTCAGGCCCCGTCCCCTCCCTTCACCACTGTGTAAACGCGCCCTGTGGCCGTTCTAAGTTGAGAGATTAAGTTCCCTTGAATCCTAAGGGTCCCTAGGGTCAAACTAGCCCACTAGGTACCTCCAGTAAGCTCCACAGATCTGCGTTGCAGAGAGGTGTAAAAAGGGGCGTGGCCTCAGAACACCTGTCTGCAACTCAGCTCCCTGGCGCATACTGGAGAAACTTTTTGGGCTAGTTGGCCCTCCGGGACCCTCAGTATCGAAGGGGAATTAATTCCCCAACATACAACTCGCCAGGGGGCGCGTTTGCAGAGTGCTGCAAGGTGGGGGGAGGGGGCCTGGCCTCCAGCACGATGCCGGTCTTTAATTTATTTTATTTTTTTAAGAAAGGGGGCTGTGTGGCTGTGCTCTTTTTCTAATTTATTGTCGCCAGGGACTCCAACCCCCGGGGCATGGCATTTTTTTTTTCAATTCTTTAGGAGGAGGGCTGCGTTTCCCCCTCTCCTCAGGCCACTTATAGCCCCGGGGACCCCATCCCCCGGGGCCGGCCATTGTTTTTTTATTACTTTTAAAAAATATATATTTATAGAAACACCTAGGACATGCTGGACAAACCATAAGCCGATGACGCATGACGATTGCGTGATAGTCATTAAAAGGCGACTATGCATACAATGAATCCACGTGGAATGTATTTACACTGCTAGTGAAGCTCTGACGTGTCTGACGCCCTACTGTGCCTAATCCCGGGGCCCCCGCCGGTGGGTACTCTCCAAGTAGACACCCTTGTCGTTTATTTATACAATCATGGGTAGCTATTGACGGGCACATTTAATACACATGCACACCAAGCCATTCAAAGGGGATTCGACAAAAATTTGACCAAAACTATGCAAGAAACCCCCCTCACGGTTAATAAAACACACATCCACCGCCGGATGTGTAATACTTTTTATTTTACTCTCTGGAAAGGAGACAAACCTCACTTGAGAGTCACATCGCGCTCCTGGCTGAGCCCAATGCTGTGTTACACCCACCAGTGCCCGCCGAGTGCCACACACCTCTGTGTTGTATTCCACCAGTTAGTGCGTATGCTATGACACTCTCTAGCCCATGTGCACTGTAACACCACCCCGTGAATAAGTCATGCCACACTTGCCTTCGCACGGGTTATATTGCCCCATCTAACGTGCCTTCCTCGATGCCTATGTTATAAAGCACAGAGCTATACCATACATTTTACAATCCGGGATCCATATATTTGTCACAGTGCATATACAACGTTACACTCCCCAGCACATATTTTATATTACAACTTTAGAGACTAGTTAGGTTACACAACACTGCCCTGTGCATCTTACACTCCAAGGCGCATATCGCATAGCACGCACTATTGACTGTGCTATCTCGTGCTCTCCAATGAATCTGTCATTGCACACAATGTATTGCATATTCTATTTCACGCCAGGTTCATCTTGTATCACACTTTTTGGCGCATAGTTTATACCATACACTATATCTAGTTTTCATTTTCAATGTTCTATATAACACTGTGTTCACCTACCCTTTTCACGGGCATTACATTTTGTGATGGGGGTGGAGGGTCAGGGGGTGTTTCTACCAAGTGAGCCCGGAGTCACAGTCACAAACGTCCACTTCTTCCTGAATAAAAGTGAGATTATGCTGCATACTTGTTCATATTTTAAGTAGTTTGCACAGACACACGTTTTAAAAACAATAAAGTTCCTAATACCCACCTTCTCTGAACAGTTAGCTTGCTGCCCCATTCCCACTCCTCCCTATCCTCTGTTGTCTGAATCCATGGACTAGCCTCCTCTGTCCTGCCATGCATGGTCTGATGTGCTGCCACTGCCCTCCATTTAGCATGATGTCCCAGTCCACTCCTCCTGCCCTCCATTGCCCAATTCTATGCCCCATCATTGACCTCCTGCTTAGCCTCTGTGCTTAGCTTACTGCCCCTATTCTCCTTCCCCCTGCCTTCCGATGTCTTTGTGCATGCCCCTGCTCCATCCTTTTTGCCAACCATGTTCCATGGACCTGCCACTCCTATCTACTCTGAGTGTTCTGTTGAGCTGCCACTCCCCTCCCACCTGCCTAGTATTGTTGGATGACTGTAACGTGTCCCTGCCACCTCCACCTTGCCTGTCCACATGCCATGCCCCTATCCCCTTCCTCCTGTCCTCCATGGTCCATTTACCTGCCACACCCTTCTGCCCTCCCTGGTCTGTTGTGCTGCAACTGTTCCTCCTGCCTGCCCCACGCGGTCTGTTGTGAGGCCCCTTCCCCTGAACTCTCTTGTCCGTGCCCAGGTCCTGACCCTCCCTTCTATCCTCCATGGTCCTTTGTGCATGCCCCTGCACCATCCTTCTTGCCCATCATAGCCATCGTGCTGCCACTAACCCTCCGCTTGCCATGCATGGTCTTCTGTGCTGCCACGGCCCCTCCCACCTTCCCTGTGTGGACAGCTAGCTGCCCTTGACCCCCTCCCACCTTCCCTCCATGGTCTGTGTGTATGCCATCATAGTCTCACTGTTGCTCTCCATGGGGTGTCTTGCTTCTAGTGCCCATCCTGCCTGACCTCCATGGTCATCTTGCTGCTCCTGCCCTGCCCTCTTGCCCCCAGCCCTCTGTTTCCATGTGCAGACCCCTATTCCCTCCCTCCCGGCTTGTCTGTTCCATTGTAATGCCCCTGATCCGTCCCTCCTGCCCTTTATGGTCTGTTATGCTGCAGCTTTCTCTCCTGTTTGTCCATTATGGTCAGCTAGCTACCATTGCCTTTTTCCGCTCTGTTCTTTGTTGTCCATGTGCATGGTCCTGTCCCCTCCCTATTGCTTTCTATGGATTGTTGTGCTGCACTCCCGTCCCGCATGCCCTGTGTGGTGTATTGTGCTGCTGCAAACCCTGATGCCTGCCCTGCAGGGTCAGTTTGGTGCACCTCTCCATGTCCCTCCTGTCCTCTGTTATCCAAGTTCATGTCCCTACCCCAATTCCTCCTGCCTTCCATGATCCAATGTACCATACTTGCAAACATTTTGATCTTGGTAAGAGGGAGATTTTGAAAACAAACTGGGGTATTGATTTTCCCCTTTGAGTTACATTGAAAAAGAGGAGATTGTAGACAGGAGACAGATCAAATAAAGCCCATTTGAGCTTAAAAACATTGGACGTTTCCTGGCTGAATCGGGTCTGTTGGCATGTATGGTTGTACTACCACTGCCTCTTCCTTCTGCCCACAATGGTCTATTATATTGCCACAGCCTCTCTTGCCAGTCCTGTATTGTTGGTTTGTTGCCCCTGCCCCCCTTTCCACTGCCCTCCATAGTCTGTTGTGCTGCCACAGCCCTTCCTGCCTGCCCAGTGTGGTCAAATTGTTGCCTCTGCACCCTCCTACCTGCCTTCAATTTTCAGAGTCCTTGTCCCTGGCCTCTGCCTCTCAACAGTATCCTAATGAACAACTAGGTTGCTAACATTCTATATTTATTACAAAAGTGTGGAACGCCTGATGTCATCTTGATGTAATCAAAACTGTAAAACCTAGAGCATTTTCTTTAGAAATTACATATATGAGAGGGTCTTATTTGCAAAATTATGGTTAGTGCTCTAAAAAATTAAATGAGGACATATTTTCTGAGTTTTCAAATAGCGACAAAGCACTTTTAAATTATTTGTTATCTTTATGTTTTTTTATCCAGTTGACCACTTGATTAAATGTTGCACTTAGGGGAGAGGATGTAGTGTTACTTCCAGAGCTGCAGACTTTGCAACTGGGGAACCAGGTTGGAGTTTCTGCTTCAGCTCGACATTCTGTGATTCTGGTCAAATCACTTAATCTCCCCATGTCTACAACCAAAATGAATTTGTTCTTGTGTGATGTAACCAATGCTCATGTAAAGCACTCCAATACCTGACAAGTCTGCACTATATAAAACTGCAAAAACACAAAAAATAAGTGTTTTGCACACTTATGTCATTGGGCTATACTTGGGCTACATCTGGGTGATATTTGGGCTACATTTGGGCTCTTTTGTCTCTGGTGGCCGTCTTGGGAGATTTATTTGTTATGAAGTTTCCTAATTTCCTCATTTACTGCAGTCTCCTCAGTAGGAAATGCTTTCTTTTTTTTTACTTTGATTCCATCAAGAAGGTATTCAGATATGTCACACATTTGCCATAAATTCTGAATGTTAGCACTCTAGTTGCTCATTAGATCACTGTAGTAAAGCTACTGTTCACCATGGACGTCTGCTGCTGGTATTAAAAGTGCATGTTAACATTTTTTAATGAAATAGAAGAGGCTTTGGGAAGTCACTCAAAATGTGCCCTCATTTTTCTTTCTTCAGCACTAATCATAATTTCTATGGCAAAATGAACCCCCTCATTGTGTTCTTTTTTAAATTAAATGTTTTAAGTGTTACCAGTTTATTCCAATCAAGATGGCTTCAAGTGTGCCATACTTTTGTCATAAGTAAGACAGTAAGCACTCTAGTTGTTCTTTGGAACACTCTGGGAAGCTGCAGTAGAACACAAAGGAATCAACTGACAGTCTCTGCCCTTGCTGGATGTACATGTTTTACTGAGAATGTCAGACTGCATTCTCACATGACTGAGAAAGATAATGTGAATTTACAGAAAATATGCTCTCAGTTTAGCTCATAGATCACCTTCCAAACCTCTGTGGGAAAAGCATGAGAAAATATTTTTCTCTCAATCATGATTTTTGATATCCCAGGAGAAGGCTTTTTCACATGGTAAAATCACCTTAGAACATACCACAATTCCTAAAACGAGTATGGTATCATCAACAAATGATTTATAATGTAACTAAAGTCTTAAAACCTTCTAATAACTGCAATGCTTTTTAATGAGGTGCTATCATGTATATTGGTCCCAAGATGGCTGCCAACACTTCTTGGATGAAGTGCTGACAGCCAATCAGATCTCACGATGAGATGTGTGGTTAGGCTCCGCCCAGATATATATGTGATTTTACTTTTGATTTTCTCAGGAACTACTGAACGGATTTACACCATTTAAGCAAAAGGCATGACTCTGAACCAAGGTCTACCTTTCTGCCAAATTTGGTGTAATTCCGTTCAGCAGTTCGGGCTGTAGCTGCGGCTAAAGGTCCTATGGGAAATTGCATGGGGAAAACACGTTTTGGGACCACCCTTTTTTCTCAGCCCCCGCTACACGAATCACCCCGAGCCTTTCAGGATAGGAGCGGACCGGAGCTGGCCAAATGTTTTGAAAATTTCGCGAAGATTCGTCAACGGGCACCAAAGGTATTCCAAATAGAATGTTGCGGATTTCCTATGGAAAATAGGTCCTAACTATAACTACCTACTGGCGTCCGCCAGTAGGTAAAATATATATATATATATATATGAAGGCTCCTGTCTCCAACGGAAACATACAGCACTCGCAGGGTACATATATATATATATATGTTCCAAAAGGTCGTTGCAAAATCACCGCTCTACCTCCTCTCGACGCCGGTGCCAGCAGCGTTCGCAGCTCCGCTAATCACGTTTTCCTGCTTGGACTCGATACGAGAATTCCCAGACAAAGATCCAGCGGCACACCAATGGACAGCACAATAAAGAATTTTATTGTGTTACTTAAGCAGAACTACGCGTTTCGGCGAAGCCTTTGTCAAGTCCTTGACAAAGGCTTCACCGAAATGCGTAGTTCTGTTTGTGTAACACAATAAAATTCTTTATTGTGCTGTCCATTGGTGTGCCGCTGGATCTTTATCTGGGAATTCTCGGATCTCGTCCAAGTAAAAAAAAAAAAATATATATATATATATATATATATATATATATATACATCCTTTGTGTGTTCCAGCATTTTCTGAAGTGCAAACTGTTGGGCAAGTGCCCTGCACTACATTTGCCTAAAAGAATTCATTTACATTTCATCCCTTTTCCCAATTTAAATGTTATCCTCATTCATTATTGACTTGTGAAACTAGGTCAGCCTGCCAGGGAGTTTTTATTAATGTAGTCAAATTTCCTGAATTCCAACAGGCCTACGGTTAAGTGTTCTCACCACCCGATATACAGACAGGAGTACAGTTCCTCATCGTGGTTCAATCCATTCAGTGCCTTACAATCTAATGCCAGAATGTATCTGGTTCCTGGACTCTCCTAGAAGGGTCACCACACCTTCTGTTAACTTGCACGGCATCAATAACAAAGTATCCTACATGGGTTGGGCCCTTTTGATGTACCACATCACAATGTCGGGCTACTGGGTATGATCGATCACCGTTGGTGATAGCCCTCATGTGTTGTAGGATCCTCTTTTGGACTTGTAGTGCTGCCTACGTATTGTAGTCTACATGTACATGTCTGCACGTAGACCTTAAAATTAGTTTTGCAATTGTACGATCCCAAAGATCCTTGCTTCTCTCCCTCCAAATGGGGTCGTAAAAAGTGGTAGCTTGACCTATGCTGCAAGCCCTGCAGTGACGACACTTTCTAAAGGCCAGGGGTGGTCTTAACCATTTGGTTCACGTTCAGTCTCTGGGCTCTTTTTGCAATTGCATCCCTCAATGATGGGGCTCTCCGGTAAGTCAAAGGAGGTTGTCTGGGAAGAAACCTACCAATGATGGGATCGGCTTTGAGGATATGTTAGTTTTTATTGTGAACATTCCTCAACTCCCTGTGTTGGGTATTGTAGGTGGTTAAAAACCTCACCTGTGGTTTGCTCTCCTCTTCTCTTAGATCTTATTTGGAGAATAGGATCATTTCCCTTTTCTTTTTGTTGGCAACCCTACGTTCCTCCTATACCTTTCTTTTACTACAACCCCTCTCTAGAAATCGCTGACTTATTTTATTCTGGCATTCACTTAACTCAGTTACCGTGCTGCAATTTCTGTTCGCTCACAGCATTTCTCAATAAAGTATGCTGAGTTTGGTATGGGCAGGGTGGAAACTTGTGGCATGCAAGGTTGTGTTTCCTGCCGTTTCCTTCCTATGGAGTTTGGTCTCTGGCTTCCCTGCCTGCACATATACTTCGGTATCTAAAAATGTTATGCTGCTCTTACTGATGGTATGAGTGAACTTTACATTCAAATTATTGACATTAAAAAAGATTGACAAATTGCTCTGTGGAATCTGTGGTGCCTTTAGGGGCAAGATGGCGGCCGGTCACTCGGCTGTGTGAGCTGACGCTGTGAGCTCTCCTGGCTAATTCCACCCATGCAAAGTGACTGCTGCGATGGAATGAGCAGAAGGCAGCATAAATCTTAAGTGGCATTATTCAGTGCTATGTTTTGGCGATTGACTCAGCTACGTGGAGAATCATCAATTAAAATACCTCTGCTTGGGCTGTTCCCAGCTTGGCTCGGCCTCCCTCGGACATCCTGGTGTGTCTACGGCGCGATGGCCCCAAAGCCGCTGCTGAAGATTCTGAAGACCTGCGCTGTTACTGCACAGATGGCGAGCCCCGGGAAAGCCCTCAGCTGGGGAAAAGATCTGCCAGCTGCCCGCGGAGCAGAGGAGATGGTGGCAGGAGCTTCGGGTCAGATTCAGGCAGCCGGTGCTGGAGCCGGCAAAACGAAGCAGACGCTTCCCTCGATCTTCAAGCTGCAAGCGGGGAAGTCAAAAAAGTCAGAAACTCCGGTGAGCGGGGGTCCCGGTAATCGGGAGTGGGAGCAGGCAGCCGGGAAAGTGGCAAGTCATAATGAGCTCAACGTGATAGATTTGAAGGCAGGCTCACCCGCCAGCGCGGAGGTACCTAAGGGAAATCTCTCTGTTCCTGCCCCCGAGTGGAATGGGTCTCCTCATGTTGAGCAGGCTGAGGGTGGTGTATCGTTCCATATGGCGATTCGCCCAAGCAGTAATGTGTTACCTGATGGAGATAGTGGAGACATTCCTGAGACAGCTTCTAAAGAGAATAATGAACTCCATACCACGGTACCTCTCCTGACCATTGGAATTATGGCAGATGTAGTTCACCCTTTTTCTGCAGTGCCCACGGGGGTCCAGTTAAGTCAACAGAATCTGGAAGCGTTCAGTAAGGATATTGGTATGGTAAGCACGGAGGCTCAAGAATCTAGTCTACAGACCCTTGTCGATGGCAGTGGATCAAGTAAAGAGACTGAAGGGGCAGATACATTCTATTCTATGTCGGATCATACAGGGTCCTCAGAGGATGAAGAGTAGACGGATGATGATAGCGATCTAACCGACTGGCAGTTTGGGGAAGCACAAAAGAATGAACTCTTATCCCGAGGGGAGGGAACTGTTCGAAAATCTACAAGACCTAAAGCATCTGATCAAGAGGGGCTTGTTTCAAATAAGATATCTGACTAATGGGGTCAGCAGGATCAATGGTATGGGATTATTCGTTCTCTACCGAGCCTGGTTCTACCGCTGATGTCTCTAAAGTTATTGATGCTGCTCAGGGACCACCTGTAGAAATAACGCTGTCAACCATCTACCAGACCATCATGGCCCATCGGGAAGAGACGTGTCAGGAGAGCTCTCGGACACAGGGAGCGTGTCGCAAGATGCAGAACTCAATCCAGAGAGTGGCCAAAACTTGCTTGGATATAGCGTCTAGAATTGTAAAGGCCGAGGAAAGGATCTCTGCCTTGGAGGACGACCTGGCAATACAGAAGGGTGGTACGGATATGGTCAAGGCACAGAGTGATGACATGATTTGGAATTAATGGACCTGGAAAACAGAGCCAGGAGGAACAATTTAAGAATCTTAGGAATTCCGGAAGGTAGAGAGGGGTCTGATGTCAGACAGTTTGATGTGGAACTTTTCTCAGAAGCATTTCCGGACTTAAAACAGTGGGATTGGCAGTCGGAGGTCCAACGAGCACATCGCTTCCCTTTCAAGCTGAAGCAGAAGTCTGGTTCAGCTATGGACAAGCCCCGGGCTATATTGATCTACCTAAATAACTTCCTAGCTAGGGAGGGAGGTTACGACCTAGCAAGACCAGATAGGAAGAGAGCAGGGAAAGATTGTGAGTTTTTCGTCAGACCAGTTTTCTGTCAGGCAACAGTTGAGCTGAGGTGGCAGCTCCGCCAGCTGATAGCTGCATTCCAAGCGAAAGGGGTGAAAGCTTTTTTGCTTTTTCCATCAAAGTTGAAAATAATCTATCAGGGTCAGACAAGATTTTTCCTATCTGAAATCCAGGCAAAGGAATTTTTGAACTCTATCTAGGTTTATATTGTCTTTTTGTGGCTTGCCATCACAGGGGTCACTATCTTTTCCAGGTACAGATGTTGGGGGGTTTCTTTTTTTGATGCTATTTCATCAGTTTGCATTTTTTCGATCCTCCCCCTGTTGGTTTTCTTAGGCTTAGATGGGAGTAAGGATCTAGGGGAGAGTGGTGGGTAGCCAGCTCATCTAACCATCACAAGGACCTAGGTCCTGTTGCCTCGTAAGGAGGGTGTAGTGCAGGGGTAGGGGAGGGGCTGTAGGGTACCGGCCGGGAGTAGGTCTGGTGTCATGGGGGGAGGGAAGGGGGGGGTTTGGTGTTTGGGTTTTGGTTTTCAATTGTAGTTATGACAATCGCAATATTAGTGATGGGGATGTTATAGAGTGTATGAATAAAAATGGTGGCACTTTCATAGCAATATTTAGTGATAAATCGAGACTGGGACGTTTTGTTTAAATGGTGCAGGGTTGGCTGCGTATAGTTACATGGAATATCTGTGGCCTAAATAATGGCAAGAAGCGTGCGCTCTTATCTAAAGTTTTACAAACCATGCAACTTGATATTTTATGTCTACAAGGGACACATGTGCCATGGGGGAAGCGGGAGTGTCTGAAACTCTTAGGGTTTGATCTAGTAGCCTGCACAAAACAGTCTTCAGTGATCAGAGGTGTGGCTATACTGCTAAGGCGCGGGGTTGGGGTTTGCAAAAGAGCAAAAGTAGATGGAGCTGGAAGATGGGCGGTAGTTGAACTTCTGATTAATAATAGGCCTATGTCGATTTGTTCCATCTACGGTTCAAATTTAGATGATCCGGCAAATCTGAAATGTTTAAATATCGAACTAGCATTGTGGCCGCACCCAATGATTGTTTGTGGGGACATGAATATTCACTTGCCAGGCAATGTTAATCTTCTAGGCAATCAAAAGTATCATGGGAGGAAGCCAAGGGTCTTTCAGGCCCTTCAGACTTTAGTCTCTGAGCATGGACTTGTTGATGTTAGGCATAGGCACAGAAAAGCTGAGGATGGTTTTACGTATTACACCGCCCCTCACAATAAAATGGTGTGACTGGATTATCTTTTTATGTCTATTCAGCTGGTAGGGGAAGCTTCGGTCGAAGGTCCCCCGAGAATTTATCAGATCATAATGCGGTGATTGTGGAGTGTCCGTGGGGGAGGTGGGTTAGAGCCCCTAGACTGTGGACTTTCGAAAGAATACTTCTTTTGGATCAGTCTGATCGGGATTACATGACCAAATGGATAGTAGAATTTTTTAGTTTTAATCGGAAGACCGCGTCGGATAGTATAGTGTGGGATACATTTAAAGCCGCGGTGCGGGGAGAGACCAAGAGCTTTGCAGCCTATTGCTGGAGGACCATTCAGGATCATATTAAGGGCCGTGTAGAGCAGGTACGGGTCACAGAGATGGAGCTGACGCAGAATATCAAGGACGGTCAACAGACTGTGGTTATGGTCAAATCTAAGTTATTAGAATTTTTTGGGAAGGACTTGGCTGCATAATATACTCAATATCGTGTGATGATGTACGAATTTGGTGAAAACTGTGGCAGAGTTCTTGCCAAACGGCTCCAGCAGAGAAGTATGGCAAACAGAATTACTAGTGTTTTGGATCAGCATGGCCAGGTTCAGGACACTCAGGAGGGGATTATGGATGTTTTTGGGAAGTTTTATACTCTGCCATATAAGGAAGAGAGGGTTATGACATCTATTGAGTCTCTGGCTGAAGCATTCTTGCAGGGTATAGATTTGTATGGGAAGAGGTTGAATTGGCCATAAAATCTTTGGCTAACGGGAATGCCGCAGGTCCTGATGCTATTGCGCTAGAACCTTATAGGGCCTTCACCCAAGAAATTCGACAGGATGTCCTATCAGTTTTTAGGAATGCCCAGAGGGGCATTATACCTGAATCATGGAGGCAAACAACCATTGTGCTCTTTCAAAAAAGAAAGATAAGCCTGAGCTAAATCCGTCATTTTACCGGCCTATCTCACTAATTAATACAGATACTAAAATATATTCAAAAATCTTAGCTTCTAGGCTCGCCAAAGTTATTACCCCATTAGTGTCTATGCGACAACAAGGTTTGATCCCTTGAAGGGACACGGCCCATCATGTAAAGTGGTTCGTCGCCCTCCTGGACTGGGCGCAGGCCACAGAATCTGCCCTTGGGGTGATCCTATTCGACGCCGAGAAGTCGTTCGATAGGGTCTCCTGGGGGGTTTTATGGGCAGTGCTTCACTGGAAGGGATTTAGCACGGAATTTATACGGGCACGGCAAGCATTGTATTTCTCTCCAGTGACAACAATTTGTATTTCAGGGCAGGAAAGTGGGCTATTTAACATTGGTTGGGGCACTAGGCAAGGTTGTCTGTGTTCGCCGTTGCTCTTTGCTCTGTACATTGACCCGTTCCTTAGTAAAATTGAAGAGGATCCAAACATTTTGCCGGTTAGGGTTAATGACACAGACTATAAGACACTGTCTTATGCGGACAACATCGTGGTTTTAACAAGGGATGTCTCTCTGGCCTTTGCGACTATAAAAAATCTGGCAGAGCAATTTGGATTATCATCAGCATCCAAGTTGAACGTCGATAAGACTCAGATTTTACATTCAGCCTTTATGCATCCCTCTGACGTCCCTCTTATCACAGAAGCGACGTATTTGGGGGTCAAAATTACTGCCTCGGTGGCTAGTATCCCTGACCTGAATATGCTCCCAGTGGTCAAATCTATCAATACTAAACTCGGAAGATTAGATCATTTGCATCTTTCTCTGTATGGTCGATGTAATATTCTTAAAATGCTGGTCCTACCGAAATTAAATGATATTTGTTTAGAACTATCCCGCTAGAACTCTCTCAAGCATCTCTGAGCAGTGCCGAGAGGGCCTGCTCTAGATTTCTCTGGGGGTACCGTCGATCATGCAGGGCGGCTAAATGGATGTGTCTCCCTAGAGATCGTGGGGGATGGGAGGTCCCTAATATTTAATGTATTATTGGTCAGCTATGCTGAAACACTTTGGAATACTTTTAGTAGGAGATAGGGCTGAGGTCCGCTAGCTAATAGGCCTACTATCTATGAAATATGCCTGGGTGATGCGGCTAAGGGGATTTTAGTGAAGATACTTGAACCGAGTTATTTTAAAAAGACAAGGTTCAAAGTAATCCAGGCTGTGTTTGCGATTTGGCGGAAGATCCGCCGCAGGTGTGAAATTCCAATCATTAATATATACACGCCCTTCTCTGCTGCTGGAATGTTGCCTTCGATCTTCCAGGATCAGGTTATCTTTAGATAGCAGTCATTGGGCTTGCAGGTCATTGGTGATTTGTGCTCGGGGGCAAATGGCTTCATTTTCTTTTCTTAGGGAGAAGTTTAATTTACATACCCCTGATTTCTTGACATATCTACAGATCAGAAGCTTTCTTGACAAACCACGAAATGAGATGGCTATAAAGCTTGGAAAGGTAACTATAATCGAATTGGCCCGAAGGAAAGCAAAAATGGGTACGGTGTATCAGTATTTTCTTTCCTGTTTACCGGTTGATTTGGATATGCAGGATACTAAGTGGGTGGGGAAATTTGGCAAGACGGGGGTTGATATTAGGTTCGCGGTAGAACTAGTAAGTCAGATCTCAGTTTCTGGTAGTTTACAGACTCAATGCTATATGGTGATGTTTGATCTGTATTACACACCTGCAAAGATTGCAAAGTGGGGTGGACGGGAGGGTGATTGGTGTGCCAGGTGTGGGCTTCAAGGTGTCGATGCAGTGCATATGGTTTATTTGTGTCCTAGGCTGGGGGAATTCCTGCATGAATTTGAGTATTTCATTAATGCAGTGCTAAAGATTCAGGTCAAAATCTCCCCGGAATTTGTGATAATGGGTTGTGACTGCACTGGATCGGCTGGTGGATCCAGACACACTGCCACCTTTCTTTTTCTAGCAATGGCAATGATTTGGTTATGTATTACATCTCAATGGATTAGCCTGGAAGCTCCAACATTTTTTAATGGGAGAGGCAGGATGCTTGCATTATATAACTTGGAGTCGTCTGTCTATCTTTTAAGTCGGAAAAAGAGTCAGGAGTTGGGAACTAGAATATGGGCCCCCATTAAGGAGTGGTCCAATGGTTGATGGCTATCTTTGAGTTGGACTAATTATTGGCTGTATTGTTGCACAGATATGTCCTATGCTGTGTTTATGTCTGCCTTCTCCGTTTTGCTTATTTGGCTTCTTAATTGCTGTATAAGTCTTAGTATGCCTACCCCTGACAGTCTCCTGGCTTTATTGTTCTTTTGGGTTTTTTAATTTATTTCATGTTCTTCGTTGGCTGTTTATTTTTTTCTCTCTTCTCTCTTATTTTTTGTATATTATGCTTGTCATGACCTGTGTTAATTACAAAAAATAAAATAAATAAAAGGGAAAAAAAAGATTGACAAATTGCTCTGCGGAATCTGTGGTGCCCCTCCAAATTATAAAAAGATCATCAATGAATCTTACCCACATGATTATGCGTTCTTCCCAAGTTTTTGCATGTTCCTTGTAGAGCACCTGTTCCTCCCACCAGCCCACATGCAAGCATGCATGACTGGGGGCAAAAGAGGTGCCCATCGCAGCCCCACGCTGTTGCCGATATAATTCACCCCCAAAGAGGAAGAAGATATCCTCCAGGCATCTCTTTGCCATAGATTTTAGCATCTGGGTGTGATTAAGCATACTCGCCGGTCTCTTCTGTAAGAAATATTGCTTTGCTCTTAGGCCATCCGTGTGGGCTATACTGGTATACAGAGATGTTATATCAAGAGCTATTAACACATAATCATATGGCTGATATGATGAGACGTCTGGGGGCAGCTCGCATATTTATGCATCTTAGGGATTAAATAGAGGACTGCAGTCCTTGGTGGATCGTTCTTAAGGTACGTCGTTTCATCATGTGAGAGTAAGCACTCATTCCTCCATTGCTCCAGTTCCTGTGTATACTCTGCATGGGCCTTTATCATTATGCTTGCATTTTTTGTAGCAGTCCCTTTGTCCAAATTGGGAATGAGCTTCCTGTAGATACATACTGATTGGCTACAGAACAACGTTACCCCTCTTATCCAAGTTCCGCACCACCACATGTTTGTTTTTTCTCAGTTTTGATACCAAATCAAAATATTTCCACTCAGTGGCTGATTTTTTCCTTCCACCTTCTTCGACCCCTCGATGGATCCTTTTTAGGCCTTCAATGAACAGCTCGTGGAATATGTCAATATTATCTTTGACTGTGGTTGTCGTTGTCCTTGATTGTGGCCTAAAGGGTGTCATTTCTGCTTCCCCCACTTCAATATTCTCTTCCTTAACAATGTCCTGTATTGTTAATCCGGTGTCGGAATCTTAATTTTCCATTTCGATCTGTCTGAGGGTCCTCAAGACAGAGAGATCCGCAATGGTTGTGCCTCCCATTGGTGTCGTTGTTTGACTTTGTTCCGTCCTGATTCTAGATGGTTCTTGCATTGTGGTGTGAATTTTTAATAGCATGAGTTTCCTAATATACTTAAAGGTGTCAATCCTTAATTGTCGGTAGTTTAGTGTGTTCTTCGGGCAAAACATATATATTTCTATAAACACACACACATATATATATATATGCATTTATATATTATAACACATTTATATATATTCCGTTTAATGTTAAATAAAATATCCAATTATTCAAAAATATGTCCATTATTATTAATAATTACTATAAAAACTAAATGAATCACACTTACATTTGTTTTGAAAAGTTAAAATCAATTAAAATAATTTGCACACATAGGGACTTATTACGATGTGGGGCAGATGCACGTTATCGGTATGGGAACCTCCCCACCATTGGACGGTGGTTCTGCATACCTAATTAAAATGCAACAGCAAACTTCCATTTCCCTATGGGAGCTTGTGCTGCAGCCATAAACCGTCCGCAGCACAAGCTCCCATAGTGGAATGGGAGTTAGTGTGAATCCCTGCACCTTTTGGCAGGCTCCTCATGGTGCCTGCCACAGGGTGCAGGGATTCACAGGGGGGCTCCATAAGTGCCATCTTGGCCCCCAACCAGAGGCTGCAGGGTGAAAGGGGCCCTGCTAGGCACCCCCAGTGTCACTTTCCAACAGGTTTTACATGTCAGAAAGCCCGACATGGACAGCCTGTCAGAAACCAACATCGTAATCCCAACAGCAGAACTCCATCCATTGGGATAACGTGCCGGTCTCTGACTGGTCGATGGGCTCCTTGAGCCCATGGGATTCCAGATGGAAAGACGGGCTGGTTTCAGTTTCGACCGCCTGCATTGTAATGCGGCGGTCAGAACTGAAACCACGATGATGCTCGGAAAGCCTCCGACCACAGGTCAGAAGCTTTCTTAGCCTCATCGTAATCGGGCCCATAATGTTAACAACATTTAATACAAATTTATATGTTACTGTTGATGGGATTTTTAAAAATTATTCTTTAAGAAATATTATTTATAAATTAAAGTTCATTGATTATTTAATAAACAGTTACTGTTTATTGAATTAATATGCTGTAACATTTTATGTTTTTGGTTCTATGTAATGCATTTTAGTAATTTTATATTTATATTTTATATTGTAATATATTTTAATCTGATTTATAAATACTTGACTTTAATCATTTTCCCTCTTCTGGTAGGTAACCTGGTGGAGATCTCCATCTACATGTGAAAAGATACTAGTTCCACATTTAATCTCAAATTCAGGTATAGATGTCTCAAACCCCTGAACATAGGGAGGTTGGGTCATATAAGTCAACAGAGTCAACACTAAGGTGTAAATCTATACTCTGAAATAATACATAGCACAAAAGTGCAGATGAATATCCATATGTTGGGGTAGATTTACACTGAGTAAATTTGAATTTTTTTATTTACCTTTTTCAATTGGTGCTATATTTTTGCTTCTCTGTCTTCTGGGACCTGTATGTTGCAAACGACTTCTGAGACTAATGGGAGCAGCCAAAGAGAGAGACCCCAGCAGAGAGTAGGCCATGATTTGATGTCAGGAGGGGGAGATGTAGCCTCAACGTAGTAAATGTAACATTAACTAGATGTATTAATGATAGAAGTAGGTAACTGACAGATGACAATGTCAATGGGGCTGTCTGGTAGGAGTCTACTGGAATGGTATTGTGAAAGTGAAGTCATTAGTGATTAGAGGGGTTTAAGTGCCTATGATAAATATTCAGTCGGTTACATTACAGCTTACTTTGGGGGCTTCTGGTGATATTTTTAGGTGGCTGGTGTCAGTGTCCCAATGATATAGTTTCATGTAATGATGGAGGGAGAAGCATATGATCTGGTATCAGGTTTTTCATGTGTTGCTCTGGAGTCACATTAAAGGGTTTAGGAGTTTGTTCTCGTAGCAAGTTCTTATGCCTTTTATGATTATTTTATATAACAACTAGAGGAGCTGCTGCAAATTTCATTTCAAGTAAAAGAATGCCACTATAGTGCTTGGGGAACTTATAGATTGATTATGTTGAGCGAGGAAAGTGGTGATGATTGATTTTCAGATCATATTCCACTTTTCAGTGTTGAAAAAATAATAAAGATTAGAAGGGTGCAGCTTGGTACCGATCTGGGATGGCCACCATTTAGCGAGCTCGGCTGCTACTCTTCAAGGGTTATATTTTAAATCCGACTCCTTGTGCAACTATAGAGGAATGTTTTCTACCCCTACAGGTCTGTTGCAATACAGGACTACTTCTTGCTGTTGTAGTAGCAATTTTCTTCGGTGGGCACACTGACGAGAAGGTCACACTCACAAATCTGTTTTTTCCTATTGAACAGCATTTATTATTATTCATCTCTACCTCCTCACAATATTTACCAGAAGCTTCATTATCCAGTATGATGGATGATTTTCACTGACTCTTTTCCTCATTTTTCATGAGACACTCGGCAATATTACTATTATTTGACAATTTTTATCGAATTGGGAGGAGAAATTTTCCTGGCATTCTCTATTATTTTGAATTCTTTTTTCAATATCTTTACTGCAGTGGCTGCCTGCGCAAATACATGTAACTGTAATTTTTTGAGCTGCCATTGTTGTTAACTTATATTACTAGTCCCTTATGGGGAGGACTAGAAATATAAAACTGTGCAAAACTATGCAATCTTTCTCCACACATTTTCCCAGAACCAGTACCTCTAACTCTTTTTCCATTCTGGAGAATATAGAAGATAATCTGGACACTTGCCAAAATTCCTCGTCATCATCTTCTGTTTTAGTTGGTACCACGTCCTCATCTACAACCACGATGCCTTTCAAATGTCCTCAATGTCTAATATTCCAACTATGAAAAGAGTTTAAAAAAGGCCCTCTGTCACCCATAGAGTCCACTGCAACAATTTCAATGGCACTTCTCCTTAAGGCATTTTGGGCACTCAAACCCTACATGGAGGCAACCAATAAACAGCTTCAACGTCTAGATGATAAAAGGACGCTCATGGAGGATAGAATAAGTCAAGTGGAACAAAGTGTTCATGATCTCACATACCCAGCACAGGCTGTAAAGGTACTGCAATCTGAATTGTCGTTTTTGAAAGAAAATGCTGTGAACCTGGAGAACTACTGCAGAAGGAATAACATTCACAATTGGGGTTTGGCTAAAGGTTTGGAAGTCTCAGATCCCATATCATGCTTTCACAAATTTTTCCACAAGATTTTGGATTTTCCTACTTCTCCTAAATTAAATATTCAACGAGCACACAGACTTGATCATTCTCCTCATTCCTCTTTGTCTTTGCAGAAACACAGAGAAGTTATCATTTATTTTTTAGAATATGTTGACCTCCTCAAAGTCATCAAAGCATCCAAAGCTAAATGTTGTATCACATTGTATGGATCCAATCTGTTCTTTGCCCAAAAGTTCGCCAAATATACAATTGACAGACAGAAGACATTTAACCAGCTCTTTGATCTATAAATGCCAGATTTGGTCTCTTCCATCTTTGTTTGTTCAAAGTAATGTATAACAACAAAACTATGACTTATAAAGATTCATCTCTTTTGCAAAAGTTTAATGACAGTTGCTGAGGAGTGGTAATTGAGACTGCCAAATTTAATGTTACATAAATCTATGCTTTTATATCTTTTCTAATATATTCTTTCTGAGAATTTAGTTTGAAATATTCAATTAAATGAAGGTCCTGTATTATATTCAACTTCTTCCATTATAGATTTCTCCTTATTTTACCTAATATGTTTATATGTCTACATAATGCATCAATACCGTTTTGTGTGGTCTGGTCTCCATTCCTTTGTTGGCTGCCCCAGACTCCGGTTGTGTCATCCCTCCTCTGGTTCTCCACCAGCCTCATGTATTTGTTTGTTAAATAGGTATTTCCTTTTTGTTATTTTCTCCAGTAGGTTTTCTGCCTTTTTTCTTCTTTACTTTTTACTTTCTGCTCTCTTTTTTCTCACGCCTATATCTCACTATTTCTTTCTTTGCCAATCCATTCAACTTCTTTTATTATTCCCTTCTGTTTTACCTAATCATTGATATCGCTTTAGAATATGTAACTATTTGTACATTGTTATTGGTGTTTTACTGTTAATGTAATATAGAAAATGTTATATAATTTTCTCTTAATCTTAGATGACTTTAAGAACTGTTTCATTGAATATTAAGGGTTTGGGTTCTCCCATAATGTGACAAAGGATCTTATTTCACCTATCTAAACTGAAAGGCGACATTGTTTTGGTACAAAAAACACATGTCTCAGAAGAAGAAATGTACAAACTTAAAACTTAAAAAGCAATGGGTTGGCAGTATTTTTTCTTCCCCAGATACAGGGAAACGAAATTGAGTGGTTATACTATAAATAAATCTTTAGATATTTGGGTTATTTCTCACAATTCAGACTCAATGGGTAGATGGGTTTCTGCTTCCATAACTATTAATACAATCCCTATTACAATGTTCAATGTCTATGCATCCCATGCATTTAGCTAAATCATAATGGCTTGATATTTTATCGAACTTAATAGCGCTTTCTGACAATTGCTTAATTTTTGGTGATGACTGTAACATGGCTATGGATCTTTTCATGGATTGTAAGTCCAAATCCAATTTCACTTCATTTTTTATGCATTTACATTTCAGTTCAAACTCTAATCAGCGCTTGGAGGCTTTCTAATCCTTACCTTACAAGAATACATTTTCTTCACCTCTGTATTTGTTTATCTCAAAATCTGTTGCACAACATGTTTTGCATTCAGAAATTGGCCCTATATCAATTTCTGTTCATGCTCCTATTACATTAGATTTAGACTTTCTCCCGGAAACCCATTGTAACAAACAATGGAGATTTAATTCTCTTGTCCCAGATCCTGATTTTGTTCATCTTTTTGAAAGTTTTATGACTGAATGCATTCAAGTTAATGAAATATCAGATATCTCCTCTCAATTTATCGGGAGACTTTTAAAGCTGCCTCTAGAGATTTCATTAGTTCTTTTGTGTCTAACAAGAAAAAGACTTCATCTAGGCTCAAGTCTAAAGCATGTGTGGAGGAATTGATCAAAATCAAATTTGCCTTTAATAAAATGTCAACAGAAAATGCTTCTTCATATCTCTTAAATCCAGCACTAAGTATTATGGAGGCCAAAATAAAACTAGAAAACCTCCCGCTAATTATCTTAAAATTAAAAAAGATTGTGTCAAATTAGACTCTGTGTGCTAATGATCAAACTGTTCATAAAAATAAAGTCATACTAATAGAGTTTACCAAATACTATTACACTATCTATACCCAGATAATTATGCTTCTCAGGATGATATTCTTGCCTATCTTCTATCAAATTAGCTCCTCCTACACATGCAGACTTCTTCCCATTGGATGGTGACAATCTTATTCAGGAAATTCTCACTGCTATGCCTTCCATTAAAAGGGGAAAGCCCCAGGTCCTGATGGATTCACCATAAAATTCTATTTACATTTTCCAGGTTTTTACTCCTAAACTATATAATCTTTATACATACTGTGTATCCTCTAATTCCGATGGAGGTTTCTTTCAAGAAGCCTTAATCTTTCTTAACCCCAAAGAAAATAATCCTAAAGTGAAAATTGCAGAACAATATTCCTTGTTAACTCTGATTATAAATTGTTTGCCAACATTCTTGCCCTTTGTCTTGATCCTTTACTTCCTAAATTAATGGGCCAAGAACGATCTTACTTCATTAAAGGACAGCATATTTCTGACAATACTTGAATACTTTTTAATGTTATAAGTAAGTCCAAATCTTATAAACATGTGTTGTCAGTTATTAATTTAGAAGCTTAATTGTAGTTTGACCATGTCAACTGGTCATTTATTTTCTTGGCTCATTTTTGGGCCAAAATTCATTAATCTAGTTTCTCTGTTATTGTCTTCTCTCAAGACCTCAGTCATTGTCAATGATCTAATTTCTTCACCGTTCTCACTTCACCGAGGTGTTCGACATGGCTGTCTCCTCTCTCCCTTATTATTTGTTCTTACCCTAAAACCGTTGATCCTTGTTTTTAATTTTAAAAATCTACTCAATGCATGTCCCTACAAAAACAAAAAGGCCCAAAAATATGGAGGCGTCAATTTTCCAGATTTTCATTCTTATCATATGGCTATTTTCCTCAAACAAGCCTCTTTTTCATTATCTGAAGAGGACTATGTCACATCCCCTCTTTGGGTACATCCTGATAATATATTTTAATGTAAGCCTTTTTCACTTGAAGAATTTTTATCCTTCACCCAGAAACTTAATCTATGTCTCTTCCCTTTCTAAAAAAACATATGTAAAGTTCTTCATCCCATTTTTAGTTCTCATCATACTCATACTTATCAGGGCCTTGTAGATATAGAGTAATGCAAAGCAGCGCAAGTCACTGCCTTGCTTACACTGACTCAAAGAGGCGTTCCATGTGCGTTGCGGTGGATTTTCAGAGCAACGCCCATAGATTTTTACACATCCCCAGAATTACATCATGACATAAATCTGGGTTGCATCATAACTGTGCGCCTCCCCTGAGCAGGCATAACGAGCAGAGATATTTTCATTTCTCCTTGTTTTTTCCTTTTTCTATGTGTGCTGCATTTTACAGCACACATAGAAAGAGGAAAACACCTCTTGGGATTGTTTTTTGCAGCAAGGTGACCCTTCCAGTACAAAAATTATCCAATCCACACCCTTGCACCATGGGGCAAGGGTGCCTGCGTTTGAGCACAGCTGCAAAATGTGACCCGGCTGAAAGGATAGAATTGCACGTTATCTTGTAAATAAGGTGAATTCCTGCCCTTTCAAATTGGCTTTGGGCAGCACCGCAAGAAGCCTTGCGGCGCTGCCCTTGCCAATCTCTTGTAAATAAGCCCCCTAGTTTCTTTTCTATCATGGCTGTACGAAAACCTGTCTGCCAAGGTCTGTTACTGTCCGAATGGGGAATGCTCCCCTTCATTTAAAATGAAGAGGGAATTAGACAGAGTTGAAGTCATTTAGGCTCTGCAGTACGATGCTCCCATTATCGCCGGCTATTCGGCTCCCGTGTTGTTATATGCAGACGATACTGTGCTGTTGTCAAGGGCACCTGTCGGCCTGAAGACTGATGGACTCATTTGGGGACTTTATGCAGGGCCGGACTGGGTACCACAACCGGCCCTGGCAAAGTGCTCTGCCGGCCCCCCTCTTCTTCCCTCCCCCGCCGAGGGGGGGGGGAGGGGTGCCGTCGAGCTTTTTGCCAGGGCCGGTTTTCGGCCGATTTTGCAAAAAAACGGCCCTGTAACGAAAACGGCCCCCAGGGGCCCAAATACAGCCCCCACCCGTGCGGCGCACCAGGGGATTACCCGGTGCCCGCTATGGCCAGTCCGGCCCTGACTTTATGGAGGCCAGGAAGATGAAGTTCAGAACATATATGATGGTCTGAGGGAAAAAATGCAAAAGTGCAGGACCTTTTATATGGTCCCAACAGATACAAAATACCCGCTCAAAAATGAGCCGAGTATGAAAAGAAAGCTTTGGGTTCTTCCAGAAACTTAGCAGCCGCCCAGTTAAAGAAAGGATTACTATATACAACTTGGAAGAGCTGTTGACTGCTATGTTTGGTGATGGCTTTCGGGGTTATACCTTGAGCAGCTCCCTTCAGATTAAGGAGAATGCTTTTCTTAGACATCTGTTGTGTACCCTTGCCTCCATTACAGATTTCATTGTCCATAAGGAGGTTGGGCTAACTACCTGGAAGACTCACTCTTCCTTAAGCCTATATTACTTTGGATTTCCATTTGGACAAAAGCTGTAACCCATTTCACTAAATCAATTATTTTAGATTGTCTAGCATTACACCATATTTTTAAAATCCCTTGGCCCTCCTATATAAGTGACATTTTTAAACTACTATTTAATTTGCCTGTATAATCCACATAATATGTTAGTTAACAACAAGAGCAAAATTAAGGCGTCTTTTTTTAGCATTAGATATGAGAAAAGAACACTTGTGGAATCAAAGAAATCTATGGTTATTTTCTATATTTCGAACAGCTCTCAGAAGGCATATCAATGGCTCCTGTCTTGGACGGCTAATACCAAGCACCGTTTTGCTTTAATTGGGCACTGCCTATTTTTCCCTACTATGTAGCAATGGCCTGCGGATAGAACTCCTTGCCCAAGCAATGAAATTTCGATGCAAAGCATACATCACTTTTTTATTTTTTAACCTTTATCATGGTCTAAGGAGGTATTCCTTAAAATCGATTTTCCTTGCACAGAATATTAGGGACCAAATTGCTGCTTTACGATACTTATGTGCACTGGGGACTCCCTCTATATATGCTTCAGCATTGCACTTTATATGATGGGTGCAATTAGCCCCAGGAAAAGTATTTTTTCTAATATTTAGTATGAAGGTGCGGGCCGGGAATATTTAACTGTATTGTTTTTAATTTTGTATATTGCATATCGCTTTTATATGCCCATTATTTACTGTATATTCTTATTCTATGTACTTTTATGGGCTTTATGATTATGCCGAAAAAGGATTTTGAATCGAGAGTTCATCTGTCCATTACAACCCAAGTGACCATTTTCTTGGTTCATAGGGAAAATTAGAAAATGCTGAACATACCAGGAATTACCAGATTTGTAAATTTATCCGGGCCATAGCACAAGCTGCAGCAGAAAAAGTCAGTTTCTGATGCCTACATGGTGGTCTGATCAAAATATGGCGGGTGGGACCACGACTCCTTGTGGGGCGGTCTCAATCCCTCTTCGATATCCAAACACCATTGTAATGAGCCCCTGGTTCTAAGCTGCAGACAAAATATAAATTGGAATAAATTAGTTTTGTCAGATGTTTAAAGCATTTGAATATAAAAGAAACAAGAATTAGTTTTATTCATCTGAAGAGCAATAGTCAGAGAAGTACGCATATTGCTATATTTTCATTCACACATTATATTTGATGGGTGTAGAAAGGATATTATTAGACTGAGCAAATTAAATTGTAATTTATTGGATAAAGTAATACAATAAAAATGCGCAAGATACCTATAATTGCAAAGATTTTACTTTTATAACCTGCTTCTAAGGGTGGATTAGATTTGCATTACCTTGATACATTTCATAAAGTCTTGTGTTAAGGGCCTCACATTACTGATTTCAAGCCTTGTGTTCAAATATAACCAAGTGATTTAAATTTGAATAAGCTTCAATAAGTTCCCTTCCCTTGTCTTAACATGCTTGTTCAAATAAACACTTAAATAATAAATAAAACTGCACCAACTGTTAAATTAACATATTTTCTGATAAGATGTTTATTAATTGATAGTCAACATTTGTATTCAATTTATAAAAATTATTACTTTTGTAATAACACGTCATTGCAAATAAAGAACATAAATGCAATGGAAAAGTTGGTTTCAGCTGCAGAATTTCCAATTTACAGACCAGATGTTTGTCTCAAAACTTTGTACAACCATTCCCATTCCTTAGACTTAAATTGAAATTACTGACATAGGGCCTGTCATGTTTGAGGCAGAGTATTCCGTCCGCTGACTTCCAAATCCGGCCCTAAGATATTTAGGGCAAGATTTATCATAGTATTGCATTGCCCTTGAATTACGCATGGTGTCTCAATGGCAACCAATACTAAATTCAGATTCACCAGGCAACACAAGGCCACCATGCATGACTCTCTGTTGCTTGGTAAATAGGGACTAACGCTAGGCAGTGCAGGTAGCTACCTTGTGCTCCTCTGCCCCATGAAAGACGTTCAATTGGTGGAGAGTGGGTGTCCCACAGATACACCCATGGATTCTGGCACATTTCTAGATTTACCAAGGTTGGTAAATCTGGAAATGCATCAACATCTGATGCTTTCCGAGGGGATGTGCTACAAGGAGAAATATGTTTATATCTCCTCGTTGCTTCCTCTTCCTAAGTGTGCTGCATTCTACATCACACTTAGAAAGAGGAAAAAGCCTCAGAGGATTGTTCTTGTGCAGGAAGGTGTCCCTTCCTGCTCTAAAACAATCCTGCCTGTGACACAGGCCCCCTTTCACATTGGTATAAGGGTGATTGTGTTGGAGCTGGGCAGCAGATTGTGTGCCAGGCTGGCAGAGAACAGTAATGCACTATTTATTGGCCAATATGACACATTCCTGTCCTCTCCCTGTCATCCAATGCAGTGCAGCAAGTTGACTTGCTGCGTTGGGCGAAATATTGATAAACTGAGTCCATATTCTTTAGTATTTATTAAAATCGTTATCAGAAGACAGAATGAAAACATCAAGAGATGTTTCTAATTTATGCACTCGATCACATTATGCTAACTTTCAACTTTTTTAGTAAGACATCACCGTTCTTAATAAAAATTAGGTTTCCCTGGTCAAGAAATTGCCTATCAAAATTGCAGACTTGCTATAGTCATTTGCATGCAATTTTGTGGAATGAAATTGGATTCGATTCTGCTTCTTATCCAAAATAATACTTTTTAGGGTACATTCAACATCACACATGATAACAATCAGATATGGGAATCAGATCAATGAGGTTTTTATTGATCTTTAAGACATTCCAAAGTTTACTTGTGCTAATGTTTCTGGGTTTTGTGAAATATATTGACTGCAACAGAGCTGCTACTAAAAGACCTTTTACACATTTTCCTTTGTTAGCTATGTTCCAAGTATTTCTTGATAATTTCAACCTGTCATTGGGAAAAATAAAAAATGATTCCCTAGAGCATTAATAATGGCCAATGAAACGCTTCTGAGAAAGCATGGTTATTATTCCAGAAATTGCTTTTGTGTCTAAATGTGACAAAGGTATGTTTTCAAGTCAAAACCAGAATATGATTAAGATGACATATGAAGCAATTTTAATAATTGTTATTAATCTGTTGTTGTTTTTTCTTGCTCTTACTGCCCTCTTTCCGGAGTGCATTGTTTTGTTTTGTCTTTCCATAGTTATCAGTGTGATTCTTTATATTTGATTATGTTTGACCTTATATTTAATCAATTATTTATATTAAAAAAATAGTGTTGTCTGTCAGTATTGTAAATGTGCTAAGATTCAATCTTATAGAATTGACTTCAAATGCTATTGATAAAATAAATATCAGTGCTTTCCAAGATATAGAACCAGACTACTGATCTGGGGCACAGCCCAGGTTTTTACTACTGTGCATCCTCATTGTGAGCCCCTGGCATGGATGTTATTGAGCCCATCAGTTTCTACTCTTAAATCGAGAGCTGAAGTAGTTATTCACATTGCCATTCCGAGTGTCTTTGCAGGAGGACCTCTGACATTAGCAAGGTGGGCTGGGTTTCACAGACTACACTCTTTCTTCATAGGGGTTTCAGGGCCCCTTCAGAGATCATGGTGCAGGATGCACAAAAAGAGATCCTGAAATCCAAGAAAGGATCTACAGAGAATCCCTTGGAGGTTCCTGGCAACCTTCCAAAAGTAGTGTTTATTAACTGGGTGGGGTAGAGATAATGAATGTCCTCGGGTATGTTTGCCAATATGATTGTGTTGATAACAGAGCACAAGAGCATGGTCATGGTCCCTCATTTGCATGGGGCCACATTCCTCCTCAAATGAGCAACCCACTTCAACATGAGTCATTGCAAATGTGCACCCATGCATTGTGCAGGGCAAAGGGGGCGTACTAGCATCTGCTTCTCCTTCTACAATGCAAAAGTGCCCTGAGGGGCCAAACAATAAGCACAAATTTGTGCTGCACTCCCTAGAGGCTTCCTGAACATGACCAGAAAGGTCCAATACTCTAATTCACAGAGAGTGAGCTGGAGTTAGCCAGGAACACTATACTATAACCTTATAGCCCGCAGTAGCTGGCTATACTGACTATTAAAGGCCCGCTCCCGCGTTAAAGGCCTGAGCCGAAGGCGAGGGACTTTAACAAGGGACCAGGACTTTAATAGCCGGATAGCCCTGCTACGAAGGGCTATAAGGCTATTAGAACATTCTGCCACTAGAGGGCAGAATGCTATAACAAATAAAACGAAGGGCTCTCGAAGCCCGAGGGGATTTAATTCCCCTCGAGGTCCGAGAGAACTTTGTAAAACCTTTATCGGCCCGTAGAAGCATGGAGCACTCCATTGTCTACAATGGAGCTCCCAACATTACAATGTTCTTATTGTAAATAATGCCTGCTGATGGCAAAATCTTTGTGAAGCGATTCATTAATCCTTCTTAAAAAATAACAGTACTGTAACTCCTGGAGGGGAGTAGACAACAGATTAAGGGCCTGATTTACATCTTGGCAGACGAGGTACTCCGCCGCAACGGTGATGGATATCCCGTCCGCTGAAATATAAATCCCATTATATCCTATGGGATATGTATTTTGGCGGAGGGGATATCCGTCACCGTTGTGAGGGAGTAACCCGTCTGCCAAGACCTAAATCAGGTCCTTAGTCACAACCTGTGTACTTTTGACATTTCTGCTATCATATCACCACAGTATATTCCGTGATGTTAAAACACGTTTTGTAATTTGAAATTAAAACACTACATGATGATGTCTAATTCGTTTTACTTTGTCCTAGCTGAGCAGTCAGGCAGTCTCTGCTTTCAGACCTTTCTCTTTAAACCAAGGCCTGATTGCCATTTAGCCCATGACTCCCTAATTACCAGTCACAATTATGACCGGAAAAGTTAACATTATTTCATAAATTCTTGGTTCGCAATTTGTCATGCTAATGTTGGCACGCGCTGATGGTGCACATAGATTAGCAGTATTATTCAACCATGCTATCCGTGATACTGAAAATGAGCAAACCTGCTTCGCTTTTCCCTGCTCAATGGTCTGAGAGCTATTGACCAGGGCCTGAAGTTTCCTCATTCTTATGATTGATTATTTCTTTTCTAACTTGCATATTTTTATGTCAAGTACAGCTGCTTCAAAAGCATTAGAGCCAATTTGACATCTCATAAATCTTTCACTGAAATTCGAGCATTAGATGGATGCAGCACAACCTGCAGAAATGAAACCTGCGGCACATTCCTGTCCTTTCGCCAGTGATGGTACACAATGGGCTGCCTAGCACCAACGCAGGCACCCTTGCACCACCTGCCTATGTTGCATGCAGGATTGCTTTTGTGCAAAAAGGGACACCTTCCGGCACAAAAACAATTCTGAGAGGCATATATCTTTCTTTGTGTGCTGCAGAAACAACACACATAGAAAGAGGAAATAGCGAAGAGCATATTTCTTCTCATTATGCCTCGCTTGAGAAGGTGTGTCTTTTTGGTGCAGTCTCAGGTCTATCACTTTTGGTAAATATGGGAATGCGTCACAAACCATGGGAATTGCAAGGCAACACCCTCCCAATGGCCATGAAATGCCTTTTCAGGGCAGAGTAACACAACACAGTGATTTGCGATGCGTTGCGCTACTCCAGATTTATGAAGCCACTCAGGGACGCACAAAATGGCCATGCATGGTCTAATAAGACTCATTTTTGAGTTGCGTTGCTCTTGCACCAAGTTGCCTGGTGCAAGAGCTACATAACTGAGCTCATAAATATAGACGTTAATTCTTAACAGCAGTGCTTTTACCACTATATGCAGAGAAGGTCTTTGACCAGGTTGAATGGCCCTTTCTACAGAGACAGGCAGAATGGCACAAATAACTGGACTGTCGCCCACGATACATGAGATACTATGCAGCTCAAGAGAATAAATCAGAGCAAGACAAAATCATTTGTCCATCCTTTTGAAGTCTGTTAAGTGAGTAACATTAAGTTGGATAATAGTAACACCTTTTTATCACAAAACATTTAGGGGTTATTTACAAGCCCATTGCGCCACCTGTGAGTCACTTTTTTTGATGCACCGGCAGCGCAATGGGTTTCAAAAACCTAAACCTAAACCAGGAGCACACATTAATTCCTTTTGAGGATTTCTCCATAACTATATCACCATGGCAGCCAGCCTCCTCCTCCATACCCATACTCGCGTTGACCATAACCCCAAGGGTTTTTTTTGTAAGATTTTGTTTTACTGGAAAAGTTTGCAATGGTTGCTTTTCAGATGATTTTCTGGATGCGATCATGACAATTATGGGCTCTGGTTAGTATATAACCGCAATTTTCCATCAGTTAAGAAATGTAGTCCCCGTAATGTTGAAAAATCTTGTGGACTGGATTAATAGACTCAGCTTATCCACATTTCCTAGTACTATTCTGCTGACATTTTTCACCTGTTTTAGGCAAGAGGATACACCGGTTTGCTTTAAGGGTGTGCTGGCCAAGAGTGTGCCAGTAGGTAGGCAGGGGAGGCCCTGGGTCTGCAGGCAGGGGAAGTGTTTAGTGCTCTCCCATGTACAGAGAATGAGTTGGGTCAGGGCTGGGCTGGGCATTTGCACTCTAGCCCTACCTTCCACTGCCAGTGAATTTAACAGTTGTGTTTCTACACCGGAGAAAAATAAGCATGGCATTCCTGTGCCAGTAATCCCAGCTGTGATTACTCTGGTCTACATGGAATGACCCTTAACTGCTAGTTACGGGTCAATACAATAATTCTTCAGAGCGATTTCACAACCCATTGTTATCCTGAATACTGCACAGCAGGGCCAATTCCACCACCTCTTTTTTTTACCAGATGGATTTCAAAGGAAAAAGGAGGTATTTGAGAGAGAGCTAGAGAGCACGTTTTTAAGCTGGTTGGGTGGTAGAAGATCTGGACAGGATTCTCTGGGTTGCAAGATGGAACATCATCACAGATTACACTTGCAAAGCACAATTTATCAAGGGCGGCGATTAAACTCTCTGCAACTATCCCCCAGGGAACACTGGATCATTGCTCGAGAACTGAAGTTGGGAGGAATTCCTCAGCACCAGGGAAGTGGAGATGTACTTGAATTCACAGAGGGGTTCTCCAGAAAACACATTAAAAAACACAGGAACACAGTCTTTGCATGGGGCAAGGGAAGGATGAAGGGAAATTGAATAGGAAAAACTACACGGGGAAGGGAGCGATAATGAGTGTGAATGGGTATGAAAAGTAAGAGTGTCAAAACAACCACTTTTCCCAGACACCTGCCTATAAAGCGCTTCCTAACTTGACTGGTAAGTTAATGACCAGCCCAGTAGTGGCTGGAGCAGCTTGTATCAGATATCATGCATTTCCTTAATTATTTGTATTGCCCTGTCTTCCAGCTCCTCAATGTGTGACATTTCCTAGGCCCCTTCTGGTGCGTACTTCTCGAAACCTGACAAACATTTAGTTTATGTTGCAATCTCAATGGGGTACAACCTATAACAGTCAAGTAGTCAGCATTCAGAGGACATGTACAAAGCACAGCTTATCCTAAGTGAAAAAGAGTATGTCTCTGAGAGTTGTTTGGATGAAGCAAATCCCATGGGGCTATAATCCATCAAGATAAAGTAGTCCTTGTAAAATAGACATGATATCTAGGCACTGCCATCTTAGCTGAAAGAGAGTATGTCTGTGAATTTATGTATGAATTCAGCTATATAGATCATTCCACTAGAGCCTATGCTAATGCCCAATTTTTCAACAGGATGTATTATGTTAAATGCACACCAGTTGAGCCCATTTGGAGGAAGTAAGACTTGCAGATTAGACAAAAGACTGGGGAAAATGCTTTTTTCTAATTGTTATCCTGCTAAACAGCTTGAAGGCTGCATGGAACCTGGAAAAACAAAAGTATAAATGACAAGTTATCTCCATTTACTTCTGGGGGATAAATTAGAAAATGAGCTGAGACCCTGACTTCCTTCAAGCCTATCTGATTAATGGAGACAAGATTTCAGCAGCCCATGTAGTTAACTGTTCGGCCCATCAATCTACATTGTGGTTTACCATATTTCAGGCAGATTATTGGGACTGGCAGCCCTACTTAATGTCTTTGGTGAAATCATCATTTGCACTCTAGCTACTGCCAGAGAGGCTAAGAAGTCTTCATTCACTACACAACCCAAGCTAATACTAGGATGTTAGATTAATCCTAGAGTGTGAATACAGAGCAGGCTAATTTTGACTCCACACTTTTATGTTTTGACATACTATATATGTACTCATGGTCTCATGTATTTTTGTCTTTTAATATAATTGACATAATGTAGTGCACTTGAACAGATACAGAAAGTGCATTTACTGTGTAACCTCGACATTTACATATGTGGGTTTACCAATGTTTTCCTTAGAGTGTCAGCAGATTGCAGTTTTCATTTATTTGGACTTGTGTGGTTTGAATAATATAATAATGTACTTATTTGAATAGTATTCTGCATTTATTTTATAACTGTATATGTATAAATAACCTTGCATTTAAACTTGTACTGAGATGCTTGCCACGTTAAAATGACTAAAGGCCTTAACATTTGAATTTTAGGTTTAACCTTCAACTTGAATGTTTGCTTGGGTTGCAATGTTTTTCTCTCCTCTGCAGGTGCAGTCATTTGATCTCATGAACAGAGAAAGGCATATTATGCATGAGAGATAGTGCGGCTCGGGAGGAATACTTTTGGCAAGAATGAGAAACACAAAGGGCCCGATTCACAGAATTAACTTAAGACAAAATCCTAAGACAGTCTTAAGACAAACTTAAGACAAACTTAGAACAGACTTAAGTCAGACTTAAGACAGACTTAAGACAGACTTAAGACATACTTAAGACAAACTTAGGACAGACTTAAGACAGACTTAAGACAAAAACCTAACTTTACTACTACTAAATGCCTTCTGTGAATACCAAAAGTAGTAAGTTTAGGATTTTGTCTTAAGTTAGTTCTGTGAATTGGGCCCAAAGGGAGGGCTATTGTCCTTTCAAAATTGGGAGATAGTAGGGAATCCAAGGACATTCTGATGTGTGGACCAAAGGAAAGGAGTTTCTAGTGTAGTTGCCAAGTTTTACCATTTGAAGGTGGAAAGTAATGAGACACGTGATAAGGATTCTCAAATGTTCTTTTGTGGGTTTCATTGGTGATCACATTTGAGCTTTAGTCAGATTCCCTTTAGACTCAGAGGAGAAAGACCTCTTTGCTTTTTCTCTGCTGTGTGGCTTTATGTTATGCAATACCACGGATTTCAGAAAACTTCTGCAGAAGTTCTGTAATGTTAATACCTTCCTGCTTTACTGGATCTAATTGCAGTTTCCCCAATTCCTGCTAGATAGAGTAGAATCAGTTTAGGTAATCTAGATTTACTCATGCCTAGACAAGAAGAACACAAATCAAATTCGGATCATCAGATCCTGTTTCTCATTTTCTGCATTGCCATTACTAATTTTTTTGTGTTTCCTATTGCTGAGACTTAACTTTGTTAGACGATTTGTTCCGCCAGTAATGATTCTGTATTTCTACAATGTATTTTAGAGATTAGTGTACATCAGTTTGACTTTGAATTGTAATAAATATATGCTTAATCTTATCTACCAATGTTGGATACTCATTGTAAATTGGGGCCTCCTGTAAATTGAACTCGCTGATGTTAACTCACTTTCATTCCTTAGGCTCCTAAAAAAGATCACTTGCAGGAAACTTAAATGAAGGGCTCGATGCTCTAGCAGATGGTAGCAAAGCGAGAATAAGTATGTCCTGGAATAGGGGGAGTTAGGATAATTTGTTAAAGTAGTTCAGATCCAATCCCAATCCCAATCATCATTTGCACTCTAGCTACTGCCAGAGAGGCTAAGAAGTCTTCATTCACTACACAACCCAAGCTAATACTAGGATGTTAGATTAATCCTAGAGTGTGAATACAGAGCAGGCTAATTTTGACTCCACACTTTTATGTTTTGACATACTATATATGTACTCATGGTCTCATGTATTTTTGTCTTTTAATATAATTGACATAATGTAGTGCACTTGAACAGATACAGAAAGTGCATTTACTGTGTAACCTCGACATTTACATATGTGGGTTTACCAATGTTTTCCTTAGAGTGTCAGCAGATTGCAGTTTTCATTTATTTGGACTTGTGTGGTTTGAATAATATAATAATGTACTTATTTGAATAGTATTCTGCATTTATTTTATAACTGTATATGTATAAATAACCTTGCATTTAAACTTGTACTGAGATGCTTGCCACGTTAAAATGACTAAAGGCCTTAACATTTGAATTTTAGGTTTAACCTTCAACTTGAATGTTTGCTTGGGTTGCAATGTTTTTCTCTCCTCTGCAGGTGCAGTCATTTGATCTCATGAACAGAGAAAGGCATATTATGCATGAGAGATAGTGCGGCTCGGGAGGAATACTTTTGGCAAGAATGAGAAACACAAAGGGCCCGATTCACAGAATTAACTTAAGACAAAATCCTAAGACAGTCTTAAGACAAACTTAAGATAAACTTAGAACAGACTTAAGTCAGACTTAAGACAGACTTAAGACAGACTTAAGACATACTTAAGACAAACTTAGGACAGACTTAAGACAGACTTAAGACAAAAACCTAACTTTACTACTACTAAATGCCTTCTGTGAATACCAAAAGTAGTAAGTTTAGGATTTTGTCTTAAGTTAGTTCTGTGAATTGGGCCCAAAGGGAGGGCTATTGTCCTTTCAAAATTGGGAGATAGTAGGGAATCCAAGGACATTCTGATGTGTGGACCAAAGGAAAGGAGTTTCTAGTGTAGTTGCCAAGTTTTACCATTTGAAGGTGGAAAGTAATGAGACACGTGATAAGGATTCTCAAATGTTCTTTTGTGGGTTTCATTGGTGATCACATTTGAGCTTTAGTCAGATTCCCTTTAGACTCAGAGGAGAAAGACCTCTTTGCTTTTTCTCTGCTGTGTGGCTTTATGTTATGCAATACCACGGATTTCAGAAAACTTCTGCAGAAGTTCTGTAATGTTAATACCTTCCTGCTTTACTGGATCTAATTGCAGTTTCCCCAATTCCTGCTAGATAGAGTAGAATCAGTTTAGGTAATCTAGATTTACTCATGCCTAGACAAGAAGAACACAAATCAAATTCGGATCATCAGATCCTGTTTCTCATTTTCTGCATTGCCATTACTAATTTTTTTGTGTTTCCTATTGCTGAGACTTAACTTTGTTAGACGATTTGTTCCGCCAGTAATGATTCTGTATTTCTACAATGTATTTTAGAGATTAGTGTACATCAGTTTGACTTTGAATTGTAATAAATATATGCTTAATCTTATCTACCAATGTTGGATACTCATTGTAAATTGGGGCCTCCTGTAAATTGAACTCGCTGATGTTAACTCACTTTCATTCCTTAGGCTCCTAAAAAAGATCACTTGCAGGAAACTTAAATGAAGGGCTCGATGCTCTAGCAGATGGTAGCAAAGCGAGAATAAGTATGTCCTGGAATAGGGGGAGTTAGGATAATTTGTTAAAGTAGTTCAGATCCAATCCCAATCCCAGCAGTTCGAGAAAGAGTTGTAACAGTGGAGGTGTGAGTATTAATCAGTTTGCAGGTTCTAATGGGTTGTGCTTAACTTGCAGTATTCAAGGAGATTGTGTGATGTTTGCTGGAGATGTTTTGAATGTTGTGTGATTGTGGTGGTTAACATGGAGAAGATTACGTTGTTATCTGGTCTGACAAGGCCTATTATCACGGAATTAAGTTAAAAAGTGTAAAAGATACTGTATTGTGATTTTCTGCTAAAGTTTGGTAGTGCCTGTCGAGAGACGTCATTACCAGCACAATTGAGATAGGAACATTTATGTTTGTGTGTGAAAGTGATTAGTGTAGTGGACCCTTTTGTGCAGGGGGAAGCTGTACTAATTGTGGTGAGTCTCCGCAGGTCGAGGTCTCATTTGAGCATGTTTGGATAGGTTGGAATGTGTTATTTCAAATCTTTTCTTGGATGATTGAATATTGCTGATTTGTTCAGTGGAGCAGACAAAGTTATTTGTTTTAATTGCTGTGTATTTGTTTGCATGTGTGTTGCGGAGGAAAGTATGTTCATGAAAATTGTAAAGGAGGGTGAATTGCTGCAGTAAGTGAGATAGCCTTTACAATGTGCCGCGCTGAGATCGGTTGGTTGGTGTAAAGTTGAGCTGTTATTTGTTGTCTGCGTCACCAAGTGCCACACTCGTATTGGTTGTGGATTCTAGAATGAGAATTGTGAGTAAACTATTGTTTCCTGTTCTGAAACGAAATTCTAATTGTGATTATTGACATTCTTACCTGAAAATTAAATGTTTTAAAATCATACAATATTTGATTAGGGGAGATGTGATGATACCTGTTAAAGTAGGAGATGAGGCACTATCCAAGGTTACTGGAGGTCATCATATGGCAATAAACATTGTATTTGCTTAAACAATGGCATGAGATCACTGAGAAAAATGTGCACTGGCATTTTCACGCTATGGTGTATTTAATGTGAGAATTATTGAAAATGTAAGGAATATTACACGGGATGAAACCACAACCTAGACCTACACAGTTTGACGTGCTCAATGCTTGGGAGCATGAAGCCCATGCCCAGAGAGGGGGCGGTATCAGGGAAGAGCTAGAAACGCAGTTTGTACTTACACTGATACAGGGTGGGATGCAGAACAGAGGAAGTGGAGAACTGATATGATAGAGAGAGATAAGTTATACCCTGCATTAACCAGTGATGAATTCAAGGTGGGAAAGAAAGAGAAGAAGAAGAGAAGAATAAAAGGAAATGAGTTAAAGGAACAAGATGACAGAGACGAAAACAGTGATAGTGACTCTTGTGAAAGTCTTCTACGCATCTTCTTGACGGAATGCTCACCTCCATATAATGAGACCCAAACAATTGGAGGTGGAAGCGCTAATCTAAACGCAAATTCTCAAGTGGCTACCGCACCCTTAATTGTCAACCCTATTATGACGGGAGCCACCCCTATAAATGTGTCTCAAACCCAGATGGAGGAAACCAAGGTATTTGTGTTCCCAGAACCTGCGCATCTCCTACTGCTCAAAATGCTCTCATGGTCCTCATTACCATTGGTCCTGTGGTTCCTATATATAATCCCAGTTCCACAAGGAATGCAGGACATAATGAGATGGTTCTAGCCAAGTCAAAAGCCCCAGAGAGGGTTATCCCAAGCTCAAATGTAGGAAGATATGTCCCTTTAGTCCTATTGAATGTGAGGTCCCCTTCTGGTGCAAGTGCAATTAGATGATTAATCTGACGGGGTTGGACCATTAAGATCATTCCTTGAATTGCCAGAACTAGGCATGCTTACTTGGGAGCCACCTTTAAATAAACACAGTACCACCCCTACAGGAAGTACAGTACCTAAAGCACCTGGAGTGCAACCAAATTTTAGCACTCAGGAATTTGACAGATGTTTGAAGGATGTTAATGCCACTCTGAATGAAAGGGAAAGCTCAGAATTGAGTCAAGGAACGATTAAGCCATCATTGAGGGTAAATCCTATGGATGCAGGTTAATTAAAACTTGAATTGAATTAAATCATAAGTGGAAGTCTTGAATTGGCCTAATTGGACATTTATAAGGAAAGTGAACTTGTGTTTATGCGTAAGGATGTTATCAGGCGACCCAGGCATGCCAAAAATAAACTGTCTGAAGTAGCTCAGAAATATGAAGTAAATTTGGATTGGACTAAAGCTTTACAGAAAAGTAATCAACTTTGTTTTAGTGATACAGTCATAGACTATATGAGAATACCAGGAATTAAGTTGCAAATTCAGGAACTGGTTCAAAGTATTTGGGCTTGGACTACCCTAGATCAGTGGGAAGGTAAATAAGACAAGAACAAGGGTCCCAAGAGATCTATGGGGGAGATTGTTGCAGGCATTTAAACAGTATAGTGGAATGAAAACTTTGGAGTTTAAGCATATGGGACATTTCGTGTTCAAGTTTGTGACAGGATTGAGTCCTGAAATTGGCATGATGATTCAACAGCATTTGATTTGTTGGCAGAAAAAGTCAGTTGCTGACATTTTGAGATATGCCAAGTACTGTATCGATGAAATAGACATGAGCAGAAGAAATTGAAGGAGAAACTAATAGTGGCACAAATGAAGACTGCTCAGAGGGGAGGTCAAGGTCATCCTTTTGTAGGCAATGTCCCCCACATGCCGAGAGCGTATCAGCAGGGTTCTTCTGTGATGCAAGGAGGATTTCAGTAACAAGGTAGAAGTTGTGGTGTTCCCATTGACCTGAGTATAGGGATTGATGTAGCCATTTTGAAAAAGTCCAGTCTGTGTCATTATTGTAATAGGTTGGGGAATTGGAAGCAGGAATGTCGTAAATCCTGCAAATCAATTTTAAAATCCAGGGTTTGCATAGCCTCAGAATAATAACGCCATGCAGTTGCAGAATGTGCCTAGTCCAAGGTATCAAAACCTTAATGTGTCACAAGCCCCAGTGATGCAAATTCCACAACAGCCGATGCCACAGCAAGCTGCTAATAGTCCTAGATTCATTTGAATCAGGTTCCAAGTGTAAACAAGAATGCTTTCAGAATAACAATCCTTTCCAACAGTGTCTTATGTTTTACACAGTTGACAATTATGGCTTTGATCAGTCCTCCTGATGGTGCCTGATAGGGGAGGAAGATTGTGGGCTTGAAGTCTTGGAGGTAGCCCAGAGTGGTCCATTTAGGGATGGTGAAGTAAATGGCCACTCATTATCATTCTTGGTTGATACTGGTGCTACCCGTTCTACAGTGGAAGTTCTAAACCTACCCCTCAGCATGTCCTTGGGAAAAGTAGGATACTGTTGTGAGTGGATACCCAACTTTTCCCTAGTGGCCAAGTCTTTACAGAGGCTGAAACACAAGGATGTGTTGGATAAGGTCCCCTGAGATAATGACTACTTGGTTGCCTTCCTAAAGTTGAGAGGAAGTCTTGCCTCAACCTGGCACAAGGAATGCCTGGTTATAAAAAAGCCTTTTCTCTTTTCTGCAGTGAGATGGACGGCTGCGTTGTCTCCGTGCTTACACAGACACATGTAAGTGTCTGTAGACCCATATCTTATTTTTCTGCTACCTTTGGTCCAGTAGCTGCAGATGTCTTAAACCTGTGGACGCTGCCAGTGTCAGCATAAAGATATGGGAGCAGGGTCAAAACTGATTTGAAAAAGGCTTGATACAGATTGGATTGGCATGGTGAGCAAACAAAAAGATGGATTTAGGCCCAGATCGCTGTACTGCGGGTTAATGTTTGACATTGTTCAGCCATGATGGACGGAATGTCCATCAATTGTTGGTTTTGCATTTGAAAGCCTGAGTGAGATGGGTATGCCAGATGTGGGTCCCATGCTTGCCATGCCACTGGAGTCAAGCTAGCCTTGGTGATGAGGGATGATACCCCAAAACCAATCCTGGGATGCTTGTTTCTCGTCCAGGGAGGACATGGCCTAGCAGTTTGGGCTGGACTAATTCCATGAGGAGCATGGTCAAGACAGATTTGCATATGGCTGTAATGGAATGGTGAGCAAAAAAACAATGGGTTCAGGCCCAGATCTCTGTACAGTGGTTGAATGTTTGACATTGTTCAGCATTCCATCCATCAATTGTTCTTTTAGCATAAATCTTTGTGAAGGCAATGTTATGGGTCATCCTTTAACTGGGTATGTGCCCCATTTGGTAGAGATACTGTTGATGCATACTTGCACTCAACACTTGACAAACAGTCATTTGACCTGGTATGAGCAGATCATACTTGCAGCTGAGCATGTTACCTTGAAAAGATGTGCTGTCTTCAACCCTGCCCCCCTGTTGCCCCTTCCTGAGAATGACAATGATGACAGTGAGGTGGACCATGACTGTCTTGATGTTACTGAACCTGCACCAAACCAAGACCAGATATACAAGATGAGTCACTACCTGAATCTGATTTTGCATTATTTGTGGATGGCTCGTGTTTGCGAGACCATGAAGGAAATTTACGAGCTGCCTAGGCAGTTTGTACAGTTTCAGGAGTAGTCAAACCTTTGTAGCTTCAAGGAATGTTTTCTGCACAAGTGGCTGAATTGATTGCTCTTACTAGAACATGCTGTGTCTCTGACCAGCAGAGAGGGATCATTGACACTGATAGTCTATATGGTTTTGATGTCGTTCATGATTTCAGACAGTTATGGTCCCAGAGGGGGTTAATAACCTCTGCATGGTCCCCCATGCCAAAGGTAGAAGAAGTAACAAAGATTCTCGAGGCAGTGCAATTACCTGCTCAAGTTGCAGTCATAAAATGTGCCGCTCATTGTCTGGGGATGATTATGTGATTTTTGGAAACAGATATGCTGACGAGGTCATGAAGTACTGTGCCCACAATGCTTGCACCTTCTATGGTAAATGTACTAATGGGGTGACAGACGAGACCAACTACACTCTTTTGTTAATGACAGCTGATACATGGTAGGAAGTAAAGAGGCTGTTGGAAAAAGTATCAGAGGCAGACAGCGTAGCAGGGTTAATGCAGGTTTTGTCAAGAGGGATGATAATTACATTTGGGTTTCAATAGATGAAAGACTTGTGTTGCCAAATAGACTTTTGCCATCAATGGCCAGGCATTTTCATAGTCCAAATCATGTAGGGAGAGATGCCATGGTCAGGATGTTCAAGAAGACTTGTTTTAAACCAAGGTTTAGACTGATGACTGAAGTGTTGTGCCACAGATGTGTGATAACAGAAAAATGTAGGTTAAAGAACTGCCATGACATTGAGCCACATAGGGAGATCAGGTGGCCCCTTCAACAGGATGCAGTTGGATTTTATTGAGATGTCCATGTGCTATGGGTTGAGGTATGTCCTGGTTGTTGTGTGTATGTTATCACGATGGTTTGAGTCATACCCGACTAGGATGAATGACAATCTCACAGTAGCAAAGCTGCTTTTGAAGGAGCTAATACCTAAGTTTGGCTTCCCGATTTCTCTGGAATTGGACCAAGACACATACTTGAGGATGATGTGTGCACCTTTACAAGTTGAACAGAGACTGCATTGTAGCTATGGACCTGAGGCTTTCAGGTCTGATAGAGCAGGTCAATGGGACTTTAAAATCCAGACTTGCAAAAGTGTGTGCTTCTACATCTTTGAAATGGCCTGATGCTTTGCCACTTGTGCTGATGAGTCAAAACAGCATACCTGATCATGGGACAGGATTGCACCCTCATATAATTATAATAGGCAGAGCAATGAGATTGCCAGCTTTACCTGCAAATGCGCTTGTGAACATAACTGATGATCTGATACTTAACTACTGCAAAGGATTGGCTAATGTGGCACGTTCTATGTCTTATCGGGTTGAAGCTGCCACTGTCCAGCCACATCAAGAGCAGTGCCATGACCATAATCCTGGAGACTGCGGCTTGGTGAAAAAGCATGTGCGAAAGAGTTGTCTGAAGCCCCACTGGCGTGGCCCTTCCCAGGTCATTCTAGTCACTACAACTGCCAGGAAGTGCAGAGCTCTCCCTAATTGGGTGCATGCTGCCCACACTCGCTGAGTTCCATGTCCCCTTGATGATGTAACTGTACCTCTCCCAGAAGTGCCAGTGATGGTCAAGAGATCACAGAAGCAGGTTAGTCAAGTTGTAGGTGACCAGCAAGAATCGAACACAGCACATGATTGGCCTGAGGGGTTCTTGGATAATCATTGATTCAAGCTGAAGCTGGAGAATCTCGTCCTGTGGTTGTGGCCAAACCAGGTTCAGACCCTGACCAAGAGCTTAGTGCTGTAGAACCACGAGTGACCGCAGGAGAATGTTGGCTGAGGACACAGGGGAGAGGGAGACTGTTTTCATGAAGAAAAGGTGGGTTCCAGGCTATTCCAGAAGATACTGGGGATTCTGAGCTGAGTTATGAAGGAAGTGATGGAACTGTACACAGAAGATCAAAATGAGCTAGAGTGCCCTGTTGGAGGTTTTCTTCCCCTGAATGGACTTACTTTGCTGTAAATGACAGAGAGAGATAATTCTGGGGATTCTGGGATAACAGTGGTGATTCAACTGAAACTCTGTGAACTTAATCTTCAGTCCAATCATACTTTTGAATTGCTTTGTTGCTAAGATTGAGAGCTTTGAGACATCTTCTTGTGGATGTGATTGAATTTCCTTTCCTGGATGCAAGTGAATTCCCTGCTAGCAGATGAACTGAGACATTTCATTTTGGAACTTATTGTCAATGAACTTGAACCGTTTCTTATCAGAGATACTTAAATAGACTTTGTAGAAGAAGTAAGAAGAGTACCGTGGCCTGAGTCTGCTGAAACAGTGTAAGGTTGGTATTTATAAGAACATGGAGTAGAGTCTCACACAGATTTGTAAAAAATCAAGTTACTGCATACGTCACAAACTCTAGTTTGCACAGGTTAACATTGACAGAGAGGTCTGTGCTGCTGCTGAGTTCCACCCAACGGTTTGCTTGTAGAAAAGTAATGGAAGCCAATCCTAATATTACTAAATGTAGGCACATAACTGCAGGCACCCTAATACATTAGATGAGTCAGAATTGCAGATAGAAACATATAGAAGCGGTTATTCTGCAAATGCTTATTTTGAACTGCTTTATGAGTATATTGACACAATGGACGCCAGGGTTTGCTACTTCTGCACACAATTGCCTCTATCACCAGCAGAGGGTATTCCTTGGTCCTATGGTGTTATCTGTAGTATTTAGATTATCCATCAGTATGGAATGGAACATTTTGAATATTATTTTTCCATCCAGGATTTAGTCTTCCTGGAACTCCCCATTGCATTGATCCTAATGCTGAGTTCCCAGGAATAAAAAAAAGGTTCTTTAAACCTATCATGACCATAGATACGGCTTATGCTCACAGTCACAATTCAACTTGCCTTCTAACAGAGGTTGTGAAGACTATTTAAATTTGGTTAAAGACAGGAGGAGAAATTTGGAATCTAAGTCAAAAACAGACGTGGCAGGAAATTAAGCAGCATTGACTCTAGGGTTGGAACATAGTGGGTAATGGTGTATATTTGTGGAGGGATCTTCATTTGACAATCATTTTGTGGGAAAGAGTGAGTGTGTTATATCAAATATAAGGAGGACTGTGGGCGCTAATAGGTCTAGCATACAAGCCCCTAGAACATATTCATTTAAAAATGGTATGCAGTTCCTTAAAGATACAGGAGGAAGAAAAGTAAAGGAGTGGTCGGTAAAATTAAGTATCTGAAAGTAGGGAGTCTACCACTTTTGGAACTAGGGCCCTCGCACACCCGGCAGGGTGTCATTCTTCATCATAGAGCATGCTCCTCGTCAGGCCGGCTCTGCAATGCCTTTCGTGCACCCCATGAGGGGATATTTGTCGGAGACCTTTTTGTTCCCAAGCCGTAAGGCGAGGTGCGAGTTTAGGGCAGAAAAGTGTAGATGAGTCTAGAAGATATTTCGGACTTGCACCAGGACCTGCAGGAGCTGGAAGCAACAGGTGCTTGGGAAGCCATTGGAGATGGATTTTCTACAGTAGGCAGATGGTTTGGAAACCTTGAGGTGGAATTCTAGGTGCTATCTTGAAACCCCTTGTGAAAATTGCCCTTTGCATAATATATTCCTAGTTGTGACCTTTAAGGGATATAAGTGTATGAAAGTCAAAGAGGGAGTGAAGAGAAAGAGAGCAGATGTAGAGTTAGAGGAAAGTCAGAGTAAATGCTATGACACCATGAAACGTTTGGAACAATCAAGAACAAAAATGTTAAAAACGCTAATATCAGATTTTAATCTGTGATGGCTTGATTTGCCATCAGAGGGCAACTGGAGCAGCGTAATTTTGGCTCCACCCTTTAATGTTTACTATATATGTACAAATGTTCTCATTTATTTCTGGGATTTAATATCATTTACGTAATGTAGTGTACTTGAACAAATACAGACTGTGCATTTAGTGTGTAATCTGGACATTTATATAAATGTGCATACTAATGTTTTCCTTACAGAGTCATCAGATTGCAGTTCTCATATATCCAGATTTGTGTGGTTTGAATAATATTGTTAACTCTTATATAATCACATACTCATGTGAATAGTATTCTGCATTTATTTTATAACTGTATATGTATCTATAACCTTGCATTTAAATGTGTACTGGTATGCTTCCCATGTTAATTTGATCAATGACCTTAACATTTGAATTTTAGGTTTAACCTTAAACATGAATGTTTGCTTGGGTTACAATGTTTTTCTCTCCTCTGCAGGTGCAGTCATAAGAGTACATGAATAGAGAAAGGTAAATTATGTATGAGAGATAGTGTGGCTCGGGAGTAGTACTTTTCGTAAAGTCAAGCAGCACTAACAAACAAAGGAAGGACAACTGTCCATACTGAGTTGAGACTCAGGCGGAATCCAAGGACGTTTTGATGTGCACACGAAAAGAAAGAGGTTCTCAGTGTAGTTGCTAAGTTTTACAGTGTGTAGGTGGAAAGTATTGAGACATGTCATACGGAATTCTCAAATGTTCTTTTGTGGGTTTAATTGGTGATCACACGTTTGTCTTAAACAGAGTTCCTTTAGACTCAGAGGTGTAAAAACCTCTTTGTTTTCTTTCTGTTGTGTGGCTTTATGCTATGCAATACTACTTACTTCAGAGAACTTATACATAGGTCTCCATAATGCTAACACCTTCCTGCTTTACTGGATCTAATTAGGGTTTCCCCAATTAATGCTACATAGAGTAGGCTCAGTTTAGGTAACATAGATTTACTCAAGCCTAGGCCTAGGCAATAAGAACGCAAATCATATTCTGATCATCAGATCGTGTTTCTCATTTTCTGCATTGCCATTACTGAGTTTCTCATCTGTTTCCTGTTGCTGAGACTTAACTTTGTTAGACGATTTGGTTCACCAGTAGTGATTCTGTATTTCTACAATGCATTTTTTAGATTAGTCTACAATAGTTTGGCTTCGAATTTGTAATAAAGCCATTCTTTATCTTATCTACCAACTTGGGTCCTTACTGTATGGCCAAATTGTTTACCTTGTAAGTTGAACTTGTGGATGATGTGATCTACATTTTATTCCTTAGGCTCGTAAAAAGGTCAGTTGCAGATAAATTTGAACAAAGGGCTCACAGCTATAGTAAATAGAAACTCCATGATTATTCCCGGCCTCTTTATTCAGAGTTTTTCTGTTTATAATAACGTTTTAATGATCAAACCAGGAAGAATCAAAACAATTCACCTCTTTAGTCAGTAAATCAATAGGTCAGAACATGAATGTTTCAACTATCACTAATTGTTTGACTAAACTCCGACACCATTCTCACACATTTTCCACTTTTTCTAATAGACCAGTAGAAATGTGGACCAGGTGAAATTAATTTAGGCTTGACTAATCTTACATATTTTCAAGATTTTTGTGTTACACTTGGTACATGAAATGCCCAAATGAAAATATATATTTTTAAATTATTTTTATTGGTAACAAAACACCGTCACAGTTGTAAATGGTCCACGGCAAATAGCATTAAATTCAATAATACATTACATACAGTACTATGTTCTCATATACAAATTGTGCAGTGAACATTGAAATATTAGGATGTTGACTCTACCAGGGATGGCTGCGCCGGCAATGCTGGTGGTTCACAGATGTTACCTCTGTAGTCGTTCCATTTCCCTCATATTTGCATCCATTTATTAGGCCAGCCTCGAGATACACACACTGTTTTTTCTCGATACATGCACCAATCCATGTCGCCCACCCATTCTCTTAGTTTCAAGGTTGCGCGTACCCCCCATTTTCTTGCTACGTTCCTCTTGGCGACCATCAATCTCAGAGTCACCCAGGTTTTTCATTTGCTATCCAAGTCCATTGGCTCCCATATATTTAGGAGACAGCGTTTGGCCTCCATGGTGATTTTCTGACCCATAACTTCTCCCATACATGAGTGAACTGCTCTCCAATATCTAGCTATATGTGGGCATTCCCATAGTATGTGAAAAAGTGCCTTCCTGGCCACAGTGCCGTCGACAACTAATATCAGTGCCATATTCCATTCTGACCAATGTTTGCCCAGTAACATAGATTATGTGTAATATTTTCAGTTGTACTAACTTCAACTTGGAGGATGTTGCCCCCTCCCTTGGGGACGCCAGCGCCTCTGTCCATTCGTCCTCGTAGAGCTCTAATAAGTCCCTTTCCCACTTAGCCCGAAGCAGCGGGAGGGGATCAGGGGAGTGATTTATAAATTTCAAGTATGTCAGGGAAATTGCCTTTTTGGGCATGTGGCCATCCAAAAGCCTATCCTCCATAGGAGAGGCTTCTCAAAAGACAATATTAAGAATGATTTTAGACTCCATTCAGGTAAAAATCCTATTGCTGAGCACATCCATAACATGTGGAGCAGCGTAATTTTGGCTCCGCCCCTTTATGTTTTGTCCACTCCTTATGTATGTACACATGGTCTCATGTATTTGTGTGCTTCAATATCATTAACATAATGTAGTGTTAAACAGATACTAAAAGTACATGAACTGTATAATCTTGACATTTATATGAGTGTGCATGTCAATGTTTTCCTTACAGTGTCATCAGGTTGCAGTTCTCATATATTTCTGCACTTGTGTGGTTGGAATGATATTGTTAATACTTATAAAATTGTGTACTCATTTGAATAGTTTCTGCAATCATTTTATAGCTGTATATATATCCAGAACCATGCATTTAATTGTGTTCTAAGATGCTTGCCAAATTAACTTGAGAAAAGGCCTTAGCATTTGGATTTTATGTTTAACCTTCAGCGTGAAAGTTTGCTCGGGTTGCAATATTTTCTCTCCTCTGCCAGTGCATTTATATGATCCCATAGTTAGAGAAAGGCACATTATGTATGGGAGATAGTGAGGCTCTGGAGGCATTCTTTTTGCTAGGATGAGAGGCGCTTACAAACAAAGGGAGGACTACTGTCATGTTATATTGGGATTCAGGAGAATTCCAAGGACATGGTGATGTGCAGAACAAAAGAAAGAAGTTTCAAGTGTAGTTGCCAAGTTTTACCGTGTGAAGGTGGAAAGTAATGAGGCACATAATATGGAGTTTTCAAATGTTCATTTGTGGATTTATTTGGAGATCAAACTTTAGCTTTAGTTAGATTCCCTTTAGACTCAGAGCGATACAGACCTCTGCTTTTCTCTGTTGTGTGGCTTTATGCTATGCATTACTATTGATTTTTGGAGCACTTCTTTCGAAGTCTCTGCAATGATGACACCTTCCTGATTTACTAGATCTATTTAGGTTTTCCCAATCAGTGCTACTTAGTGTAGGCTTAGTTTAAAAAAATTAGATTTACTTATGCATAGGGAAGAGGGACCCAAATTATATTCTGATCATCAAATCCTGTTTCTCATTTTCTGTATTGCCATTACTGAATTCCTTGTACGTTTCATGTTGTTTAAACTTAACTTTGTTAGACAATTTAAGCTGGCAGTAGTGGTTCTGTATTTTTACAACATATCTTTGAGACTAGTGTATATCTGCTTTGTTTTGAGTTTTTAATTAATCTATACTTAATCCCACATATCTACTTCTGGGCCCTCACTATGTTGCCCAACTGGTTACACTGAAATCGAACTAGTGGAAGATGTTAACTTCCATTTATTTCTTGGGCTCTGAAAAAGGTCAGTTGCAGGGAAATGTGGACAGAAAATGAAAGTTGGTTGTTTGGGTCAAGGTAATTTTGCACTAAAAATATAAAGCACAATTCTGGATTGCGTTTTTGTGGAACTTCTGCATAGGAAACAATGCAACTTTCACACAGGACTGAAAACCTGGGGCTGATTTAGTCTTGTCAAGTACTCTGAAGTATATAAATTGTGAAGATATTGGGTAAAATCAACTGACAAAGGGAGAACATGAGTACGTGTAGGATGACAAAGGATGAAAATTGATTACTTCCACTTGCAATCTTAAGTGTTTGCTTTCCTCTATAGCTGACACTTCAGAATCACTTAAGGTTTGTAAGTAGGTTGCAGGGACAAAAATTGAGTCAATTAGAACTTCATTTTGACGCAGACAAAATGTTGCTTTGTTGGTGCTTAGGTAGAAAAATGTCCATTCAAGCATATCAATCCATAATCTAGCAACATGAAACCCAATAACCCAGCATCTTGAGACATTGTTAAGGGAGAAAATAGAGCATTTGGAATGGTGAAATATATGTGGTAAATCCTCCATTAAATCATCAGTAAGGACTAAATTGAGATTCCCTGCCACTATTATTATTCTCTCTGGAAATCAGATGCTTAATGCTTTGAGGACACAATGAAATGCTTCAAAATTACATATAAAATTGCAAAATACATAAGGTTGAACATGTAGCTTAAGATGTTAAACGATTAGGAATGCTGAAATAACTACCTAAGACCAACATGCAAGTGCCTGGCACATAAGTCACTGACTGTGTGAATTTGGTCCGTGCTAGAGAAGATTGCCCATAAGGTGTCCTTCATTACAGTGAAAGGCAATTTATTCAGCACTGCAAACACTTGAATGGCAGAACCATTTAGGAACAATGTCTCTAGGAAAAGAATAACCACCCTATAGATTAAGCCTACAAATACAGTAGGCTCCTTATCCCTTTTACTACTCTATTGATGTCCACATACTTCATACAATGGTGTATCAGGACACTTTATGACCTGTATTTACATCAATTGAATTTACTCCCCCATGAGCCCACGTGCCTGCTTTTTGTCTATAAGGGAGATTGATAATCACAGACCATCTGTATAAGTGGTTTTTTGTAGTATGTGTGGTGGGACATGCGAATATCTGAAGTAACATCTAATGCAACTGAGGTACAGGTCCAGTGTTCATTATAATGATAGTGAGCTATGGGGGATGTCTGTCAGAAGGCTAATTTAGGGATAGTAAAATCATGGCAAAATGAAATATAACTGAGATAAATTAATTGGAATAGTAAAGTGTGCAGCGAGAGAGCAGTGTAGGGACATCAACTATATAGATGGAGCGGGCACATTTGCCTTACCTTGAAACTGTTTGAGCAGTTTGCTCTGGCTAGTCCACCGGAGCAGACAGATTAATGTTAATTTCTAGGATTAGCAGGGGTAGGAATCAGAGAACATATGAGGTATGGCATGACATCTCAGACAACATGCTAAGTATAGTTAGGTTATCTTACAAGGTGGTGTAAAGATCCATTGTCCAACATGGTGTGTTCCTCCTGTGGTGTAGGTTCGGTTGTATCAAAGCAACCCATGGGAGCGATGTTTGCCAGTGTAGCTGTGGGCAAGACAAACAGGGGTTAGGTTGTGCTCATATTGAATATATGTAGGTTTCTTGGTAAGCAGTGTGAAAAAACATACTTTTAGTTTGGCTGAATCAGCAGTGTGATAGCAGAATCTGGCATGGTAGAGAAAGATGATATAAAACCAGTTTATAATGAGCATTGGGGACCAGTGTGCTGCCAGAACAGAAGGCACCTTCATGAAGGGAGCATATGATGGTTGGTGGGGTACAAATATAGTATCAGCATACAGCACCAGGCCGCGCATGATTTGAGCATGAATTGAAAATAGGGCCACTATAAGTAGTCTGTGTTAGTTTGTCTTGCTGTCGAGGTTAAAGGTTAATTGACCATGAAATCCTATTAGGTATTGCTAGACCTGACAGCCTTAGGGTGGTCTTAAAATGCTTCTGTTCTCTCTCCCAAACATGGTAATATTGGTTCATCCCCAATTGGCATGTTTACTTTACTTGAAAGTCCCTAGTAAAGTGCACTACATGTGCCTTGGGCCTGTAAAATGCATGCTATGAGTGGTCCCATAATCTCCATGCCACTGGAGTCAAGCTATCATGGCTGATGAGGGGTGAAACCCCAAATCCAGTCCTAGGATGCTTGCTTCCAGTCCAGGGTGGACCAGGCCTGGCAGTTCGGGCTGGACTGTTCCAATGGATTTAGGCCCAGATCTCTGTACTGGCATGAATGTCTGACATTGTTCTGCATTCTGTCCATCAATTGTTCTTTTTGCATGAGTGGGCCTGAAGTACTGATTCTGCCACCCATATAAGTAGCCCCTTAATCATGTCTTAGGCCTGCCATTGCAGGGCCTGCATGTGCAGTTTACTGCCACTTTGACTTGGCATTTAATACTACTTGCCAAACCTTTAACTCCCCTTTTATTACATCTAAGTCATCCCTAAATTAGGCCCTAGATAGCCCGAAGTGTAGGGTGCTGTGTAAGTAAAAGGTAGGACATGTACTCTTAAGTTTTACCTGTCTTGGTAGTGATAAACAGCTCAATTCGTTTTCACTACTGTGAGGACTACTCCTCTTACATTAGGAATTCCTTAATACACTTTTAAGCTGTAATTCCTGATCAGGAAGGAGTGGCTGCATTATGCTTTATATCTTTGGAATGGTAATGATAAATCCCCTTTACTGATAACGTCGGATTTAACATTACTATTTCAGAAATGACACTTTTAGAAAGTGGCATTTCTCTGCTCTTAGCTCTGTGTGCCTTACAGCCCGCCTCCAATACATGTTTGGGATGGGTGACAGCTACATTTTGTGAAATCCCTCTAGACAGCCATAAACGCAAGAATGTTAGGTGTATCTGAGTACCCATCTTCATACATCTGCATTCTGAGGACTCTTCCAGGGCAGGAAGGAAGGTAAGGGCTGACACACCAATAGGTAGTGTCCATTTCTCACACAAAGGGCTGATTACCCGCTCTGTAGCCAGGGCTGGTAAGAAACGACCTGTGTGCACTTCACAGACAGCTCTTTGAAGCCCCCCCCCTTCAAAGTCACATTTGGGTATAAGTACTGGGTGTCTGACCCCCTAAAATCAGTACACTTCTGGAGCTGTGACCACCCCGCCAGGAAGAAAGAAACCACTGTTCTGCTAAAGGACTGCCACTTTGCTGGATCTGCTGTTTGCTGAACTCTTGTCTTGCTGTGGCACCCTGCTGTTGCTGCTCTCCCTCTGCCTGGTTGAGAAGGACTGGGCCTGCATCACTTGAGCCCAGAGTGAGTCCAAGGGCTTACTGGCTTGCCTTCTTTTACCTAAGTCTCAGGGACACAAACGAGTTAGAACTCTCTTTTTCCAACCTGTAGGCTCATCTGCTAGTCAGTCTGTTCTGCCATGAGGAGCCAAGCCAGTCCTGGACCCATTGGACTTGGGCCTAGGGGTCTGCTGTAGTGTTATCAGTGTCTTGTCTGCTACCGCTGGATTCGGATTGGTGCATTGCACTGGAGCCACATTATCACACTCGGACCGCCACACTCCGGGACCGACACTTCATTAACGGCTCACTTTGTATCGCTGCTGCTGCCTTGCTAGTCACTGAAGCATTGCTCTGCTGCATCCCACCTCTGCCAACGTGAAACTAGGATCAATGTGCTTTTCTTCAGTCGGTCTAAGAGGGTTCCTGTATCTGGCCCGCGCTCCCTCGCAGTTGACCTGAACTCTTGTCCCGGTTCAGCGTGACCAGTTAAACCTTTGAGCGCTATTTGCTTCTAAGTACTACTTTGACATTCATTCCTTCAATATACATATCTCAACTCCTGCATATTGGGTTTTCATCACTTTTATCCTTTTTATTTATAAATCCATACTTTATTTTTCTAACCTGTTCTGGGGTCTTTTTGTGGTGTTTTCACTGTTTTACTGTTTAAGTGTTGCTCAAATACTTTACACATTGCTTCTTAAGTTAAGCCTGGCTGCTCTGTGCCAAGCAACCCAAGTGTGAGCACAACATAATTTAGGTTGTGTAGTGACTTACCCTGACCAGGTTTGTGGCTCCTGCTTGGACAAGGTGCATACTCTGCCAACCGGAAACCACATTTCTAACACGTATATTGTAAATGGTGCAGCCTACAGGAAGGGGGAGTATGGTTATGGTAGAAAGAAGTTAAGTTAATGTATGGTACAAAACCCAGATAGCATTAAGCAATATTCGTTTTTATATAGCCTTTGCTATTATTGGTGGTGTCAAATGGCTATACTGTAGGAAGAACTGGAAAGCAACTTAATGATCGAGTGCAGAAAAATGGGGCAGCCATCTTGCATTGTACCGGATCCAGTTTCCATGGAGATAGTGGTGTTTGTAAAGTGGCCAATTGTGGGGTGCAAGTATTTCTTAATATGCATAACACTCTTTGATAACATTTAACAGCACTAGTTGTGGGGAGATTGAGGTAAAACATCATGTTGGACCAAATCCTATTTTATTGTGTTGAATAGCATTTCATATCCTGTTGTGGGGTGACAAAGTGTGTGTTTGGACAGATATCATGCTATATCCTCGGGGAGTGTGTGTTTGACATAGTTGAATACATTGTGATCCTATGGGGGAAGTTTTGATGTTTTGAAGGAGTGATCAGAGAGGGGCTCCTATCTTGGAAACCAGCTCCTTGAGATGGAGGAGGAGTTGTGAGAGATGCACAAATATAATTGCAAATCAGAATAAACCATAGAGGCAGCTGCCACAGCAGCAAACTACCAAGTGGATCAGTGGGTTGTTTGCCTACACACCAGAAAAAGGGGAAGTAATTATTAGAGAGGTCCACTACTACATATGCAAACATGTGCAAATATGCTGTCAATTGAAAACAATGGGAGTGTGTGACATCAGGGAGAGCCATGCACCCTTCTGAAAGGCAGGAGCAGACTACTGCTCTTAGCGAGGAAAACACTGGAAGGGGAATCAATGTTGGTAGCCTGAACAGAAACTACACAATCCTTAAAAAGAACAGTATTGACCTACTCCTGCTAAGCTAAAGGAAGCCAGAATTGTGGGCCTGGGTTTGTGCCCCAAGCCCCTCTCATGCACCTAAAGGCAGACGAGCACCATTTGGTGAAAGTCTAGTTTGACATGGATCAGACCCTAATTTGACTAGAACCCTGTACAAATTAAAGAGAGGGTCAAAGAACTTGGTACATTGCTACCCTCACAGCACAAGGACAAATAGGTTACCCTTTTGTCTTCACACCTTGATGCTTCCCAAAAATTCTTTTTGGGCTCCATAAACCCATACTAGTTCTAGGTTTACAGGAGGGGCACTTTCTTGACCTTCTATAATATTTGCCCATGCAAGTTTCACTTTCATTATTAATAGGGAATGACATTTCAGGGTAAAACATGAGACAATGTAGTGAAAGTAGACTTACCCTGGGTTCCATTATTCTAGGTAGGACGGCAGTATGAGGACCAGTCCGCGGTTCCCTCTTTTTCTTGTGGCCTTGAGTTCAGCCGAGGACAGGAACTTCAGAAGGCCTTCACTGGAGCTGAGAGGAGGAGACCAGAACAGGGAGGAGGAGCATTGGGTAGAGGATACAGTGGAACCTGGGGATAGGGAATTGCAAGGTGGAACAACATCAGTGAAAGCAAAATGACACACATGAGGGGGTAACAGAGTTTTAAAAGGGGAGAGATCGAGCTAACAATGACCTCTAAAAGGGATTCTATGAGCGTCTACAATGGGGCTCAGTTAATCTGTCCTGAGGACCAGTCTACTCCAACATTTTCAAATGGTCAGGAGGTCAGTAGAGGGTAGAGGCTCCGCATAAGTACCCTCAGTGTGTTGCCCCAGAGCTACAGAAGGCTTGGGTATTTGGGACCAAAGAGTATGTGGTCTAATTCCCACTTCCCTTTGCATTAGGTAAACTGGCTTCACTAATTTTGCTGTAGTATGTGCAGGTGAGTAATGGAAAATGTCGGGTCTATATCATTTGATACAGTCCTTTTTGGACCGTGATATTTTTCCTAGTGATACTGACATTCAGTTAATTGACTAGAGAGTATCAAGAGATAAGATACGATCAGATGCACAGTGGGATGAGCACGGCAGTTCCTCACAAAGGAGGAAGCTAGAAGGGAGAGATAAGAAGGGATGGAGGCGTGCGGTCAGCGCCGGGGCTGCATTCAGCTACAAGGAGTCAAAAAGTTCTGTGGCACTTCAATCAATCCCAGCATTGAGGTGAAGAAATACAAATAAATACCGGTGTGCTCCACTTCCTGCTGGATCTTGATTTTTAACATGTCCATACTGGCTCCCTCCCACTGTACCCCTGATGCAGTAGCCTGAAGGGGAGGAGAGGTGCCAGAAGGCAGTTGCCCCAGGTGCAAAATTCTTAGGGGCGCCAAATGTTAAAAGAAAAGTGGGAGGAACTTGATCGCCTCGGGCGCTGGTAACCCTTGCTACGCCGCTGCCCTGAGGTAACTCATTCTTCCGGAGCCCCGGTGCCGTTACTAGCGCACTTGCCTTCTTCTTGACTGTCTCTGTCTCAGGCTTACAATTCTTTGAGTTCTGATCTCACTACCCATAATGGGATTGAAACTCCATTGACCCTTAAAATACACAGACCGCACATTATTGTATATATGGAATTTTCTTGATGAACTGTGCTATTCTTGCTTTACTGATACACGTGTTGTTCACGCTTTATCACCTGAGTGAAACACTTCAAAACGAGAACACAGATCACGCTTTCATGCACCCATACTCATTGCACAACTATAAGTTTTCTTCAAAAAATAATTTGTTTGTTCTTTTTTTTTAATCTATTAAATTGCCATTGGGTACTTTGCATTGTGCAGATTATTACTAGGGGCCATTGTTTGTTATAATATAGTTATTACCCCAGGTCCCCAGTGATCCTTGGGTGTCCCTTGGTAAATAGTACTTCCCCCTTCTGTTAGCATTGTACCTACCTGTCGTGTACCCCATAGCAACTAAAATCAGAACCCTGGCCTACTTAATTTCTCCCTAGTTTTATACAAATGATAGATAAATACAGCCAGTAAAGCCAAACAGGAACACCATGCAGGTTCTGACCAATTATTTACCCAGGGAACCTCTAGCCTTTATACTAACATTGCATCATTAAATGCAGCCTTCAAGATTACCTGGGAAAACATTTTGATTTATTAAGGCCATTTCTAAGAATGTTGGCCTTGAGAGTTTAATCTTGTGTTTATCCAGCTCTTATTTCATCTGCAATCATATTCCTGGGGCAGGCTAATCACATTTTCATAAATAATTTCAGGAGGCCTGCTAACTACCGTACACTTTAAATTACTGTAATAAATGGCTCTGCTTTGTTTATAATAACTTTGTTCATTCATCCAGGCACGATTTTATTTAGCTGCGGGTTTGTTTTCTTGTGCACCTTTTTCATTTGGGATTTGTTTAGAAAAAACATAAGCCCAAGATAAAATTGATTTAATGGAAAGTAAGGTTGTGATTTTCGGTAGGTAATCCAAACAGCTAAAAGTCCATGTTCTTTTATCTCTAACAAAATAGCTACTTGTTGAGATTTCTTTATTGTAATTACTATTTTATTAAAAAAAAAGAAATCACACTGGCGTTGTGCACATTCACAATGCATCTCGTGCTATTTTCCACAGCATATAATCAAAAGTATTTTCAGCATCGTGTAATGACGGTTTAAAGAATATTGTCAGATACAGCATGAATGTCCAGAATGTGTGGCATTCTCTGCCCGCAGTCTAAGGATATGGCCTCCTACGTCATCAATACCCAGTATTTTGAGCATCCTGATCTGCAAGTCTAAAATATTGTTTGTTAGGGCATCGATAGAAAGTCATTTCTCTCTTGATATTGACCTGGGTGATGGGAGAGAACTCTGTGAAAAATGTTGCTTCTGCCTTTTATTGCATTGTGCTATTTTTATTCTTCTCTTATCACTTTAGGAACCTTCTAATCCCTTACTCGCACCGATATTTCACTGTTCATTGGATGAAGTATACATATATGTCAGAAACATTTTTTAACATTGTACAGTCACAGTCAATAATGGGGATAGATGACATACACATTTTTAGTGCTGTTCCTTGGATTGAACCTCGAGCAGAGACCTAAAGCAATATAGGGAAAAAAGGAAACGAATAATGCTATATTTACTGTAAATGGCACCCACATTTGGAGAAAGCTGAATTACATTTTGTCTGATATGTTCAGATTGCAGCTATTTTTCAGTGATTACTTGACCGCACGTCATCAGCGATAGGTAACCAGCCGTGTTGCACTAAGCTGTATGTAACTTAGCCAGTAGTTGCTCTTTGTGCGATTACAGCTGCCATGGTGACATTTTTCATAGGGTAGGTAGCAGCCCATTGGCAGCAACAATGTGGATGATGCACTACTTTTTTTCTGTGTGTGTCGATTTTGCGCTCTATTGATATTCTAGAGGAGCAGTTCAGAAAGGCTTTAAAGACATGGATCTTTGGAACATCTGATGCCTTCTGCCTGGCCCTAATTTAGGTCTTTATCTACACAGCTGATCTTTGTAATTTACAGTGCCAGGAGACTCCGTTAGGAGTGACAGATGCGCTATACAAGCAACAGCTTTCATTTAATTTCATTCTGGAGCATATTTATCACTAGGTGACACAGCACGCCACCTTGCTGTACTGTGCTGTGTTGCATGATAGGGAAAGGACAAGAATCCTTGGTACTTAACATAATATGGCACATTGCGGCCTTTTCCCAGTGTTGGTGCACAATGTACTGCCGAGTGCCAATGCAGGCACTCTTGCACCCTGGTGCAAGGGTGCCTGCATTGTAAGCAGGATTGGTTTTGTTCAGGAAGGGGCACTTTCCTGCACAAAAACAATCCACTGAGGCATATTCCTCTTTCTATATGTAAAAAGAGGAGAAAACGAGGAGAAATGAACATGTTTTTCCACGTTACCGCTCACCTGGGGAGACGTTACAGTTTTGGCGCATTACAGGGTCTACCACTTATGGAAAACCTGGGAATGCGTCAAAGTCAAAATCCATGGGTGTTGCTTGGGAACACCCACATACCTCCCATGGAATTACTGCCTTGGGCAGAGTAACGCAACACAGCGCTGCCTTGAATTACTCTGGATTTATCATGCCACTCAGGGCCACACAAGGTGGCCTTGATCGGCTTGATAACTCACACTTAAGGGTTTGCGTCACACTTGCACCCCGTAGCGTGGTTCAAAAGAGATGCAGCCCTTTGATAAATATGGCCCTCTTTATTTTTGACATGTTCTTCAGTTTGCCAGACATTTTAGGTTGCTGAAGAACAGAGGGTCTGAGCTGCAAGGGTCACTGTGGGTCACTTAGACTTTGATATATGGTCCACCAGTACACCAGCCTGATTGCCATCTGCCCAATTTAGAGGTCTCTGCTTGCTTGGTGAGTTGTTTATGCTGTGAATGGAGCCATCACTGCTGTGGTGCCCTTTAGAGCACTGCAGGTTTGTTGAGCAAGGGCCCTTTTTAAAGTGCTTGATAGGTCCCTATCTCACTTAGGAGAGGCTAACTAGGATTGCAGTACAAAGCAGGGCTTAGGAGTGAATCAGATAGAAAGGCACACGCCTCAGCTGGAAATCAATTAAATAAAGATAAGGATGCCTGAATCAACTGAATGACTTCAAAATATATTTTAGCTCACTTTCTCTTTTGCTCAAAATATATTTCTGAAAATGTTTTAAAGTGCCTAACAATGATTTAATTCTTTTGATAGAGGTATGGTAACTCCACAACATTGAACGGTCATGGAATAGCTGTTGAAAATGTGTTACAATAGGTCCATTAAAGCATAATGGTACACAGAAATGGATTATCCTAGGACACTACAACTGTCAAACAAACTGTTGTGTCTCCCAAAGTATATGACATGCTAAAGGTTTCAAGAGTGGTTTCCAGGCCCCAGCTTCACTGCCTCATCCTTTTGCTTGTCCTGTCTCAGTCTCCGACGAAGACTTCTTTGCCCTTTCATACATGTGACATTTCTGCTAACTCCTTCTGCCTCTCTTATGTGCTTCTCTTTGCCACCTGCCGCCACTCTGCTTGTGCCTTTTGTTATTTACTTGTTGTTCACCTGTGGAAGGTGCCTGAAGGTAGTGGAGACAGGGGTGGAGGGCACTCATGATAGCCTGGCAGAGCGCAAACCAGATGTCCGTGAAGGATGTTGTTATTTGGGTTGGTTTCATTCAGGTCTTGTTGTTATTAAGAAATTACAAGTAAAACATGGCCAGAGTTCATAAAGAAACTCAGTAAAAATAATGTATAAATTAGGCAGACCCACCAATAATCAATATATAATTTTGAAGCTAAATGAGAAACACGTAAGTGCCATTTTTTTCCAAAGTTGTCTATTTTCCTTCTAAGTGAAGATCAGTGCCACAGGGCCACTCAGTACTGGCCTTGCTGGCCTCTTACAGACAACTGCAGCCGCATCACTTTCCTCTTCAGAAAAGTAGTGCCTTCAGAGGCAGGGTTTCATCTGAGAAATCCCGGACCCTTTTAGCTTTTGGGTCAGCTAAATGTCAGCTCATGAGTGACAGAGAAGCCCTTATAATGTAGAGATTCAATATGAAACAAGGGTCACTCACGTGAGCGCTTCAACAGGCAGACAGGAATTCCTCCGTGCACGTTGTCATCAGGTTTCTATGTCCCGATCAGTGTGGTGGATACGGTTTTAAAAAGCTAAACAATCATAGATTAATGGACGTGCCTATGTCAAGAACTTCAGAATTCCTGCGCATACTCTATTTATCTTTTTCAGCAGGCACTCTATTTTCGGGCTGAAATATCAAATGTTAGTCCATAACACATCAATTGTTCTATACGTTTGCAGAAAAGCAGGACTAAGCTTGATCTAAAATTCCCTCTCTTCCTCTCCTAGCTGTTTGTTAAAAAAAATCTGCCTTCCTGGCTATTGTAGGATCAAAGAAGAGAAATACTATTTCTGAACAAACATGCATTCCCACAAAGGGGACTGACCCCCTCCTATGTCCTTGATATCTTTACTGTTCAAAGAAACCAGGTGTCATGAAGATCCCTTAACGGATGACTCTAAAAAAAAGGAAATGCAGTGACAAATAGAAAAGCTCTGATCTAAAGCAAGCTTTCACCTATAGAAGTTAGTGCCTCTCCGGTTAGGGGAGAAGCTATGAAAAAACATCTTCCCTGTGATGCACTGGGGGTTCGGCTGCGGGGCAGACACATGTGAACCATATAAATGTCACCCTTGCAGTATGGAAAATTAAAAATCCAGGTTAACTAATGTTATTTATTTTCTACAATTTGTTATATGCTGTAAAAACAGCTTTAATTATGTATTTCAATATGAAAGCATGTGGTAATATGTTTTGCAACACTACACAAATGCAACAATATGCAGGCTGCCTGTAGATGGACATGCAGCATACCAATTAGGTCACGTTGCCCGTTTTAAAATGTTTGGGCACAGTTTTTATTTTTGGATTTAAGCACTGTGCAGCAGGGTTTTACTTTTGCAAAGCAGAGGGACAGCTGACTTGCCTAGTTTTAAATTGAGTAGTCCAATTGCAAACACAGTGTCAGTTTTTGTTGTAAACATTGAAGTCTTACCTCGAGGGAGGCAAGCTGTTCCACAGCCCATGTTCTATAATTTGCTCTGGTTGTGATTGGTAAAAACCTTGTTGCAGTCTTTTATTTGGTCTTTGAATTTTAAGCATAATGTCGTGTGAATTTTGCAGTGTAAACAGTCTAAAAGGCTTTTATGTTTCAGGGAAAGGCACATCAAGTTAGCAGCTATTTACCAAATTGCCCAGAGGTCAAAAACACTGCCTATCCTTCAGGAAAAGCCAGGCAAAACGATGGATTTCCTATAGAAACTTCCCCCTTGTTAGTTTCTAATCCTTTGCTCAAGTTATTGGTGGTTTCTACCCCCAGCCTTGTCCAAAGTTCTGTTTCATGTATTTGTCCCGAGCTTTTCTCCTGATCTCGACTCCTAGCCTTTCACAATGGCTGAGATGAAATGCTACCCGACTTTCTAGCTGTCACGCAACCACACATACAATTCCCAAACCTGGCCTTGTGCAAGGGCTGGGGTGGGGTCTACCTATGTGTTTGCCCATTTGACCCATGTTAGTGTCCCCGACATTGCTGATATGCTGGGTAGAGTTACTGCAGTGTGACTCTGTCTTTATTTAAGAGCCATAGAAGGATGTCTACTTCCCTACCAATAACATGTTATCCACTTCCCTCTTCCTCAGAGTACCCACTGCCTTGAACAATGGGTGAGATGGCAGTTCCTTAATGCTAAACCACCTCCAACTTCATTATGTTAATATTGAAGATGGCACAGGACAGCTAGAAGCTGCCCTCTTACCCTGTTCAAAATTGCCTTATGGAAGTTGCCTAACTGTATCATATCGTTTAACACTATCTTTCACAATATATTGCTAGTTCATTTTTACCTAGCAAATGCCTGATCTTTACTTTCCAATCAGTTTTTCTTTGTGATATTATTTGGATCATCGCTTTGCATTCATATTTCTCAGAAAATTACCCTATTGTCTGTATTATTGGGGATAAACCTATCGCTGATCACTTTTAAACCCTAATTTGCACTCGTCAGGTTTGCATATCTCTTTGTTCAAATTTGAACTATATTGTTATATCTAGGGAACCAGATTGTAGTTTGGCCAGAACAAAGCATGACCAGCTTTTAGGGTGCATTTCAGAGACTTCCTTTAGAAATGCAGATAAATGGGAATTGATTGGTTGAAATTAACTCCAAATGCAACAATACTTGTGGTTAGTGGTGAAATTAGGTCCTAAGAGTCTTCCCAGTCACTCAGGGGCTCTTGGATCCAGTTGAACACACAACCCATTGTCTTATGTCTACAGTCTGGGTATCAAAATAGCAGAAAACTGTCCTTGGCACCTGAAGTACACTTTGACATAGTTTTATGCCTTTTTTCGGGAACAACTGATAACCAAAATTCTTGCATTTCATTCTCACATGCCTCAATTATACTCTCATTCCAGGATTAACAGAATACATCATATTTGATCATCATAGTCACTCTAATAAAAAAATATAGTAAATTCAGAACATTGCAATATGTCAGGTCCTCAGATTTTGAAAATGTGGCCTCCCATGAGACCATTAGGCACTGAACCAATCTTTGACAGTTTAAGTTGAATAACATCCCCCAAGTTGTCCATAGGTTTGGTCCTGTTTTTTGAGGTTATAAAATGTTTCACTCAAGACAACAAAATCTTTACAGAATTACTTTCTTAAAACATTTCTCTCTATGTGTTTTACTTCTCTCGTTTATGCTATAAACTCAATCATCTGTAGGCAAGTTTTAGATATGCTATTTCTTGTCTAGTCTTAAACTCTTGACGTGGAATATTATTGTTCATGTCAACAATTACAAGCATCAGAGCATGAGAATAGGACCAATCTAATTATTTTCCTGAACAACTTCTACTCGATCAGCTGCATTCTGACCGCAAATGCTTGTGACCGCCCCTATTAGAAAAATCTCATTGGATGTCCTCCCAGTGAGCGGAAATTGCTCTAAACATCCCACCGTTCTAGAGCCTCGTGCTAGACAAAAACTCCACCATGCGGCAATTGGCAGAATTTTGTCAGAGCGCAGCATCACAAGAGTAATGCAGATTTGCCAGATTCCACCAATTCTGCCAATTCCGCAGGTGAAACAGAATATTTTACCCCCCCAGTTTTCTTACATACAAGGAAACATTGTCTTATAAGGCATTTTACATTTCCAACAGAGGGTTAGAATGTTTATTCCGTACTTCATTGTGTGCCCCTTTGTGGTAGTACTGGCAGTGTTCTCGTTAGTAATCTTTAGCTTGGAAATTAAATTTGCATTTAGTTCCTGGACTTTCTAAGTATTGGATTATGTTAATTAGTGCATCTGCGTCAATGTTTTCTATTTTGAGGCAATACATAGGAGACATATTTGAGGTGTCTCAACTGGAAGGAATTATTTTATTCTAGACTAATAATGAGATTGTTGGGCACGCACACACAGACAGACATGATTCCAAACATAGGGTATTTACACCACCCCCATATATGGCAAACAATTCCTTGCCATTTAAGGAAACCCATTTTTATATGTTATTAAGTCATCCTTAAAGAGTACCTTCTAAACCGACAAGGCAGGGAGGCTAATATATAAAACTGGCACATTATACAATTAATAAGTGTGCCCTCTCAGTGACAGAAGGTCTAGGAGCTACTTCACTGCTTATGGTCAGCTATATGTTCAACAGGACAGGACTAGAGTTGATTACAATATTTAGTTTTATATCTCTGCCTCGAAACACAGTTTCAAAATATGATTTAAAATAGTGAAATGAGATTGTTTGAGATCTTGAGTGGAAAAGTAACTTCATAAAAATGTACTTTAGACTGCGTGAGCCAGAACCGGTTAAAAACCTGTTCTGCCACTCACAATACCCCAAAAGCTGTAATACACCTGCTTGACTGGGAGAGTTAACAACCCGGTCAAAGAAGACAAAGGCCTACCTTTGAGCTCAGAATGAATTGGATGTTGTATTTGATGACCATGTAGCAGGATTTAGCTATTTGGGAGAGGACGGAAACAGCTGGCAAACCAAAGGTGAGCTTTAGCAATACCTTTTAGGAGATGCCAGAGAAAGTTTCTCCCATACATTTCCAGGACATCTCTAGACATCTGTGCTCCGGTCACAGTGAGCAACGAGAACCAAGTTGGATCCTGTTAGGTAGGAGTAGAACTCATCTAATTAAGGGAGTGTTAGTGAGCTGAAGATAGACCTGCCTGGTGGCAGAAGGGTTCTGTCATATTATAAAAGGGGCTCTTGAGTAATTTTTTAGTAAAGCAAAGAGGAGAGAGATTGCATGAAAGTAGTAAGGATTGGATGGCAGCATTATTCCAATTACTGGCTAGGAATAGGATAAATCTGGCTCCTCAACCACAACCTCCTCAGAACATTTGTAGACTTGGGAAGACTCCACTTAAAGAAAACATCTCGGCTGGATGAAAGAAAACTCCTGACTCCTTCTGGAAGAAGAGGACTCACTCTGCAACTCAGGGACTTCTGACTCCTCCTGGTACCCAGGTACAAGAACTGCTCTTCAAGGGCCAAGTAGTTGATCCCCTGTTTATGTGCTTCAGGAGCACATAAGCAGAGTTCTTGACTCCCACAGGGCTCTGACCATAAATGACTTGATCATGCAGGAGACCAGTCTGGAGAGAGAGCTGATTTCTAGAAGCCTGCTCTGAGGAGTTATGGGCTTGAGGACCGACCAGAAGGAGCTTTCACAGCAGTTGTAGAAAAGTGAGAGATTTTTCCACCTCATGAAGGTTGTTTCCTGAGCAGGCAAGAAAACCAGGATGATACCGCTCAGACCGTTTTGCTATGCTAAAAACAAGTTCAGCGGGAGCTCGCATTAAAGGAATATGGCCTGGTGGAGCTCTGTCTGACTACAGTTTCCAGTCTTTCCCCATTAGAATACTTTGACTTCCAAAAAACGTGACTAAGACCAAAGGTAAAACCTTGGACCGAGGTGAGAAGGCAAATCTACCTGACTGGAGAAGCACTCTCAGTAGCCACAAAATCAAGCTATGCCCAGCTCAAAACTTTGGGAGCCCACATCAATGACTTTAACAGGAGCTTGATCACAGCATATCCAACTATGAGGGACCCTCAGAGGGCACATCCTTGGATGTTGCCCTATGGCATGATTTTAACCTCTGCCCTATGCAGAAGAAGAAATCCACAAGATTCCGTATCTTCCCTTAAGGCTGGAAATGTCAGTGAAGCAGTCTTGAAAGCACCCAACATTTATGTTGCACAGTCTATGAGAGCACAATTACAAAATATTTGTACTGTTGGAGGTTCATCACATTGTAAGCAAAATCACTGATGTAATGTTAGATAGCTAAGGGAGCATATCAGTGCATCGAGACCCCTCATCCAAAGCAAGAAAAGGTTGCAATTCCAGCATGTCTTTACTCATTAATGAGGCAAGCAATACTTTATCAAGTCAGCAGCATGCCACTAAAATGTTAGAGCTAGGATGATGCATGACGCCAAACAATATAAAATCTGCTTTTAAGAAAGCTGTTTTTCTTGAAAAACAGATGAAGATTACACTAGTGAGAACCAATCACTTTCAGTAGAAAAGGAAACAAATCCAGAATGTGACAGTCATCAGAGTATAAGAATTACTAGCATACATATGGGAACTGGGAGCGTTGTAGAAAGACCATCCTTCATGAAAACAACTCCCTATCAAAGTCCAAAAATACTATGGTAAAATGAGAGACTTTCCAAAGTCTGCATTCCTGATTGAATTGAAGTAGTCTAACTGCTGCAGGTGGGCCAAAGAATTAAGCTGTAAGGACAAGGTGACTCTGAGTAGGAGTGTTGTGAGAAGATTTATTTAATCTTACTGATTGAAAGAAACCTAATGATCAGAATAACACAGCCTAAATGTAATTTAAGTATTGAAGCCCTAGAGCAATTCTTCCAGATGAGACTACGGAGACATCAGACAATATCTAATAATACAAATATACATGTATGGAGACAACTTAGCCTCTTCTCCTTTTAGTCATCGTCAAAGAGGCATTTGACATTAAGACACACACCCCGCAGCCAAGATAAATATAATTTATTTTTGACTGGAATCTTGATCAAATGCTCAAGGGATGAGGAACTAGAACTAATCAGCTTTGTCCAGGACAAAAACACTGAACTGGCTGTAAGTTAAAGCTATCAAAGTATATTTTGACTCCTTGATTTAAGCTGTAGCCTTATGCCACCAAAAGATTGTCTTACACATTCAAGCATTAGAGGTAAATTTAGCTACAAAAACTAGTGGGATATTTAGAAAGGGACTTGACCCTACAACATGGGTCTATCCAACTATGGTCTTATAGAAAATTGAACAACCTTCACAATTCTGCATTTGCATAGACTTGTGGCGACCTCACAAATTCATTAAGGAAGAATTGTATGTGACACTGACCACAGATGGCTTTATTCCTGACCTCAACCAATATCATTACCACTATGCTGCATTCCATCAATCAGAGCTCTACCTGGACCCTAATTACATTCTAACATTCTTGATGTATGAAGGAATGTGGGGTTATAAGCCTCACCTTTGGGATATCTTCAGAAACTGTGATAATCTAGGATGCAATGCAGGAATGCCTGACTAAACTGACCAGACCGACATGCCCTCCTATAAAATGTCTGATCTCGTTATTCAAGGCTCAAAGCAGCCTACCTCAGCAATCAGGCTTCACAAGCCTCAAATTCATCCAAGGAGCTCTTTGTGTCTACTGGCCAATATTCCCTCTAATTATTTTAATTGGGATACAGCAAGTATTTGTTTGTAGGCACAGGGTTCTGAGCAGAGTATTTGTGAGAGTTGCCCACCTAACAGTTCAGAACAGTTCAGAAAAACATTGCTATGCAAAAATATCTAGCAAACACATATCTACATTTATAAATATGCCATTTAATCCTACTAGGCCATTGAGAATGCACTTATGTTACAGTACTGGCCCATCGGTCACACTGCATAAAATGCCCACCAGTTACCTACAGTGCCATAAGCTTCCTACCTTTACTGTGCCTCTTAAAGGTGAGTCAGTAACAGGTGTTAAACAATGGCATTCACACCTATTAATATCTCTTTTACAATGTTCTTCACTCTATCATGCATATGCTGTTTTACTGCAGCACATGCTGCAGTGGCATAATTGGTTAGTTAGTCATCGGATCAGTTATCAATAATTGTGGCTGTAAGCAGATGGTTCATGCTCAGTGCTGAGCTGAAGATCTGGGGAAGAGTCTGGTTAAAGCCACACACACTGCAGCTTGTTCCTTGTGTTCAATCACCTCCATAGTGCAAGCTCAGCCTCTTGTGACTTCTATGGAATGCCATCTTCTCTCACTCTCCCTGTCTCCTAGTACATATGAGCTGCCACCTCAATACTGGGCACTCATTCTTTGATGCATTTGGGACCTTGGAGGTGCACAGTTATTTTCAATATTGTTGGAGAACTTATTACCATACTAGTACTCAAATATCCATGATTTTAAACAGATGAGCTTTGACTCAGATGTTGATGAGGGTGGCCCTCAATGATCTCAGGTTTAACCTGGATGTTGCATATTTCTTAGGATAACTTTGCCACCTTTGATATGGTGGACCATTCCATCTTGGTCAACTGGTTGGCAACACCAGCTGGCCTGAAGGGTACTGCTCCGGTCTTGTTAATTCCTGTTTTGTGTGGGCGATGCCAGTTCCTCTTTCTGCCTCCTTTCCATTCAGAATAGTCTCCATTTTATTCTGAAGAGGCAGCAGTAGCATCTGATACAGTCCTGATCATCCCGAGTAGCATTTAATCTGAAACTTGGGCAAGGACTCTAGTACTGAATGATTGATCATTGGGGGGGGAAAGGAGTGGGAAGAGAGAGAGAGAGAGAGAGAGAGAGAGAGAGAGAGAGAGAAAGAGAGAGACAACACAGTAGCCACCCGTGTCTTGTATCCCTGGTTGGAACTTCAAGAAAGGCCTTCATTATATTGCCCAGATATCAGTCCTTGACTAAATGAATATGACATATGTACAATACTATAGTGAAGACCTGAGAGACAAAGCAATATATAGCTTAGCAGCCTCTTCTTGAAAAACAGCCATATCTACACACTATGAAAACCTACGAAATAGGAAATCGAAGAGAGGCTTCGGGGTGGGGGTGGGGGGGACAACAAGCACACCAATCTAGAAGAAAAGAATGAGTGGACGCAACTTTCCAGTCATGTGGGAACCATGGGTAGCAAAATATAAAATAAAGTTGTGAAATGGAAAAATGAGTGCCAGCTCGTGACAGCAATGGAACGTCAATACAGCAGCAAGAGTTGGCAAACTATGAGTGACTGGAGTCAGTGAATCATATGGGGATGTATCCTGTAGTACTACAGAAGCAAATGAGTGTCCCTAAAATAACTCCTACATGTGTTGCATTGGCCCTACCCTTACACTCTGCTACATGTGCCACTGTCCAGTCTGCTAAGGTTCTCCAGCCATTTCCTGTCTTGTGTTGTATCCTGCTGGCCTTTGTCACGTAACAAGCCTAGATATGCTCAGTGTTAAACCTGTCAATGCAACAATCAGGGTATTTGTGCTGTCCTCAATGCCTTATGTTGATGACAACAAGCCTATTTATTTTCTATCAATTTTCTTTGACCTTCACCATACTCTTTATAATTGCTTGTCTGCCACCCATATGTGGATGAGTTAAATAAAACTGTGTTTAACAAAAATAGAAAGTTTCATAATTGGACATGATGATGTCTGGATCCACTCCTACAGGCATGTGAACATGAGGTCTCCTTTGTTACGGTTCATAAAGGCAAAGGCTTTCTGTTCAGCAAGGAGTCCTTCTTGTAAGACAGACCAATGTGGTGTGTCAACTTGTCTCTTCTAATTGTGTCTCTTAAGGAGCATTTTGCCATTTATCATTCAAGACTTACTTTCAAAATTTAATAATGTGGATGTCTGTTACCTGACCTGACTTATCATGAAGCTGCAAAAAGTACAGAATATGTCTTGATGTTTGGGCTCTTGAAATCTTCCCTTTGCACAGAGCATGTTATTAAAAATATTGTAGGTTTGATTTAAGGATGGGTAGGAATTTAACAACCAGTATAAATCTGTGTCTGTCAGGTCCACCTATCTATCACATTCCTTTCCTCATAAAAAGTGAGAAGATTTTGTTTTTCCTACCAATGGAGCACTAATCAGCTCCCGTTTTGGGTAGAGCAGCTCTGCTGTCCATCTACTGATTTACACACCAACAGAAAGTCTGACCTTTTTAAAGGGATATTTTGATGCCTTGTCTTGCAGCTTTTTCCTTCCAGGACCCACACCATGAACCATTTAGATACTAGACAAGAAAATTGCTGAAATAACTCCAACATACTGGGAAAAAGATCCCAAAGCATCAGTAACATAAATTGTTTATTTTCGAAAGATAAATCCTCATTTTGGAGTTTGAGTTAAAAACAGATTGTAGCATGGCCTAATGCTGCTTATGGATTGGCTGACTCCCATTATGTATTCATACGTTGAAGTGGTTTTAGCCCAGAAAGCAGGAGCCACTTTGGTGATAAAAACCCACTAAACTGGCATCAAATTTAAAATATGGTGGATGGTCAAAGCTTGACTAGTGGGGCACTTTAGTGACCCCTGTATGGTGCACCTGGCCTTTTTGGGGACCTGTAAAAAAGTGAGCCATCAAAGGATCCCAGTCCTCCACAATTGATAAGTCCTCAACCTTCTGTCTACTGGAAACAAAGTAACCCTTTACTCTTTCAGGGTAGTGAGGCAGAGCAGCCCAGGGCCTACTCAGGGGAGGTGGTGTGCGCTAGTACTCAGTCTTCAGACACGCAATAAACAACACGCAATAAACTGGCCAGACAGTTCTTTTACTTTTGAAAAGGAAAAGTACTTCATTATGAACATACTAATAGATTCTACGCATTAATTTATAAATATCTGCATGATGATGAGTGAAGAAACTTATGGTGACACCCGCTTAACAGTTCACACCACCACCAAGCCATGAATCCTATAACCACAATAATCCCCACATATACTATAAACAATACAATGGGTGTAGTTATTAAAATACAGGCCTAGTTGTTTTATCAAGGAGTCGTCAGATTAATTAAATTAAAAATGTGCCATAATAAACTAGAGCAACATCATTAAAGTCACTAAGGATTTTACCATCTTACAATAACATTCACTAAGACCTGTAATGATTTTCTGAATTTGGAAGGTTACATTTTGCTCCTGATGGTGCATTCCAGCATTCAGGAGTGGTTTCTTTGGTCCTCCTGGTATCTACATTTTGTAATACTTGGAGAGACTATTTTTCATTGATCTCCCTCCTTACATAGAACATGTCTCCTGTCTGGGAGCCTGGTAATTCTACTGGGCCGGGGCCTTCTTCAGCAGTACCCCTAGGACCGCAAGGCAGAGTGCCCCCCCTGCCTGTACCTTCCATATCCCAAGGTCTCCTTTGGTCACTCGTAGAGAACCTGGGGGGTCAGCAGCAGTCAGGGGCCCCATCTTTCTGGAGATTGCACACCTGCAAGACAGGTCCACAGACCTTCCCCAGTGCCACCCAGAAGGTCCACCACTTTACTGTCCCCCAGAGGGTGTAGGGGGTCAGCGCTACTGCCAGTGGAGAAACAAACCCTAGTCGCTTGATGCAGCTGAAGTTCAAAGGTCCTTTCAATAGACCTCTCGCTACTCCACATCCATCTACCTGTCTCTCTCAACCTCACATCTCTGTCTACCACTCTCTTTGCCAAGTCCATACCTTTCTACCCATTCTCTCTGTCTACCCCTCTTTGTACTTCACTGTTGTTTCCATCTTAACAACCTTTATCTGTCTTCCATCTACTTCACGTCTCACTCAACCTTATGTCTCTTTACCTCACATTGCTAGTTCTCTCTCCATCTCGTATACCTTATATCACTCTACATGTCTCTCACCATAATCTCTGCCACACCTCTACCTCACTAATATGTCTAATTTATTTCTCTCTCTGCTTCATATCTCTCTGACTACTTCTTCACTCTTTATCCAACCCTCTTACTCTGTCTCCCACTACCTACCCACTCAATTTATCTCATTAGCTACCTCCATCCCTTAACTCTCTTGTTGTCTCTATTCCTTCTACATCTACTCTTTCATTGGTTTTCTCCTTTCTCACTACCTCTCTTTCACTGCTTCTCTCTCCTATCATTACCTCTCCTCTTTTTCTTTCTCTGTATCTTGTCTCTGTTTTAACTTACCCTCTCCTGCTCACCTCCATCACTATGTCACCCTCCCTCACATCTTTCTCTACCTAACTACTTTCTCCACTTCATCCACTATTTTGACCATATCTTACATCTCTTTCATCCTACACCATTGTCTTTCTCCCTACCATACTCCTCTCTTTACCCACCCTGTCTTTTGAAACTTCACTACTCAGTTTGCCCCAGTCTCTACCTCACCACTCTCTCTTTACCTTTCATCTCTTTACATGTTTTTCACTTTCTAACCTCTCTACCTGTCTAGCTCTACTGGTGTCTGCCTCTGCCATTAGTCCAGCTATCTTTCTAGCTTACCTCTCTCTCTCCCTCACATCTCGGAGTACTCAAACCCTCTCTGTCTTTATATTTTTTTCTCCAGTTGTAAAGATCACTCTGTCTCTCTATCTCACTGTAAATTCTTACATATCTCTCCTCTCTAGCACCTCCCTACCTCACTCTAAAATCGTATGTCTCTGCCTCTATTTCTCTATGTACCGTTTCATACCTCTCATCATCTTTACTTCTGGCTATCTCATCTTTCTGTATTTGCTTTACATCGCTACTCCATCACCTATCCCTCTCCCTTGTCTCTGTTTCTTCTTCCCTTCTCCATCTACTTTGCTTCTCCCATAACACCATTCACTTCACCTGTCTATCCTTCTCCTGCCCCCACCCCATTTGCCTTACTCATCTGAGCAGGCAGCAACAGTATAGCCAGACAGTAGTACAGGCAGAAAGTGGATAGGAAAGTCCAGGGTAAGACACTACATTCAATGTAATATTTTGCTGTAGCAAGGAAAGAAAATCTAGAGCAAAAGCACAAGAAATGGCTTACTAAATGCTTGTTCCCGCTTTCTTCTGTACTATTTGGATGGTGGATGCGGACAGTTTGAGCTTTTGGTTGTTTGTGTGCAAATCCATTCCTGAAAGCTTACCATATAATTTAATACTGTCTGACATTATGAGATTTTTAATTAGCTGAGATGGGTAATACATTCAAAGATGTTCTGAGCAGGGGACCCCAAGATATGCCTTGCCCAGGGCCTTAACAGTCCTTAAGATTGTTCTGTTATCAGTTCACTTGGCGCCTGCATTCAGTTTCAAGGACCTAGAAAGTGTAAATTAAAGGACGTCAGTTCTTTGTACTGACTCTTAACTAGAGGAACTCCTTAATTTGGCTATTTAGACCATTTTTCTCTGTTAGCTTTCCATCGTCCAGTAAAAACTAGGGGGCAGATTTACAAGCCCCTTACGACACATTTACGCTGCCGTTGCGTCACTTTTGTGACGCAGCGGTGGCGTAAACCATGCACCATGTTGCACTTTATTTACAACGTGACGCATCTATGGAGATGCGTCATGTTGTAAAGCCCTGAGCCACATTAAACCTGCGTCAGGTTTAATGTATGCAGGGTGGGCGTTCCGTCGGAAAAAGCCTCGGAAAAGTGACGCAGTGAAATCTACAAGATTTCACGTAGTCACTTTTCCGATGCCACTGCGTCAAAACCCTGCGCCTGCTTGAAGCAGGCATAAGGCGTGACGCAGCATGTTAGGTATGGGCAGCCCCTGAGCATTGCTGGAGTTGCGTCGCCCTTGCGACACGGCTCCAGCAATGCGCCGCCCTTACGCCATCACATGCGTCACGCATCTGTTTATCTTTGCGCCACTGTAAATGCGGCGCACCTGTGGCGGCGCAAGGGTAAACTTGTGTGACGCATCTTACCTGGCGCATCCCTGCTGATATGCAGGGATGCGCCAGTCCTCGTAAATCTGCCCCTTGATTCTTTCAATGTAAGTAGATTCCTTTTATTAATTTTTCTGTTTGTATCTTTTATCATCCAGTGAAATAAACCATGAATAGTGTACTGGTGCTTTGTAAATGACCTTATAAAATTTATCATCACCACGAGTGTCCTGTTTCAGTGTGCATCCCTCTCTTTGGGGCATATTATCAAGCCAGGCGATAAAATTATCGCCGCTTTAGCGGTAGAAAACTGCCGGCGATAGATGTGAAGGACATCTAACATGGGTTTCAATTGGAATTCCACAGAGCATATTATCAAGCCCATTATCGCCGTTTTAGCTGCAGTTTTCTGCCGCTAAAGCGGCGATAATTTTATCACCTGGCTTGATAATATGCCCCTTTGTCTTTTTCAGTTCCAGAATTCCCACTAAATGACTTCGTGGAGCATAAAATGCTAGGGACTGACAGTGATGCTTACTACGAGTAACTCCAGCTATTGCAGGCAACTGAAAATGCCCACATTTGTTTCACTGCACATCAAGATGAATCGAAGTGGTACATCGTAGCCCGTGGAGTGGAAGGAATGACTCTTCCCCTGTGCACTGTACACAAACAGTAGCTATGACTATTCAGGTCACAGAAATATTGGTTAAGTGGTAGATCTGGCATTGCCAGTTTTATTTTTAGGGGATTCACAGGAAGAGCCAAGGTGGGGGGGTATGGTTTCCATTAACCGGGATTACCAACCTCTTAGGAATTTCAAGATCTACTGGAATACTGCGGATCTGGGCGGTAATAACCAGGGCAATGGGGTGTGGTATTCCCCATTCTGCCGGTAACTCCAAATTTCTCAGGGGAATCTCAGTAATCTGAGTAATGACCTCTTTCTGTATTCAGTAAATCCTTGTAAGGAAATATCAGGCTGGTGTTATGCGCTCCTCAGAATGGATCCCAATCGAATTGAAGGGAGAGTGCACATGAAGATCTAGAGTCACTCCCTGGCCTGCTGTCAGACCAAATGCCTACATCAGAGCTATAGAGGGGCTTTACAAAGAGCCTTCTCCCAGTGGTTGAAGGGCAGGATACTTCTTGACTAACAGGAGTACCAGACAAGAAGATTAAATACCACTACCTCTGGAGATTATTGTGTGTAGATTGTTGAATGGTGAGAGAAAATTAGTGTTCCCAAAAACCTCAAAGAGAATTTAAGGATACCTTTTTGAAGGAGTTTCTTCCATTCCTCAGGGCCAAAACTGACCTTGTCCTTGTGTTGGTCCAAGATATGAACCCCATTACCGTTGGGTGTCTACACATTCCTGAGTTAGACATCGTCTGAAGTATCTGAGCAGATCTTGTACAAACATGGCAAAGTCAATTTTTGCGTCTCGTGTAGGGACACCTTTGGGGCGTATCATCAAGGACTAGCGATAATTATCGCTAAGCGCACTTAGCGCTAGGATAATTATCGCAGGCTAACATGGATTTTTATCGCTGAGATAGCGTGCTATTAGCCACGCTTATCTCAAAAGCGATAAAAATCCTAGCGCTAACTGCCAAACATGAGATTATCGCTGGAAACCCAGCGATAATCTCACAAAGTTTGGCGTTAGCTTGATGATAGGGCAAGGCATACTTAGCCATGATATCCACCTTCCATAGGATATCATGGCTAAGTCAGTCCTGAAGCAGGCGTAAGGCAAGTAGTGATAACAGGGGTTATCGCTACTTTTCCTGACGCTGTGCTTCATAGCGTGGGGCTTGATGGTAGGAGAAATGTCGCTTAGGGACATTTCTCCAGTCATGGCAATGCAGGAACGCCCACTTTGCATCTCATTAGAGATGCAAAGCTGGGCGTTCAGAATGCCGGCGCTAATTCAAGGTTTCATGCGATAGCGTGACCTTGCTGCTTAGGCGATAAAATTATCGCTGCTTATCGCCCGAAAACGGACGCAAAAAGCAGGGATAATTTTTTATCACCTCGTTGCTGATATGCCCCACCTTTGTGTCTAGTGGCCATGATATGTTTATATATGTCATAAGGATGTGCTGAGTACACATTCTTCTGATGTATTTTTATATGAAAGGAGCAATATAGGAGTTGCATTTGTCAGGAGGTGTAGAATATCAGAATGATCTTCCCTTCACTGCTTACAATTTGTCATGTCTCATGAGCGTGTTTAAAGAGGTGGGTTGTATGAAGTTGTAAGAGACACGAAATACATTTTAGACGAAGTGCTTTTTTTCTAGAAATGTAATAGTTTTATGAGATGAGCGAACAAAATATAGGTATACAAGATGTAACTGCATTATCTTGCATATAGCCTACACCACATAACAGACCTTCCTTAAAAATGTTATTTCATTTTTATTTTATTATATGTGAGTTTTGTTTCCAGAGATTGTGACATCTCTTAGTTGCTTTAGAGATTTTACCAAGACAGTGACAGAATAGAAAGCATGATGTCATAGATTCCTTAGACTGGTGAAGCCATTTTCCCCTCATGATCAGTATAAAAACCACTGAGAATGGGTGAGTTTTCGATCTCCTATGAGATAGGTTTCTTCAGGTCTGACCATGAGAAGGAGGAGACTCCAGAGTTTGAGGCATGTTCTTGGTATCATCACAACCCAATGCTTTTGTCCCTCCCCATCGAATGGCGACGAGGTTGTGGGGTGTCTAACTGAGATGTAAAGTCAAGTACCATGTATGAAGTTTATCCTCAGGTCCTGTGAGACAGGACTCAAGGTAGACTTCACTTCTGAGTCATAAACAGGCTAAAACCACTGGAGTAAGAATAGCCCCTGCAGCCGCCATAGTGTGGGCCGGGGCCCGACCTCCCGGCACCCCCTCTGGCACTGTGCACTGACGGGTTTGAGAGCACCTTACTGGGGTTGGAGCATGAGGACACCCCTCCATGCACTTTGCAAGCGGGCCACTCAAGTTTCGCTACGCCACTGGCTAAAACCGGTCTGAAATTATTTGTATTCCCATCCAGAGAGGATGTGACTTTGCAGCTCGGCCTGAACTGCTTCTATTGGAGTAGGGCCAAGGTTGATATGTAAGTAGATGGTCTCTTTGAAGTAGTATATTGGGTGGAAAACGATTAAATGGCATGCAGCCCTAAGCCAGTGGCTAAGGCTATGTGCAAGTAATTCTTATGTCACTTTTGTGCCCTCCTCAGTTTCGCAGGTAACCAAGACTGTGAAAGTGCAGTGCCAGTCTACAGCTGTGTTCCTAGAGGCGTAAGCCCAAACGAAGTGTGGGCCTCTCAGTTCGGAACCACAGAAGTTAAACATTAAATATCACATAAATAACACATATATTTCTATGCATGTTCCATTCTGCCCAGTAATGAATGGGCTTTGCATTTGTAAGGTGGCAAGTAATACAGGCCCCTGATTGAATGCCTGACTGAAATCCAATCTCAGCACCTAAGTGATGTCATAAACCATGAAAGTATGGCTTCTGTTGATTATAAATGCAGCCTGGTAATGAATTGCAACCTTCACACTCGGTTTAGATTCCCCGCATTGTTCCCTGGAATGTAAATTATAACGAATTGTATTCATAAAACCTAATCGCATTACGTGAAGCACATGTAACCTGCGCGGCGAGTGCTCAGCCCAGAGAGCGAAAATAATACATCCCACGCGTGAAATATGTAAGATGACAGATTACAGCAAGATTAAATGCAACAGTTTTGAAGTGGGTAATGGCTTTTTTCTGTAAATGATAATGCAGCAATGCTCCAAAAGAAGCGTAATAGGACCAGAGAAATTACAGCAGAGGTCACTTTTCAAGCAATTTATGATTACAATTTTCCATTGATGTGAGAAGCAGAAACTGTTTACTCTACATACCCAAAGCCTACAAACTCACATATATTAAAATATTACCAGCTTTGTGGAAGGTGATATTATATCGGAAGTCTCCATATCTAATAGTATGCAAGAATGTGGTATTTCTATAGCGCAAACACAACCAAAAGCTTTTGAAGCGCTGCACATGGTCAGTGACAAGCATAAAGTTAACAAGTAGTAGGAAAGGAAGCTGGGTTGTGGAAAGTTAATGCATTGTGATGAAGTATTTTCAGTGGCAGCTGGTAGGGAACGGGGGTGCCAGGACGGATTTTTTTCAAACACTTACCTTTTCCGCCGCCTCTCCTTTTGTCTTCTCTTCTCTACCTGATTCCAATCCAGAAGAAGCTGCAGGAAGCACCCATGTCCTTATGTTTCCTGACCCAATTGCAACGCAGCGTTGTGATTGATATGAGTGCTGTGGATCGGCGCTCAGACGGGGACAGGGAGCCTGTGCACATTCCCCACCCAGGCTGTAATGCGGAATGGAGGAATGGGGTAAATGCAAAGTGCGCATGACTGTTTGGCCGTGCCAAGACGGCCAGCTAAGCAGTCATGCACACAAACAACTCCTCCGCCCTCAGCCACCAGCCCCGCCAGAACACAGCCTGCAGTAACAAAATATGAAATGATAATAATGTTATTACAATTTGATTTGTTCCTTTTTTACTGTTTTAAGAACAGTGGCACAGCGCTCCTCCGCCTCTGAGTGTCCTTTAAATTGGAGCAGCGTTGGGGTAGTCCTGATGGATATCGGGATATTGTTCCAAATTCTAGGTACCTTGATGGAAAAGGCCTACTGTTTTTGTTTTTTGTTTTTTACAATTCTTAATCTGCAATCTGATGGTGTTCTGGCTGCAAGAGTGCTGAGACCCACCACATATGGTGAGCGCGTCTGGAAGATAAGGAAGGGTGCTGGTCGCGATGACCTTGTAAATAATGCAGATGGTTTTGAAGATGGTGGGGGCAGCAAGAGGAGACAATGGAGTTCCATCAGGATAGGGATAAAGTGACCATATTTATCAGGCTCGGATGAGATGTGCTGTGACTTGTAGGCATGCCCTATGGAGTGCCAGTGTGGAGTCAGGGAGGCCGCAACAAATAGTAAATCAAACTGTCTTTTATATTGTGTAGTTTGCTTCATCTTTCTTGCTTTGCATGGATTCCTGGTAGTTGATGTTTTCCATGCTTAATTACAAAAAATAAGTGCATGGGTTCAATATGTTTCCTAGGAGACCACCACCAGTGCTGCTAAATGCAGAGGTTGCCCAGTACCATGAATGCCTAGTCTTGATTCGACTTTAAGCTTCTTTATTCCACCACACTACACGTCTGTTTCTTTATCCCACTATTACAGGTTCTTTATCATCTAACTCTCTCCTTGTTTCTGATTTCTTATATTTCTCTTCCTCCTTCTTTCTCCCTTTCCTGCCTTTCCCTCTTTTGATCTGGGTCAAGGTCTGATGATAAAAATAAGTCCAATACCCAAGAATGACTGCTGATGGCTACCATCTGCAACCACAGCACAAATTAAGCCCTGGGTGATTTGGCTCACAGGGATATTTCAGGAATGACATTTCTTAATATTCTCTATATCATATTTATTTCAGTGACAATGTCCAGCACCAGAGCTTTTCCTCCTATAAGTGAAAATACCCATGTACGACCCATCATCCCTCCTAGGTGCTCATCAGCTCACAAATGCAGGCACACGCATTAACAAATCAATCATTTATTCATTAATATCTGTTTCAGTCTTACTAAAAACCATTAGCAATGATACATTTGGCAAGAATCACACACATTTCATAGCTCTTTGTAGCTTTGTTGGGGTCGCAGTATTGATCTGTGATATTTAGGCAACATTACATCCTGCAAAACGTTTTAGAAAATTCAGAAACAAAGTTTTGGACAATTTTGAAATGGTTGCAGTCTAACCCTAGATCTCCTGTGCTTGTATCGTACTCAAATATTTTCAAATGTGTACATGCTTAGTGGCCTTAGTTCCTTTTTTGCACACTCTTGTTAACACTTCCCTTTGTGTATTACTTCTAGGCCCAGGGAAAATAGTAATTACCCCAGAGTAATTGGAGTGATTCTGATCATTTTGATTTACCCTTGTGATGCAAAATTACGAAATGATACACAATTACACCTGCTTGCGTAATTTAGAGGAATTTGGAGTACAAATGCCTACCGCAAGCGCACAGGGACAGGGCACGAGTGGCTGCTAGCTGATGCTCTTCATGTTCTGTTTCATTGTGCTCTAAGAAAACAGTGCTAAATGTTGAGTTATACTCCTCGTGGAATTCCATTTAATTTTGCTGCAATTGTGCATAATTATACTACAGCAAATTACACAAGTTACACCTACCCCTGCCACTTCCTCTCGCTAAATAAAAGCTCTGACTGACCTAGGCAAATTAGCAGCAAAGTGTACTCATTATACAGGCCATATGAGTGTTGTAGAACGGATTTCTTGTTGTTTGTTTGTTGTCTGGGATTGGTTGAAACCAGCCACTTTTTGGCTTTCTGTTATCAGACAATTTGCTGGCTATGCTATACCCCAGATATACTACAAGAGATGGATGAATATGACAATCTATTTCACTAGCATATTGCACGGAGGCAAGGATTTAATTCATGTTTGCTGCTTTTCTTCTTTGGCAGTTTGTGTGACTGTATTTTCAACAAACTTAGAGCAATATTTAATAACTCTATTGATAAAACTTTGCAAAGGATTTTAGGACCTAATTTAGAGTATGGCGCATGACCTGTTCTTCCTCTGTCACAGAAATGAAGACAACCCAAATCCAGGGGAAATTATTTAACTGCTAAGGTACATTAAATAATAAGTGCTGAGTCGCAGTCGTTTGAAGCCCTGGTCCAGACATCAATAATGAGCCAGAGAAGACAAATATAGGTCAAAATAGTGGATGAGGTGTATGATGTTGCCAAGTCCAGATGCTTACAGGAGGACATGTATAAGCGCTGCAGTGAGCTACAGGAGAGAGTCTATTCCCTCACTTCCAGGGCACACCAAGACTCCCTGGCAAATGGTGGTGGCTCACTCAGGCCTCTCAACCTCAAGCACTAGGATGAGGTCTTAATCATATTCCACACTGAAGGCATTACTTGAATCCCATGCAGACTGGAGACTGGTAAGCACAAGCAATAGCTCACTATTGCTAATATATACACCCTCCACACAATCTGCCAACCCTAAGCTCTACCCAAAATCTGTACACTACTGACAACCTATTAATTCAGGTTGACTACATGATGTTTGTCACGTCTAGCTACATAACATTCCTGCTAACTATCAACCATTTTATCACTCTGTTAAGGTGTTTTCCTTTCCACATCTCCTAATACAAACCCATTCCAATGAATGATTGACTTTAAATAGTACAGTATCTACTTCATTAGAAGCGTCCTACCCCTTTGACGGTGATGGAAGTAGGAACAGAATTATGCTTCTCGAAACAGAAAGGTCTTCAGCTGGGCCTTAAACAGACTTTCACTAGTGATGTATTGAAGGTACAGAGGTAGAGCATTCCAGCGACTGAGAGCTAAATAAAAAAGATCTGACACCAGATCGAGCTTTCCGCACTTTAGGGGCGCACAGCTGTATACATTAGCACCTCCAGATTCCTGACAACAGTTGAGGGGGTGATGCTTGTCCCAGTTGGGGAGGACAAAGTTTCATAGCATCGACCGGGGGATGGAGTACCGAACACTAACATTTCTGGTCTATCAGAATTAAGTTGTAGACAGCTATTGTTCACCCAGTCGCAGCAGCAGTAAGACCTTTAAATCAGCAACCACAGTGTCATTGAGTTGTTGAAAAGCCAACATAAGTTGTGTGTCATCTGCATATGATACAATGTTCAGATCCCACCTTTGAGCTATCAGTGCAAGAGGGGTTTTAAATGTTAAAGAGATTAGGGCTTAATGATGAGCCCTGCGGAACGCCACAACTTATGGCTCTGAACTGAGAGGTAAAAGGCAATAGAGAAACTGCTTGTCGCTTGTCAGATAAATAGGTGCAAGTCAGTCTAAGGCTCTGCCCACTACTCCTGCCTTCTCCAGTCTCTGTGCAAGGCTTCTATGGAACACAGTGTCAAATGTGTAGGATAGTTCTAATAAAATAACCACCCCTTTATGCCCAAAGTCAAGATTCCTAATAATATATTTAGTGACAAATCACACCCTTCCCTATGTAACACCTACATGTAACAATGTACTTATAACAATGTAAGTTGCACCCTTTGCGATCTCATTCACATACCACATATTATCTTACTTCATATCATACAATATAAAGCAAGTAATTTGTGATCATTTAAATTACAACAGGTGACTCCATGTTTTTATGAGTCTAATGTTTCAGGTCTGGTTATGAAAAATGCTTATTACTGCATTGTGGACGTTTATTTGTATACATTTTTGGTATATTGTTAAAAAAATATTTTTAAATTATAACTAATAGTTAATGAGTGGAAAACTAGAGTGAGAATGACATTTTCCCATTGCATCCAACAAGTAACACTGTGCTTTTACACACATTGGAGCCGATTATGATCTTGTTAGGAAGGGTTCCAAAAGGGGTTCTGAAAAAACAAATCCAATTAGGAGCCTATGTTTCCTAACGAATTGCCCCCCTTTCCGTACTACCAAGTACGATGCAAGGAAGCCGTCGGGTGCTCACCGAATCGGTTTTGAACTCGAATCAGTCAATCCGAGTCGTTCTGAGTCAAATCGTGCAGCTCAATTGGGACGTCTTCCGAATGATTCTGACAGCTGTACCAAGTCGGTTTTGCCAAGACGAAACAGCGTGGGAATCGGACTTCAGGGGGCCGTAGCAGGACCCCTTCACCCGGGGCGCTCCAAATCGGTCACAATGGGAGCCTGTGTTCACCTTTGGTATACAGGCTCCCATTGAATTTAATGGGCTGCGACCAAACTGAGTCCGTACACATACAGACTCATCAATATACTCGGCTGGTGGGACCCCCCCGAGTGCGATTCGTACGGAAAGCATTCCCAACCCGATTCGGTGGGAATGCTTTCCTAAGAGATCGTAATCAGCCCCATTCTCTTCAAATGTAATGATGCTTCACTTGTTCCTTCGAAACTTCTGGGATAACTCATTTTGATTAAAACAGCAAACCTGCAGACATGGCTTCATTTACTTATAAAATGAATCAGAGTGCTGACTTTATAAGCCTTGTAAAGTGGTCTGTGTCTGGTGAACAGATTTTTTAAAATGTCTCACTCAAATTTCACTTTCTGTTGTGAAATATAATAAAAGATGGCATGTATTAAAATAGGAGTAATGCTGTATGTACCAAACAGAACTTACTCTAATAAAGGGGGTTGGTGGAGAGACAGGGAATCACCTGGCACAGATGTCTTTGAATCACACCTGCATATTGCCTAACAGATAATCTTTTAAAATCATGTTCTATATTTTAAGAACATAGCACTATTAAATGTTCTTCCAATACAAATGACTCATTGCTAAAGTTCAGATTTAAAATTTGCAACATATTCACTGTTGAATTCGCCTAATAAAGCCCATAACAATTCTATTGTTCAAACTTTAGAGAAACACCTCTTTTAGGAATTTAACTTCATAGACTGTTGATAATGTATAGTACTATGGAGCCTGGGACAAGAGAGTCAAATACCCTAGTTTTGAAAACTCACAGAGACTATTGCAGACCTGAAGCGTGAAACCACATGTAACTTCAATCCATTCAGTATTAATATTTCTCAAATATTTCTACATTAATAAGACTGCAGAAATCTATAAGGACCCTCACTTGGATCAGTAGTGGTTCTGCATCACATTTGTGGTGGACTAAGCTGCCTGGACAACTCAAAATCAATCCCCAAAACCTATTGAGTTATTGTATTGTTTTCAATTAATGTACACTGTCATTGGCTAAACAATTTTATTTTTCTGATGTTCATGGTCAAGCAGTAAGATCTCACTCATCAGTGTCAACTATATTATACACCAGTGACAGCCCGTGTAGGGTGTTTTACCGGGGCGGTGACGTGGCACAGAGGAGGGGCAGGGTGGAGGGTCGCAAAATGCGGCAAACGGCCGATTTCAGGTAAGTTACGGAAAAAAATAATAAAACGAGTTTCGTTGCGCGCGCTGCATCGCATTTGGCGATGCAGCGCGCGCAACGAAATTCGTTTTATTAATTTTTTTTGTAGCTTACCTGAACTCGGCCGTATGCCGCATTTTGCAACCCCCCACCCTGCCCCTCCTCTGCGCCACGTCACCGCCCCGGTAAAACGCCCTACACGGGCCGTCACTGTTATACACCCTTCCTCAGGAAAGAATATCAGAAGACTTTTGTTGAAGCAGGACTGTTGCCAATGAGTATGGCCTGCCCATCAGGTTTGTGTGGCATGTGCCCTACTCCTCTACTTCTCCCTCGGGACACAAGAGGTAATACAGCCAGCAGAGTTCAGTTCCAGTTACATAGATAATTACCTGCCCATTGTTACTGTAGTATCACAGCAACTGTGTTTTGATTTCTGTTACAACAATAATAAAACCTGCTGTGCAGCCAGGACCCACTACACCTTTGTCCACCTTGTCAAGGTCACAGGCTGAATGGGAAACTGCCAGGGCAGGACATGCTGAGGGAAGGGAGGCTCAGGGTGCTGCCGCTAATGTCAAAACATGGGTGGAAATGTGATGGGTGCAGCTATAGGGCAGGGGGCACAGCTGGGCTAGAATATATAACATTTAGGGGCCCAGAATGATCTCCTGAGAGTCCAGAAAGATTAACAGAGGGCCCAAAATGATCTCTTGCAGTATCACCTGACTGTCCACACTTTACATTCTGGGGTGCTGCAGGATGGCTATAGAGCATTTTCTGCATCAGTGTCTGATTTAGTTTGCCTCCCATTGACAATTAGCATCTGGTGCCAACTTGGTCTCAGTAACAACTACAGCTGGCAGTTCCCTGAAAGGGGAGCACTGTGGTACATGGAACCAACTGACATTAACCCCTCTGTTGACACTTAGGCCATTTCAGTGGCCCTTAGAAAGGGTTGTTCTTCTGGTCCAGTTGAACACAACACTCAACACTCCATCACAAATAGATACAAAAGTAATTTTTGAGAGGTCTGCACTCTGCATTTGCCTCTTCTTTCGTGTGCGGGATGTGGAGTTCCATAGTTCAGCATAGTGCCTACTAGGTGGAGGGCTGTGGTCCTGCTCGGGGGCTCTTCGGGGTACTGGGTCTGATTGGGAGGCTGGTGGTCAGGCGCAGTATGAGTTCTTCTTCCTTTTGGAAGCTTCAATGGTTCCCTGAACTGACAGGAGCAACGTTGGAAGGTCTAATATCCTCCAATCCAAAACGGTGTTCAATACTGTTTGACCTTGTCTGTCCAACCCATCATGGAGCAATAGCTTACTGTGGCTATCTTTTGTAACCTACAACCACAACTACAACTGATGTGGCTGTGTTATCTTGTGAAAGCGAGACAACAATGCCAGAAGAAAATTCCCTCTGCCATCGAAAACCTGTAACCACCTTAAGATTAAGACAACTGTCAGGAAAGAACAGTGTCCAGAGGAAAGGGAAAGTGGGTAAACATAAATGCCATCTGTTAGATTTTGGGGTCTCTAGTTGGCATAGGTAGGTACCTGTGACAAATAGGGACCCTTGTGTCTAGTCAGGGTAAGGGGCTATACTCCTAAAATAACCCCTGCTCACCCCCTTGGTAGCTTGGCACGAGCAGGCAGGCTTATCTCAGGTCAGTTTTGTAAAGCATTTGTGAACACATACAGTAATACAGTGACAACACTACAAATGGACACCACTCAGGTTGTATTATAAAAATAAGTATTTTTATATAGACTTAACACAAGACCAAATAACAAAAATCCACAATACTGTACTCAAAAATAGTCTCTCAAATGTTATAAAATAGTTCAATTCTCTCAAGTTGTAAATGCGACACTTTACTCTCACTGTACCTTAGATGCGTAGTGCAAAGAAAACAAAAGGATTGCAGGGAAGGTGAGGCGTTGGTTCCTTACACGCAGGGGAGTGAATGCGTTGGTTCCTTACTGCTGTGCAGGGGAGTTGATGCTCGCTTCCTTACTGTGTGGGGAGTTGATGCATCGGTTTCTTACTGCTCTCTGGTGTGATGCAACATACTGGCACCTCGAAGCGATACTCTTCTCCGGTGCGATGCGACAAAATGGCATCCTGGTTGTGATGCGACAACGTTGGTGTGATGCGTGCATGCCCGACGGCGACTCGATTAGATTAGGGCTTAATGATGAGCCCTGCGGAACGCCACAACTTATGGCTCTGAACTGAGAGGTAAAAGGCAATAGAGAAACTGCTTGTCGCTTGTCAGATAAATAGGTGCAAGTCAGTCTAAGGCTCTGCCCACTACTCCTGCCTTCTCCAGTCTCTGTGCAAGGCTTCTATGGAACACAGTGTCAAATGTGTAGGATAGTTCTAATAAAATAACCACCCGTTTATGCCCAAAGTCTAGATTCCTAATAATATATTTAGTGACAAATCACACCCTTCCCTATGTAACACCTACATGTAACAATGTACTTATAACAATGTAAGTTGCACCCTTTGCGATCTCATTCACATACCACATATTATCTTACATCATATCATACAATATAAAGCAAGTAATTTGTGATCATATAAATTACAACAGGTGACTCCATGTTTTTATGAGTCTAATGTTTCAGGTCTGGTTATGAAAAATGCTTATTACTGCATTGTGGACGTTTATTTGTATACATTTTTGGTATATTGTTAAAAACATATTTTTAAATTATAACTAATAGTTAATGAGTGGAAAACTAGAGTGAGAATGACATTTTCCCATTGCATCCAACAAGTAACACTTTGCTTTTACACACATTGGAGCCGATTATGATCTTGTTAGGAAGGGTTCCAAACGGGATTCTGAAAAAACAAATCCAATTAGGAGCCTATGTTTCCTAACGAATTGCCCCCCTTTCCGTACTACCAAGTACGATGCAAGGAAGCCGTCGGGTGCTCACCGAATCGGTTCTGAACTCGAATCAGTCAATCCGAGTCGTTCGGAGCCAAATCGTGCAGCTCAATTGGGACGTCTTCCGAATGATTCTGACAGCTGTACCAAGTCGGTTTTGCCAAGACGAAACAGCGTGGGAATCGGACTTCAGGGGGCCGTAGCAGGACCCCTTCACCCGGGGCTCTCCAAATCGGTCACAATGGGAGCCTGTGTTCACCTTTGGTATACAGGCTCCCATTGAATTTAATGGGCTGCGACCAAACTGAGTCCGTGCACATACAGACTCATCATACTCGGCTGGTGGGACCCCCCGAGTGCGATTCGTACGGAAAGCATTCCCAACCCGATTCGGTGGGAATGCTTTCCTAAGAGATCGTAATCAGCCCCATTCTCTTCAAATATAATGATGCTTCACTTGTTCCTTCGAAACTTCTGGGATAACTCATTTTGATTAAAACAGCAAACCTGCAGACATGGCTTCATTTACTTATAAAATGAATCAGAGTGCTGACTTTATAAGCCTTGTAAAGTGGTCTGTGTCTGGTGAACAGATTTTTTAAAATGTCTCACTCAAATTTCACTTTCTGTTGTAAAATATAATAAAAGATGGCATGTATTAAAATAGGAGTAATGCTGTATGTACCAAACAGAACTTACTCTAATAAAGGGGGTTGGTGGAGAGACAGGGAATCACCTGGCACAGATGTCTTCTTTCGTGTGCGGGATGTGGAGTTCCATAGTTCAGCATAGTGCCTACTAGGTGGAGGGCTGTGGTCCTGCTCGGGGGCTCTTCGGGGTACTGGGTCTGATTGGGAGGCTGGTGGTCAGGCGCAGTATGAGTTCTTCTTACTTTTGGAAGCTTCAATGGTTCCCTGAACTGACAGGAGCAACGTTGGAAGGTCTAATATCCTCCAATCCAAAACGGTGTTCAATACTGTTTGACCTTGTCTGTCCAACCCATCATGGAGCAATAGTTTACTGTGGCTATCTTTTGTAACCTACAACCACAACTACAACTACAACTGATGTGGCTGTGTTATCTTGTGAAAGCGAGACAACAATGCCAGAAGAAAATTCCCTCTGCCATCGAAAACCTGTAACCACCTTAAGATTAAGACAACTGTCAGGAAAGAACAGTGTCCAGAGGAAAGGGAAAGTGGGTAAACATAAATGCCATCTGTTAGATTTTGGGGTCTCTAGTTGGCATAGGTAGGTACCTGTGACAAATAGGGACCCTTGTGTCTAGTCAGGGTAAGGGGCTATACTCCTAAAATAACCCCTGCTCACCCCCTTGGTAGCTTGGCACGAGCAGGCAGGCTTATCTCAGGTCAGTTTGTAAAGCATTTGTGAACACATACAGTAATACAGTGACAACACTACAAATGGACACCACTCAGGTTGTATTATAAAAATAAGTATTTTTATATAGACTTAACACAAGACCAAACAACAAAAATCCACAATACTTTACTCAAAAATAGTCTCTCAAATGTTATAAAATAGTTCAGTTCTCTCAAGTTGTAAATGCGACACTTTACTCTCACTGTACCTTAGATGCGTAGTGCAAAGAAAACAAAAGGATTGCAGGGAAGGTGAGGCGTTGGTTCCTTACACGCAGGGGAGTGAATGCGTTGGTTCCTTACTGCTGTGCAGGGGAGTTGATGCTCGCTTCCTTACTGTGTGGGGAGTTGATGCATCGGTTTCTTACTGCTCTCTGGTGTGATGCAACATACTGGCACCTCGAAGCGATACTCTTCTCCGGTGCGATGCGACAAAATGGCATCCTGGTTGTGATGCGACAACGTTGGTGTGATGCGTGCATGCCCGACGGCGACTCGATGATCTTTGGAGCCGCGACATGCCCTGCGACGCGCTTCTCCGGTGATGCAACGATGACCTCTGTGGCAGCGTCCCGCTTCTCCGGCGATGCGCCGCGCTTTGGGGATGCGATGATGACAGCGGCAGTGGCGGCTCACTTCCTCGGCGATGCGATGGCAGCGACTGTGGCTGCGACACGCTTCTCGTTGTTGCGTCGCGCATCCAGCTCCCAGCGACACGCAGTCTCTCAGAAGACCCAGCACAACAGCAGGCACTTCAATTCTCAGCAGGGGAATTCAGGGGGGAGCTGGTTGGCGAAGTCTTGTATCCCTGAGACTTCAGGCAGGAGGCAAGCTCTAGTTCAAGCCCTTGGAGATTCTTCTTCAAGTTGATAGGAATCCCACTAAGTCCTTTTCTCCTCTCTTTGGTAATAAAGCAACCACTGCAGGCCAACCCCCAAACACACAGCACAGAGGTAGTCTCCTCCTTCAGCTTTCTGGTTCTTCTCCTCAGCATAGGTTCGTCTTGATTCCCAGAAGTGATCTAAAGTTCTTGGGTCTGCGTCCCAATGTTTACACTCCTTTTCCGTTTGTTCTCTGAAGGCAGCGAGGCCTTTGCCTATTCCAAACCAGTTCTGGTCAGTACTGGAGCACTTTGTTGACATGTCTCCTACTTTCCTTTCACAGTGCAGGGCAGGGACATCAGACACACCACAGGAGGTGGAGCCAGCCTTGTGGAGAGAAGGCCCAGCCCTATTCAGGTCCCAGGTGCAACCCCTCCCGCCCATCTACATGCAGATCCCTCTATTCAGCCTTGTGCTGACCCACCCTGTCTTCTGGAATCCCCCAGCCCCTGTCACTCAAACTCCAGACAAGGAATACACAGCCTAGAAGAGGCAGGTTTGGATGGTTAGACAAGAAAATGCCTACTTTCTAAAAGTGGCATTGTCAAAAACAGAATGTTAAAACCAACTTCACTAAAAGATGTATTTTATCATTCTGAGTTCTGGCATACTAAACTCGAATTTCTACCTTGTTCCCTGAGTCAGTTAGGCTTATAAAATGTAATAATCAAACTGCCCTTTCTGGCCTAGGGAGAACAGGTAGCCTTGCAATAGTGAAATACGAAAATGGCTGTAATTCAATATTAGGACATGCCACACACACCAGGGCATGTCCTTCCTTTTACCTACAATGCACCCTGCCCTTGGGCTTACCTTAGTGGTGACTAATATGTATAAAAGGGAAGGTTTAGGGACTGGCAAGTAGGTGCACTTGCCCAGTCAGCATGGCAGTACCAGACTGCACACAGTCTCTGCAATGGCAGACCTGAGACACATTTTACAAGCTGGTCCGGTGGGTGGCACAATCAGTGGTGCAAGCCCACCAGCAGCATTGGTTAGAAGCCCTGGGCACACGCAGTGCACTGTACTAGGGTCTGAAAAGTAAACCAATCAAGCCAATCATGGAGTCACTAATCAATACATCAATTTACCATAGGGAGCACTTTTTACTGTGGCACTGAACAGCAGTGGCACAGTGCCCAAAGCATCTATAACCAGCTAAAACACATGAGGCAACAGTAAAAAATGGAAGGGGTACCCACGCCAATGGTGCCAGGTCTAACACCATCCTTACGGTCCCTTCAGATGATTTCAAGAGTCTTCTGGGCTCCAGATATCTTTAGTGTTCGCGATGTATCGAATGAAGACACAGTACTATTACTAAAGGCTCACCAAATACATGTGTATAGGCTGAGGGCGCACAGTAGGCATACATATTTATCTAATACCTCCCACTTTCCCATTTTAAGTATCAACTGGGACCCTGTATTTTTGTCCAGGTGTTTTGTGGTCCTCTCTATTGAGTCCAGCCCTTCTGGAGTTCTACTTTGGAGGTTTTTGATGCCATTTGCTTTCCCTCCATCAGAAGTGGTTTCTTTACAAAGGCATTCCCTGATAGGAGTTTATTTCCATCTACAGGGTGGCTTAGAGAAGGGATCACCTTTTCTTCCAAAACAAGGTCTCTTAATCCAAACATGCCCGGCACAACTGGCGATTGTGACAACTGGCAACTGGCAAAGGTGAGTGTCTGGACTTTTCACTGTATCTGTCTTCTAATCATAGATTTCCTATCCACTCATGGAATGTTGCCTAGAAAAGGACTCTAAGCAACTATAGGCTCAACTTTACTTTCTCAAACAGCATACGTGCTAACTCATTTTCAGAGTATTTAAAATTGTATATTTTATTTCCGCTATCAATAAAAATGAATAAAATACAAATCAATGAAAATAATGTGTGCTGCGGCATTAGTCACATAAAGTACAAAAAAATGATGCATCGAATTTTTGGAAAAACATACACTATGTAATAAAGTCAAAAGATTTAACTCCCTTTTATTGGCCACTCATAATAAACATTTCATCAAAAATAAAAAGGTAAATGACTACTGTATTAGTATTGTATTAGTATGTAGAACTTTGGCTATAGTAACGTCTTCAATTTGTTGACTAATTCAAAGGTTTGCAGCACATACATGCCCAGCAAGGGAGAAGGATAAGTCAGAAATGTGTATAACACTTGCCAAAATGTGAACCATGCAGAGAAGATACAACTTTAGTAAATAGTCAATGAAAATTAAATTATGACTTTGGCAATGGAATGTGATTAAGAAATCCACCTATTTTAAAGATATTGAGTCAGAAATGGGAGTTTTCAGACACTCTTTGGGCCCCTTCTCATGTTTTACACAGAAAGTATACTCAGATGCCCAATCCATCCAATTTGTACAGATTACCTAATCAAGAGCATGTTGTAGTTTTGGAGACACACATGATATGTTTCTGGTGCATTAGATGAAACTCATTTAAATAGGCATCAATCCATGACCTAGAGGAAGTATATCAATATTATCTTTAAACCCATCCCACCAATGTTCAAGCAGCTTGTACCGCAGATCTCTCAATCACCAGTATCTGTGAAAGACTCCAAAATATCCACCTATGACTTCCTAGTGCTCTAGCAGATGACAGGATGAAGATGACCTAGGAAGGATTAAGCTGACATATTAATATGTTTGTGATTATTTCTTTCATTTCCCATTTTATTTCTTTCTTGTCTAAGAAAAAAACATCAAAAGCTGTAACATATACAATCTCACACTGCATGCCCATGTCATATTTAGAATATACACTATTGTACATTCATAAAAAAATTCCTCAAGTAAATATATTGTTAACATAATGGCAAAAAGGAGCCTGATTAGTAATATACATTCTAATAGAGGATATGTCAATATAGGATTTTTTACATGTACATTTTACTTTGTCATTTACCATAAGGCAAAAATGCTTTCAATTAGTTCACATATAAGGTCACTGCCTGCTTCCTTTTTCTTTCACCTTGCTGATGCATCTCACCTACATCACCCTGAGATTCCTAATGGTAATCATCATGAGGAATGAAAGGAATGATTCCTCATAGGGCAACGTTGCGAAGCATTCAACATTACACAACAATCTTACAAACCTTCACAGGAGAGTAGAAAAGGTTCCCTCCAGTCTCAGCAACAGAACTGAGTCTCCCAGTGTCCAAAAGTCCCCTTTGTTTGCACATGGGCTTCATTGAAGCACACTCCACCAGGCCTTGTTGGGTTTCTTAGTGATGTTGAAAAGTGTGTGTGGGTGGGATAAGCTGAGTCCCCTGTAAAATAGAATCACAAGAGTAAACATAAATGAAAATAGGTCTGAAAGGCCTCATCTTCCCTAAACAGTATACCTATAATACTCATTTTAACAACTACCAACAAGCCAGGCACTAATTGATACAAGGTCTGCCATCTATTGTGAGACAGGGCTGTGATATAGCACTAGTGAGCCTTGAGTGGAGCTTGGAAATCTTCCACACACGCCGGTGATGTACAGATCTGGTATGCAAACTACCTGCACATTGATGTAGTGGAAATCCATTTTATTGTGGTATGCTTGCTCCAAAGGTGGCACCAATGGAACACGGCTTTCATTGATGGTGCCAAAACATGTGGTATGCCTGCCAAACCATAGCACTTGGCCTTTATAGTGTTGAGCGTAGAATTATCTATTCAAAAATGGATGTAGTCATTCACATGTCTGAGCATAATAACTGGGACCTGACTGAGGACAGCTGAAATAGTTGGAAGGCACATCCCACTGGAGCCAGTAACACTGTACAGAAAAGAGCAAGTAGCACAGAAATGTAACACTGCCATAATCTTCTTAGTAAGTGAGATGGCAGTCTGAATTCTTATGCCTGGCAACAGTTCTGATAAAAATTGAAGTATCTGGGTTCCAGTGGTGTTACAGTTCAGCCTATACTTTTAATGATGTGTGTTTGCTTCACGGTTTCCAGAACAGGACATGGCTTGTCCACTCCTTCACTCCATTGATGTGGAATGTGCCTTCTTCCCTGGACGGACGGATGGACATATCTGCAATGTATTAGTGCAAATTGGTAACATTATGTACCAGATTTATCAAGAAGTCACGCCGCACAGTGCAAAAAGTCACCTTGCTGTGCTGTGTGACATGGAAAGTGCTGGACTGATCTGTATTTAACATTTTAAGGTGCATTCCTGCCTTTTCCCAGTGCTGGCGCACAATGAACTGCCTAGCACCAACGTAGGCACTCTTGCACCATGGTGCAAGGGTGCCTGGATTGCAAGCAGTATTGTTTTTAAGCAGGAAGAGGCGCCTTCCTGCACAAAAACAATGCCCTGAGGCATTTGCCTCTTTCTATATGTGCTGAAGAATGTAACACACATTGAAAGAGAAAGTAACGAGGAAAAATAAGGATATTTTTCCTTGTTACTCCTCACCTGGGAAGTGTAGCAGTTGTGGCGCATTCCCAGGTCTACCAGTAATGGTAAATCTGGGAATGCATCAAAATCAATAGGTTTTGGATGGGTATACACCTACACACCACCAATAGAATGCCTCACTGGGGCCGAGTAACAAAACACAGTGATTTGCACTACATTGCATTACACTGAATTTATCAAGCCACACAGGGCCAAGTAAGGCCCCCTTGATAAATCACATCTTGAGAGTTGTGTCGCTTTTGCAACCATGCATGGCACAAAAACGACGCAACCCCTTGATAAATATGGCCCTATGTGTTTACACATAAGTGATGGAAATATTTCAACATGTTTTGATTTTAGCCCTTGTAAAATACTGTATATATACTAAATGTTTATATTTTCCGAATGAAAAATATTTCTTAACTTATTCTCATTATTTCTGGTAAAATATAGTGTAAGAATGTGGATTATTAGGTGGGGTGAGTGGTAGTCCAACACAAGCAATAAAGCCACCATTTTTGTAAGTTCCTGTAAAGATTTCAATCATTCAAACCTGAGCTCAAACACTGGTAGTTATGGCATTGAGCAGAGAGGCTTAACCTAGAAAAATGTATGAGTCAGTTACAAGTACTGAAACAGTTACAAAGTTGAAACCACAATATACTAGAAAGGCCAACTTCATTTTTATAAAACTAGAGACCATTTTAATAAACAAAATAGTACCAAAAAGAACAAAAATCCAATAAGTTGAACTGGAGATATGATTGTTCAAAGTTTTAAATAATAACAGTGCCAAAACAAGCAAAGCAGCAACTGTGGGCAACTGGACACACTAGACCAGGGCAAAGTCCCAAGTTAAGGCCGACTATGGTGGATCCTCGGGTGGATACTGGTCAGAGTTACCTTCTATTATTAGAAAGAGTTCTGGTTGTTGATGGGTGGTCGATGGGTTCATCCTCATCAAGAGTGATAGGATCAAGCCAAAGCAGGGCTCGATGGTGATGAGTTGCCGAGGGATGGGGCCATGATGGGGTTGTTAACAAAGGCTGGAATGTTCTGAGTGGGAGGCTTTCATGATTCATGCCTAAAATGGCCTTGACATTTGTTAGAAATGGGGGGTTCTACTTGGCAATGGTTTGCTCCGTTGTCCAAGAAGGGAACATTCTTCCTAGTCAGGGTAAAGGGGATACACTTCTAAAATAACCCCCTGCTCACTCCCCTGATAGCTTTGCATGAGCAGACAGGCTTATCTCAGAGGCACTACAAATGGACACCACACCAGTTTAGAAAAATAAGTAATCTTTATTCAAACCAAACAAGACCAAAACAACAAAAATCCACAACACAATAGTAAAAATATGACTTTCAAAAGGTCGAAACAGTTCTGTTCAAAACAAAATGCAGATGCAACACTTTTCAAACAAAGTACCTTGGATGCGTCACGTGCACAAACAAAAACTGTTGCATGTAAGGTGATGCGTCGGTTCCTTAGGCGCAGGGAAGGTGATACATTGGTTCCTTACTTCAGGGGAGGTGATGCGTCGGTGCCTTACTACCACACAGGGGCGGTGATGTGCAGGTTCCTTACTGTGCGGGGAGGTGATGTGTCGGTTTCTTACTGTGCGGGGAGATGATGCGTTAGTTTCTTACTGTGGCCCCAGCGTTTTTGCAGGCGTGACACCCAGATGGAATTTGGGAGGATCAGGGATGAGTCGGTTCTTGCAACCGCAGTTCCACGATGCGTTGGTTCTTGCAGCTGCACAGCCAGGCCTGCTTTGAAATCGGTGCACTCGGAAGTGTTGTACAGCGAGTTGTCGAGACGCTGGCAGGAGCTGCGTCGGTGTCTTCAACAATGCATCAGAAACAGGTGCGAATGCATTGCGCTTCTCATCATTGCATTGCTTTCCCAGCTCCCAACAGCAGCAACAACGTCCAGAGGCCCAGGCCAGCAGCAGGCACCTCCTGGCAGGTCTGAACTCCCAGCAAGGAAGTTCAGGGGAGCTGGAGGTGAAGTCTTCGTATCCCTGACACTTAGAAAACAGGAGGCAAGCTCTGCTTCAAGCCCTTGGAGATCTTCCTCAAGCAAGGGACACAACATGCAGCAAACACAGCCACTGCAGGCCAATCCCAGACAGCACACTGCAAAAGGGCAGTACTTCTCCTCAGTTTCTCCAGCTCATCTCCTTGGCAAAGGTTCCTCTTGAATCCCAGAAGTAATTTAAAGTTCAGGGGTCTGAGCCCCAACATTTATAGTCCATTTCCCTTTGCTCTCTGTGGCAGAGAAGCTCTTTGCCAAGCCAAAACCAGTTCTGTCCTCTCTGGTGCAGCTTCCTGGTAGGAGGTGGAGACAGCTTTGTTGAAGGCAGACCAAGCCCATTCAAGTGTGAAAGAAATCTCCTCCCCCTACTGAATGCAGCTCAGGTCTATTCAGCCCAGCCCCGACTCACCCTGGAAAGGCAGGAAACAGAAACACCTCACCCCCCAAGTCGCTGTCTGAACAGACTGCACATCCCCAGTCTGTATCACTCCAAAGCCAGACAGTCAATACACAAACCTAGCAGAGGCACACAGAATGGCTCAGCTAGAAAATACCTACTTTCCAAAAGTGGTATTTTCAAACACAGAATGCAAAATATCATCCTCACTAAAAGATGCATCTTTATATTCTGAGTTCAGGCATACTAAACGTTATCTTCCTATCTTACCCAATAGGAAGTTATATTTATAAAATGTTATAAATTAACTCCCATTCTATCCTACGGGACAGATAGCCTTTCAACAGTGAAAAACAAAATTGACAGTTTTTCACTTTCAGGACATGCCACACACATGTCCCACCTTTCACATAAACAATACCCTGCCCACAGGGGTACATTGGGCCTACCTTAGGGGTTTACTCACATGAAAGGAAAGGGAAGGTTAGGGCCTAGCAAGTAGGGGCACTTGCCAGGTCAACATTGCAGTACCATACTGCACACAGACACTGCAGTGGTAGGTCTGAGTTACATTTACAGGCTGCCTATGTGGGTGGCACAATCAGTGCTGCAGGCCCACTAGCAGCCTTTGATTTACAGGTCCTGGGCACACACAGTGCTCTGTACTAGGGACTGACTAATAAATCATATATGCCAATCATGGAATCACCGATCCATAACAACAATTTACAGAAGTGGGCTCTTGCACTTTGGCACTGAACAACAGTGGCAAAGTGCCCAAAGCATCTGGACCACCAAAAACGAAGTCCAACACACAGCAAAATATCAGGAGGCAAAGGCAAAAATACAGGGGAAACCCATGGCAATGATGCCAGGTCTATCAACATCGTTCACATGTCAGTCGATGTTGGTTTCAGTGAAGTCGTTGGCAGTCAGTTTTTAACACTTCTTTGGAACTCAATATTCCCTTCGCAGAACAAGGCTACAGCCAGGAGCTGGCAAAAAAAGGTCAGACATTATTGGATGCAGCTTCGACCTCATCCCCATGGAAAAATGTAGCAGTAGCTACAAGAAGTCTAATCCCACCATCAGTGCATCCTCAGTGGACCAGCTGGCAGGTAGGTAGGTCCTGGTCCTACGTTGGTTCTCTTGATGAAAATTGCCCAAAATGTTTTTAAGTTCCCGCTTTGAGCGTTAGGTAGGAGGAGTGCACTCTAACTCTGGCCAAGGGGTCCAGGAACTCAGGATCAGCACTTGGTGGTCAGGACTCACTCCACAGAAAACACTATCAGGCTTTGGAGCAGGTGCAATGAAAAATAATTGTTACAACTGACATCCTTGGTTGGTATTCTCCGAAACACTTTGATTTCACACCACATCTTCGCTGAATTAATTTTTGTTATCTTTAAGATTCTGTGCACTTTACCACTGCTAGCCAGTGGTAAAGTGCTTGAGCTCCCTCCTTTAAAAATGCTAAAATTGGCTTACACCGAATTGGCACATTTAATTTACATATAAGTGCTCAGTAAAGTGGTACTACATATTCCCAGGGCGTGTAAATTAAATGCTGCTAGTGGCCTTACAGCACTCTGTGCCACCCACTAAAGTAGCCTTTAAAACTTTTTTCATACCTGCCACCACAGCCTGTTGTGCAGTTTTTACATGCCATTTCAACCTGGTAAATTAAACCTATTGCCAGACCTAGCCCTTTTGATACATATGTTACCCCTAAGGTATGACCTAAAGGCTCATAGGGCAGGATGTATTGCATTTAAAAAGTAGGACATGCATGCTTACATTTTACTCCTGCTGTCATGTTGCACTGTTTCAATGTCTATCTCTCTGACTAAAACTGGGTTACCTTATTCATTTAATAACTTTGGATTGGGAGTAGGTATAAATATATAGTTTACACTCAAATTAAGTGCAATGTAAAATCCTCACAATTCCAATTCTTATAGAAAGTTTGCGTTTTCTTGTTTTAACCATTTGTGCCTTCTGCAAGTGTCCTGGGTCCCATGACTCTGCTGTTGGAATTTAGGCATTCCTTCTGGACAGTGACAGAAAGGGGGCTTTGGTGTAAACAGGATGGCCCATTTTGGCTGGATGGCTGGGAGTAGATGCACTAGCCTCACTTGCATTTCAAAGGACTCTGCCTCCATCTGCCTCACACACATATTCAAACACAAAGGAATCTGACACCAGGTCTGCCTGGTCTGTTATCACCCCAGATTTCCTGGAGCTTTAACAGGAGAAGGGAAGAACTTTCCAGAACTAGATGTGGGGGTAACATAACATAACATGTGTATTTGTAAAGCGCACGTTTACCCCGTTGGGGTCTCTTGATGCTGAATAACAGATGTTTATTGTTACCCAACTCAATGGTACTTATTTTATTGACCTCAGATGGATGAAAGGCTGAGTGGACCCGCTGAGATTTGAACCTGTGACTATGAGGTCGAACACAGGCCCCTGAAGTGGATGCATTAGTCCACTAATTCACCAGACCCGGCGTAGTATAGGGCACCCGCCTCACTTCAAAGGCTGTCACCAGGTATAAATATAGGCCCTCCAGAGCTGCTCCTTAGGACACTCTTAGACCAGTGGACATTACAGACAAGGGACTTCCTTGTCCTTCAGAGGACTGCCCTGCTTCTACCTGAGGACTGTCCTGCTGCTTGAGGGTTGCCTCGCTGTCTGAGAAGGAAGACTGGTCCTGCTTCCTTTGTCAGAGGCTAACCTGAGTGACTCCAAAGGTTAATTGGTTGACCTACTGTCTGAGCTACAGGGACACAGCAAGCTCCAGAGGCCTACCTGCAACTGCCTTTTGACCTGCAACTGAACCAGCCTGAGCCTTGCCGGCATCCGCTGGAGTGAGTTCTTGAACCCCAAGAAGTGCCTCCCCAGGACCTTGGACGGCATCGGATGAGCTCCTCCTGTGAAAGGTGAAATATTGGGACTGCAAATTTGCCCATTAAAGATCGATACTCTGCCGCCCCCCCCATGCCCCTCAATACGGAGCTCTAGTGAACCCAACTCTTCATGCTACAGCCACTAGCAGTGATGACCGGCTACGCAAGATCTGCAATTCATGCTATAGAAACAAAAGCCAGCCCACTGTGACCGCCAACACGAAGCTCCAGCAATGACCGTCCCTGGCGCCCAACCGGATCTTTGCACAACAGCAATGACCGTTGCGATGCCAGGCCTGCTTTTTTGCACTACAGCGATGACAATCTGCAATGCTCTCCAAGATCCTCGCTGCCTCCTTCACTGTGAATGGAACTATCTGCACCAGACATTGGGAAGGTAATTTTGTCAGCGGAAATCTACTTTTTTTAATTGATTTGGAATTTTTCTTGTTTTGTATTTTCACTTTATCACAGTTTCTATGGGGGGTGGGCCGTGTAGGGTTGGATGGTATGGGGGGAAGGGGGTTTGGGTACAAAAATCCACGGGGAGTCAGGTCCGGAGAGGGAACACTAGTGGGGAAGGGGAGAGCTCCAATAGGAGCAAGGGCCCTCACACACCCCAAGGGGTGTCATGCTTCATCATAGGGCTGCTCCTCGTTGGGCCGGCGCTGCAATGCCTGACAGGTCCGGCAGGGGGACTCTTTGCCAGAGATCTTCTGTGTTTGTTCAACCGGGAGGCCCTATGTGATGAGGTGGTGGGGTCAAAGTGTAGTGAGTAGAGTGGTGTGCGTGGTGTTTAAAAATAGCTACAAGTGTCCGGAAAGTCCTTTATCGGCTGGACACGGATGCTATTGCTAAAAACAGACAGACTGCCAGAGTCAGAGCTGGCAGGACAATTCAACCTGCTACAGCTAGTATGTGTAGCGTGGGGGTATAGTGTGATAAAAGGTCAACATGTTTCATGCCTTGTTTCTCCTGATGGATGAGTGGCGTTTCTTCAGGACCGGGGTGCAAGGGGTACCTAATCTACTCTCTCTTTTTAGAAATGGTCACGGGAATCCTAAGGTATACCCTTTCCTATAATGAGGATTCCAAGGTAATCTGGGGTGGGGGAAAAATACAATGACAGGTTGGTTGTAACCATCCTTCTCACGGACCTATGGGTTCCTGAATGGGGGCCTCAGCCTGTGCGTCCAGACGTGGGTAGGTCCCACGTGCCGGAGCTCCGAATTGGAGGCCACTTCCTTCCATCATTGTTGCGGGTAGTGTGGACATACAGGCTGAGGCCCCCGCTGCAAACCCCGCCTCCCCATACCATCCAACCCTACACGGCCCACCCCCCATAGGAAGTGCATACCCTTTTTTGTACCTATATGGAGCATGGGTTTTCCCATTCATCCACCGTTAGATTTTGGCGGATTCCCAGTTTTAATAAAGCTAGTATACCTGGAAATCAGTCAAAATGCTACACCTATCCCAGTGAGGTGCATGGAGGAGAAATATCTTTATTTCTCCTTGCTGCTTCCTCTTTCCACTTGTGCTGCAATCAGCAGCACACATAGAAAGAGGAACATGCCTCTAAGGATGTTTTTTGTGCAGGAGGGTGTCTCTTACTATAGTGCAAGTGTGCCTCCGTTGGTGCAGTTGCCAGCATAAGGGGAAGGCAAAAATGCCCCATATCTTTGAACATATGGAGCATTTATGGCCTGCAACTTTGCTTGCTGCTCTGCATTGCATGACAGATTGGTAAATATGCCCTTTTGTTTCAGTAGATTTTGTGGTTGTTGTGAAATGGGTTAGGACATATATTTTTTTTCCCTCCAACACAGGTGTGGAGAACGAGACAAAATGTTTCCCTCGTCAGAAATTATTCTCTAAATATGGCAGACTCAGCAGTGGCTTTTGGTTACTCCATCTGTTATGTTGGGAGTATAACCCCATTGACGTTTGATGGAAAATGTGGCTGAGATTTCAAACAGTTTCCACTATACTCTAAATCAGATGATTGGAGATTCATTGTGCAGATGGGTAAACAGATTGTTTTTGATGGTCTGTATGTATCTGCCAAACTCTAAGATTGGCCCTTAGTTGACTTAGAGACTGAGGGCCAGATTTATAAATCTTTCACGCAATGTAGCAAGACAACTTGCTGCACTGCGTGAAAGGGAGAAGGCAGGAATGCACTATATCTATCAATATATGGCACATTCCTACTCTCTGGCTGCGCTGGTGCACAATCTGCTGCTTAACGCCAACACAGGCACCCTTGAACCATGGTGCAAGGGTGTCTGCATTGAAAGTAAACCTTCCTGCACAAAAACAATCCTCTGAGGGATTTTCCTCTTTTTAAGTGTGCTGCAAAATGCATCACACTTAGAAAGAGGAAAAATATTTCTCCTCGTTGCTCCTCCCCTGGGAAGGCATAATGTTTTGATGCATTTCCAGGTTTACCAGACTTGGCAAATATGCCAAAATCCGTGGGTGGATGTGTAGGAACACCCACGCTTCACCCATGGAACGCCTTCTCAGGGCAGAGGAACGCCAGGCACATCTTGCGCTGCCTGGCGTTACTCCAAATTCACCAAACAACGCAGGGCCGTGCAAGTTGACCTTGCATTGCTCAGTAAATCTCACTTTAGTTTTGCATTGCCCTTGCAACTTAATGCGTGACACAAGGGCAACGCAATACTATGATAGATCTGGCCCACAGTCTCTAACTACTGAACTCTAGGGCCAATACACAAGACCAGCAGGATAAAAGAAATTGTCATTATTTTCATCCAGACTTCAACTATTGCGTTTGATTCTAAAATGTATTCTTTTTTTCGTTGGTGTACCTTCTTTTTTCTCTGCCTGTCTTCTTAGTACCATTTTGTTCTCATCTTGTGTGAAAACAACCTTTCTGTTTAGAATGGCAGCGGGACAACCACGTTGCTTGCTTCATGAATTTATTGTAGCTGAGAAAAGTGCACTTTTTAAATGTGATCACCAAGGTAACTCATTATTTGTTTTGTGGCAGACATTTTAAGCTCCATTATCGTTTTATATGCAAAATAGAGACATTTGTAAAACAACAGATGAAAATTGCATCTAAATGAATTTTCCGCATTTGAAATTGCGATAACATCTATTTTATTTGTTGTTTTTGTATGGTGCTCAAACACTGAATGCAGCAAAGTGCAATAAAAACTTAACATGATCAAAAATCTTATCATATCGTGTCACAATTTTTTAAATTTTCCCCTGGCTTCTTCTTGATGAGTTTGGCATATAAATGATAACATGAGTGCATAGCTTCATAGAGCAACCTCTTCATTCCCTAATTTGTGCCTCATCATTGCTTAGCAGGTACACTTGTGTTAATATTTTTTGATATGTGAAGGGTCACACCTGGGATATAGATAATTTTTGATGGAAATACACTCTTCGATGCTGTATATGATCAACATTTTACACTTTTCCTAATTAAAAAGATATAATTCCCTGCTGCGACCCTCCAAATCATCGTTTAAGCGCTATGTATAACGATAAGCAGCTTAAGTAGGACCAGCGCTTTTTTTATAATGGAGAACAGGGCCCTCCGTTAAACTTGGAAGGTTTCAGTACTTTTCAGCGACCAAACATGCGTGATCAGATGCACAGACCTGGGATATGGACATGGTTTGTTTGCAAACTGAGGCGCTAGGGTAGTGACTGCCCACTGAGCATGGGGTGGCTGTTGTTCTGCCTATTGATATATTACTAATGCTGAGACATTGAGGGCCTCATTTACTATATCTTGATAGACAACAGCACAGCAAGCCTTCCTCGTGCACTGCCATGCATCAAAATAAAAGGGATACACAAGATACGGCACATTTCTGTCCTTCTCCCTTGTGCCGGCGCACAAATAGCACCTGGGCACCAATGCAGACACCCTTGCGTCTGCGGGGCAAGGGTGCCTGCATAGCAGGGATGTATGTTTATGTGGGCCCAATCTCCTCTATTAGGCTCCTTCCCCTGGGGTATTTCTATTCACCCTCATCTGTGGCATCACAGCCTAGGAATCTAGTGACTCTGACCTTTCCCGAATGGCCTCAACTGTCCTCACCGGTCCCTCTTTTTAACTCTTTGCACCACTGGGGCAACTTGACACCTGCGATTGACTGGACAGGCCAGTACCTAAGTCTCCCAAGGTGCCTTCCTCATGCTCAGACCCTAAGGTCCAGCCGGACGGGGAGGTTTCCTGCAGTCATGCTTCGGCCAGCAATTTGTGTAACATCATCACTTGGAACATAGCCGGTCTGGCCAGCAAGTTCGTAGATCCGTCATGGTTGTGCTTCATCAAAAATTATGACATTTGCCTGCAGGAGACTTGAGCCATTGACAATACCTATTTGTTAGAGGGTTTCAAACAGTGTAATATCCCCACAACCCCCTCAAGCTCAGGCGGACCGAAGGAAGGCCTTGTAGTCTATGTTTCTTTTAGGTTAGGAGGTGGTGTGGTACTGAATGTGGATAATCCGTGCCTTCAGGCGTTCATATTTTCGTGAGGGTCGAATAGACTTTTTTAATTGAATTTTTATAAAGCCACTTCATCACTCCCTGAGGTGTGTAACGTCACCCGGTTAGGTAAATGTTTGACTAATTTTATGGCCTACCCACGTAAAACTGGTAACATAGCTCTGCTAGGGGATTTTTACAATCATGTGTGTGGGGACTTAAGGCGACTGGGTGTAGGGGACAATGTCGATTCGTCTTGCCCACGCATAGCGGGTGTGCATTTAGAACATAGTAGACAGGGGGAAAAATAAATGCCTTAATATGTGACTTGGATATGCAATCAACCACGGGGAAAATGGTCCCCAATAGGAGGTACCTAATCCCCACTTTCAAGGGGCTGGGCCATGAACGCTCCATTATTGATTTCATTATAACCTCCACCCCTCTTTTCTATCTGATCTCCGAGTTTTCAGTGATAGCCAGTAATCATAGTGATCACAATCCATTGAGCATCAAAGCCAACTGTCCAATTTTAGACTTAAAAAAGTGGAGCTCAGGTAATGGGGCTTTGCGGCCCACGGATGGAGGGAGACGGCTCAAATGGGAGAAGATCTCATCAAACTCCCTGTTTGAGTCCCTACTGGAGAAGTGCCAGAGCTAGTTTCAGATCTGTCAGAATGCGGAGGCAGAGTCGGATGAGTCCATCATCCGTGCCTTACTATCCATCTCCAGCTCAGTTGCAGGGATATTAACGGTCCCTGTCCATGGAGCACAACAGGAAAGGGCCCCCAGGTGGTTCAACCCGGAATGCTCGCTTGCTGCTAGGAGGCTTAGACTAGTCTTGTTCAATACTCCTAGGATCCCCGTGTTAGTCAAAACTTGTAGGAAACAGTCTAAACTAGCCCTTGGGAAGCGTAAAGAGGCTTTGAAAGAGGAAGTTTGGGTAAACTTATGGAAGTAACAACCTACAAGTGCAGAGCCAAGTTTTGGAGTATTGTAAATAGCCCCTTCCTAAGTGCGGAGGCAGCAAAGGCCCTTGACGCTCACATTTCAGAGAATGACTGGGTCAGTCACTTCGAGGGCATGTTCACGGGAGCTTTGGCCCTGTCCCCTTTATCCGATTATGGCGGCAAATCCACAATTCTAGCTGTATCAGAGGAGGAAGTGAGGCGAGGTATCATTGGCATGACACGCAATAAGGCCCGAGACCTGATGGAATTCCCCCCGATCTCTATCTGTCAGACGTGGCATTCTGGGCCCCATTGCTCACTTACGTAATTAATGCAGCTGCCAGGTCTGGTATTTCCGCTTCTTGGGCCACCTCCATCATCGTGCCGGTCTTTAAAATGGGGAACAGAGACAGCACCCTTTGCTATAGACCTATCTCCCTGTTAGACTCTGTGGTGAAAGTGGTCGGGCGGATATTGTTGGGAAGGCTTGGGCTCTTGATAATAACATCTTGTCAGAGGCTCAATATGGCTTCCGCATTCGGGTTGCTCTACAACTGATCAATGTCTTAACCTCTTCCTGATAATGATCAAATACACGGTAGCACACCCTGGTACCATTTTCCTGGCTTGTATGGGTTTGTCATATGCATTTGACTGTGTAAATAGAGGCAAATTGTGGCAGATCCTTTCTGCCCTAGGGGTGGATAGTGCAATAGTCTCCTTTTTATACGATCTGCATTGAGACACCAAGGCAGTGCGCTATTCGGCAGACCTGCATGTATCATGCTCGTTCCCAGTTAGGGGTGGTGTCCGCCAGGGCTGCATCTTGGCTCTCTTTCTATTCAATCTTTATATTAATAATTTAGAGAAAACACTCCCGGAGACCAAGGCAGATTTCTCCAGGTAGGACGCCAGGATCTCCAGGACCAGCTATATGCAGACGATGCTGTCTTCAAGGTCAAGCATAAAGTTTATTTAGACCATTAAGTCTTTAAACTACAGATCATACAATAGTATTTAAAAAGTACACACATTAAAAATTCTTCTCCCCACAGTAAAAACATCATATAAACCTTAAAACTTCGTACATCATTTTTTTTAAAAAACAGTAAAATTTAATTTTTTATAGCGATACGCTTTTCTGTGCTTAAGCCTCTAATTATTTAGGAAACTTATATACACCCTGCATATATTTCCCAATGGCTATCGCCGTATCTAAATTTTCCATATCCGCAAAAAGCTCCCATGCTTGCAAGCGGACCTTCACATTATACTTTAAAAAGAGCGGGCGAAGAAATAATTTACGTAAATGTAAAAATTTTCGACAATCCAATAAAATGTGTAAAATGTTACATTTCATCCCCATCTTACACATACATTTACCATCAGGTTGCATTAGGCCTGATTTTATTGCACTATTTGTAACTGCCAGATTTATTCCAATTCTTATCTTTAAGACTTCCCTTCTTAACCATTGATTTGGTAATATATCTAAATAGGGATAGCTTATATCTTTCTCCCAACTTTTGCTCATACATTTTACAGAATCTTTCTTACTCAAATACTCCAGGTCTTTTTCTCTTGACAGTTCTTTTCCCTGCAATTTAAGTACACTCTTTGTTACATTAATTTGTAATGTCTTCGGATCTATTTTCACCTTCAGGTGGTCACAGATAGTTTGAAGTTTGCTTCTAGTGGATTTAGCCCATTTTAACTCACTAACTTGGATCTCTTTCAAACACCATTGAGATACCTTTGTGACCTCCTCATGACCCAAACGATTCCAAAATCTGAGTAAACCTTGTTGCACCTGAATATTCCATGCTATCAGCCCTGCTTCCAGTCTAATAGCTTGAATCATTGCTGCACTTGGCAGGGACAATAAAGATTTTAGGCATTTCCCTTCCTCTTTGTCCCAGGAGCTTTTACCATCAGTACAAAAGATTTCCGAACCATATTGGAATTATGGGGGAATCATTGCTTTATAGGCCGTCAATAAAGGTGTATGGGACATATCACCATAACTTTGATTGAATCTTTTCAACCCACATAGCGCCAGCTGTGCTTTTACTTTCGGTGCCTCAAGGTGCATACCCCACTTCATAGAATTTGTAACCCATATTCCAAGATATTTATATTCATTTACAATATCTAGTTTGGTTTGACCCAGATACCAATTACATTTCGTATTCCTCTTCCCGAAGCACAGAATCTTTGTTTTGTCCATGTTTACTGTTAGTCGTTTTGCCGTACATTATGCGCTGAAATTATTCAGCTTTCTTTGTAGACCCACCTCAGTTTGGTCCAATATCACTAGATCGTCGGCATACAGTAAACAGGACAGGTGCCTTCCGTTTACTTTCGGACTTGCACCTCTATCAGAACCCAGAATAGCGGGCAGATCTGCTAGGAATATGGCAAACAATAGCGGGGCCAAAACACAACCTTGCACAAGTCCATTATTTATTGCTATTTCTGATGTATCTTTAATTACTTGTGCCCAATTATGGCAGTGTAGCTCCTGAATCACCATCTGGTGGAACCTCATAATTATTCATGGTCTCCCACAAACACTCCCTATCCACCAAATCAAATGCTGCGCGAAAGTCCACGAAACAGCAATACAGCTTGCCCTTCTGCTCCATGGACTTCCGCGCCACAGCCCACAAGGCAAAGCAGTGGTCAATAGTCGAATGTCCTTCCTTAAAGCCTCCCTGTTCTATTGGGACTATCGACCGCCGCTCTACCCATTCCTTTAATCTACCAAGGATTATTTTTGAAAATACCTTTTATCCAATGTCCAATAAGTTAATTAACCTATAGTTCATTGGGTCCTTCCTATCGCCCTTTTTGTGTAGTGGTGTTATTATTGACCCTCTCCAGGTTTTTGGAATACAACTTGAATCTAAAATGGCCATAAACCAATGGGATAGGAATCCTGCCCACCAATCTACTTGAGTTTTAATTATTATGGCTGGGAGATTATCGGGTCCAGCTGCACCAGATAAATTCAGCTTCTTGATTGTTTCTTTTACTTTTTCTATATTAAAGGCTGGTTTTAACTCATCTACGGATACTGTCCAGATGGATTTTTTCTTATGTATTTCCAAGTTCTTATTTGCTTTATATAAATTTCCTAAGTAATTTACCCATGCTGCCTCTTCCACCACACAGCTCATATTCCCCGGAGTTCTTCCTGCGGCGTCCTGTATCAGCCTCCAGAACACTTTTATATTTTTAGTTTCAATTGTTTCTAGGAGGTTTTCCCAACATTTTTCCCGAAAAATCCTTTTCTGCTTCTTTACTAAGGATTTATATTCTTTCTTCAAGTTGAGCAGAATCTCTAAGTTCCCAACTTCATAAAATTTTCTCTGGCACTGCTCTATTTTCCGAATGGCCCTTTTTTTGTTCCTACATGCGAGATTGAACCACCTTGGTTGCCTTTCTTGGCTATGTTGTATTTTTACCTTACCCTTTTTCTTATTGTTTAAATGCACTCTGAGGCAAAGAACAGCCTGTACTATTTTATCCTCGTACCATTCTACCTGCTGACCTACAGCGCTGTCCTTCATTAAGTTTTGTTGAAAATTTTCTAATTTCTTCACATATTCTTCCGTCAATTTTGTAGTAAGGCGCTTGGGATATTCCACATTTTGGGGGATCACTCTCTCACATGGGCTTATCACTCTCCTTAAATATTCGCGATAGAAAGCATTATGGTCGCTAACCTTATGCTTAATTATCCAGAACTTTTTTACCAATTCAAAGTTCCAAGCCTGGACAAAAATATAATCTATAGGGCACTGTTGACTACCTACTCTAAAGGTCTGTGTGGCTGGACGGTCTAGGTCCAGTCTACCATTTAAGCATATTAGACCCATAGATCCCAGGAACTTCCCTAATGCTTCATCCTGGTTATTAGTTACACACTTGGGAAATTTTGCTGACCCTATATTATAAGACTCAAGATTTCCTCAAACCAGTAATCAAACTTTTCATAATTTAGTTTGTGATTAAAATCGCCCATTATCACCATTTCATCTGTTCCATACATTTCATTTAAATTAACTATATCCTTTTTAAAGAGCCCCATTTCTGTATCACATTCTTTTTGAGAGCTCCATTGGATATATACATTTATAATAATCAAATTCTCCTCCTTCCCTTCAATGTCCAAATGGGATACTTTACAGCCCAGCACCCATTTACATAATATGCTAATTAACTTTACCTCTTTCACTAGCCTGGTTGAAATGAGAGTCATGATCCCACCCGACGGTCGTCCAAATCTTTTTATTTTTCTGGCTGGTTTATGTATTTGAACAAACCCTTCAACTACTGGGGTGTTGCCGCATAGCCATGTCTCCTGCAGACAAACAATATCAACGTACTTTGCTACTTGATTTAAGTTGTCCACTTTTGTTAGTCCTCCCAGCCCGTTTATGTTCCATGATATTATTCTCAGACTATGCGGCAACTCGGTGTCCTAATCGATTTCACTAAGGCACCTTGATTCATTCAGGCCCCATGTAGAAGTACTTAGAATACTATTGTCCGAGCACCAATTGCCCCAGCTTTTATAGGACTCCCGGTTTTCTACTGCTATGGTAATATTTTCTTTCTCACCTCGTCCCCTGCAACCAACTTCACCTGCCTTGCCCCCAACCCTGCATGGAAACTCATAAAGTCTCTCTCTGGCTGTTTCCCCTTTTCTACTTCTACTTCCGGGATTATCCTTATACCCTCTTTTAAAATCTCCTTCTCAGCTTTCCGAATAGCTGCCTTAACCAGACCTGAATAGACTTGAACTTTTGTATATTCTACGCCTCTATTGCTACTACTGAACCCTACCTGTCTCAGGTCTTTTGTACCAATTTCTTTTAGACTTGGACATTTTCAAAGGAAAATAAGAGTTGGGAACGATTTAAGGGAGCAATCTTCCTTTGTTTTTTCCTCCCCATCTCTTGATGAGCGGGTTTAAAATAGATCCACATTTTGTTCTTATTTTCTGAGGAACCTTTTGAATCCCAATCACACACTGGTGTATTGGTTCTTCTTACTAAATTTCTAGAAGAATCTTGCCTAGCTAGCTTATTACCATTCATTTTTAAGCTCTTAACCTCTCTACAGGGTTTACGGGAGCATTTTCGCGGAACCTCTCTCCCTTCTGCTTCAACATCTACTCCTACAGACCCAAGTTGTCTCTCTATGCGGCTTCTTCCCCTTTTATTCTCTAGCAGCGTTTTATTTCCATAAGTTTGTTCCCTAGTCTGCAGTTCCTTGCCCATCTCTTTATTTAATACCTTCTTTCTTCTATGTATATGAGAGGGTCTTTTATGGGAGTATCTAAGGGTCTGGTATTTTGGGCAAAAGAGATTGCCCCGCCTTTTTACCAGCATTGGCCACCTGGAGATATATACATCCGGCTGAGGTCTACCCTCTGCAATAGCCCCTGTATTCTCTTCTGTACTACCTTCTATTGAGCGGTCGGGTACTGGTCTAACCATTGTTGGCATCTGCCCCCTTATCCCCTCTATCATTCTTTTAAACTGTGTTTCATGATTATTTAACAGAGTATTATTTAATACAGAGTCTTCTAACAGCCCTTGTAACATTTTGTGCAGCATTAACATAATGTCCAACATTAAAGCAGAAGATGATGTCGTAATATCGAGGCCCAGCGTGTCATTCCGTAGCATTTCGTTTACAAAGTCTATTAGCTTGGAGCTTTGGTTCCCCACATGGTCTGCACTTCTTTCAAACACAGAGTTTGACAAATCAATACCGGCCCCTACATCTTTGGATTTGTTCTCTAACGATGTCTCGTTCTCAGCCCCCAACGATGAAAAAATCCGTGGCGAAGATGACAATCTTGGCTCCAGGGGAGGGACAATTTGGCTTAGCTCACTCCTTATGAGGGAGGAATCAGCATTCTCCATTATCACCTCTTCCCTTGTTGCCTCTTTATTTCTTGCTGGGCTTTGACCTTTTCCCGGTGTAAGTGTCCTCTTAAAATGCTTCCCCACAAAGTCCTTTATAGATTTGGACACTAGACCACTTTCCTTCCCACATCCTTTTGTTTTATCAACTATGGCGGGTTTCTTTGTAATTTTCCTCCCCTTCCTTTTATCATTACCTACTGGGTTTTTCACAGGCGCCCCTTCTAGCTCTTCAATTGTTGTTACCTCAAGTTCATCAATTTGTTCTGCTAGATTTTTACATGTTTTTCTTGACTTTACCTTCCTTGGCGCCATTCCATTTAGAACCTCTTTATATATCCTGTGTTGTTTAAAGGATCCGTCTATTTCATAGGATTTATCAACAAAATCCAATTAAACTCTCAAGCAATTGGCTCTACCTCCTTACACCGCACAGGTCTCCGTTCTTCAGCTCCAAATGACAAAAGTCAATATAGACCCTTAAAACACCCTTCCTCTTACTCCGCCTGAGCTTTCTATGCTCAAACTAGGTCTAAACTTTAAATAAATCCATTGTAATGCTTTATAATATTTGAAAAAACACTTAAACACTTACCTCCCCTGTGTGCTGACTGGCTGACAGTGGAACTTCTTTCTTGAACTGGCTGTCCGTGGGCTAAATTTTCTATATGTTGCTTTATGCTAGCAGAGGTCTTATTCAAGTCTACTCAGACCTCACTTGTCCTCCTTGTGCAGGCGTTTTTCCCGGAATAATTCACTTTGCCAGTTCCCCCGGAGTGGCCATCACTGCCACCACTTTCTGCTTACCGCTTTCTGCTTACTGCTTGCCGGAGCCCCCAGCGCCCTACTCTGCATCTGCCGAGTCCCCAAACGGAGGCTTCAGGACGCGCACTGGAGCACACACTGGGGGCACTACACTCAGGTTGCTCCTTCGAGTTGCTCCTTCGCAATACCGGCGTTACCAGCCGATACTTTCGCTACTGCCCCTCGGGAGAGTCTCACCGTCTTTTCCCGCTTTTCCTGCTCATAAAATGCCTTTTATGATGACTGCCTTTCAAAGGCGGTAAACGGGATGGGATGAGCGGTAATTTTTACGATTTTACCATGGAACGGCAATCGCCCGTACACGCGTCCCTCTTCTTCCTTCTTCCTTCGTCGACGTCGTTTTGCTGTTTGCTTGCGTAACGCTGCGTAACCACATCAGCCACAGCCACACAGAGGAGGAGATCTGTCTTGATGGCAAGGACCGAGCGGGGCCTACAAACCATTCTATCTCCATTTGCAATGTTTATGGGGGATCTGGATTTGACGATTAACAACTTCAAATCATACATCATGCAAGTGGGGGCACGGCCGAGCAGACTATGCACCTTTAAGGTAGGGCTTACCCCGAACCCTAAGACGTCTGTGTTTTCCTACTTGGGGGTTCCCCTGGATGACAAAATGAAATGGGGACCCCAAATAACACGTAAGAGTAATGCCCTCAACAGGGAGACCAGTGGGGGCCCTTCTTGAGCTCCATAGGGCTAAGTGTACATCTAAGGCCCTCTACAGCAGTGAAATCTGGGGATATGCTGACACAAATGATATTCAAATTGCGGAAAACAAATTGATGCGATGACTGTTGTCAGTTCCTCAGGGTACCCCTTCTTTTATCACCCACAAGGAACTAGGAATGCCTCACATTACTGATCTGATAGCCTTTTGCCCACTGTCCCTCTGGTTAAAAATTTGCGTTAAAGATGGGATTTCGTTAAATAAAGTAATTCTTAAAGATTGCCTGGCTCTGGACAATGCTTCCAGGGTATCATGGCTCAAATATATAGAAAGGAGTCTCATGGGCCTGGAAAGAGGAGATCTTTTTTCTAACCATGAGGCAACACAAAAGGTAGATTTAGCCCTCCTTAAGAAGGTGTTTATTGCACGTCAGTCCAAGAGGAGAGGGAGCTTGCGAAGCCCTGTGTACGTCACTTCGTCATGTTAAGGACATCAGTGACGGCAGAGCCGTACCTATTCGGGTTTGCAAACTCTTCTGACGGTTTCCTCCTGACCAGGTTCCGGTTTGAACTTTTCTATCTTCTCCTCTCACAGCCTAGGGGCATGAACAATGGGCAAACTCTTTCGTCCTGCGGCTGTGATGGTAAATCTTCGCAGGACATGGTTGACTTCACATTTTTTTGCCCATTTTATGATACGTCCAGAAAATCCTTCTAGACCGCTTTTTTATTTCTTTAGATGTTGACATGTAATACCGTCTTTTATGTGTTAAACTTTTTAAAATCTGCCATTAGGCTTAGGGCAAGCTGTGATTAATTTGTTTGTACCTTGTCCCTATTTCCTGTTTCATGCACTTTTTCATGCCAGTTGTCTATTGCATCAATTAGGTTTTTAACGCATTATTCTGGTTTTTTTAATCCTTTTTCTAGTGGGACTATATCTCTGTTTTAGGTGATCAGATTATTAGGTGCAATAAGTATGTTCAAAATCATTTATCGAGATGCCATAATCGGGTTTGATCTGGTCGGGTTTGCACATATTGTATTATATTTTAATCTGTATTTGTTTGTGCTTTTGTGTTTTTTTCACAAAACCGAATAAAGATATTTCATGATAATGATTGTTTATGTACAGGATGGGACCCCTTCCTGCACATAAACAATCATTAAAAGCGCTTGCCCCTTTTATCTGTGCTGCAGAATGCAGCACACATAGAAAGAGCCATAACCAAGGAGAAATAACAGTGTTTGTCCTCTTTGCACCACTCCTATGCCTTCCCTGGGGAGGCGTAGGATTCTGACATATTGACAGGTTTACGCCACTTTGTAAATCTGGGAATGTGTCAGGTTCCCTGGATGTTGCAAGGAAACGCCTACGGCAACACCCATGGAACTCCGCTTTCACACAGAGTAATGCATGAAAGGGGCCCATAATGACGAGGCCATGAAAAGTCACGTAGGGTGACTTTATTTGGCCTAGTAAATATGGGCAAGCACACTGTGCTTCCAGTGCATCTAAAAGGGTGATGCACCAGTGGCGCAATGGGCTTGTAAATGAGGCCCTGAGAATCCAAGAAATCTCCTTTCACTGAAGACAAACTATTTGTATTATCTAGGTTCAAGCTTACAATATAACTCAAAATATACTGTACTGGGTACATTTAATTGAATATGGAACTAACATCTGTGTATTGTATGCTTAATATCTTTTCTTCTCTATTTTCTCTGGATTTTTTTCTTTTCCTTCCTACACCTTACTGTTTATTGTCAGTTCGCTCACTTGTCAAAGAAGAGTTCTCCTCCTTAAACTATTTTAAAATATATTATATCACTCACTTTTCCATTTGGTATAGGTACATTTAGTCCTAAATTATTCGCCCATTCACCTGCCTGAAAAATGCATTTTACTGGGATTCAGTCCATTGTTGTCCTTCTCTGCGAGTCATCTGAAACCACTCGTCTAGAGGCTAAAGTAACTTCTGCCCCCTTATGTTATTTGACCGCTCTGTGGCTTTCAGCACCATTGATTACAAGACTGTTAAAGTGGCTATGGAGATAGCAGTCATTTGGGACCATTCTTTAAGTATGATGCCCTGAGTTTCTAGAAAATATTAATGACTAATTCAAGTGGTGTTCTTTGGTCTCTTAAAATTTTTCAAGATTGCGCCCTGAGTTCTTGAAAATGATCATATTAAGCGTATACATAGTCTTACTGGCTCAAATCCGAAATACCTACAGGACTTTCTAAGGTGACAACATCTAGCTGCATCTACAGATCAAGGATGATGCTGCTGGGTACGGTTTAAAATTGATCTGGCTGCTGCTTTGCCTTTGTTATCAAAAACAGAGAACCTAGCAGTGTGCCAGGTGGACACTAAGGGCCTAATTACCAGTTTGGAGGTCCATAGGACTGCCAAACTCGTGGTGGATGTGCAGTGGCGGTCAGAAAACTCCTTACCAGTGGTCGGACAGCCATATAACGAGTATAGCGGTCCTACCTCCATGGGACCGCCTTAACCGCAGCCGTGGCCTGTGCAGGTGAGAGTGGTGGGGCAGGTCGGGTGTGGATTCCGACAGATGACGACAAGGGAAAATTAATAATTTCTTTAATTTTCCATTGTGGTTGCCTGTCGAATCCCCCTCCAACCCGGCCCCACCACCACACAGCTCTTACCTGGAAGAGTTGCTCCTGCGCAACCACCAGGGATCCACGATCCCTGGCACAGTGGTCCGAGGGCCGCAATATGCTTGGTGGTGCAGCTGCGCACCGTCAAACATATTACGTATTTCCACACCACCAGCAGTCTCATGGCGGTTCTCATGCCATGCAAATGTTGGTGTGAGAAAACTTAGGGGGCCAACAGGGCCATCTGTTCTCTCAAGACCTAGGGATGCATGCAGGGGGGCACATGGTGTGCCACCCCGTCTGCATGCACCCACAGTTCCAGCATGGCATGGGCTTTGCAGTCCATACTATGCTGGAACTTGCTGTGGCGGGCCCATGCGCTGCCTTTCTAAGGCCTCCTAGAAGCCTTTGAAAGTCAGCGCCAGGGGCCAGCCACTGCAGGACCGCCCGCTCACCCGGATAACAACTTGTAATCCAACTGGTGGGTGGCTTTGTAGGTGTGGGAGCAGGGCGGTGCCATGGCGTTCTGTTCCCACACCGCCAAAGTTGTAATCAGGCCCTAAATCCATGTCAATTAATTGACTCATCCTGTTGGACGCTCTCTCCAATGAGGGCACTAAAGACAAAAAACCTCTCAGTGACCTTAGTGCTCGCTTAGACCATCTTACATTATTGGTGACTGTTAAGGGAATCATGCCCTTACTAGATATGCTATCTCATATAAGACAAGTCTGTTTTTTGGGTCTGCATACAAACTCCTGCAGCTGGCCAGAAAGACTTCATGTCACCCCTACAATACAACGAATAACACACATACACACAAATAGGGGCTTTGGGTCAGCCCCTGCCTTTCACTGCTGGTGTGAGTTCTCTTCTGCTACTAGCTCAATGCACTGTCCTTCACACTTTGGATCAGCCTGTATAATTTTGTGGTTGTATGCACGTCAATAAGTAGTGCTTCCTCTGATTACACCACTCACACATGCATTCTTTGATTGTGCAGGCACTAGGGTGCTGTGCACATAAATATCAATCACATTTATTTAATCATTAGATTGAGTTGGTGGTAGGAGCATCAAACAACTGTGATCAAGGCATCTATGATATTGGCACAGGACCAGAAGTCAGGCAGGTAACACCCCTGTTTCTGACTGGAGTCAGACAATTCCACACAGCAGTCTACATGCAATGTACTTGAATTGCCTCTCTGAAGTAACACAAAAAGGAAGCCTAAATCAAAGTTGTAGATAAATATGTGCTACTGACTACAATGAACTCTCCAGAAGGCTGGGTGAACACAGAGGCGTATCAAGAGTCTGCATTCTGCTTCAATGGGTTGAGATTAGACTCAAGAAGCCGTCCAAAGTTAGAGCACTGCTGGATCACTTAATCCATGTTTATTGCAGCTGGCATAATGACACTGAAAAACCACCATTATTCAGATTAAATGTGGGCATTATCTGCCAAAATCAGCATATTGGGCATGTTTCTATGCTCAATATTCTCAGTCTGATGTGGAGACTCATGAGGCATATTACTTCAGTGCTAAAGTTGATATTTCAATGAGAGGCATTGTGTGGTGTGCAATTGTCTGTATCTTTGTTCCATCATCTGTCTTTTGAACTGTTATTTGCTACTTAGAGTGCACACCACAAACTGAATGTATTCCCAATTTAGTGCTGCTTATTTTGTCAACAGTGGAAGGATTACTGGCTCATGTGCCCATTGTATACTTTTTTTGTTTAAAAAGCTTTATTTCAAGGTTAGAAGAATGTAAAACATCAATACAAACATTATCATATACAATGAAAAAAATTTAAAAAGTCAATATAAAATAATACCGTCAAATTTAGTCCCAAAACTGGGAATTAAAACAGTACCTAGAAGAAGAGCTTTTTGTAAGATTATTCGTAAAAAGGAGAGAGAGGAAAGGGAAAGAAAAAGAGAAAGAGAAAAAAAAAATGCAAAATACTAAAACAATATCAATAACAACTGTAAGAAATAATGATAAACAAATGATGAAGAAAGAAAAGGGTACTTGAAACTTGAAATGTTAACAAAGATAATCAAGGAACATGTTTAGAAAGATATGCTGTAAGTGGTGACCATATCAAATATTTTTTAATTAACAGAGGCACGGAGGTGGCAAAAGCATGATCAAGTCGATGATGATGACATAACAAGTTCTAACAGGCCTGATATGAGATCTTAGAAGTATCTTTCTAATTAGTTCTGATGATTTGGAGTGAAATGGCTATGAATAGGTCAATGAATCTGTGAGCATTGCGATGAGCAGCCCAAAATGGTGAGGAGCCTCCTAAAAAAATATGTGTGACATCAAAAGTAAAATTTGTGGATAAAACATCATTTAATGTGGACCAAATTCGAAACCATAAGGATTTAACCAGCGGACAATGGAAAAACATATGAAGAAGATCACCATCTTCACATGGACATGACCAGCATTTTTTGGAGTCAAGTAATTTAAATTTGTATAAGTCAGACGGGGTAAAAAAAAGACGATTATAGAAGAAAAAAAGAGTTTGTGTAGTACTGGCTGAACGGGAGGAAGCATGAATCTTGGACCAGACAGATTCCCAAAGCTGGAAAGAAAACTCCTGGGAAAGATCCTTTTCCCATAAAAGTTCTATAGGAGACTTCGATCTATCTAATGCCGGACGAGTGAGTAATTTATAGATGGCAGCAGCTCTAAGAGGGATAGAAAAATCAATTAAGGAGGCTGACTCCTGACCAGGAGTGGTAGAAGAGGGTAATTGAGTAAGAAGTTGAGTGATAGAGGCTGTCAGAAGAGGATAATGAAGAGAGTGAGCATTAGATATATCAAATGATTTTTGAATATCTGAGAAATCCCTCAAAAGGTTGTCCTTTATTAAATGATCACAAATGATGATGCCTTTATCGATCCATTCCTTCCAAAAAAGTGCTCTAATGTTGATCTTCAAAAATGTATTATACCATATTGGGGTTTGAGAAAGAAAGTCCTTAGGAGAAAGATGAGAACGAAACAGAGAAAGGACGAGGGCTTTGGAGTGGGTAAAAATAGGAGTGGAAAAACTTTTCGGAGGTTGTGATAAACGAGTAGCAGTAAGGAATGTAAATGGATGGAACTGAGCGAGTTCAAGCGAGCTCCAAGCTGTTGCGGGAAGGCAAGAAGAATAAGATAGAAAAGGCCAAATTTGCTTAAGTGTGAAGGCAGAATGATATCGTTTGATGTTCGGAAAATTAACTCCACCTACATCCTTGGGTTGTTGGAGACGAGAGAGGGAAATCCTAGCTTTGCGATTATTCCATAGAAATTTTGTGAGAGAACGATTAATGGTGTCGAAGAAGTAGAGCGGGAGGGAAACAGGAAGCATAGATAGATAAAAGTTAATAATTGGAAGAAGCATCATTTTAATAGTGGCTAGTCTACCCCACCAAGATAGAAAAAGAGGGGACCATCTATCAATAAGAGCAGAGAGCTTTTTAAGAATATCAGAATGTTTAATCCTGATGGTTTCCCTAATAGTGCTAGCGTAAAGGACGCCTAAACATTTGATGTAATTGGGATTCCACTCGAAACCAGAACCGAGAAACATATGAGATAGACAAAATTTATTAAGAGGTAAAACTTCAGATTTGTCAATGTTCAGTTTATACCCTGAGACTGATGAGTATTTCCTGTAACAGAGAGAATAGAGTAGGAGGAGAAGTGGAAGGGTTGGAGATATAAAGCAAAATATCATCTGCGTAAGCGGTGAACTTAATGTCGATATTGTGAAAACGGAACCCTGTATATAAGGGTGAAAGCCTAATTTTTTCAAGAAAGGGCTCTAAAGCAAGAATAAAAAGAAATGGGGAAAGGGGATACCCCTGTCTTGTTCCTCGATGGAGCGAAAAGTATTTAGATTGACGACCGTTAACCCATATAGAAATAGAAGGGTCAGAATAAAGCAGTTGAATATATCTAATGAATAGGGGGCTAAAACCATGCAATCTTAGTGCCCCAAACATAAAATCCCAGGTCACTCTGTCAAATGCTTTTTCAGCATCAAGCGTAATGGCAGCAACAGGTGAATCTATTTTCGGGGCTAGGTGAATAATATTAAGAAGGGTTCTTGAATTATCTGGTATAGATCTGCCCTTAACAAACCCAGATTGATGGATATTGATAAGATCAGGAATCACATTGTTGATACGGATGGCCAGAATTTTAGCGAATATTTTACAATCAGTATTAATTAAAGAGATGGGTCTGTAATTCTTACAAAAGGAGGGGTGTTTATCCTTTTTAGAGATTAAACAAAGCATTGCTTGAGTGAAGGTACCCTTGGATTCACCTTCATCAAGAAAGTAATTTATTAGAGAGAATAAGTGAGGCATTAGTAATGTTTTAAAATGAAGATAAAATCGAACTGTGAAGCCATCTGGACCAGTGGTTTTGTCCTTGGGTAAAAGACTAAGAGCATTAATGATTTCTTTTTCTAAAACAGGAGCATCCAATGACTTAAGATCAACAGAGGCGACAGGAGTGTGAGGGAGAGAGTGAAAGAATGAATCAATTTGAGTAGAGGAAGGAGTGGACTCTGGATTGTAAAGGGAAGTATAGTACTGAACAAAAACAATCAACAATCAAGTATACTATCATCAGTGGTGCGGCGAACCCCAGAGGTATCAGTAATCACCGTTACTTTAGATTTCTGTTTTTTAATTTTAAGATAGTTGGCCAGAGATTTACCCGCTTTATTCCTTCCACCATACATTTTAGCATTAAATTTAAGTAGGTTATTACAGACCGAATCCCATGTGTGTTTATTGAACAGCATTTTCGCTTTGATAATAGAGAAAAGAGTGTCGCTAGAATTAGAAGTGAAGTACTGATGTTCAAGGGCTTTGATTTGTTTAAGAATAAGAGAAGATTCTAAAAGGGCTTTCTTCTTCTTTTGAGATACAAAATCAATATTAAAGCCTCTGGCCTTGGCTTTAAAAGCATCCCAAATTGAGTGAAATTGAGGAGTAGAGGAAAGATTATTGAGAAAGAAATCTTTAATGAAAAGTGTGAATTGTTCAACAAACTGGGTATCCAAAAGAAGAGAATTATTGAAGCGCCATTGGCGGGAAGTAGGGGTAGGTGTAGGAAAGTCCATATCTAGAATGATATGGGCATGATCTGAGATTAGGATAGAGCCAATCTCAGAGTTGGTCATAAACTGTAGGGCATGTTGGTTAGAAAGATGTAGTCAATACGAGAATAAGACTTATGAACGGGAGAAAAAAAAGGAGAATCCCAATGTGTCAGGATGAGAGACTCTCCACGAGTCAACAAGGCCTCTAGATGTAATTGCTTTATAAAAAGTTTTTTGCATTTTATTGGGGACATATTTGGTGTGTGAGTTGCGATCCAAAAAAGGATCCATCAGTTGATTACAATCACCACCCAAGATCAAGTCATCCACAGCATGTGAAGAGAGAAAGGAGGAAAATACATTCCAAAATTGAAGATCAATACCATTCGGACCATAAATGTTACAAAAGGAAAGTGGAGTATTATTAACATTAACATTTAGAAACAACCATCTACCATTATCATATTGAAATTCACTTTGTACTTGAACATTTAGAGACCTATGAAACAAAATAACCACACCATTTTTGTTATTCACTGCAGGGGAACAAAAAACATCACCCACCCATTGTTTACGTAATGAAGACAAATCTTGTAACTTAAGGTGTGTCTCTTGTAACAAAGCAACGTGACATTTTAGTCGTGCAAAATGAGATAAGACACGTTGCTTCTTAACAGGGTTTACGAATACCTTTAACATTCCAGGATACTACGCGAAGACCATTCATCTACAACGTACAACCATGAGTAGGCCTGAAAGTAGAAAACAAGCCAGAGAAAGAAAGAAAGAACAGAATTGATAAATAAAGGTGCGGAAGATAATTTGGAAAAAAGGTAAGTAGCGAAGAGAAAGGAGAAACTTGCGTAAATTGACCACAGAGAGAAAAGGGAAGGAAAACAATGAAGTACCATAAGATGAGAGTAAAGACAAGAAATTAGAGGATTAGAAAGAATAAGAGGAAGAAGTACGAAAAAGAGAAAATATAGAGAAAAGAAAAGAAAATAGGGAAAGCAGTTAAAGTAGGGAGCAAAATCTCCCGAAAGAATTAGGAAAGAAAGCATGACGAAAAACCAAAAGGCTTTAGTCATGGAGGTCAGCAAAGAGAGAACAAATAACATTAATGAGGGAGGGGTGACGGCAAAAGAGAAACCAAAACAGCCACACCAACGAGGGGAGCATCGAGAACAAAAATAAACAATTTGACAACAGAAGAAAAGGAAGGGATGAAGTACACCAAAAAGAAAGTAATAAACAAAAGAGACATAGAGAAAGGGGGCTTACCGGACAAAAGGGAAAAAATCAGCTGAAAACGTCAGACAAAATAGATGAACGGATGTTGATGAAACCTGGAGTCCTCACGACAGCACAAGAGAAGCCTAAAAACAGATGAAAAAAAACAATTAACATGACATAAACATATGCAGAACCTAAAGGAAAATAGAGCAGAAATCAGTAACCAAACAATCAGTGTTTGCCAAGATCCATATGTTCTTCTCGATGTGTGTGAATAAAATTCCGGAGGTCTGCTGGGTCGTCGAATGAAAATGTTCTGTCCTTGTAAGTCACTTTGAAAAAACAGGGGTGTATAAGACCATAGCGAGCGTTCATAGATTTTAAGGCTGGTCTGAGATCTAGGAACTCCTTTCGTCTATTGGCAGTTGATTTGGAAACATCTTGACTAAAAAAAACCTTATGACCTGACCAAAACATCTGCTTGTGTTGTTTGGCAGCAGCGAGGATTGCCATTAGGTCAGAGTATAGCAGAAAATAGGCAATTATGCCTCTTGGTTTGGTAGCAGAAGATGCATTATGAGGCCCCAATCTGTGCGCTCTTTGAATATTGAAATCAACTGACTTTGGAAGGCCAACAATCTGCAAGACCTGGGACTTCAAGAAGGAGATCATGTCAGAATCTTCGGAGCCTTCAGGAATACCATAAATGCGTAGGTTATTACGCCGGTTACGATTTTCCAAGTCCTCAGTAGACTTTTTAAGTAGGTTAACTTCCTTAGAAAGAGTCTCAACTTTAGCGATAACTGTGCATCGCTTACTTTCTGCTCGACATCAGAAAGTCTCATGTCCAGGCCGGACCATTTTTCTTCAGTCCTTTGAAGGGTGGTGGTAGTATCCGACATGAAAGGGCGAATGAGACGCAATTCGTCCATGATGTCTTCTAGCGTGATGGAAAGAGGAGACTTGGTTGGAGAGGAAGGATCCTTCTTAAGACGTTTGCTGTTAGTAGCTGTAGAATCCTTACGACTGCCAGAAGAGGACCATGAGGCTCCATGGGGCTTGTTAGATTGCGCTGGATCCATGTTGAGACAACGAGGAGAAAAGTAAGTTGAAGACAAGGGCGCTAATTATAAAAAGCAAGAACAGGGTACAAAATCTTAAAATCACAAGGAATAAAAGAGTCCAAAGACGAAGAGCCAGCAGACAAGAAGATGCCGTTTGAGTACAAAACGTTGAAAGACAGCAAAGATATTGATAGAGTTAATTCAGTGGCAGAGCGCAATGTTAAAACAAGCGAAATAAAAAAGATCCAACAGTAATTAGGAGAAAATCCGATGAAAAAAAAGTGCTGTCGTCATGGCGAAGATGCTGGTTCCAAAATCCAGATGACAAATAGGGGAGCAGCTAATTTTGAGACTAATAGCCGTGCATAACCCAGCCGATGCGCATTGGAAAGAGCCACAATGCACAATACGCAGTCAGGAACATGAGATACAAAGTGGGTAAATGCAGACTAATGCCAGTGTAAATACAGTCCAATAATGTTGGGTTTATCCTTTTGCCTTGTAATCAAAAAATCTGCGCAGATATTATTCCAGCAAAAAATGATTTTGGAAGCCAGGCAAAGTCAGTCATGCAAAAACAAAAGCGCAAATATTAATAGCCACAGTGTTGAACAAAGCTGGAATAACTCACTTGCAGTGCATTCATGATGACAGGAACATTTTCAGGCAAGTGGAAGTGAGATAGGAATCGCAGTGACAAGACCCCACACTTCGTCAGCACTAAGAAAACCAAGCTGAGGTAGAGCAGAAAATAATGTCTGGAGCCCAAAAAACAACTTCAGCTGCAATACTGGGCATATTAGGCAGGCTTCGCTGTACCAGCATTGCGCATACTGGCCGGCACAAAAACAAGGATCCTGAGGTAAACTGTGCAGCGCCGCTCCGAGCGCGCACAAAATGGCGGCCGCAATGCCGGGGAAATCAGGCAGAAACGAAAATGAGCACACAGAGTACTCAAACTGACATAGTGGCAGACAAAGACTCGCCGCTACATTCCAGGCAGTCTCCGACGCTAACACTCCAATCCCTAAGAGGAAAACGAACTGCTAAAGAGTCCCTTCACAAAGTAAAGCAGCTCAACGCTGCGGAGCCCTCTCACGGAGCGGCCATCTTGTCGCCGTCGCCGCGCGCCTCCCCCATTGTATACTTTTTGGCAGTGGAATCTTCACTTGCCCATCTACCATACTGTTAGCTTCATAGGTAAACATTTCATATATGTCCAAGGAAGTGTCATACACCATGAGAGAAGATTTCTTTTACTCGTAGCTCATCAGAATTCAAGGGACTAATTAATGTGCAAGTAGGGAAGCTCATATTGAGCACACCTGGATTGTCCATAAGCATTCAGGTTTGTATAATGGTTTCATACATAGGGCTGTGGTTTTATGAGCTCCCTTAAAATTCTGTACATGCTGCCTTATGCACCACTCAACTAAGAGGTACCCCCTGCCCTGCAAACAGCAGTTGGTCACCTATACCTCGCGGAATACCATTCTTCTTCTCCCAGTAGGTTGCTGTGTGATTTACTGTTTGCTGGGGGTTTGTTTGGTTCAATCTGGGTTGGTAGGTGCACAGTGTGTGTCTGCTTTGTGCCTCAGGTTTTCTTCCTTCCAGTAGTTATCACACAAACTTTGACTCAAAGGTTAGTTAAAATAGGTGACTGTTTCTCTTGAGCTTGCTCAGAGAACTGGTGTAGCTGTTTATTGACTTTAGGGGAATACACTACACAGGACTATGTCTTTGGTGATAAGAAATAGTCAGTAAATTTACAAAGATTCATTTAAAATAAAAAAAGTCAGTGACTTCTTCCATATTGAATCTTGTGTTTCCCTGTGTAGTTAAACCAGTTCATGTGATGCCTGGGATTATAACCTGGGATGCTGTTGTGCTGGAATTATCTAGGCTCTGTTTCATACTGAGATTCTAAGCACCATGATGTGGTGCATTGGACCCAGCATAGGTCTACAAAGGCTTGATCAATTGTAACTGACTATAAATGATTTGCCGTTAGATTTATTACACACTTACATGAATATGAAATTTGCATGGATTCAGCCTGCCTGGTCCTACTTTTGATTTGTAAAAACACAAGGTCACACTAAAGTGGTATGTAATAGAATGAGATATCAATGTCCATGTACAATAAATACTTCTCTTTAAAGACAGAACCCTCACCCACATTTCGTGACATGCTTCATCATAGGGTTAAAATATCTTGTCCTGAGTGATGTTCTACAGGGACAGGCTCAACCTAATTGGGTGAGCTCTAGATATCATAAAGTACGGGAAAAATCTGAATAAATAAGTGAGCAGTGAACTTCATAGAGGTAATTTAAAAAAAAATTCTAGTATCCTTGTGCCTTGAATACAGGGATAAGTCGGACAAGATTTTTAAAAAAACATAAGGAGTTGTATGGGAAGTTAATTTTCCTTGCATCTCTTTGTCAATGTGTTTCAGCTATTGCTTCGTGCTCATGAGGCCAAAAGCTTTCCTCAGGACAGTATAAACCTAAACTTAGTCACACTCTAAGCTCTCCCTAATCTGTGATAAGGGGAAACATGAAGTGTAAGTGAACTCAATCAGTTAATGATGAAATAAAATAGAAATGTTTACTCATTTGGTGAAATCCTTTGATTTTCCTGAATAAGATACAAGACGGAATGGGATGATCAAGAGACAAGGCACTACATCAACTATATGAGATGTGCCACACACACCTAGTCATATACACAACAATACTATAAACCATAGAACTCCTGAGTCTTTTTAAAAAAAATATCCCAACATTCAGTAAATGGATTTAAAGGAAATTGCGTCATATGATATAAATTATGCTTTAGATTCCCCTGCTCTTAGGAAACCCCTAATGTGATGATGTTGCATCCTCCGTCTGTTCCTCACCTTTTAATATCGCCATTTGATGTTAAAAGGGTCGGGGAAGCTTGTACCCTATCTATAATGGCTCGACACTATTATATCCTATGTCTGAATGCATTACCCTGTATACACAGAACTGATAAATGAAAGAGAATGAGCTGTTTATTGAAACTCCGGGGCAGATTTACAAGCCCCTTGCGCCACTTTTGCGTCACTTTTAACATGGGAAAAGAGACGCAAAAGTGGCGCGAGGGGCTTGTAAATCTGCCCCCCCCATATCCAGTAATATTCTGCTGGCGCCAAAACAGACGGTTGACATGCTTAGTCATGCGCCCCTCTTTTTTAATTTTGTGATCGGGCGTCCGTGAAGTCAGGATATTTTTAACATCTGCTCTCAGTATTTGTGTCTCTAGCAAAGTGGCATCTTGATATTTGGAAATAATTCTCCTTGATCTCAAATGCTCACACTTTTGCGAATCGGCGATTCTCACAAGCCATGAAAAAGCCCTAGGCGTATTTGCCGGCACTGGGTGAAAAACATTTTGGCTGTGTTCGTAATATGCTCTTAATCTTTGATTATATGATGTAACAAACCTGGAGTACACTGTGGTGCCGATCACGATCCGGCAAAAAATGTCCCCGTGCGACTCGTATCGGGTCTTTTTACCGTACGAATCGTACAAGTGCCGTACGAACTGGCAATCACGATTCGCATGTTAAAAAGTCCATACGAACCGCACTGGGAATCATTCCCCACACGTCCTCGGGTCGGAAAATGTGTCCGACACGTCCTCGGACGATTTACCTTACAAACGTGAAAAGCCAAGTCCGACCGAGGAATCACGATCCATCCCGTGCGTCCGAGCGTACAACCGTATGGAAAAAACACCGTCCGCACCGAACTCCTATAGCAACCATGGAGACATGTGCCCGCATACGCGCCCAACACTCCCCCCAGCCCCCGTACGTCCGACACGTACCCCCCGTGTATGTATACCCCCACCCGTCTAGGTACACCCCAGTACGTTCAAGTCGTACCCCCACCCCAGTACGTGTCGTACCCCCGTGTACCTACACCCCAGTACGTTCGAGCTCCACCCCCACCCCAGTACGTGTCATACCCCCCGTGTACCTACACCCCAGTACGTTCCAGTCGTACCCCCACCCCAGTACGTGTCGTACCACCGTGAACCTACACCCCAGTACGTTCGAGCCCCACCCCCACCCCAGTACGTGTCATACACCCAGTGTACCTACACCCCAGTACGTTCCAGTCGTACCTCCACCCCAGTACGTGTCGTACCACCGTGAACCTACACCCCAGTACGTTCCAGTCGTACCCCCACCCCAGTACGTGTCGTACCACCGTGAACCTACACCCCAGTACGTTCGAGCCCCACCCCCACCCCAGTACGTGTCATACCCCCCCTGTACCTACACCCCAGTACGTTCCAGTCGTACCCCCACCCCAGTACGTGTCGTACCACCGTGAACCTACACCCCAGTACGTTCGAGCTCCACCCCCACCCCAGTACGTGTCATACCCCCCGTGTACCTACACCCCAGTACGTTCCAGTCGTACCCCCACCCCAGTACGTGTCGTACCACCGTGAACCGACACCCCAGTACGTTCGAGCCCCACCCCAGTACGTGTCATACACCCCGTGTACCTACACCCCAGTACGTTCCAGTCGTACCTCCACCCCAGTACGTGTCGTACCACCGTGAACCTACACCCCAGTACGTTCCAGTCGTACCCCCACCCCAGTACGTGTCGTACCACCGTGAACCTACACCCCAGTACATTCGAGCCCCACCCCCACCCCAGTACGTGTCATACCCCCGTGTACCTACACCCCAGTACGTTCCAGTCGTACCCCCACCCCAGTACGTGTCGTACCACCGTGAACCTACACCCCAGTACGTTCGAGCTCCACCCCCACCCCAGTACGTGTCATACCCCCCGTGTACCTACACCCCAGTACGTTCCAGTCGTACCCTCACCCCAGTACGTGTCGTACCACCGTGAACCTACACCCCAGTACGTTCGAGCCCCACCCCCACCCCAGTACGTGTCATACACCCCGTGTACCTACACCCCAGTACGTTCCAGTCGTACCTCCACCCCAGTACGTGTCGTACCACCGTGAACCTACACCCCAGTACGTTCCAGTCGTACCCCCACCCCAGTACGTGTCGTACCACCGTGAACCTACACCCCAGTACGTTCGAGCCCCACCCCCACCCCAGTACGTGTCATACCCCCCGTGTACCTACACCCCAGTACGTTCCAGTCGTACCCCCACCCCAGTACGTGTCGTACCACCGTGAACCTACACCCCAGTACGTTTGAGCTCCACCCCCACCCTAGTACGTGTCATACCCCCCGTGTACCTACACCCCAGTACGTTCCAGTCGTACCCCCACCCCAGTACGTGTCGTACCACCGTGAACCGACACCCCAGTACGTTCGAGCCCCACCCCCACCCCAGTACGTGTCATACACCCCGTGTACCTACACCCCAGTACGTTCCAGTCGTACCTCCACCCCAGTACGTGTCGTACCACCGTGAACCTACACCCCAGTACGTTCCAGTCGTACCCCCACCCCAGTACGTGTCGTACCACCGTGAACCTACACCCCAGTACGTTCGAGCCCCACCCCCACCCCAGTACGTGTCATACCCCCCGTGTACCTACACCCCAGTACGTTCCAGTCGTACCCCCACCCCAGTACGTGTCGTACCACCGTGAACCTACACCCCAGTACGTTCGAACTCCACCCCCACCCCAGTACGTGTCATACCCCCCGTGTACCTACACCCCAGTACGTTCCAGTCGTACCCCCACCCCAGTACGTGTCATACCCCCCGTGTACCTACACCCCAGTACGTTCCAGTCGTACCTCCACCCCAGTACGTGTCGTACCACCGTGAACCCACACCCCAGTACGTTCGAGTCCTACCCCCACCCCTGTACGTGTCGAACCACCGTGTATGTACATCCCAGTACGTTCGAGTCCTACCCCCAACACAACCTCCTAACTACGGAGCGCACCCCAGGCCCCAACATCACAACCGCATGTACGAGTCGTACCAAGCCACACACAAGGACAGCACCGTACAACCAAATGGCCCATGTACACACCGTACACACGCTCAAAACGCACGGACACAACCAGGACAAAACAAAACAACACAACAATACACCATTCGAATGGCACAAAGCCACTAAACATGGCCAAAAAAATCAAAACAACACCTTCACTGACCTGCAACTGCCAAAAACAAACAGAGGCCCAATACACCACCACTCCTTATAACCAACCCACCCACAATTCAAACACAGCCACACCCACCAATGGACCAATAAAAAGGGCCCACACACACAAACCATGAGCCATTGCAACAGACCCACTGCTGCCAGACCCCACAGACAACCCACAGCACCAGACCTCAACCTTTACTACACCTTACACTTGCACACCTTCACACAACCACCTTCACAAACACACCCTCATCACATTCACACACACACGCACCTGCACAACCACACCCACACACCCACAACCATCCACACACCACCCCCACCATCCACACCCCCCCCACCATCCACACCCCTCATCATGCCCACTACCAAGAATCCAAAGTTCAGTAACCGAGAGTTGGAGGTTCTTGTTGATCAAATCCTCAGAGTCGAGCCACAGATCTTTGGAACATTGGTCAGAAACACCAGCCAGGCAGCAAAAACAGCCATGTGGCAGACCATCGTCGATGCTGTGAATGCTGTTGCGGACACCAGACGGACCAGGCAGGAATGCCAGAACAGGTGGTACGATCTGCGGAGGAGGGTCCGAGCCAAGAGGCAGGATGAACACAACCAGGCCAACGCCACCGGAGGAGGGCCCTCCCGCAGACCCGTACACTACCATCCCTGGGAGGAGAGGGTGATGGCCATACTGCCGGTGGAGGCAGTCGAAGGATTAGAAGGACTCCGAGACCCGGGTGAGTACACAAACAACTCACCTCACATGGGGGGAACGGCATCCACAACCAACATCACTAACAGGCACGCAACCACCACAAGCCATCGCATGACTCAACCACACTCCATGAGCACGCACATGCCACTGCTGCCACCATGCCCCATGCACCCAGCTGGACAATGTCAAGTCACAGGCCACAGAAGACAACAACACATGACACGGTAACCCGGATGGCGGGAGGCTGGGCCCAAAAAAGCACATAGTGCAACTCAGAAGCAGACAACAATTCACTCTACCCATATGGCCTAGGTCACAGCCAGACAAACACTGTGTCCCAACACAGGAATGACTTGCCAGCAAATGGCGGACGCCTTGCATCAACACATGGGGGTGAAGGCACTGTTTTGCACATTACAGCAGCTAATGAACAGCCAACATTATGAAAGAGTGGCAGCACACACCACCACAGCAGCAGCGCACAGACACACATCACACCCAATGGGTGCCTGGAGATCAGAAACAAACTCACATCAACAAGCCAAGGGCCACTCAAAGATCTGCTAACAGTGTGTGCCCAGGAAGCAGGGCCGAGGTGACAGAGGGTGACACACGGAGGGAGGGAGAGGGGGACAGAGAGGGAGGGAGAGGGGGACAGAGAGGGAGGGAGAGGGGGACAGAGATGGAGGGAGAGGGGGACAGAGAGGGAGGGAGAGGGGGACAGAGAGGGAGGGAGAGGGGGACAGAGAGGGAGGTAGAGGGGGACAGAGATGGAGGGAGAGGGGGACAGAGAGGGAGGGAGACGGACAGAGGGAGGAGGCTGACACACAGAGGGAGGGAGAGGGGGACACAGAGGGAGCAAGACACAGGGAGAGCTAATCAGCCGTGTTGCGTGTGTGAATGTCTGCTCGTCAGCAGGTAGACTGCGTGCATGTAGACAAGGGTGGCCAGTGCCAGAACCCCCCCTCTTCACCATGGCAAAACACAGGGCCATGTCACAACCTGTACACGGGAACAAGGACAGCTACCTGGATCATATAAGTGTGTGGATCCCCTCCATGTGCGCATGTACAGTGCTACACGGAAGGCGCCAATGCATGGCTCGCCACACCTGCCCACTCCACTGCTGACTGCAGTCACACTTGACGCAGCAAGTAAGACTGTGCCACACATAGTTAAAGGGGCCAAAGTGGTGCCCAAGGGACACACCCATGCACAAGTGCACTGTGAGTGGAATGCAAGACAGATCCTAATTCCAAGAGGAAATGTGCCAACTTTGGAAATGATGAAACATGGATGTTGCATGGACCAAAATTAACATTGTCTCTCTCACACACAGGTCAATGTCGTGGTGCACCCCCCAACACTGGGGGGGAACACTCACAGGACCCGGATCTGCAGGAGCCCGATCCCACCGGCAGCGACCACTCTCACCACTCTGCGGATGACCCCGACCGACCTGGCCCCTCTGGTGTCCAACCACCTGCAGCACCTGCGTCAGGTACAACTGTGCCAACCACCACCCCCACTCCTGCCACATCCCAGGAGACAACCAGGATCCCTGCCCCAACACCACAATGCAGCCAGGCTCGCCAGGAGGGACACGGTGTCCCGGGCACCCAGGAGGAGGCAGGCGACAACGCCAACGCCACCCCTCAGGGGTCCCTCAGACCCCATGTGCCCACAAGTGCAGGCCAGGCGCAAGTGGGCAGGGGTGGTGGGAGTGGAGGACGGCGGAGGCGCGAGCCTGACCAGTTGGCTGGGGATCCGGTATTTTCCCATGTCCGTAACATCCTGGACTCATACCGGCAGGACACCACGGGCATGGCCCAGGTTGTGTCCGTCCTCGAGGGGATCAAGGCCCAGCAGGCCCAGCAACATGCGGAGCTAATTGCCTGTCTACTGGTACACCAACGGAGGATGGAGGACAGACAGGCTGATGAAGTGACGGCATTCCAGGGGATTCACGCTACACTCCGTCGGATGGCCAACACCATGGCCGACCCTCCCTGTGCCAGAAGGCGGAGAACATCACCACCCACAGGGAGGGATCAGGAGGAGGAGGAGGAAACATCCGACGGAGCATCCCAGACGTCGTCACGGCCTGCTGGTGAGGTTCCCCGCAGGAGGCCGGGTCGTCCACGGAAAGGACCGTGAGGGTGGCTGCTACATTACCATCTCCCAGGACACCTGGCCTGGCACCTGGCCCACTGGAGCAACAGCATCACAGCATCAAGAGACATTCTCTGCCACATGGCCCTGCTGGTCACTGGCTGACCAATGTTGACAAAGACTGTGGCATGGACTCTGAGGATTTCCAATGGCAAGGACACCAACTCCCCTACTGAACTTTGGATTCCCTAATCCCGGAAAGCCCCTCACTTTGCCCCCCCCCCCAATAATAAATCACACTATGATGAGTAGATGCCTGCTGGTAGCATTATTACCTAACATGTGTCTTGTAAAGTCTAAACATGCCTGAGTCATCTTTTCTCTTCAACCATCCACACCCTGGGGCCTGAGTCTGGCACAGGACACATGGGTCACAGTTTATTAGGCAAGACAGACATGGAGCACCATACACACCCGTGATGGGCACAACCAGCTGAGGGGGTGGCCGAACAACCCTGCTGACACACACATTGAGTACACCAACAGTCATGCGCAGAGGTCAGGGATCCAGTCCAGTGTCCTGGGTGGCACCCAGGTATGTGTAGACAGGTGGCATAACCATGTCCTGCAAGCTTGACTCCGGTGGATGCAGAGAATGGGGGCCTGGCCAACGTTGGATGCATGGGGATGGCACATGTCACAATACCCACACAGTCATGGACATCATGCCCAATACACAGTCTCAGCCCACACACACAGCTTGCATCTTGCGACTCGACACATTGACACATAGCCACAATCAGGGAATACCATGCCAGACATGCAGGATGCACCGTGCCAACACACCAGCATTGACTGAGAAGAGGCACCTTGGAGGCATAGGGACACCTTTATTAGTCATGTATTCGGGTTTGCAGAGGCAACTCGAAGTACAGATGAACACATCATGTGGAGTGACATGTGGGTCCAACACTGGCACCCCCCTTCTGCAGCACAAATGCGTGATAGCCATGGTACTGGCACACAAGCGTCGGCTAACAGCTAAATACCCACAGCTGCACACGGAGAGCCTGCCATACACCATAGATCCGCTGATGTGGAAGTCCCACACCATGTCAAGCCAATGCTAACCGTATGTGTCCGAGGGCAGTGTCACACACATTGATGCCATCATCACAATCCACTATCCCATCACTGATGACTGTCAACAAGTCAGACCATCTATTCAGGTGTACACAGCTGCATGTAATGTGTCCCATGGGGATGCTACATGGCTGCAGAGGAACCAAACATCGACAGGGGCAGTGTGCATACATCGTGAACAACTGCCAAACCCAATACACCCCTGATGCATCCCTTACCCCATGGAGACTTCCAAACGTGTCCGTGCCTGTAACGCTGAGTCAGCCCACGATGTCATGTCCATGAGGAATAGCAGTGCCACAACAATGCAACCAGCAAACGGCATGCGCAGGTACCTGGGGAAGATAGACACACAAGAAGTCAGCCACAAAAAGCACAGCCACTTGCATGTGCATTTACTCGACACATGTATGGATGACAACATGCCAGGTCACAATTATGACTGGGGAAATACTACCATCACTGCCACCATCACTCCAGTGACACACCCACACACACCTCTGACCCACGTGCCATACATGCAGGTGGAGACACACATCACAACGCATGCCACACGGGGACCAAAGCGTGCACACTCAGACACTGGTACTCACCACTAAGCAAAGACGTCGCGTATGAGCCGAGTCCGGATGTCCTCTTGCGGCTCCACATCCTCCACATCACTAGCCCCATTGCCAAGCCCTTCATCCTCCACGGGTGGATGGTCCTCGTCATGTTGATTCAGGATGAGTGGCACAGCTCTTTCAACTGCCATGTTGTGCAGCATGCAGCAGACCATGAAGATCTTGCAGACCTTCGCCGGGGCATATGGGAGTGCGCCGCCCGTCTTGTGGAGGCACCTGAATCGGCTCTTCAGCATGCCAAACGTCCTCTCTATCACTTGCCTTGTCCGGCTATGGGCGGTGTTGTAGCGGAGCTGGGCCGGCGTGATGGGGTTGCGGAGAGGTGTCAGCAGCCAAGGCATGTTGGGATAGCCAGCGTCCCCTACATGGGAAGCACATGGACATCGTTAGTACTGGTGAAGCGGTCGTGCTGGTCGGCTATACAGAATACAGGACAGACAGACTGTACCCACCAACAACACATGCCCGTTCGTTGCGCAGCTGCATCATCATATCAGGCATCCCGCTACGCCTCATGATGTAGGCATCGTGTGCTGATCCTGGGAAACGAGCACAGACATGTGAAATCACCATATTGGACAGACACACCACAAGGGCATTGATGGAGTGGTAGTGCTTCCGATTGCGGTACGCCACCTCCCGTGCGTGTGGTGGTACCAAACCTACATGTGTCCCATCTATGGACCCAATGACATGGGGCATCCCTCCCAGGGCATAGAATCCACGCTTGACCTCAGTCATCTGTTCAGGGGTTGGGAACTTGATGAAGTCATCCAGGTGAATCAACATGGCCTCCAAGAAATCATGCAGCACACCGCTGAACATGCTCTGGGACATGCCACCAACATGAGCTATGGTATTTTGGAAGGTACCCGTGGCAAGAAAATGTAGGGCAGCCATTACCTTCAGCTGGGTTGTCAGTGCCGTAGGATACCTGTGCTGTGGTTGCAGGTGTGGTGCCAGTCTCGCCGTCAGCTCCAGGATCAACGGTTGGGTGAAGCGGTAGAGCCGGATCCTGTCATTCTCCTGCATGGCAGCCAAGTCTGGAATTCTTCGGGCAAGAGGCGGCGCTCTGCAGTAATTTGGAAGTGACAAGGAAGAGTGAGTGCACTACGACAACAACTCATGTCTACTGAGCACATGTAAATCTGGCAATACACACATGCTACATAGGGAGTGAGGTATGTGCTACATGCCCAGGACACGTATGGATGCAAGGTGACACTCCTTCCAAGACCCAGCTACACACGGAGATAGAGAACCTCCCCATGCCACGCCATGGGAATAGCTGTGTCCCAGTGCAAGTGAACAGCCCGACGGAAGACAGGAGTGACATACACCCACACATCAGCAGAAGTGGGATGCCGATTGCAGAGACTGGTTGCGGAACACCGGAGCCACAGGTCACATGACATTACACTAGGCCTGCCCACACACCTTGCCATGAAGGTGCACATGTCATGACTCACCACACATTCCTTGTGAGGATGCTGACATGGCCTTGTCACGCTACTCCATGTCCCATGCATACATGTGCACCTCACATCCGATAACACATGTGGCATGGTGTGCGGGACAGTGTGCAATGACAATCTACACACAGACACATGTTGGTTGCTGCAATGGCTGCAGCTTTTGAGGGTGCTACAACATCAACCTGATGGAAATCCCGGACACATGAATGACATAGTCACATTGTGCACTGTGGGTAGTGACAAGTCATGTGTCATGACCCCTGTACCGGGCATCATGGGACACTTCCGTGTGTTGGTGTCCGTGCCATGCCAGTGACGCTCACCCCAAGTGCGCAGTCCGACATGCACACATGTCAAAGGAGTCAAGAGCATGCCTGGCACACATTGCACCGTCACACAGTACACCTATACACATCTCATCATACATCTGGTGCCTTCTCCACTCAGGAGGCATGTTCCACATCACAGCCTGTCACACCTGTGCCCCACACATGTAGTAATGCACAGACGATGCCTTGATGTCCATTCCTGGACAAGTATGTCCATCCATGGACAAGTATGTCCATCCATGGACAAGTATGTCCATCCATGGACAAGTATGTCCATCCATGGACAAGTATGTCCGCCCTATTCCTACCTGTGTGTCGCCTATCACCACTGTGATGTGTAAAAACCGCCGTACTGCTGCTAAGAGGGCCTGTGTATGTTCCCAAATCACTGTGGGAGTGCTGCCGTATGTGTACCCATCGTGATGGCGAGCGTACAGGCATTTGTACGGTCCGTACCACTACGAGTACGCATACGCGTGCAGACCCATAGTGATAGTGAGCGTAGATGCGTGTGTACGGTCCGTACCACTACGGGTACGCATACGCGTGCAGACCCATAGTGATAGGGCCGTACACACGCATCTACGCTCACTATCACTATGGGTCAGCACGCGTATGCGTACTCGTAGTGGTACGGACCGTACACACGCATCTACGCTCACTATCACTATGGGTCAGCACGCGTATGCGTACTCGTAGTGGTACGGACCGTACACACGCATCTACGCTCACTATCACTATGGGTCTGCACGCGTATGCGTACCCGTAGTGGTACGGAGCGTACACACGCATCTACGCTCACTATCACTATGGGTCTGCACGCGTATGCGTACCCGTAGTGGTACGGACCGTACACACGCATCTACGCTCACTATCACTATGGGTCTGCACGCGTATGCGTACTCGTAGTGATAGTGAGCGTACATGCGAGTGTACGGCCCGTACCACTACTTGTACGCATACGCGTGCAGACCCATAGTGATAGTGAACGTAGGCATGCATGTACGGGCCGTTGCCATGCATTTGGGGTGCCCTAGGGCCCCGAAACGCACCCTACCTGTGTGTGATGCTCCAAATTACATAGGGGACAAGTATTAAGGCCTACATGCATGCTGGTTGTCATGGAGACCAAGTTCAAATTTCGAAATTGTTCTGGAAGGTGCACAGCAGAAGTCAGTTGGAATTATTCTACTTTGTTGCAATGTGTTTGTGGGGCTGACATCATGCAGGAGAATGAAACCGATAGAGAACCCACAGACTGCTAGGTTTGAAGGGATTGGTGGAAACATAGGATGCAAATGTGAGTGACCAATCACTCTGTACTCCTGTGCATGAGACTGGGCAGAAGGGCACATATAAGGCAGCCAGGTCCCATCAGGGAGTACTTGCCTGCACATCTTTGCATTCGTCGACCCAGCTGCTGCTACTGATTCCCTGGAACCATGTCAAGGGCTGTGGAGAGGACACAGCCATTCACCCTGGAGGAGAACATGGCTCTGCTGGATGTGATCCTCCCACAGTACTCCATGCTGTTTGGGCGACCAGGGTATCAGGTGAGTGCATAGGCCACTGCCACAGACTGTCCCTATGTTGTGACTGTGACTTCTGCCATTGTGTCCAGGTGTAACACACATGCCATGTACTGTCGGGGGGGTCCCAGGGGGGGGGTGCCTGATGTCTCCCAGCAGTGCCCTGAGACAGGAGGGGTGGGGGCCTAGCACTCACAGCAGTGCCCTGAGCCAGGAGGGGTGGGGGCCTATCACTCCCAGCAGTGCCCTGAGACAGGAGGGGTGGGGGCCTATCACTCACAGCAGTGCCCTGAGACAGGAGGGGTGGGTGTGATGCACAGTGTGAGCCTTGATCATTGATTGTGACATTGCCATCATTCAACCTGTGTACCCACTGTGGCACGTACTGCTTTTTCCCTCACCAGGGGATGATGTCCCTATGACAAAGGTGCAATGCGTTGGCTGCATGACATGCCTTGTTGTAACCAGCTAATTTGTACCCATATGTCTCTCTGTGACATGTGGCTGGTGTATTGATGTGGTGTCACTTGTTCCTCCTCACAGGTAGGCGCCACTGCCAAGGAGCAGATCTGGCTGACCGCCGTCAGTGCCGTGAGGGGTGTGGATGGTCGGAGGCGGAGCCTGCCCCAGGTGAGGAAACGCTGGCAGGATATCCGGTGCTGGACGCCGAGGATTGCACGGCTCCTGCTGGGGGACTCACCTGAGAGCCACAAGAACCGCGGCCGCCGCCGTCTGAGCCACCTCCACAGGCGTGTGATGCCAGTGGTCTTTCCAGACCTGGAGAGGCGCTTACAGGCGATGCAGCAGCCGGAAGGGGGTAGGTACATGTGTGTTTGTTGTGTGTCACCGGCATTTGTAAGGGCACAGTAGCATGAATTCACTGGCAGGGTTTAAAGGTGCTGTGCAGATCCTGTTTGCCCCAGTATAGCGCTGCGCCCCTGCCACCCTTCCCTTCCTTGCAATGTGTTCCCTGGTCTGTGTGTAGTCACTCCTTCACAAGGTAATGTAGGCTGGCGCTTTGTCCACGAGAACAATGACTGTAGCATCATGTGTGGGGGTGGTGTGTAACAGGTTGTGGGACCTTGCCTGTGCACTGTCAAGTTCACTGCATGTGGGTTCCATGTCAGTTGGCACTGATGCTGACTCCAGACATGGGAGTTGGTCTCTCATGTGTCATGCCTTACAGCGCGCATGTCCTATGTAGTGGCCTGTGACATGATGTGCATGAGTGTGCGATACACATAGTGCAGGGATGGTGACGTGTGTTGCAGTCATTACCATTCAGTAGCATGTAGTTGCGTGCCCACTACTGTCCCCTGGGGCACCTTTTCCTCAGTGGTGTATGTGTCATCATAAACGTGGACAATCTCAGTGTCTACAGCGTAGGTTGTGCTCTGTGCCATTGTCCCCTGTCACCATGTATATAGACGTGCTATTTTGTACAGGTGTCCACTGTGCAGCCTGACCTGATTGTCCTTCTTCATACTCACAGTTGCCAGTGCCTGTGTGTCTTGTTATACTCATCTGAGGATGGGCACTGGTACCTCATTATTTGTACAGGCACACCTTGGCTGTTTGGCGTCCAATCTTGCTTTTTGCCTGCCCCTGTGTGTATCACCCAGACTATGAGATGTTGGTGCCACCTGTGTCTCAACCATTTGCCTCGTGTAGGGTCTTGTTGGGGCGGGCAATGCCTATGTGTCAAATCCTGATTTCTACTTGCTGGGTCTTGGCAGTGTGTGATGTTTCTGGACACACACGCAATGTGCAGTGACCGAGTCATGTTGGGCATGTTTTCAGCATTACCTATGCAGCATGTGTCTCAAGTTCATGGATATGGTCCCTGGTCATCGGTATTTTCGCCAACGCTGTGTGGTGCAGATGCAGTGCTGGATTGTCCCCAGGGCCTGGGTGCTATGTCAGACTCCGTTTCCTGTGTTTAGCTATTGTCTCATGCTCTCCATGGTATTTCAGTGGCATGGTGGCTCAACCAACTGTGTGTTTCATGCCCTACATCGGTACCTTGTTTAGTAGATGTTAGGGATCTTCCTTTTCAGGCTATGCAGTGTTACCTATGTCGATTGGACTCATGTGACTGATGTGTACAGCTGTCTGATTAATTTCTGTCTCTCCACCCTGCCCACAGCATCGTCGGGGGACACAGAGGGAGACATGGACACAGGCAAGGCGGAGGGACCGAGCACCAGTGCCAGCCGTGACATTGGGGCTGGCACATCGAGTGGGACAGAGGTGGAGGATAGTGCGGCCGAGGACCTGTCGACTGGCACGTCAGAATACGAAGCTGACAGGTCCGAGGAGGATGTCTCCGAGTGGGCGGTGGCTGCACCAGCAGCTGACAGCGGAACAACACCTCGCACCGCCCCCTCAGTTCCCACCAGCCGCCTCCCACTTGCTCGTGTCCCTTCCCAGCGTGCCCGGTCACAGCATGTCTCCTTCCTGCCAGGCACCGCACCCCCTGCCCCTGTCTCCACTGCTGCCGCCAATGCAGAGTCTGTGGACATCCAGCGGCAACTGCAGGTTGGTCAGGCTGCGATCCTTAATGTCCTCCATGCCCACGGCAAAACCCTCACCAACATCGAGGCTTTCTTGGAGGGCATTCATTCATCGCAGGCTGACCAACGCAACTTGCTGAGGTCCATAGACTCCACACTGACTGCGGCAGTGGGTCTCCTGCAGCGCGACCTCCCCCCACCTACCCCTGCCCCATCCACACTTCCCACTCCCATGCCTGTCCCACGTACACCCAGACGTCGGCATGCACCCACATCAATGGACACGGGCACCACACCAGCAGGGAAGGTCCACCGCACTCCTCCTGACACGCACACACAGGGTGAGGTAGGCACACCCACTGGGTCGGGGGGCAAACGTGTGACACGCAGCCATAGTGGGAGTCCGCATTCCACCCAGTCCACTCCCTCCAAATCCCCTCCCCTCAGCTCTCCTGGCCACATCTCCCCCAAGGACTCCTTCATGGCCGCTCTGTCCCTGAGCCCCACAGTTACACCACCACGCAAGCGGTCAAGGAGGTCCCCGGTCAGGGTGGTTGAGTCTCCCCCCCTGTCTCCACCCTCCCCCGGTGGCGCTGCGACCCATCCCTCTGACCCCCCCCCTCCTTGGGGCCTGAGGTCCCTTCGGGTGCAGGGGACTCCCTGGAGGACCTTGCAAAGGTGTGTAGTGCCATCCTGGCCTCCGCCTTTGGCACTGACCCACCCCCTGTGGTGGAGTCCTCCATCCCTGCACCCACAACGCCGCCCCTTTGCCCTGATGTCCCTGCGGTGCCTGTTGCTTCCCCCCCCCCTGATGCCCTCACCAGTGTGGAAGACGATGCCATTTGACTGTGCAGGCAAGGTAGGGGACACGCATCCCACTGTGTCCCCCATCCAGCTGAGAATCATTGACTGCCCTATGGGCTTTGTGAAGATTGAACTGCCTGCGATCCACGGACATTGTGCTCATGCTGAATAAAGCTTAATTTTGTTTTCATTATCACACTACTGCTATGCTGGTATTGGTGTTGGTGGGGCTGCTACATGGTTTTGGGTGGTGTGTAAGGGTTTGGGTGTGTGGGATATGTAGTAGTGTACTGCTCATTGGTGGGACCCTGGGATCTGTGTGCCATCACAAGGTGTTGGCTAACTTTCTTTGTTCATGTAAGCAGTTACTGCATGGTGCACTTGTCCCAGGGTGTATTCCTTCCTCTGTGTACCCAGCTTTCTTCCCTGCAGGGTGTTCCCAATGTTTAGCGCAGAGCTGTGTCTACATGAGCTGTGTGTGTGACGGAGCCCTTCTACTTTGGCCATGCATGCAGGGCCATGTCTCCACCTGCAACAATCGTGGCATCCTTGGTGATCACTGTACTTGTGTGTGGAGTCTGTTGACATGAGTTCATGGGGACATGTTCCCTTGTAGCCAGTATGCATGTGGATAATTCTGGCCTCACACACATGTGTTACACCCCTCCTGTCTCAGGGCACTGCTGGGAGTGATAGGCACCCACCCCTCCTGTCTCAGGGCACTGCTGGGAGGACTCCACACCCACCCCTCCTGTCTCAGGGCACTGCTGGGAGGACTCCACACCCACCCCTCCTGTCTCAGGGCACTGCTGGGAGGACTCCACACCCACCCCTCCTGTCTCAGGGCACTGCTGGGAGGACTCTGCACACACCCCTCCTGGCTCAGGGCACTGCTGTTAGTGATAGGCACCCACCCCTCCTGTCTCAGGGCACTGCTGGGAGTGATAGGCACCCACCCCTCCTGTCTCAGGGCACTGCTGGGTGGACTCTGCACACACACCTCCGATTTCAGGATATGTACGCTTGGAACATACACGGTGGGGGTACGCTCAATGCATTCGAGGTGAGGGTACGAGTCTACTTACACTGGTGTGGTGGGGGTACGCTCCATGCATACGTGGGTGAGGGTACGGGTCGTACTTACACTGTTGGGGTGTGGGGTACGCTCCTTGCATACGCGGGTGAGGGTACGGGTCGTACTTACACTGTTGGGCTGGGGGGTACGCTCCTTGCATACGCGGGTGGGGGTACGGGTCGTACTTACACTGTTGGGGTGGGGGTACGGTCCGTGAGTCCGCGGGTGGGGGTAGGAGTCGTACTTACACTGGTGGGGGTGGGGGTACGGTCCGTACGTCCGCGGGTGAGGGTTCGAGTCGTACTTACACTGTTGGCATGGAGGGTACGCTCCATGCATACGCGGGTGAGGGTTCGAGTCGTACTTACACTGTTGGCATGGGGGGTACGCTCCATGCATACGCGGGTGGGGGTACGGGTCGTACTTACACTGTTGGGCTGGGGGGTACGCTCCATGCATACGCGGGTGGGTGTACGGGTCGTACTTACACTGTTGGGCTGGGGGGTACGCTCCATGCATACGCGGGTGGGGGTACGGGTCGTACTTACACTGTTGGGCTGGGGGGTACGCTCCATGCATACGCGGGTGGGGGTACGGGTCGCACTTACACTGTTGGGCTGGGGGGTACGCTCCTTGCATACGCGGGTGAGGGTACGGGTCGTACTTACACTGTTGGGCTGGGGGGTACGCTCCATGCATACGCGGGTGGGGGTACGGGTCGTACTTACACTGGTGGGGTGGGGGTACGGTCCGTGAGTCCGCGGGTGGGGGTAGGAGTCGTACTTACACTGGTGGGGGTGGGGGTACGGTCCGTACGTCCGCGGGTGAGGGTTCGAGTGGTACTTACACTGTTGGCATGGAGGGTATGCTCCATGCATACGCGGGTGGGGGTACGGGTCGTACTTACACTGTTGGGGTGGGGGGTACGCTCCTTGCATTCGCGGGTGAGGGTACCCAGGCCTTTGCCACGTGGGTGCGATCCGTCCCGCCATTGTTGGGGTGACGTGTGTGGGCGTGGTCCGACTCGTACCCACGCTCTTCAGGCGTGGGTACGGGACGTACCTGTCTGGTTGTGTTGCCGGTTCGCGTGGTGACGGACTTCCGTTGTGGCGGTCGCTGGCTTATCAGGACACGCCCCCACCCCCTCGTGGTGACCAGGGCATGGGAGTCAGGTATGTCCAGGCCATGTGTGGTGTGTGACTTATGTGGTTGTTTTGTGGCCTGCCCTGGTCCTGCCACCCCCACCCCACCCCACTTTCCCCCCTCCCTTAGTTATTCTGACCTTCTGCGGCGTCTGCGTCGTAACCTGTAGAGGAGGTGGACTGCTATGAGGGCAGGGATGACTCGTAGGTTCGGGTCCATGTCTGTCCGTCGCGTACTGGTACTCCTTGATCGCGTCGTCCTGTCGCGTACGGGTCCTCCTCGATCGCGTCATCCTGTCGCGTACGGGTCCTCCTTGGTCGCGTGGTCCTGTGTGTCCGTCGCGTACTGGTCCTCCTTGTTCGCGTCGTCGTCTGTCCGTCGCGTACTGGTGGTCCTTGTTCGCGTCGTCCTGATTTCCCGGCAGTTTTTGGCTGCCGCAAAATATTCGCCGTGCGGGGTGACGTCGGTGCGAACCGTGATTCCTGGGTCGTGAATGGCTGGCTGCGAGCGTCCCGACGTCAGGTCGGCGCTTTTCCGGATCGCATTGGTAGGTTTTTTTTGGTCGGTCGGGCTTTTTTACGATTCGTACGGTACTGGTGTACCCGTGCGAATCGTAATTCCTTGTTTGTAAAAATTGACGACCGGGTACGCGTCGGACGGAGATTATGCTCCGTCCGACGGTTCGTACCCGGTTTTTGCCGGATCGTGATCGGCACCAAAGTGTGCCTTAAATAAATAGCTAAATATTACATGGATTATCGCAGCATCTTTTTGTAAAGTTGATGTCAAAATGTTTCCAAAGATTTTGTTCTTTGGCTTACCAAAATCAAATGTGATCATGGAATGGGCTTGGAAATCAGAGCGAATTCTACAAATTGTGGTTATGCATTTTCATCTCATCTCTCTAAACAGAATGGGTAAAATGCAGTACTACATAAGGACCTACAACCTTTGTTTAGTGCAGATGTAACTCACAGGGGCAACAGAGCACTTTACTGCAGGCAGTGCTTTCAATGGGGAACAATAAGTGCAGGTACTCATTAAAATTGAGGTGTGGCAAGTGGGCGGGGCTAGGAGTGGGGCTAAGGGCAAAATAACATCATACATAGAGACTTCTGTACTAGTTGCAGCACATATTAAAACACTTGAGAAATGCCAGATTAACTCATAACACAAAATGAAATTCATGATGGCACTTTCTCCCGAATGGTCGATGCGCACCTGATTGACAGTGCAGGGTCTGTCTAGAGACCCTGCCCTGTTAATCACAGCGTGACACAAACCCTCTCACCCCCCTGCAGTTTGGGGACAATGAAATGGGCGCTGCTGGAATCTTCACCAGCAACTCTGTAAGAGGATACTTCAGCCAAGTTAATTACAAGCTCCTCGGAGGCAGAGCGGCCTCTGCCCTGCACTGGAGCAGAGGGAAACCGAGACTGCCGTGCCCTGGATTAGGGTACCGGTACTCTCCCTGGCTACAGAGAAGTGCCGGTACTGACCGCAAAAAAATTCGGAAGTGCTGGTACTCAGTACTGGTGAGTACCGGCCCATTTAAAGCACTGACTGCAGGGGATTACACTACTGGCTCTCTTCTTCCTTAAATTCCTATAATCCTAGAGCCGCAACCACTGGAAAAACATGATCGTGCGCTGGCAGAATTTTAACATAAATATGAATTTGTCACATCCACCACACAATGCATAATTTGATACTTAGGGCCTCATGTAGGTAGCCAAATACCGGTCGGTAACGGCCGAAATTCGGTAAATTTCCCGTTACCGACCGGTATTTAGTCAAGTGAGATGTAGGAGGCCAAAAAACAAAAATCGGTAAATATGAAGCGGTAAATACCGATTCATATTTACCGATTTCTAAAATACCGATTCATATTTACCGAATACATATTTTCCGATTCGGTAAATATGAAGTGGTAAATATGAAGTGGTAAAACGGAAAAAGACATGTAGGTAAATTCGGTAATTTAGAAATCCATGAAATTCGGTAATTAAGAGTCGGTAATTAACACAGATTGAAAGCAGGTGGTAATCATCAACAGTGCATAAAATAAATCCCAAAATGCATCAGCGTGGACAACATGGCAGCTCTGTATGTCATTGCAAGGCGCCTACGTCTACAGGCAGCAGGTCTGAGGATATGGAGACGGGAGGAACGCATATACAGACAGCGCATCACACTCTTCCAACTGACTGAGGCTGAGATACATGAAAGGTACAGGCTACACCCACAAACCATCATGGACCTGATAAGGGACCTGCACCCACTCCTGGACCAGCCAACAAGAAGGGCGCATGCCATACCACCACATGTGCAGGTACTCTGTAGCCTACATCTACTTGCATCTGGCAGTTACCAGGTGGTGATAGCTGCGGTGGGCGGTGTATCCCAGAGTTGCCTGTCCCGTTTCTTCAGGAAGTTCCTGGATGCCATGATGCAGAGAATGCACCACTACATCAGCTTCCCAAACACACAGGCTGAACTGCAAAAAACTAAAACTGACTTTTATCACATGGCACAGTTCCCCCATGTCATTGGCTGTATTGATGGCACACACATCCCAATCTGCCCACCAGCTGCCACTGAGCACATCTACAGGAACAGAAAGTCCACCCACTCCATCAATGTGCAGGTAATCTGTGATGCAGGGAACATCATCACTGATATTGTTGCGAAGTTTCCTGGGAGCACCCACGACTCCTACATCTTCCAGAACAGTGGGATCTGCACACGACTGCTTGCCGGAGAATTTGGAGAGGGATACCTGCTAGGTAAGTAACAGTGACGCCCCATGAAACCTGCAAATCATAGTGTATTGAGGCATGTGACTGATGGTTCCCTTTTACTCACCTAGGCGACAGTGCATATGCCGTGCGGTCATTCATCCTGACTCCCTACCTACACCCATCAACCCAGAGTGAGAGACGATATAATGTGGCACACAAATCTACACGAAATGTGGTGGAGCGCACGTTCGGACTATTGAAGAGCAGGTTCCGCTGCCTCCATAAAAGCGGAGGTGCACGCCAGTACACACCCATCATCTGTTGCAAGATCATTGCCACTTGTGCAATGCTGCACAACCTTGCCACAAAGAGAGGTACAGAGGTGGAACTAATAGATTTTGAGGACAATGATGATGAATCAGGTCAGCCAGAGGACAACGCTGCTGGAGTGCCAACAGCAACAGATGGGAGAGCGAGACGGGCAGAGATCACATGCAACTATTTCTGAGTAAGTAAGGGGACACAGTCAGTTGTTGTCTGTAATGACGTAGTTTAATAATGCGCCACTACGCCACTAAACAAGGATAATGCCATTCTGGCAACATTGCTCATTCACAAGTGTGAAGTCCAGGGTTACGTCACCCAATAGTCTATTGCTACGCGGTGCAGCATCAAAGTTTGCGGCCACGCGCTACATTGTGGGATGGCACGGATTCAGCCTCCTCACTGGTGCCAGCCCCATGCCGCCTGCTGCTCCTGCGTGTTTCTGGGACGGGGGTGTGATGCTGCTCCTGCTGCTGGTGTCCATGCTTTCAGCAGCATCCCCTGCACCACTTGTGGCCACCTGACTGGTCAATAGGACCTCCAGGGCACTGGTGACCTGCACCATCCCCCTAGTGACGTCGCTGCTGCAGTGTGTCAGGCCCTCCTGCATGTTCACTGAGCGCCGGCAGAGTAGTGATGTTGCAGTTGCCAGGCGGTTGAGTGCCCTGGTGTGCCTGTCTCCCCTCTGCCGTTCCCGGCGCCTTGCAGCTCTATCTGCGTCCAACTTGCTGCACAACAGCTGCATGGACTGTGATACGTCCCGCATTCCCACTGCCATGTCAGTTATCCCCGCCGCCATTGCGCAGATGTTCCTGTCCATGTGTTTGAATGTGGTTCTCAGTCCCCGCACATGCCGCTGTACTGAAATGACTGCCTTTGTTTGCAGGCGCTGTTGTTTTAACATGTTGGCCTCAAGGCCCCCAAAGACCCCATGGCTGTGATCGATTGGTGGTGGACTTTGCTCACGCAACCTGCGGCGCCGTCCTGCACGCGTGTCTTCTCCCTGTGAGGTGGAGGGCACAGTGGTATGTCTCCCATCCTGGGGCATAGTATTTGGCTCCGGCCCACTGCTGTCATTAGATGATGTGTGTAACACGCGCAGCCTGGCAGCAGCACGCCTCCTCGACCTCACTATTGCAGGCGGTGATGTGGCCGGTGACTCCAGCATGAGTGGTGATGCTGGCTCAGGTACTGGGGATGCTGGCTCAGGTACTGGTGATGCTGGCTCAGGTACTGGGGATGCTGGCTCAGGTACTGGGGATGGTGGCTGTGGCAACTCTTTCTGGCCAGAACTTGTGCTGCCCGTAGCTGAACTGGCTTGACGGTGTGTCCCCTCTCCTGTGCCATGTGCAGTCCTGCGCGATGTTACGTCTGTGGACAGAAAGGCAACATCAGCTCAGTGTACCTGAAGGCATGCATTGCAAGCTTGACAATAAATTGATGTTACACTCTCACATAGTCCTCTGTCTGCTTTAGGCTAATGTGTGTACCATGCATCATTGTTCTGTGCTATTCTGTTCATGGTGGGGGATCCCTGACTACATCTCCCATAATGCATTGCCTGTCTGCAGTAACACATGGACTGGAGTGGGATACTCATTTCACAATGGGGGATGTGGGATATGGGTAGGGGGGCTACATTGCTGTGCATTCCTCTTACCTTGTTGGGTGGCGGCTCTGGCAGAGCTGTCGGCATCCCCAAGGCCCACGACACTCTCGTGCTCGATTGCCGACTGCACCAGCTCCTCCAGTTCGGTGAGGGCAGGTGCCCTGTTACTTCCACCTCCTGTCCGGCTGGCCTCCTTCTGGATGTCCCCCATCTTCCTCTTAGTCACGATGCGCAGGTCGTACCAGCGTTTTTTTAGTACTTCAATGTCCCTGTGGGTCACTCCCACTGCATTTACCTGCGCCTGGATTGCCAGCCAAATAGTGCGCTTCTCACACTCTGCCACTTGCAGGGATTGCCTCCCAAAAAGCTTCTGGTGCTGCTTCACCACCTCCTCCACTAGCACCTGGAGTTCCTTGGGGCTGAATTTCACCTTGCGCCTCCTTTCCCCTCCTGTCCTCTGGCTGGACATAGTGAAGTTTGATCTCAACAATCAGGCACTGGCTCCCTGCCTCTCCTCTGCACTCCCAGCCTCTCCTGAGTCTGTTGATTGAGTGCACCTGCCTGGGTGTGGCCACTTCCTACTTGGGTGGGGTTTGGTTGCACAGGATTGGCTGTTTTAAACAGTCATGTGATTTCGTTTTTCTGATTCGGTATTTACCGAATCGGTATTTACCGATTCGGTAAATACCACCTCGGTATTTACCAAATCGGTAAATACCACCTCGGTATTTACCGATTCGGTAAATACCACCGTGGTATTTACCGAATCGGTAAATTCCGATTCTTGAATACCGAATGTTACCGATTCGGTAAATATTACCGAATTGTTACCTACATATAACTTACCGATTCTTAAATACCGATTCGGTACGGTTCGGTATTTAAGAATTACATGAGGCCCTTAATTTCTCACATTTTAACAAAAATGATGTTTGTAGCTCAAACATGTCAAAGTTAGAATTTGCTACATGTGGGATGCAAAGTCAAGACTAGCACTTATGATAGTTAACTGGTGATCATTCATCTTGTGTTGGCTGGTCTCAGGTATTTAAAGAGTTGACATTATTGACCAGATTATGTAAATACCCACATTTGTATATGGGAAAAGGATTTTGTCTGCAGCAGTAAGCAAAACTTAAATATCTTTTAACCCCTTCCATGCTGCGCAGATTCCGCCGCTGTGCTGACGGAATCTTGCGCGGGCGTGGTCATGACGGAACGGTTCCGTCATGAGCACAGCTCAACCGTGGCTCATGACGGAACCGTTCCGTCATGAGCAGCGAAGGGGTTAAACCGAGTGTAAGAACCTTTCACACAAATTCACGTTCGCATCTCACTTTTCATAAAGCAGCAGTAATCTCAAAAGGCCATTCAAATTTTAGATGAACCCCAAACATGTTGCATTACGTTTTAAGTTTATTTTCTTGAATCCAAAAGTGCCCCCCGTTGCGCAGAACAGTTTTGTTGATGAGAAGAGGTACCCGCAGATATGCTATAGTGTGAAAACAGAGAAAATCAGAAACTGAAAGGAAGTTTTAGAATAGAAGTGTAATCGTGAACATTAAATGAGCCACACCCTTAATTGCAAAAAGTAGTACATATAGTCTTGCTTTCTTTTAAGTGTAAAATTGAATATGTGTTACACAAATTTAATTTAGGATGTAGAAAAGTCAGTTTTAATAAGGCGGCATCCCTGTGATACCGGTAATGCAACATTGTTAATTGTACAATCTTTTTAGCCATGCTGTACAACATCCTGCTGCTATTCAGCATGTCTATAAAAAAAACAAAAAGCACGATGACACTGCCATAGCTTTATTTTGTAGCGTCAAACATGCATGTATATTCTTTCTATTTACCAAAACGAGAACGGTCAGTAAACATAAACAAGCATTGGCATAGCCAATAGGTCTAGCCTTTGGGACCTTTTAGGTGTTTAGCCATGCACCAGTTGATGTTGTTGCACCAAGGATATTGTGCTGCATAACTAAATACTTATAAGGTCCCAAAAGCGAGGCCTATTGGCTAAATCTCCCATTTATTTTTTCTAACCCACTTACTCTTACATCAACTCTCCCATACAGTACAATCTGTAAGCTAATGCAGGAAGGGCCCATTGAAAAGAAGAGGCCTACATAGTGTCGTTATATTTGTACACTTCAAAGAATCCAATACAAAGCTAGTTTAGAGTAAGCTGTGGGTAACAACTTTTTTAATTTAGAAAGAGTGACTGCAGCAGAGCATCTCATTGCGTGCGTGGTCTATTTGAATATGTGGGCGCCGTTTGCATTCAAATTTGGATTACTCTGTGGTTAACAACTTATCTAATTTTACGACGAGTGACTGCGGCAGAGTATCTCATTGCGTGTGTGGTGGAATGTAATATTTGGATGCAGTTTGCATTCAATTTTGGATTCTCAGTTAATGGAGAGAGATGCGACCTGACCATCAAAAGGATGGGGTACAAGGGAGGGCTGGAATGCTTTGAGCAGAGGGGAATGCAAGGGCCAAAGGAGCGGATTATGAATGAAACTAACGAAAAGGATACAGAATGAAAGTGAGGAAAAGGGAGGAAGGAGATGCGAGCAGAGCAAGGCTGGGTGAGAAGGGAAGGTTTGAATGCTTGTAGTAGAGGGGAATGTGAGGGGCAGAGGAGGGGATGCTGAATGAAAGTGACAAAAAGGAGCGGATGTAAATGAAACTGACGAAAAGGAGCCTGAATGAAAGTGAGGGATTGGGAGGAGGGAGATGCGAGCAGAGCAGTCCATCGCTGGGCGAAAAAGGGAGGGGTGAAATGCTTGGAGCGAATGTAAATGAAACTGACGAAAAGGAGACCAACTCAAAGTGAGGGAAAGGGAGGAGGGAGATGCGAGCAGAGCAGCGCGAGGCTGGGCGAAAAAGAGAGGGGTGACATGCTTGGCGCTGAGGGGAATGGGAGGGGCAGAGGACGGAAATGGAGGAGGGAAATGCAAGCATGCGAGCAAAGCATCAAAGGGCTGGGAGAGAAGGGAGGGGGGAATGCGTGAAACAGATGTGCGCGTGCACGACCTCGTGCACTGTACCTTGTAGCCAGCACAAAAATGTGGGTTCAAAACCCACCTACTAAATGTCTCGCAGAGCAGCGCATGCGCTGACTCAGGTGAGACCTAAAAATGTGTATGTATTGGGGTAAGGGAGATGGGCGAGAAGCAACACAGCGGGAGGTGGAAAATGTAACACAGTGGGAGGAGAAGCATAACGGGCAAAAGAGAGAAACATGGACCGCACGGTGGGGGTGAGGCACAAGAGGCAGGAAGAGCACATGGGTAAGAGAGAGGTGGGGCGAAAAACACACGGGGGAGATAGCTGGAAATCACATACACTTTCATGGACTACTTAAACAAAAAGAAAGCAGTGGTTCCCTAAAAGCAAGCAGTAGAAGCATAGAAAGTAGCCAGTCAAAGCGATGGCAATAGGATATGTAATATGCATAGGATATGCTGAAAACAAGATTGACAAGCTGGAACACGAATAAGATGCAGTCAAATTAGAGTGACAGAAAAGCCAACCAATGGTAAGCAATGAATGGGCTGCAAGCCCCTGTATAAACTTGATAAGTCCACAATATCTTTTTCGTATCCAGACAGCATTCGCTGTCTGGTAATTCCTGGCCTAAAAATCATTGCCCAGATTTATGAAGCCTTTTTATTGTGCATGCAACGCACAAGATAGTGCAAGGCCAATCCAATGGCTTCAGTAATATTTCCAAAGCCACTCAAGGGGCAATTTGCATGGGTTTGTAAAGTAATGTAATGCAACATAGCTGCTTGCACTGTGAAACATTGCATTTCAACTTGGTAGGCGTTCCATTGGTGTAGCATGGGCATTCCAATGCATCTACTCTGGAATTTGGGGGCATTCCCAGATTTACTAAAGCTAGTAAACCTGGGAATGCATCAAAATGATATATGCCTTCCTTAATGAGGCCTAACGAGGAGAAATATCTTTATTTATCATCATTACTTCCTCTTTCCAGGTGTACCGCAGTATACAGCACACATAATAAGAGGAATATACCTGGATTGTTTTTGTACAGGAAGGTACAAAAACAATCCTGCCTGTATCACAGGTACCCTTGCACTATGATGCAAAGGTGCTTGCATCAGTGCTAGGCAGCCGACAGTGCGCCAGCGCAAGGAGAGAGCAGAAATATTTTAAAAAAATTGTAAATATGTAGCACTTCTGCTCCCTCCCTTTCATATGACCAAGCACAGAAATTGAGTGCAATGGTAGTAAATGTGCCCCTATGTATTTTAAAGCACTTTTAATAACTTTTCTGACAGGGTCTCATAAGGGTGAAATGTAAAAATAACTAGCTAATAAAATCACATAAAGCAGTGCATGAATTGCCTTTATTCACAGAAGGTTTTTTTCATATCTGTGAGGTTTTACTCATGAAAGAACGGAGCATTAAAAAAGTTGCACAAGGCATGACAATGCAAACATTCCCTCCCTAGAAAAGACGGTCGGAAAAAGGCGATTCCAGTACCAATAAGCATCTACTTAAAATTGCAACAGTGTCTTTAAAAAAATGTAGATACAAACAAAACATGCAATTTTATTTAAAAAAAAAGAAAAACAAAAATAACATGTACCGAGATACCAAACAAGCCATCCAATTTTATTTAGAAAAAACAAAAACAAAATAACTTGTGCCGAGATACCAAACAAGCCATCCATTTTAATGATCGAATTTCATGTTAGCAGTCAAAGCGTGTAAGTTTCCTTTACGATACTTCCATTCCTTGTGATAAATCAAGGCCTGCAGAAGACGGATGTTTATAACTCACCACCATGAATGCCATTTATCAAACTAAAAAAAAGAGTATGATTCTGCAGTAACGGCTTGCAATGAAAAGCCATATCTACCCAAGGCTGAGATGAAGGTGACATCTCTTTCAGACCACATGAAATTTAGATGGCGGATTGTAAATGATATCGCTACTGTGTTTTCAGAGCAGTACTACATAAATAGAACAAGCATGGGCAAAGCCAATAGATCAGGAGTTGGCAAGGTGGTGCGAGGGTTAATTTTTTTTTAAATGTATATATTGTTACCTAAGAATGGTGGCCACAGGTTTGGTATAAAACGTTTAAAAAGCATAAAATAACAACTTAATATAATATTAACAGGGTGCTGTGTTTCTGACCAGGCAGATGTACCTCTAACAGTTATACAGTTAGACATTCTTTTTTGTTTTAATGTAGATCACAGGAAATATGATTATTATTGGAGGAAAGAAATATACTATTAGTTCTGAATTACTACAACCAGAAGACATAATTTAGACACACAATGATGACTAAAAAATAAAAATAAAGAAATAAAGCATTGATAAAATAAAGTATTGGCTCACCAGCCTAGAGATGGAAAGAAATGTCCTTTTATGCAGATGTGGAAATGTGCAAGAGCAAAATGACGTCACTCACAGTAAACAAAAAGGGCCAGTAGCAGAAGTGGGATGGCCCACTGCTCCAAACTGAATGCTGTGATCGGGGTAGCAACATGTGAATGACAATTGAACAGATTAATGGATGAAGAGGGCTGACACAAAGGTCTCCTATATATCCATATATGTATTTTTAATGAGTTTTTAATTACGTGAGACTGGAAGGACTACTAAAGCTGTCTAAAGGTCTGACCTCAAAAAGTGCAGGAAAGGACTAAAGAGAATTATGTCCAAGCAGCATCGACAGTAGCAGCTAGTGCTATGGAAGAATAGCGGGTTGGGGGTGATAAGGGAGGGGAGGCAAAATAAAAAAACAAACTCACTCCGCAAGCCGGCTCTTCTGCACTGCTTCTCACAGGCACAGACTCTCAGACTCCACTGCGGCCAATCCTGACACTTCTCTGCAATGAGAGCAGCGTCAGGATTGGCATGAGCGCCGAGGATTTGCACTCCCAGGGAGACTGGGAGAATGTGCCTGCTGTCTCCATCCCAGCAACCCAGCAGTACTATAAATCTGGTCTCTAATAATATTGAAGACAGTTATAATATAGCCTTATGGCTGAGGGCTATGCCGGTTGTAAGACAAACATTGGAATGTTGGAGTTCCCGGCCTATACCAGCCATCAGAAGCCTGGAACTACTCCATTATCTTCATTGGAGCTCCAACGTTCTACTGTCTATGAAAGTAATGTGTATGTAGTAGTAGAACATTGGAATGTTGAGAGCTCTATTATAGACAATAGCAATATTCAGAGTTTATAAAAGGCCTACTACAGTGTTAAAGGGCTACGTAGGGCTATAAGGCTATTAGAACATTCTGCCACTAGAGGGCAGAATGTTCTAACAAATAAAACAAAGGCCTCTCGGAGTTCAAGGGGGTTTAAATTCCCTCGGACTCCCAAAGGCCTTTGTAAAACAAAATTGGAATGTTGCTTTGTGGGCTTTTACCGGCCCTTAGAAGATCAGAGCACTCCATTGTATTCAATGAAGTGCTCTACACTCCAATGTTCTAATGGCTGGTATAAATCTTCTGTTCTAACATTCCAATGTTTATCGTTCTATAATATAAGGCTCAGTAGAAACGTTGTCCGTAGGACTCTACAATGGGATGAAGCCCCCAGAATATTGTACCAGTGAACAAAAGACCTCTAAATATTGGCCCAAGTTCAAACACACAGATACTGAGCCACATAATATTGCCTCACAATCTTGTAGAGTACTATAAAGCCCGTGATACGTTTTTTGCTAAAATACAGCTTTATGTCTGAATCGGAACACACCATACTTGTGACATGTAAGTACATTTGGCAATCCTGAAGATTGGCATATTCAATGATGATGCAGTAGAAAGTTTCATTTTGAACATTCTCCCAGTTTGTTTGATATATTTAGGTTCAGTTAAAATCGATATCAGGACCATTATTATTTATCCCCCTAGAATTCTTGAAGTTTGCTTTATACATGATATCACCCAGAGGCACTCATAGTTCAGCATTGAACTCACTCAGATTTTTGTGGCTAATATCACCTAAATCCCTCAGGATATCTACTTGAACTGATTACACAACACAAGGTAAGTGTAAGAGCACTATGTTTAATGACCGTTCGTCTCCACAGCCTCCAGGAAACTGTCACAGCAGACCCTGGAGTTTAAACAGCAACATTCCATAGCTCATATGATGGCATCACACCCAAGGCAAGAAGAAAAACAAATTACTACAAAATTTCCCTTCTTTCATAAAAGTTGCAATGGCATAAAGGAAACGGAGCACTAAAGGAATAAACAGTAACATTATAAAAACAAACGTAAAATGGAACGAAGAAAAGAAAAGAGAATAAACATTACTGTTTAACACCATCCTTTAGAAAAGGCAAGAATAACAAATGCATCAGAAAAACAGAAAGCAATTTCAAGTCTGACATTAAGGAGGACTATAAATCCATGCGTTTAGGAGGAACACTTCTCCTAGAGCTCCTGCGTATCAGAGGAGAATTGACTTGAGGCTGACCCATATCATCATAAAGGAGGCCGTTCAAGATGCCATTTCACGTTTTGCTGGCCTATGGGGAACAGTTAGCCTGGCAATAATGAAAAACAAAGTAGGCTGTAATTCACTATCAGGACATGCCACACACGCCAGGGCATGTCCTAGCTTTCACATACAATGCACCCTGCCCATGGGGGTACCTTGGGCCTACCAGAGGGGCGACTCACATGTAGAAAAGGGAAGGTTTAGGGACTTGCAAGTGTGCACTTGCCAAGTCAACATGGCAGCCCCAGGCTGCGCACAGGCTCTGCAATGGCAGGCCAGAGGTACACTTTGCGGGCTGTTTGCGTGGGTGGCACAATCCAGTGCTGCAGCCCACCAACAACTTTTGATTTATAGGCCCTGGCACTCGCAGTGCACTTTACTAGGGACTGACACATAAATTAAGTAGTCCGATCATGGAAACACCAATCCATAACACATTTTATACACTTGCACTTTACCACTGGACAGCGGTGAGGAAAGTGCGCAGAATCATTACAACAGCAAAAAAAGAGTCAAAAACGGGAGGTCAGGAAGCAAAAAGTCAGGGGAAACACGCCAAAAGATGCCTAGTCTAACAGTGACCCTTTTAACACGATCCAAAGTTCAAATCCTGGAACAGCAAGATGTCATCTGGACATCACTGGAACAAACAAGGCTGCTGCTGCACACGTGGATGGAGACTTTGAATGGTCAGACCAACTCGTCGCCAAATTTGAAGTGATTACACAACACAAGGTAAGTGTAAGAGCACTATGTATTTTGACGGTTTGTCTCCACAGCCTCCAGGAAACTGGCACAGCAGACCCTGGAGTTCAAACAGCAACATTCCAAAGCTCATAGGATGACATCACACCCAAGGCAAGAAGACACCTAGGTTACTACACTACTATTATTAATAGCTGCAATCTCCCAAATTGTGTTGATGATAGATTGTAGACTGATATGACCAAGAAGACTGCATTTTTTCATACTCAATGTTACTCAAAGCTATGTTTGCAGTTATATAAGGCTCCCGCAGAACACTGCTCTGTTTAAAAACACCAAATGATCTGAATCTGCTCATGATAATAAAGACTATCTCAGAGAAGACAGACCTCTGGCATCAACAGTACGCAGATTAGTGAGACTAGCAAGCTTTGATCGTGATTGTAATACTGAGACTCTTTATAACAAAGACGTATGTAGAGCTCTCCATTTAACAGTGCTTAATTTGAGCCAGATGTTTCCAGTGCTCAGCACCCACACTGAAATGCCAGCACCCGCACTTATGACATCTGCAACATGGTGGTGCTGTTTGTGAAAATATAAAGATGAGCCAAACAACAGTTGTTTATGCATACAATATAATATAAAAACAACTAATACCTGCCGCCCAAGCCGTTCTTGTAGCTTTGGGGGTCTCGAACAGTCTGAGCTGTCACACTTGTTGGTTAATAGTTGTGTAAGTACTGACAATGGCAGTGAGTGGTGCAAGTTGTGGTTGCCTCCTGATGATAGCCCTGGCACTTATTTTTTTACGAATTAAGCACTGCTAATACCTCGAGTACTTCAGAGATATATTCTTTATATCCAAGGTGACTCAGAGCAGTTCAGCACACCCATAAAACTAACCACTCTTCATTATATGTGGATTGCTCCAGAGCCTTGCACTTTATGAAACAGAGTCAACCAGAGATTTGCCCCTTGTAGCATCATCGCCAACTCAGAATTTCCCTCATTATCATACTCAGACTCCCTTAATGTTCTGTGCTTGGTAATGCACATACTCACTCAGAAATCCACTCCGGCTAATGGCTCTACTCTACATGAAACATAGACCTGGTCAAAGTTCTGCTGTTGATGACACAATCAGCTAGAACTACGCTTCTTACAGTATGCTGACCAAAGCATACATTTAGGATTTACATTTATGGCATGTTGGCGCAGGGCAGCACAGCTAGGCATCTTGCTGCACTTCCCAACACCAAAATAAAAGGGCAGGAATGCAAGATATGTAAGCAATACGGTGAATTCCTGCCCTTCCTGCCTGCGTTGGTGCCATTTGGCAGCCTAGCGTGAACGTAGGCACCTTGCACTATGGTAGGATTGTTTTTGTGAGGATGGGACACCTTCCTGCACAAAACTAATCATAAAAGAGGTTTTCCTCTTTCTATGTGGGCTGCAGAATCCAGCACACATGGAAATGGAGAGAAGTAAACATATTTAATCTTCTTACACTTCACCTCGGGAGGTGTACTGGTTTGGTGCTTCCCCAGGTTTACATCACTTTGCGATCTGGGCAGCGTCAAATTCCATGAGTGTTGCATGGGAAAACCCACTGCAACACCCATGAAACACCTCCCGGGTGCACAGTAAGGTGATGCAGCATTTGCGCTGCGTCGTTTTACTCATGATTAATAAGGCCACTCAAAGTCACTCAGAGTGTCTTTGTGTGGCTTCATAAATGTTTATGAGAGCCCTGCATCACACATGTACCACTTTACGAGGTACAAAAGTGATACAGGGCTCTCATAAATAAACCCCTTAGTCTGTTTATTATTGAGACTCAATCAGAGAGGTGTTCTGTCAGTACACAGAACTACTGAGAGTGCTGCTTCTGAAAATTACTCTATTGGAGCTATGTATGATATTAACCACTTAGCTGCTGAAGGTATTACTACCTCTGTACTGAGCCCTTTTTTGCTATTTGGTGTACTTCAGGCTACCGCTTCCATAACCTTTTTTTCCACAAAAGGGATTCATGCCAAATTTGCAACATTCTTTCCAACAACTAGAGGATTCTAAAGGCACTCAGGGACTGTAGATACCTCTTGAGGGAGCCAAAATATTGCTAGATTTGGGGTTTTTGTTAAAAAATACTGAAAAATATTGAGCAAGAAAGTGTTTTTTTCTAAAAAGAGCTTTAACAAAAGGTTTGCTGTGATGAAATCAGCATCTGTCCCGCCTTTAAGAACAAGCTGAGCTGTATCAAAAAAATTGTTTCTTTTCCCCACAGTTATGCCATTTTTCTAAGAATTGGTACAGTCTTCCTACTTTTTTGTGGTTTCAACCTACTTACAGTTTGTGATGGATACAAACGTGAAACCCATACATGTGTGATGCAGAAAATCTATACATTTCTGAAACGTAGACAACATTCTGAATTCAGGGCTTGTTTGTGAAGATCCCTCAAGGTTTTTCCAAAGAAACTAACTGCTAAAATAAAATAAGTATGAAAATGAGTAGGAAAAAACTGTAAATTATGACAATGTTTTTATATTTAAATTTCAGTCACATTGACTGATTTGCAAAAGCAATATACTGTTTAAGGGTGGGCGTCAAATTCCGTTCCACTTCCGGAATTTGCGTAATTTAGGCATCTTCGCATTCCGCGGAAAACGCAGAGATGTCGAAATTTCCGCGGCGTAGTGGAGATTTTTTTCATGTTCGCGCTTTAAAAATGCGTTCTTGCACGCGCGATCAACTTACCAGGATCCCTGTGTTTGCCGACGATTTTTCCGATCCGTTCGCGTGCGCCACGAGATGTTGGTAGCCTGTCGCGCTATCCCGCATGAGTTTGTCATCGCGAACACATCATTAGCCGCGCCATCGGACACCGCAAAATGTCTGCGATCGCGAACACGTCATTCCCCACCTAAAGAGAGAGCGTGGTGAAGCTCGCAATCCCGAACACGCAAAATTTTCAATCTGGAGAAGAATAATATCTCGAGCAGCATGAAACCTTTGTAAATGATGATTTGGATGAAAAAAACTCCTCAGATTGACATTTGTGCGAGGAGTCCTTTTTGGGGGAGAGGGAGGAAGTGCCACAGGGTCCGATTCACAGAACTAACTTAAGTCAAAATCCTAAACTTATTACCATTTTGGTATTCACAGAAGGCACTTACTCATTTCGGTATTCACAGAAGTTAGGAGTCCTAACTTTAGGACTCCTAAATGCCTTCTGTGAATACCCAAAGTCTTAAAGTTAGGATTTTTCTCAATTTAGGAGTAGTAAAGTTAGGACTCTGAACTTTAGGACTCCTAAATGCCTTCTGTGAATACCGAAAGTCTTAAAGTTAGGATTTTTCTCAGTTTAGGAGTCCTAAAATTAGGAGTCCTAACTTTACTACTCCTTAACTGAGAAAAATCCTACCTTTAAGACTTTCGGTATTCACAGAAGGCATTTAGGAGTCCTAAAGTTAGGAGTCCTAACTTTACTACTCCTAAACTGAGAAAAATCCTAACTTTAAGACTTTCGGTATTCACAGAAGACATTTAGGAGTCCTAAAGTTAGGAGTCCTAACTTTAATACTCCTAAACTGAGAAAAATCCTAACTTTAAGACTTTCGGTATTCACAGAAGACATTTAGGAGTACTAAATTTAGGACTCCTAACTTCTGTGAATACAGCAATGTGTAAGTGCATTCTGTAAATACCAAAATGAGTAAGTGCCTTTTGTGAATACCAAAATGGTAGTAAGTTTAGTATTTTGTCTTAAGTTAGTTCTGTGAATCTGGCCCCCAGAGTCTCCAACTTCCTGTTCCTGTCCAGCAGGCTCCTCCCAGTGATTTGTCCATCTCCTGTTCATTCTGCCTTTGGATTTAGAGCTGGGAGGATCACTCTTTATGTCTGCTGCATCATTATCATTGGATTTGAGGACTTTTGAATTTGATATTTTACAAGTAAGTTGGTGTTGTTGTTTGTTTGATTGGGGCATTGCAGTTGCTGCAAATACAATTTTGGTACTAATCATTATTATTATTTTTTATTGTTGTGGGTAGCCAGTAGGCCCAGAGCTAGTCATGGGTGGGTGCATGATGGTGTGTGTTGAATTTATTTCAAACATCATTTAGGGCATGGATGGCATTGGATTGAATTGCAAAATGTGTATTTTTGGGGTTATTTCTGGTTTTGGGTGTGTGTTAAATAAATGCCTATGTTGTGTATAGTGGGTTGTTGTGTGTGTACCTTGCAGACCTTGTTTAGCCCTGTGGATTTTCGTTTTTGCATTTTATTGCATTAAAAGGCAAAGCAGTGTGGTTTAGCATGCATCATTTGCCTGGCTATTATAGGCCTTTTCTCAGTACATTGATTTCCAGGCCTACTGCTTGTGATTTGTGAGTGTCCATGTGGCTGGTGGCCATTTCTAGTGGGAGTTATTAGTGTGCTGCTTTTGCCATATAGGCCTGCATGTTATTCCTTTGTGGCCTAGGCTTCTTGTTGCTGTGGGCCTGGCCATGAGGCTGGCGGTCATTTTGAAGACATGCAGTGTGTTTTTTGCAATAGGCCTGCATTGTCTGTCTTCAATTTCTT